>NC_059092.1:22589979-23793729 GCF_020497125.1 Mauremys mutica | reverse complement strand
CATAGCACCTCTCGAGAAGCTGAAGTTCATAGGTTCTGGCCCAGGCAGATAAAGTTTGAGAGTGAAAGGCCTTCCACTGAAAATGCTATGCCTCAGCATTCCATCCTGGGACCATTAACAGAAGCATCTTGGCTAGTCTTAACTGTTGAGAAGGTATGAAGACAGCAAGGTGGTGACTGGGCAACCAGGATGCAGCCCCATTTTTATTCCTTAGTTGTGTCCATTACCGTGGCACCTTACAAAAATTAATGCAAACACAATATCCAAAAAAAAAAAAAAAAGATCTTTCTAAAATGACCACATCCTGATGACTCTTACACTGTGCCCAAACCTCACCAAGCTTGGGCTCTGACCAACCATTCCAGGCAACAGGTTCCAGATACATGAGGTCAGAACTGAGAATATATCTTCCACTGGTCCTGGACTATAAGGTGGACAGAAAGCTGGCTAGATCATCGGGCTCAACGGGTAGTGATCAATGGCTCCATGTCTAGTTGGCAGCCGGTATCAAGCGGAGTGCCCCAAGGGTCGGTCCTGGGGCTGGTTTTGTTCAATATCTTCATTAATGATCTGGACAATGGCGTGGACTGCACCCTCAGCAAGTTTGCAGATGACACTAAACTGGGAGGAGTGGTAGATATGCAGGAGAGTAGGGATAGGATACAGAGGGACCTAGACAAATTAGAGGATTGGGCCAAAAGAAATATGATGAGGTTCAACAAGGACAAGTGCAGAGTCCTGTGCTTAGGATGGAAGAATCGCATGCACTGCTACCGAATGGCTAGGCAGCAGTTCCGCAGAAAAGGACCTAGGGGTTACAGTGGACAAGAAGCTAGATATGAGTCAATAGTGTGCCCTTGTTGCCAAGAAGGCTAACAGCATTTTGGGCTGTATAAGTAGGGGCATTGCCAGCAGATCGAGGGACATGATCATTCCCCTCTATTCAACACTGGTGAGGCCTCATCTGGAGTACTGTGTCCAGCTTTGGACCCCACACTACACGAAGGATGTGGAAAAATTGGAAAGAGTCCAGCGGAGGGCAACAAAAATGATTAGGGGCCTGGAGCACATGACTTATGAGGAGAGGCTGAGGGAAGTTTAGTCTGCAGAAGAGAAGAATGAAGGGGGATTTGATGGCTGCTTTCAACTACCTGAAAGGGGGTTCCAAAGAGGATGGATCTAGACTGTTCTCAGTGGTACCAAATGACAGAAGAAGGAGTAATGGTCTCAAGTTGCAGTGGGGGAGGTTTAGGATGGATATTAGGAAAAACTTTTTCACTAGGAGGATGGTGAAGCACTGGAATGGGTTACCTAGGGAGGTGGTGGAATCTTCTTCCTTAGAGGTTTTTAAGGTCAGGCTTGATTTAGTTGGGGATTGGTCCTGCTTTGAGCAGTGGGTTGGACTTGATGACCTCCTAAGGTCCCTTCCAACCCTGATATTCTATGATTCTATGAATTGACAGCAAGAACAATAGGACGTGGGTGGAAAAGGCAATTATACAGATAATTGGGTCCCAGTTACTTTGCAGACATATAAAATGTTTACTAACCTTTCATAACAGTTGTTCTTTGAAATGTGTTGCTCATGTCCATACCATGTTAGGTGTGTGCATGCCACGTGTACTGTTGCTGGAGATTTTTCCCTCAGTGAGGTCCATTGGGATGGCTCTAGAACTCTCTGGAGCCACGTTTATGCGCTGATATAAGGGGTGCCGCAGACTTCGCAACCTCTCAGTTCCTTGCTGGTTAACTCTGACAGAGGGGTAGGAGGGTGGGTCATGGAATGGACATGACCAACACAACTCAAAGAACAACAGTTACAAAAGGTTAGTAACCATTTTTTCTTTGAGTGCTTGCTCATGTCCATTCCATGTTAGGTGACTCACAAGCAATACTCAAGGAGGTGGGCTTGGAGTTAATGGACATACTGACTACAACACTGCTCTTCTGAAACTGGCATAGGCCTCTTGGGTGATGGTGTAGTGAGATGTGAAGGTATGCACTGGCAACCAGGTCGTGGCTCTGCAGATGTTCTGGATTGGGACCTGTGCAAGGAATGCCGCTGACGAAGCCTGGGCTCTTGTGGAATGAGCAGCTAAGATGGCCGGAGATGGGATATTCGCTGCTCATAGAAAGCTCGAATACAGGCAGTTATCCAGGATGAGAGCCTTTGGGTTGACACAGGTAACCCTCTCATTCTTTCAGCGTGGATGAAGAGTTGCATGAATTTGTGGGTTTAGTCCTCTCAATATAAAAGGCGAGGGCCAGCCTAACGTCTAACAAGTGAAGCTGTCGTTCCTCAGAGTTTTTGTGAGGTTTCAGGAAGAAGACTGTTAGGAAAATGACCTGGTTGTTATGGAATTGTGACACCACCTTTGGTAGGAAGGCCTGATGGGGGCGCAGTTGGACCTTGTCCTTGCAGAAGAACTCCATGTAAGGTGGGACCAAAATAAGGGCTTTGATCTCAGAGACCCTTCTGGACGAGGTGATTGCCACCAGGAAGGTGACCTTCCAGGAGAGAAACATCAGGGAGAATGATGCTAATGGCTTGAAGTGGGGGACCCATGAGCTTCGACAGAACCAGGTTTAAGTCCCATTGGGGAGGTCAGCTCATGTATCTGAGGGCAGAGTCTTCCCAGCCCCTTGAGAAACCGGACCGTCACCTCGTTGGAGAACACTGACCTGCTGTTCACTGGAGTGTGGAAGGCTGATATGGCTACCAAATGCACTTTAAAAGATGAGAAGGCCAGGCCCGCTATTTTAGGTGGAGCAAGTAGTCCAAAATAGACTGAAGGGAAGATCGAGATGGAGCGAGAGTACATTCAGAAGCAACAAAAGAAACACTTCCATTTGGCCAAGTAGGCAGCCCTGGTGGAAGGCTTTCTACTGCCGAGCAAGATCTGCAAAACCTGTTCCAAGCAGGCCTGTTCTTTAGGCTTCAGCTGTGCAACATCCATGCAGTGAGGTGAGGTTTGGGTGAAGTAACTGGCCATGGTCTTCTGAAACCAGGTCCAGACAGAGTGGGAGCAAGAGTGGAGCTGCCATGGAGAGATCCAGGAGCATGCCAAACCAGTGCTGGCACAGCCATGATGGTGCTATCAGAATAACTCTTGCCTTGTCCTGTTTGATTTTTAGGAGGATCTTGTGAACCAAGAGGATTGGGGGAAATGTGTACAGGAGGTGGTCTATCCACAAGAGTAGGAAGGTGTTGGAAAGGGAGCCTGGGTTGTGTCTGCACAGTAAACAAAACTGATGGCATTTCTTTTTCTGCCTGGTGGTGAACAGGTCCACCTGGGAAGGCCCCCATCTTTGGAAGATGAATCTGGTAATCTGTGGGTGAAGGACCATTCATGATGGGAGGAGAAGTATCTGCTGAGGTGCTCCATCAATATATTCCTGGCTCCCGGCAGACGTGACGTCTTGAGATGGAGTGCTTCGCGCAGAAGTCCCACAGACAGATGGCCTCCTGACCCAAGGCCAAAGATCAAGCCCCTCCCTGCTTGTTGATATAAAACATGGCTGCAATACTGTCTGTCAGGACTTGTACCACCTCACCTGAGATCTGGGGGAGGAACACCTGGCACGTTAAGCATACCTCCCTGAGCAACCTGATGTTTATGTGTAGGGAGAATTCTTCCTGAGACCAGAGGCCCTGACTCCTGACATTGTTAAGGTGGGCACCCCACCCTAGGTCCAACATGTCTGAGATTAAGGTTACTGATGGTTGAGGGGTAACAAAGGGCACCCCCATCATCACTGATCTTGGGTCTTTCCACCAGCTTAGGGAGGCGAAGACCAGGGAGGGACCATGAGCACTGAGTCTAAGTGGTGTCTGCTCAGGGAGTAAACTGATGCTAGCCACATCTGGAGGTGCCTGAGGCACAGCCTTGCATGTCGTAGGGGCATTTCCAGCAGATCGAGGGATGTGATCATTCCCCTCTATTCAGCACTGGTGAGGCCTCATCTGGAGTACTGTGTTCAGTTTTGGGCCCCACACTACAAGAAGGATGTGGATAAATTAGAGAGAGTCCAGCGGAGGGCAACAAAAATGATTAGGGGGCTGGAACACATGACTTATGAGGAGAGGCTGAGGGAACTGGGATTGTTTAGCCTGCAGAAGAGAAGAATGAGGGGGGATTTGATAGCTGCTTTCAATTACCTGAAAGGGGGTTCCAAAGAGGATGGATCTAGACTGTTCTCAGTGGTAGAAGATGACAGAACAAGGAATAATGGTCTCAAGTTGCAGTGGAGGAGGTTTAGGTTGGATATTAGGAACAACTTTTTCACTAGTAGGGTGGTGAAGAACTGGAATGGGTTACCTAGGGAGGTGGTGGAATCTCCTTCCTTAGAGGTTTTTAAGGTCAGGCTTGACAAAGCCCTGGCTGGGATGATTTAGTTGGGTTTGGTCCTGCTTTGAGCAGGGGGTTGGACTAGATGACCTCCTGAGGTCCCTTCCAACCCTGAGATTCTATGATTCTATGCCCAACCACATAAGTACAAGCCACTTAACCCAGAAGCTTGAGGCACATCCAAGCTATCATGATTGGGTGGGCCATGACCTTGGATATCAGGTCTGACATGGTCTAGAATTGGGTAGAATTGAGCACTGTTCCTGTAAATTCTATTCTCTGAACCAGGACAGGAGTTGACTTCTGCTTATTTATCAGCAGGCCCAGAGCTCCGAAGGTGGCTTGGACTATGCTGATGCTGTTCTGTACTTGAGCCTGCAACCGACTTTTGATCAGCCAGTTGTCGAGGTACGGGTAGACTTGTATGCCTTGCCACCTGAGGAAGGCTGCTACAACCACCATACACTATGTGAAAATCCGTGGGGCTGCTGATAAGCCAAAGGGGAAGGCAGTCAATTGGTAGTGGTGTTGACCCACTACTAACCTGAGAAATTTTGTGTGGCCACGGAAGATAGAACTGTGAAAGTATGTGTCCTTTAAGACCTGGATGGTATACCAGTCTCCTGGATCCAGGGAGGGAATGATGGAGGCCAGGAAGACCATGGGGAACCTTAGTTTATTGAGATATCTGTTGAGGCGATGCAGGTCCAAGATGGGCAGGGCCCCTTTTGTCCTTTGGGATTAGGAAATGCCAGGAGTAAAACCCCTTCCCTCTCAAGTCTCGAGGAACTTCCTCCATGGCCCACATACGTAGGAGGAATTGCACCTTCTAGATGAGGATTTGCTTGTGAGAAGGTTCCCTGAGGAGGGAGGGGATGAGGGGTGGAAGGGAACTGCTCGGGACCCAAAGGTCCGATGTTATGAATGAGCATGCCGGGCTGAAGGGTGACAGATGGTCCAAAAATAAAAGGGGAAGTGAATCTGAAATGGTGACTGATACAGCACCCTCGGGTGCACCTTCAAAAGGCCTGCATGGGCCTGCCAGAGTATCTCTGAGATCCCGACTTGAAGGCTGATGTAGACGGAAGTGGTTGGCGCCATTTATAACCTCTCCCTTTTCTTTTGTAAGGCTTCTGTTTTGGAGGCCCCAAGAACTGAGGAGGCTAATGGGGCCTGCAGTGCTTCCTGGAAGCTGACAGGCAAAGGCCTAAGGAGCACACGGTGGCCCTCAAGCCCTTCAGGCCATGCAGTCTTATGTCCATTTGCACTGAGAAAAGAGAGGAGTCTTAAAAGAGGAGTTCCTGGATGGATCGTTGGACCTCGTGAGGAAGGCAGGAGAATTAGAACCAAGAACAGTGCCTCGTGGTGACCTTGGAGGCCACTGTCCTGGCTGGCGAGTCGGCAGTGTCCAGAGTCGCCAGGAGAGAGATCCTGGCTACGTTCTTAACCTCTTCCAAGATGGCTTTGAGCTCTTGCTTTGACTCTTGGGGCAGGGAGTCTTTGAATTTAGTCAGGGAGTCCCACGGATTAAAATCATATCTCCCCAGCAAAGCTTACTGGTTGGAGATACAGTAACTCCTCACTTAATGTTGTAGTGATGTTCCTAAAAAATGTGACTTTATGCAAAATGATGTTAAGCTAATCCAATTTCCCATAAGAATTAATGTAAATGGGGGGGAAGGAGGGAAGGTTAGATTCCCTGGAAATTTTTTTCACCAGACAAAAGACATTATATACATATACAATATAAGTTTTAAACAATTTTAAATAAACAGTTTAAAATGGATTCTTTGCTTCAGTCTTCATGGCTGAGGATGTTAGGGAGCAGGGGCGGCTCTAGAAATCAGGCTGCCCCAAGCAGCGCGGTGCGCTGCGCCGCCCTTCCCCGGTCCTGCGGCGGGTCCCCTCTTCCCGCGGCTCCGGTTAAGCTCCCGCAGGCATGACTGCGGCAGGTCAACCGGAGCCCGGGACGAGCGGACCTGCCGCAGGCATGACTGCGGCGGGTGCCGTGGTCCCGCGGCTCCGGTTGACCTGCCGCAGGCATGCCTGCGGGAGCTCAACCGGAGCCGCGGGAAGAGGGGACCCGCCGCAGTCATGCCTGCGGCAGGTCCGCTCGTCCCGGGCTCCGGTGGACCTGCCGCAGTCATGCCTGCGGGAGGTCCAGCCGAGCCGCGGGACGAGCGCCCCCTCCGCAGTCATGACTGCGGCAGGTCCACTCGTCCCGGGGCTCCGGTGGACCTCCCGCAGGCATGACTGCGGCAGGTCCGCCAGCCCAGCCTCCCGCCCTCCCCGGCGGCAGGGGACGCCCCCTACATTTTGCCGCCCTAGGCACCAGCTTGTTTTGCTGGTCCCTAGAGCCGCCCCTGTTAGGGAGATTCCCAAACCTGAGCTGGCTTTTGTAGGTGACAAATCTGAGGAACTGTCACAGATTGAAGTATCACTAGATGAGGTTTTGGAATTAATTGATAAACTCAACATTAACAAGTCACCGGGACCAGATGGCATTCACCCAAGAGTTCTGAAAGAACTCAAATGTGAAGTTGCGGAACTATTAACTAAGGTTTGTAACCTGTCCTTTAAATCGGCCTCGGTACCCAATGACTGGGAGTTAGCTAATGTAACGCCAATATTTTAAAAGGGCTCTAGGGGTGATCCCGGCAATTACAGACCGGTAAGTCTAACGTCGGTACCGGGCAAATTAGTTGAAACAATAGTAAAGAATAAAATTGTCAGACACATAGAAAAACATAAACTCTTGAGCAATAGTCAACATGGTTTCTGTAAAGGGAAATCGTGTCTTACTAATCTATTAGAGTTCTTTGAAGGGGTCAACAAACATGTGGACAAGGGGGATCCGGTGGACATAGTGTACTTAGATTTCCAGAAAGCCTTTGACAAGGTCCCTCACCAAAGGCTCTTACGTAAATTAAGCTGTCATGGGATAAAAGGGAAGGTCCTTTCATGGATTGAGAACTGGTTAAAGGACAGGGAACAAAGGGTAGGAATTAATGGTAAATTCTCAGAATGGAGAGGGGTAACTAGTGGTGTTCCCCAAGGGTCAGTCCTAGGACCAATCCTATTCAATTTATTCATAAATGATCTGGAGAAAGGGGTAAACAGTGAGGTGGCAAAGTTTGCAGATGATACTAAACTGCTCAAGATAGTTAAGACCAAAGCAGATTGTGAAGAACTTCAAAAAGATCTCACAAAACTAAGTGATTGGGCAACAAAATGGCAAATGAAATTTAATGTGGATAAATGTAAAGTAATGCACATTGGAAAAAATAACCCCAACTATACATACAACATGATGGGGGCTAATTTAGCTACAACGAGTCAGGAAAAAGATCTTGCAGTTATCGTGGATAGTTCTCTGAAGATGTCCACGCTGTGTGCAGAGGCGGTCAAAAAAGCAAACAGGATGTTAGGAATCATTAAAAAGGGGATAGAGAATAAGACTGAGAATATATTATTGCCCTTATATAAATCCATGGTACGCCCACATCTCGAATACTGTATACAGATGTGGTCTCCTCACCTCAAAAAAGATATTCTAGCACTAGAAAAGGTTCAGAAAAGAGCAACTAAAATGATTAGGGGTTTAGAGAGGGTCCCAAATGAGGAAAGATTAAAGAGGCTAGGACTCTTCAGTTTGGAAAAGAGAAGACTAAGGGGTAGAGGTATATAAAATCATGATAGAGGTATATAAAATCATGAGTGATGTTGAGAAAGTGGATAAGGAAAAGTTATTTACTTATTCCCATAATACAAGAACTAGGGGTCACCAAATGAAATTAATAGGCAGCAGGTTTAAAACAAATAAAAGGAAGTTCTTCTTCACGCAGAGCACAGTCAACTTGTGGAACTCCTTACCTGAGGAGGTTGTGAAGGCTAGGACTATAACAATGTTTAAAAGGGGACTGGATAAATTCATGGTGGCTAAGTCCGTAAATGGCTATTAGCCAGGATGGGTAAGAATGGTGTCCCTAGCCTCTGTTCGTCAGAGGATGGAGATGGATGGCAGGAGAGAGATCACTTGATCATTGCCTGTTGGGTTCACTCCCTCAGGGGCACCTGGCATTGGCCACTGTCGGTAGACAGATACTGGGCTAGATGGACCTTTGGTCTGACCCGGTACGGCCTTTCTTATGTTCTTATATTGTACACAGCTATGAATGATTGTAAAGCTTGGTTGAGGTGGTGAAGTCAGAGGGTGGATATTTCCCAGGGAATGCCTTGCTGCTAAATGATGAACTAGCACTCGGCTGAGCCCTCAAGCGTTAAAACGCTGTTGTTAATGTAGCCTCACACTCTACAAGGCAGCATAGACTGAGGCAAGAGGGAGGAAACACAATAGATGCAGGGCAGTAGCCCTTCCCTGCAAAAACTGAACATGATGATGAGCCCACGCTATCCAGCTGGAGCGTGCCACTCCCTCCTCCTGACAGCATGTGCATGGCTGCACAGGTGCTGACTTTCCAAAGTGCTGGCGGGTGAGTGCATGAGTGAGAGAGAGAGACATCCATTGCCCCTTTAAGTACGCTGACCGTACTTCAAGTACACTGCCCTTTTAAGCCGATCAGCCAGTTCAGACAGAAAGCAACAGCTTCCAGCAGGCTCCCTCCTTTCTGTCCCTGAGCCCTGTCCCCCTCCTCTACTTTGTGGAGAGGGAATACGGAGCAGGGGGCAGGAGCAGGGGGACATCCTGATATCAGCACCCCTCTCCCCACCTCCACCAGTAAGCAGGAAGCTCCTGGGAGCAGCTCCAAGGCAGAGGGCAGGGCAGGAGCAGCATGGCAGTGGGGGGAGGGCCACCTGAACTGCTGCTGGGCAGCTGCCGAGCCACACACCTTACAGGGAATTTAGGGGAGCTGATGTGGGGAGGGGGCTGCCGGCTCCTCCTGGTTCTAATCCCCACAAGGAGGGGCTGTTCTTCCAGAGAATCCTGCAAGGAGTGGACAAAGCAGGCAGCTGTCAAACAATGTTACAAGGGAGCACTGCGCAGCTTTAAATGAGCTTGTTCACTAATAGATCAGCAACTTAACAATGAAACAACCTTAACTGGGACAATGTTAAGTGAGGAGTTACTGTATGTAGTTGAAGGCTACCTGTCTAATAAACGTTTCTTCCAAACAGGTCTAGTCTCTTAGCAGCTTTTTGTTTCAGGGCAGCACTCGACTGGCCCTGCCTGTCCTTTTTGTTTGCTACAGATACCACCAGGGACACTGGAGGGGATGGGGGGGAGTACAGGTATTCAAACCCACTTGCTGGCACATAGTACTTCTTTTCTGCCCTCTTTGAGGAGAGAGGCAAAGAAGAGGGAGTTTGCCACAGGGCCTCAATCAGTCCCATCTCTGCCTCGTTGATGGGCTGGGGCACCTTGGATGGAGCTGCTGCAGCCAGGGTATCAACAAGGGTCTGTTATGTCTCACTGAGCTCCTCAATTTCCAGGCCTAGGTTTCCAGGGACCCGCTTCAGAAGGTCTGATGGGCCCTGAAATCATACTGTGGAAGCATCCTGTGGGATCCATGGTGGCCTTGTCTGTGGAGGACGAGGAGGAAGCTTGCACCAGAGGAGGGTCTCTTTCCTCTTCCTCAACTAGGTCCACCGGAACCATCTCCTGGACATCTGTATTAGAGTTGGGGTCCACTGCCAAGCGAGAAAGAGTGGTAGCCCATCTCTCAGAAACCACTGAGTAGGTATGAGAGACAACCCAGTAATGGGGGAAACTCCTAGGGGTTCCAGTAAGGCTGTTACATCGGCCAGTAACTGCACCTAAGTCCGGTGGCACATATGCTTGGTACCGGTGGTAGGCTTTTGATGGCACCTGAGGGTCCCCTTCGGACTCCGAAGAGTAGTTTTCTCTTGGCGGCCACAGTGGAGCGATACCTGCTGGGGTTTGGGGGACCAGTGATGCACAGGAGATCGGGAAGCTGGGATCAGGGAAGGTTTGCCCCTAGAAGGAGCTGAGAGGCCTGGAGCCGGGAAGGCGCCTGATGCTCCTTGTTCCCCCTTGCTTCCAGATGCTGGAGCTGACAGGCATCCCATTGGGGTTGGCAGGACTGGCAGAGAAAGTAGGTCCATAGCCAGCTGGAAAGCCTCTGGACTGCTAGCACCATGGTGGCTTCCTGGTGTCGGTGGAGGGCCCTGCACAGGACTCAGAGCCCTGGGCAGAGTCAATGGTACCAACACGAGCCCAGAAGCAGAAGAGTGGCCCAGCACGGGTCTCACTATGTTTTCTTCCCCTCGCTTATCTCTCTTCTGCACCAGTGAGTGCCCTCTGTTGGTGTTCTGCTTCTTGTGCTTCTTCCTTGGCACCAGAGAATTGGTGAATGGTGCTGGGAAGAGCTCAGTGCTGGGGAAGAGCTTTGCACCAACACCTAAGTATGCAGTGCTGAATCGGAGCAGCTTGGTTCTGAGACTGGTCTGAGGACAGCTTCCATGAGGAGAGTCTTCAGACTGATGTCTCTGTCCTTTTTAGTGAGGGGTCTGAAGTCCCAACAGATCTGGCACTTGTTCCTCACGTGGGTTTTCCCCAAGCACTTCAAGCACCTGGAGTAAGAATCACTTACGGACATAGGTTTACCACAGGAGGCACAAGGCTTGAAGCATGCCCAGCCCCTGGGGCAAAGATGTCTTTCAACGATAGGAACTAACTATATACACTACCACTACTTGTAAAAACTATATATACAAAACTATATAACTATGATAACTACGAACCCAGGAGGAGTCCAAAAACTACTGGGAAGAAGCCTTGCTGCAACAAGAAGGGTCATTCCAAGAAATGTCCTGGGAGTAAGAAGGAACTGAGAGAGTGTGGGGTTGGCAGTGCCCCTTACACCGGCGCATAAGCGTGTGGCTCCAGAGGGCGCCAGAGTTGGCCTAAGGGATACCACTAAGGGAAGAATCTCCGGCAATGGTGCAGGCACACAGCTGCATGGAATGGACATGAGCAAGCACTTGAAGAAGAAACTGTATTTTTACTTATGTGAAACCAAAAGGCTGTTGGTGAGCAACGATGACAATAAGAAGAGAAATGTGTAAATCAGCAGAGTTATAAACCTTTGGAAAAGGGGGTTCTGCTATGAAAGCTCTACTGTGAGTTACTGTGGGGAAAAAATCCACAATGACACACAGAGAACTGTCACTTATATTGATAAATTCTCCCTTAAACATTTCTGCACATTCCCCTGTATTAATGAGCTGCAGAAGTGCTTACCCAGCACTCACGGAGGAGTCTCTCACCTATTTCCTTGGCTTTGTTCCTGTCTGTCTCTGTGATGTTTCTCTCCATATCCATGCCACCTGTTAGCTGTTTCACTGTCTCTAGCATCTCTCGCCGTTGTTCTTCTTGTGCCTGATTGTCTAGCAGCAGCTCTTTATTGCTGCTACCCCGCAGGAAGGTGTTTGGACGGGTGACTGAAGATGGGAGTGGTTTGTCATTCTTCTCTCTGCCTGTGCTCCCACGACTAGAAAGTGAAAAAACATTCACATGGAAGGCTCTTATCCTCTTACTGCTAAAAATTAACACTGGACACATTTCCCATAACATTATAAAAGCTGCTGGGTAGCTGTCTCTTATACAGTCTATTGGTCACAGAAAGATATTTTTAATATAGTTCAGCTGTAGACTGTGGTCAAAATGCAGCCTGAGGATCCCCTCACCTTTAAAACTGTGGTGTGGCCCTCAGATGCTTGATCCAAGTGATGAATGCACAGATACATGCACACAGGGGAGGGAGAAGGAGAGCATATGTGTCATAGTGCATATCTGAAACAAAACACCCCAAGGATATACCTCACCTCTGTAGGTTTAAAATAAAGTGAACTTTAATGTTAAAGTAATGGCACCATTTCACTGTGAAGTTGCCTGACTGGTATATTCTTTATCTATACATATATTGAAGTATAATTTCAAAATAGCAAAATGCTAACGCTGGGATTTCTTATGCATAAATCCTAGGAATTATGTTAACATTTTAATTAATTATTTGGAAAAAGCAAGATTATACTGATGTAAAAAAATCCGAGATCAGACAAAATTATTTACGACAGTCAAGATTAGAGAAGACTGTGGGGAACTTCAGAGGGATTTAGGTGAATGGACAGCCTGATGGTAGATGAAATTAATTGTTGACAAATGCGAAGTTATGCACATTGGAATGAATAATTGGTCAACTTTACATTAAGGTAAACAGTTTATAATAAGTTAATAAATAATTAATAAATGCTGTAAGTATGTTACAGATATGAGTAGTATGTTTTACAGCTAGTTATAAACATAATGGTAGAACGTGTTATACGTAAGCAACCTACAGACATGTTGGACTCTATAACCTTCTACAAAAATTAACCAGTTAAAAAACCTATCTTAATAATTTATTAACCCTTCATAAACTATAGTAAAAGCTTTGTTATCCGGCATATTGGGGGATGAGGGGTGCCAGTAAGTCAAAAATTCTGGTTAACTAAGAGGGAGGAAGTTTGAGAACAAGGACGGGGCTCAGGGCTGGGGTTGGGATGTGGGAAGGGTTTCATTCAGGGTGCTGGATCTGGGCGGCTCACCCCGGGAGGCTCCCCACAAGTGGCAACATGTCTGGAGAGGCAAGGCCAAGCAGCTGTGCATGATGCCTCCGCCTGCAGGCACCACCCCCGCAGCTCCGATTGGCCGAGATCAATGCTCCTAGGTGGAGGCATTGCCAGGTGGCTCTGCATGCTGCCTCTGCCCACCGGCACCACCCCTCAGTTCCCATTGGCTGCAATCCCTGGCCAATGGGAGCTGCGGAACCAGTGCTCGGGGTGGGGGCAGCGCACGGAGGCCCTGTGGCCATTCCTCTGCCTAAGAGCACTGACTGCGGCCAATGGGAGCTGTGGTGTGGGGGTGCCTGTGGGTGGAAGTAGCATGCAGAGCTGCCCAGCCGCACCTCTCCGGACATGTCACCACTTGCGAGGTGAGTGCCACCAGGATCCGGCACCCCGAAACCGCTCCTGCACCCCAACCCTGAGTCCCCTTCCACACCCAAACTCCCTCCCAGAGCCCGCGGCCCCTCCCGAAATGCTGGTTTATAGAGCTTTCCGGTTTGTAAAATGCTGGAGAACACAGCTTTTCCTGTATTTATCAATGCACCCTTAACATAAAGTGTGACCTTTGGAACAAATGATATATATAGATAGGTTCAAAATTAATTTTAACCACTCATCACTGAGAGACAGTTCAATGATCATCTTTTCTCTATGTGCGGTAGCAATAAAAGTAGCAAATAAATGTTAGGATGCATAAATATTGGAATGACAAATACTATTGGCTGACTAAATCTTACCTAGTTAAGGCCCTGCGAGAGTCTAACTCTGAGGATACAGAAGAAGAAGACACAGACGACACTGGGGGCTGCAGTGCAGAAAATCTGTTCAAACTAGTGGCACTTGGTCGTAAGGACTCTGCAAGAGATTGCAAAAGAAGATGTAGGAAACAGTGATAACATTGGATTATCAAGGACACAGTGCCACAAAATAATTTAAACAATCTTCCATTACTCCAGAGTTGATAGCATGGAAAACCTATGGAAAAGGGCTGGCTTGACTCCATTTTATTTTTACTTCTCATTATCATCATGGCATGCAGGGCTCATTCCTAACAATGATTTTTTCTGACTCCTAACATTGAATGCATGCCTGATTCTCTTTCTTGGCTGGATTATCACAATGCTTTATTTACTGGATAAGGTGGGGTGCACAGATCTATTGGGATCCTGCATTCTACTCCATTAGGATTCCTGGATGGAAACTCTGGAAAACCAGAGAACTGCTAGAGTTTTGAGGGTTAATTCTCAGCGAGAGTTCAGAGGCAGATCAAGGAGGCAGTATCAGCTGGGTGATAATTAAACGCACCTGAGCCTATTCAGCCAGCATATACATATATATTCACCCACAGTGAATACTCAAAGGGACTACACATCTTAAAGAACTCCAGTTACTATAATGTAAATAATCTTCCTTGTCCTGCTGCCTTCTGCCCATGCAACTGCAAAGCAGTAAACACAGAAAGAATACTAAATACACTATAGCACCAACATTTCTTCTGAATCCTCTGCTCTGGGGCTTCTGGTCAGCATCAAAGAATCACAGGGCTGGAAAGGATCTCAGGAGGTCATCTAGTCCAACCCCCTGCTCAAAGCAGGACCAATCCCCAGACAGATTTTTACCCCAGTTCCCTAAATGGCCCCCTCAAGGATTGAACTCACAACCCTGGGTTTAGTAGGTCAATGCTCAAACCACCAAGCTAGCCCTCCCCACTAGTTGCTCTCAGCATCATCTCCTACTTGCTCTTCCATCTCAGGGTAACACCCTTTTATACATGACCAGAAGCCAGAGCAGGGCATTCCAAAGAAATTTTGGTGCTACCCTGTATCCTTTTGTATATTGTTCTTAGTATTCTCTCTGTGTTTACTGCTTTGCAGTTGCATGGGCAGAAGGCAGCAGGACAAGGAAGAGTACTTACATTATAGTAACTGGAGTTCTTCGAGATGTTTAGTCCCTTTGGGTCAGTGGTGGGCAACTTGGGGCCCGCGGGCCACACACGGTCCATCAAGGTAATCCACTGGCGGGCCGCAAGGCAGTTTGTTTACATTGACCGTCCATGGGCATGGCTGCCCGCAGCTCCCAGTGGCCATGGCTCACCGTTCCCAGCCAATGGGAGCTGCAGGAAGTGGCATGGGCCGCAGGTTGCCCACCACTGCTTTGGGTACTCACTGTGGGTGCGCATGTGCTCCAGGCACCTGAGACTGGAAATTCTTTAATAGCAGTGTCCATTGGTCTGCACCTGTGCACTACGGTTCCTCCTGCTGTGAACCAAAGGCATAAGTGGAGACCGACCACCTGCCCTTTCAGTTCCTACTCTACCACAAATCATGTGGGAATCCAAAGCAGAGGGGAAGGAGGGTGGGTCACAAACACCCATGGGGACCACACATCTCAAAGAACTCTAGTACTTCTTTGAGTGCTGGGCCCTATGACTATTCACTGTGGGTGATTCCCAAGCAGTGCTTTTTTAGAAGTAGAGTGTAAGGAGATATTTGGCATCAGTCTGAAGGACTGGTGAACCAAATGATGCACCATCTGCCAAGGCCTGGGTCAGAGCATAGTGCCTAGTAAATGTATGGGCCGAGCTCCAAGTAGCAGCTCTGCAGATTTCAGAAAGTTGGACACCTTGCAGTGATGCTACTGAGGCAGCATATGCCCCAGTTGAGTGAGTTTTGATATATCACAGAGGAGGAGTTTCTGCACCCTGGTAGCAAAGGAGGATGGCAGCCAGAAATGTGTCTCGAGAGTCTTTCAGAATTATGGCCTTGCCCTTCATTCTCTTGGCGAAGGAAACTAACAGTTGTAGGGATCTTCAAAATGGCTTTGTCCAATCCAAGCAGAAAGCCAGGGCTCTTCAAACATGTAGAGCGTATTATTGCCCATCGTTTCTAGTGTTGTGAGGTTTCAGGTAAAATACAAGTTAATGAATTGTTTCATTCGGATTGAAGTTTGACAAGACCTTAGGAACAAACTCAGGATGTAGTCAGAAGGATGCCTTGTCTCTATGAAAGACTGTTTAAGGCATGTCTGCCACGAGGGCACCAAGGTCACCTACATTCTGAGCTGAAGTAATCGCTATTAAAAAGGCCACTTTCACTAATAAATATGGAAGGAGCATGAAGCCAAGAACTCAAATGGAGGCCACATAAGTGCTGCTAGTACTAAATTTAGATCCCAGGGAAGTATAGGTCAAGATACAGGAAGGAAAGTTCTAACAATACCCTTAAGTAATCAGACTTGTCATGGGGTGAACAAAAATTGAGTAGCTCTCTACAGGATGGTGAAATGCACTGATACCTGCCAGATATTCTCAGAGCACTGCCTGGAAGTCTGGATGGCTTTAGGGAAAGGAGCTAGTCAAGGATACCGGAAGTTCTGACTTCTCCAGTGAAAGGTAGTGTTTCTGGCATCACAGGGAAAAATGCTTCCACTTAGCAATGTAATACTTACACGTAGAAGATTTTCTACTATTAAGCAAGATGGACTGCACCTTTTTTGAGCAAGTTCACTCTGAGCCTGTTGCCCTACCAAAACCCAGGCTGTGAGCTGGAAGAAAGGTGAGATGGGATGGTTGGTGCTGCCCCCGCGGCGGCTTCAGCTAAACATAGAAGCTGCCGCCGAATGTGAATGCATCTGCAGGTGGTCATTTGCAGGATCACTGCAGTAAACCGAAACAGATGGGGCCACCAGCTACCATGGTGCTATTAGAATTACCATCATTCTGTATTTTCTGGAGAACACATGGTCTGAGGGGAATGGGAGGGAAGGCATACATTAATGGTTCTGACCATGGGAATAGGAAGGCAACCTGTCTGGAATCCAGACTGTGGCTGTTGCAAAAGCAATAAACTTGGCATTTCTTGTTGTCTTGGGTGTCAAAGAGGCCCCAGGATAGATACCCACATTGTTGTGAATTTTTTTGGACCACTGAAGAGTGGAGCTCCCATTCATGGTCCTAGCTAAATGTCTGCTGAGCCTATCTGCCAGGGAATTTGTAACTCCTAGAAGATGTACTGTGGAGAGAGTGATGCTGAGCTGGGTGCATCAGTTTCATAGCTGTACCACTTCTGTGGATAGTGGTGTGGACCTTGCTCCACCTTGCTTGTTTATAGTAATTGGAATGGGTTCTAATGCTACTATTTGAAGAAGAGTGTCCATCTCTAGGGCGAGGATACTGTTTGGCCCTCTCATCAATTAAAGTCTACGTGACAGCCATCTCAGCCTTCCACTCTCCTGTTCAAGGTAGATCAGTCTTCTCCCATGGCATGACAGTCAGGTTCCTACAAGGTCTGGAGTGTCTTTATCCCCAAGGGTTACAATAAGGCCAATTCATAGGCTATAGACCCTGCAGCCAGACGCCCACCAGTGGGCCGGTACGACAGCCCGGCACCGGGGCCAAACGGTGTCCCCGGGCTGGACCTTGATATCCCCTTCTGAGTCCGAGGAGTACTCCCTCTGGGACCAATGGTGTGCCGGTGCCTCCTGCTCGCAGCTATGGCATCAAGGGGAGCGAGATTCATAGAATCATAGAATATCAGGGTTGGAAGGGATCTCCTGAGGTCATCTAGTCCAACCCCCTGCTCAAAGCAGGATCAATCCCCAACTAAATCATCCCAGCCAGGGCTTCGTCAAGCCTGACCTTAAAAACCTCTAAGGAAGGAGATTCCACCACCTCCCTAGGTAACCCATTCCAGTGCTTCACCATCCTCCTAGTGAAAAAGTTTTTCCTAATATCCAACCTAAACCTCCCCCACTGCAACTTGAGACCATTACTCTTTGTACTGTCATCTGGTACCACTGAGAACAGTCTAGATCCATCCTCTTTGGAACCCCCTTTCAGGTAGTTGAAAGCAGCTATCAAATCCCCCCTCATTCTACTCTTCCGCAGACTAAATCATCCCAGTTCCCTCAGCCTCTCCTCATAAGTCATGTGCTCCAGCCCCCAATCATTTTTCTTGCCCTCCACTGGACTCGTTCCAATTTTTCCACATCCTTCTTGTAGTGTGGGGCCCAAAACTTGACATTGATGCCGAGGAGCTGAGTCTTGTTGCTGTCGCAGTGACCAGAGTCTAGTCACCGGTGAGGTGTGCTGGGATAGGGGCAGAGGTGGTGGGGATTGGGAGCGGGTTGCCAGGGATTGGTGCTGTGATGCCGACCAGTGTCATGAAGAGGTCCCTCAGTACTGTGGTGACCATGACTGGCTTCGGGGGGTACTGCATCTATCCCTTGGAGCCGGAGACCAGGAATGTGCTACCGGAGACCATGAACTCTGCACTGATGACCACGGGTGTGGAACTGGAGACCGGGCTTGAAGACTGGTGAGGCTCTGGTGAGCGACGACCCCGAATTAGCCACTGGGGAGGCCCCATCTGTGGCTTGCCCTTAGGGGGAGGGGCCTTTCGTGGCTCTGTCTCCTGTGGCAAGGGCGGCACTGGTAGGGCCTTTAAGTCTTTGGCTGTTTGAAAGGTCTCTGGCATCGATGGCACTGTGAGGTGTCTGGGGCCCTTACCACTCCCAGGAGTAGGAGGAGGCTCTCATATTGGACTTGGAGCCCTAGCCAGAGAGACTGCACCCTGCAGTCCCGGTGCAGATGGGTGGCCCAGCACAGGTCCTGTGCCCATTGCAACTTTCCTGGAGTTTTCCTGGGATGGAGATCAGCCACATTCATGCTGTTTGCCGCTAGTGTGTGGATTGCTGATTGGCATGTGTTTGTGGCAAACTGTGCACAACTTGAAACCAGAGGACTGGAGCATGCCCCGTTCCAGGGACAAGTCCCCAAAGGGACCACTAACTAAACTAAACTAATGTACTAACTACTTAAAACACTATATAACAACTATGTAAACAGAAAACACAACAAAAACTCTAGAAGCACTTTGCGAGATGCAAAGAAGAGGCATTCCAGAGACTGTCACAGGTGATAAGAAGGAATTGAGAGGGTGCAGGGCCGATGGCGCCTAATATACCTGTGCATGAGAGCGGAGCTCCAGGGAGCACCAGAGCTGGCCCTACGGATACTGCTGATGCAAAAATCTCTGGCAGCTGTGCACATGGGCGCGCACACACCTAGCATGGAATCAACATGAGCAATCACTCGAAGAAGAACTGGTGGATTCAGCAGTCTGTGCGACTTCTTTTGTTTGTGAGCCTTGGAATGAACCGCTTCTCCATGGCTGGAACTTGTGGAAAGTGCATTGTCTTTCTTGGGTCTGGAGGAAGACTTACTGCCATGCTTATGTGCATGCTTCTGTGCCTCATGACCAAGGGTACGTAATATTGGTACTGGCCTGAGTCTCCACGGTAGGAGGCGAGCTCCTGGATTTCTCAGGCTGGCATACAGGGGAGGTTCCCCAGCCTGGGTTTGACTGTGGCCTCATGGTGACTTCTATGAGGTGCTTCTGGAGCCAGAGAACTCGGCCTTTCTGGGTATGGCTTGGGAAGGATAAAATGTGGGCTTCTCCCAAACAATAAATGCAGCGTTGGTGCTCCTTGCTGTCCAAGAAAGAGCATGGGCAGGATGCACAGATCTGGAACTCCAGCATCTTCAGTGTAATCCAGTAGCCAAATACGGGTTCTGGAGGGGGTGTAGGTGGTGGTGGGGGGAATGGCAAAAATGGCATCCCCAAGTCCATAAAATCTTAAACTACTACTAATATTAAAACTAAAAAAAATTAACTATGTACAATACTAAAAAGTGTTTTTTTTAAAGTGCGTCACAGAGAGATGAGTGGAGAGTAGAAGCTCTGACCCAGACCATGCAGTGGTGAGAAGGAACTGAGGGCGTGGTCAGTCCACTTTGCTCTTTATTGCCTCAGACGAAACCATGAGGTAGAGCAATGGCACATGTGTGGACCAACAGACACTACTACTTTCAAATTCTCCGGCTCTGGATGCATGGTGCATGTGTATAACCCTCAATGGAATACAACCGGGACCATCACTCAAAAAAGAAACTGACAATCTTGTTTAACACTTGTGTGAATCCGTACAATTTTAAGAATGTCCACTCCAAACTGTTGGCAGACTTAAGTACAAAGGTATACTCCAAATTCATACTTTGCATTCTTTTTTAGACTTATCCATGCTGCTCTTTTCTCTTGCATTTACATTTTACACAGCCCAAATCTTTGCTCAGATACTGCAGAATCTATTTGGACATTTAGTCCAAAAATCTTGTTACTGCGGCGTTATGGTTTCCCAGTGGTACCTTGTTCCCTCAAGAATGTGGAGAGTGGCTAAACTTAAACCTCTGAAAACCAGGAACTACAAAGATAAGGTTCATGCTACCCCACAGAGCAACCAGGAGCGGTCAATAGTCACTGAGGATAGTTCAGTAATGTTGGTGGCATATGTAATAGCCATGAAGGACTAAGAAAACATGCCAATTATTGTGTTGTGTAACACAGATTTGAATTACAACATTTACCTGCATGTACTCCAGCTGTATTCACTGCATTAGGTGCAGCTGTGCTGAATAGTGGAGGGATTAGTTACTGCAAGTTAGCAGGAGTGGTGCATGTTTACCATGAAGGATCAGCCATGCCTCATTTCAGTGCTGACTTCTGTAGTTTGTCTCAGTAGCACTTCACAGGGATCTCCTAATCAGGGCCAGCTCCAGGCAGCAGCATTCCAAGCTGGTGCTTGGGGTGGCAATCTTCAAAGGGCGGCAGTCCCTGTTGTTTTGCCCCCAAGCAGCGCACCGAATTGCCGCCGCGGACGGCGGGGACAGTCTGTGTGCCCTTAGGGCGGCATGTGTGCTTCCGCGGTGGCGGCAATTTGGCAGCAGTTTCTATATTTAGCTGTCCGCGGCGGCTTCAGCTAAACATAGAAGCTGCCGCCGAATTGCCGCCGCCGTGGAAACGCGTCTGCCGCCCTATGGGCACACGGACTGCCCCCGCCGCCCGTGGCGGCAATTCGGTCCGCTGCTTGGGGCAGCGAAAACTGTAGAGCCGGTTCTGCTCCTAATGAGGAGTTGGTGGCATACATGACTTTGGTCTCAGGGCTTAGTGAGAGGTAAATGAAAGCAATGTCTCAGAAAGCTCAGTGTTTGAATATAAGACTAAGTGTACGTAGCTCCTATTTGCTATGCCTAACCTAAACCCAAGTTTTACCTCAGCAAAGGAAGTTGTTAGACTTTGTCCTACAATGCTCATCTGCAGCATTCCCAGAATGTTTTGTAGCATCTGCCATGGTAGAGTATTAGTACGTGTGTTGTTATATTAGTATGTGTGTTGGGGCATTGGTCAAAGAGAGGAGAGTTAAAGCTGTGTCGCAGGAGTGGCACATACCATAATCCTGTATTTCCTGGTTTTCAGACATTTAAGTTCTGCCACTCTCTACATCAGGCGCAGGCAAACTTTTTGGCCTGAGGGCCGCATTGGGTTTCAGAAATTGTATGGAGGGCCGGTTAGGGGAGGCTGTGCCTCCCCAAACAGCCAGGCGTGGCCTGGCCTCTGCCCCCTATCTGACCCACCCCTCCATTTCTGCCCCCTGACACCGCTACCCCATCCACCCCCCTTGCTGTCTATCCCATGACCGCTCCAGGACCCCCTGCCCCTAACTGCCTCCCTCTGCCCCATCCAATCCCCCCATCTCCTTCCTGACTGCCCCCCTGCAACCCGTGCCCCATCCAACCACCTCTTCCCCCTGTCCCCTTACCGCCCCCAGAACCCCCATCCAAACCTCCCTCTCCTTCCTGACTGCCCCCCCGGACCCCTGCCCCATCCAACCACCCCTTCTCCCTGACTGCCCCCAGAACCCCCGCCCCCATTCATCCGCCCTGTTCCCCGCCCTCTGACTGTTCCCACCCCTATCCACACCCCCAGGCTCTGACCACCCCCCTGCCCTCTATCCAACCACCCTCCCCCATTCCCTGTCCCCTTACCGTGCTGCCTAGAGCACTGGTGGCTGGCGGCGCAGCTGCACCAGGACAGGCAGCCACGCCGCCCGACTGGACCCAGCTGCGCACCGTGCAGCACAGAGCACTGGGTCAGGCCAGGCTCTGCAGCTGCACTGCCCCAGGAGCTCGCAGCCCCGCTGACCAGAGCATTGTGCCCATGTGCAGTGGGCTGAGGCTGCGGGGGAGGGGTCAGGGGCTAGCCTCCCGAGCCAGGAGCCGGGCAGAACAGTCCTGCGGGCCGTAGTTTGCCCACCTCTGCTCTACATTCTTGAACGGCAAGAGGCACCACTGAGCAACCTTAACTCTCTGTTTCTGGGCACTGAATTTTTCTGCATCCCCATTTACCCCAGTCCTCCCACTCTACTGCTCATGGTTACTTGGCAATGATTATCCCAGCTATAGAATGCACTGGATGTATGCTAGTCCCTTCACTGCCTCTGCATCATCTCATCTCCCATCTCTGCTCCTCCAGCACAGCCTAGTTTTCCTACCTCAGCCCACCTCCATATGTAGAGAAGGGCATTGGTATGGGACCTGCAGTTGGAGGAGCTAATGCAGGAACAGTGCAAGGACTAGCATGGAGTAGCAGGGACATTTCTTGAAGAAGGGGACAGACATGAGGGAGCATGGATATGGGGAATTTTTAGGGGACAGAGCTAAAATGCCCCAATATCTCCCACAGCACAGCTCTGATGCCCAGCCCCACTCTTCCCTGTACTGCTCCAGCACCCCACACATTCTCCCTCACTGCTCATACTTTCCCCACCTACTCAAGACTCCTACACCCCTGCTCTAACTCTTCCAACATTCCCTGTCTCTCACACACACAGTCCACCCTTTTTGCCTCTCTACTTGTAAGCTTGGAGGGGTCATGGAGAGGTGATGGGGCTTTGAGGACTACCTGTACGAGCTGGAGGTCAGAAGGTGAAGGAGAGCGTAGATATGAAGTCCCCACCCCAAGTATGGGTATATGGGATGGGGTTCTACAGATCCATTTGCAGGAAAGGAGGCTCAGAGAGGTGTAAAGTGGCCCCAAAAAATGTTCTCGGCCTGTGGGCCTGTGCCATACTCCAAGGAAGCCCTTTCTCAGCTTTCTACCCCATCTCAGCACCGTGTACCTGTGCAATGCACTGCACATATTAATTCCCAGCTCCCAATCTGGTCTCAGCACTGAGGGGCTTGTATTGACAGGGGACAGAAATAGTGGGTATGGATGTGGTGAGGTTTGGGGGACAGAGCCCCAACTCTGTATCTCCTACTGCACAGCTCTGATCCTCTTTTTTCCTCTCACACTCTCCTGCACTGTTCCGACCTCCCCTATTTTCCTAGAAGCATCAGCATCAGGGTAAGGGGGAGCCTGGTATTCCAATCCGCACTGCTGCAGGCAGCATAGGGACGGAGTAGAGTTCTGGTTTCCTTTCCCTGATCAGGGAGCAGTGCAAGGAAGAGCAGCCTGGTGGAATGGCCACAGGATTGAATTGTGGGAGATGGGAGGAAGGCACAGATGGTTCTACTTCCCTTCCTCCAGTTATGTCCTGGGAAGGGAATGTGCCTAACTTTCCTTCCTTAAGGTTCTCTCTGTAAATTCTTCTAATCTCCCAGAGAACAATGGTCCCTTTGAGGACAATCCCTTTATTCGCTGACTACTTATTTAGAAACCCAGTTCTTTGTTCAAGTCCTAGTCATAAAACTGTGTTTTCAAAAATACAGCATTTGAATGATCCCTTACTCTAATAAGTTGTTTTATAGGAGAGTGTTGGCCGCTTGATAGCTGTGCCAGAGCACAACCCTAAGGGGAAAAGGTTGGCAAAGGTGCATAGCTTCCCTCCTACATCCTCCCAACCCCTCTCCCTGTGCACTGCTCCAACATCCCCCACATTTCCCCTTACTGTTCTGACCCTTCATATTCACGAGCTCTGCATTAAAAAAGTTGGAAGAATCTGAAAATACTATGAGCAGCTCATTTTAAGGGAGCTATGTAATTTGACCAAGGGTACATCTACACTGCAATGTAAGCTCAGGGTTTGAATTCAGGCTCAAGTCTAACCACTTTCCATCCACACACAAATTGCACTAATCCAGGGCTCAGACTCAGGGTCCCAGGGGTGGAGGGTCCAAGCCTGAGTCAAGCCTGACAGAACAAGGAGTAACGGTCTCAAGTTGCAGAGGGGGAGGTTTAGGTTGGATATTAGGAAAAACTTTTTCACTAGTAGGGTGGTGAAGAACTGGAATGGGTTACCTAGGGAGGTGGTGGAATCTCCTTCCTTAGAGGTTTTTAAGGTCAGGCTTGACAAAGCCCTGGCTGGGATGATTTAGTTGGGTTTGGTCCTGCTTTGAGCAGGGGGTTGGACTAGATGACCTCCTGAGGTCCCTTCCAACCCTGAGATTCTATGATTCTATGAAGCCAGGACCCAGGGTTCAAGCCCTATTGGTCTGCAGTGCAGACACAGCCCCAGTGGACTTGTGCTCTGGGAGTCCATCAAAATTATCCCACAATCCCTTAGGCCAACTGTCTTTGTCCTCTGGACAGTCAAGTTTGGTGGACAGTCAAGTTTTCCCACATTGCACCATGAACAAAACACTAGAGTGACCACATTTTGGGAGGGTGCTAGGAAGTTTGAAATATGGGTTGTTGAACTAGGGTTCACACAATACAGCATAGATGCTGGAGCCCCAGGTTGAGACCCAGGGTTCAACAATTCCTAATCTGGGTTTATAAAAGAACCCAGGGCTTCAGGGCCTACACTAATAAACCCACAGTCCGCTAACTTGAGTTCTACTAGTCCTGGCCTTACATTGCAGTGTAGACATACCACAAATGATTTTTTCATCTCCCCCCTATTTAATTAATGGTAATTATTTTGATAACACCTACAAAGTAAACTCAAAGTCCTCTTGTGTATTTTAAAGCAATTTAATATATTGGTTTTAAACCAGAAATTTTGATCTCAGAGCAAACTTCCAAAAAGAGCCCCTGCAGAACGCAAGCAACATACACAATACATAGTCTCTGAAAACTGCCAGGGCCAGGACTCTGACAGTATATTGCTGTAGCTCAGGTTTAATGACCACAGCATGTCACGTTGAGCCACCCAGCTTCTGTGACAACAGATTACCTGCAAACTGTCTAGCTGCAACAGAGCCCTAGTCTTGCTGCACATGCTATAATTTAGTGAAAATTTTTACTCCAGATCACTTGTGCTCCAGACTCTTCAGGAAGTTTTAAAACTCTATTAGAGAGATCCATTTTGGGAACTGAATTTGTTCCTAATCTGTTGTGTAATTGTATTTCTTTATTATTTGTTTTATGACTATATAAAACACATTGGCACATATGGTCAGTGCAGCAGAAATCAATCAACCACTAACAATAAAACAGACTCTTTTCTAATTAATAATTGGCCTGAAGAATTTGTTCATTTGTTAAGGTTTTTGAACTTGCTGAAGACTTTAATTAGTTTTTAGGCTGATGGCCCCCACAAAAAGGCAAAACCACAAGATTTTCTCTTCAAGTCTTGAAAACAATTCAAATGAAAGTCTCCAAACAGAAAAGGAAGAGTCTTAACAGGTCCAGGTACCAGTGCCAGGAATCACATGGCCTAGCTGACATTATATTTTCTTATGTACTAAGGGGCTCCTCTCATGAAAAAGAAGTTGGGTGGGAAAACCAGCCTGCAAATAGCTGATGCCTTTACTATGTATTACTATTATGCAAAAGACAGTTACCTTTTCTGTAACCGGTGTTCTTCGAAATGTGTTGCTCACGTCTATTCCACAGTAGGTATGTGTGCGCGCGACGTGCACCAGTGCTGGAAGTTTTTCCCCTAGCAGTACCCGTAGGGGGGGAGCGCCCCCAGTGACTCCTGGAGTGGCGCCTGCCTGGTGTGGTATAAGGGGAGCTGTGCGCTCCCCCCACCCTCAGTTCCTTCTTGCCAGACAACTCCGGCAGCAGGGAAGGAGGGCTGGATGTGGAATAGACATGAGCAACACATCTTGAAGAACACCAGTTATGGAAAAGGTAACTGTCTTTTCTTCTTCGAGTGATTGCTCATGTGTATTCCACAGTAGGTGATTCCAAGCTGTATCTGCTGGAGGTGGGTACGAGTTCACAAGTTCTCGGGACAGAGTACCGCCCTGCTGAACCCGGCGTCATCCCTGGTTTGGGAGACTATCACATAGTGTGAGGTGAACGTGTGAACCGAAGACCACGTGGCGGCCCTACAAATGTCCTAAATAGGGACGTGGGCCACAAAGGCAGTTGACGAGGCTTGCGCCTGCGTTGAGTGTGCCCTAACACTAGGCAGCGGGGAACACCCACCAGCTCATAACAGGAGTGGATACACAAAGTGATCTAGTTGGACAGCAGCTGAGTGGAAATCGGCTGGCTTCTTGCACACTCAGCTGAGGCGACAAACAGCTGCGAGGACTTTCTGAATGGCTTGGTTCGCTCGAGGTAGAAAGCCAGAGCCCGCCTCACATCGAGCAGCGTTCCTCATTAGTCGTGGGAGGTTTGGGGCAAAGGACTGGTAGAAAAATGTCCTGATCCATGTGGTAGGCGGAGACCACCTTCAGGAGGAACGCGGTGTGTGGGTGGAGTTGGACCTTGTCCTTATGAAACACAGTATACGGCAGCTCGGAGGTCAGGGCCCTTAGCTCTGAGACCTGCCTAGCTGATGTGATAGCAACCAGGAAGGCCGCCTTCCATGAGAGGTAAGACCAGGAACACGTGGCCAGCAGCTCAAACGGGGGCCCCGTAAGCCGAGCCAGCACCAGATTCAGGTCCCGCTGCAGGACCAGTGGCTTAGAATACAGGTAAAGCCAGTCCAAACCCTTAAGGAACCAGCCAGTCATACCATGGGAGAACACCGTGTGCCCTTGCACTGGGGGATGGAAAGCCGATATGGCTGCCAGATGCACCCTGACCGACAAGGGTGCCAGGCCCTGGGCCCTCAGGCAGAGGAGGTAATTGAGGATAAGTTGGATCGGGGCGGCCATTGGGGATACACCTTGGTCCGTCGCCCACCTAGCAAAACGAGACCACTTTGCCATGTAGGAGCGGCGAGTGGAGGGCCACCTACTCTCAAGGAGGACGCGCTGGACCGGAGCTGAGCATGTCCTCTCCTCGCCACCTAGCCACTGAGCAGCCATGCCATGAGGTGAAGAGCTGCCAGGTTGGGGTGGAGAAGATGGCCCTGGTCCTAAGAGAGTAGGTCCGGGCGGAGCGGCAACAGCCACCGTGGAGCCACTGCCAGGCCCCAGAGGGTCCCGTACCAGTGCTCCCTGGGCCACGCTGGGGCAATGAGGAGGACCCTGGCCTCGTCCGTCTTTATTTTCTCTAGGTCCCTGCTGATCAGCGGGAATGGGGGGAAGGCGTATAGGAGTTGGCCAGACCAGGGCAGGACAAAGGCATCAGAGATAGCGCCCCTCCCCAGGCCCCCCCAGAGCAGAACAGGGGGCATCGTCGGTTCTGTCGGGTCACAAATAGGTCTACCTGAGGAGTTCCCCACCCCCGAAAAAGCTGGAGGGCCACTTCCGGGTGTAGGGACCACTCATGCTGAGAGGAAAAATTCCTGCTCAAGCGATCCGCCCTCACGTTCTGGGCGCTCGGTAGGTGAAAGGCTTTTAGGTGGATGTCGTGGGCTATACAGAAGTCCAGTACAGACTGAGGGCTTCGTGGCAGAGGGCGGAAGATCGAGCCCCACCTTGCCTGTTGATACAGAACATCGAGGCCGTGTTGTCCGTGAGAACTCTGACTGCCTTGCCCTTCAGGTGCAAGCGGAAGGCTGTACACGCCAGCCGCACCGCCCTGAGTTCCTTGATGTTTATGTGAAGGGTCAGGTCTTGCGGAGACCACAGGCCTTGGGTCTGAAAATTTCCCACATGGGCTCCCCAGCCCAGGTCCGATGCATCGGACACCAGCTCTACGGACGGGCCCCTGTCCCTGAATGGGACCCCTTGGAGCATGTTGCTCGGTGTGGACCACCACTGTAGGGAAGCGGTCACTGAGTTCCGCACGATGAGGACCTTGTCCAACCTGTCCGTGGCTTGGGAGAATTGTGAGGCCAGCCAGAGCTGGAAGGGCCTCATCCTGAGCCTGGCATGGCGGACCACATACATGCACGCCGACATGTGACCTAGCAGCTGTAGGCTGGCTGTCGTCCTCAAGAACCTTATGATCGAGTCAATGAGCCCTTTCAGTGTCTTGAACCTGTCTGGGGGGAGAGAGGCCCTGGTCAACCTTGCATCCAGGAGTGCTCCGATAAACTCTATGCGCTGGATTGGGACTAATGTGGAGTTGGTGTTGTTTACCAACAGGCCCAGGGTGGTGCACGTGGACAGGAGGAGTGCCACATGATCCCTCACCTGCGACCGGGAGGCACCCCTGACTAGCCAGTTGTCCAGATAGGAGAATATCTGGACCCCCCCCGGTGCCTGAGGTAGGCCGCTACCACAATGTGCATTTTGTAAAGACCCTGGGGGCAGTGGACAGACCAAATGGAAGGACCGTGAATTGGTAGTGATTCTGTCCCACCACAAAACGGAGGAAGCACCTGTGTCCGTCGACTATGTGGATGTGGAACTATGTGTCCTGTAGATCAAGGGCCGCGTACCAATCCCCAGGATCCAGGGAGGGGATGATAGAGGCCAGGGAAACCATGCAAAACTTGAGTTTTACCAAGTACTGATTCAGACCGCGCAGGTCCAGTATGGATCTAAGCCCCCCATTTGACCTTCGGGATAAGGAGTAATACCCCTTGCCCAGGAACTCCATGGACACCACCTCTATCGCTCCTAGTTCCAGGAGCCTCCCGACCTCCTGCTCGAACAGAGCCTCGTGTGATGGGTCCCCCAGGATGGACGGGGGCGGCGAGTGGTTGGGCAGGTAGGAGATAAATTGGAGGGTGTAACCTCGGGAGATGGTGTTGAGGACCCAACGGTCTGAGGTGAGCCGCGACCATTCCGGGAGAAATGCACACAACTGATTGGAGAAAGGGAGCTTGATTGGGGGATCCCTGCTGAAAACTGGTGGGGTACCCCTGAGCGTCCCGTCAAAACCACCTTTTACCTGCCTGCTTGCCCTTAGAGGACCCAGGCTGGGGGGCAAGCCAGTATTGTCTTTGTGGCGTTTTTTATAGTCCTGTTGCTTCTTATGGGTGGCTTTGTATTTTGGGAAGGCGGCCTGGACCGGAACCTGCAGTGGCTTGAACTTAGGTTTTGTCAGAGCAGGAACATAGAGGTCCAGGGTCTGGAGGGTCGTGAGGGAGTCTTTCATGCCGCCTTGTGTCCGTTTCCTCCGCAAACAGTGCCTTCCCATCAAAAGGGAGATCCTGCATCGACGACTGTGCTTTGCTGGATAGCCCAGAGAGCAGAAGCCAGGACGCCCGTCTCATGAACACCGCCAAGACAATGGACCATGCGGCCATGTCTGCTGCATCCGAAGTGGCCTGCAAGGATGCACTTGCAGCCACTGCCCCTTCGTCCACGAGCGCCTTAAACGCCTTTCTATCGTGCTCCCGAAGGGAGTCCTCGAAGTTGGGGAGGGATCCCCAGAGATTAAACTTGTAGCCACCCAGGAGAGCCTGATGGCTTGCTACTCTCAACTGGAAGCTTGACGACGAATACATTTTTCTCCCAAAAGCATCCAGCCTCCGAGAGTCTTTGTTCTTTGGGGTCGGGGCTGGCTGCCCCTGTCGCTCACTGTGGTTGACCGACTTGACCGCCAAGGAGTTGGGCACTGTGTGGATATACAAATACTCATGCCTCTTAGTGGGTACAAAGTACTTGCACGCCGCCTTCTTAGAGATGGGAGCCAACAAGGCTGGTGTTTGCCACAGGGCATGTGAAATTTTCGCCACCCCTTCATGGAACGGCAAGGCCACCCTGCCCGGTGCCAAGGGGGACAGAACATTGAACAGGGAGTCTGAGGGCTCCTCCATTTCCTCTGCCTGGAGATGGAGGCTTGCTGCCACCCTTTTTAGTAAGTCCTGATGGGCCTGGTAGTCCTCTTGCAGGACGGAGGGGGGTGGGGCTGCAATGAGCTCCTCTGGATGGGGTGAGGAGGCTGGTGTGGTGCTTTGGTGTTGACTGGCACCGGAGGATCCACCACCTGTTTGGACCCTGGGCATGGCACCGAGGAAGTGGGTCCCGTCGACTCTTTCCTCGGCAGTCTAGGGATGGAGGCTGATGGTTCTTCCAGTGCTCTGGCCACCAAGTAAGCCCCCACTGGGAGCTGCACCGGAGGCCACAGTGCCCACTGGTACCACTGGGCCAGCCACAATGCACAGTGCCACTGCACTTGCAGAGGCACTGGCGGGGCCAGTCGATCAGGCTGGCTCGCTTGGCCTGTAGATGAGCGACTGAGTGGAGGTCGGGCTGGTGTAAGACATGCTGCTGCCTCCGGACCGGAAGTGATGGCGGTGCCGGGATCTACGTCGACCATGGGACCGTGACCTCAAGGCAGGAGAACGGCAATGACGGTAGTGGCTGCTCCACGAGCGATCTTAACGGGCGGACCCACAATGGCGAGGAGCCAGCGATCGACGCCAGGAGCTATGGTGCCTTGATGGAGACTTTGAGCGGGATTACGAGTAGGAACGGTGTCGACAGTCATGCCACGACCGACTGCGGTACTGCCTTTGAGATGAGGACCGTCGGCGACGTCCGCCACAGTCCCAGTCTCTGCTCGCTCCATGAAGACGAGCAGTGCTGGGAGTCCCGATCGGATGGCACCCATCCAGACAGTCTAGCCAGCATCAAGGGCGATCCACGTAGACTGAGCCCTGAACGGTCACTGGGTGGTGAGCAGTGTCGGGATCGTTCCCTCGACTGAGACCGGTACCGGGCTGGTGGCGACTGCGGCGATCCCAGCAGTGGCTTGCCTCCGGAGCATGTGGCCGTCTTCGGTGGTGCTCCCATCACCAGCATAGACCATCCTTAGCTGCCTGGAGGGCTTTGGGTGTAGATGACATCCAGACATCCAGAGAGGCCTGTTCTGAAGGAGATGGGCTACTCCACTCCGTGTGAGTCAGAGGCATAAGGCCTGATGGGGACCGAGGACTACCCAACATGGGCCTAGCCTCTGTCCTAGATTTCCCTCGGTGCTGTTGCGAAGAGGGAGTCTTTCTGGTCCTCTTGACATGCTCCGTGGAAGGGGAGCAATGCCAACTAGTCGAAGGTACCAGAGGGTCTCCGCATACCGACGCCGCGGTGCCAGGTACCGGATCGGTGTGCCGGGGTCGGGGCCAGAGCCAACTCCATCAGGATGTTTCTTTCTTTTTTAGTCTGGAGCTTGAACGACTTGCAGATCTTGCACCTTTAGCTGATATGGGTTTCTCCCAAGCAGCGCAGACAGTCTGTGTGCGGGTCACTCCTTGGCGCAGAATGCCTACAGGAGCTGCACGACTTAAATCCTGGAGCACGGGGCATGCTCCGGCCTGGGCCCACTAACTAACTAAATTTTACTGAAAACTAAACTGACTACAGGTACTACTGAACGAACAGTTCTGAGGACAAGCTGCAGCAAGGATGGAGCTAAGTAGTTCCGACACACCGTCACTGGCAGCAAGAAGGAACTGAGGGTGGGGGGAGCGCGCAGCTCCCCTTATACTGCGCCAGGCAGGTGCCACTCCAGAGGTCGCGGGGGGTGCTCTCCCCCTACAGGTACTGCCAGGGGAAAAACTTCCGGCACCGGTGCACGTGGCAAACACACACACCTACTGTGGAATACACATGAGCAATCACTCGAAGAACTATGTCACATTCTGCTTTACAGGATGTATTCTTGATCATTCACTACACAAACTTTATCTAGGCCTGAGCTCTGAATTCATTAATTTCAGATGGTCACAGCATATATACCTCTTACTTCACATTAGGTGGTTTGTTCAAAATTACTACAGTGATGGATCAACAAGGAGCTAAACTACAACTACAAGGATCAACATCAAGGACAGCATATAAACTGAGGTAAAACTTACCAATCTCACTGGCCTTTGCTCCACCACTGCTGCCCTTCCCCCAGCTGCCCAACTGGGCTTTAGGCACAAGCTGAATCTTCTCATCTATTGTGGACTGCAATACACATCAACACAGAGGATCAAGTACTCACAAATAGGAAAATTTTGCTCATTACCTGTAAATGGATAGTTTCATATAACTCCACTTACTAATTCTGGTACAGCTCGTAAGACCCCTTATTAGCACAGAGGCACATTTCTAGTAGATTCTTGGAGATCAATCCTCAGCCTCTAAAAGGCAGGGAGTATCTAAGCACACCCCAAACAGATGCTTCCAAAGCATAAGTGTAAAACATCCAAGGGAAAGCAACCCTCACAAAAAGAGTAAGTGTAAAACATCTGTGAGCTTCCTATCAATAAGATCAAAAGATCTTAACAGTAGTTTTAAGGAGGGAATACTGGATTGATGCATTAAGCGTGTGAGAGATGACCATTTTGTGTGAAAATGAAATCTGCCACTATGAAATCTGCCAATCCTGGCACTGCTGGGAATTTGCAAGCAGCAAGGATCAGAACAGAGAAAGGCATGAAAAGAAAAGGTTTGTAGGATCTGGTAGGAAAAAGCAGTGTCTGACAAGAACAGGAAATCTGTTTTGTAATGATCAGCAAACAAATTTATTGACTACCAGGTTGCAACACTGCAGAGTTCCTTGGAACAGCTTCTGTTTCTTTCTGCCCATGAAGCTGCCATGGAAATACAGGTATGTACACTAACCACAGTAGAAGAGGTTCTCTCATCTGAGTTGTAAGCTTGAATATTAGCAGAATAAGTCCACCTCACTAGACAGGGCTTTGGAGGCCTGCTGTACAATCTCCATAAAGATCTGCAGAAAGATTGTATTCTGTCCTGGGCCTCTTAACATTCAGGCACTAAAGGACAATTCAACAGGGTGGCACTGATTAGGGCAAAAATAAATTAAGAAATCATCCTAATAATGTGAAGAACCAAGTTCTCTTTCTTTGGATAGAAATTCCAAAGCTGTTCTCAGGACCATTTTGTCTGGAAAGAACTCTAGCAAAGGACAGGGCTCTAGGAAAGGACAATACACTGACCCTGTGTCTGAGATTACTGTCACAAGAAATCCCACTTTGCTGGTAAGAATAACAAAAAGCCGTTCATCAGAGGCTCAGATGATGGTGATGGTTGGGGCAAGATTTGCAGGATCAGATTAAAATTTATAACAGTTTATAGGAAGCTGAAAGGCCGATATGAGTCTCCTGATTGCACCCAGAAATCTACAAATAAAAAGTGAGTGTTCATTGCTCATTTCAAACCACAGATCCTCAAAGCTCCTGGTGCTGCCACCTATGATAAGCAGCAAGTAGAGGGAAAGCAACCCTCCCCTCCACAAAGAGTAGTTCAGTTGAGGAGAGAGAAGGTGGTGGAACACTGGAGAAGAAGTGGCAGTAGGGGGAGCTATGGCAATGGAAACCAGATACCAGGACTCAGACCTCTCCTACACTTCCTGCACCAAGATTCTTGGTGCTTAAATCTTCCCTGCCCAGGCAGCTCTTTAAAGCATTGCCAACTAAGAGAAGATGACATGGAAAACCTGCCATCCTCTGAGGAAGAGGCTATCCCTTCCCTCTTCTTCAGGGCTGGCTCCACGTTTTTTGCCGCCCCAAGCAAAAAAGAAAAAAAGAAAAAAAAGGGGGGGGAAGCGGAGTGTAGGCGCTGAAGCAAAAAAAAAAGAAAAAAAGGGGCCAGAGTGCTGCCTCAAGCAGATGCTTGGAATGCTAGTGCCTAGAGCCGGTCCTGCTCTTCTTCCCTGTGTATTTGCAGGAAGGGAGTCCAAAAAACAGAATGAGAATCATGAAAGTACAGAAGTACAAGGTGACATCCTGGGCCTCTCTCTGGAAGATCCAGAAGTGGACAGGATGGTGTTCAGAAAAAAAAGGTCTGGACAAGAGACAGAAAGATACAAGTGCCAATTCTCAGAAAACTGTAGTCTAGAAGGAGCCTGCTATCAGGCCTCAGGCAAAACTGAGGCCACGTCCATACTTACCCGCCGGGTCGACACGGCGAGTTCGACTTCTCGGAGTTCGAACTATCGCGTCTGATCTAGACGCGATAGTTCGAACTCCGGAAGCGCCGCGGTTGACTCTGGTACTCCACCGCGGCAGGAGGAGTTGCCGGAGTCGACCTTGGAGCCGCGGAGTTCGCTTCCGCGGCGTCTGGACGGTAAGTCATTCGAACTAGGGTAGTTCGAATTCAGCTACGTTATTCACGTAGCTGAATTCGCGTACCCTAGTTCGAACCAGGGGCTGTGTGTAGACCAGGGCTGAGAGAATACTGTGGACTCTATGTATTGAGAGTATGGTGGGGCACCTCTGCCTACAGAGGCTAGAAACTGAACTCCAAGAATCTTCCTGAGTTCTGCCTCCATGATAACCACAGGCAGGCCTTCCAAGGCATTTGAGAGGCCTCGTGGGATAGCTGCTTGATGTATTATTCCATGTCAAAGACAGTACCTGAATTCACATTCTCTTTTCAACTCAAGAAAATTTTGGATCAAAAAAGGATCATTATGAATCTTAAAAAATGTGTACTTACGTTGTCTTTTCTTTAGTTCAAATAATCTTTGAAGATTCAGAACTAATAACATTTGCGCAATGTTTTATTTACAATCAGCTCAGATCTGCCTCCCCAAAGATTTTACGAATTAAAACAACCTAGAAAAAAGAGTAAGGCAAGATTCTGCACTTGCGCCTCTTTGTACCTATAAGCACCAAACCATCTCCTCTATAGATCTAAACAAACAAAAATTTCCCAAACTAATATCCAAGTAGCTTTGTCAACATTAAGTGACTCAGTCCATTGATACTTACCTTGGTAATTTTAAGGAATTTGGTGGGATCAAGCACACGACTACTCTTTGTCCCCTGAACAGTGTTCCATCCACCTTCATCTACCCTCTGGACACCTACAAAAACAACAAAGTCAATCAAAACCTCCTTAAAACTGTTGCTCATGGTCCAAATGTATTCAAGGGCAATGTGTACAGTCCTCACCTCTAAAACTTGATCTGAGAAAGTCAAAGAAGTGGCTGCAGCCCTACTTTGAGCCTAGCACAACTCTACAGTGTGAATGTTAACCATGAATTTTGGAGATGTAACCTAAATTAGATATTATAGAGGCATGGGATATTCAAAGACTATTGTATCAACTTTATAAACATTATGTATATCTTTCTGAGCTATGGATTGTATTCTGGCTCCTTGAGGGAGTTGCAGGGGTTTCCTGCAGGAACTAACATCATTTGGGGGTAATTAATGAAAATTCCTAGGCAGGTGGCTCACCCCTTGGGAGAAATGGCACATGCTAATTTGATCTGGTTAAAGATGGTTACCAAACAAAGAACTGAGAGCTGTATAAAGTGGTCATTCTGATATGGGAGGGAGTCACTCTCACTCAATCCAAGAATTAGCATGACACTGTGACCAAGAGGGGCAGACCTGCGGGAAGGGTTTGAAGTACTTTGTTCCTATCAAGGTTTTCATATAGAAAATGGATTTGCCTAGTAAACTAAGACCTGCATGTGAATTGTTTACTGTTTTTAAGATAGGTTTTCTCTGTAATGCTTTTGTTCTGAATACTATTTTCTTTATGAAGGCTGAATGGCCACTGGTTAGTGCCTGTCATCGCCTGAAAGAAAGCAGAGGTGCAGATTTAGTTGGGAATTGGTCCTGCTTTGAGCAGGGGGTTGGACTAGATACCTCCTGGAGGTCCCTTCCAACCCTGAGATTCTATGATTCCACGCTGAACTAAACTTAGACCAGCTGGGATAATAACAATGGAATTGGATGAGGAATTGCAGCCCAAATTTCTGGTCTAGAGGGAGAGTCACAGACCTCTGCCCTGAGCAAGGTGATAGTTAGAAGCATGAGACCTAAGTGGAGTGTTCTTAAGGAGGCCAACTGAAGGGGTCAGAGGTGCCGTTACTTCAGGAACTGTGGCACGTTGATTATTAATTATTGTATTATAAACAGGCCTGAGAAAGAAACACCACAATTTTGAAGGGCAAACTTTTGTGATATTTCCCCCCAGTCTCAGCACTTTCAGTGAGACAACTCAGTGCTGGGATAACCAAGTGTGATGCTACTGAAATCAAAAGGATCCAGACCTGCTTTTAGCACGGCTGATTTTGGTACAATAGCTCAGAAAGGTATGAACAGCCTCTACTCATCTCAATGGGTGTTTAACTTTGATGCCTAACAACAATTTAAGGTGAGGCTATCACACGCTTTCACACACTGAATTGCACCTCACTGTGAAAGTACTCCCATTTGTTGAAATCACAGTATTCATGAAGTAAGATGCTACTCAATGTGAGTAAGACAGGCAGAATGTGACTCCTAAATAGTAATTATAATATTCTGAGATCCCTGTGAAGCCTAGAGAAGTGCAGTGCTTCACATAAATGTAACATTTAAGCATCAACCACCCATATGGTATAATTACAATTTTACAAATCTGAGGCATTTAAGGACTTAAAGGATTTTCCCCCAAAAAAACACACATAGGAAGTCAATGCAGAGCAGGCAGCAGAACCAGATTTCCATGAGACCCTCTTTGTCAACAATGTTAGCTATCTCATCAGTGATCATTTTAGCAGGAGAAAGCAGCTTCTCTAGGAGGGTGGATAGTGCTTGACATTGCAGAAGGATGTTGGAGAAAGTATCCTCAGATCTTCCTCCTGCTCCAATCTCATTCATGTCCATGACAGAAATTCCTTAACAGATTTGTGCCTTTTTTATATGATTTTGAACAGTGGGCAGTGGATGCCCACAGTGAAATGACAGCTAATTTGTGTGGTTCTTTACCTGGTCTTCTCTTCTCTTTGGTCATGAGTTGCTGGACCTTTCTCTGCTCTTCTTGCTCTTCAATTTTTGCTTCTTTATGAATCTGCTCAATAGTCTTGGGGCCTTGATCTGCTCTCCGGGATACCCAGTTGCACTGTATAAGGCAGTACACAAGAACCTAAAATGAGTTGTATGGCATTTACAGAGAAGCCTAGTAAATGTGATATCATGGACATGGTGAGAGTAAGGTTGTAAAAGTCGCTTACACCGTTCAATAGCTAGCTTCTCAATAATCTTCTCGCCCTTGGGATATGTTTACACTGCAATTAGATACCAAATGCTGGCCTGTGCCAGCTGACTTGGGCTTGTGGGCTTAGGCTGCAGGGCTAATTGCAATGAAGACATTCTGACTCAGGATGAAGCGCAAACTCTGGGACCTTCTCACCTCACAGGGTCCCCCTAGTGCAGGCCTGCACAACTCGTAAAGCGGCGAGGGCCACATTCCTCCAAAGAAAACAGCTGAGGGCCGAAACCTCCCGGCCCCGCAGAAACACCCCGCCCCAGGACTGCCCAGCCCTGCGGAAACAAACCCTCCTTCCCTAGCGCCACCCCACCAAAACAGCTGTGGGCCAAAAAGGAAGGTTGGGGGTGGGGCGGTTTTGATTTTAAATCAACCAGGGGCTCCCAGCTGAAGAGGTGGCTGGGAGCCCTCAGGGGCAGATTAAACGGCCTGGGGCTCCGGCGGCTGGGGGAACCCGGCAGGGCCGACTCTAGGTTTTTTGCTGCCCCAAGCAAAAAAAAAATTGGCTGCCCCCCCCGTTCCAGCCCTGGGCTCCCCCCTGTACTCCCCTGCTGCCCCAGTCCTGGGCTCTCCCCCCACCCACACCCCCTGCTGCCCCAGCGCTGGGCTTCCCCCTTTCCTCCCCACCAGTGCCCTCCCCCCACCCCGCTGCTGCCCCAGCCCCGGGCTCCCCCCCTCAGTGCCCCCCCCACCTCCTGCCGCCACAGCCCTGGGTCACTGGTAACTCGCTCCCAGGGTGGGTCATTCAGCAGGAATTTTGGATGTGCACAAAACGCAGACAGGATTGGTTCCCATATGGTTACAGAGCTGCAGTAAAGTGGAACAATTTTCAGCTTGTGTGATTGGAGGAGATCTGGATACATATTATAAGACTGTCCTCCATAAATGAGGAAAAGTTGAGGTGCCTTTATTATTCTTTTGTTCCACTCTTTCTTTCTATGGGGAATTTGCCAATGCAATATCACTATCTTCCTTTTAAACAAACAAAAAGGCAATGGCTGTTGAAAATAGCAGTTCCAGTCCTAATAAGCATTTCTTGCTCAATTTTATCCTACTTTTTCTATAGCAAGTTACAGTGGATCCGTATATTTGATTTGGGAGAAATGAAGTAACAGCTGCCCAAACTGAGCTTGAGCACTCCTGAATTTTGAGGTGTTCAAATCTGGAAGGCAGGTGCTGAGGGTGGGGGTGGGGTGGGGGGGCTGTGGGCTCCGCGCGGGGGAGCATGGCAGCAACGTGTCTGGAGCTGCATGGAGCCAGACACGCTGGTCTGAGTGGCACGGTAAGGGGGCTGGGGGTTGGAGAAGGGGTAGGAGGTTCCGGGGGGCAGTCAAGGGACAGGGAGCAGGGGGGGTTGGATGGGGCAGAGGTTTAGGGGGGCAGTCAGGGGCCAGGCAGCAGTTGGATAGGCATGGGAGTCTCAGGGGTTCATCAGGGGACAGGTGGGGGTGAGGTCCTGAGGGGAAGTTGGGGGGATCTCAGGAGGGGGCAGTTGGGGACAAGGAGAAGGGAGGCTTAGATAGGGGCTGGAGTCCAAGGGGCAGTTAGGGGCAGGGGTCTCGGGAGGGGGCAATCGGGGGTCAAGGAGCAGCAGCATTTAGATAGGGGGTGGGGTCCTGGGAGAGGGATATCAGGAGACAAGGACCAGCTGTGTTAGATAGGGGGTGGGGGTCCTGGGGGGCAGTTAGGGCAGGGGTCCGTGAACGGGGCAATCAGCGGCCGCGGGCCGGGATTCAAAGGGCTCTGGGCTGCCCTCCGCTGTGGGCAGCGCAGAGCCCTCTGACTCCCGGCCGCGGCTGAGATTTAAAGGGCTCCAGGCTCCCCGTGGCTGCCTGGGACTGGGACTGGGACTGACAGCCCAAATCCCAGTCTCTCTGCCCATTTTTTTTTATTGTCCTTTCACTATAAACAGTTCAGGGAGGACAGGCAGAGCAGAAAAGGTAGGGAAGTTGCATTATATGTAAGAGAGCAGTATGACTGCTCAGAGCTCCAGTATGAAACGGCAGAAAAACCTGAGAGTCTCTGGATTAAGTTTAGAAGTGTGAGCAACAAGTAGGTGACCAGATGTCCCGATTTTATAGGGACAGTCCCGATATTTGGGGCTTTTTTTTTTTATGGGCTCCTATTACACACACACTGCCGGTCCCGATTTTTCACACTTGCTATCTGGTCACCCTAGCAACAAGGGTGATGTCGTGGTGGGAGTCTGCTATAGACCACCACACCAGGGGGATGAGGTGGACAAGATTTTCTTCAGGCAACTAAGAGAAGTTACTAGATCACAGGTCCTGGTTCTCATGGGGGACGTCAATCACCCCGATATCTGCTGGGAGAGCAATACAGCAGTGCACAGACAATCCAGGAAGTTTTTGGAAAGTGTAGGGGACAATTTCCTGGTGCAAGTGCTGGAGGAACCAACTAGGGGCAGAAATCAGGAAGGCCAAATCACACTTGGAGTTGCAGCTAGCAAGGGATGTTAAGAATAACAAGAAGGGTTTCTACAAGTATGTTAGAAGAAGGTCAAGAAGGTGGTCAAGGAAAGCGTGGGCCCCTTACTGAATGAGGGAGGGAACCTAGTGACAGAGGATGTGGAGAAAGCTAGTGTACTCAATGCTTTTTTTGCCTCTGTCTTCACGAACAAGGTCAGCTCCCAGACTGCTGCACTGGGCAGCAAAGCATGGTGAGTAGGTGACCAGCCCTCTGTGGAGAAAGAAGTGGTTCAGGACTATTTAGAAAAGCTGGACATGCACAAGTCCATGGAGCTGGGTGCACTGCATCCGAGGGTGCTAAAGGAGTTGGCAGATGTGATTGCAGAGCCATTGGCCATTATCTTTGAAAACTCATGGTGATCGGGGGAGGTCCCGGATGACTGGAAAAAGGCTAATGTAGTGTCCATCTTTAAAAAAGAAAAGGAGGAGGATCCAGGGAACTACAGGCCAGTCAGCCTCACTTCAGTTCCTGGAAAAATCATGGAGCAGGTCCTCAAGGAATCAATTTTGAAACAGAGGAGAGGAAAGTGATCAGGAACAGTCAGCATGGATTCATAAGGGCAAGTTATGCCTGACTAACCTAATTGCCTTCTATGAGGAGATAACTGGCTCTGTGGATGAGGGGAAAGCAGTGGGCGTGTTCTTCCTTGACTTTGGCAAAGCTTTTGATATGGTCTCCCACAGTATTCTTGCCAGCAAGTTAAAGAAGTATGGGCTGGATGAATGGACTATAAGGCAGATAGAAAGCTGGCTAGATCATCGAGCTCAACAGGTAGTGATCAACGGCTCCCTGTCTAGCTGGCAGCTGGTATCAAGCAGAGTGCCTCAAGGGTCCTGGGACTGGTTTTGTTCAGTATCTTCATTAATGATCTGGAGGGTGGCATGGACTGGACCCTCAGCAAGTTTGCAGATGACACTAAACTGGGAGGAGTGGTAGACATGCTGGAGGGTAGGGATAGGATACAGCGGGACCTAGACAAATTGGAGGATTGGGCCAAAAGAAATCAACAAGGACAAGTGCAGAGTCCTGCAGTTAGGACGAAAGAATCCCATTCACTGTTACAGACTAGGGACTGAATGGCTAGGAAGCAGTTCTGCAGAAAAGGACCTAGGGGTTACAGTGGACAAGAAGCTGGATATGAGTCAACAGTGTGCCCTTGTTGCCAAGAAGGCTAACGGCATTTTGGGCTGTATAATTAGGAGCATTGCCAGCAGATCAAGGGATGTGAACATTCCCCTCTATTTAGGCATTGGTGAAGCCTCATCTGGAGTACAGTATCCAGTTTTGGGCCCCACACTACAAGAAGGATGTGGAAAAATTGGAAAGAGTCCAGCAGAGGGCAACAAAAATGATTAGGGAGCTGGAGCACATGACTTATGAGGAAAGGCTGAGGGAACTGGGATGATTTAGTCTGCAGAAGAGAAGAATGAGGGGGGATTTGATAGCTGCTTTCAGCTACCTGAAAGGGGGTTCCAAAGAGGATGGATCTAGACTGTTCTCAGTGGTACCAGATGACAGAACAAGGAGAAATGGTCTCAAATTGCAGTTGGGGAGGTTTAGGTTGGATATTAGGAAAAACACTTTTTCACTAGAAGGGTGGTGAAGCACTGGAATGGGTTACCTAGGGAGGTGGTGGAATCTCCTTCCTTAGAGGTTTTTAATGTCAGGGAGGGATAGCTCAATGGTTTGAGCATTGGCCTGCTAAACCCAGGGTTGTGAGTTTAATCCTTGAGGGGGCCATTTAGGGATCTGGGGCAAAAATCTGTCTGGGGCTTGGTCCTGCTTTGAGCAGGGGGTTGGACTAGATGACCTCCTGAGGTCCCTTCCAACCCTGATATTCTATGCAGCGATGGTTCCAGGCACCAGCGCTCCAAGCGCATGCCTGGGGTGCCAAGCTGCGTGGGGCATCCTGCTGGTCCCTGCGAGGGCGGCAGTCAGGCTGCTTTCGGCAGCTTGCCTGCGGGAGGTCCACCAGTCCCCCGGATTTGGTGGCAATTCGGCAGCGGGTATGCCGAAGCCACGGGACTGGCGGATCTTCCACAGGTGCGCCGCCAAATCCGCGGGACCGGGGACCTCCCGCAGGCAAGCCTTTGAAGGCAGCCTGCCTGCCATGCTTGGGGCGGCAAAAAAGCTAGAGCTGCCCATGATTCTATGATAACAAACCCCTGGCTACAATGAACAAAAGGCTTGGATCCCAACAGGTTCATTATAGCGAGGGTATACTGTAATCATGGTAGCTAATCATATTATCATTCTTGCTAGCAGTACAGGCTGAGACATGTAACTTCCTGTAACAAACTGAGCACACTTTTTTTCTTGATGCATAGAGGCCTTCTGAACACCCTTGTGTAACCACACTGGCTAGTCATCTCAATCCTCTGTGTGTTCAGAGCACCCCAGAGTGCTGCTGGTGTAGCTATGTGCTCATGTCCTCTGGGCACTCTGTCTCCAGTTCCAGCACTTTGAGACAGCAACCCAGAATGCATAGATACATACATGGTTAAGCAGAGCGCTAAGAATAGACACACAACAAGTGATACAAGTTTATGTTGTTTATAAAAAACCCAAAAACCTACTTTTACAAAACCTGAGCTGTGTTTGTTGTAATTGGGTTGGATGAGAGTATCAAAAACTCGTTACAAAAACATGTTCGTATTTGCAGTGTAGACAGGACCTAAGTGTCCTAAACGTCTGAAGTAATTAATCTGTCTACCAAACACTAATCTCTTAGCCCTCAATAAAGTGAGGCCGAGGAGGGGGGAAGGAGGAGTGCTTCTTACCTTTCAAATGACCAGATATCTGGGATGAGCAAAAAGGGTATAGATTTTCCTTTCATCATTCCTACTACTGTAATCAATAATTATTACTCTCATCTGAGGGATATTCCACTACAGTAGTGCCAATGACTGTGCTCTTTTACTTACTTCAGTGGGTACATACCAGCCTTAGGTCTATTACATCCTGAAGCATGAAACGAATCCTGGAGGACGTTTTTCTCTCTTTCACAATCTTCTCCATTTGATTAAAATACTGGTCCATACGGGGCTATAAAACAACACAAATGCCATCAACAACTCTCAGAAGAGCATCAGAATGCAACTTTACCTGGGCAATCAATTTTGTCCCAGAGTAGTCTACTGAGCATTGCCGCAATACACTGTATGATTGATTCAGGGATCTAGATTTGCTCTGTGTGAAAATGTGCATCAGGTCATGCACACTTTCATGCATGTACTGGACTTATGTGTGTATGACCCAAAGAATGCTTACATGATGTTTGGGGAACGAGACTGGGATTCTACGGATCCCTGTCTAATTCACTACAAACTTTCAATATATTTTGACTACATAGATAAGTTACCACATCCATACGCACAACATCCTTTCAGTCAGTTATGTTATCATTAAAAATAGCACCATCATTTACTGACAAGAAAAGTGGTTTTTTTCCCAAAGGCTTATAAATTTGGCCACAGTAAAATCAATTTTCACTAGGACACTGAAAGGCATTTCTATTTATCAAGGGCTTGCCAAACTCTCAAATTACAACCCCGACCCATTTTGGAGCTAGAGCTCTTATAAAAAAAAGTTGCAAGTTTTATTTTTAATAAGCAAAAAGTTTAATTTTTTCACTCCTCTCATTCAAAAACAGCGGAACACTTTTGCTTCAGGAGTACTTGTGGCACCTTAGAGACTAATAAATTTATTTGAGCATAAGCTTTTGTGGGCTACAGCCCACTTCATTGGACACACAGAATGGAACATATAGCGAGGAGATATATATACATACAGAGAACATGAAAAGTTGGAGTTGCCCAACCAACTCTAAGAGGCTAATTAATTAAGATGAACTGTTGTCAGCAGGAGAAAAAAACTTTTGTAGTGATAATCAAGATAGCCCATTTAAGACAGTTTGACAAGATACTTAATATGGGGGAAATAGATTCAATGTGTGTAATGGCTCAGCCATTCCCAGTCTCTATTTAAGCCTAAATTGATAGTATCTAGTTTGATAGTAAACTAGATACTATCAGTTTAGGCTTACACACATTGAATCTATTTGGGAGGGATAGCTCAGTGGTTTGAGCATTGGCCTGCTAAACCCAGGGTTGTGAGTTCAATCCTTGAGGGAGCTATTTAGGGATTGGTCCTGCTTTGAGCAGGGGATTGGACTAGATGATCTCTTGAAGTCCCTTCCAACCCTAATAATCTATGAATCTATGATGATTCACTGGTGGACTTGTACTTGGGTGGCTAGCCTGTACTGCTGCAGCTGCACTGCTGATAGTACCCAAGCCAGCAAGGTTAAAGCTAGCTCGGGTATGTCTACGTGTGCTACAACCACACCTCCAATTGCAGTGTAGTCATACCCTTAGTGGCAGAACTCTTACCGATGTCAATAGTGCAGGATTGAAGCCTTGGGTGATGCAGCTAGTGTGTAGATGCTGAGATGGGGAGGAATGGAGGAAAAGTACTGTTACTTACCCTATAGTAATTGAGGTTGTTCAAGATGTTGTAGTCAATGTGGGTTCCATGTGCATGAGACCAGATTTCTTTTAATAGCTGTCTGCCAGGGCTGCACATATTTCCTATGCCTCCTTGTAATCCCATAGCAGGGTCATGGCCCTCCCTCAGTTCCTTTGCAATTCAAAGCCCATTTAGCTGAGGACTCTGAAAAGCGGGGATGAAGCGTGAGTCATGGGATCCACACTGACTACAACATCTCAAAGAGCCACAGTTACTGTACGGTGAGTAATTGTACTTTCTTCTTCTAATAAGAATATAGCAGTAGGGATATATTACCGACCACCTGACCAAGATGGTGATAGTGACTGTGAAATGCTCGGGGAGTTTAGAGAGGCTATTAAAATTAAAAACTCAGTAATAATAATGGGAGATTTCAACTATCCCCATATTGACTGGGTACATGTCACTTCAGGACAGGATGCAGAGATAAAGTTTCTTGACACCTTAAATGACTGCTTCTTGGAGTAGCTAATCCTGGAACCCACAAGAGAAGAGGCAATTCTTGATTTAGACCTAAGTGGAGCACAGGATCTGGTCCAAGAGGTGAATATAGCTAGACTGCTTGGTAATAGTGACCATAATATAATTACATTTAACATCCCTGTGGCTGGGAAAACACCACAGCAGCCCAACACAGTAGCATTTAATTTCAGAAAGGGGGACTACACTAAAATGAGGTTAGTGAAACAGAAATTAAAATGTACAGCGCCATAAGTGAAATCCCTGAAAGCTGCATAGAAACTTTTTAAAGACACCATAATAGAGGCTCAACTTAAATGTATACCCCAAATTAAAAAACATAGTAAGTGAACTGAAAAAGTGCCACCGTGGCTAAACAACAAAGTAAAAGAAGCAGTGAGAGGCAAAAAGGCATCCTTTAAAAAGTGAGGAAAATAGAAAGGAACATAAACTCTGGCAAATGAAGTGTAAAAATATCATTAGGAAGGCCAAAAAAGAATGTGAAGAACAGCTAGCCAAGACTCAAAAAGTAATAGCAATTTTTTTAAAGTACATCACAAGCAGGAAGCCTGCTAAAGAACCAGTGGGACCCCTGGATGATAGAGATGCTAATGGAGCACTCAAAGGCGATAAAGCCATTGCGGAGAAATTAAATGAATTCATTGCATCGGACTTCACGGCTGAGGATGAATTCACGGCTGAGGAAGAATTAATTTAGTTTCTCTTCAATGGCTTTATTTCTTTCTGCATCTCGATCGTCTAGTGGCCCCACTGTTGTACCTTTTAATTTCTGTTTCACAAACCTCCTCTTGAAGCTCGTTTCTTTGTTGTTCTTTTGTTTTTTATTGGGGTATTTTTGGCTTTAACTTTAAAGAACGTTAAGTGCATCTAGCCCCCATCACACTCCTCCCTCTCAAAACTCTCGTTATCCGCTCCTGTTCACTAGTTCCTTTGGTCACTTAGGAGCAGACTTTTTAAAGACCGGGTCTTCCTGAGTAGTCCTGACCCTGGTTAAGGTTTGATGGGTGATAACAGGCTTAGAGCTCAAAGCCTCATTAAGAAAGCTCTCAGCCTTGCCTAGCAGGTCGCTAGCTCAGCACACAGTCCCCTAAACAAACAGCAACCCACCGAGGGATCATTGTAAGGATTAGGATTGGTTTCCATTGTGATCCCTGGAATCCACCAAACTGCAAGGAAACTCCCTTCTAAGAGCAGCTGAAAACAATTAGCTCAGTTTCCAGAGTTGTGTCTGATTGAGTTCTGGCAGGCAAATCTGAATACGTCTTCATCCCTTGCCTGGCTTGTGTGAAATAGAAGCAGATGGCTAATGCCAATAGGATTGAGTTAATCTAATGTTTAATGCAGTAAATTACACTTACACCTACTGGAAAAATAGGGGAAGGAAAATGCAGCAGTGCAGCGTGAAACAGCTGCCTCATCACAATACAGCTTGTGATCACAACACAACATAACACAAGGTGAATTTTCAGAGAAAACAATACAATCAGAAGACTTGTCTAAGCCTGTGATTGCTTTGATAATAAGGAAGTTTAGATCAGTCAATGTGCCTTGCAGATGTTACCATGAACAATTCATTTGATGATGTTTTTCCATATGTAACACAATCCCCAAAGAGCAAAGAAACTGGAATACATTTTAAGGCTTTGGGGACTGCGGTTGACAGATTAAGATTCCATGTGTAAAAGGAAGATATTATGTATGTCAAATACTTTTTAGGTTGTGTAGCTGGGTGAATTACTTGGAAACAGCTAAACAGCAAAAGGAATTAAAATATTTCAGCTGGTGCTTAATGTAGCCAACAGTACATAATATATTGGAAAGGGGTGGGAAGGCAATGAGACAGGGTGAGGATGAAACATTCTCAGCATCTGATTTAATAGAACATGACAGAAATTCCTAGAGAAAACAACGGCAACTGAAAGCACCGAGCCCCCACTTTTGCATCCCTGTTCAGCCACTGTCACTCAGTCTCTTCTTTACCTTTGCTTTCTCAAAGTCCAAGTCCTTGCCGATGGTGGTGAGCAGGCGGCAAAGGCACTCCAGGGACTCTTCATCATGGTTCTTAAGCAGCTTCACCACACAGTCATGCATGATGGCCTCTGTCAGCATTTTCAGTTTGAAGAGTTCACCAATGAATTTGATGTTTCCGATGGATCTCCGTCGAGCCTTGTCCTTGGCCTCTTCCAGCTCCTCATGGAGCCGTGTCTTCTCCTCTGGCTGTAGAACAGAAAGGGGAATTCTGGAAAGCATGCACATGGAAACCACACTGTAGCACACGCTTCTGAAAAGCTAGAGTTACTGCTGTTCACATCCCCACTTTCTTACTCCAAAAACTAAGAAACATATAATCATAAGGGCTTCAGTTAATGCAAACAGCTTTTTTATTAAACCCAACCACAGCAACACAAGAAATCAAAATTTTCCAAAGCATTCATAGCAGTCCTTCAAGATTGCCTTGGCTGGGATTGGTCCTGCTTTGAGCAGGGGGTTGGACTAGATGACTTCCTCAGGTCTTTTCCAACTCTAATCTTCTATGAGTCTATGATTGGACTATCAAAGATCACTGAGATTTTATGAAGAAACTCACAGTGATAGCAGCTTCAAGCTCTTTTTGCTTCTTCTCAAAGACATCATCATCAGCTTTGTCTTTTTCAAATTCCTTCTGGCAACGATTCAGTAGCAACTTGCGGAAATTTACTGTGCTCCCAGGCTTGTCTGCCATAGGTACTTTCAGCTGTATCCAATGGAAGAAAAACACAGGGAAAAGCCCGGTTAAACCTTGCCATACAAAGGATCTGATCTAATCACTATCAGTTACATTTTATTAAATATTTTATAGACAGTAATAGAAGAGCTTGCAAGGCTACTACAGTTTAGCATCTTGCCAGTGTTTTCATTAGACAACCATATTTTTATGAGTTTCAGAATTCAGATATGAAATTTTTCTCCATACTAAACCTTGTCTGACAACATCTTGGCCTAAAAGTAGATTATGGTTTCCCTACAAAGAATCCATGATTTTTTTAAATAAGAACATTTTAAAATACAGATTTTTATTATGCATTTCAGATTCCAGAGCTATGCCACAACAATATATATTATTGTTAATAAACATTCAGAGAGCACTCGTTATGTATCGCCTATGTAACAGTACGCATACTGTAGCTAAATCTTATCAGGTCCATGATTTTCAGGGTTCATTTTGGAAATGTGCCACTCTGGGGCAGTGCTCCACCAATGACAAAAACGGGGATCAACACTTGGAAAAAAAAAGGGTCATTCCCCAAATTTCATGGGTAAATGTTTCTTACCTTAAGTTTGGTGATTCAACCCTCCTCTATCTCACCTGAAACTTTCTGATACCTGAAATGGCTTTTCTGGGGGCAGTGTTTCTGTCTCTGAGTGACAAGAGGTGCTATTTCTGGTAGGATTAGTTTTCTCCATCATTACTTCTCCTTCTCTGTTTCCCTCCTCTTCTCTACTTCTACCCCTCTTTTCTCCACCCTCAATCTCCATTTTTCCTTTCTGCACTTTTAAAGTACCTATTGTGCTAGATGCTGTAAAAGGTCTAATGACTGACACTAGTAGTGTGACTGATGCCTAACATAAGGAAAATCTCACTTTTACTGCCAATAGCATGGCCAGCAGTCCTTGACTGTATTGTTTGTCATGGTGCACCATTAGGATAAAAATCACTCAAATTTTATGTAGAATTGGAATTGTGCGGCCAGGGCACAAGCCTGTGGCCTGAAACGAACTCTGGATTTGATGACGTCAATTCCAAAAAGGCATTATATTCTATCATAGATCAGTAATAGTTCTTTAATCTGCATGTCCATTTTAAGATGGCATTTGCACCATTCTGCTACTGAATCACTACTGGAGCGGTTATGAAGTATCACATTGATGACCTGTGTATCTGTTTTCATGAGAGTCACAGCAGTAATGAGTCAGGATACCTATTTATTAGTTTAAAATGTGCCTTGATACAGATTTACATAATACACATCAAAGCCTTCTCTCTATCAAATAAATAACCAGCTTTAAAAAGTTTGTGTAAATATGCTTTTACATAATACATCATAAACACTGCAAAAAGCCACTATAAGTGTAATTGAGAACACAGTTGGGAATACAAAACCATCAGTGATAATGAGACTCAAGACAAAAAGAGTGGATTGATTGTCAGAGCCCAGGGTCAGTTTGTGGGGCTGGAATTTAGGAATTGCCTCAGCTTTCTACTCGCAAACTGAACACATTTGCTCTGGAAATCAGTGACACAACTTGAATCTGGAATCCTGTTTTTATGGAGCTACTTTTAGGGCTGAACTGCAATTTAATCACAAAATTTTCAAAGGTGCTCAGCGCCCTGTAACTACAAATCTGGACGTCATTTTAGCATCACTCCTAGTCAATTTCACTCTGGGTTTTCTGGGTGCATGTGTGTCCAATGTATACATGTAAACACAATTTTGTAATGTAAGATTTTCTCAGATACACTAAGAAGTTCAATAACAAATACTAAAGGGTATAATTCTGCCCTGGATGTGTTTACATAATTCCCATTTTAGTCCATGGGAATGATGTGCAGCAAGGGGAGAACTTACCCACAGGAAACTTCTGTTTGACTTTTGCCACTCTTACCGTTACGAGACATCTACACATATTTGCATAAGCCACAGAGAAGCTGGGCTCATCGATAGCTTTCTCAAAGACCAGGTCAATGACTCCTTTCAGCCTCTCTTCTGTGTCTACAGTCAGGTCTGTTACTTGCTTCATTAGCTGATTGAACATCTGTGGCGTCAATTTGTTTAAGATACTTCGTACCTTGCGGAACAGTTCCTAAATATGTCAGTAAAAACAGTAAGTGCAGAGCACAAACACAGCAAGATTATAGGAGGTGATCTGAATAATGAACTGGTATGTATTTTAAAGTCATGTATAAGACCACCCCAGAAATTCATTGGCATTCACAAAGTGTAGTGAGACTGTTCTCACCTGGGTTTTTATATTTTCTGGGTCCTCAGCCTGGCTGTCTCTTTTCAGGCTTGGCTTCCAGGCATTTTCTGCTTTCTTCAGGTGTACATCTTCTTTTACACATACAGTGATGATCTTCCTGGGCTCCCTCCTCTGGCTTGGCTGTGATCTTCTTGGTCCAACATTCAACAACTAGGACAAAAACATTCCTTATTGTATCCCATTTAATACTCACTGCTCACAATACATGCTCCAGTACTCAAGTAATAGCTGTGGGTGACAATACAATCAATCAACAGTTCACCCTACTACTTCTATGAATTCCTCTCAGACAATAAATTGGTCTAGACCCCAGCTTGGAATCTGTGCAATGCAGATTAAAGGGACAAACAGAAGACACTCTTCCCTCTGTCAGCCATCATCACATAAATAAAATAACATATGGAGAGATACCTATCTCATAGAACTGAAAGGGACCCCGAAAGGTCATCGAGTCCAGCCCCCTGCCTTCACTAGCAGGACCAAGTACTGATTTTGCCCCAGATCCCTAGGTGGCCCCTTCAAGGATTAAACTCACACCGTTGGCTTTAGCAGGCCAATGCTCAAACCACTGAGCTATCCCCCTGAAAGAGGATGACTGCTACCAATCAGTCAGAACCTCTTCTATCCCACCACACTACTTAAGATCTGTGGAACTGATTCCCAGTGTCCAATAGGAAGTTTTGAAAAATAGACTATTAAGGTAGGAGGTCACAGTAAAAGCATGTTTTAGGACTAAGCAGCATCTTCCTGTCTATTTTAAACATGCAAGCTCAGGCTAGTAAGTTATATTTTTGGTAAAACTGCTAGACTATTATTGATGTTTCAACAGAATTTGATTTTAAACAACAAAGCTATTTTTGAGTTGCACTTAGAAAAGAGGGTCAATTCACCTGAGGCTGAGTAATCAAAACAAATGTGATTCATATTTTCTCTAAACTTCACTGCTGGAGGAATGTAAACTTTTCTTTTGAAAGATGGCACTCACCACCTCCCACAGAGTACACAGCATGAGACAGTTTATCCCATCCAAAACCACACATGAACAATGCTGATGGTACAGTAGAAAAATATCATTTGTATTGGCAAAAGGGTATAATACACACGCCTCACCAGAGTAATCTTTGGACTCTTGTTTAAATACTAAATGTACTGAATGGTGCACTAACTCTCATATCTCTGAGTGACTTGATAGTAATGCCTGATTACTCAATATTAAGTTACATGTTTTGTCAACAAACAGTCCTTTAACACTTGTTAACAAAACATATTTGACACTTTTTCTGTGCTGTACACAACTTTTACATAAAATTTTAGATACTTCAAAAGCCAATCTCTATTTGACAAAGTGATTAATCCACAATGTTGAACCAAAATAATCTGAGTTATTCAACTGGCTAAACTGATTTCATGAAAAAATATGCTTGTGGGCTGATGCCCTGCATGCCAAGTTTCAGCCTAAAACACATTTTTGGCAGATTTAGAAAACCCCTGAGTATAGGCACTTATAATAGGAATGTTAAACACTTCACTTTGACGGCATAAATGCTTGTTGCTGATAAAAAAAATCACAATATACTAATGGTCACTAATGGAGTTTAGTTTGGCTTTCATTAAGTGATAATGACATGACTGGAGTACTGTCATGGATGGATATAAACTGTTCAGGAAGGACAGGCAGGGCAGTAATGGTTGAGGAGTTGCATTGTATGTAAGAGAGGAGTATGACTGCTCAGAGCTCCGGTATGAAACTGCAGAAAAACCTGAGAGTCTCTGGATTAAGTTTAGACGTGTGAGCAACAAGGGGGATGTCGTGGTGGGAGTCTGCTATAGACCACCAGACCAGGGGGATGAGGTGGACAAAGCTTTCTTCCGGCAACTAGCAGAAGTTACTAGATTGCAGGCCATGGTTCTCATGGGAGACTTTAATCACCCTGATAGCTGCTGGGAGAGCAATACAGTGGGTGCACAGACAATCCAGGAAGTTTTTGGAAAATGTAGGGGACAATTTCCTGGTCCAAGTACTGGAGGAACCAACTAGGGGCAGAGCTCTTCTTGACCTGCTGCTCACAAACAGGGAAGAATGGATGATCATAATGGTCCCTTCTGACCTTAAGGTCTATGAGTCTATAATTAGTAGGGGAAGCAAAAGTGGATGGGAACCTGGGAAGCAGTGACCATGAGATGATTGAGTTCAGGATCCTGACACAAGGAAGAAAGGAGAGCAGCAGAATATGAACCCTGGACTTCAGAAAAGTAGACTTTGACTCCCTCAGGGAACTGATGGGCAAGATTCCCTGGGAGAATAACATGAGGGGGAAAGGAGTCCAGGAGAGCTGGCTGTATTTTAAAGAATCCTTATTGAGGTTGCAGGAACAAACCATCCCGATTTGTAGAAAGAATAGTAAATATGGCAGGAGACCAGCTTGGCTTAACAGTGAAATCCTTGTTGATCTTAAACAGAAAAAAGAAGCTTACAAGAAGTGGAAGATTGGACAAATGACCAGGGAGGAGTATAAAACTATTGCTCAGGCATGCAGGAGTGAAATCAGGAAGGGCAAATCACACTTGGAGTTGCAGCTAGCAAGAGATGTTAAGAGTAACAAGAAGGGTTTCCTTCAGGTACGTTAGCAACAAGAAGAAAGTCAAGGAAAGCGTGGGCCCCTTACTGAATGAGGGAGGCAACCTAGTGACAGAGGATGTGGAAAAAGCTAGTGTACTCAATGCTTTTTTTGCCCCTGTCTTCACGAACAAGGTCAGCTCCCAGACTGCTGCACTGGGCAGCACGGTATGGGGAGGAGGTGAACAGCGCTCTGTGGAGAAAGAAGCGGTTTGGGACTATTTAGAAAAACTGGACGAGCACAAGTCCATGGGGCCAGATGCACTGCATCCAAGGATGCTAAAGGAGTTGGTGGATGTGACTGCAGAGCCATTGGCCATTATCTCTGAAAACTCACAGCGACTGGGGGAGGTCCCGGATGACTGGAAAAAGGCTAATGTAGTTAGGATGACCAGACGTCCTGATAAAATCAGGACTGTCCTGATTTTAAGGAGTTTGTCCCGCGTCCCAACCAGAGTATGGTCAGGACGCCATTTGACCCAATATTTTGTTTCCTGGTCTTCGGCGGCAATTCGGCGGAGAGTCCTTCAGTCGCGGATGGTCTTCGGTAGTATTTCAGCAGTGGGTGCTTCTGTCTTTGGCGGCAAGATTAATTACCTGCCGCTGAAATAGCGCCGAAGACCATCCGCGACTGAAGAGCTCTACGCCGAATTACCACTGAAGACTAGGGAAAAAGGGAAGGAGGAGAATCCGGGGAACTACAGGCCAGTCAGCCTCACTTCAGTTCCTGGAAAAATCATGGAGCAGGTCCTCAAGGAATCAATTCTGAAGCACTTAGAGGAGAGGAAAGTGATCAGGAGCAGTCAGCATGGATTCATAAGGGCAAGTCATGCCTGACTATCATAATTGCCTTTGATGATGAGATAACTGGCTCTGTGGATGAGGGGAAAGCAGTGGGCGTGTTATTCCTTGACTTTAGCAAAGTTTTTGATATGGTCTCCCACAGTATTCTTGCCAGCAAGTTAAAGAAGTATGGGCTGGATGAATGGACTGTAAGGCAGATAGAAAGCTGGCTAGATCATTGAGCTCAACAGGTAGTAATCAATGGTTCCATGTCTAGTTGGCAGCCAGTATCAAGCAGAGTGCCCCAAGGGTCAGTCCTGGGGCCGGTTTTGTTCAGTATCTTCATTAATGATCTGGAGGGTGGCATGGACTGGACCCTCAGCAAGTTTGCAGATGACACTAAACTGGGAGGAGTGGTAGACATGCTGGAGGGTAGGGATAGGATACAGTGGGACCTAGACAAATTGGAGGATTGGGCCAAAAGAAATCAACAAGGACAAGTGCAGAGTCCTGCAGTTAGGACGAAAGAATCCCATTCACTGTTACAGACTAGGGACTGAATGGCTAGGAAGCAGTTCTGCAGAAAAGGACCTAGGGGTTACAGTGGACAAGAAGCTGGATATGAGTCAACAGTGTGCCCTTGTTGCCAAGAAGGCTAACGGCATTTTGGGCTGTATAAGTAGGAGCATTGCCAGCAGATCAAGGGATGTGAACATTCCCCTCTATTTAGGCATTGGTGAAGCCTCATCTGGAGTACAGTATCCAGTTTTGGGCTCCACACTACAAGAAGGATGTGGAAAAATTGGAAAGAGTCCAGCAGAGGGCAACAAAAATGATTAGGGAGCTGGAGCACATGACTTATGAGGAAAGGCTGAGGGAACTGGGATGATTTAGTCTGCAGAAGAGAAGAATGAGGGGGGATTTGATATCTGCTTTCAGCTACCTGAAAGGGGGTTCCAAAGAGGATGGATCTAGACTGTTCTCAGTGGTACCAGATGACAGAACAAGGAGAAATGGTCTCAAATTGCAGTCGGGGAGGTTTAGGTTGGATATTAGGAAAAACACTTTTTCACTAGAAGGGTGGTGAAGCACTGGAATGGGTTACCTAGGGAGGTGGTGGAATCTCCTTCCTTAGAGGTTTTTAATGTCAGGCTTGACAAAACCCTGGCTGGGATGATTTAGTTGGGAATTGGTCCTGCTTTGAGCAGGGGGTTGGACTAGATGACCTCCTGAGGTCCCTTCCAACCCTGATATTCTATGATTGTATGATAATGCCAGTGGAATCAAATATTGTCACAGGATAATGATCTCAGGCACTTATATGCTTCATAAGCCATGACAAAGCATTGAAAAGAGTTCAGTGGTATAGAGGGTTTGTGTACCAACCTACTAGCCTTTCATGTATGAAGACATGCATTCAGATCTAATTTCAGGACATGTATAAATGAGTCTAACAGTCTCATCCTAGTTCCCATTTGTGCACAAAAGCCACATAATTGCACAAGTTAATCCATCACACCGACAAGATTAGCAGAGCCGTATTACAGTGTATTGGCAGACACAACTGTGTGGAAATGTATACAGCACTTGCTTGTGCTATGCCTTGTTGAAATCCATGGCATCAGTCACTTCAGTTCCATGACTACTGAAAATTCACTCCCCATTTTCATTTAAAACATGCTCGCTCTGGCTTGATGCTGGTGTGATATAACAAAATCTGCTTAGAGCCTAATCAATTATAACCAATATTACAAAGTAACTATTCCAGGCTCTAAGTGCTTTTGCAAATGTACAACCACGTAAGACAGAAACTTTCCTTCATACTAAAACCAGGAAACAGCCAACCAGACACAAAATCAAACCCAAACATTATCTGCTTCAGCCATAAACACCAGCCCTTATCATGCCTCATCCTTCCTGTAGTGAGACGGATGCACCTCCCTCCCCTGAGGTGAGGGAGGGAGCCTTACACGCCCCTGGGAGCCCAAACCTCCTCGCCTCCCTCACAAGAAGGAGAAGGGTGGGGCCGGAAGTATAAAAGACCAGGCCCGCAGCCCATTCAGGGGGAAACCTGCAGAGGGGAAGGATGTCCCACTGGTTTGGCGGCAGCTCGAGGCAGATCCCCCGACTATCCCGGTCCACACCCCAGACACGGACGACGACTGGCCTGGAGTGCCTTCCGCTGGTTTACCCGGGGGAGCCAGATGATGCCTGGACGCCGGAGGTACTCACCCCAGAGGAGGCAGAAAGTGGCCCGGGGCAGCTGCTGTAGGGCTGGCTGCAAAGCCCAGAACCCCAGCGTCGGTGTGTTGCGGCTGGATCCCCGCCGACCCCAGGGCAGCTGATGCTGCCCCTGCCAGGGCCCTGGGCTGGGTGGAATAGGGAACTTGCAAGACTGTTTGTTTGCTGGCTGCCTGAGCCCTGCCCAAGCTGTAACCAGCCCCCTCAAGACTGTTTGTTTGCTGGCTGCCTGAGCCCCGCCCAGGCTATAGCCAGCCCTCTTTGAGACTGGTGGCTTGCTGGCTGCCTGAGCCCCGCCCAGGCTATAGCCAGCCCTCTTTGAGACTGGTGGCTTGCTGGCTGCCTGAGCCCTGAAGGCCCAGGCCCCAGACTACGTGTAAGACTGTTCGTTTGCTGGCTGCTGGAGCCCCGGCCGGCCCGGCACTCAGGGAACCAGAGACAGGCTATCGCAGCCCTCCAGGGACCTCCCTCCCCACCCGAGGTGAGTGAGGGAGCCTTACACTTCCCAAAAGGCTAAGGCTTGGTCTACACTACAGGGGGTTGGACTAGATGACCTCCTGAGGTCCCTTCCAACCCTGAGATTCTATGATTCTGATAACTATGTTGCTCAGGGGTGTGGATTTTATGTCACTATAACTTAGTCACTCAAGAGTGTAGAAAATCCACACCACTGAGCAACGCAGTGCTAACTCCCTAGCCCCTGGAGTAGACAGTGCTATGTTGATGAGAGGGCTTCTCCTGTCAACACAGCTACCACCTCTCTCAGGGAGGTGGAGTACCTTCCCCGTGGCATAGGTAGCATCTTCAGTAAGCACTACAGGAGCTCTGCTGCAGCTCTGTATGTGTAGAAAAGCCTTAAGTAAAGAAAAGAGTTTGCAGGGTGCCCTGAAAGTAAACAGATTTGGGCCTCTTCCTAAACTGAGGGCCCTTCATGGAAAACAGCTTGCCAGAAGTCCCCTCTCTTTTACAACAACGGGGTTCCAGCTTGAGGGACCCTTCATTAACTGCAGATGTGCCAGTAAAGTATGGGGAGAGAGGTATCAAATAGGCAAGTCCCAAAACATTTAGGGCTTATAGACACATACAGGGCTTATAGACACACAGTAACTCCTCACTTAAGCGAAACGATGTTAAGCAAATCCAATTTCCCCATAAGAATTAATGTAAATGAGGAGGGTTAGGTTCCAGGGAAATTTTTTCACCAGACAAAAGACTGTACATTTATACACACACACACACACACACACACACACACACACACACACACACACACACACACACACACACAGTATAAGTTTTAAACAAACAATTTAATACTGTACACAGCTATGATGATTGTGAAGTTTGGTTGAGGTGATGGAGTCAGAGGGTGGGATATTTCCCAGGGAATGCCTTACCGCTAAATGATGAACTAGCACTCGACTGAGCCCTCAAGGGTTAACCGTTGTTAATGTAGCCTCGCACTCTACAATGCAGCACGAATGGAGGGGGGAGACACAGACACACACACGATGTGTGTCTGTGTGTGTGTGTGTGTGAGAGAGAGAGAGACACACACACACGGCCCCTTTAAGTATGCGGACCCCACTCTAAGTACACTGCCATTTTAAGTATATCAGCAATTTGAGACAGCAGCTGCCTCTTTCCTGAGCCCTGTTGTGTCCCCACCCGGCTCTGTGGAGAAGAGATACAGGAGCAGGGGAGAGGGACACCCAGACATTAGCACCCCCTCCCCCCGCCGCATAGCGAGCAGGAGACTCCTGGGAGCAGCTCCAAGGCAGAGGGCAGGAGAAGCACATGGCACTAGACTATCAGGGTTGGAAGGGACCTCAGGAGGTATCTAGTCCAACCCCCTGCTCAAAGCAGGACCAATCCCCAGACAGATTTTTGCCCCAAATCCCTCCCTCAAGGATTGACTTCACAACCCTGGGTTTAGCAGGCCAATACTCAAACCACTGAGCTATCCCTCCTCTCAAGGGGGAGGGATAGCTAAACTGCCTGACAATTGATAGCCTGCTGGGCAGCTGCCACACAGGGAACTTAAGGGAGCTGATAAGGGGACTGCACGCCCACCCTGGTTCCTAGCCCCCACCAGCTAGCTCCAATGGGCTGCTCTTCCTGCAAGCAGTGGATGAAGCAGGCGGCTGCCAAACGTTATAAGGGAGCATTGCGCAACTTTAAATGAGCATGTTCTCTAATTGAGCAGCAATGTAACAACAAAACAACGTTAACCGTGATGACGTTAAGTGAGGAGTTACTGTACTGAACTATAAGAACATGTCAAGTCAATGCATTTGTTATTAAAGCAGGTGACATTAATCCTAGGGCAGTGATTTATTTCTAAAAACTATATGACCCTTTCATAAGCCAACCCTATATTTCAGGGGTTGGAAAACGTTGGCTCCCAGCCTGTCAGGGTAAGCTGCTGTTGGGTTGGGACGTTTTGTTTACTTGGAGCGTCTGCAGGTATGGAGCCCCTCAGCTCCCTGTGGCCGCGGTTTGCCGTTCGCAGCTCCCATTGGCTGGGAACAACGAACTGCGGCCACGGGGAGCTGAGGGGCTCCATGCCTGCAGATGCTCCAAGCAAACAAAATTACAATGTATTAGATCAGGATCAGCAACCTTTGGCACGCAGCCCGTCAGGGTAAGGGCCGGGTCGGTTTGTTCACCTGCAGCATCCGCAGGTTCGGCCGATCTCGGCTCCCACTGGCCACGGTTCGCCGCTCCAGGCCTATGGGGGCGGTGGGAAGCGGCACAGGCTGAGGGATGTGCTGGCCGCTGCTTCCTGCTGCCCCCAGTGGCCTGGAGCGGTGAATCGTGGCCAGTGGGAGCCGCGATCGGCCGAACCTGCAGATGCGGCAGGTAAACAAACCGACCCGGCCCACCAGGGTGCTTACCCTGGTGGGCCATGTGCCAAAGGTTGCCAATCCCTGTATTAGATATTCATTTAAATGATTCCATAGAGTTTAAAATCATCAAATTTTGATGTAGACCTGTTTATAAGACGACCCCGCTCTTTGATGTGTCACTTTTTAACCAAAAATATTCAGCTTATGAACGAGTATATACGGTATATTAAATGGCTGAGGTAGAAGTCATTATTTTGCCTGATGGGCATTGGTGCCATAGTGGCAGATGTTGACTAGACCAGTGTAGTCTTTTTGAAATTGGTTTGGTTTACAAGACAGACCTTCAATAGATCAAAGCAGCTAATCCATTCAAGTAGTTTTTTAAAAGAATAATATTTATATTTGTGAATAAACTGATTTCAAATTGGCTGAATGTTTGTGGTTGGCTTTTAAAATACCTATCAATGAATAGTAGTCTGTCTGGAATGATTTATAGTAAAACTACTGTATTATAAGCTTTTTGCGGCAGGAACTGAATTTTGGTCTGTGTTTGTGGTGTCTAACACAATGGGGGCCTAGTTTTTTGGAAAAGCAAAAAGCTTGAGACTCCTCATTGGTACCAAAATACAAATTACTACTACTATTAATAATAATTAATTATATAGCACCTTCAATAATAATGCTATCACTTTACACTTCTATAGCACCTTCCATCCAAGGATCTCAAAAGTATCTAACAAACTCACAACTCACCTTCCTTACAGATGGGGAAAACTCTAAAGGACTTGTCAGATGAGTTAGAAACACAGCAGGGAACTCACAAATAGTAAAATGGGGCCCTAGTGTCTTCTTTCTGGTTTAGCTTAGAATCATAGAATCTCAGGGTTGGAAGGGACCTCAGGAGGTCATCTAGTCCAATCCTCTGCTCAAAGCAGGACCAACACAAACTAAATCATCCCAGCCAGGGCTTTGTCAAGCCTGACCTTAAAAACCTCTAAGGATGGAGATTCCACCACCTCCCTAGGGAACCCATTCCAGTGCTTCATCACCCTCCTAGTGAAATAGTGTTTCCTAATATCCAACCTAGACCTCCCCAACTGCAACTTGAGACCATTGATTCTTGTTCTGTCCCTTCTTAGAATATAATTAAACTAATCCAAATCCCTCAGAAACATCCAGGAAACCAAAGAAGGCTAGCTGCTCCTCTTTATGCTCATCTAGGTAAATTTTTCTCTTCGTACACAAATAGGCCTCATTTGTTTCTACATTTTTCAGTTTTCATCTGTATCATAAATCTCTCTTTTGGTTCTATTTTGAGTAACTCTGAATTGTCCCCTCATGTTGTTTTGTTTGAAATTTGCTATTTCTGAAATGACAGACAGAAAGCCAAAAAAGAAGCAAAGAAGGAAAGTTGTCATGTGTTGAGAGCTTATTAACTCTGAGCTGCTTGGCATCATTTTGCGAGCAGGGATTAGGTGGTGGGCTTCAGTGGTTTATGGGCATGGCCTGTGTAAAAGTGAAATGACAAGAGTGGACATACACTGCCAGTACAGATGTTGGTGCATTTTACAAGAGGATAACATTTGATTTTTCTAGGCTGAAATCCCTTTTATCCTATAATAAATAATAATATAGGATAGCAGGTTTTTAAAATACTGTTACCTTTAAAACCTACCCTAAAAATGCACAGTAAGAAACTATTCTTTAAAGGCACAAATGTAAAATGTATGTTATGCGCTGAATGCTCCAAATGAACGGGGTAAGCAGGACTTACCTTGTCTCCCCCTTTCCACAGGTCTGCAAAGTGCAGACCCCTCGCGGATCCCGCTCAGGCCAACGTCCCAGCATGCCCTCTACTGGTGATGTCCCACCCACCACTGAAGAGACTGCCTAGAGGGGTACAATGCAAGTCTTGTTTTTGGTTTTTTTTGTTTTTTTACAGTATTACACCTTTTTGTAAAGTTTTCTGTTCATTTTATTCTCTGTAAACAATACAATTATGAAAAAGAAAACTTTACAGAAAGGTGCAAAATTTGGGGTGGAGGATAAGGAGGGATTTGGCTTACCCCTATCGGCAGGTTCCTCAATGGTGGGTGAGATGAGACCAACAGAGGGCATGCTGGGGTGCCACACCGAGCCACAGAAGGCATTCCGGGGTTGTTCTGCACTTTGCAGGCCTGCCGAAAGAGAAAGAACAATGTTTAAATAACTAAGATGCTAAGAGTCTCCTTTACTGTTTATTTGAGACGTTCAGCACATAAAAAGGCCATTATTTACTGTAACTGGAGGTTCTTTGAGATACGTGGTCCCTATCTGGATTCCACTGGGGGTTATGCATGCACACCATGCCTTCAGATTTGGAGAATCTGAAAGTAGCATCTATTGGCCTGCGCATGCGCCTTGACTCACCTTGCACGTCTGTCAGAGGCAATAAAGGATGGGGTGGACCGACCACATCTCCAGTTCCTTCTCTACCGCAAATTTGACAAATACGCAGCAGAGGGGAAGGAGGGTGGGACTGGAATACAGATAGGGACCATGCATCTCAAAAACCCTCCAGTTACAAGAAAGTAACCTTCTCTTCTTCGAGTGATGGTCCCTATTGTATTGTCCTCAGGGCGATTAACAAACAGTACCTAAGATGGAGGAGGGAGTGAGGATGAGGATGGAATAGTCATGTGGAGAACTGCCATGGTGAACGAGCATCTGACACCGAGTTCTGTACAGAATTCCATGTGGCTGCTCTATGAGCGGCACATCCTGAAGGGAGGCTGTGGTTCAAGCTTGAGCTATCATGGCCCGCACCCCTGTGGGTGGGGAGGTCGGCCTGTCAGCTGGTAGCAGAGTTTAATGCAACCCAAAATCCATTTGGAGATTCTCTGGGTGGAGATGACCTGTCTGCTGAGTCTCTCTGGTACTGCAACAAACAGTCTAGGGGACTTCCTGATTGATTTAGTTCTTTGCAGGTAGAAGGTCAGAGCTTGTTGGACATTGAGGGAGTGGAGTCAACGTTCTTCTACAGATGCATGTGGTTTCGGGAAGAAAATAGGTAAGTGAATGGATTGATTAATGTGTAACCTGGAGACTATCTTTAGTAAAAATTTTGGGTGTAGATATAGGAAGACTTTATCATTGTGGAAAACTGTTTGCTGCCCCTTCTTGTGGAAGTTATAGCAACAAGGAAGGCAACTTGCGGGGACAGATAGCTCAGTGGTTTGAGTATTGGCCTTCTAAACCCAGGGTTGAGAGTTCAATCCTTGAGGGGGCCATTTAGGGATTTGGGGCAAAAATCCATCTGGGGATGGTCCTGCTTTGAGCAGGGGGTTGGACTAGATGACCTCCTGAGGTCCCTTCAAACCCTGACATTCTATGACTTTCATGGAAAGAAGGGACATGGAGCACGATCCTAATGGCTCAAAGGGAGGCTTTGTTAGCACAGAGTGAATTAGATTCAGGTCCCATTAGGTTGCAATTGCTTGAATGGATAGGAAGGTTCCAATAAGCCTCTTCAAAAATCTAGTGATTATAGATGTGTAAAGACAGAGTAACCTTCCACTGGAGGGTAGAATACACTAATTACTGCCTGGTGGACTCTCAAAGAGCTGAGGATGAGACCTGATGACTTTAATGAATGTCTAGGATGAGGGGAAACTCCACCAATTCTGGTAAAACTCCTTTTTGTTAAACTCAAGATGAGAAACATCTCCACTTGGCTTGGTAACACTGCTGAGTGGAGTCCTTCCTGCTGCTGGAGAGAATGTTTTGCATAGTTGAAGAGCACATCCATTCTAAAGAAGATGCCAATCCAAATACCATACTCTGTGGATTGGGATGCCTGAACTCAGTGTTGAAATGGGTCAGCAGATCAGGGAAGCTGGAGATGGGAATTGGTGGGCAGGAAGACATGTGGAGGAGATTGAGAAACCAGAATTGTCAGAATGATTGTTGCTCTGTCTTGTCGGATTTTGTGAGGCACTCAAGGCAGGAGCGGTAGTGGAGGGAGGACATAGCTGAGTTAGTCTAACCAGGAGAGTTAGGAGAGTGTTGCCCTAGAAGTGGTTACTGAGGGCTCTCCTGGAGCAGTATGTGGTGCACTTGCTGTTCTCCCATAGGTCTCCAGTCGGGGACCCCATCAGGCAAAAATATAGTGTACTACTGAGTCGTGAAGCTCCCATTCGTGGTCGATTGCAAAATGTCTGCTGAGCGAATCTGCGAGTACATTCTGTGTCCCCAGAAGATAGGCTGTGGACAAGAGGATCTGATGATTGATGCAGCAGTTCCAGAGACTGACTGCCTCATTCCCCAATTTCTTGATATAGAAAACAGTGGTGATGTCTGACATGATGAGAATGTGATGTGAGTGAATGAATGGAAGGAAAGATTGGCATGCCTTTCTTACAGCTCGGAGTCCCAAGATATTTATGTGCATCCTGGATTCTCTGGGAGTCCACATTCCTTGTGGGCTCCTCAGCTCACCAGGGAAGTATTGTGATTATCATCTTGTCTGCGGAGAAGGAAAGAAAGGGAACCAACATGCATACATGATGTGGGTCTGACCACCATTGGAGGGATGACAGTACCTTGGCAGGGACTGTCAGCATGAAGTCCATGTAGTGACAGGTTTGGTGAGTAAATGAACCCATGTCTGAAGGCAGCGGAGGTGAAGTCACATGAAGGGGGTCACATGGGCACATAAAGCCATGTGACCAAGGAGGGAGGGACAGCCAAGTCCTGGCCGATACATAAGGATTGCTCATGATGCGAGTTATGATGATGCTCATTGTCTGAAATCTGTCCCTGGGCAAGTAAGGTTGTGCTATCACTGAATTTATGGTAGCACAGATGAAGTGCAGAGGTTGCATGGGATCAATGATCAAATTTCTCGAAGTTGATACTGATTCCCATGGAAGAAAGGAGGCTAAGTAACACAGAGGCTGATGCGTGGGTTTTTTGCCTGGATCTGGTGGCTAGGAGCCAATACTTTGATGAAGACTTTGGGAGCAGTAGCTATCCTGAAAGGGAGCACCTTGTAATGGAAATGGTGGGTGCCCACTGTAAATCTCAGGAAACTTATGTGGGCAGGATGAATATCAATATGAAAGTAAGCGTCCTTCATATAGAGAGCTGTAAACCACATGCCTTTCTCTAAGGATGGAATTATCACTGCTGTATGAACCTTGAGTTTGTAGATGGAATGACTGAGGTGCCAAAGATCAAGGACTGGTCTCCACCCACCTTTCTTTTTGAGTATCATGAAGTAAGTTGAGTAGAATCCCGTTCTCTGATATTTTGGAGGAACGTATTCTATTGCTCCCCGTTTAACAAGGAGTTCACCTCTTGGACGAGAATACTGTCATGAGAGTGGTCCCCAAAGAGGGATGGGAAGGGGAGTTTTGGAGGAGGTAGTGTGACAAACTCTATTATATAGCCACAGTGAATGATGTCAATATCCATCTGTCTGTTATCACACTCCAAGCATGGGGAAATGACCCCCAAAGGGAGTAGGAAGGTTGTGAGGCAGTAGACTTAGTGATCAGTGGCTCTTGGGCTCACATTAAAAACACCCCTTCGCTGGAGGTTGGGTCTGGAACGTGAAGCCTGATAGGGAGGCCTTGGAAGGAAAGACCTCTGTGTCTTTTGATGTTTCCCTGGGGCTCATTAGGTCTCTGTGGGTAGAACTGAGGAGACCTGAAGCACTGGGTAGATGACGGACAGTGGAATTTTCATTTCAGGGCAGGAGTGTAGATGCCCAACAAGTGAAGAGTAGCCCTGGAGTCCTTTAGTGTATGTAGGAATTCATCTGTCTTCTGGTTTAAAAGATGGGATTTGTCAAAAGGGAGGTTCTCAATGGTATTCTGGACCTCCCTAAGAAAAGCAGAAGAATGGAGCCAAGACTATCTATGCATGACTATTGCTGTAGCCATGGCCCTAGAGGAGGAATCTGCTGCATCTATTGCACATGGAGATATACCTATCTCATAGAACTGGAAGGGACCTCGAAAGGTCATCAAGTCCAGCCCCCTGCCTTCACTAGCAGGACCAAGTACTGATTTTGCCCCAGATCCCTAAATGGCCCCCTCAAGGACTGAACTCACAACCCTGGGTTTAGCAGGCCAATGCTCAAACCACTGAGCTATCCCTCCCCCATTGGAGAGCAGTTCTGTCCATGAGCTTCCTGCCATCAACAAGTGCCTGAAAATGAGCATGATCTTGTTGTGGAAGGCTAACAGCAAATTCCTCAAATTTACTGTAATTTAGGAAGTCATATTTGGCTAATAATTAGTGACCCTGAATTGTAGGCTAGAAGATGAGAAAAGTTTATGTCCTAGAAGATCTAGATGTTTCCCTTCCTTATCAGCAGGTGTGGCTCAAAGGTGTTGCTGTTTGGCCCTTTCTGCAGCACCCTCTACTACGGAATTTGGAGGTGGATGCGAGAAAATAAATTCAGATCCTTTGGCCAGAACATAATAGCCATGCATGTGGCAGGGGTGTACCACACTATTCTGGAAGGCTCCAGTCTAGCTTAGTTAATTGGCAATGCTATTCTTGTCAGCCCCAAGGTGTCAAGGACATCCAGAAGCTTGTGCTGGAAGTCTTGGATCTCTTCTAAAGGAATCTGGAGTTCCACCATGACTCTCTATAACAGCTCCTGGAATTGCCTGAAGTCATCTGCTGGGGAAGTGGATGATGTAGCCACCACTTCATCTGGTGAGGAGGAAGGGAATCTTGCCAGTTCCAGTGGAACTGCCGGGACCAGGCTAAAAAGTTCTTTCTCCACCACTGGATCCATATGCCTACTGGAAGAATCCCTCAAGGGGAAGGCAGGTGACAGTTCCCTCACAGATCAGGCGAGTTTCAAGGGGCGATATTGTGCCCAGGGTCTCCAATATGGCCAATAGGCTGGATCCAACAGAGATTGTGGTGGTCCCATGGCATGGGGTACCAGTGGCTTTGCGGTAGCTGAGGTGGTAGTTGTTGCCGGAGATGTGGTGGTCTCTGCGATGGTGCATAAGGGTGGTATGATAAAGGTGGTGGTTCTCTCAGTTCTGACTCCTCTGAAAAAGAGACGGCGCACTCTGGCTTTAATGGTGTGTGACAAAGTTCCTCCTCTACCTTGGTGTCAAGTATCAGAGGGGTAGCCGTGTTAGTCTGGTTCTGTAGAAGCAGCAAAGAATCCTGTGGCACCTTATAGACTAACAGACGTTTTGCAGCATGAGCTTTCGTGGGTGAATACCCATACTCTTGCATCCAAAGAAGTGGGTATTCACCCACGAAAGCTCATGCTGCAAAACGTCTGTTAGTCTATAAGGTGCCACAGGATTCTTTGCTGCTCCTCTACCTTGGTGGGTCCTGTGCTTATTGGCGGATTTTGGTATCTTCAGAGATCTTCCTGTGTTGGATCAGGAGTTGGGAGGTTTTGGGGGGGGAACCCAGGCCTGCCCTCTACTTCGGGTTCCAGCCCAGGGCCCTGTGGATTGTAGCTGTCTATAGTGCCTCTTGTAACAGCTGCATGACAGCTACAACTCCCTGGGCTACTTCCCCATGGCCTCCTCCAAACACCTTCTTTATCCTCACCACAGGACCTTCCTCCTGGTGTCTGATAACGCTTGTACTCCTCAGTCCTCCAGCAGCACACCCTCTCCCTCTCAGCTCCTTGCGCCTCTTGCTCCCAGCTCCTCACACGCGCACCACAAACTGAAGTGAGCTCCCTTTTAAACCCAGGTGCCCTGATTAGCCTGCCTTGATTGGCTGCAGGTGTTCTAATCAGCCTGTCTGCCTTAATTGTTTCCAGGAAGCTCCTGATTGTTCTGGAACCTTCCCTGTTAGCTTACCCAGGGAAAGGGGACCTACTTAACCTGGGGCTAATATATCTGCCTTCTAGCACTCTCCTGTAGCCATCTGACCTGACCCTGTCACAGGTGGTACCATCGGAGCCAGTGGAAGAGTGTAGAGCATTGGTGCAGAGGGTGAGGCACCTCGTATCGGAGACACATCACTTGCATGGGATATAATCTCTCTAAAAGTAGAGGCACCCAATGGAGGGGGTGACTCTGGGTCCAGCAAGGAAAAGACGTCCTGAGATGTAGCCATGGCTCCAGATATCCCTGGTGTGAGAGGCACTCTCTCTTTCCCAGGCATTGGTACTGGCGCTTGGATCATTCCCAGTATGGGACAGTCCCGCATCTTGTGGGGTGCCGGAGATGACGGTACCAATGGATCGGCGCCTAGAACTGCTGGGTCCTATTGTTTATGTGTCTTTTTCCTGTGCCTGTGAGACTTAGAACATACTCAGTCCCCTTGGGCTGAGCTGGTGAAAGGAGTGTTGATCTTCTTTGATTTAGAGAAATACTTAGTCCCATGATTACAGGAGGGCTTCCTTACCTCTTAACCAGGCCCCGCCATGGGGGCGGTTCTGCTGGCACCAGAGGCAGACGAAGTAGTAGGAGGCATGCTCCTCGCTGAATCAGGCCATTATACAGGGGCTGTTCCCTGGCCTGGGTCCAAGTGTGGTCTCATGGCATGCTCCATGAGATACTTCTAGAGGCAAAGTGTCCAGACTTCTCGGGTGCAGCTGGGGAAGGATTGGCAAATACTGCACCTGGCCATGATGTGAGCTCCTCCCAGGCAGTAGAGGCAGCGTTGGTGGTTGTTGCTGACCAAAAAGGATTGCAGGCAGAAGGCACAAAGTTTGAAGCCTGGAGTCCTGGGCATTGTCTGGTACCCGTATGTGGGGATGAAAACCTCAAAGCCTATCTAAAAACAAGTGCTAAAAGTATTAACTATTAAAACTAAGAGAAAATAAAACTGGTAAAACCACTAAAAACTCATTAAAGCTATTTACAACTATCTTTTCAGAAGTGCGTCAGAGACGAGGACCCTGGAAGTTCTAATCCAGACCATGCATCACTGAAAAGGAACTGGAGACACAGTTGGTCCGCCCTGCCCTTCATCACCTCAGATGGAAGCACAAGGTGAGCATGCGTGGACCAACAGACACTACTTTCAAATTCTCTAACTCTGGACGCATAGTGCGCAGGCATAATTCCTCAGTGGAATACAATAGGGACCATCACTCAAGAAGAACTAATGCTGTATGGCACTGGCGTGCAACCTGCAGCCCACTGAAGAGTTTCTGAATAAAAAAATATGTTGCCATCTTTAACTGCATCAAAGCTTCAAGGCTGAGTACCATCATTTTTTGAGACTAAAAGCAAGACTTAAAGCTATCAAAGACAGGCACACACACTAAGTTCACAGTATTACCTTTCAAAATGGATACACTATATTTATACAAAGCCCCAATCAAATTTGCTCTTTTGAATGCTAATATCCTGGAAAATTGCTGATATGAACGTGAATGATATTTGGAGAAATTTCTTACTAGAAACTATTAGTTTTAAAGGACGCATTCGCTTCCCATTCCCTGCTTCTCCCTCCTCTAGAAGCCATTTCCTGTTTCAGTTGCTTGCTGCTCCTCTCCTGTTTCCTGCTTCAAACAGCTGCAGATCAGTGAGAAGCAGAAGTGAAATCCACTCCTTGCTGCACAGCTGAGACACACAATTGAATACAGCATCAGCTGGTGGCAGAGCAGAGCAGAGCAAAACTGAGCCTTATTTTCATCCAATCACAGCAGCCTCTGTCTTCAGGCTGCAGCTGGCTTGGCCCTTTTAGTGAGGCAGCACTCTTCAGCCAATCGTGAGCAAGGAACAGGGAATGTGAGAGGAAGGGAAGAAGTAAGAATTGAGGGGTAAGATTTTTAGAATTCAGGAAAAGGAGGAGGCAGGGCAGAGATAGGAAAACAGAGGAGAAGGAAAGAAATCATAATATAAAAGGGGGAGAACACAAAGAAAGGAAAGAGAAAATAGTGTGAATGAAGCAAAGTGGCAAGTGGAAAGAAAAAAAATAAAGAAATAGAACAAAGAGAAAGCAAGCTCTTCAGTTAGAAAAATATAGTTTATTTATTTGCGTTTAATATAAATGGATTTATGTGAGAACACACACGGACACAAAACTTATGCAACTGTATGAAAAATATGTATTTAAATTAGCTGTGTCCTCCAAGCTCCTGGGATGTTACTAAAGTGGCCAGTGGTACCACAGAGGCTGTGCCCCACTGCTGCAAGGATGATTTTGAAGTAGATCTCTTTTGAGCAAGAAAGGGGAAAAATTATTACCAAACCCATTTACTCCAATTTCTATCAAGTTAAAAGCACTCACAATGATTTTATTTGCTTCTATATTTGTTCTCAAGGAAAATAACTTCTCTACTTTAGGCAGACTGAATAGAAACCAAAATATCTAAGATCCCTAAAAGGCTTGAGGTTAGATTTCATGGATATCAAGGCCAGTTTTTAAACTTAGCAAGCCTGGAGATAGTTCATACTTACAGCTACACCCCTTCCCCCGGAGGTTTGCCTCCCAAAATCGGCAAAGGCTGGTGTGAAGTCTGGTCCTCGAGGCAATATCCGAGGGTCCAGAGTTCGAATTGGCAATTTGGGCTGATTTATCTGCCGGCGGAACAACAACAACAACGAAAAGAGTTTGTTAAACTTCTGTGATGTGGTTATTACAAACATGTGCAATCTGTTAACAGTCCTCTGCCAATGTTTCAATCAGTTATAAGCACGGTTACAACATATATAAGGTGGTTACTCACCGTAGTAACTGTTGTTCTTCGAGATGTGTTGCTCCTATCCATTCCATGTAGGTGTGCGCGCCGTGCGTGCACGGCTCTTTGGAACATTTTTACCCTAGCAACACTCGGTGGGTCGGCTGGGCGCCCCCTGGAGTGGCGCCGCTATGGCGCAGGATATATACCCCTGCTGACCCATCCGCCCCTCAGTTCCTTCTTGCCGGCTACTCCGACAGTGGGGAAGGAGGGCGGGTCTGGAATGGATAGGAGCAACACATCTCGAAGAACAACAGTTACTACGGTGAGTAACCGCCTTTTCTTCTTCGAGTGATTGCTCCTATGCATTCCATGTAGGTGATTCCCAAGCCTTACGTAGGCGGTGGGGTCGGAGTTAGATGTTGCAGAATGCAAAACTGCTGAGCCAAAGGCTGCATCATCTCTGGACTCTTGGGCCAATGAGGCAAAGGTGTGGACCGAGGGCCAGGTAGTTGCACTACACATCCCCTGAAAGGGTACGTGAGCCAGGAAGGCAGCCGAGAAGCCTGAGCCCTGGTGGAATGTGAAGTAAGGTGGCTCTATGGAACATGGGCCAAACCCCAGGAGGTGCGGATGCACGATGTCATTGAAGACGAAATCCTCTAGGAGGAGATAGGCATGCCCCTCGTCCAGCACGCCAGCATGACGAAGATTTGGGGGCGTTACGAAAGGGCTTTCCCCGCTCGATATAGATTGCGGATGCCCTACGGACGTCTAGGGAGGGCAATTGTTGCTCTCCTTGCTATAAGTGAGGCTTCAGAAAGAAGACCGGAAGGAAGATATCCTGGCTGATATGAGAGGCTGACACCACCTTTAGGGAGGAAGGCCGGACGTGGTCACAACTGCCCTTGTCCTTGAGAGACACAGTATACCGTGGGTCCATCGTGAGCGCCTGAAGCTCGGAGACTCGTCTGGCCTATGGAAAGGCCACAAGGAAAAACTGTCTTCCAGGACAGGTATGTCAGCGAGCATGTCGTCAGTGGCTCGAATGGGCAATCATAAAACTGGTTAGAACCAGGTCGAAGACCCAGGTTTTGGCGGGGGCCAACTGGGGGGGTATAACGCTCCAAGCCCTTGAGGAACCTAGAAACCACAAGGTGTAAGAATACGGAGCGGCCACTCTCCGCTGGGTGGAAGGGAGAGATGGCTGCCAAGAGTGCCCTTAATGAGGACCGCGCCAGGTGCTGCTGTTTGAGAGACCAGAGGTAGTCCAAGACGGACTGGATCGGGACCTTGGCAGGAGAAACATTGTGCGTTTCGCAGCAGCAGGAGAAACGCTTCCACTCTGCCAGATACGTTAACCGAGTGGAAGATTTCCTACCACCCATGAGAATCCCGTAGAACCGAGGCAGAACAATGCAACTGGGCTCGGTTTAGCCACGCAGCAGCTATGCTGTGAGGTGCAGGGATTACAAGTCTGGGTGGTGAAGCTTGCCGTGATCCCGCGTTATGGGGTCTGGGCAAAGAGGCAGGGAAATAGGGTTGGCTACCGACAGGGGTAGCAACCTGGTGTACCAGTGCTGCTTGGGTTACGCTGGAGCGATCATGATCAGGTGCTCTCTGTCCCTGCGGAGTTTTGGCAGGACCTTGTGAACCAGCGGGAACGGTGGAAAGCGTACAGCCGATGGCTCATCCACGGCATCAGAAAACACCTCCAAGATCGAGCCCGGGGAGAGGCCTTGGAATGAGGAGAACTTCTCTCTCTTTTCGTTCTCGTGAGAGCGAAGAGGGCTATGCGGGGAAAGTCCCACTTCCGAAAAAAGGAATGGAAATGTCCGGAGGAAACGACCACTTGTGAGACAGGAAGGATCTGCTGAGGCGATCCGCCAGCTGAAATGCCTGGTATACAAGGCAGACTGCTCTCAGCTTTCGGACATTGATGCGGAAGGCCAGCTCTTGAGCCGACCGAAGGCCGTGAGTGCGAAACTGACCCAGGTGAGCACCCAGCCGAGAGATGGGGTGTCTGTCATAAGGGACCCCGAGGAGTGAATGGAACAGCATCCCTGGATACACCAGGGAGGGCGCTGACTCCCGGTCGAGGGAGCCTAGGATGCTCAGGGGGAACGAGACGACCATGAGAATGCTATCTCTGCTCGGGTGGTACACCAAGGTGAGCCACGATTGAAGTGGACAGAAGCGAAGCCTGGCATGTTTGGAAACAAACGTGCAGACAGCCATGTGACTCAGGAAACCTAAGCAAGTGCGAGCCAAAGTTGTCGGGAAGGTCCGTAGACCTTGTACAAATGTTACCATCGCCTGCAACCGAGGCGGAGGTAAGCAGGCTCTGGCGAGACTGGAGTCCAGGATGGCCCCAATGAATTCTATTCCCTGTGTGGGAATCAGAGTGCATTTATCTATTGATCATCAGGCCTAGACACAGGAATAGGTCCGTGTCGATGCCCACATGACTGGTAACTTGGGCTCGGTGGTCCCTCCGGAAACGACGGTAGGCCCGAAACCGGGGGTACCTTCTCTGTGGAGGAGAAATGGCGACGTGAAAATACGCGCCCTTCATATCGAGGGCGGCATACCAGTCTCCGGGATCCAAGGATGGGATGACGGTCCCCATGGGTACCATGCGGAATTTATCTGCATTGTGAACTTGTTGAGTCCCGCAGATCTAGGATAGGTCTGAGACCTCCCTTCGCCTAGGGGATTAGGTTTCGTCCTTAGGTACCTCCTGTATAGCTCCGATGAAGAGGAGCGTCCGCACCTCTTACAAGAGGAATCGCTCATGAGAGGAGTCCCTAAGAGGGACGAGGATGGGTAGGCTTTTGCCCCATTGGCGGTTAGACGGACCCTAATTTTGGCTCCTTTGGGGTCCTGATTGACGCCTACGACCGCGTAAGCGACGCCTGCTGGCAAAGTCCTGGCTTTGTCTAGGCGCAGGGTAAGAGCGGTCAGGCTGGGGACGGAAGGGTCGGCGCTGAAGCACCGGCGTGTGCATGCCGAGAGAGAGCGGAAAGTGACCCTGTTGCCCTTTAGGCTTTGCAGCCTAGGGCCAGTTTTTTCAGAGAACAGGCCTTTGCCATTGAAGGGCAAGTTCTGTATAGTGTGCAGCAGCTGCGAGGGAAGGCTTGATAACTGGAGCCATGAAAAACGCCTCGTGGCAACACCCGAGGCCAGAGTCGTGGCAGCGGAGTCAGCTGCATCCAACGAGGCCTGGAGGGAAGCTCTCGCTAGCGACTTCCTTTGTTCCAGGAGGGCATCGAACTCTTGACGGGAGTTCTGAAGAACCGACTCTGTAAATTTGCCCACCGCCACCTATAGTAGCGGCTAAGCAGGGCTTGCTAGTTTGCTACACAAAGTTGCAGGGCACCCGCCGAGTACATCTTACAGCTGGTGCCTGCTGGCCATGGCGTTCCATCCCCTTGCGGGACCGGACGACAAGGGAGCGGGGGAGGGTAGATGTACCTATAGGTACTCGTACCCCCTGGATGATACCATGCACTTGCGTTCCGATCAGAGGAGGGCTCGAGCAGTATGTTTCTGCCCCCGCCTCATCTGGGGAGGAGGCAGAAGAAAGGCCAGGGACAAGCGGGTCCTGTGTGGGCTCGCGCTCCTGGACGATCTCCTGATCCGGTGGGATCTGGGAGCCCGGTGGCTGAACCGGGGCTTGCTCCGTACCGGTCGGAGGGGGACGGCTAATTGTCGCCTCTGGCACCCAGAGCTCCGCTGGAACGGAGCGAGATGGGAGCACCGGTATGCCTCTGGCGTGGTAGTACGCCCAAGGTGACTAGAAGGACCACTGATAGGTCTCCTGGAAGACTGTGGAGGGCACATCGGAAAACAGAGTACTGCGCATATGAAGTGTCCGCACGTGGCAACACTGATGCGTGGCTGGATGGCCCTGAAGGAGCTGAAGAGCCTTTGGTAGAGTCTCCTTCTCTAACTGATGTCGCTCGACACGGCCCCGGGGATTGGTACCGGGAGACATACCGGTACCGAGACCGGGACCTGCCACCGGATCTGTGCCGGGCGGTCGGCCGAGAGCGCGAGGCTCGATGTTCAGGAATGGCTATGGGAGTCTCGGTGCCTGTGGCGGTGCCGGGAGCAGGATCGGTGCCGAGTGTACCGGGCCAGCGAACGGGACGCCGACCGGTGCCGCGAGTACCAAAGGCACCGAAATAGAGAATGGTGCCGAGACTGCGAGCGGCGTCGGGACCTCGATCGGTGACGGGACCGAGAACGTCTGTGGGACCGCGATCGGGAACGGTGCCGCTCTGCGGTACCGACGCAGGGTGGCGTGAGCAAGACAGGCTCGCCGATAGACAATATAACCCGCACCGGCGGTGTCAGGGGTTAAAGCAGTGCAGGCTCTGCCCTTGCCATCAACTCCCTCGCTGTGGAAATGTTTCCAGCGTGGAGGGAATAGTGAGCTCGACCACAGCTCGCACCGGGGAGTGTTCAGGTGCTGGACTCGACGGCTCTTGCGTGTCCGGAGTCTACGGTGCTGATACTGTCGGTGCCGCAGCAGGTACCGGTGCCGGGCAGTACGACGTAGTAGAGCGCTCGGGCTGCGGAGCGGGTGGCTCGGACGCAGCTTAAAAGCGAGCTCGACCATGGTTCGTACCGGGGAGCTTTCCAGCACCGGACTCGACGGCTCCTGCCTGGCCGGAGTTAACGGTGTGGATACTGTCGGTGTCGCGGCAGACATCGGTGCCGGGCGATCCGACTGAGCATAGCGCTCGGTTGCGGAGCAGGCGGCTCGGACGCAGCGTCATAGCGAGCTCAACCACGGTTCATACCGGGGAGCCTCCCAGCACCGGACTCGACAGCTCTTGCCTGGCCGGAGTTAATGGTGCGGATATTGTCGGTGCCGCGGCCGACATCGGTGCCAGGCGCTCCGACTGAGCATAACGCTCGGCTGCGGAGCAGGCGGCTCGGACGCAGCAAGCATATCGTGCCTCTTCATCCTCCAGGCGAGGGAACCATGCCGAGTGGACGTCGGAGCCAGCGAGGGCCAGTGCCGGGAGGCCTTGGCGGTACCGGCGATCCGGTGCCGAGGGAGCGCTCCTTGAAGACTAACCAGTGCTCGGCGCCAAGAGCGGAGGAGCAAGAGCTGCCTCCCTCAGGAGCTGCTTGAGATGAAAGTCCCGCTCCCCTTTGTTTTCGGATTAAAGGCCTCACAAATGCGGCACTTATCTGCTAGTTGAGATTCCTCGAGGCACTTAGGCGAGGATCTCTTGTCGGCATCGGCTTGTGGCCGGCCGAGCAGTGTAGAACCCTGTGGACCGGACATCGGACCCGGCACCGGGTGAGGGGAAGGGGATAAACCCCAAACCCCTGAAAATAAATACTATACTACAAACAAATAAAGTTAACTACAACTATAAACATCTGAACTATATACTAAATGAGAGAAACTACGAGTAGCTAGGGAAGTGGAGGTCAGCTAAGCCGCGCTCCACTGTTCCAACGGCCGTCACAGGCGGAAAGAAGGAACTGAGGGGCGGATGGGTCGGCAGGGGTATATATCCTGCGCCATAGCGGCGCCACTCCAGGGGGCGCCCAGCCGACCCACCGAGTGTTGCTAGGGTAAAAATGTTCCGAAGAGCCGTGCACGTGCGGCGCGCACACCTACATGGAATGCATAGGAGCAATCACTCGAAGAAGAATTGTTGTTTTAGCAAACAGTAAGTTTAATGTTTTCTATTAATAGCCCTAGTTACACATAAAAAATTGTATTTCATTTGTGCCATGCCTTACACCAATGGCTGTTACATAAATCCACAACAAGGACTATGAGAACTTTGGAAAATTTGTCAGGGTTTGACGTGACTTATAGACAATAAAAAAATGGCTAAGCTGCACTGCTATTTGAGCAATAAATCTGATGGTCATGGTTAAGGATCACAAAACTGTCATCTGATCTGAAACAAATATCCTCAGTTTTAACAAGGCAAATGGCCGAGCAAGCAAAGAAACCTCAAAAGATGATGACCAGGTGAGGTCACAGAAAACTGAAAGGGCAGTTGGATAAAGCTTTTCCTAAGGGCATAGCTGGGTTTTAAAACATTGCCAGTCCCTGGAAGTTTAAAGTGGAAATGTTCACCCAATAAGGAAATCACAAATACTCTGATTCGTGCTTGAATCTTAGGGGCCCAAATCTGTTCTGTCAAGAATGTGTAAATCTGCAGGAGTCAACAGATTTACATGGCTGTAACTGAGGTGAGACTCCCTAGGACTAGCTCTTTAAAAATAATAATGAATAACTTTCCTGCAAGAGATACAAAAAGATAGTGAGAAGATTAATTGTGTAATGACATTTGGGCGACTCCATCTCACCATATTTATGTGATAGTGTAAACTAAACAATATAATCTCATAGTGAAGCACATTTTTAAAAAATCGAGTCCGCACTGATGGTCAGTTCATGCTCATGAATTGATTACACTCAAATCCAGTGGTTTTCAAACTGTGGGTAGCAACCCAGTACTGGGTCGCAGAATGGAAGGCACTGGGTCGTGGTGGCTCTGGTCAGCACAGACAACTGTGCCTTTAAAAGTCCCGTCAGCAGTGCTGCCTGGCTAAGGCAGGCTAGTCCCTACCTGTTCTGACACCGCGCTGTGCCCTGGAAGTGGCCAGCAGCAGGTCTGGCTACTAGGCAGGGCGGCCACGGGGCTCTGCACACTGTCTCTGCCCTGATCACTGGCTCTGCACTCCCATTGGCCAGTTCCTGGGAGGAGGCGGTGCCGGCGTGTGAGAGCCACGTGGAGCTGCTTGCATGCCTCCGCCTAGGAGCCGGACCCGCTGCTGGCCGCTTCCAGGATGCAGCATGGTCCGTGGTGCCAGGACAGGCAGGCAGCCTGCTTTAGCACCTCTGCTGCGCCACTGACCAGGAGCTGCCCGAGGTAATCCAACCCCAACCCTGAGCCCCCCCTCCTAACCCAGAGCCCCTTCCTGCACCCTGAACCCCTCATCCCTGGCCCCATCCTAGAGCCTGCCCCCCAGCCCAGAGCTCCGAACCCCTCCCCAACCACAACCCCCTACCCCAGCCCAGAGCCCCTTCCCACACCCAAACCCCCCGTCCCCAGCTCCGTTGAGTTGCAGGCATCAACAATTTTTTTCAACTGGGTCACCAGAAAAAAAGTTTGAAAACTACAGCCCAAGCCTGTGTTATTTTATAATATGTGGCTTTAACCAAATACCATCTCCATTCCCTTGCTGACAAAACATATGCCAAAAAGCTCACCAAATACTCTAGTTTGCATTAGAATCGACAGTCATTTATATTAATTCCTGATGGTAACTGAATATGCAATAGAACCATGAACTTGGATGTGTTGTTAGCTTTGGGAAATTCAGATTCTTGGCATTTAAAAGGTAAACCCCCTCTTTCTCATCCAATTCCCATTCAGTCAAATGATTCTTAGTATCTTCACCTCTTTATTACAGAATTTGCACACACCTGTTTTATTGGGTCTCCTCTCACCTTGTCGAGGACCACATCACTAATGGGAGGCAGCCCTTCCGGTTTCTGTATACAGGCAGGCATGAACTGGAAATCCAGCAGGAACTCCCTATCATATTGCTTCTTCCCTTCGGGATTCATGGGCTTCCACTGTTCTGTAATGATACAAGACAGCTCAGGTTCATAGGCAACACAAAGAGCTTTGCTCCTGGAAAGTACACTTTAGATAAACCTGGAGGAAGGTAACTTTGGCTAAAATTGTTTTTTTAAATTTTCACTTAGGAAAAAACAAGTTAAATTGTCAGAGCATAAGCAATGGGGAGCACACAGCCAAGTCCAGGAGGAGTCACATAAAGTACTAAAGTCACCAACTTTCACCCATGACTAGATGCTCGACACAATAAAAATCCAGAATAGAGCTCTTTTAGGTAAACAGATTCAGGAATGGAGGAGCAAAATCAGAGTTTTTGAAAAGATGGCAACAAAATGCTTTGACTTCTGAGCACTCTATGCTGGGAGTAGAACAGAGTTCAATTGCAGCTTGAAAATTTCAAAGTTTTTTGCTTTACAATGTCAATGTTTAAGGTAAGACAAATGGCAGAACCATGAGGGACAAGGACAACTGCAGATGAGCAGTCAGGCACACGTAAGGTATTAAAATTTTTCACCAATTTATTTAGGGTTTTCTCAAAAGGAGGAAGCTGATTGTGGTAGGGAAAGAGAATAACTTGCTTGTCTGAGAACAAAGTGTATACCCACATTCTACAGAAAATTAGCATCTGAGGATCTGGAGCCATGATTTTCTCTGCTGGCTGCAGTGTTTGAAATTAGAAAAGAAAAAAACCAAAACTATCTACCTCTCATAACAGTTGTTCTTCGAGATGTGTTGCTCATGTCCATTCCAAGTAGGTATGCGCGCTCTGTGTGCATGGTGGCTGGATGGCTTTTCCCCTAGTGGTACCCATCGGGTCAGTTCAGGTGCCCCCTGGAGTCACGCCTTCATGGCATCGCATACAGGGCCCTGCCAACCCGCCGCCTCTTCAATTCCTTCTGTTCACTCCAACAAAGGGATAGGCGTGTGAGTCTTGAAATGGACATGAGCAACACATCTTGAAGAACAACAGTTACGAGAGGTGGGTAACTGTTTTTGATTCTTCGAGTGCTTGCTCACGTTGATTCCAATTAGGTGACTATCAAGCAGTACCTTAGAGGTTGGGTTGGAATTGACTCACCGACTGAAGCTCTGCTCTGCCGAATGCTGCATTGTCCCTGGAATGCTGAGTAATGGCATAGTGAGAAGTAAAAGTGTGGACTGATGACCATGTCATGGCCCTGCAGATCTCCTGGATTGAGACCTGTGCCAGGACTGCCGCCGAGGAGGCCTGTGCCCTTGTGGAATGTGCTGTCAGTGAGGGGGCAAGTATCTTTGCCAAATCATAACAGGCCCAGATACAGGACGAAATCCACGATGACTTTGGGAAGACACCAGGAGGCCCTTCATCCTGTCTGCTACTGCAACAAAAAGCTGGTTCGATTTTCAAAATGGCTTTGTCCGTTCAATATAAAAGGCCAATGCCCACCGAACATCCAGGGAATGGAGTTTTTGTTCCCGGCTATTAGTGTGTGGCTTAGGGTAAAAAACTGGGAGAAAATGTCCTGATTGGCATGAAACTAAGATGACCTTTGGAAGAAAGGCTGGGTGAGGCTGAAGCTGTACCTTGTTCTTATAGAAGATAGTGTAAGGAGGTTTGGATGTTAGGGCCCTAAGCTCGGATACCCTCCTAGCTGAGGTTATTGCCACCAGAAATGCCACCTTCCTTGACAGGTAGATTAGTGAGCATGTCACTAAGGGCTCAAAGGGGGCTCCATTAGTTTTGAAAGCACTAGGCTGAGGTCCCATGTAGGGATCACAGTTGTTGTACTCGCAGGTATAACCTGTCATGTCCTTTAGGAAAACGGCCAACTACTGGGTTAGCGAACACTGATTGGCTAGCAACCCCTGGGTGAAACACCGAAATGGCAGCCAGGTGAACCTTTATTGATGACATCAACAGTCCTTGCTACTTTAAGTGCAGCAGATAGTCCAAGATTAAGGGTACTGATGACTGCATCGTAGAAATATGATTCCATAACGACCAAATCGAGAATCTCTTCCACTTGGCCAAGTAGGTGGCCCTAGTGCACGGTTTCCTACTGCCAAGGAGGACTTCCTTAACGGGCCCCAAACATGTCAGAGCTCTAGTGGATTTAACCATGAAGCCTCTATGCCGTGAGGTGGAGAGATTTGAGGTTGGGATGCCGGAGACGGCTGTGGTCCTGGGTGATCAGGTCCAGAACTAGGGGCAGGATGATCGAGGTGTCCACTGACAGCTCCAGGACAGTGGTATACCAGTGCTGACAGGGCTAGGTTTGACGCTATCAATATCACCAAGGCTCCTTCCTTTCTGACCTTGAGCAGAACCTTGTGGACAAGTGGAATAGGCAGAAATGTGTAGAACAGGTGGTCCTTCCAAGGAAAGAGGAATGTGTCTGCATATGAGCCCGGACTGAGATTCAGGAAGGAGCAGAACTGCTAACAACTATCTTAACTATTTACAGATTAAACTAAGAGTCCACTAGGAGATCGCTCAAGGCGCAAACGAGAGACGGGAACGCTCCAATGACTATCACTGGCAGTAAGAAGGAACTGAACGGGTGGCGGGTTGGCAGGGCGCCTGAACCAACCTGACAGATACTGCTAGGAGAAAAACCTTCCGGTGACTGTGCACGCAGCAAGCGCACACCTACTTGGAATTAACATGAGCAAGCACTTGAAGAAAACATCTACTAGCTCAACAGCCAGGTTGATTAATCAGGCTAATAAAGGGGAAAACACATTTTTATCTGAAGAAAAACATATGAGATTCTTTTTTGTGTGTTTTACTGAGACTGAACTGCATTGCTGTTTCCTACCTCAGCCTATTCTATTAAACTTTTCTTCCTACATCTTTCTACTCTTTCCTCATTTAATTCCTTTGAACCTTGAGTTCAGATTCTCTACATTATGACATCACCCACAACCCTATGACCACAAAGAGAAACTTTTTCCAAACAACAAGCTTTTCATTGAGAAAGACAATATACCATATACAAAGGATTATAATACCTAGACCTTTTACAGTGATTTTCACCCACAGATCTCGAAGTATTTTTATCACTATGCTCATTTTACATATGGGGAAAACAGGGCCTTTGCCAGTTCAGCAGGCGAGAAATCCAAATCCACTGGACCACACTGCTTCCCATTTGTATGTGGATAAATATTGAAAATAGCAAAAATAACAATTACATACACTCAACTTTTTCTCTTGGAAGTTTCCTAAAAAGAAATTATAGTGTGAAAAGTAAGCAGATAGTAAATGTCAGAGACAGCCTTCTTACATGCAGAGCAAACCAAGGCCAAATGGAGAATTCTTCCTAAAATCTACTAAAAGGCAAAATCTGGATAGTTTTGAAAAGATCTAACAACTGATGATTATTGTGCAAACTAGTCAAGATCACCTTGCAGAATAAAAATAAAGTGCTCTTTGCTTTCAAAAGGGATGCACTTGTTTCATTCCTTTTAGGAACAAGTTAAAGCACTGCCAAACCACCCGAAAGGTCTGAAATTTGTAGGACTATTGACTCTGCATGACGTTTCTATTAAAAGACATCTTACAAATTGCAGGTTTACTTTAAAATCTGTTTACCTGATAAGTAGGTGGTCTACCATAAATAGATAGTAGACTACCAGAGGCTTTTTATTTTTTTGGTAGCCATGCTATGAATTATCATGCTATCAATAGATTTGCTCATTTCTGCAAGTTAATATAAGAAAAGCTACTCTGATCTTCAACAGAATGGAATGCTGCAGAAGCAGCAGCAGTGTAATTGGACTACAATAGTTCCTCCTCTCCTATATCTCACTCCCCAGATTTGTGTCTGTGTTCCTTACCTATTTTACTTAACACTTTATATTTATTAAGCTATTAAGGAAATTGTTTCATTTATTCAGAGGAAACCGTATCTGAAAAATTAAATACTTGAAAGTTGGTACTAACCACAAGTAAAGAATATGGCTTAAGAGTCTTTGCTAAACAGGTGAGACTATACTGCAGTTCAGGCTATACAAAATAAATACTATCATTAATAGAACAGGTACAGCATCTATAACACTAAGTACCAGGAAAATAATTGTCTTCTTGGAACCCACACTCTAATCCAGGGGTAGGCAACCTATGGCACGCGAGTTGATTTGCAGTGGCACTCACACTGGCCAGGTCCTGGCAACCAGTCCGGGGGGCTCTGCATTTTAATTTAATTTTAAATTAACCTTCTTAAACATTTTAAAAACCTTATTTACTTTACATACAACAATAGTTTAGTTATATATTATAGACTTATAGAAAGAGACCTTCTAAAAACATTAATGTATTACTGGCACATGAAACCTTAAATCTGAGTGAATAAATGAAGACTTGGCACACCACTTCTGAAAGGTTGCCAACCCCTGCTCTAATCATTTGACAACAGAATAACATTCCATTGCTTGATTAGGGCTAGATAACTAGGATTGGACAGAATATTAACATGCATTATTTATTTTTTTTATTTAGCATAGACTTGTAAAGGATCATCTTCTCCAATTCGGACCAGTTTAGAAATGGAAGGTTTTGAATGTCTAGATGTAAATCAGAGGCCAGTAGGTTAGATTAGATCATATGCAACCCCTCTGGCATTAAAATCTATGAAATTGTATAAATGGGTATTTTTTTTTAAACTATACAACTTGGTTTGGTATTCAGTAGTTAAATCTGATAGTGTAATCTTTTAAACCAACTTTAAATTAAGATCTGTTGTTTTATATTACAGCAGAGCTACTATACTAATGAAAAGATCTGATGGTTCTGTTTTGTGTGTCAAATATTCTCATGTCTCTTCTAATTAAAGTTTCTAAAACTAAGAGGACTTTCAAAAGCCAGGCGTGTGGCAGCTACCTCACACAGCCACTTGCACTTGTGCTGAAGTCATCTATACACAGACATATAAATTAAAGCAGCCAGGAATTTTCTTCTCCTCTCACCCTCTTCCTCTCCAGCCCTCTCTTCTCTATCACCACCAGAAAGGAAAAATTACACTTTCAATCTTATGTCCTCCTAGAAGGGCTCTCTAGGCTTGTAGATTAGCAAAATCCCAATACTGCTAAATATTGTAAAACACAACATCTCCCCAGTGTGAGTATATTGCTTTTAGTCCATAAGCATCCTTCTTTTCTTAGGGCCTATGTTGAATTTCTTACTCATCCTGAAGGAAGGGGGGAAGACAGAAAAGCAAAGCATGCATGCATTCAGGCAGGCTGGAAGGCCGGATTTACCTGGTTTATACTGGTATACTAGCCCTTCACCAGAGCTCTCTGTGGAGCCTGAATTAGCATCAGGTCCTCCCCTCTCTGAAACACACTCAGCACCATTACGTATAGGCTCTTCTTCCTGCTCTCCATTTTCTTCCACAACTTTTGCTTTTTTAAGTTCAGAAGTATCTCTTTCCAGGTAGAACCCAGGGCTCATTTTATCCTGTTCAGATTCAGGTACTTTGTCACCTGAAAGTTCCTCTTCTGCTTTACGCTGAAGCAGAAGCAAGAGAGAGATTCTGATTAAAATCAACACCCTTTCCAAGACACTCCGTATGTGAAGCGGCTACATACTATTCACTACAGCACATTTGCTCAATGATATAATGTATATGTATCTTAAACTGTGACATGTACCACTATAATGAAACAGAGTAAATAAGATCATTTACTCAAAACACAATATCTCTTTCTGAGGTAACCCATTATGAATTAACAGTGTAACTGGAAGGGCTTAATATTACCTATAAAGTCTACATGTACTGTTGAGTTAGAATGGAAGGAACAGTTAAGCCCTGTAATATGAGGATCAGGAGTAACAGATAGCAATCCAAACCCATGCAATCTCTCACTCCCTCATCTGATGGAGAACAGCAGCTCCACTAAAAGCAGTGCAGAACCCTGTTCATAGGGGTCATTTCTTTAAATGAAAAATACAAATTGGAGCAGTTTCCAATAAATAATGCTAATATAACACACAAATGCAATTTCATCTGGCTTTTATTTTTCAGGAAATCCCATATTTTGTATGTTAATTTTAGAATGCTCCAAGGGGCAGCCTTATTCTGATTACATACAGTGAAGTGCTAGGAACACAATTTTCCTGGGAGAAGTCCAAATTCATACCACATTCATCCATTAAACAAATGGTGTAATTAATTTATGATGCTTAAAAGAGGAATTTGATCACTTCGCTATCTAAAACGTAGCATTAAAAAATGCTTTCTGCACTGTCCTAAGTAAAGAATATGTAAATTTACAACATTTTTCTTTAAGTAAATTTGGCATTAGTGAAAATGCCAAATGGCCTTGGAAACTGAGTCCTCAACTGAGTGATAAAAAAAACACACAACAACTGCAAGTTTTCCTGACATTGCCCCCTGCCAGTATACTTCACACCCTGGCTTGGAAAAGGGCATGATGATGACTTCAATTTCCACGATGCATTTAATAATTAGCCTTTCTGTTGAATATGCCAACCAGAGGGCAAACTGTGATGGTAGGATATTTAATGTGAAAGTGTGATATGGGCACCTGTCCACTAAGAACTGGATATACACATAATTAGACTGTATGTCATTACTGCAGAGTAAAAACAGGCACCTGCTGACACCAAGGATGAGGCTCCTAGTACATCCTCATTGACAGGTGGATGTACTAGGAGCAGAGACTCATGCTTAATTCTGCAGATACAAGCAACTTGGTGCAACATACTTCTACAGTGGAAGGATGACAGAGCTCCAATAAAATGATTTGAGCGATGAGAGAAAATTGTGGAACGTACAGCTTGTCCATATGCAGGGTGCTCTCAGAAGAGACAATGAATAATGCTTCCATTTACCCAGTTTGGCTAAAGGCAGCCAGTTTTTCTAGTTGTGCTGATAAAGGACTGTTTTAATCAATCTGATTATAGGCTCTATTGCTAACTCCCCCTTTTTCATGACTCTTCTAATTCTAGATTTCCCCAGATAATTTAAAGCACATGTTGACAGTAACCCCACAAGAATGTAAACATAATGTCATTGGGCTCCCAGTAGCTTTCTCCAAAGTCATGCCAGTGCTGTCACTCATGCTGGACACCAGGGTTGTGTGTGCAGAACAGGTCAAATCAAACCATTTACAAACATGCCTTATGAGCAAAAGTTTTAGTTTAACTTTCAAGTTACCTTTGCATTCTTCATAGTGTACCAGACCATGAACAATTCCACCACTCAGCATGTTTAAAATTATTTACCATAGCATTTGACAAATAATAACTATAGTGGGTCAGTGCATATTTAGAAGAACTGAAATAAATTTTCAAAATACATTTTTTAAACTATGAATAAGATATGTGGATTACTGTTGATAAATACAGTTATGAATGCAACACTTATGTGTGGGAAGAGGATAAATACAATGCAACTATACTGACATTAGAAGAGACCCCTGCCCCATGTCTCTCATTCCCTGGAAAAGCTGGTACTGGGAATGCTGCAGTAGCAGCTCTTGTCATTCTACAAGCTGGAAAGTTTGATTGATAGGAAGGGTAGTAACCAAGATATGGACCTTTGGGGTAGCAAAAACACAGTTAGGACAACTGGGGAAGAAAATAAGATATCACTGGCTGAAAAAGTAGTGAAAACTGAGAAGGTTTTTCTACCATCAATATCTATGTATGAACTTCCCTCCACTCTTATCCTCAGCATAGCACCACAACATGTAAAAACGTAGTTACTGCTAAAGGACTGACAGCACAGAGCTGATAGCACATAGAAAAGCAGATGATGAACTGCAGAAACTAGTTTAACCAGCAACGTGAGGAGAGAAAACCCACCAAGACAAACCTAATGAAATTAATGCACTCGTATTAATTTTTTGTTTGTCTCTGTACAAAAAGTAGAACTCTCTCAGACTTTCAACAGTTTCTGCACATTTAAACATGGCCTACATGGGAAGAGGACTCCAAAATGAGGCCTTCTAGTGGCAATAGTTGCAACTCCCTTTACTCTGCTACACATTACAGAAGTAACCCTATTAAGACTCCTAGTGTTCTGACCCTGAGAGACCACCACTGCCCTTTAAAAGTCAAATTCTGCCCTTGAAGATGTACTGCAATAATCCCATTGAAGTCAACAGGAGCTGTGCAAGTTCATCCAAAGGTTATCATCTATCCCTTAATAGAGATGGTGGCCCGTATCAGACTACCAGAAAGAAGGACCTCACACCAGTGCAAACTTGAGAGAACAGGTAGAGGGAATCTCAGATTTGCTGAACATTTTCTCTATTCATGTAGCTATTGTTGATATGCAGGTTTGCATGAATACTACCATGCTTTCACATCTTGGCTTCTCCAGCTTGATTCTGCCACAAAGACATAGTTCTTTGTTCATGACATCACAAATACAGCATTGTGAAGGGGAAAGGCATGCTATGCCACTCAATACCAACAGCTGAGGCTAATTATTGAGGAGCTCTAATGGGTTCCAAAGCAAGACCTGTGCAATCCTTCATTTGAACTACATTAGTTACGATGTGTGACCCAGAGAGTGGGGAGGATATAAATTAGACAAAATGAATGCATATGTAGGTATCCAAAAGAGCTGCAGACTAGATATCTGTTTAAAGTATAATGGAGTGTATCTGACAGTGTGCCCCCACAATCAAGTCCATTTACACCTTCTAAGCTAAATGAGTGGTAGTGTGTGACCCAAGCTAGCCTTACAAGAGGGTTACACATTGTCTTGAAAGTAAGATATAGGAAGATTACACTACCCCTTACCTCTGTTTCCGCCTCTAACACCTCCTCAGTGGCTTGGGTCCGATCTTTTGGTTTCTTCCACATCTTTGGTGCAGCTACAGCTGTTTGGGCTGCAATACAAGTTTACGCCCATTACTTACCAACACCAAATCATGGTTAGAATGGTCTGGTCCTGGGAACTACCTTCACTCTCACTTGGGCTTTGTTTTCAACCACATAGAAAAATAAAAATAGTTCTATAGATGGTTTGGCTAAGATCCAAATGATCAGTTTTTACCAAAAGCAGTGACAGCTAAGTGGCCAGAGCAATGTTAGAACAAGACAGATTTTGTTTTACAAGCTATTTGTTCATACTCTAAGACAGGGGTGGGCAAACTACGGCTCATGGGCCACATCCGGTGTGCCAGCTGATTTAATCCAGCCCTCGAATTCCCGCTGGGGAGCGGGGTCTTGGGCTTGCCCCGCTCCCACTTCCAGCCCAGGAGTGGGGTCGGAGGCCAGTCCGTGCGTGCTGTGACTCCCGGAAGCAACAGCATGTCCCCCTTCCAGCTCCTATGTTTAGGGGCAGCCAGGGGGCTCCATGCGCTGCCCTGTCCGCAGGTGCCGCCTCCACAGCTCCCATTGGCCGCAGTTCCTGGCGTAGGAGCCAGTGGGGGAACATGTTGCTGCTTCTAAAGTGCTGCCTGGAACCTGTACCCCTGACCCCTTCCATACCCCAACCTCCTGCCCCAGCCCTGATCCCCCTCCCACCCTACAAAACCCTTCAGTCCCAGCCCGGAGCACCCTCCTGCACCCCAAATCCCTCATCCCCAGCCCCACCCCAGAGCCCGCACCTCAAGCCAGAGTCCACACTCCAACCCGCTGCCCCAGCCCAGAGCCCCCTCCCGCATCCTGAACTCTTTTCTGGCCCCATCCCAGAGCTCTTACCCCCAGCAAGAGCCCTCACCCCCTCCTGCACCCCAACCCCAATTTTGTGAGCATTCATGGCCCCACCATACAATTTCCATACCCATATGTGGCACTTGGGCCAAAAGGTTCGCCCACCCCTGCTCTAAGAAGTACTTTACAGAGCAAGGAGTTAACAACTGGCAATACAATAATAATGTAGGAAAATACACAGCAATACTTCATACATTAAAAGAACAGGAGTACTTGTGGCACCTTAGAGACTAACAAATTTATTTGAGCATAAGCTCTCGTGGGCTACAGCCCCCTTCTTCGGATGCATAGAATGGAACATATATTGAGGAGATATATACACATACAGAGAGCATGAAAAGGTGGGAGTTGTCTTACCAACTCAGAGAGGCCAATTAAGTAAGAGAAAAAAACTTTTGAAGTGATAATCAAGATAGCCCAGTACAGACAGTTTGATAAGAAGTGTGAGAATACTTACAAGGGGAGATAGATTCAATGTTTGTAATGGCTCAGCCATTCCCAGTCCCTATTTAAGCCTAAATTGATTGTATCTAGTTTGCATATCAGTTCCAGCTCAGCAGTTTCTCCTTGGAGTTTGTTTTTGAAGCTTTTCTGTTGCAAAATTGCCACCCGCAGGTCTGTCATTGAATGACCAGACAGCTTAAAGTGTTCTCCTACTGGTTTTTGAGTGTTATGATTCCTGATGTCAGATTTGTTATAATTGTTTGAAAGAGCACTACTATTGACAGAGATACTGGGTTATGCTTGATAGATTTTTCCCAATGACTATCCTAATTTTTTTAAATTTCTACCTCAACAGTGACCAGAAACAAAGCAGAAGGAATCATGTTTTAATATCTCATCCAAAAGGATGGCACTCTATATGTGCAACACCTTGCTGGCAACATGCTTATGTTTAATTATGTTTTTAATGAATTTCAAAAGCCAATTAATAATTCTTTTTATCATCACCAGCTGGTTGAATGTATAACATTCAATTTTTCCCCTCAAAAGTGAAAGACCACAAGGAATACTAATACTCAAGACAGACAAAATATATTTATCCAAAATCTCTGTGATCTGTAGAATCAGCGCTACCAGGCTTGGGAAACACACATATGCTTAACTAGAAGCATGCAAAGAAACCCAGTGAAACGAATAGGACTGCTCAAATGCTTAAAATTAAGCATGTACAAAAGTGTTTGCAGGATCAGGGCCTCAACTGCTAACTTTTCTCTGTAACATCTGTAGAACAACATGGCATGTACATACTGCAACATAAAACAATACAATGGAATTAAGAGGCTTTACACACAGATGACTGAAGGGAGAGTGCCTAAAGACAATGCACCAATACACATTAAGTATGGAACCGTAATTACATCCTAAGTTGTTGACATTTGTTCCTGAGGGGAAAAAGGAAATTGGGTTCATAAAGTTCCCAGTGCCCAAAAAGATACCTTGGTGAGTCAGTGGCTTGTTAACAAAGGTTAGTTTGACTATGGATTTTTGGAGATATAACTGGAATCAGCAGAAATTATTATAGCAAATATGGCAGTTAGAACATGGTATGTGACAAAATATACTGCTACAAATACTGAGACAGTCGCTCTCTCTATGGAAGATAAGAAAGATGGCTATAGCAATATATACTAGGCTAATTAAAGTGGAATTCATAATATGAACACAAAAGTAAGCTCTTGATAAACAAAATATCCCAACTTCGTCTCATTCTTTTATATAATGCATGACAATGCTGAGAGCAATTTCATCTTAAATACCAGTCATAACTTGGTTGAAAAACATTACGTACGCATCAGCTGTAACCAGCCTAAAATTCTGAACAACAACTTTATACAACTACTGAACTTAATACAGTACTTTTCATCTGTAGATCTAAAAACACATTAAAAGGAGGGCAAATATCTACTTTACAGATGAGGAAACTGAAGTACAGAAAGAAAAATTTGTGACGAAGTGGGAATTGCCTATAATATTTTTATGACTCCTATATGTGTCGTTTCCCTTTGCATCGCTACCCAGTGAGTGTGAAAGGGCCAAAGCTGCTCCTGGAACAGTCTGTGTATCACCTCACTGTCTGTGGTGGAATGAAGGATCATTAAAAAATCTGGTTGAAACTGATCCATACCAACAAAGAATCTAGAAAGACAATAAGAACTGACACCTAACAGCAGGAAACCTCGGCAGGAGGAATACATGAACTCAGCTGGAAAACAAAGGAGAAAGGCATCAGGTGGCTGGAGTAAAGACTACCCTTTGGGGAGAAACAGGCTCTCACCTGGGACTAAGGACAAGGGAGAGAGCCAGAGCCAGAAATGTAATGCTTCTCTGTGCTAACCTAAGGACTTGCAGGTTCTGTAGCCAGGTCACTAATAAACTGTTACTTTGCTTTGAAAAGGCTGCCTGCTCTTGCTGCAAATATTCATTGAAAGCATTGCACCCTAAAGGAGAACAGTCTCAGCTGAATTCACTGCAGAGAGTTATGGAGAGAGACAGAGATTGCTGAGACCTGAAGGCCCAGTCTTGGAATCTCAAGAGGCCACAGGCCTGCCCCTATGGAACTATAGGAGTACTTGTGGCACCTGTTCTTTTTGCGGATACAGACTAACACGGCTGCTACTCTGAAACCTATGGAACTATGTGAGTCCTTGGGGTCCAGCACACTAACGGAGTCACTCCCAATGGACAAGTCACATGCTGGGACATATATCATATCCTGAAGATCTATGATGAAAGTGACTTGCCTAAGGCCACCCAGCTGGTCTGTGGAAGAGCTGGACAAATAACCAGTCTTTTGACTCCCAGGCCAGTGCCATATCCACTGGACCATGCTTGTTAAGAAAATTTAAATTTAAATGTACTGAAGAACCTTGCTAATTATGAATAATAGCTGGGAAGATTCATTATAAATGACTGAATATTGAAAAGACAAGATGGCTGGGTTAGTCTTTTATTGAACCAACTTCTGTTGGTGAGAAAGAGAAGATTTTGAGCTACACCGAGCTCTTCTTCAGGTCATAAACTCATAGTGATAGGAGTGCTGTCTCTTCTATTAAAAGTTTGCTAACGTGGGAAGAAGCTGCCAGATTTTTGTGCAGATTATAAGAATCTGTGGTTTAGCAAAGTGTGGATATAAGTGAGAATCCACTATCAGTGAGAGAATGCAAATAGTTTAAGCCCTACATTTCATCACCTTCTGTGCTATAGTTTAGTAAAGAATGTCCTCTGGAGTTTAGAAGTCAATTCATTTTTTTATTTTATTTTAAACAATTCCATGGAACTCAACAAAGTAAAGCTGCACAAGAGTGCTCTCATGTTGCTGGCTCTGCAGAAGCAGCAATGAGCAGAAATCAAGACAAACATTTTCAGGCTTTCAAAGTTGTGCAGCTATACAAAAAGGTATTTAACAATTGGCTTAACAGTGAAATCCTTGCTCGTCTTAAACACAAAAAAACAGCTTACAAGAAGTGGAAGATTGGACAAATAACCAGGGAGGAGTATAAAAGTATTGCTCAGGCATGCAGGAGTGAAATTAGGAAGGCCAAATCACACTTGGAGTTGCAGCTAGCCGGAGATGTTAGGAGTAACAAGAAGGGTTTCTTCAGATATGTTAGCAACAAGAAGAAAGTCAAGGAAAGTGTGGGCCCCTTGCTGAATGAGGGAGGGAAGCTAGTGACAGAGGATGTGGAGAAAGCTAGTGTACTCAATGCTTTTTTTGCCTCTGTCTTCACAGACAAGGTCAGCTCCCAGACAGCTGCACTCTGCAGCACGGTATGGGGAGGAGGTGACCAGCTCTCTGTGGGGAAAATAGTAGTTCGGGACTATTTAGAAAAGCTGGACGAGCACAAGTCCATGGGGCCGGATGCGCTGCATCCGAGGGTGCTAAAGGAGTTGGCCGATGAGATTGCAGAGCCATTGGCCATTATCTTTGAAAAATCATGGCGATCGGGGAAGGTTCCGGATGACTGGAAAAAGGCCATCTTTAAAAAAGGGAAGAAGGAAGATCCAGGGAACTACAGGCCAGTCAGTCTCACCTCAGTCCCTGGAAAAATCATGGAACAGATCCTCAAGGAATCAATTCTGAACCACTTAAAGGAGGGGAAAGTGATCAGGAACAGTCAGCATGGATTCACCAAGGGCAAGTAATGCCGGACTAACCAAATTGCCTTCTATGATGAGATAACCGGCTCTGTGGATGAGGGGAAAGCAGTGGATGTACTATTTCTGGACTTTAGCAAAGCTTTTGATACAGTTTCCCACAGTATTCTTGCCAGCAAGTTAAAGAAGTATGGGCTGGATGAATGGATGGTAAGGTGGATAGAAAACTGGCTAGATGGTCGGGCTCAACGGGTAGTGATCAATTGTTCCATGTCTAGTTGGCAGCCGGTATCAAGTGGGGTGCCCCAAGGGTCGGTGCTGGGGCCGGTTTTATTCAATATCTTCATTAACGATCTGGAGGATGGTGTGGACTGCACCCTTAGCAAGTTTGCAGATGACACTAAACTGGGAGGAGTGGTTGATACGCTGGAGGGTAGGGATAGGATACAGAGGGGCCTAGACAAATTAGAGGATTGGGCCAAAAGAAATATGATGAGGTTCAACAAGGACAAGTGCAGAGTCCTGCACTTAGGACGGAAGAATCCCATGCACTGCTACAGACTAGGGACCGAATGGCTGGGCAGCAGTTCTGCAGAAAAGGACCTAGGGGTTACGGTGGACGAAAAGCTGAATATGAGTCAACAGTGTGCCCTTGTTGCCAAGAAGGCTAATGGCATTTTGGGTTGTATAAGTAGGGGCATTTCCAGCAGATCGAGGGATGTGATCATTCCCCTCTATTGAGCACTGGTGAGGCCTCATCTGGAGTACTGTGTCCAGTTTTGGGCCCCACACTACAAGAAGGATGTGGATAAATTGGAGAGAGTCCAGCGGAGGGCAACAAAAATGATTAGGGGCCTGGAACACATGACTTATGAGGAGAGGCTGAGGGAACTGGGATTGTTTAGCCTGCAGAAGAGAAGAATGAGGGGGGATTTGATAGCTGCTTTCAACTACCTGAAAGGGGGTTCCAAAGAGGATGGATCTAGACTGTTCTCAGTGGTAGAAGATGACAGAACAAGGAGTAATGGTCTCAAGTTGCAGAGGGGGAGGTTTAGATTGGACATTAGGAAAAACTTTTTCACTAGTAGGGTGGTGAAGAACTGGAATGGGTTACCTAGGGAGGTGGTGGAATCTCCTTCCTTAGAGGTTTTTAAGATCAGGCTTGACAAAGCCCTGGCTGGGATGATTTAGTTGGGTTTGGTCCTGCTTTGAGCAGGGGGTTGGACTAGATACCTCCTGAGGTCCCTTCCAACCCTGAGATTCTATGATTCTATGAATATCCCCCTAAAACTGCTGGCTGTTTGCAGATGAGAAATGCTACTGTGAAGGGAAGCTGTCACTGAAAACGTTGTCTTTTCAGATTAAAAGGATACATTTTCTTAAAAGAAATCACTACGGCTTCTTGGGCTCCATTCTCCCCCTGCCAGCTCAGACCACCCCTTTGTGACACTCAAAACATCCATACAGGCAACAATGAAGACCAATTAAAACCCAAGGAAATATAATCAACTTGATGTGTTTGAGTTGGCAAAGGTACTTATTTTCTTTGCATCACCTTTTATCTCTTACACATGGAGTGTGCTAAAAAGTCATTGTCAACATCATTTCATTTTTATATTACATTTATTATATTATAATATATTTTTTCACATCCTTGACACAAGGAATACAAGTAATATAAAAATGACTCAATCCTGCAAAGTGCTGAGCACGGACCTCATTGTGAACCGTGTGTACTCAACACTTTTCACAAGTGCTCAGCACCTGCCAGAACTGAGACATAAGTCACTCCTAATCTGTCACTGAACTTCTCTCTCGATGAGGTTTTTTAAATTTCGTAGATCCATTTTCCTCCCATTAACTGCAAAGCCCATTGCAATATACTAGCACATTTAGAAGGTATCTACAACTAACATCAGAAGGATGGCAGGAAATAGATTAACTGTAATATTGTGTATTTTAAAAAAATATGTCTCCATAAGTATTTTACAAACACATAGCTTGTTGATAATTGTTCTGGAATGGTTTACTATTACAACATTGCGCCATGAAACAGAAGTAAATGACAATGCACAAAGTGGTACAACATATTTATTTAAAGCTTGATGCATCAGCCTTGTATTCCAATCCTACAAATGTCATTATCATTTTAAATATATTACTTGAGAGAGGACAAATGACGGTGGGGTGTTTTATCAAGGTTTTAGTGGCATGAAGATGGTGGCGAAGCCACTAATGAATTATGCAGGTCATCCCAAGAAGTGCCAATAAAATCTTCACAACTACTCTACCATGTGTTTCATATTTGCTGCATGGTTTATAGAGAAACTATTTAAAAATACTTCAGAGCCTTACAATGAGATGCATTGTTACAATATTTCATTTCTCCCTGTAAAATCAAATCCCAATGGAATTCAAAGAGACCTGGGCACCTAAATCATTTTAAGATCCTTTGACAAATCCAGCCTGAGTCCAACTGGTCACAACACTGAGGGAAAAGACAATGGTAACAAACAACTTACAGAATTTATTTTACATACGTATGACAACTTCACAATTTTAAGGTCTGATATCATGTGACCTTCCCTAGCTAGAAGTGTATGCTGTATAGGTCCCAAAGGAAAGCTGGGAATTTCTCCTTAAACTTGCCACTGGTGCAGCACAGAATCCTTCACCTCCCAGAGCAATGAAATTTTGGACAGGAGAGAAAGAACATAAGAACAGCCATATTGCGTCAGACCAATGGTCCATCAAGCCCAGTATTCTCTCTTCCGACAGTGGTCAATGCCAGGTGCTTCAGAGGGAATGAACAGAACAGGTGATCATCAAATGATCCATGCCCTGACACCCATTCCCAGTTCCTGGCAAACAGGCTAGGACACTATAGAGCATGCTTTTGCATCCCTGCCCATCCTAGCTAATAGCCATTGATGGACCCATCCTCCAGGAACTTACCTAATTATTTTTGAACCTGGTATAGTCTTGGCCTTCACAACATCCTCTGGCAAAGAGTTCCACAGATTGACTGTGCATTGTGTGAAGAAATGCTTCCTTTTGTTTGTTTTAAACCTGCTGCCTATTAATTTCATTTGGTGACTCCTAGTTCTACTGTTATGAGAAGGAGAAAATAACACTTTCTTGTTTACTTTCTCCACACCAGTCATGATTTTATTGACCTGTATCATATCTCCCCTTAGTCATCTCTTTTCCAAGCTGAAAAATCCCAATTTTATTACTCTCTCCTCACACAGAAGCTGTCCTATACCCCTAATGTTTTTCTTGCCCTTTTCTGTACCTGTTCCAATTCCAATATACCCTTTTTTGAGATGGGGTGACCACATCTGCACGCAGTATTCAAGATATGGACATAGCATGGATTTATATAGAAGCAATATTATATTTTCTGTCTTATTACCTATCCCTTTCCTAATGATTACCAACATTTAGTTAAAAGAGGAGTACTTGTGGCACCTCAGAGACTAACAAATTTATTTGAGCATAAGCTCAACATTTAGTTAGCTTTTTTGACTGTTGCTGCACATTGAGTGGCTGTTTTCAGAGAACTATGCACAATGACTCCAAGATCTCTTTCTTGAGTGGTAACAGCTAATTTAGACCCCATCATTATCTATATATATGTAGTTGGGATTATGTTTTCCAATGTACATTATTTTGCATTTGTCAATACTGAATTCCACCTGCCATTTTGTTGCGCAGGCATCCAGTTTTGTGAGATCCCTTTGTAACTCTTTGCAGCCTGCTTTAGACTTAAGTATCTTGAGTAGTTTAGTATCATCTGAAAATTTTGCCACTTCATTATTTTAAAAACAGTTACCTATCTTTCATAACTGGTGCTCTTCAAGATGTGTTGCTCATGTCCATTCCATTCTAGGTGTGCGCGCACCCACGTGTGCAGTAATCAGATATTTTTGCCTTAACAATAGCCGTAGGACCAGCTTTGGTGCCCCCTTGAGTGCTGCACTCATGCGTTGATATATCAGGCGCTGCCGGCCCTACATCCTCTCAATTCCTTCTTGCCAGTAACTCCGACAAAGGGGCAGGAGGGTGGTTATTGGAATGGACATGAGCAACACATCTTGAAGAACAAAAGTTACGAAAGGTAGGTAACAGCTTTTTCTTCTTTGAGTGCTTGCTCATGTCGATTCCATTCTAGGTGACTCACAAGCGGTGTTCCCTTTAATTTTTCCCACCCATGTGTGGAATTAATTTTGTTATGTCCACCAATATGGAGGTGATGTGTCACACATCACCTCCATATTGGTGGACATAACAAAATTCATGTGGCTGAGTGGGGCTGAGAGTTTCAGAGTGTGGGAGGGGGCTCAGGGCTGGGGTAGAAGGTTGGGGTGCATGGGGGATGAGGGCTCCAGCTGGGGGTGCAGCCTCTGGGTTGGGGTTGGGGATGAGGGGCTCAGGGTTGCGGTGAGGGCTCTGGCTGGGAGTGTGGGCTCTGGGGTGGTGGTGCAATGGGGGTCCCCAGCGCTACGGTGGGGAGAGGACTCACCCCTGCTCTCTCTCCTCACAGCAGCATCTGGGCTGGGGCAGGGAGAGGCACCTCTCCCTGCCGTGGCAGATCTAGGCCAGCCTAAGTTCAGGCCGGGGGAGGGGGTGCCTGTTGCCCGGCCACAGGTTTGGTGCTGGGGTGGGTTGGGGTGCCTGTCCCCCGGTCACATCAGGTTCGATGCTGGGTTGTGTCGGGTCGGGGAGAGGGGCACCGCGGCAGGTCTGGGGCTTGGAGAGAGGCAGCTGTGTGGCCGCACAGCTTAGAGGGAACTTAGCTCACAAGCAAAATCAATGGAGGTGGACTCAGAGTTCACAGTCTTGCAGCTTGCAGCACTGCTTAGACCGAATACACTGTTCTGAGGCCCAACACATGAACTTTTTCCATTTGGCCCTAAGTCACTTTGGTGAAGGGTTTCCTGCTACCCAGCAAGACCTGCTGAACATGGGCTGAGCATGCTCATTTGCCCACACTTAGCCATGCAGTAGCCAAGCCATCAAGTGCAGCGCTGCCAGGTTCGGGTGCAAAAAGCTGCCATAGTTCTGGGACAGCAGATCCGGCCAGAGGGACAGCTGCAGTGGGGCTGCTACTGAAATGCTCAGTAATGTGCCTAACAAGTGCTGGCAAGGCCATGTGGGGCTACTAGGATAATTCTTGCCCTATCTTGCTTGATCTTCACAAGGACCCTGTGAATCAACCGCACTGGTGGGAAGGCATACATCAACACTCCCGACCAAGGAATGAGAAAGGCGTCTGACAGGGTGTCAAACAAAACACATGGCATTTTCTGTTCTGCCTGTATGTAAGCAGGTCCACCTGGGGAGTCCCCCACCCCTAGAAGATTATGCTGACCACCTCCAGATGGAGTGACCACTTGTGGCGAGACGAGAAAGTCCTGTTGAGATGGTCTGCCAAGATGTTCCTGGTTCCAGGCAGGTGAGTGGCTATCAGATGAATGGCATGCCACTCACAATGGTGGAGAGCTTCTTGACAAAGGGCCAAAGACCTGGCACCGCCCTGCCTGTAGATGTAATATATCATGGTGATATTGTCCATCAGGACCTGCACCACATCTGCCCTTCAGGTGGGGCAAGGAAGCCTGGCAGGCTAGGTGAACTGCTTTGAGCTCCCTGACACTGATGTGGAGGGCCTGATCATCCTGCAACCAGTGGCCCTGGGTGCTCAGTTTGCCCAGGTCCGAAGCATCAGAGACCAGGGTCAACGATGGGGATGGGGTTGTGAAGGGGACTCCCTCCAACACTGATCCAGGGTCTAACCACCAATCCAGGGATGACCCGGCACCCTGACTACCCGGTCTAGGTCATGCATGTTGGGCATGTAGACTGCTTGCCACACTTGCAGATGCCGGAGATGGAGCCAAGCATAGCTGATCACAAATGTACACACGGCCATGTGGCCCAACAGCCGCAGGCAGGTGTGAGCTGTGGTGAGCTGGTTGTTTTTCACATGGGAGATCACGGCTGATATGGCCTGAAAATGCGCTTCCGGAAGGAAGACTCGGGCTTGTGTGGAGTTGAGAACCGCCCCAATGAACTCTATTTGCTGGACAGGCATTAAAATGGATTTTTTCTCATTTATTAACAAGCCCAGGTCATAGCATGTGGAACGCATCAGACCGAGGCTCCTCTGCACTTGCTCCCGAAACCTGCCTTTGATGAGCCAGTTGTCGAGATATGGGAAGACCTGGACCCCTCGACATCTCAGGTAAGCAGCTACTGGCGCCATACATTTTGTGAACACCCTCGGGGCTGATGAGAGGCCAAAGGGCAGCGCCATGAATTGCAAATGGCATCTGTCCACTATGAAATGGAGGAAATGTCTGTGACCTTGGAATATGGAAATAAGCATCCTTCAAGTTGAGGGTGGTGTACCAGTCTCCCGGATCCAGAGAGGGGATGATGGAGGCCAGGGAGACCATGCGAAACTGCAACTTTTTGAGAGACTTATTGAGGTGATGCAGGTCCAGAATGGGTCTGAGGTCCCCTTTTGCTTTTGGGATTAGGAAGTAGTGGGAATAGAACCCTTTTCCCTTCAGGTCCCAAGGGAACTCCTCCACCGCCCCCAGGTACAGGAGGTTCTCAACCTCTTGGATGAGTAGTTGCTCATGAGAAGGGTCCCAGAAAAGGGGAGATGGAAGGGGGGCGAAAATTGCAAAGTATAGCCCTGAGATACTATGTCCAGCACCCAGTGGTTTGAGGTGACCCACGACCAGGCTGAAAAAACGGTTACTTACCTTTGTAACTGTTGTTCTTCGAGATGTGTTGTGCATATCCATTCCAGTTAGGTGTGTGCATGCCGCGTGCACGTTCGTCGGAAGATTTTTACCCTAGCAACCCCAGTGGGTCAGCTGAGCGCCCCCTGGAGTGGCGCCATAACGGCACCGCATCTATACCTCAGCCGACCCACCCAACCCTCAGTTCCTTCTTGCTGGCTACTCCGACAGTGGGGAAGGAGGGTGGGTGTGGAATGGATATGAGCAACACATCTCGAAGAACAACAGTTACAAATGTAAGTAACCGTTTTTTCTTCTTCGAGTGATTGCTCATATCCATTCCAGTTAGGTGATTCCCAAGCCTTACCTAGGCGGTGGGGTCGGAGTGAGACGTGGCGGAATGCAGGACCGCAGAGCCAAAGGCTGCGTCATCTCTCGACTGTTGGACCAGGGCATAGTGCGAGGCGAAAGTATGAACGGACGACCAGGTCGCCGCTCGGCATATCTCTTGTATCGGTACTTGCGCCAGAAAGGCAGCGGAGGACGCTTGGGCCCTGGTAGAGTGGGCGGTGAGATGGCCCAAAGGGACATTAGCCAAGCTATAACAGGTGCATATGCACTCTGTGAGCCAGGAGGAGATTCGCTGCGACGAGACAGGAAGACCTCGCATCCGGTCAGCAATTGCCACAAACAGTTGCGGGGATTTGCGTAACGGTCTTGTCCGATCAACATAGAAAGCCAACGCCCTACGAACATCAAGGGAGTGAAGTCGTTGCTCTCGCGAGGATGCGTGAGGCTTTGGAAAAAAAACTGGAAGGAAGATGTCCTGGTTATTGTGGAACGCGGACACTACCTTCGGGAGAAATGCCGGATGTGGACGTAGTTGCACCTTGTCCTTATGAAAAACGGTGTATGGTGGGTCCACCATGAGCGCTTTGAGCTCAGAGACCTGTCTAGCTGATGTGATAGCCACTAGAAAAACTGTCTTCCATGACAGGTACAGCAAGGAACAGGTGGCCAGCGGCTCAAAGGGTGGGGACATGAGCCTGCTGAGGACGAGATTGAGGTCCCAGGTGGGAATCGGGTGGCGCACCTGGGGGTAGAGACGATCAAGGCCCTTTCTGAAACGAGTAGTCAGTGGGTGAGAGAACAGCGTATACCCTCCCTCACCGGGGTGGAAAGCGGAGATAGCCGCTAAGTGCACCTTTATAGAGGACAGTGCAAGGCCTTGCTGTTTCAGCGACCAGAGATAGTCAAGGACCATTGGAAGCGGAAGCTCTGAAGGAATAGCGTCGCGTGCTTGAGCCCAGCAAGCAAAGCGCTTCCACTTGGCCAGGTAGGTAGATCGAGTGGAAGGCTTTCTGCTGCTCAATAAAACGTGCTGCACGGGAGCAGAGCAGCGCAATTCCGACTGGTCTAGCCACTCAGGAGCCACGCCGTGAGGTGGAGGGCCGTCAGGTCTGGGTGACGGAGAGTGCCGTGATCTTGTGTTATCAGATCCGGGTGAAGCGGCAGAGGAATTGGGCTGGCTACCGACAGACGGAGCAGCGTGGTGAACCAGTGTTGCCTGGGCCACGCTGGTGCAATTAAGATGAGACGTGCCTTGTCCCGTCAGAACTTCAGCAGGACTCTGTGTATGAGGGGGAACGGAGGAAAGGTGTAGAACAGATGACGAGTCCATGGAAGGAGAAATGCGTCTGACAGAGAGCCCGGTGACAGGCCTTGAAAGGAGCAAAACTCCTGGCATTTCCGGTTCAATCGGGATGCAAACAGGTCTACATGGGGAAATCCCCACTGTCGGAAAATGGCATGGGCGATGTCTGCTCTCAGCGACCACTTGTGGCAGAGAAAGGACCTGCTCAGGCGATCCGCGATGGTGTTCTTGACGCCGGGAAGGAAAGACGCCACCAGATGTATCGAGTGGGCTATGCAGAATTCCCAGAGTAGTATCGCCTCGTGGCAGAGGGGGGAAGAGTGGGTCCCGCCTTGCTTGTTGATATAGTACATGGCCATTGTGTTGTCCGTAAGGACTGAGACACAACGGCCGTGGAGGTGAGTTCAGAACGCCTGGCATGCCAGGCGCACTGCCCGGAGCTCCCTGACGTTGATGTGCATATTCAATTCCTGCACCGACCAAAGGCCTTGAGTACGAAGATCGCCGAGATGGGCTCCCCATCCAAGAGACGAGGCATCCGTTGTCAGGGAAAGGGAAGGTTGAGGAGCATGGAATGGGACCCCCGCGCATACGTGGGAAGGGGTCAGCCACCAATCCAGGGATTGAAGGACACCCGCTGGAATGGTGAGTAGGGTATCCAGAGGGTCCCTGTGCGGACGGTATCTGGAGTGGAGCCACAACTGGAGTGGGCGGAGGCGGAGCCTGGCAAACGGAGTTACGTGTGTGCAAGCTGCCATATGACCGAGGAAGTGGAGACAAGCACGGGCCGAGGTCATACGAGACGCCTGAAGGACGCGGATTAGCTGTGTAAGGGCCTGGAACCGTAGCTGAGGAAGGTAGGCTCTGGCTAGAGATGAGTCCAGGGTCGCGCCAATAAAGTCCAACCTCTGAGTTGGTACTAAGGTGGACTTCTCTATGTTGAGAACTAGGCCCAGGCGCGTGAATAAGTCCTTGATCACTGTGACATGGTGCTGGACCGTGGCCTGCGATTCCCCCCTGATGAGCCAGTCGTCCAGGTAGGGAAAAACGCAGATGCCGCGCCGACGGAGGTGGGCGGCGACGATGGCCATGCACTTCGTGAACACCCTTGGGGCCGTAGATAGTCCGAAGGGGAGGACCGCAAACTGGAAGTGCAGGTGAGCGATTGTAAATCGGAGGTATCGTCTGTGCGGTGGAAAGATGGCGATATGAAAATAAGCGTCCTTCATATCGAGGGCGGCATACCAGTCTCCCGGATCCAAAGTAGGGATAATCGTCCCGAGGGATAGCATGCAGAACTTCAACTTCAGCATGTATGCGTTGAGGTCTCGCAGGTCGAGGATGGGCCGGAGGCCCCCTTTGGACTTGGGGATCAAAAAATAATGGGAATAAAACCCCTTGCCCCTTTCCCTCTCCGGAACCTTCTCGACCGCTCCGATGGCTAGGAGCGAATGCACCTCTTGTAAGAGGAGTTGCTCGTGAGAGGGGTCCCTGAAGAGGGACCGGGAAGGAGGGTGGGAAGGTGGGGGTGAAACGAATTGTAGTTGGTAACCACGTTCCACGGTGCGTAGGACCCAGGCATCGGTGGTCAGCCGGGCCCACGCCGGGAGGAAATAGGAAAGGCGGTTGGAAAAAGGCAGGGAGGGATCTGGAGAAAGATCTGGTATGCCGTCCCCGGGCGCATCTTCAAAAGGATGGTTTAGGCCCTGGTGGTTTAGAGGGGGTTCGCCCCTGGGACGGTTGATTGCCAGGCTGCCATCTACGTCCCCCGCGACCCCGTCGCCGACCAGAGTCCTGCCTGTAGCGAGGCATATAGTAAGGCCGGTTAAACTGGGGGCGGAACGGACGCCTTTGGGTAGCAGGGGTATGCATCCCCAAAGTACGAATGATGATCCTGTTGTCTTTTAGGTTTTGGAGTCTGGAGTCCGTCTTTTCGGAGAAGAGAGCCTTGGAATCAAAAGGAAGGTCCTGAATGGTGTACTGAACTTCAGGAGGGAGCGTCGAACTCTGGAGCCAAGAGATCTGGCGCATGGTAACGCCCGAGGCTATAGTACGTGCCCCCGAGTCAGCTGCGTCTAAGGAGGCCTGTAACGAGGTGCGCGCTACCTTTTTACCTTCCTCTACGAAGGCCGCGAACTCCTGTCGGGAATCCTGAGGTAGGAGCTCTTTGTACTTCTCTACCTCAGCCCAAGTGTCATGCCCGTAACGGCTTAGCAAGGCCTGCTGGTTAGCCACTCGGATCTGCAGGGCACCAGCAGAGTAGACCTTGCGACCAAGCAAGTCCATTCGCCTGGCATCCTTTGATTTAGGAGCCGGGCCTTGTTGGCCGTGACGCTCTTTATCATTGACAGACTGCACCACCAACGACGAGGGGATAGGATGTATATACAAATACTCATATCCCTTGGAAGGGACCATGTACTTGCGTTCCACCCCCCTGGCTGTGGGCGCAATAGAGAACGGAGTCTGCCATAAGCTATCAGCAGTCGCCTGGATAGTCTTAATGAAGGGCAGGGCTATGCGGGTAGGGGTGTCCGCTGACAAAATGGTCACTATCGGATCGTCCACATCCGATACCTCCTCCGCCTGCAGGTCCATTCATAAGTCACTCCTAATCTGTCACTGAACTTCTCTCTCGATGAGGTTTTTTTAAACCTGCGAAGGAACTCTTGGTGTGCCCGTAAGTCAATTGGTGGGGGACCTGCAGACGACGACCCTGCCACCGCCTCGTCCGGGGAAGAGGAAGAAGAAGAAATCCCGGGCATGATGGTGTCCCGGTCAGCGTCTGGGACCTGGGAAGGTTCCTGCTCCAGGGGTTCCTGGGCCAGCTGATTACCTTCCTCCGCGCACGATGGTACCTCAGTTTCAACTGGGGGGCGGCTTATCATAGCCTCTGGGATGCGTGCCTCGTTTGGTACAGTGCGCGAGGTAGGCACAGGAGCTCCTTGGGCTTGGTGGTAAGCCCAAGGGGTCCAATAACCCCAGTGATGAGGGTCCTGGTCCGCGTAATGGGACTGCTGAAAAACTCCCGAAGGGACCGGAGGGTCATGATCGTCGACGTAGTAACTGTCGGTGTGGGAAGAGGCCAAGGCGTGGCGGGAGGGCCAGGGCGGAGCAGATAACCCTTGTGCCGAAGTGCCCACGGATCGCATTTCCCGCCTCTGCGGCGACCGGTGCCGGGAGGCATCCCGATAGCGAGAGCGGGAGCGAGAACAGGACCTGCGACCGGCACGGTGCCGGGAGGTCGACCGGGATCTCCATGTTCAGTGCCGGGAGCGGCTTCGCGAGTAGCGGCAGCCGTAGCGGTACCGAGATCCTGAATGGTGCCGGGTATGATGCGTCGGAGAGCGGGAGAATGACCGGTGCCGCGAGTCTGACCGGTGGCTGCGTAGTCGAGCGGTGCCGGGACTGCGAGCGGCGTGCGATTGGCGCCTAGATCGAGATCGGCGTCGAGAGCGTGAGCGCTGGTGAGAGTGGGAACGGGAGCGGTGCCGGTCGGACTCGGTGCCGGCAGGCGGCTTGAGCATTGACGTCTTGCCCATGGAACGGGGCGCCCGCACTGGCGGCGCCGTGGGCGGCGGCACAGCCGGGTCTGTCAATGCGATGAGGTCCTGCGCCGCCTCGAAGGTCTCCGGAGTCGACGGCAGTGGCATCTCTACCGCGGCCGGAGCCGGGGAAGTCACAGGTGCTGGGATCGACGGCCTCTGAGGGGCCGGAGTCGCCAGTGCCGGCAGAAGCGTCTGCGGCGGAGGAACCAGTGCTGCGGCAGGTTTCGGTGCCGGGCGGTCCGGACGGGGCGCTTCAGAGCAGGCGGTGCTGAAGAGGCAGCGGCCTTCCCCTTCTTCGCCTTTGGCGAGAGAGAGCGTCTCTGGGCGGGTTTCGGTGCCGATTGCACTTTCTGTTGCATGGCAGAGTGGCCCGGCACCGTGGTGGCGCTGCGAGAGTCCAGAGGGACAGCGGGCGGTGCCGCGGCCAGAGGGGTTAAGGTTGCCTGCATGAGGAGTTGTTTAAGCCTAATGTCTCTTTCCCTCTTTGTGCGAGGCTTGAAAGCCTTGCAAACTGGGCACTTAGAAGATAAGTGCGACTCTCCCAGGCACTTTAAGCAGGAGCTATGAGGATCCCCTGTAGGCATAGGCCTGCGGCAGGCCGAACACGGCTTGAAACCCGGGGAGCTGGGCATACGCTCTGGTCCCGGGTGCAGGTGGGGGCTAATCCCCGAATCCGCTAAGTATCTAACAGTAAACTGATTAAACTACCAAAAACAAGAAAACCTACAACTAAGATCAACTATGTACAATTTTAGAGAAAAGAACTATGAGGAAGCTAGGGAAGCGGAGGACAGGCAAGCTGCACTCCACTGTACCAACGACCGACACGGGCGGTAAGAAGGAACTGAGGGTCGGGTGGGTCGGCTGAGGTATATATGCGGTGCCGTTATGGCGCCACTCCAGGGGGCGCTCAGCCGACCCACTGGGGTTGCTAGGGTAAAAATCTTCCGACGAATGTGCACGCGGCACGCACACACCTAACGAATGGATATGAGCAATCACTCGAAGAAGAACAATAGAGATGAAGACGGTCGAGGCAAGAACAAGATGGATCTGGGGAACTGACTGGGAGTTGCTCTCAAGTACACCTTCAAAATGAGCGCTTCTAGCCCCTGGGATGCTTGGCTGGACAGTGAGGGTGAGCGGGAGGAGGAAGGGCGGCAACAACTAAAGCTTGTTGCTCTATCCCTTCTCCTTGCAGACTCTTGATGAGGCTGCCACAGTCTTGGCGGCAGGGGCAGCCGGAACTAGTTCCGTGCAGACTGTGGCTTATGCATGCCCAGCAAGTGAAGGGTGGCCCTAGTGTCCTTTAATCCACGCAGCCTCGCATCAGTCTGCTCCAAAGAGAGACCATTCCCATCAAATGGAAGGTCCTGGATAGAGGTCTGCATCTCTTGGGACAGACCGGTGGTGCGAAGCCAGGAGCTGCACCTCATGACCACAACTGCTGCAACCATCCTAGCCACTGAGTCCGCTGCATCCCATGCCATCTGGAGAGAGCACCTAGCTTCCATGTTGCCATTAATGGGGGCGCCACAGTTCCCTGGATCTTCCTTCTTCCCTTTTTTAAAGATGGGCACTACATTAGCCTTTTTCCAGTCATCCGGGACCTTCCCCGATCGCCATGATTTTTCAAAGATAATGGCCTATGGCTCTGCAATCTCATCGGCCAACTCCTTTAGCACCCTCGGATGCAGCGCATCCGGCCCCATGGACTTGTGCTCGTCCAGCTTTTCTAAATAGTCCTGAACTACTTCTTTCCCCACAGAGAGCTGGTCACCTCCTCCCCATACCGTGCTGCAGAGTGCAGCTGTCTGGGAGCTGACCTTGTCTGTGAAGACAGAGGCAAAAAAAGCATTGAGTACACTAGCTTTCTCCACATCCTCTGTCACTAGCTTCCCTCCCTCATTCAGCAAGGGGCCCACACTTTCCTTGACTTTCTTCTTGTTGCTAACATATCTGAAGAAACCCTTCTTGTTACTCCTAACATCTCCGGCTAGCTGCAACTCCAAGCGTGATTTGGCCTTCCTAATTTCACTCCTGCATGCCTGAGCAATACTTTTATACTCCTCCCTGGTTATTTGTCCAATCTTCCACTTCTTGTAAGCTGTTTTTTTGTGTTTAAGACGAGCAAGGATTTCACTGTTAAGCCAAGCTGGTCGCCTGCCATATGTACTTTTCTTCCTACACATCGGGATGGTTTGTTCCTGCAACCTCAATAAGGTTTCTTTAAAATACAGCCAGCTTCCCTCGACTCCTTTCCCCGTCATGTTATTCTCCCAGGTGACCTTGCCCATCAGTTCCCTGAGGGAGTCGAAGTCTGTTTTTCTGAAGTCCAGGGTCTCTGTTCTACTGCTCTCTTTTCTTCCTTGTGTCAGGATCCTGAACTCGACCATCTCATGGTCACTGCCTCCCAGGTTCCCATCCACTATTGCTTCCTCTACTATTTCTTCTCTGTTTGTGAGCAGCAGGTCAAGAAGAGCTTTTCCCCTAGTTGGTTCCTCCAGCACTTGCACCAGGAAATTGTCCCCTACACTTTCCAGAAACTTCCTGGATTGCCTGTGCACTGCTGTATTGCTCTCCCAGCAGATATCGGGGTGATTAAAGTCACCCATGAGAACCAGGGCCTGTGATCTAACAACTTCTGTTAGTTGCTGGAAGAAAGCCTCGTCCACCTCATCCCCCTGGTCCGGTGGTCTGTAGCAGATTCCCACCACGACATCACCCTTGTTGTTCATACTTCTAAATTTAATCCAGAGACTCTCAGGTTTTTCTGCAGTTTCATACCGGAGCTCTGAGCAGTCATACTGCTCTCTTACATACAACGCAACTCCCCCTGCCCTGCCTGTCCTTCCTGAACAGTTTATATCCATCCATGACAGTATTCCAATCATGTGAGTTATCCCACCAAGTCTCTGTTATTCCAATTACATCATAATTCCCTGACTGTGCCAGGACTTCTAGTTCTCCCTGCTTGTTCCCCAGGCTTCTTGCATTTGTGTATAGGCACTTAAGATAACTCGCTGATTGTCCCGCTTTCTCGGTCTGAGACAGGAGTCCTCCCCTCTTGCAGTCTCCTGCTTGTGCTTCCTCCCGGAATCCCACTTCCCCACTTACCTCGGGGCTTTGGTCTCCTTCCCCCGGTGAACCTAGTTTAAAGCCCTCCTCACTAGGTTAGCCAGCCTGCTTGCAAAGATGCTCTTCCCTCTCTTCATGAGGTGGAGCCCGTCTCTGCCTAGCAGTCCTTCTTCTTGGAAGACCATCCCATGGTCAAAGAATCCAAACCCTTCTCTCCGACACCATCTGCGTAGCCATTCGTTCATTTCCACGATTCGACGGTCTCTACCCTGGCCTTTTCCTGCCACAGGGAGGATAGACGAGAACACAACTTGCGCCTCAAACTCCTTTATCCTTCTTCCCAGAGCCACGTAGTCTGCAGTGATTCGCTCAAGGTCATTCTTGGCAGTATCATTGGTGCCCACGTGGAGAAGCAGGAAGGGGTAGTGATCCGAGGGCTTGATGAGTCTCGGCAGTCTCTCCGTCACGTCGTGAATCCTAGCCCCTGGCAAGCAGCACACCTCTCGGTTTTCCCGGTCAGGGCGGCAGATAGATGACTCAGTCCCCCTGAGGAGAGAGTCCCCGACCACCAACACCCTCCTCCTCCTCCTCTTGGGAGTGGTGGTCGTGGAACCCCCATCCCTAGGACGGTGCATCTCATGCCTTCCAATCAGTGGAGTCTCCTTCTGCTCTGTTCCCTCAGGTGTATCATCCACTCCACTCTCTGCACTAGTACCTGTGGAGAGAACATGAAAACGGTTGTTCACCTGTATCTGTGTTTCTGGTACATGGATGTTTCTGGTACTCTTTCCCCTTCTGGAAGTCACATGCCGCCACTTATCCTCACTGGCCTTCTGTCCCCGCTGCGTAGCCTGCTCTGAATCTTCAGAACATTGTGCCCGCTGAAGCTGATCCTGACGTCTATCCAGGAAATCCTCATTTTCTTTTATGGAACGCAGGGTTGATATCCGTTTCTCCAGACCTTGAATCTTCTCTTCCAAGATGGAGATCAGCTTGCACTTTGTACAGACAAAGTCACTTTTATCCTGTGGAAGGAAGACAAACATGGCGCATCCTGTGCAGGTCACAACGGCGGATTGCTCAGCATCCATGGTCTCTTCCTTCTAAGAGCTCTCTCCGGGCGAACTCCCAGGCAAACTCCTTCTGTTTGCCTCTCTGGTGTTCGCTGCTCAGCTGGTTCGCAGCTGACTGCCTTTTTATAACAGTCAGGCCCAGCTGGAACAAAGCACTCCCAAATCAAACTGGTCAAACAAGCAATCAAACAATCAAGCACACAGTCAAACTGCCTACTTACTGTGCCTAAGAGCCTTTGGTAAGGGACCTTGTCAAGGGTTTTCTGAAAATCTAAGTACACTATATCCACTGGATCACCCTTGACCACATGCTTGTCGACCCCCTCAAAGACTTCTAGAAGATTGGTGAGACATAATTTCCCTTTACAAAAAACATGTTGACTATGCCTCAACAAATCATGTTCATCTATGTGTCTGATAATTCTGTTCTTTAGTATAGAAAGAAGAAATTTCACATGTTGGGGAAGAAGGACAGAAGAAAACATGCAATTTTTAAAAACAATTTATTTGTGAAGCTCCTCAGAGATTTGAAATTTTAGAAATAGTCCTTGTGGAGTTTGATTATTAGGCAGAGTGAAGGTGAGGTGGCCAAAAGCCCATGGTGAATTGAATTAATTGTATGGATATCTCCACATCAGGCAAGTGGTACATGTGATTGCATTTTTGTACAAACATTATACATTCAAACATATACACACACCTTTTAGCACAGTGGCATACTACAAAGCTGCAATATGCAATCTATTATAGTTATTGTTACATTAATGACATTAAATGTAAATTACTCACCCATTTGCCTGGAGAGAGAGATTTTGTTTGTTTGGTTTTTTAATGAGTAAAGTAGCATTACTTTTTCATTATTATGCGAGTAATGTTTGTATCTGGGCTGGTAAATTTTCGTGATAATATTGTACATCTGGTTTAACAGTAATTTAAATACCACATGCACCAAGGCTCTCTGTTGCACAACTATTGTTTAGGGTCCAGAAAACCACTGGAGAAAACAAACAAATATATGATGGGCTGGTTTCTATGACATAGTATCTCATGTTCTTCCACTCCTCATTCATAAAGAGAAATGTCAGAATACAAATAAGTAACTACATAATTATACTGGATGAAGCGAGATGTTCCATTGCAACAGAAAGTAGAGTTAAAGTGGAATGTGGAGCACGTACATCATTCTCCATTGCCTTGCATCTTTTAAAGTGATTTATATCTTACAAAGTAGACGTAAAAAATTACCATTCTGGTTTGCTAGCATTTTACAGCCAATTAGCGCAGAAAGTCTGTGCCCTTATAAGGAACCAAGTATTGACATTCTGCCCACTTTGGTGTAGGGGAGCAGTAGGCAAGCATATGCCACACTGCCTTGCAGTATGGCACTGCCTTGCAGTATGGAGGTGTGGATGGAGAAGGCTGTATGAGAGGGACTGGGAAGTTGAATGATGTCCAGGAATTGGTCCTGAGGGTCTTGAACATCTTCCGCCGGAAGGATGAGGGCAGTAGCCATGCAATGGAGCAGGGACTGATATTGCATGTGGTCATCTGGATGTGAGAGAGATCGTGGAATAAGGGCATCGTCTGGTGACCAAGTGCCTGTAGGGATGGGTGGTTCTGGAGGTGCGGTCAGGACCGGCGGTGCCAATGGAGCAGGAACATCCAAGGGTTCATCCTGGATGATGGCTGTATGGGAAAGAGATGCGCGGTGTGGGCAATGTGTACCACGATGATGCTAGGGGTCCCATGAGGGCCAGTTAGGTCAGGAGTATGGGTTGCCATGCATCGGCAGTGCCTGTGGGTATCGGGACCAGGAGTCAGATGCAGGACTGTAGTCTGGAGGGTGCCGAGGATCAGGACTGTAAGAGCGGGCCAGGGAAAGGGCCATGTCCAGGTCGGTAGATCAGTCTGGAAAGGGAGGAGCTGTCGGCACTGGTGGGACCGATGCTGCCAGGCATAGTGAAGGAGGACGGTTGAAGAGCAAGAGGGGCTCGTCTGTCCTGGAGCCAGTGTAGAATGATGGAGGACAAGGGGTTCATCGACTAGAGAAGGGAGTCTGGAGCACGGCAGAGTACCTGTGAATGGTAGTATAAGTTCCGCCGACTGTGTGAGAGGCAATAAACAGCCTGGAGTGCACGGAACTGGGTGCATCAAGCCCGAGGGTCCCAATGGAGTTGACGGTGCCAGGATCGAGGTAGAAGGTGCCGCTGCCAGAATAGATGGGGCCGATGGTAAATGGTGGAATTTGAAGCAGTGTTCCGTGTGCACTCTCTTCGGGCCCGAAGTTGAAGCCAGACCTTCGATGCAGCATGCAATCCCGGTTCTTGTAGAAAAGACCCAATCCTGGTTCTTGTAGAAAATGCATTGTTTTGAGGCGGTCACAGTCAGGGAGCCGCCCTCGTGCCTGTGCTTCTTGTGCACATGGTGGGGTTTTAGTGGGTGCGGCAGTGCTGCATATGAGGAACCCAGTGAGGCACTTACCACCGTGATGGGCATCACTCTGGTGGTTCCGTTGGAGCCAGGTCTTGTTGAGCACGTGGGCAGATTGCCTCCTCCATTAAAAAGTTACGGAGATGACGTTCATGAGCTGCTCAGGGCCATGATGGAAATGAGTGGCAAATGGAGCAGCAGGAAACTATGTGGGCTTCACCAGGCAGTAGAGGCAACAGGTGCGCTTGTCACTCACTGAGAAGGAGCGAGGGCATAAGGTGCAGTTTTTGAAGCTGGCTTAATGGGACCGGGATGGGAAGGGTGGAGAAATCCCCAAAGGGAAAAGACCAATAAAATAACCTAACTATATACTAAGAATGTACAACTAACTAACTAAAGAGGAGGAAAATGGGAACTATATATAGTTACAAAGGGTTGAACAGAATACTCTTAGGTGACTAAGAGCACATAGGAACAGGGGGTTCCAACTGTGGCCATGTTCCAGAGGGAACTGGAGCGGCGTCAACCCGCGCAGCATATTAAAGTCTTGGATGCGCCACGTGCCGATACATGATGCGCGCGGGGGGGTCAACAGACACTACTACGATCAGTTCCGGCTCTGGCGCATAGTGCGCATGCACACCAGCATCTGGAATTCATATAAGGACCAACACTTCAAAAAGAATCAGAACTTCAAGAAAGGTTATACAAACCTGAGAAATACTTTTTTCCATATTCCTAAGAACATTTTTTCAGAGACTGTGTTGGGCTATTTACCAATAATGAAATTAAAGTATTAAAATTAAAATCTTCATAATAAAAAACCAAAATGTTGTATATAAAAATTTAGAGTTTAAACTGTGATACATCTAAAAGCAAACTACAATCCTATAATTTAGGAGCTTATCATATAAATTGTTACTTACACAAGTAGTCCTATTCCACTATTGACCCAATGAAGAAATTAAATGTGTGTTATGAAGTGGCTTAGACTGAGAGAAGACTGTTACTGCAAGAGCAATGAAAAATGTAAAACAGAAGGCAGAAGAAAATTATTAACTGAAAAATATCTGATGTTATACAGATGGTGAAGAGCCTGTTTAGATCCAGCATGCAAATTATTTACAAGAATATGGCATCATTTTCCATCATCTCACAGAAGTAATTTAAGATCAGAAAATAATACAGTAGACGTAATTAAGTAATGCCATTACACATTTATAGATGCATTTGTGAAAGGATAAAATATACATAGAGAGAAAATCATAATAATTTTTTCCTGTTCAAGTTCACTTTGTCTCTGTATATAACAGGTTTTAGAACCCCTTAGGAACTTCTGATGCAGAGGTAGTCAATTGTTTTTTGTCATGGTCCACATTTCTTGGCCAAAGTACAGTCAAAGTGCTGACTCCAGAGAAAATAATATTAAAAAAAACAATAACAATAAGTAAATAAAAGATTTCAGGTCTGTTCTAAAGTCTCTGGAAGTCTGGATTTGGCCCATGGCTCACCTATTGACTACCCCTGTTCTGATGCCTAAAACTTGAAAGCTGAAGTGGTCTATCTGCAACTGAAACTCTGCTGAAAGTAGCAGTAGGACCAATGCAGGAGGAGAGGTCTAGAAGTGAAAGGTAACTACTGTAAGTGTAATGAAATTACAGGTACAATTTTGCCCACGGATACTTCACTGTATTCTAATGGGAGCCATATTTGATCATCCAAGGGCAGAAACTGGCCCTATAGGTTTCGGGCTAGCAGACTTTAAAATAATTATGATTTGGGAAAAATAATGTGTAATATCAGAAAAATCTTTAATTTTTTCTCATTTCCTCTTGTCCTTCAATAACAAAAAACGAACAAACTTTTTCAGTTTCATGTAAAGAATATTTAACACAATTAACACCTCCCCTCCCCCCAAAACACACACACAAACTTTGCAGTAAGCACTGTTGATTAATGGAAATCACACACTTAGGTGCTTTAGCAACATTTGGTCCTGTTAACTATTAAACAAACCTATGCATAATATTATACCCAACATTACTTTAGAATAGCTAAATGCAAATCATCCACTGATACACAAATTTTTCACTCTTTCAGAAACAATAACCTTCCACATAAAATGAAGCAAATGCAGCAAATAAAAAAAACTGGGTGAACTAATTATTTAAATATCAGGGGGTAGCCATGTTAGTCTGTATCACAAAAACAACAAGGAGTCCAGTGGTACCTTAAAGACTAACAAATTTATTTGGGCATAAGTTTTCATGGGTAAAAAACCTTACTTCTTCAGATGCAGCTTTAAGGTTAGAACCACAAAGTTCTTATAGGAAAGTTTAAACCAAATGTAGTTAACAATTCTGGGACAAAAATGCAGGCTGTAGAAGTAATTACAGAGGTTTTGCATCTAATTTCTGGATTCCAAATCATTCATAAACAATTTTCAAGCTTCCTGGACTACTATGTATAGTTTTGGTTTGTTTTTTTAAAATATAGGAATATTGAAATATGGTATAACAATAAAGTCTCTTGAGCAGGGAAGATCATTTTGCTTACGTGACAGGGTATATTGTAACATTGCTTTTGTAGTGGAAATGGATGCACTGTTAATTAAGTTAGGATGGGTAGATCTAATATGTTACACTTGGCATTTCAGCCATCTAAAGCACATAAGTGTCCAACTCATTTATCACTTTCAGAAATATCATTTTTTTGACATTGTTGTCCAAAATGAAAAGCTACGAAATAACTTCCTCAGAAGGTTCACTCTCAAGAATTCAAGGACTGATGAATATTACAGTTGGTTTTGGTGCAGGATGACAAATCAAAAGGAGCTGGATGTTCAGCCAGCTAGCTGATGTTAGAGAGGAGAGTGATGTCTTTCAGGTTTCCTGGCTGGACACACACGGGGTGCAGTTCTGTCCCCTGCCCCCATTGAAACAAAATAAACCAGTAGCTGATATGAAGTGAACAAATCCTAGGATATATTTAATAAATAACACATTCTTATGGAACATCTAATAACCTATCACTTATATGAAGATCAGAGTTACATAGTATAACAAACAGTAATAACCTCATTAGTTTTCCTGGATGTGCTTATTAATTAAGGATTAGCATTCTCTGATTAAACCAGTGGTGATTTGGTACATGCTAGATGCGGGGTGGGGACAGAGGGAAGGTGAAGGAACAACATTGATTAAAAATTGTACCCAAACAACCCCCCTTTCCCTCTGTCCTCAAGTTTAATGCATGCTGGACCATAATGTCAAGAACTTACGTGGTACAGGGTTCTTCCTGGAGATTAAATTCTGAGACTCTGCATTCTCCTCTGGTTGCCCATCTGCTTCCACCTCTTCTTTCTTTTGAGTATCTTTTACAACTTCATTAAGGGTAGTTCTTCTGCTCTCCTCTCCATGTAAATCTCCCTGAACAGCAGGGAGGGAAATTGGAGGAGAAGGAAGAGGAGGGGAAGGAGGTGTTGTAGTGGTAACAGCAGCAGAAACAGGAATAGGAGGAGTAAGAGGAGGAGAGGGAGAGGTGGAAAGAGCAATGGAAGATGGTACACTTTCCACTTCGGCAGGAAGGCCTTCCAAAATCTCCAATTCAACAGTCAATGGTGCAACTTCCTGTTGAACTATTTCTGCTATGTCATCTGTAGCAGTTACTTTTTCATTAACTCCATTAATTTCATTAATTAGATTAGTACTAGCAGTCACTGGAATATCACTAGTTGCTACAATACTAGGCTCCTTGCACGTATCAGCATCAGCCTCTTCTGTTGGTGAAAAGTCTGATTCTTCTGTGCAGGGTGTGGCATTGGATATAGGCATTGTTTCCTCTTTCGGGGAAGTTAGTTCACATCTCTCCTCCGAGTTAGCTGTGAATGCAGATTTACTAGAAACAGCAACAGCAGCAACAACAACTGGGACTGGCAATGCAGCAAGAGGAAGTTCTGGTGGTGATTCCATTGAGGCAGTCTCAGATGTCTGGCCAGCTTGATCTTTTTTCTCCCCACTAGGCTCTGGTCTGAGGACTGGAGAAGGAGATTTTAATACTGGATCTGGTTTTGGTTTCTCGTCTACGGAAGAAAAAAACCCAACATTACAAGGACAGATTAGTTTACCATTTAGTTTTAACTAGCCATGCTTAGGTCCTTTTAATTGCCCCACCCTGTGTTCTGTCCATTATTCCAGGAGCTCCTTAGAAGAACTGCAGAAGCAGCAGCTAACCTTTACAACTAAAGTGAGAACCAAGACTCTCAGAGAACTTTAATATTTAATGGACAGTTGAAGTTTTAAGAACAAAAGTCTTTTCAAGAAATCACCCTTCTTTGCAACAAAGCATACTTAGAAACCTTAACTACGGAAGACATGTTTGTTAATTTTGGAAACCTACAGAGGTTTTGTTGCTCAAAACAGGACTCTTCTTCATAAAAATGACAATGGCCACAAAAAAAAAAAGTAAGTTAAATGGAAGAGGACAGAGCGGGTTAGTGGACGGAGTGTAACACTGAGACCCAGGAACTATAACATTCTGAAATTCATTCTAAAAATGAATCACTCTGTGGCCTTGAGCAAGTCACAACTCTAGCTTTCTCTGTTTGTAAAATGGGAATACTACTATTTGCCTACTTGACTAGAGTGTTGTGATGATTAGTAATTTGTTTATTTTTATTTTTTATTTTTTTTTATCCCACAACAGTTTTGAAATTCATTTTATTTTTAAATTCTATGAGAACAATTTTGCTAGTGGATGGTCCAGAGGTTTGGTCCCAGAGGGGGGAAGGGGTTCTTGTACTTGATCATCATCCCCAACAGTGAAATGCAAACGCTGGTGCACATTCATTGGTTTGCACCAATCCTCCTGTTTGTTTTTTTAAAGTTCCAGGCTAACTCACCTAAAGTGAAATTCATTTATCCAGTTCAAAAATTTATTTTATAATGCTGTTTGCTTTTGAAAAAAATGGATGCACATGTACTTATATAGAAGACATTTTTACTGTGACAGCTATCAAATTGAGATCTCCGTTTGCCATGGTGCATGCAGTATACTCATGAAAGAATACCTGGTGCTTTCTCATGTTCATGGTATTATAAAAGCAGCTTAAAACTATGCAACAAGACTACACTGTCCATCTAACCCACAGGCAACCTGTTTAGCAAGCCAGACACTGGAACTTTAATGGTTCTGCCTAAGTTTAAATGAGACTATCACAGGACAGTAAACTTGGTCTGTTTTATTTGCACCAGATAACTGGTAAGGAAACATTTAAAGCCATTTATGATGTGGATTAAATATGACTTGTTTTGCAAAGTACAGCATACTTTTCTGTCTCTAAGCCAAACCAACTGTCTTTACATGAGCAAATTTACATATAGTTGCAGTACACAGATAAAAGTTCATAAATAAAATTCTACCAAGTATACAATGCATAGCAAATTTTCAAGTCATTAGGATTCTCCACCCATATAAACAGTGTTGCGGGTAGCGATAACCTTCACCAAAGATACGTCTCTCGAATCTCAGCAATAATCCGACTGGTTCGCTGCAATGCCTTTAACCTGTCAGCTGCCTCCTTTCTGTGCTGTGCCATGTCCTCAGATTCTGTCAGAAGGTCATCTAACAACAAGGATTTGTACAGCTGTCCAACTAGCTCGCTCTGAAGAGTGTCTTTCACATGATTCACCAGAAAATGCATCACCGCCTTTGGCACACTGTCCTGAATGTTCTTCCTGACAATAAGGAAGTAGGATTTGATAAGTCGCTCAATCACTTTGCAGTCTCTTTGCTCAGGGGAAGTGAGTCTGCGTGCAACAGGTACAGGCACATCCAACAGGTTTACAGCATGGCCTTTTTGAGGACTGGCAGATAGGACTGTAACTGGTTTAGATTTTTCCTCCATTAATAGCTCTTTGGCTTTTGAGGGTTTCAGCATTCCTCTCCAGTTGCCTGTTCCAAGTTCTTGAGTCACATCTCCCACCCCAGGAGCAGCCTTGTCTCGTGGCACAGAAGGCGGCAATTCTCAGGCTAACCTGTTACGCCTTTGCTTCTCTATGTTTATTAGCTCACAGTCATCAGCAAAGTCAGGGGGCTTCGTGTTGATATAAGCTAACTCAATGGCCACCAAATTATGAACCATTTCATTTATAACTGGTAGCCTCTTACGCAGAAGACTGGTCACTACTTCAACTATGGTATCATGTAGTTTGGGAAACCTCAGCAATTCCTGTGTACTGTAATTGCTACAATGTTGGATATCAGAAAAGACATATTACACTCTATCCTTACACTTTTGTTTTAAATTCTAGCAGTGAAAAATAAAATTTATCCCAAGAAAAACTGAAAATGAAGGGGATATAAGTATGGCTTCCACTGAAGAGAGGTTCTATTTCATTTTGAGGTATGCTGGTGACAGACATCAGTCTGGGTTGGAAAAAGTGAAGTGAATTACCTTATCATAATGCATTATTTGAAATGTGTGGTCCTTATGGGTATTCACTGTGGTTGCACATGCACTCTATGTGCCTGAGACAAAAAGATTTTTCAGTAGCAGTTGGTCCACATCTGTGCCCTACACCTCCTTGTGCTCTGAACCATGGGCACCTCTCCAGTTCCTACACTACAGTGAATAAAGTGAGGCTTCATGCAGAGGGGATGGAGAGCAGGCCATGAATACCCACACGGACCACACAGCTCGAACTCCAGTTACTATAATGTAAATAACCTTTCCTTTTGTTTTTCAGTGCTTGTCCCTAAGGGTGTTTACTGTGGGTGACTCCCAAGCAGTACTCATTGAGGAGGACAGTTTGAGGAAGTATGTTACACCACAGATAGAAAGATTGTTGACCCAAAGGAGGAATCCATGGATGAGGCTTGATCAAGGACATAAAGTCTAGTCCCATGTCTCTGCTCTACAGATTTCTAAGAGGGAATTCCTTGCAGGGAAGCCACCAAGGTGGCCTGTGCTCTGGTTGAGCAGCCCTGATACCTGTGGGGAAAGGACTCTATGAGCTCGTAGCAAAGGAGGATGTAGCACAAAATCTATTTAAAGGGTCTTTACAAAGAGATGGGTTTTCCCTTCATTTGCTAAGTAATGGAAACAAAGACTTCCCAAAGGGCTCTGTCCTTTGCAAGTAGCAGGCTAAAGCTCTGTGGACACCCAGTGAATAGAATCTTCGGTATCCTTGTTGATGTGGAAAACAAGTGGATTCTGGGTGGAAAAAGAGGAAGTGGACAGTTGTTATACCGACAAAACTACACAGGATCTTTTCAGGGGGCAAGACAAAAATGCCACATTTATTATAACAACAATTTGATTTATGACCAATAACTAATATTTTAATCCTTATACACACACATTATACCTAATACCTATACACACACACACACATCCATCAGATGTTCTGCAGCTGCTGCATAGTTACCAGTCCTGAATATAGCTTGAGTTCGTGGCTTGATTTTGCAGCTTGGGTTCGTAGCTTGTGGCGGCTAACTGGCCAGGAAAGTCGGGCACAAGGACGAGCTGGGTCTCTGTTGGGCCTGCACCGATGCCCTTCCATGTTGGCAGCAGAATGTTACTCTTCAAAGTCTTCCATCTCACCCATCCTTTTTGTAGGCTTTAGTTTGAATTGAGAGTCTATAGGTCTTGCTGTGTCACGCTGCCTCTGGGTTTGGTGATTGATCACCCGTAAATTGCAGACGTGACTTTCAGCCTCGGACCTAGCTTTGATCTTCCTTCTATTGTACCTTTTCTTTTTAGGGTGGACTCTTCTTACTTTGTTAGGGCTCTTGTCTGCATCTTCAGCCAGTGGTGTTTGAACTTTATTTCATCAGGACAGGCTGGGGCTGGAGGTTGATTCCATCATTCATACATACCTCATTCACACATCTAAACTAAACTAATAAGATTACAGCAGGGTTTGCAAAAATGAAGGTTGGAGGAAGCTTTTACAAAATGGAGTAAGTGTTTTAAAATGGGGTTTGAATTACGATATGGCAAACAGTGAACAGAAGTTACAATATAGACAAGTATAATAAATGGTGAACAGAAGTTACAATACTGAAACAGTGCAAGTCTCCGTGATTTAAGCAGGAATTGACTGATAGTGAAACTTACAAAGGCAGCTGACTGAACAGCTATGGGTCTTAACAAGCATTTTTATTGTCAATTAGCCAGTTCTTGGGGTAACCGGTTTTATGAATGAATGCTGTTTCATTCATAAAACTTTACTTATGAAGTTACATTAATAAAGTGAAGAATTAAAAACAATTTCATTCATCAGTTCTACACAGTTCAATTCAAGTGAAAATCAGAGTGAACCTTAGGGATGAACTAGGGATGAAATCTCAAGGACACTTAATCACTGTGAAAGATTAAGTAGGGAGAGTCCACCATGAGGGCCCTGAGCTCACCCATTTTCCTGGCAGAAGTGATTGCTGGTAGGAAGGCCATTTTCATAGAAAGGTATAAAACAGAAGAAGTGGCCAAAGGTTTGAATGGCAGGTTCATAAGCACTGACAGTATCAGGTTCAGGTCCTAGGCAGATATAGGTTTTAATACCAGGGGAAAGATTCTGATGATACCTTTTAAGATCCTCAGAGTTGTAGGATAGGTGAAAACAGAGCAGTTCTCCACGAGGGGATGGAAGGCATTAGTAGCTGCTAAATGTATGCATAGTGAACTAATGGAAATACACGATGCCTTTATGGAAAGAAGGTAGTCCAGAGGGTCCTAGGTTCCTCTGGAGTTAAGTGACATTGTTGACAGCAGAGGGAGAATGGCTTCCATTTGGAAGTATAATGCTTCCTTGTAGAGGATTCCCTATTTTTATTAAGGATGGATTAATTTCTTCTGAACATGATCTATTTGTTGTCCATCCAAAATCTTGGGATGGACTTGGGATGGTGTAAAGAGCTGCTTTTGGGCAACTACATGACAGAGTATAACGGTTTGGGAACTACACTCAGGGACTAGTGTAGCACCTCTATTCAGTCACAGATGGAACAAGACCAAAACCATTCTACCACCAGGAGAAATAATTTTTACAAAACTATTAAAAAGTGGCTATTTTGAAATACTAAATTTATTCATTATGAATCATTAAGAAATAAATGAGATCTCAAAATGCTGGAATAGCCAGAAGTAATATGTTTCCGCGCTCCTATCCAGAGTGACTTCACTGTGCTTTGCACTGCTACAGTTCTAAAATTGAATTATGTTCCCTCAGAATAAATATAGAATTAGATATGACCAAGGATAATGGAAAAATTTGTTACCCAACAATTTCCTTTCTGGGACTGATCTCTCCTCCAATCAGAGACACGCAAGCTAGACTTCTTTTCCTAAAATATACAAGATGCAGTTCAGACTTGTCCATGAGGTTCCAGGGCTCAGCATTACTTCCTGTAGGCAGGCTAGGAGAATAATTTATTCCTTTAGAGGAGTATCCCATCTTGTTTAGGAGATGCCATTCATAAGCCACGCTGTCAGGTTCAAATAATAGAAGGGGGCCCTGATATAAGAGAGGAGATTTTGTCAGGATAATGAGAATGACCATAGCTTCCTCTTTCTTGATCTTTGGAATTACTCTTCCTAGTAGCAGAAGAGGAGAGAAAGCATATAGAAACAGATTCAACCCTCCTTGAGTCAAAGCATCTTTTCCCAGTGATTTCTGGTTTGCTTTTCTGATGAAGAAAAGCCTTATTTTCAAATTTTGACTGAATGTGAACCGGTCCACCTTGATTCAGGGACTACTCTGAGTTGTTTCCCTGCCGATAGCGTAGCCAGCTTGCATTTGTGTTGCCCTTTTATGTGGTTCATCTTAAGGGAGGCTAAGTGACACTCCATCCAGGAGAGGATCTGCATTGCTTCCAGGTTTAGACATAATCTCAATATTTTAGGTTTTTGTATATGTTTTTGTGATTAAACCAAGACATGCACTTTTCTCAGGTGATCAGAGAAGTGCTGAACAGCCCACCTGAATTCTCTTACCTCTGTGAAACTAATGCTCTAAATCATCTCAGAGTTTGACCTCACTTCTCTGTGTATTGTGATGTCCTATATGTCCTTGCAACCCTGAAATGCTGGTGTCAGTGGTTAGGATGTTAAGGTTCAGATGGGGAAAGAAGAATTCTATTATTACCGGGAATTCCTGCTTCTGTCACCTGGGGGACTTAATCACACTGGGCAGCATCTTTACTTTTCATTACCTGGCTAGGGAATCATTCCAAGCCCATAAGAGGAATCTCTGAAGTTCTTTCATGGGCACTCTTGCCCATGGAGTAATCGCTATGCATGAGACTAGAAGATCAGGGAGCTGCATAAGACAGATGTATGTCACTTGGTTCTGTGATATCCCATGGATAAGTACTTGAACCTTGTCAAAAACATCCTCTAACTTGAGAGGACTAGAGCCCTCCTTGCATCAATGTTGATGTCTACATAGACAATCTTCAGAGAGTCCCAGAAATTTTCTTTCAAGTTTGTCACAAACCCCAGTGCCTGAAGAGCACTGCCAGAATTACTTGCTACAAGGTCTCTTGGGATCAGTTCTGATGACTGTTGTTCAGATCCTAAACTCTCCAATCTGGTTATTATCACCTACCAATACCTTCATGAAAACTATGGAAGGCAGAAATACCATTTTGTATCAGCAGTGATGATTTCTGTAGGCAAACCAGAGAATTTTCCAATCACAGGGCCTAACTAAAACACAGATAAAGCTTCTGTAAAGTCCAGCAACCTCTATTGGTCTCCTCAAGTGATTCCAGTATTATCAGAAGAAAGCATTTCCATCCTGAATTTAATCACCTTCATTGACTTGTTTGCTCTCTTTTGAAATCTCACATGGTTTGAATTCCTCATGATTTTTGTACTTTAAAGAATCTGGAGTAGAACCCTGAGCACTTTTTATCTTGAGGGACAGGTTCAACTGACTCAGCTCTAGGAGACGTGAGATTGTATGCATAATGGTTTGATGTCTTATGACATCTCTCAAGCTTCAAGAGGGGACAAAAAAGGATTTTGAGGTGCCTTGAGCTTGAGGAAGCATCTGTGTTGCAATATTTCTTATACTCACCTGTCAAAAGTCATTAGATCTAAGTCTTTGATATGTGGAATACCCTGCCCCCTAGGCATTTTTCTGGATTGGAAGTTGACCAGCTGCAGTCATACTGATGATTTGGACAATTGGCTCCACTTTTGGGTCTGAGCTTCCCCCTAGCGGCTCAAACTCATATTTTGCCCCAGGGTAAACTGAGTCCCTTCTCTGGTAGGAAGAACTCTTAGGTTTCACTGTGGTTCTCCTCATCCCTTAATATGCAACTGGATAAGTGCCGAGGACTGACTTGACCTTATGGAGGTGCCTCTGGAGGTATTACAGTTGGTGTGGGGAAGGAAATGGAGGCCTCAGCATGATGTCCAGATGCTGAGCAGAGTACAGGTTTGCAGACACAGCATGGTTGTGAGTTCTTTGGTTCCTGAGAGAATCTCTTGATTTTTTGCCCATTTCATTTAGCCTTCTCCACCCTTTTTAGAGGAGTGGGAAATAAATGGAGAGAAGAAACTTGGCAGGTGGCTCCATTTAGAGGACAGAACTCCAGAAACCTTGACCTCCTAAAGATGTAGGGAGATTTTGTTTAGTGTAATTCCAAAATAAGTTCTAAATTCTAAATAAGTTCTAGGATTGCTAATGGATGAGGTGGGAGAGCTGACCTGCTCTGCACTTGTGAAAGCAAAGAATCTGGTGTAAAGGCAGAATTGCCTCTGGTAATTGCAGGAAGAGGGGAATAGCTGCAACATCTCAGATCTGGGGAGTGGTTAGGATTCAGAAAAACTTTTTTTTTTTTTAACACAAGTAACACAAGTAATTTTGAGAACTTATAACAACAATAGTAGCTTTAGTGTCTCTGAGAACCTGGACTATAACCTGCAAAACTGAATTTAATTAGACCCTATAAAAATATAGAGGCTAAGACAGACCTAATCAATCTAAAAGGAAGGATGGAGAGTAATACAAGATGTGAACTTAACAGATATATGATTGGACACTGAATCTGCAACTTCCTCTATAAAATTTACAAAACTCTGCCTATCTTTTCTGGGAATCCAATGATCTTGTAAGCATTTGTATTTGTTTTTCTTGCTTTCTTTTTTTGGAATCGGAGGAACAGTGGTGAAACCAAATGGTAGAACTCTACTGGAAGTGACAAGGGCCCACTGTAAATTTCAAGAACCGTCTGTAGGTCTGGTGGATATCTATGTGCAAGGAAGCATCTTGCATAACAAGAGCTGTAAATCATGTGCCATTTTCTAGCAAAAATATGATGGCTGCGAGAATAACCATATGGTCATTGGCTTGCATATGAAGCGGTTGAGATGACAGAGATCTAGAACTGGTCCTCATCCTCCCTTTTTTCTTGGGTACCAGGAAATAGGTGGAATAGAATCCTGTGCCTTGAATGGCCATGGGAACAGACTATATTGCTCCCTCTGCAGGAGGAAGCCCACCTCTAGGGTGAGGATACTGTCGTGAGAGTGGTCTGAGAGGTGGGATTGGGATGGGGGATGTGAATGAGGTAGCGTCGTGAACTCAATTGTATAGCCAAGTTGAATGACATCCAGGACCCACTTGTCCATTGTTATTGCTCTCCAGAATGGTAGAAAAAGTGCGTGATAGCCCCCAGAGGAGGTGGGTTGCAGTGTGTAAATGCACTCAGAAATATTGCTTATATGAAGATTGAGTGTGTGGTATCATAGACTGTGCTGATGAACCAGGTGAGCAGGACTGTTGGGTCTTCTGACGTTTATGAGGATGCTCACAGGGTTGCTGATGAAGAATTGAGGAGCGCTGTACTGTTGTGCAGGAGGTGGGCATTTGTGCTTGGATGCTGGTGTAGAAATACCCAGCAATCGCAGAGTGGCTCTAGAGTCCTTGAAGTTGTGCAGGGAATCATCAATCTTCTGGTTGAAGAGGTGAGATTTATTGAAAGGGAGGTCCTCAACTATGTCCTGTATCTCCCTGGGGAAACCAGAAGAATGCAACTGGACACAAAGATATGTCTGCCGAATCTACTGAGGCCTGGAGCATCATCTTGGCAACCAGTTTGCCTTCCTGAAAGTGGTCATAATCCTGCTGAAGAAGCTTCTTCAAAAAGTTTGCTAATTGGCCATAATTCAGAGAGTCATATTTTGCTAGTTATGCCAGGTAATTAGATATCTGAAACTGAAGGCTGGCTGCAGAAACGACCTTATGACCTAGAAGGTCCAATCTCTTACCATCCTTCTCTGTTGGAGTGGAACACAGATGCTGCTGCCTGGCTTGTTCATTAGCAGTCTGAATAACTAGGAAATTGGGTGGGGCGATGAGAAAACAAACTCAGACTCCTTTGCAGGTACATAGTATATTTTCTCTGCCCCCTTCAGGGTGGGTGTGCAAGTGGCTGGAGTATGCCAGACAGTGCAGGCCAGCTGGAGAATAGCATCCTTGATCGGTAGCATCACCCTGGCAGGTACTGATGCATGCAGAATATCAAGTAACTGATGTTGGCTGTCCTGCATTTCCTCCAGTGGAAGGTGGAGGGCATCGCCACACTCCAAAACAGTTCCTGGAACTAGCCGTAGTTGTCTGGTGGGGAGGAAGGCGTCAACGACACCACCTCATCTGGAGACAACAAGGGGAACCACTCTAGATCCGGTGGTACCACTGAAGTCAGGCTAACCAGTGCATTCTCCAACCCCGGTTCCAATTGTCTACTTGATGAAGGTTGGAGTGGTGAGATGGGGGACTCCTCTCAGGCGGATCAGGAAGATTCCAAAGGCAGATATGGGGGCCAAGACCTCCAGTATGGCCAACCAGGCAGTTGCTGTGGTGGGCAAGGTACCAATGTCTCCTGTGTTGAGGAAAGGGAGGATATTACCAGTGTAGCCTTTGGATATTCGTGCCAACAGTACGGGAGAGGTGGACTGTGTGTTCCGTCTGAATCCTCTAACACCTAGAAGTCAGATTCTTGTTTGAACAGGGGAGCCAGCAGAACCGAGCACATCATAGGGGAGCACTCTGGAACACGACCAAATGGTGGAAAGTCAAAGCAGTGGAGGGGGCTCCCTTAGGAAGTGAATGCACCAGGCAATGTGGAACCCTCACCTCATCCAGGGCAAACAGTTCAAGAGGTCTGGGTGCAGACTCGAAGCTTCCTGGTGTCAGCGGCATGCCTTCCAGAGTTGGAATCCAGCCTGGAACAGCAGACTGCCTCAGAACCGATGATTTCCATGACTACAGTGGTACCAATTCAGAAGGGGTATGCGGCTCAGTAACCAGAACCAGTGGGTCCAGCGTTCTATGCAACTTCTCGTGCTTGTGATCCTTGGAATGTGCCGCTTTCCCGTGGCTGGAACTCGTAAAGGGTGAAGTGTCCTTCTTGGGTCTTGAGGCAGACTTATTGCCATGCTTATGCACATGCTTTCTTGCCTCATGGTGAGGCCCCAGCATGGGGCTTGTAGCACTGATATCAGTGGAACCAGACTGGAGCTCCATGGTATGAGGCACACTCCTTGACTCCTCAGGCTGATGTACAGGAGGGGTTCCACAGCCTGGATCTGACTGCAGCATCACAACAACTTCCATGAGGTGATTCTTGAGGCAGAAAGCCCGGCCTTTTTGGGTGCAGGCTGGGAAGGAGAGGCAGATACTGCACCTGGATGCGATTGGGCTTCCCCCAAGCAGTAAAGGCAGCATTGGTGCTCGTCGCTCACTGAGAACGAGTGAGGGCAGGAAGCACAGATCTTGAATCACGGTGTCTTTGCCATAATCCAGTACCCAAGCGTGGGTGCTGGGGGGAGTGGGAAATGGGAAACCGGCAAAACAGCATCCCAAAGTCCTTAAAATGCTAAAAACTACTAACAACACTAAAACAACTACAAAACCCAACAAAATACTAACTATATACAAGAATAAACAGTCTTTTTTTCCTGTATTGTAAAAAATGTGTCATAAGAGATGAGAGAACAGAAGAGGCCCTGACTCGGACCATGCGGCAGTGAGAAGGAACTGAGGGCGTGGAACAAGGACACATGCACAGACCAACAGACACTACTACTTTCAAAAGCTCCAGCTCTAGACGCATGATGCATGCATATAACCCTCAATGGAATACAGTAGGTACCATCACTCAAAGAAGAAGAGGAGGTTACTCACCCCATGCAGTAATTGACATTCTTCGAGATGAAGCAGCAAAGAGTCTTGTGGCACCTTATAGACTAACAGACGTTTTGGAGCATGAGCTTTCGTGGGTGAATACCCCTTCATCGGATGCATGCATTCTTCGAGATGAGTGTCCCTGTGGGTGCTCCACTTCAGGTCAAGGTGCGTCCCAGCCCGGGTCCTCAGTTCCTTCTCTACAATGGAGTGCGTTATGAATTCCGAAGTAAAGGGGAGGAGGACGGGTAGTGGAGCACCCACAGGGACACTCATCTCAAAGAACGTCAGTTACTGCACAGGGTGAGTAACCTCCTCTTCGAGAGAGAGATGTCCCTGTGGGTGCTCCACTTCAGGTGACTGAGAAGCAGTATCCCTTAGGATGGTTGGGACTTTGGATGAGGCAAGATGGTTGTTGACAAGACATCTCTACCCAGTCTGGTGTCGGACGCTGAAGTGTGGATAAGAGCGTAGTGATTAGCGAAGCTAAGGGTCGATGACCAGGTAGCTGATTTGCATATGTCAGACAGTGGGACATTACGGAGAAAGGCCGTGGAGGTGGAGACAGCTCTGCTAGAGTGTGTCCTAATTGATGTAGGAGATTGTATTTGCCTGAATTGGTAACAAAGGTGTATGCAGTAAGCAATCTATTTGGAAAGTCTCTGTGTAGAGATAGCATTTCCCTGTGAGTGCTGAGTAGTAGACACAAAAAGTCTCTTTTTTTTTCCTAAACGGTTTTGTTCTATCCAGGTAAAAGGATAATGCTCTGTGAACATCAAGAGCGTGCATTGTTGTTTCAAAAGCGTTAGTGTGAGGTTTTGGAAAAAATGTTGGGAGGTGTATAGGTTCATAGTGGTGAAAGGAAGAGTGTATCTTAGGTAAGAACTTTGGATGAATGCAGAGTGTGACCTTATCACAGAAGAACATGGTATACAGAGGATCTGCCATAAGTGCCCCCATTTCTCTTACCTGTCTGGTAGACGTGATTGCTATGAGGAAGGCGGTCTTCATGGATAGGTGGAGAAGGAAGTAGGTAGCCATCAGTTCAAAGGGTTTATCCATCAGGGCTCTGAGGACTAGGTGTAAATCCCAAGGTGAAGCAGGAGGTTTCATGTCTGGGTATAATGTCTGGTTACCCTTCAGGAACCTTTTGGTGATTGGACGGGCAAAGACCGTAATGTTGTCTATCTTATGGTGGAAGGCGGTGATTACCGCGAGGTGGATCTTGAATGAGCCATAGACAGGCCTGATGTTTTAAGGTGTAACAGGTAATCCAGTATCAGTGGGAGTGAAGTAGAAACTGGAGAGGTGTGTTTGTCAGCGAACCAAGATGTGAACCATTTCCATTTATGCAGGTAGGTAGTGTGCATGTTGTGTGTTCTGCTGTATAGCAAGACAGTGCACACTTGGTCCAAACATGTTAACTCCGCAAGAGAGAACCATTGATCAGCCAGGCCCTCAGGTGGAGATGTTGTATGTCGGGGTGAAATAGTTGTCCCCAGCATTGTGATAGGAGGTTGCTGAGTGGGGGAAAGGGAATGGGTGGCTTGACTGACATGCGCAGGAGGAAGGAGTATCACGGTTGTCTGGGCCATGCTGGGTCTATGAGAATGATGTTGGCTCTGTCTATTCATATCTTTTAAATTACTCTGTGCAATAGAGGCATTGGTGGGAACACATACATGAGCGTTTCGGTCCATGGGAGCATAAAGGCGCCTCCCTGTGAGTGTTTCTCCAGGCCTGCTCTGGAGCAGAATGTCAGGTATTTTTTGTTTGTTGCTATGGCAAATAGATCCAGTTGGGGATAACCCCAAGGCTGGAAAATGTTGGAAAGAATGGTATCGTTGAGTTCCCAGTCGTGCTGTATGGGGAACGATCGGGTGAGCTCGTCTGTGGTGGTATTCTGAGAACCTTGCAGATATGAGGTGGAGATATGGATATTGTGTTGAAGGCACCAGTTCCAAAGTTTTACCGCCTCTGTGCAGAGGGAGTGTGATCGGGCTTCCCCCGTCTGTTGACATAAAACATGCACGCGATATTGTCGGTCATGATTCGAATTCAGCGGTTTTGGATGATGGGAAGGAGATAGAGGCAGGCATTGCGTATGGCCCTGAGCTCTAGCAAATTTATGTGAAGCTTGGTTTCCGAAGCGGCCCAGAGACCCTGAGTGGTGAGGTGGCCAATGTGTGCTCCCCATCCTGTGAGGGATGCATCTGTGGTGATGGTAATTGAAGGGGGATCTTGTCAGAAGGGAATCCTGGTGCAGAGGTTGATGGGAGAGGTCCACCACAGAAGTGAGTCCTTGACTTTCTGGGGCATAGTTAGTAACTTGTTTAGCCTGTGCTTGTTTGGTTTGTATACCATGGCTAGCCAACCCTGAAGGCATCGCATGTACAGGCGAGCATTTGCAACCATACATGTGCAAGCAGCCATATGTCCTAAGAGCTGTACAGAGTCTTGGATTGTAGTCTGTGGGCTGGCATGTATCTGGGTAATAAGGTTGCCCATTGTGTGGAATCTGTCCTGGGGGAGAGATGCAAGACCGGTGGTGGAATCGAGGTGGGCGCTGATGAAGTCGATTTGTTGGGTAGGTTGTAAGGTAGATTTGGTTTTGTTTACTTGCAGGCCCAAGGTGCGGAAGCAGTGAAGGATTGCAAGAGTTGTGTGGTTCGCTTCTAACTGAGTGGGAGACTTGAGGAGACAATCGTCCAGGTAAGGAAATATGAGGATTCCTTTTTTCCTGAGATGTGCTATTACAACTGCTAGCACCTTGGAGAAGACACGTGGTGTGGTGGAGAGGACAAATGAGAAGACTCTGTATTGGTAGTGTTGCGCTCTCACAGCAAACCTGAGGAAACGTTGATTGGCAGGGTGGATAGAGACATGGAAATATGCATCTTGGAGGTCGAGGGTTGAAAACCAATCTCCCTGCTCCAGCATCGGAATTAGCATTGGAAGAGTAACCATATGGAATTTCTGTTTCTTGACAAACTTGTTCAAACGTCGAAGATCAAGGATAGGGCACCAACTGCTATTTTTCTTTTCTGTCAAGAAGTAGTGGGAGTAAAAGCCTTTCCCTCTGTGTTGAGGGGGTACCTCCTCTATTGCAAGATGTATGAGGTGTTGTACCTCCTGACAGAGCAATTGTTCATAAGAGGGGTCCCTGAAGTGGGATGGGGTGGGAGGGTGGGTGGGAGGTAAGGAGAGGAAGGGGATGAGATAACCCGATCTGATAATTTCCAGGACCCATCTGTCTGTAGCGATGGTTTTCCAGTTGACCAGGAACAGACGCAAACGGTGTCCAAAGAAATGGTTGGTTAGAGTTGGCACTGGAGAAGATGCGAGGTTTTCTATACCCTCAACCAAGACTTCAAATTTGTTTATTTGGGTTATCTAAATAGTAACTCTAATGACTAAAAACCACCTAACTAAAATGAGAAACAAACGAACTAGCTAATCTCAAAGAGCACTGCTGAACTCAGTCTCTAGCCGAGAACGGCAGAGAAGGAACTGAAGAACCCGGGCTGTGCACGTGCCATTCAAACACTGACAGCCTGAGGTAGGCACAGCGTGTGCACAGCCCATAGGGGTACTGTTGTAGAAATCTCCAATCAAAAGCGCTGGGGCGCACCTTGACTGAAGTGGAGCACCCACAGGGACATCTCTCGAAGAAGTAGTACTCTTACTGATACATTTTCCTACACAGAGATTGGGAAAACTAGAGGAAAAGGAGGGGGAACTCTGGGGATGAAGTGGAGGCAATGGGGGAAGATCTGAACTTCAGGTAGAGGAAAACAGGGGGACAGAGGAGATTAAAGTACTCTGAAGACTTCATCAGAGCAGAGGCCTGCTTACTCCTCCATTAAGACATTAGAAAGGGGAAATAAGTCACCAGATGTCCCACCAAGAAAACAACAATAGGAGGGAGCTGGGTTGTTGGGGACAAGAGTGGTTGTGGTGATGATATCTACAGGGTGGGCTGGATGAATGAGATCTCAGTGGGTTCAGATATTCATCTATACTTCAGAATGTTTATCTGAACCTAGTCTACAGATAGCACTGACATTTTCCCATCATTTGGTCTGATATGAACATTTCCAGTGCAGCGCTGATGCTGATTTTGCACATACTGATAGTCATGACACAATATATGGGAACTGTTTTCTGCTTTTTTTCTCCAATCCATTTCCCTAAAACCTGCTATATATTTAAAAAATGAACATGGAGAAGATTTTGAAAAATCTTAAGCGGAGGTTTACAAAAACCCACTCCAAACCCACTCTGAACCTGCAGAATCTCCCCAAACTTTGGCTGAAATTTGGCAGTTCTGATTCCATTCCCAATTATAGCTTTTGCGAGAGAGTCATAGCCACAGCCCTGTGTACTCTGTGACAAACTTGACCTAAATTCTGCAGCAATATCCTGCCAGTATTCTGTAGCATTCCAGTGCATCAGACTGAAGATTCCACAGCAGCTTCCGAGAAAGTTAAAAAGGAGGTTCTTACAGAATTAAAATAAAAATAAATAATTCAAGCACTACATTATCCCTTCTGTTACTTAATTTAATATAACATTTAATTTATTTTACACTGATGCCAATGTTTCCATATGCTGCAGAATTTTGTACTGAACTTCATAATTGTATGACCAATGTTGTCAAAGGGAAGAAGATTTGTGCAATTGGGTAGCGGGCACTTTAGACCTTGTGGCTCTGAGGAGCTGTGGGAGAGTTTGTGAGATAAGCACAGTAGCTGGATGTGAACATGTTCACTAGTGACATTGTTTACAATGTTAATAATTATGATATTGAGATGAATGGAGAAATTCACACCTTTCAGAGAAGACGGTTACTCACCGTAGTAACTGTTGTTCTTCGAGATGTGTTGCTCCTATCCATTCCAGTTAGGTGTGCGCGCCGCGCGTGCACGGCATCTCGGAACTTTTTTACCCTAGCAACACCGGCGGGCCGGCTGGGCGCCCCCTGGAGTGGCGCCGCTATGGCGCTGAATATATACCCCTGCCGGCCCGTCCGCTCCTCAGTTCCTTCTTGCCGGCTACTCCGACAGTGGGGAAGGAGGGCGGGTCTGGAATGGATAGGAGCAACACATCTCGAAGAACAACAGTTACTACGGTGAGTAACCGTCTTTTCTTCTTCGAGTGATTGCTCCTATGCATTCCAGTTAGGTGATTCCCAAGCCTTACCTAGGCGGTGGGGTCGGAGTGAGACGTGGCGGAGTGTAAAACCGCTGAGCCGAAGGCTGCGTCGTCTCGAGACTGTTGCACCAGCGCGTAGTGGGAGGTGAAGGTATGGACCGAAGACCAGGTGGCCGCTCGACAGATGTCCTGGATCGGAACGTGGGCCAGAAAGGCAGCCGACGAGGCATGCGCCCTCGTCGAGTGTGCGGTGAGGCGGCATGGTGGCACGCGAGCAAGCTCGTAGCAGGTCCGGATACACGCGGTGACCCAAGAGGAAATCCGCTGGGAGGATATCGGCTCGCCCTTCATGCGGTCAGCAACCGCTACGAACAGCTGGGGCGAACGCCGGAATGGTTTAGTTCGCTCGATGTAGAAAGCGAGTGCCCTGCGGACGTCGAGGGTGTGCAGCTGTTGCTCCCGAGGCGAGGCATGCGGCTTCGGGAAGAACACCGGGAGGAAAATCTCCTGGTTGAGGTGGAAGGCTGACACCACCTTTGGGAGGAAGGCCGGATGTGGTCGAAGCTGCACCTTGTCCCCGTGGAAGACGGTGTATGGCGGACCTACCGTCAGAGCGCGGAGCTCAGAAACTCGTCTCGCTGATGTAATGGCGACAAGGAAGGCCGTCTTCCAGGAAAGGTAGAGCAGGGAGCATGTGGCCAAGGGCTCGAAGGGGAGACCCATCAGCTTGGCCAGCACGAGGTTCAAATCCCAGGTCGGAGCAGGGCGCCGGACCGGCGGGTATAAGTGGTCCAGGCCTTTAAGGAAGCGGGAAACCATCTGGTTGGAGAAGATGGACCGACCTTCCAGCGATGGACGAAAGGCGGACACTGCTGCCAGGTGAACCCTCAGGGAGGAGACCGCAATACCTTGCTCCTTAAGGTACCAGAGGTAGTCCAGGATAGTAGGGACCGGGACTACGAAGGGATTGAGGCCTCGTTGGTCACACCAGAGCGCGAACCTCTTCCATTTCGCCAGATAGGTGGAGCGAGTGGAAGGCTTTCTGCTCTCTAGCAGGACTTGCTGTACTGCCGCCGAGCAGTCCCTCTCTGTGTGGGTCAACCACTCAGGTACCAAGCTGTAAGATGGAGGGACTGCAGGCTCGGATGGCGGAGCCTGCCGAAGTCCTGGGTGATGAGGTCCGGCCACAACGGAAGGGGGATGGGATCCCGAACGGAGAGCTCGAGCAGCAGGGAGTACCAATGCTGCCTCGGCCAGGCCGGAGCTACGAGAATGACAGTGGCTCTGTCCCTCCGCAGCTTCTGAAGCACTCGGTGAACGAGGGGGAACGGAGGGAAGGCGTAGAGTAGGCGATCCTTCCAGGAATACAGGAAGGCGTCCGACAGGGAGCCCGGCGAGTGACCCCGGAACGAGCAAAACAGGTGACACTTCCTGTTCTCCTTGGACGCGAATAGGTCTACTTGGGGAAACCGCCACCTCTGGAAGATCGTGCGTACGACATCTGGACGGAGGGACCACTCGTGGGAGAGGAACGACCTGCTGAGATGGTCGGCCAGCGTGTTCTGCACTCCCGGAAGAAAGGATGCTTCCAGGTGAATGGAGTGGGTCACGCAGAAGTCCCACAGGAGCATCGCTTCCTTGCAGAGGAGGGAGGAGCGGGCTCCGCCCTGCTTGTTCACGTAGAACATTGCTGTTGTATTGTCCGTGAACACTGTCACACAGCGACCTTGCAGGTGGGTGCAGAAGGTGCGACAGGCCAGACGGATCGCTCGCAGTTCGCGTACATTGATGTGGAGAGCGAGCTCCTGCGGCGACCACAGACCTTGGGTGTGAAGGTCGCCCAGGTGAGCCCCCCAACCGAGCGCTGAGGCATCCGTGGTCAGCGTGGCGGACGGGCGAGGCGGATGGAACGGGACTCCCGCACAGACGACCTGCGGGTCTAGCCACCAGTCGAGGGAGTCGAGGGTCGTCCTGGAGACTGTGACCACCATATCGATGGGATCGCGATTCGGTCGGTACACCGACGCGAGCCAAGACTGGAAAGGGCGGAGGTGGAGCCGCGCGTACGCGGTGACATACGTGCATGATGCCATGTGGCCTAGGAGGCGGAGGCAGGAGCGCACCGTCGTGGTCGGGAAGGAGACGAGGTCCCGGATGATGGAGACTATGGTCTGATGTCGAGATTGTGGCAGGCAGGCTCGGGCTATCACGGAGTCGAGGACCGCTCCAATGAACTCCACCCGCTGTGACGGAACCAAAGTGGACTTCTCGGCGTTGATAAGAAGCCAGAGCCGTCGGAAGAGGGACAGAATGTCTGTCAACTGGCCCATCACCAGCTGTTGAGACTGACCGCGAACCAGCCAGTCGTCGAGATACGGGTAGACATGTATCTGACGACAGCGGAGGGCTGCGGCAACCACCGCCATGCATTTGGTGAACACCCTCGGTGCGGTGGAGAGCCCGAATGGCAACACGGCGAACTGGTAGTGGGCGTTGTTGACGACAAACCGGAGGTAACGTCGGTGAGGAGGATAAATCGCGACATGGAAGTAGGCGTCCTTCATGTCGAGGGCGGCAAACCAGTCTCCCGGATCAAGGGAGGGAATGATGGTCCCCAAGGTAACCATGCGAAACTTGGGCTTGAGCAGGAACTTGTTCAGCTCGCGAAGGTCCAGGATAGGATGTAGCCCCCCTTTCGCTTTGGGGATGAGAAAATAACGGGAGTAGAATCCCCTGCCCCGCCTGTCTTGAGGCACTGCCTCTATGGCACCCACGCTCTACAGAGTCTGGACTCCTGTAAGAGGAATTGCTCGTGAGAGGGGTCCCTGAAGAGGGACCGGGAGGGTGGGTGGGAAGGCGGGGGTGAAACAAATTGAAGGCGGTATCCCGACTGGACTGTCTGAAGCACCCAGCTGTCTGTTGTTAATTGGGACCACGCCGAAAAGAAATGGGAAAGGCGGTTGTAAAATAAAGGGGAAGGATCCAGTAGGGAGAGTGATGGGCCGTCCTCGAGCGTCCCATCAAAAGGCCTGCTTGGCCCCCTGAGGGGCCTTGGAAGAGGCCTGGCCCTGGCTACGCCGATTGCCGGAAGGACGACGGCGATTTTGAGCCGGTCGCCGGCTATTGTACGGCCGATAGCGTTGCTGGTAGAAGGGCCTAGAGGGTTGCTGCCGGAAGGATCTGCGTTGTGTCGCCGGCGTGTGCATCCCTAGGGTGCAGATGGCAACGCGACCGTCCTTTAGGGTCTGGATCCGTGAATCTGTCTTTTCGGAAAAAAGACCCTGCGTGTCGAAGGGCAGGTCCTGCAGTGTATATTGCACCTCCGGTGGCAGGGTGGAGGACTGCAGCCAGGCGATGCGCCGCATCGACACGCCGGAGGCTAAGGTCCGAGCTCCGGAGTCCGCAGCGTCAAGGGCTGCCGTGATGGAGGACCTAGATGATCTCCTCCCCTCCTCTAACATTGCCGTGAACTCCTGGCGGGAGGCTGACGGCAGGAGCTCCGTGAACTTCGCCAGGGACGTTAGGATATCAAAGACGTATCTGGCTAGGAGGACCATCTGGTTAGCAATACGCATCTGTAGGCCACCCGCCGAGTAGACCTTGCGGCCTAGCAGGTCCATGCGCCGGGCGTCCTTGGACTTCGGCGCAGGGGCAGGTTGACCGTGCCTCTCGCGGTCGTTAACCGATTGCACGACCAAGGAGTCCGGGGTCGGGTGGGTATAAAGGTACTCATAGCCCGTAGGGGGAACTGAGTATTTACGCTCGACCCCTCGGGCCGTGGGAGGGATGGAAGCGGGTGTTTGCCAAAGCGTGGTGGCGTTCTTTTGGATTGTTTTCACAAAGGGCAACGCCACCCGCACGGGAGCGTCCGCACCAACCACGTTGGTAATAGGGTCCTCGTCCTCTTGGACCTCCGCTACTGGGAGATCCATGGCCGTCGCCACCCGGCGAAGCAGGTCCTGGTGGGCCTTCAGGTCAATGGGCGGCGGCTCCTTGGTCGAAGCACCGGCCACCGCCTCGTCCGGGGAGGACGATGAGGACAAGCCCTGCACGACGGCCTCCTCCGCAGGGGCTGCTGACTGCGCCTCGGCTGGGTCGTGCTGCACGGAGGACCGGCGGTCGGGCGGAACGGAGGGCTCACGTCGAGGCGAAGGGGCCGCCTGGCTAACCGTTGCCTCGGGGGCCCTGCGCTCGGAGGCCGAGTCTCTCGGGGGAAACGGTACCCCCTGCGCTTCATACTGGGCCCAGGGAACCCAGAAACCCCACTTTTGAGCCCCTTGAGGATCACCGTGAGGGGTCGGTGGCAAGTGCGCATTACTGTCCGCGCCGGAGGCCACCGATGCCGGGCGGGATGGCCAAGGAGGTGCTGAGGCGCTGACGGATTGTACCGCCGAAGGCGGTAGTCTGTCCGCAGACGGTGCCGAGAAACAGTGTCTGTCCATTCGGTACCGGGACGGTGACCGAGACCGTCGGCCACCGCGGTGCCGGGAGCTCGACCGGTGCCAGGAGCTCGACCTGGAGCAGGATCTGCGGTGCCGGGAATGGCTGCGAGAGTCGCGGTGCCGGGAACGGTGCCGGGACTGAGACCTCCGACGGTGCCGACGCGACGGCGATCGGGACCTGGATCGGTGCCGAGAGTGCGACCGGTACCGGGATGACGAACGGTACCGGGACTCCGACCGGCGTCGGGATGGCGACCAGTACCGGGACGGCGAGCGGTGCCGAGAGCGAGATCGGCGGGATGGCGACCTTCGTCGGGACCGGGAGTGTGACCGGGACCGGGAGCGTCGTCTGTGCCAGCGGTCCGCGGAGGGCGGCCGGATCATCATTGCCGGTTTGCCTGCAGACGCGACAGCCCGCACCGGCGGTGCCGGGGGCCGGAGGCTCGGTGCCTCTACGAGCTGTATCAGCTCACGCGCCGCGGAGAAAGTCTCCGGCGTCGACGGCAGTCGTGGCTCAACCGCGGACGGTGCCAGGGAGCGTGGCGGTGCTGGACTCGACGGCCCTTGCGGCGCCGGAGTCAACGGCCCGGTGCCCGCCTGGTGCACGGCCACCGCGGGAGTGGCAGGTGGCGCAACAGTCTTGGCTGAGTCCTCAGCGCGGGACTTAGCGATCGCCTTCGCCAGCCTGCGCTTCCTAGCAGGCGAAAGGGAGCGGTGCCGGGTCTTCGGAGCCGCCGGCTGAGGCTGCGGCGCCGCGGTGCCGGAACGGCTCAGAGCAGCTGGTGCGCTCTGCACCGATGAGGCTCTCGGTGCCGGCGCGGCCGGTGCCGGGGGCTGTAACGACGCCTCCATGAGGAGCTGCTTAAGTCTATAGTCCCGCTCCTTACGTGTTCTCGGCTTGAAGGCAGAACAGATCTGACACTTGTCTGTCCGATGGCCCTCGCCGAGGCAACGAAGACAGGCGTCGTGCGGGTCCCCGATGGGCATAGGCCTCTGGCAGATTGCGCAGGGCTTAAAGCCCGCTGCCTTGGGCATGAGCCCGCACCGGGAGAGGAAAGGGAGGGGAAACCCCCCTAACCTTAACACTAAACCTAACTAACTAACTATAACAACTATCTACACGAACTAAGAACTAACTATATACAAAAAACCTTTAGCGAAAGCTAGGGTAGTGGAGGACAGAGAGCACTCCACAGTTCCAACTGGCCGTCACGGGCGGTAAGAAGGAACTGAGGAGCGGACGGGCCGGCGGGGGTATATATTCAGCGCCATAGCGGCGCCACTCCAGGGGGCGCCCAGCCAGCCTGCCGGTGTTGCTAGGGTAAAAAAGTTCCGAGATGCCGTGCACGCACGGCGCGCACACCTAACTGGAATGCATAGGAGCAATCACTCGAAGAAGAATTATTGTTTCAGGCTCCCTCCTACTCAGGCAGACATCACTGCATTAGTTTACACTCGGGCCTAGTCTACACTTAAAAAGTAGACTGACACAGATACTCAGTCACTCAGGGAACACCTGGGTGATACAGCTATTCCGACCCAGTCCCTGGTGTAGACATGGTTACGTCAACAGAAACATTCTTTATTTCTAGGGGAATTCTGCACCAAAAATTAAAAATTTTAAGCACATTTTAAAATTCTGCACAATTCTGCATATTTTATTTGTCAAAATAACACAATATAATCACACCAGTTTCAATTATTTGGGTAATTTATTTCAAAATACTTGTCAGCAAGTATGTCTGTAACAATATAGACAACAAAAAAGATTCAGGAATTTTTTTTTTTTAAACAAATAGATGCCTTACTAGGCATATTAATACAGAACTCTGAGTAATTGTAGCGGAGTAATTATCTGCTCCTGCCCTGCGGGGCTTGAAACAGCCCAGGAGAGGCTATGGCTGGGACAAGAAGCCTGGGCTGATTGGAGGAAAGTAGGCTCAGCTGGGGCCATGCCCCAACCAGGCCCAGCTGGCCCCTATAAAAGGCTGTGAGCCAGAGGCCCAAGCACTTTCCCTCTGCCTGTAGAGGGAGAAGGGCCTGGCTGCAAGGTGCTAAGATGGGAACCTAGAGTGGAGCAGGGCTGGGGAAAGGCCTATGGAGCCAGGGAGCTCTGGCCTAGGAAAGCCCCAGGCTGAAGGCATGGTAAGGCCCTTTAGGTACTGGGTTGCAGGGGGCAGCCCATGGGTAGGCAGAGGCAGCAGGTCCGAACCCTATGATGAGTGGCTTACACTGCAGTCCACCCCAGTAAGCGGGGGTCTAGACGGGGACTGGCAGCAGCCGAACACTGAGGTGAAGTGGGGATAGTGGGTGGAGGTTCCCCTGGGAGGGGGAGACCCTGAGGCTGTGAGGGGTTACTGCCAGGGGGCAGCAGCCTAGGTAAACGGGGCACAGGGGTCCTGGGAGGGACACGGGGCCACAGGTAAGGCGGATCACTGGCCTGCAGAGGGCGCTCCGGCGCTGGAACGAGCTAATTCCCAGAAGTCACCAGCAGGAGGCGCCACAGGGGTAAGTCTGTACCTCCTACAGTAATAATTAATTTAAACTACAATATAGAACTGTATTTCCCGCACTCCTCAAAAGCAATACAAAGGCTTGCGGGAGTCAGGGGTATCAGAGGAGCTGAGGGAGAGGGAAGTAATTGCTGAGAAGGACCCTGGGTGTGAACTTGGAGAGTTGATGGGTATAGGTGGGAAAAGTATGGAACAGGCTTTTTGGCGGGGCAGGGTGGGAGTGTTAGGGAGCTTCCCCCATGCAGACAGTGGTTGACCCCTACGCTCTCTCATTCAGTCAGGCACATCTACCCTTGTCCCCATGTGTCCCTGCACCCCCATCTGGTTTTGCACCTTATGTCCCCATGTGTCCCTCCACCCGCTCAGCCAGCCCCCTCCCTCATCCCCATGTGTCCCTGCACCCCCCATGTGTCTCTGTGCCCCCCATTCAGTCATCCCCCTCTGCCATGTAGTCCTGCACCCCCTCCCCGTGTCCCTGCATCCCCTCAGCTATCCCCCTCCCCTCATCCCTATGTGTCCCTGTGCCCCCACTCAGCCAACCCCCTTCCCCTTGTGGCCCTCGCCTCCACTCCCATTCAGTCCCTGCCCCAGTGTGTTCTCCTGCATTTGCCCTTATGAAGCCCTGTCTGTGACTCCCCCCCACCCCAGCAGCCCCACGCTGTCTGTCTCCTGAACTGGCCCGACAGGTGCTGTGAAGAAGGCACTGCAGGCTCTTTCTCTTCCCTAGGGTAGCTGGGGCTGGCTGGGAGCAGATGCTCTGTTCTAGTGCCACAGCGCCCTCTGGTGGGCAAAAAGGTGGAACAAGTTATTTTCTGCGGGGGAAAAAAATAAAAATGTGTGTGGCACATGAATTGTGTGCGCGTGCAATGGCACAGAATTCCCCCAGGAGTATTTCTTCCATCGACCTAGCTACCGTTGCTTGGGGAGGTGGAGTTGCTACACTGACAGAAGGGGTTTTTCTGTTGCTGTAGCATCTAAAATACAGGGTTACAGTGGTATAGCCACAGCACCCTACTTATGCCACTGGAGCCTCCATAGTGTGGACAAGCCACCCCTCTTCCCTCAGTTCATGTTTAGAAGGTTTTCTTCACAATCAGGCAGTCTAGAAACTTACTTATAAAAAATAATAAAAGCTTGGATTCTGGGGCTCAACTGTAAGGCAACAGTTATCTAAGTCCGCAGCCACGAAATTGCATCATTGGGCACTGCCTTTCTTAAGGTTATGCTGGGATGTAACTCCTGTTTTCACTAGGGAGTTTGTCCCACTTTCAGGCATCAGTGGCCAGACCTGGTGTATATGGACTAATATGAATTCCTAGGGCAAACAATGCAAGTTGTGATTTGCTTGTGCCGTAAGAATGCAGTCTTCCAAAACATTAGTTCAGCCATACAAAGGCTTATTTACCCACAATGAAATGTGAGCTTTAAAGTCTGATTGAGATTATTTTAATGTTAACACACAGATAGTTGAATTTATTTCTCTACTTTTTTTAAATAAAGGGGAAAAAACCCAAGAACCTTAAATGCAAATCACTCCCAACCCCAATGTTAAAGTTAGATTTTTAAACACAAAAAATGTCAGAATACAATAAATAAGATCCACAGAGGAGACATCAACTCACCTACATTACACATTGTGACGGAGTGTCCTGGGCCCTTTGAGACCTCCTCCTGGAGGCCTCATGGTCCTACTACACCCGTCCCACAAAAGGAGCAGTAAAGGGTGGGCCCTTCAGGCCTGCCAAAAAAGGCTGCAGGGAAGCAGCCAATCAGCCCAGCAGATTCAGTTAAAAGGAACTGCAGGGCCTAAACAGGCTAGTTGCTGGCCAGGACCAGAAGGGGAAGGAAGGATTGGAAGACAGAGGAATTCTCCAGGCAAGAAAGACCCTGCTCAAGCACAGGACAGAGAACCAAAGAAGGTGATGGGACCAAATGGGAAGCAGCCCAGGGAAGGCAGCAGCAACTATTAAAGAGAAGCAGAACATGGCTGCTGTTTATAGGGACCCTGAGTTGGGACACAATAGTGGATGACCCTGGGTCCCCCCGCATCAGCCACTGAGGAAGTGGCCTAAGCCCTGAGGAGGGGATAAGGCTTGTTTAGGGGCCCAAGTGAAGGGCAGGACTTAAAAGGGCACCAGAGAACTGTTAAAGCCAAAGAGTCGCCACGGAGAAAGCCCTTGGGGGCAGGGACAGACATAAAGCTAGCCCAGAAAGGGCTGAGAATTGAATCCAGAGACAGGGCTGCAGATAACAACAAGGGCACAGTGACAGTCCTTTTTTGGACCTTTGTTACCCCAGAAGGGCTTCATTCATTTTAGACTTTGTGTGACTTAGCCAGAAGGCTGAGCCACTGAAGACCCGGCTGAGGAGGGCAAAAGACAGGGAGTACCACAAGCAGAGAAAGAGTGCAGGTTCGCACCCAACTGACAGGAGGCACTCACGAGAGGTAAGTGTGCCCTGTCTCACACATATAGTATTTCTGATTCCCAATTAGGCTATTAAATATATGGTCCGATTCTCCATTGCTTTAAGGCATACAACCTTACTAAATCAGAATGGTAGTGGTTTACACCAACTGTGAAAAAACGGTTACCCACCTTTTAGTAACTGTTGTTCTTCAAGATGTGTTGTTCATGTCCATTCAAAGTAGGTGTGCGTGCGCCGCGTGCACGCCAGCCGGAAGATTTTCCCTAGCAGCGTCTGTAGGGTCGGCCCGGGCGCCCCCTGGAGTGGTGCCACCGCGGCGCCCTATAAAGGGGCCCGCCAACCATCCACCCCCTCAGTTCCTTCTTGCCGGCTCTCCGACAGAGGGGTAGGAGGGTGGGTGTTGGAATGGACATGAACACCACATCTCGAAGAACAATAGTCACTAAAAGGTGGGTAACCGTTTTTTCTTCTTCGAGTGGTTGTTCATGTCCATTCAAAGTAGGTGACTCACAAGCCTCACCTTAGGAGGAGGGGTCGGAGATCACTGCTGACTGGAGAACTGCACGACCGAAGGCTGCGTCATCCCTCGCCTGGTGTGTGATGGCGTAGTGAGCCGAAAATGTGTGGATGGAGGACCACGTGGCTGCTCTACAAATCTCCTGAGTCGGGACCTGAGCCAAGAATGCCGCAGAGGAGGCCTGCGCCCTAGTGGAGTGGGCCGTGACCGGAGAGACAGGGGTCTTAGCTATACGGTAGCATTCCTGGATGCAGGTCGCAATCCATGAAGAGATTCGCTGAGAGGAGACCGGGAGACCCTTCATCCTCTCTGCCACTGCAATGAAGAGCTGAGCCAAGCGTCTGAAGGGCTTGGTACGCTCTATGTAAAAAGCCAAGGCCCGGCGGACATCCAGGGAATGTAGCCTCCGCTCCTCGCTGGAGGAGTGTGGTTTCGGATAAAACACCGGGAGAAATATATCTTGGCCCATGTGGAACTGGGATACGACCTTAGGTAGAAAGGCCGGGTGAGGTCTAAGTTGGACTTTGTCCTTGTAGAAGACAGTGTACGGGGGCTCAGATGTTAACGCCCGAAGCTCCGACACCCTTCTGGCCAAGGCGATTGCCACCAGGAAGGCGGTCTTGTATGACAGGTATAGCAGGGAGCACGAAGCCAGAGGCTCAAAGGGAGGTCCTGAGAGGATGGAGAGGACCAGATTCAGGTCCCAGGCAGGGGTCGGCAGACGAACATGCGGGAAGAGCCTGTCCATACCCTTAAGGAAACGCCCAACCAGCAGGTTCGCAAACACCGAGGCACCCTCTTTCCCGGGGTGGAAGGCGGATATAGCCGCCAAGTGAACGTGAATGGAGGAAAGGGAGAGGCCCAGATGTCTTAGGAGAAGCAAATAGTCTAGGACAATGGGGATTGGGACCCCCAGCAGGTCATGACCTCGCTGACCTGACCATATGGAGAAGCGCTTCCATTTTGTCAGGTAGGTGGCCCTAGTGGATCGTTTCCTGCTACCCAGCAGCACCTGCCTAACCTGTTGGGAGCACTGCAACTCCACCGGGTTCAGCCATGGAGCATCCAGGCTGTGAGGTGAAGGGATTCGAGGTTCGGATGGCGGAGGGAGCCCCGGTCCTGCGTGATCAGGTCTGGTAGCAGGGGCAGCATCAGGGGCGCCTGAACTGACATGTGCAGGAGAGATGTGTACCAATGCTGGCGCGGCCATGCCGGGGCTATCAAGATTACCCTCGCGTGGTCCCTGCGAATTTTCAAGAGCACCCTGTGTATCAGGGGGAACGGAGGGAAGGCGTAGAGCAGACCGACCGCCCAGGACTGTAGGAAGGCATCCGACAGAGACCCCTGGCTGCGGCCCAGGAGGGAGCAGAACTGTCGGCACTTCCTGTTTTCCCTCGAAGCAAACAGGTCTAACCGGGGAAAGCCCCAGAGCTGGAAAATTGAGCGCACCACATCCCACCGAAGGGACCACTCGTGACCCCGGAACGAGCGGCTGAGGGTGTCTTCCAGACCATTCTGCTCCCCCGTGAGGTAGAACGCCATCAGGTGGGTGGCATTGAGAACGCAGAAATCCCACAGCGCGAGGGCTTCCCTGCACAGAGGAGAGGAGCGTGCATCCCCGTTTGTTGATATAGAAAACTGTCGCCGTGTTGTCCGAGAGGACCGAAACACATCTGCCGGCCAGGTGGGACTGGAAGGTCAAACAAGCCAGGCGGACCGCCCTCAGCTCCCTGACATTGATATGCAACTCGAGGTCCTCCGGCGACCACAAGCCCTGCATCCTGAGGTGACCCAGGTGCGCTCCCCAACCTCAATCCGAGGCGTCCGTCACCAGGGAGAGGGAGGGCTGTGGGGCAGCAAAGGGGACACCCATGCATACTTCCCGTGGGTCGAGCCACCACTGCAGCGAGCTTAGCACCAAACTGGGAATGGACACCACCAAGTCCAGGGGGTCCCTGGCCGGGTGGTAAACTGTCGCTAACCAGGACTGTAGCGGGCGGAGCCGGAGTCTGGTGCGGGCCACCACATAGGTCCATGCCGCCATGTGGCCCAACAGCCGGAGGCACACTCACGCCGTGGTTACCGGGGCGCGGCGCAGACCCAGGATAAGCTCGGAAATCGCATGGAACCTGGAGTCCGGCAGATACACTTTGGCGTGAGTGGAGTCCAGAACAGCTCCTATGAACTCTATTCATTGTGTTTGGAGACAGGGTGGACTTGGCTTCATTCAAGAGGAGGCCGAGATCGAGAAAGGTCTGCCTGATGAACGACACCTGTGTCTCTACCTGCTCCTTGGAGCGACCTTTTATGAGCCAGTTGTCCAGGTAGGGAAATACCTGGATGCCCCGCCTGCGCAGGAAGGCGGCCATGACTGCCATGCACTTCGTGAAGACCCTGGGAGCGGCCAACAGGCCGAACGGGAGCACCGTGAACTGCAGATGGGCACTGGCCACGACGAACCTGAGGTACCGACGGTGTTGGGGAATTATGGCAATGTGCAAATAGGAATCCTTTAAGTCGAGGGCGGCATACCAATCTCCTGGATCCAGGGAGGGAATGATCGAGGACAGGGAGACCGTGCGGAACTTGAGTTTTCGTAGAAACTTGTTCAGCCGCTGCAGGTCTAGGATGGGCCTTAGGCCCCCTTTCGCCTTCGGTATGAGGAAATATCGGGAGTAGAAGCCTTTGCCCCTGAGCTCCCGAGGAACTTCCTCCACTGCCCCCGCCTGCGTGAGGGACTGCACTTCTTGAGTTAGAAGATGCTTGTGAGATGGGTCCCTGAAGAGGGACGGGGAAGGGGGTTGGTGGGGCGGACGGGAGGAGAACTGGATAGAATATCCCCTCTCTACCGTGTGGAGCACCCATTTGTCTGACGTGATGCGGGACCAGGCACGGTAGAAGGGGGACAGACGTGACCCAAAGGTAGGGGTGGAAGGATCCAGAGTCTCGATTGGTAGGTCTCCCTGGACCGTACCATCAAATAGGGGGTCTAGGCCCTGATGATGGCCTCGATTGACCCGACGCCTGGCCGGAGGGGTGGTGTTGGTGACGCCTCCTGCCATTTCTGCCAGGCCTGCGCCCCGGCTCCTGGCGAGTCTGTGGCTGGGACAGGTGGGGGGCCGTCTGCAGCCTAAACTGTCTGCGCTGGGTCGCAGGGGTATGCAGGCCTAGCGAGCGAAGCGTGGCCCTCGAGTCCTTTAAGCTGTGCAGACATTTGTCCATTTTCTCCGAAAACAGGAGCTGCCCCTCGAAGGGGAGATCTTGAATCGTCTGCTGGACCTCATAGGGCAGACCCGAGACCTGGAGCCAGGCTCCCCGCTACATGACCAGGCCCGTGGCCAGGGTGCGCGAGGCTGAATCCCCCGCATCTAAGGCGGCTTGGAGGGAGGCTCGAGAGATCAGTTTGCCCTCCTCTACTAGGGCCAAAAACTCTGGCCTCGAGTCCTGGGGAAGGAGCTCTGCAAACTTCGACATGGCCGAACACGTGTTGTGCCTGTTGGTTGGCAATGTGGAGTTGTAGGCCTCCTGTGGAGTACACCTTTCTACCAAAGAGCTCGAGTCTTTTCGCGTCCCTGCTCTTTGGCGTTGACCCCTGAAACCCCTGATGCTTCCGCTGGTTGGCCGCATCCACTACCAGGGAGTCCGAGGGCGGGGGCGCGGGGTGTACAGGTGTTCATGCCCCTTCGAGGGTACGAAATAGTGCTGCTTGGACCTCTTGGCAGTAGGGGCCAATGAGGCTGGCGTTTGCCATAGGGTGCGGGACGTATCCGCTATAGACTTTATCAGCGGGAGAGCCACCCTGGATGGCCCTGAGGGAGCCAGGATGTCCACTACAGGGTCTGCGTCCACCTCGATTTCCTCCGCCTGGATCGCGAGGCTCTGCAGAGCAATTGCTGGAGGATACGAGTGTCCTCTAAGGCCGGTGCTGCAGCCGTGCCCAAGACCGCTTCGTCCGGGGAGGACGACGAGGAGAGTACATGGAGCGGCCCTTCCTGCGGTGCATGCAGTCCCTCAGGGTCCTGCGGCTCACGGTACTGTGGTTGCGGTGCCAGTTCTGAGTCTAAATGCAGCACCGCGACCGGTACCGGGGTCGCCAGTGAGCGGCTTGGCGTAGCATGCGGTGCCTGCGGAGCCGGACCTGAAGCCGCTGCTGGTGCTGCTGCCCTGCTAGGGGGTGCTGAGCTTGAAAATGGCACACCCCTGCTCGGCGACGGTGCCAGTGGAGGAGGAGGCAGCTGCGCCGGGGCCACCGAGGTTGAGGACACCGATGCCGATCTTGATCGCGGGCCGAACGCCTGGCCTACCGACTGGTGGTAGGCCCAGGGAGTCCAAAACGGCCACTGTGATGGCAGCTGCCATTGTTGCTGCCACTGTGGGTAACAGTGGTGGCTCGCCCCCGACCCCGATCTCCTGCTCCGCGACCGGCTGGAGCGATAGAAGTCTGCCTCTGAGTCTGAGGTCTCCGAGTATGAGGACCTGGGGGGAGCGGCACCCAGTGTCGATGTAGAGCGGTGCGGAGGCGGCGACGGGTCTCTCGCCTGGTCCAGTGCCGTCCTCGTGGCGCGGTGCAGGGAGGGAGGCGACAGCATGGCCGGTTTGCCCTTAGACTGCACCGGGGGACGGACCACCGTAGGCAACTCCCTGCGGTGCGGAGGGACCAGCGCCGAGAGTCCCATCAGACCTGAGGCCGCCTCGAATGCCTCCAGGGTTGAAGGGGGACGTAGGTCTCCGCTGAGGTTTGGGGAATTAGGCTGGTCCGGACTCGACCGCCCTCTCTGCGGTGCGGGAGTCGACAGAACCGCTGAGGGCTGTAGCCCAGCCTGTCCGGTCGTGGACGGCGTCGGCCTCGGATCCTGGTGGGGTGACCTATCCCTCACCGGATTCCTCCTCTTGGCGGGCACCGGCGAAGGCGAGCGGTGCCGCACTGAGGCCGACTTCCTATGACCCCACTCCGTCCGGTGCCGGGTCTTTGACGACTTGGGCTGGGTCCTAAGTCCTGATGCCGGTGCCGGGGTGCTCCGCACCGAAGAAGACGTGCTGGGCACCGCCTTGGCCGGCTCCAGGTCCAAGGGTGGCTGTAGGGCAGCCTCCATCAGGAGGACTCTAAGTCTTTGAGCCCTGTCCTTAAGAGTTCGCGGGCGGAAGCCTCTACAGATAGAGCACCGGTCCTTTTGGTGGCTCTCTCCGAGGCACCTTAAACACGCAGAGTGCGGGTCACTCTTAGGCATGAATTTCCCGCAATCCTTGCAAAGTTTGAACCCGGGGGACCCGGGCATGCCCCAGCGGGCAACAAAAACTCGGGGGGGGACCCCCCAACTACTAAGAACTATATACAGAGAACTAATCAGCTAACTATAATACAACTTTATACACTAAACGGTAAGGATAGGACACTGCCGACTTGCTATGCGCAAGAGAAGTTCCAGCTAGCCGTCACCAGCGGTAAGAAGGAACTGAGGGGGTGGAGGCTCGGCGGGCCCATTTATAGGGCGCCGCGGTGGCGCCACTCCAGGGGGCGCCCAGGCCGACCCTATGGATGCTGCTAGGGAAAATCTTCCGGCTGGCGTGCACGTGGCGCACGCACACCTACTTTGAATGGACATGAACAACCACTTGAAGAAGAACTGATGTAAATGAATACAGAAGGTGGAAAGTACCAGAGGCTTGGGTCTATACGGTATGCACAATGGAAGTGACTTAAGTCTGGCCTTCGCAAACTTGCAATGGAACAACGACATTGGTTAACTTTTAACACAGACCTTTTGTTATTTCAAAGCAAGTCTGTGTGTGGTCACGCTTACTTTGGTGTAACAGTGACGTAAATAGGACACTTCTCAAATAACAATAGTTGTGAATTACAGCCTATTTAGTTACTTTGGTACAGGTTTGTTTGTAGAACAGCCCTTAAATTTACTAAGAACTAGTTTAGATATGTAACCGTAACATTGTACTATCACTTTTGTCATCCAGTGTCATCATTTCAACTCAATTTTATTTCATGATGCTTTAGCCTTTGATTTTTAATGGATATTTTCTCTCTCTCTTTACCTATTGCTCTGTTGTACTTTAATAAATTAGCTCTTTAGTACTTTTTCAGGAAGAGATTAAATAAATAAATAAATAAATATCTAACTGCTCTGATATAGCACTTTTCATCAGCATATCTCAAAGTACTGGATTTTCTTTTTTGTACATAATCTGTTCTAATGTTGGTCTTTCTTTTTTGTATATAATCTGAGGGTTTATCTACACAGGAAAGTTATGGCAGTATAAGCTTAGATTTGAATTTAAACCGATGGTTATACCAGCCCCTCATGTGGAGACTCATATTCCAATGGGAGTGCTTTTTTCCCCCAGTTTAGTTCATGTTGCTTAAATCTCCTTCCTAAATTCAACTAAAAAAGCCACTCTTACATTGGACCCAATAAAACTGTCCAAACAGAGGGTTATATTGGTATAACTAGACTGGTCTAACTGGTAAAATGTTCCTGTTTAGACAAGGCCTGAGACATCATTAATTAGTTTTAATCACTTCCTAGTTACTGGATCAATTCTTTAAATTATTGATTTAAAAATGAAATACAGACATTAAAAAATGTGCGGGGGGACAGTTCTCAATAATGGCTAGTGTACTGTACTTTCATGACAAGAACGTTGTTTTCAAATTCTGGATGACTCACAAGTGGAAATGAGTTTGACTATCACATTCACCATTTGTCCATAACACAAAACTACCATACACTTTGGTATACTACTTTACAACAAATTGGTCAATGCACAATGGAAGGAAACCTTCAAGACCTTCTGAATAGTAATTCCAATATTGATGAAAGCATCTTTGACTCAATCCCTCAACATCCCATTAAGGATGACCTCAGAACACCACCACCACCACTACTTATGGAGGTAAAGAAAGCCAAATAGATGAAGAACAATAAGGCATCTGGACCTGACAGTATCCCTGCTGAAATCTTTAAAGGAGGAGGATAAGAACTGGCTTGCCAGCTTCATGCCCTAATCCTCAAGATCTGGCATTTAAAACAAAACCTAGCTGACCTCAGGGATTCCATTATCATGACCATCTCCAAAAAAGCAGAAAAATCAGATTGTGTAAACTATCAAGGAATTGCCCTGTTGCCCACCTCCAGAAAGATCCTCGCCAGCATCCTCAGCTGGCTGCTCCCTCTTGCCAAGGAAATCCTCCCAGAATCACAATGCAGATTCAGACCATCTCAAGATACCAAGGACACGATCTTCGCTGCTCACCAACTTCAGGAAAAGTGCCAAGAACATCATCAACCTCCCTAAATAGCCTTCATTGATCTCATGAAAGCATTTCATTCCATCAATCGTGAGGCTGGGTGGAGAATTCTCCTCAACTTTGGATGCCTGCCAAAATTTGCAATTTTCCAACTCCTCTGTTACAACATGTCCATGATGGATATCAGCAATGGATCAAAAATGGACCCCTTTGTACTAAAGACAGGAGTCAAGCAAGGCTGTGTCATTGCTCCAACACTCTTCTTCATCTTCCTTGCTGTTACCCTCCTTCTCATTGTTGACAAGCTCAGCTCTGCACTTGATATTCAATATAGAATGGATGGCAAGCCCTTCAACCTCAATTGCCTTCCATTCAAGACAAAGACTATCACTAAATCACTCACTGAATGACTGTGCCCTGTGCACTCACTCGGAAGAAGTTCTTCAAAAAACATTTGACATCTTCTCTGAGGCCTACAATCAACTAGGCCTAACACTCAACACCAAGAAAACTAAAGACCTCCACCAATGGACTCTGAACCACCACAATCCTGCTCCGTCAATCAAGATCAAGAATGAGACCTGGATAATGTCAAGCACTTCCATTACCTTAGTAGCCATCTGTCACAGAAAGCCAACATTGAAAAGGGAGATTCAATATGCCAGTGCAGCTTTCAGACACTTGAGAAAATGTCTTTGGAGATTGTGACTTCAAGAACCAAACCAAGCTTATCATGTAGCAGGCTGTCATTATTCCTGCTCTCCTATACAGTGCCAAAACCTGGGTCACATACAATAGACACCTCAAGGCTCTTGAATGATACCATCTATGGGGCCTCCACAAGATGTTCCAAATCAAGTGGGATGATCAATGCACTAACATCAGCATTTTGTCCCAAGCCAAAAACTCCTGCATTGAAACTATGATTATCATTACCAACTCAAGTGGGCTGGTGACATTCTTCGAATGCCAGATAATCGACTTCTGAAGCAGGTCATGTTCTCACAACTGAGCCAAGGCTAACAGATATGGGGAGGGGGAAAAAAGGCACTTCAATTCAAAGCCAACATGAAGAATTGCAACATCCACAAACTCATGGGAAACCCAAGCTGTCAACTGACTAAAATGGAGGACCTTGCGGCAAGGATTCTAGCATTTTGAGACCCAATGGAGAAACAGGAAAGAAGGAAAGAATGCACCGCAGCACAACTCAACAATCTAGATCCACCTCTTTCACCAGAAAAAGATCTGTGGATCTCAGACTGGTCTTACGAGTTACGTGCAGATCCACCAGCAATAACTGGCTATCATTTCATGGAAGACAATCATCCTCAAACTCTGAGGGATCGCCAATCAGTACTTTCACAGAAAGTCCAAGACTGAGCTCGCAAGCATGATGATTATGGTGCTTTTGCAGAGATGGGAAGTGGGTCCAGATCTGGAGCAGGAGCCATGTTGGGGGTCAGGAATAAGGTGTAGTAAGGAGTGCTTGTGCTATGATTGGCCAATACAAACAAGTGTCAGTTTCATGCATATTAAATTTATCCACAACTTTTTAATAAAGGAAGGATGTGGAATCTTTACACATAGAATTGTAATACTCTACACTTATGTTTACAGAATATACCTAAACTGAGGAAAAAACAAACATCTAAACTGTGCCTGTCAATAGCAACATTTTCAGGGACATTTTACTTCTGTCAACCAGTGGTCATGCTAGTACCTGGATGTATGGTATCTCTGAAAATTTAAAAGCCAGCTTCTTTTGCCTCCCTAGTTACAATTCTAGATCTTTTGTGGTCAGCTTTTCTTCTTCTAGCATGCACTTTTAAAAATCTACTTAGGCACAAAGCTTTTGGGAAGTGCACACAGAAAAAGATAGTGCTTCTCAATTTTCAAGTACCCACTGCTGTCGGTAGAAGCATAAACGCTATGAATTAATGTGGAGAACTGGAATGCCTGGGCTATATATTATCAATACACTTAATACTGCAGAGCACAGCACTTACATTATAAACCCAAGTTTTTAAGGGTTTCTAACTGGATGTAAAATTTAATTGTGGGAAGAAACTTGCATGCAGTGTCTCAAGTCCAAGGATAATTTCTATTTTAAATACAAATTTTATAAATTGCATTGATATTTTTGTAGATAAGAAGAAATAAATTTAATCATTTTAAGACACTATTTTCACCTGTACAATTTGAAAATAGCTCTAAGTAGAAAGTGAAATTTGGCAAGCCTTTACTTCACACATTTTCACATTTGCACAAAAGCAATAACAATTCTCTAATATCTTCTATAGATGTACTGAGGATGCTGGCAGGACATGAACAAACAGCTCTACAGGAACCATTATGATGTGGTGGGTAAATGATATCTCTGTGGCTAAATGATTTAAATGATGTACTTGAGAAATTCCTCTGTCCAAGTGACCATTTTATTGGCAATAATTTAGCTGGTTTTGAAGAAAGGATTGTTTGGAGGAGGAAAAAGGAGGCTCACACTACCAGCTGCTCTGGAACAATGTTTTGGAAGAATGAATTTTAGTGAAACAGTTTTTACCCAATTCTGCTTTGACAAATTGCAATGAATCTGTAAATAACAGACCAGCTTTGTCAAAGGTTCAAAAGAGAAGCGTCTATTTCTGGTGCTAGCCACCCTGCTTGCTTACAGGCTTATTAAAAGTCAGACTTATGAGAGAGGAGACAAATGACTAAAAATACCAGGGAGAAAATATCCATTAACAAACCTTGCTTCGGGTCGCTAGTTGCAGTGACAGAGGTGCTGGCGGCGAGATGAGTGTTCTCCACAGTCCCATAAACCACAGGGCTGTGCTCTGGAACCTGGCTGGACAGCTGCTGGGATTTGAAGTACAAAAAAGGGTGATAATGAGCATGCGAACATAAAAACTAGCAACATGGAACACAAGCAAGCAAGAGGGGGAGACAAGAGTAGGGTGGGAGATAAAAGAAAAGCAAAAGGCAGGAAAAAAATAAACACAGACCAATTGAATAAATTCAAAAAGTACATGGGAAGGGGAGGAAGGAAAAAGGCAGCAGGAAAAGGGGGGAAAAAGACGATTACGATTAATAACAGCAAGAAAAGACAGCACAGCACAGTCATTAACACACTTCATTCATCTGTTTCTTCCAAGTACAGCAAAAATGCTCCTGGGAATAATTTTCAATAACTGGGGTACAATCAGACCTTCCCCCTGGCCTCCTTCCCCCCCAAAAAAAAGCTGTGTAAAAAAAAGACGGTTACTCACCTGTAGTAACTGGTGTTCTTCGAGATGTGTTGCTCCTATCCATTCCATGTAGGTGTGCGCGCCGCGCGTGCACGGCTCTCCGGAACATTTTTACCCTAGCAACTCCGGCGGGCCGGCTGGCGCCCCCTGGAGTGGCGCCGTCAAGGCGCCCCTTATACACCTCAGCCGGCCCGTCCGCTCCTCAGTTCCTTCTTGCCGGCTATTCCGACAGTGGGGAAGGAGGGCGGGTCTGGAATGGATAGGAGCAACACATCTCGAAGAACACCAGTTACTACAGGTGAGTAACCGTCTTTTCTTCTTCGAGTGATTGCTCCTATGCATTCCATGTAGGTGATTCCCAAGCCTTACCTAGGCGGTGGGGTCGGAATGAGACGTGGCGGAGTGTAGCACCGCAGAGCCGAAGGCTGCGTCGTCTCGGGACTGCTGCACCAACGCATAATGGGAAGCGAAGGTGTGGACGGAAGACCAGGTGGCCGCTCGACAGATGTCCTGGATGGGAACGTGGGCCAGGAAGGCGGCTGACGAGGCGTGCGCCCTTGTCGAGTGTGCGGTGAGCCGGCACGGGGGGACGCGAGCAAGTTCGTAGCACGCCCGTATGCAGGATGTCACCCAGGAAGAAATCCGTTGAGATGAAACAGGCTCGCCTTTCATGCGCTCCGCAATTGCGACAAAGAGCTGGGAGGAACGCCGGAAGGACTTAGTTCGGTCAATGTAAAAGGCGAGGGCCCTACGGACGTCGAGGGTGTGGAGCTGCTGCTCACGAGGTGAGGCGTGCGGCTTTGGAAAGAAGACCGGGAGGAAGATCTCCTGATTAAGATGAAAGGCCGACACCACCTTTGGGAGGAAGGCCGGGTGTGGCCGAAGCTGCACTTTGTCCGCGTGGAAGACGGTATATGGGGGACCCGCCGTCAGGGCGCGGAGTTCGGATACTCGTCTGGCGGATGTGATTGCCACGAGGAAGGCCGTCTTCCAGGTGAGATGGAGGAGGGAGCAGGAGGCCATGGGCTCGAAGGGCGGGCGCATCAGCTGGGTGAGAGCCAGGTTCAGATCCCACGTAGGAGCCGGCGGCCGCACTTGCGGGTAGAGGCGGTCCAACCCCTTGAGGAAGCGGGCAACCATGGGGTTGGAAAACACGGAGCGACCATCTACAGCAGGCCGGAAGGCCGAAAGCGCCGCCAGGTGTACCCTCAGGGACGAGATCGCGAGACCTTGGCCTTTCAGGTACCAGAGGTAGTCAAGGACCGTCTGGAGAGGGGTCGAGAAGGGGTTAAGACCTTGCTGATCGCACCAAAGGGCAAAGCGTTTCCACTTTGCCAGGTAGGTAGAGCGTGTGGACGGTTTTCTGCTTTCAAGGAGAACTTGCTGCACCGCCGCAGAACAGGTCCTCTCCGCGTCGGTCAACCACTCAGGAACCAGGCTGTAAGATGCAGCGACTGCAGGTTCGGGTGACAAAGCCTGCCGAGGTCCTGAGAGATGAGATCCGGCCATAACGGTAGGGGAATGGGATCCCGGATCGATAGCTCGAGGAGCAGGGTATACCAGTGCTGCCTCGGCCAGGCCGGAGCGACGAGTATGACGCGGGCCTTGTCCCTCCGTAGCTTGAGCAGTACTCGGTGGACTAGCGGGAACGGCGGGAAGGCGTATAGAAGGGGACCCGTCCAGGACATGAGGAACGCATCGGAGATGGAGTCCGGAGCCCGACCCTGGTACGAACAGAACCTGTGGCACTTCCTGTTGGTCCTGGAGGCAAACAGGTCTATTTGGGGAAATCCCCACCTTTGGAAGATGGTGCGGGCTACGTCGGGGCGAAGGGACCACTCGTGGGCAGCGAAAGACCGGCTCAGACGGTCGGCCAGCGTGTTCTGCACCCCTGGTAGAAAGAACGCTTCGAGGCGAATCGAGTGGGTTACACACAGGTCCCATAGGAGCATCGCCTCCTTGCACAGCGGGGAGGATCGGGCCCCGCCCTGTTTGTTCAGATAGAACATGGCTGCCGTGTTGTCCGTGTATACCGCGACGCAGCGGTCCCGGAGGTGTGCAAGAAAGGCGAGACAAGCCAAGCGGATCGCTCTCAATTCCCTGACGTTGATGTGCAGGGAGAGCTCCTGGGCCGACCAGAGGCCCTGAGTGTGCAGGTCTCCCATGTGAGCCCCCCATCCAAGCGCCGAGGCGTCTGTGGTCAGGGTGACCGACGGGCGAGGGGGGCGAAACGGAACCCCGGCGCAGACCACCTCCTGATGCAGCCACCAGGTGAGCGTCTGGAGAGTGGGGTCCGAGACCGTGACCACCAGATCTAGAGGGTCGCGGTGGGGCCGGTACACCGAAGTCAGCCACATCTGGAACGGACGGAGCCTCAGCCTCGCGTTCGCGGTCACAAAGGTGCACGCAGCCATGTGGCCCAGCAGGCGAAGGCAGGACCGGGCCGTCGTGGAAGGGAAGGCTTGTAAGCTGCGAATGAGCGAGACCATTGTCTCGTGTCGAGAACGAGGGAGGCAGGCCCTGGCGAGGGTGGAGTCGAGGACTGCTCCTATGAACTCCAATCGCTGTGTCGGCAGTAATTGGGACTTCTCGGCATTGACGAGGAGGCCGAGAGACCGGAACAGGTGCAGTATCTCTGACACCTGGGCTGTCACCAGTTCTTGAGATCGCCCACGGATCAGCCAGTCGTCGAGATAGGGGTATACGTGGATTCTGCGACGACGGAGAGTTGCGGCCACGACCGCCATGCACTTGGTGAACACCCTCGGGGCAGTGGAGAGGCCAAAGGGTAACACCGCAAACTGGTAGTGGGTCGCGTTGACCATGAAGCGCAGGAAGCGTCTGTGGGGGGGGTAAATCGCCACATGAAAGTAAGCGTCTTTCATGTCGAGGGCGGCAAACCAGTCTCCCGGATCCAAGGAAGGGATAATGGACCCCAAGGTTACCATCCGAAACTTGAGCTTGCAGAGGTATCTGTTCAGCTCCCGGAGGTCCAAGATGGGACGAAGACCTCCTTTCGCCTTGGGGATGAGGAAATATCTGGAGTAGAATCCCCTGCCCCGCCTGCAGGGAGGCACCTCCTCGATAGCACCCGCGCTCAACAGAGCCTGCACCTCCTGTATGAGGACTTGCTCGTGAGAGGGGTCCCTGAAGAGGGACGGGGAAGGTGGGTGGGAGGGGGGGGGCGAAAGAAACTGTAGGCGGTAGCCGTGCTGGATGGTGCTGAGGACCCAGCTGTCCGATGTTATAGCAGACCACGCCGGAAGGAAGCGGGCAAGGCGATTGGAAAACAAAAGGGGTGGATCCTGGGGGGAGAGTGATGGGCCGTCCTCGGGCGTCCCGTCAAAAGGCCGGCTTTTGGCCTTGCGGAGCCTTGGACGAGTTCTGCGCCTGGTTGCGCCGCCCCCCTGACGGTCTACGGCGGAAGGGGGCCGTTCGGCGGTTGTTAAACGGCCGAGACCTGGCCTGGTTGAAGGGACGGTAGGGCTGTTGGCGGAACGAACGCCTCTGCGTGGCCGGCGTGTGCATACCCAGAGTTCGTATCGCAACCCTCCCATCCTTTAGGGACTGGATTCTGGCATCCGTTTTCTCAGAAAACAGCCCCTTCGTGTCAAACGGGAGGTCCTGGAGGGTGTACTGGACCTCAGGTGGGAGGGTGGAAGATTGTAGCCACGCAATGCGGCGCATCGTCACCCCGGATGCTACCGTTCGAGCCCCTGAGTCTGCTGCGTCTACGGCCGCTTTGATCAGTGTTCTGGAGGCTAACTTGCCCTCCTCCAGCAGCGCTGAGAATTCAGGGCGGGATTCCGGAGGGGTTAGCTCCGTGAACTTCGCAAGGCACCCCAAGATATTAAAAGTGTATCTGGATAAGAGGGCCATCTGGTTGGCGACACGGAGTTGGAGGCCTCCCGCCGAATAGATTTTACGCCCTAATAAGTCCATGCGCCGGGCGTCCTTCGCCTTCGGCGCAGCGGCAGGTTGACCGTGTCGTTCGCGGTCATTGACCGATTGGACCACCAGCGAGTCCGGGGTGGGGTGGACGTACAAGTATTCGTAGCCCTGGGGCGGGACGGAATACTTCCTTTCGACGCCTCGCGCCGTGGGGGCAACGGAGGAGGGCGACTGCCAGATAGTGGCACTGTTCTTCTGAATGGTGCGAATGAACGGGAGCGCCACTCTGACAGGGGCGTCATCTCCCACAACGTCCGTAATCGGGTCCTCGACTTCTTGCACCTCCTCTATGGGCAAGTTAATGGCCTTTGCCACCCTTCGGAGAAGGTCCTGGTGTGCCCTGAGGTCAATGGGCGGGGGTCCCGATGGCGAGGCCCCCGCTACCGCCTCATCTGGAGAGGACGACGAGGAGTGGCCCGGGAGCACCTCCTCCTGCTGGTGCTCGCCCACCTGGTGATCTGGCCGCAGCGAGTCCTGGCCCAAAGAAGGGTCGTGGGCGGCGGCTTGCGTCGGTGGGGACGGGGGGGCTCGACTAACGGTGGCCACCGGCACCGATGGTGCCGAGCCCGGCTGCCTGGGTGGCAGGGGAGGCCCCTGTTCATATTGCGCCCAGGGCACCCAATGTCCCCAATACTGGGGTCCATGATCCGGGGGAACGGAACCGGCTCTGAAATCCACCGCACTGCCTTGGGGTGAGGCTACAGAGGGTTCCCTGGAGGGCCAGGGTGGAGCCGTGGCGATGCCTGGGCGGGCGTCCAGCGCCGGCGTGAGACGATCCTCCGGTGCCGAGGGTCGGTGCCGGGCGTCTCGGGGGTCCAGTGGCGAGCGGGACCTGTGCTGCGCACGGTGCCGGGAGCCGGATCTCCGGTGCCGGGAGCCAGATCGACGGCGTCGGGAGCTGGATCTCCGGTGCCAAGAAGGGGAGCGGCGGCGGCGGGAGCTCGACCGGCGACGTCGGGAGCTCGACCGGCGGTGCCGGGAACCGGACCTCGAGCGGGATCTGCGGCGCCTCGAACGGCTGCGCGAGTCCCGATGTCCGCGGTGCCTGGACGCGGACCTGCTGCGGTGCCGGTGACTTCGTGACCGGGACCTGGAGCGCCGCCGGGAGTACGACCGGCCCCGCGATGGAGAGCGGTGCCGGGACTGCGACCGGTGCCGGGACGCTGAGCGGCGTCGCGATGGCGATTTACGGCGGGATGGGGAGCGGTGCCTCGGTGACCTTCGCCGGGAGATAGACCGGGATCGAGACCGGATTCTGGAGCCACGGTCGCCACGGTCGCCCGGAGATGAGGGGCGCACCATCGCTGGCTTGCCGAGGGACTTGAATGTCCGCACCAGTGGTGCCGGCGGCTGATATGACGGGGCCGTCGCCTCGATCAGCTCTCTTGCCGTCGCGAACGCCTCCGGCGTCGACGGGATCCTCAGCTCCTCCTCGGTGGGCACCGGGGAGCTGGGCGGAACCGGACTCGACGGGCCAGGCGGCGCCGGAGTCAACGGTGCGGTGCACTTAGCGTGCACTGCCTCAGCCTGCACCGTTTTCGTCGGAGGCGGCTGGGCTGACGGCTTTCGCTGCTGTTTTGCGGCAGCCGTCTTCGGCGCCTTGTGCTTCCTCCCCGGGGAGAGGGAGCGGTGCCGGGTCTTTGGTGCCGGCTCGGTGCCGGAGCGGCTCGGTGCAGTCGGAGCGCTGCTTGTCGAGGCGGTTTTCGGTGCCGCTGGAGCTGGCGCCGGAGGTTGGAGCGCAGACTCCATCAGTAAGTGCTTCAGCCTAGAGTCTCTCTCTTTCCTCGTACGAGGTTTAAAGGCTATGCAGATAGAGCACTTATCTGTCCGATGCGACTCTCCGAGGCAGCGGAGGCAAGAGTCGTGCGGGTCGCTAACCGGCATAGGCCGCTGGCAAGCCGCACAGGGCTTGAAACCCGGTGCTCCGGGCATAAGCCCGCACCGGGGCGGAAGAAGAGGGGCAAACCCTCTAATTCCGTAACTATTGACACTATTAACACTAAATATATATATAACTATAACAAGAACTGAACTAACTACTAAAACTATCTACACTAGAACTATGGAGAAATACTAGGGTTGTGGAGGTAAGGGAGCACTCCACTGTTCCAACTGGCCGTCACGGGCGGGAAGAAGGAACTGAGGAGCGGACGGGCCGGCTGAGGTGTATAAGGGGCGCCTTGACGGCGCCACTCCAGGGGGCGCCAGCCGGCCCGCCGGAGTTGCTAGGGTAAAAATGTTCCGGAGAGCCGTGCACGCGCGGCGCGCACACCTACATGGAATGCATAGGAGCAATCACTCGAAGAAGAACTGGCTAACTCCATTTGCAAATGATAAGCAATTTCAAAAATCTTTGATTTTTTTGATCAAACCATTAGAAAACATTAGAATTTGCAGAGACAAATGTATATATCAAAAGGCAAAATCTTGATGGATGTAAGAGCTAGCCACCCTGATTGACTATGAACTTGTTGGTTCAATTAAACCCCACAAAAACACTACTATTTGTAATCAAAATTTAGAAAAATAATCTAGATTGGATATATATTTGTGTGCACACGTATGCAAGATATCCAATATCTTCTACAAAAGAGGCTTATGTATTATACCCGTTGATTTTTTTTTTGAGAAAGAAAATGATTTTTCTTCACCCTCAAAGGTGAATAGGAATAACTGGTCCTTACCCAGTTTACAGCAGGACTGATAAAGGTTACATATTTTTAAGTGGCCAGATTAAAAATTTAGAAGTGGCCAGAAAGCCACTTGACCAGGACTGAGGAAATTCCAGGTACAGCTTATCTCAGAAGGAACAAATATCTTCACCATCGCCACCACCATCTATCTGACAGGACAAATATTCACTCTGGCAAAACATTCAAAGCAGATGCTCTTCTGGATTTGGGTTGTATGTGCGGAGATTACATAAAGCCACAAAAGCCAGCATCTCCCCTCAGAAATCTAATAGAAACTCTTTATGAAACTATAAATGACTATACCAAACCCACTCCAATTTTTCAGAGTAAGGCTCTTTTGCAAGTAATTTTGTAGATGGGTGGGGAAAGTGTTCCTATCAGTAAATCCTCCTTAAGGCACCACCCAAAAACCACATGGGGAGAAAAAAATGCAACACATTTATAATTTTAAAACACCCATACTTTTGCTTTGGAATGAAAAATTAATAACTGATCCAGTAGATTCACAAGGTGAAGTTCCCATCTACACATCTACCTTCAGTGACACCTCAGATGGGATATACTAAAAAGTTGGGATCTTCAAAGGAGTTGGAGGGAGCTAAGTGCCCAACTTCCATTAAAATTAAATATCATTTGGGTACCTAACTCCCTTAAGGCTCCTTTGAAAATTGCAACGGAAGTGTAAAGAAAAATTCTTTCTCCAAATTCTTTAAGGTAGAAACCAACCTGGCACCTAGAAAAATAAAAGAAGTCTGGGAGAGATTCACTTTTGTCTTGTTTTCACATTCTGAGTGTACAGCTGCGACGCAGTGTCCAACAACAGAAAATAACGGATAGATGCATACACAAATCCACACAATCAAACACAGGTTATAACATTGAAAGGAAGTTGTGATGTGCACACTACACTGCCGGAGTCTTCATTGGAAAGAGGTTTTGGGTACAGGTTAATAAAATCTTCAGTAGTATTGAAACTTCATCATACGAGTTTTTCCTACTAAACTAAAGGCCATACTCCTTATGGAACTGAGGGTGAAACTCAGATGCTTTCAGCAACATTAACTTTTGAGCTGACATCCTGTTGGAAACTCACTGGGTCCCCAAGGAAGCATGTCACAGAAATTGGCTTCATACCCCAGTATGCCAAGTCTAGACCTACCAAATCCTGTGGAATTGTGAAGGTGCCTCTGCAGGCTACAGCACAGGTGTGGGGAAAATGTGATTCGGTGAGCCACTTGCTCCTCCCTTCTATACCTCCTGGCCATTATGTCAGTATCTCTTTCCCTTTTCCAGTGGGACTAAAGAAGATCAAGCCTTTGTGAAGCTACTGCTGCTCTTTTTGCATTATTGGTATATTGAAGAGACAATATTTGAGGTGTACACTTAAAAAAATTCAGCAAATATCAATTTTTGGCTGCCATGTCTGACCATTATTGAAGAAGAAACTACTGCCCTTCTAAATATTACATTATACAAGCCTATCATTCAAACTAAAAAGCAGGAACAAGCAGTAAGAAATTACTGTTTAAAAAGTCAGACTAGTAAACAGACATAATGCAAAGGGGAGCTAGTAGTTTCTTGGGTACAGTTAAGTTTTCCAAAAATGAAATTGACAAAGCTGGCTAGGCCCTGGGTGAAGAGCTGTATTAATACTGCAGCCAGGCCTGAATGAAGCCAAATAAAAGACATTTTACAGATTAACTGATTTCAGTAATGCTTTCCTCACTGTCTGCCTGGATTATCAGCTTCATTTAAAAAAAGAAAAGAAAAGAAAAAAAAATCTATGTAGAAAAATAGTAGGGAGAATGGGACCAGAAGCAACAGGAGCCAAATGAGACTGGAGAAGGATAAGACATTTATAAAATCTGTGAACAATTTGGGTTAGGAAGGAACCATGTTTTTTTAGAGGGTTGGAAAGCACATTGTGGGAATTAAAACAATGTAAATATATACATAAAAATAATTATATTAAAATAAATCATCCTCAAAAGGTGAACAGCTTAAAAATGCAATATTTACAACGGGGCTCTAGCAGTAAACTACAAGTATCACTGTTATGACTTATGATGGTAAAAGAACTTCTCAATGCAATTACCTTCCACCTTGGGTTGTTGTCCCAGCAAACATACAAGGCAAGAAGGTTTGGTCACCATTTGGATGAGAGACTCTCTAGGAAAACCCAGGGTGTTTTTGGTTCAGTAAAGGGTGCTCTTCCTTATAAGCAGGGATCCTAGAAATCCATTTGCCGTGGAAAAACGCAGAATTTGTGTTTTTACAGAGAATCTTCAGCTTTTACATTTTGTGAAAAAATAAAAACATATATTAACTAAATTTTATTGAAAGTCCCAGTGCCATCTATTCAATGCACATGACCTCCCACACTTGTAGTTGATTTTCGCTTCCGGCGCACAGAGGTTACTCAATGTATAGGGATTCATGTTTTAATGCATCTCAAATTTCACTTCAGCCTCCAGACATGAGTAATTAAAGTTATGAAAAGATGCTGAAAACTTTAAAAATCACCCCTAAAGACCATGTCACTAGGCAGCCGGTATCAAGCGGAGTGTCCCAGAGGTCAGTCCTGGGGCCGGTTTTGTTCAACATCTTTATTAATGATCTGGATGATGGGATGAATTGCACTCGCAGCAAGTTCGCAGATGACACTAAGCTGGGGCGGGGGAAGGTAGAGATGCTGGAGGGTAGGGGTAGGGTCCACAGTGACCTAGACAAATTGGAGGATTGGGCCAAAAGAAAGCTGATGAGGTACAACAAGGACAAGTGCAGAGTCCTGCACTTAGGAAGGAAGAATCCCATGCACTGCTACAGGCTGGGGACCGACTGGCTAAGCAGCAGTTCTGCAGAAAAGGACCTGGGGATTACAGTGGATGAGAAGCCGGGTATGATTCAGCAGTGTGCCCTTGTTGCCAAGAAGGCCAACAGCATATTGGGCTGTATTAGTAGGAGCATTGCCAGCAGCTCGAGGGAAAAGACAGTTACCTGTTCCGTAACTGGCGTTCTTTGAGATGTGTTGCTCAGGTGTATTCCACAGTAGGTGTGCGTGCTCGCCACATGCCACGGTGCCGGAAGTTTTTCCCTTAGCAGTACCTGTAGTGGGGGAGCACCGCTGCAACCCCTGGAGTGGTGCCTCTATATCGCGCTATAAGGGGACCTGCACACTCCCCCCACCCTCAGTTCCTTCTTGCCAGACAACTCTGACAGAGGGGAAGGAGGGCTGGATGTGGAATACACCTGAGCAACACATCTCGAAGAACGCCAGTTATGGAACAGGTAACTGTCCTTTCTTCTTTGAGTGACTGCTCATGTGTATTCCACAGTAGGTGACTCCAAGCTATATCTGATGGAGGTAGGTAGGAGTTTAAAGGTTAGCGGGACGGAGTACTGCCCTACCAAACCCGGTATCGTCCCATGCTTGGGAGACGATTGCATAGTGCAACGAAAAGGTGTGGACAGAGGACCATGTGGCAGCTCTACAAATGTCCTGAATAGGGATGTGAGCCACACAGGCGGCCGACGAGGCCTGAGCTCTCGTAGAATGCGCCTTCGAGGCCATCGAACGGACCACTGTATCTGCCGCGTCCAAAGCTGCTTGAAGAGCTGCTTTTGCCACTGCCGCTCCTTCGTCGACCAAAGCTCTGAACTCCCTCTTGTCCCTTTCCTGGAAAAGGGGTTCAAACTTAGGCAGGGACCCCCTACATATTAAAATTATATCGGCTCAGTAGGGCTTGGTGATTTGCCACCCTGAGCTGGAAGCTGGCCGATGAATAAACCTTCCTGCCGAAGGTATCCAGTCTCCTGGCATCTTTGTCCCTGGGGGTGGGTGCGGGTTGACCATGCCTCTCCCGGTGGTTTATGGACTCCACCACCAGAGAGTTGGGTGCTGGGTGAGAGTACAAGTATTCGTGCCCCTTTGCTGGCACAAAATACTTTCTCTCAGCCTTTTTTGAAATTGGTGTCAAGGAGGCCGGGATTCGCCAAAGTGAAGTCGATATGTTGGCCACCCCCTGGCTGAGGAGGACAACATGTTGAACAAGGTGTCCAACGGCTCCTCCATCTCCTCAGCCTGAAGCTGGAGATTCGAAGCCACCCGCTTAAGGAGTTCTTGTGCGGTACTGCTGGTTTGGTACTGGTTGACTTTTCCTGGTGCTGAGGCGGGGAGGTAGAGTGCACCTGTGATGCCCAGGCCACTGAACGGGGTCTTGCCGGTGCAGGTACTTGGGGCCACAGTGCCACTGACACCACTGCCCTTGCCAAGGTGCTGCTTGCCACTGACCTGACTGGAGACCAAGCGGAGCTGCTTGATCATGGGGTGTGGCGTGGCCCGGGGATGAGCGCCTGGGTGCCGAAGTCGCTGAGGAATGCACAGTGCCATATGGCCATGTCGATGCCGACTTTGAGATTTAGACCTCGACGATGAAGACGTGTACCCATCGGAGGTACTGCTTCTAGATTCCCCCCGGTGACCACGGCTACGACGCCTGGGTGACGACGAAGGTCGAGGGGCGTTCCGAGCATGACGTCTGTCGGAGCGAATACTCGAGTCTGAGCATCGGTGCCAATGGCGTCGAGACCTGCTCCTATAGCTTCGGTGGGAAGAAGAGCGTCAGCGTCTCTTGTCTCGGTGCCTGCAACCTCTGTTGGAAGACCCTCGAGACTCCCTCTCTGGCGAATCAGCCAACGGAGTGGAAGCCTGGTGTGGGCTCCAGGATGGCCCCTCGGAACGGGTAGTTATCTCGTCCTTGGAGCGGGGGCTATGCCAGACCGGGGAGGGTTGATGGGCTCCCAGCAGTGGCTTCCCTCGGGATCGGGGGCCCTTCTCAGGGCACCGGAAGGGCAAGGATATCACACGCTGCCTGTGCTGCCTCCGGCATCGACGGCATTCTCACCACAGGAGAGGCACGCGCGGACGGTACCGCACTACTCCGCTCAGTGCGACTCGGAGGTCTGGGTCCCAAGGGAGATAGTGGGCTGCCCAACTTGGGTCCGGCCTCACCCCTGTCCTTCTTTCGGTGCTGCTGAGTCTTCCCTTGCTTCTTGGCGAGGGAGCTGTGCCGACTGGTGGATGGAGCTTCACTTTGCACCAATGACGTGGTGCCTGGTGCTGAGTCGGGTTGGCGTGTCGGTGCCGGGGCCAATGCCGACTCCATTAGCAGGGCCCGGAGTCGGATATCTCTTTCACGCTTTGTTCGAGGTTTGAACAATCTGCAGATTTTGTAACGCTCACTTATGTGAGTCTTGTCCAGACAGTGAAGGCACTGACAGTTGGGTCGCTTCTGGGCATAGAACTGTGACAGGAGTCACACGACTTGAAGCCTAGGGCACAGGGCATGCCCTGAGCCAGGCAACTAACTGGAAAAGACGATTTACGAAGAAGAGTTGTACTACTAAGGCTAGAAGTGCTTCAGCAGAGCTGGAGCATGAAGTTCCAACTACCTTCACTGGCAGCAAGAAGGAACTGAGGGTAGGGGGAGTGCCCAGGTCTCCTTATAGCGCGAGATAGAGGCGCTACTCCAGGGGTTGCAATGGTGCTCCCCCACTACGGGTACTGCTAAGGGAAAAACTTCTGGCATCAGTGCACGTGGCGAGCACACACACCTACTGTGGAATACACGTGAGCAATCACTCTAAGAAATAGTGATTATTCCCCTCTATTTGGCACTGGTGAGGCCACACCTGGAGTATTGTGCCCAGTTTTGGTCCCCCCACTATAGAAGGGATATGAACAAATTGGAGAGAGTCCAGCAGAGGGCAATGAAAATGATTAGGGGGCTGGGGCACATGATTTACGAGGAGAGGCTGAGGGAACTGGGGTTATTTAGTCTGCAGAAGAGAAGAGTGAGGGGGGATTTGATAGAAGCCTTCAACTACCTGAAGGGGGGTTCCAAAGAGGATGGAGCTAGGCTGTTCTCAGTGGTGGCAGATGAGAGAACAAGAAGCAATGGTCTCAAGTTGCAATGGGGGAGGTCTAGGTTGGATATGAGGAAACACTATTTCACTAGGAGGGTGATGAAGCACTGGAATGGGTTCCCTAGGGAGGTGGTGGAATCTCCATCCTTAGAGGTTTTTAAGGCCTGGCTTGACAAAGCCCTGGCAGGGTTGATTTAGTTGGGGTTGGTCCTGATTTGAGCAGGGGGTTGGACTGGATGACCTCCTGAGGTCTCTTCCAATCCTAGTATTCTATGATTCTCTGACAAATTTCACATTGACAGTAGTGTGCTGTCCTGTACGCAGCACGGCTGTAGATTACATTCAAAGGCAGATAGTTGTAGAACACATGGAAAGTGCTAAACATAAACTGAATGAAAAGAAACAAAAACAAGAGGCTGAAACAGCAGTGCAATCAACAACAATAAAGAAACAATGCACTGTGACTGGATCATTCCAGGGTTTTTGTGCATTTAATTTTTTTTCCCCCTGAAAATATAGAATACAGACATAGAAGTATTTGGTAGATGTAAGAAATACAAATTGCAATTCTATTAATTTTATTTTGATTGATGGCACTGGTAAGCATCAAAGTTGCTTAAAAATTGTAAATATATCAATAAAACATTATGTTCAACTGATACCTATATATATATATATTAGTCATTAGGGAAATTAAAGTTCAGCATTTCATTTTAATTGCGGAAAATCAGGGATTTTTATTTTTTTTATTGGAGAATTTTGGGTTTTTTAATCACAGAAAACTAGAATCCCTGCTTAGAAGTCTATACTGAACCTAAGCCTCAGCCTGTAACAAACTAATTAAACCTCACAAGTCACAAGATGCACCAATTGTAGTATCCCCATATCACAGATGAGGAAATGGAGGTACGGAGTGGGGAAGTGACTTGGCCAAGACTGCACATCAAGTCAGTGGCACATCTGGGAAGAAAGTATCAGGGGGTAGCCATATTAGTCTGTATCCACAAAAACAATAAGGTGCCACCGGACTCCTTCTTGTTTACATCTGGGAAGAGTTTCTATCCTCACACCCGGATCCCTTCTCCTTGCAGTTTCAACTGAAATACAGTATTCTGTGCTTCCTGTCCTAAATCACCATCTAGTACAGGGGTGGGCAAACTACGGCCCTCGGGCCGCATCCGGCCTCATGGCTGTTTTAATCCGGCCCTCAAGCTCCCGGTGCTAAGTGAGGTCTGGGGCTTTCCCCGCTCCAGCGTTCCAGCCGGGGAGCAGGGTCGGGGGCTGCTCCGTGTGGCTCCTAAAAGCAGGGGCATGTATCCCCTCTGGCTCCTAAGCCAGGGGGCTCCACTCCGCATACTACCCCCCCCAAGCGCCACCCTCACAGCTCCCATTGACCGGAAATCACGGCCAATGGAGCTTAAGGGGCGGCTCCTGAAGACTGGGCAGCGCGCAGCAGATCCGCCTGACCATGCCTCCGCATAGGAGCCGGAGAAGGGATGTGCTTCTGCTTCTGGGAGCCACTTGAGGTAAGCACCAGCCTGAGCCTGCAACCTGAGCCATCCCTGGCCCGCACCTCAACCCCCTGCCCCAGCCCTGATCCCCCTCCCACCCTCCAAATCCCTCAGGCCCAGCCCGGAGCATCCTCCTACACCCCAAACCCCTCATCCCCAGCCCCAACCCAGAGCCTGCACCTCTAGCTGGAGCCCTCCCCGATCTAGTATCGGAACAATGGGTAAACAGTTGCAGTGCTGTCTTAGACATTGCTGAATTTCATTTATGTGATTCCTACATATATAGGACCAAATTTATTTCCCCCAGATGTAGGTCCACTTAGGCCTGGTCTATACTACAAAGTTAGGTCAACATAAGCCACCTTGCGTCGACCTAGTTGTACATGCGTCTACACTTAAATATGTCTCCCACTGACATAAGCTATCCATTATGTCAACATAGTAACACTAACCTCTTGAGCAGTGTTGAGCCATGGTCAATGTACAGGGGACAACACAGCATGAATGTAGACACTCCACTTCCTATGTCAACCATAACAGTCCTCCGGGCAGCTGTCCCACAATGCCCAACACTGACTGTTCTGGTCACAATTGTGAACTCCACTGCCCTGGTGCCATGGAGACTGGAAGCCCTGATTTTAAAACTCTTGAGAATTTTTGAAATGCCTTTTCCTGACTGTCCAGCTTGGCAAGCACATCTAGCAGCTCTCCATTGCTACGTGCAACTGCCCAGCTGATCATGCTGGCTACATGTTCAAGACGCACTTCAACCTAGAGTATACAGGTGATATTGGATCTCCTAGGCCTGTGGGTAGAAGAGGCTGTGCAAGCACAGCTACAGACCAGCTGTAGAAACATGGACATCTTCGAACGGACTGCACAGGGGATGCAGAATGGGTAGGAGAGGGATCAGTACCAGTGCGTCATGAAAGCAAAGAAACCATGGCAAGCATATCAGAAGGCCAGGGAGACCAAGAGTCAATCCAGGTCTCCTGGTTTTACAAAGAGCTGCATGTCTGATTTGGCGGAGACCCGAACATCACCCTGCACACCACCATGGATACCACTGAGGAACCCAAGTCACATGTCCCTGGTGTGAACAGCAAAGGAGGAGGTGGAGCAGGAGGAGGAGCAGGATGGGGGATATTAGACCAGGGGGTCCAGCTATGCTGTGAGCCAAGACCTGTTTGAGACTCCACTGCAGTTAAGCCAATCCCGGCAGTTGAGCACAGGCGAGCCTGATACAGGGGAAGGAACCCTGGGTAAATGTGTAAATTTACTTCCCATTACAGTGATGGTGCCCCAACTTAGCAGGACACAGCTACTAACTTATCATTAATTTACTCATACTACATGACGTAGCAGTACAACAAGAGAGGTAGAGTTATCTGCTTTTCATTTCCCTGTAAAGTTGTGGGGGGGAGGGCATATGGACCACTTTGTTTATGTACACAGGGATGTCATCCCTTGAGCTCTTCTGAGATATCTCGATGAAACTTTCATGGAGGTCCTTTGCAATCCTCTCCTGAAGGTTTCTAGGAATGGCAGCCTTATTTTTCCCTCCACAGTAAGTCACTTTCTACCAGTTGGAGATAACTTCAGCAGGCATCATTGCAGTCAACAGGTTAGTGGCATAAAGGCCCGGGTGCATTTGGGACACCAGCAGCAGCTATGCTTTCTGTCCCTCAAGAATGAGATATCAGCTAAAATCCTCACCCCCTGCGGAAAATGGTACCAGTATTCATTGCCATTGCCCTATACACAGTTTCATGCAATTGAGCAATTCCCTCCTCATTTCCCTCATCCCTGGAGGGCCATACTCACCATGGCTGGTGCTGTGCACAAGACTCCAAAGCAGAAGACTCAATCAGCATGTCATGTTTAAAACTTTAGGGAAGCAAGAGAAGGGAGTTCTGTATCAATGTTTGCTTTCTGTTGTGACTATACCGACAATGGTACCTCTGGGTATTTTATCTATGGCTGCTGCCCCTGGAGGTGTTCCCCCTTCACACCCATGACCTGAGCCAGTTAAGGAGGAAAATGAAGAGTACTTAAAATAACATGTTAAGCAATATCCTGCAAGCCAGTGAGCAGAAGGACTGGAGGATGAATATTGCAGACTGTGTGGAGAAGGAAAGAGCGACTAGGAGAAAGACCCAAGAGTCCCAGTAGGAAAAGGATAGGGAGATGCACCAGCCGCAAACAGATGCTGCAAACTCTTCCAGACTTACAGGGTCAACAATCCTGGGATCGCCTTCCTTTATAGTCCATGGAGAACTCCCATATAGCACCTCCCTACATTCCACATAGAATCATAGAAGATTAGAGTTGGAAAAGACCTCAGGAGATTATCTAGTCCAACCCCCTGCTCAAAGCAGGACCAACCCCAACTAAATAATCCCAGCCAGGACTTTGTCAAGCTGGGCCTTAAAAACCTCTAAGGATGGAGATTCCACCAACTCCCTAGGGAACCCATTCCAGTGCTTCACCACCCTCCTAGTGAAATAGTTTTTCCTATTTCCTAGGAAAAACTATTTCACTAGGAGGGTGGTGAAGCACTGGAATGGGTTCCCTAGGGAGTTGGTGGAATCTCCACCAATGGATCCTGCAACTTGAGACCATTGCTCCTTGTTCTGTTAAGCACATAGCATCAGCTGCCACATCCCTACCCGCCATCACTCCACACTGGGGAACAATAAGGACAACCACAGCTTCACATTCACTGACCTGAGAGAGCCACATTTGATGTATGGGTATCTAAAATGGATATAAATGTTCCTTCACCATTTTTAAGCTCTGTTCCATAAATTTAATTAATTTTTAATATATTTCCTTTTAACTTGCACAGAATTTTTGACTCAATAAAACTATTGTTTGGAAAATAATTCACCTCTATTCATTGCCAACATATGCTGCAGAATGTCTGGCAGAAATGAAAGCACCAACTTACTTGTTATTATACACTGTGACCCAACTCATAGGCTCAGTGACAGTGTCTTAATCATAAATGTATAGCAAGCACCACAAAATTAATAGGTGCATTGTCAGTGTAATATTCACAGATCTGCATCAAGCACCACACAATTCCTAACAGGCCCCCAAACTGCAGGACCAGGTAGAGCACTGTATGCCACAACGCATTACTGTGGTTCCCTGTTAAAGTGCTCTTTCAAAGTCTCCCTGAGCCATATAGCTCCACACTGAGCTCTTGTATCTGGCTGTCCAAACACAGCAAACAGCTGTTCCACTTCCGCCCTCCACCCTGGTGGCAACTTTTCCCCCCCTCTGCTTCATAGACATTATGCAGGACACAGCAGGTGATTATAATACCTGTATATAATTGGGATACATTTCTTACTGAGATTCAATCTTTTGAGTAAACAACAACAGACCCTCTTCCATCTACCAAAAGCACATTCACCTGTCATGCTGCACATGCTGAACCAGTAGTTAAATCTTTCCTTGGTGCTGGCCAATGTACAGCTATATGAGCCAGGGGAGTAAGAGTTAGGATCACTACTTGCATTTTAATGTCATCAATGGTAATCCACTAGTCAGGAACAGAAGTCCCTGCTTATAGCTTTCTAAACAATCCTGTGTTCTTAAAGATGCATGTGTCATGCACCTTCATTGACCAGCCCACACTGATGTTGGTGAAGCCTCGCTAGTGATCCACCAATGCTTGCATAACTACAGAAAAGTAGCCCTTTCTGTTGATGTACTCTGTGGCAGGGTGGTCAGGTGCGAAAATAGGGATATGCGTGCCATCTATTGCTCCATCACAGTTTGGGAAGCCCATTGCTGCAAATCTATCCACTATGTCCTGCACATGCTGGAAGTCAGTCCTGCACGGCAGGAGATGATTAATGGCCCTGCATACTTGCATGACAACAGGCCCCCACACTGGATTTTCCAACTCCAAGATGATTTCCCACTGACCAGCACTGCAAATTTCCACAGTATAATCGCAACTCGCTTCTCTGCTGTCAGTGCAGCTCTTATTCTGGTGTCTCTGCGCTGGAGAGAGCCCAGCACACAGATCCAGGAATGAATCTGAAAGTTCTGCTCATCATCCCAAGCCTGCATTATGATGAAATCCCACCAGTTAGTGCTCATTTCTCGGCCCCAGAATTGGCACTCCACCAATTGCAGCTGCTCCTTGAACAACAACATTGAATTGGATCTCTCTATGTCTCACAGCAATCTGACCTCCTCCAGGAAAATGTCATGTTCCACATGGCTCTTCCTGCATCTCTGAAAATACCAGAGGATTGTGCATACTATGCTTGCAATGCTCATGAGAATATTGCAAAGTTGTACAGGCTCCATGGTTCTGTCAGATATGGTGGACGTGTGGGTTCGTGGGATCTTCAAAATAGGTGCGAAAATTATGGGATAGAGATGGTGGAGAAAGCAGAATGATGGGACCCTGCAGTCCCAGTCACCACTGCATGACTTGTTTCTTCTTCACCATACATTGCCAAAACTTCCCAAAAGATTGGCTATTCATGTGTTGCACACTGGAATACCTACCCCCCGGTGCACCGAAACTCCTGGTGAGTACGTGCAGCTTTGATGCAAGGAGCCAAGTATGCACATGTACAACCAATGCACTAACTGCATCAGCTTTATGTCGACGTAAATTATGTTGATAAAAGTTTGTCATGTAGACATGTCCTAAGTAAGCGTAGGGAGCCTCTTGCCTCACTCATGAACGAGGCAGAACTCCAAGCCACAAAAGGAACATTCTGCAGCACAGAGGAAGGATGCAGTGTACATCTCTGGGGGATTTACCACTATTGCTGGTAAACAGTGACAAGTTTTTAAAGTGCTTGTACACAAATGCTAGAAGTCTAAATCATAAGATGGGTGAACTAGAGTGCCTTGTGATAAAGGAGGATATTGATATAATAGGCATCACTGAGAGCAATCAAAGGGACACAATCATTCCGGGGTACAAAATATATCAGAAGGACAGAACAGGTCGTGCGGGGGGTGGGGGGAGTGGCACTATATGTGAAAGAAACTGTAGAATCAAATGAAGTAAAAATCTTAAGTGAATCCACATGTTCCATAGAATCTCTATGGATAGAAATTTCATGCTCTAATAAGAATATAACATTAGGGATTTATTATCGACCACCTGACCAGGACAGTGATAGTGATGATGAAATGCTAAGGGAGATTAGAGAGGCTATCAAAATAAAGAGCTCAATAATAGTGGGGGATTTCAATTATCATCATATTGACTGGGAACATTTCACTTCAGGACGAAATGCAGAGATAAAATTTCTCGATACTTTAAATGACTGCTTCATGGAGCAGCTGGTACGGGAACCCACAAGGGGAGAGGCAACTCTAGATTTAATCCTGAGTGGAGCGCAGGAGCTGGTCCAAGAGGTAACTATAACAGAGGTAACTATAACAACTATAACTATAACCATAATACAATAGCATTCAACATCCCTGTGGTGGGAAGAACATCTCAACAGCCCAACACTGTGGCATTTAATTTCAAAAGGGGGAACTATGCAAAAATGAGGGGGTTAGTTAAACAAAAGTTAAAAGGTACAGTGACTAAAGTGAAATCCCTGCAAGCTGCATGGGCACTTTTTAAAGACACCATAATAGAGGCCCAACTTCAATGTATACCCCAAATTAAGAAACACAGTAAAAGAACTAAAAAAGAGCCACTGTGGCTTAATCACCATGTAAAAGAAGCAGTGAGAGATAAAAAGACTTCTTTAAAAAGTGGAAGTCAAATCCTAGTGAGGCAAATAGAAAGGAGCATAAACACTGCCAACTTAAGTGCAAGAGTGTAATAAGAAAAGCCAAAGAGGAGTTTGAAGAACGGCTAGCCAAAAACTCCAAAGGTAATAACAAAATGTTTTTAAGTACATCAGAAGCAAGAAGCCTGCTAAACAACCAGTGGGGCCCCTTGATGATCGAGATACAAAAGGAGCGCTTAAGGACAATAAAGTCATAGTGGAGAAACTAAATGGATTCTTTGCTACAGTCTTCACAGCTGAGGATGTTAGGGAGATTCCCAAACCTGAGCCGGCTTTTGTAGGTGACAAATCTGAGGAACTGTCACAGATTGAAGTGTCACTAGAGGAGGTTTTGGAATTAATTGATAAACTCAACATTAACAAGTCACCGGGACCAGATGGAATTCACCCAAATCGGCTTCTGTACCCAAAGACTGGAAGTTAGCTAATATAACACCAGTATTTAAAAAGGGCTCTAGAGGTGATCCCAGCAATTACAGACCGGTAAGTCTAACGTCGGTACCGGGCAAATTAGTCGAAACAATAGTTAAGAATAAAATTGTCAGACACATACAAAAACATAAACTGTTGAGCAATAGTCAACATAGTTTCTGTAAAGGGAAATCGTGTCTTACTAATCTATTAGAGTTCTTTGAAGGGGTCAACAAACATGTGGACAAGGGGGATCCAGTGGACGTAGTGTACTTAGATTTCCAGAAAGCCTTTGACAAGGTCCCCCACCAAAGACTCTTACGTAAATTAAGCTGTCATGGGATAAAAGGAAAGGTCCTTTCATGGATTGCGAACTGGTTAAAAGACAGGGAAGAAAAGGTAGGAATTAATGGTAAATTCTCAGAATGGAGAGGGGTAACTAGTGGTGTTCCCCAAGGGTCAGTCCTAGGACCAATCCTATTCAACTTATTCATAAATGATCTGGAGAAAGGGGTAAACAGTGAGGTGGCAAAGTTTACAGATGATACTAAACTGCTCAAAATAGTTAAGACCAAAGCAGACTGTGAAGAACTTCAAAAAGATCTCACAAAACTCAGTGATTGGACAACAAAATGGCAAATAAAATTTAATGTGGATAAATGTAAAGTAATGCACATTGGAAAAAATAACTCCAATTATACATACATACAATATGATGGGGACTACAACAAGTCAGGAAAAAGATCTTGGAGTCATCGTGGATAGTTCTCTGAAGATGTCCACGCAGTGTGCAGAGGCGGTCAAAAAAGCAAACAGGATGTTAGGAATCATTAAAAAGGGGATAGAGAACAAGACAGAGAATATATTATTGCCCTTATATAAATCGATGGTATGCCCACATCTCGAATACTGTGTACAGATGTGATCTCCTCATCTCAAAAAAGATATACTGGCACTAGAAAAGGTTCAGAAAAGGGCAACTACAATGATTAGGGGTTTGGAGAGGGTCCCATATGAGGAAAGATTAAAGAGGCTAGGACTCTTCATCTTGGAAAAGAGGAGACTAAGGGAGGATATGATAGAGGTATATAAAATCATGAGTGATGTTGAGAAAGTGGATATGGAAAAGTTATTTACTTATTCCCATAATACAAGAACTAAGGGGTCACCAAATGAAATTAATAGGCAGCAGGTTTAAAACAAATAGAAGGAAGTTCTTCTTCACGCAGCGCACAGTCAACTTGTGGAACTCCTTACCTGAGGAGGTTGTGAAGGCTAGGACTATAACAGCGTTTAAAAGGGAACTGGATAAATTCATGGTGGTTAAGTCCATAAATGGCTATTAGCCAGGATGGGTAAGGAATGGTGTCCCTAGCCTCTGTTTGTCAGAGGATGGAGATGGATGGCAGGAGAGAGATCACTTGATCATTGCCTGTTAGGTTCACTCCCTCTGGGTCACCTGGCATTGGCCACTGTCAGTAGACAAATACTGGGCTAGATGGACCTTTTTGGGCTCAGGACTAATTTGTAAATGTTCATGGCCTGTTACGATCCAATAAATAGCTAGGGGGTGGAGGCCCTGGAGTGGTTTTCGTTGCGTCCTGTCCCCCAGAGGATTATGTCCTGCCCAGCACTCACACCACAGTGGCAGCTCCTTCAGGTCCTGTTTTGTGGAGCTGGCTCGGCTTGGCTCTCCGCTCCGGGCGTTGCAACCTCCAGAGTTGAGGCACCGCTCAGGTTAGGTCCTGCCCCTCTAACTGGCCAAATTTGTGAGAGTGGAGGTGTGACCTGGTTCATGAGGTTGCAATGCCACTCACTCAAATTTGGCCTACCCAGCCTGAGTGGTGCTGGGACCTCAGAGATTGCAGTGCCTGGAGCAGCCACCATACTGTATTATGCCTGGTATTGCCTCCCTTACTTATGTGCTTATGTTGGCGGCAGTGCTGCCTTCAGAGCTGGACGGCCAGAGAAAAGAAAGGGCTTGAAAGCGCTGAAGGCAGCAACAGTGCAGAAGGGTGGCAATACCATGCCTTCTGCAGGGCTCTGCCCCCTACCATTTTTTTGGTCATTTTTTCACAACTCCCTACCTGTTCCATTCCCCCACCCCTCCCGAAACTTTGTGCCTTGGGCAGTTGCCCCGCTCACCGTACCCTGAATCATAGAATCATAGAATCTCAGGGTTGGAAGGGACCTCAGGAGGTCATCTAGTCCAACCCCCTGCTCAAAGCAGGACCAAACCCAACTAAATCATCCCAGCCAGGGCTTTGTCAAGCCTGACCTTAAAAACCTCTAAGGAAGGAGATTCCACCACCTCCCTAGGTAACCCATTCCAGTTCTTCACCACCCTACTAGTGAAAAAGTTTTTCCTAATATCCAACCTAAACCTCCCCCTCTGCAACTTGAGACCATTACTCCTTGTTCTGTCATCTTCTACCACTGAGAACAGTCTAGATCCATCCTCTTTGGAACCCCCTTTCAGGTAGTTGAAAGCAGCTATCAAATCCCCCCTCATTCTTCTCTTCTGCAGGCTAAACAATCCCAGTTCCCTCAGCCTCTCCTCATAAGTCATGTGCTCCAGCCCCCTAATCATTTTTGTTGCCCTCCGCTGGACTCTCTCCAATTTATCCACATCCTTCTTGTAGTGTGGGGCCCAAAACTGGACACAGTACTCCAGATGAGGCCTCACCAGTGCTGAATAGAGGGGAATGATCACATCCCTCGATCTGCTGGAAATGCCCCTACTTATACAACCCAAAATGCCATTAGCCTTCTTGGCAACAAGGGCACACTGTTGACTCATATTCAGCTTTTCGTCCACCATAACCCCTAGGTCCTTTTCTGCAGAACTGCTGCCCAGCCATTCGGTCCCTAGTGTGTAGCAATGCATGGGATTCTTCCGTCCTAAGTGCAGGACTCTGCACTTGTCCTTGTTGAACCTCATCATATTTCTTTTGGCCCAATCCTCTAATATGTCTAGGTCCCTCTGTATCCTATCCCTACCCTCCAGCGTATCAACCACTCCTCCGAGTTTAGTGTCATCTGCAAACTTGCTAAGGGTGCAGTCCACACCATCCTCCAGATCGTTAATGAAGATATTGAATAAAACCGGCCCCAGCACCGACCCTTGGGGCACCCCACTTGATACCGGCTGCCAACTAGACATGGAACCATTGATCACTACCCGTTGAGCCCGACCATCTAGCCAGTTTTCTATCCACCTTACTGTCCATTCATCCAGCCCATACTTCTTTAACTTGCTGGCAAGAATACTGTGGGAGACTAGCAAAGCTTTTGATACAAAGTCCAGAAATAGCACATCCACTGCTTTCCCCTCATCCACAGAGCCGGTTATCTCATCATAGAAGGCAATTAGGTTAGTCAGGCATGACTTGCCCTTGGTGAATCCATGCTGACTGTTCCTGATCACTTTCCCCTCCTTTAAGTGGTTCAGAATTGATTCCTTGAGGACCTGTTCCATGATTTTTCCAGGGACTGAGGTGAGACTGACTGGCCTGTAGTTCCCTGGATCTTCCTTCTTCCCTTTTTTAAAGATGGGCACTACATTAGCCTTTTTCCAGTCATCCGGGACCTTCCCCAATCGCCATGATTTTTCAAAGATAATGGCCAATGGCTCTGCAATCTCATCGGCCAACTCCTTTAGCACCCTCGGATGCAGCGCATCCGGCCCCATGGTCTGTTGTGGGGGCAGTTTGGCAGTTTGACTGTGTGCTTGATTGTTTGATTGCTTGTTTGACCAGTTTGATTTGGGAGTGCTTTGTCCCAGCTGGGCCTGACTGTTATAAAAAGGCAGTCAGCTGCGAACCAGCTGAGCAGCGAACACCAGAGAGGCAAACAGAAGGAGTTTGCCTGGGAGCTCGCCCGGAGAGAGCTCTTAGAAGGAAGAGACCATGGATGCTGAGCGATCTGCCGTTGTGACCTGCACAGGATGCGCCATGTTTGTCTTCCTTCCACAGGACAGAAGCGACTTTGTCTGTACCAAGTGCAAGCTGATCTCCATATTGGAGGAGAAGATTCAAGGTCTGGAGAAACGGATATCAACCCTGCGTTCCATAAAAGAAAACGAGGATTTCCTGGATAGACGTCAGGATCAGCTTCAGTGGGCACAATGTTCTGAAGATTCAGAGCAGGCTACACAGCGGGGACAGAAGGCCAGTGAGGATAACTGGCGGCATGTGACATCCAGAAGAGGAAAGAGTATCAGAAATGTCCATGTACCAGAAACACAGATACAGGTGAGCAACTGTTTTCGTGTTCTCTCCGCAGGTACTAGTGCAGAGAGTGGAGTGGATGATACATCTGAGGGAACAGAGCAGAAGGAGACTCCACTGATTGGAAGGCATGAGATGCGCCGTCCTAGGGATGGGGGTTCCACGACCACCACTCCCAAGGGGAGGAGGGTGGTGGTGGTCGGGGACTCTCTCCTCAGGGGGACTGAGTCATCTATCTGCCGCCCTGACAGGGAAAACCGAGAGGTGTGCTGCTTGCCAGGGGCTAGGATTCACGATGTGACGGAGAGACTGCCGAGACTCATCAAGCCCTCGGATCGCTACCCCTTCCTGCTTCTCCACATGGGCACCAATGATACTGCCAAGAATGACCTTGAGCGTATCACTGCAGACTACGTGGCTCTGGGAAGAAGGATAAAGGAGTTTGAGGCGCAAGTGGTGTTCTCGTCTATCCTCCCTGTGGCAGGAAAAGGCCAGGGTAGAGACCGTCGAATCGTGGAAATCAACGAATGGCTACGCAGATGGTGTCAGAGAGAAGGGTTTGGATTCTTTGACAATGGGATGGTCTTCCAAGAAGAAGGACTGCTAGGCAGAGACGAGCTCTACCAGTCTGCTTTTCTGAAGTCCAGGGTCTCTGTTCTACTGCTCTCCTTTCTTCCTTGTGTCAGGATCCTGAACTCGACCATCTCATGGTCACTGCCTCCCAGGTTCCCATCCACTATTGCTTCCTCTACTATTTCTTCCCTGTTTGTGAGCAACAGGTCAAGAAGAGCTTTTCCCCTAGTTGGTTCCTCCAGCACTTGCACCAGGAAATTGTCCCCTACACTTTCCAGAAACTTCCTGGATTGCCTGTGCACTGCTGCATTGCTCTCCCAGCAGATATCAGGGTGATTAAAGTCACCCATGAGAACCAGGGCCTGTGATCTAGCAACTTCTGTTAGTTGCTGGAAGAAAGCCTCGTCCACCTCATCCCCCTGGTCCGGTGGTCTGTAGCAGACTCCCACCACGACATCACCCTTGTTGTTCATACTTCTAAATTTAATCCAGAGACTCTCAGGTTTTTCTGCAGTTTCATACTGGAGCTCTGAGCAGTCATACTGCTCTCTTACATACAACGCAACTCCCCCACCTTTTCTGCCCTGCCTGTCCTTCCTGAACAGTTTATATCCATCCATGACAGTATTCCAATCATGTGAGTTATCCCACCAAGTCTCTGTTATTCCAATTACATCATAATTCCCTGACTGTGCCAGGACTTCTAGTTCTCCCTGCTTGTTCCCCAGGCTTCTTGCATTTGTGTATAGGCACTTAAGATATCTCGCTGATTGTCCCGCTTGCTCGGTCTGAGACAGGAGTCCTCCCCTCTTGCAGTCTCCTGCTTGTGCTTCCTCCCGGAATCCCACTTCCCCACTTACCTCGGGGCTTTGGTCTCCTTCCCCCGGTGAACCTAGTTTAAAGCCCTCCTCACTAGGTTAGCCAGCCTGCTTGCAAAGATGCTCTTCCCTCTCTTCGTGAGGTGGAGCCCGTCTCTGCCTAGCAATCCTTCTTCTTGGAAGACCATCCCATGGTCAAAGAATCCAAACCCTTCTCTCCGACACCATCTGCATAGCCATTCGTTGATTTCCACGATTCGACGGTCTCTACCCTGGCCTTTTCCTGCCACAGGGAGGATAGATGAGAACACCACTTGCGCCTCAAACTCCTTTATCCTTCTTCCCAGAGCCACGTAGTCTGCAGTGATCCACTCAAGGTCATTCTTGGCAGTATCATTGGTGCCCACGTGGAGAAGCAGGAAGGGGTAACGATCCGAGGGCTTGATGAGTCTCGGCAGTCTCTCCGTCACATCGTGAATCCTAGCCCCTGGCAAGCAGCACACCTCTCGGTTTTCCCGGTCAGGGCGGCAGATAGATGACTCAGTCCCCCTGAGGAGAGAGTCCCCGACCACCACCACCCTCCTCCTCCTCCTCTTGGGAGTGGTGGTCGTGGAACCCCCATCCCTAGGACGGTGCATCTCATGCCTTCCAATCAGTGGAGTCTCCTTCTGGTTACAGCCCTGCTGCCACACAACTCTTTGAAACATTCTGGAGACCCAATTTTGGGTCCTGACTTGCGGGTTAAGAAACCTTCGTCTAGACAACTCCTTATACCATGCTTTCAATAAATCTATTTAGGCGAAGACCTATTTTTAGATAACATGCAATTAGTAAAGCTGATTCCCTGTGTCTAGCAAGAGCTGATTCAATGCAGCAAAGTGACCTGACAGTATAAGATAATAACCTATGCACTACAGTGCCTCTTTCCAGAATCCATGGTCCATGCAACTCATTAGCTGGGTCACACTTCCTGGTGAAGCAACATAATCAACAAAGCAGCATCAGCATCTCTTAGACAACAAGAAGTGAAATAATCACTAACAGTATCAGCATCTCTTTGTTTGTTCTATAGGAATACCATTACAAAACATACTTGTGTGCATATTGTGTCGTCTGTCCCCCCTGCCCACCCCCTTCCCATTAGTTCCAAAGCTATTTAGCTGGTGTCTACAGTATTCCTGCAAAACTATGAGCTACAGGAAAAGATCCTACATGCAGAATGCTCTGAGGACCAGACCACCAGGTCCAGCAAAACCTTTAAGCCACCTTCCTGCTCCTCTAATCCTGAGGCTGACGGGGGGAAGAACTGGCCCCCAGTTTAACTTAGAATAGGCTATCGGCGCTCTGAACTGTGTTAGTTAGAACAGTCTCCATGGAAATGCTCAGTTGGTTGGAGCACGGACTGCTCTGCCCCTTTTCCCCTCCTACTCGGAACGTCTCCTACACTTGGGCCTGGTCTACACTAGGGGGCAGGGTCGATGTAAGATACACAACTTCAGCCATGGGAATAGCATAGCTGAAGTCGAAGTATCTTATTTCGACTTACCTTCCGTCCTCACGGTGCGGGATCGACGGCCGCGGCTCCCCCTGTTGACTCCACTACCGCCACTCACCCTGGTGGAGTTCCGGAGTTGACGGGAGCGCGTTCGGGGATTGATATATCGTGCTAGATGAGACACGCTAGATGAGACGCGATATATCGATCCCCAGTAAACCTGCCGATCCAACGGGTAGTCTCGACGTACATTTTGTGAGGTGTGTGGAAAAAATGAAGATAGTATAGTCTCAGCTACCATGGCTTTATGCCACTAGAGGATTTTCTTAAATCAGGAGAATTGTCAATTGCTCTCTTAGAGCAGTTTTCTTCCCTTTTGTACCACCAAAAGACAGAGTTTGGGGCCATGATCACATTTTATTTCAACATTACTGCTCCAAATTGCAAGTTTATTGATACATTTAATCCTGTGACCTCAGTACCCCACCCAAAAATGAATGTGTTAAAATGGAACCTGGGATGGACATCATGACAGTCCCACTTACAGATGAATGTGTTCAAATGGAGCATGGGATGGGAAGTATGAGAGCCAGCTTATACTTTTATCTCAGCCTAACTAAACAAACAAACTTTTTTTAGCATTTATTTCTCCTGAAGTCAGGATATTTTCCAGCAATTTAACTCCATTTAAAACCCCATGTTAAAGGCCATTTCCTTGCACTGTTCCAGATCTGTGTGACCTAGCATGTTAATTTTACGCTTCTCCCACATCCTGAAATTCTTGAAGGAAAATGCTGGAAGAAGGGGAAAAAGGAAAATTTCAGCCAGTCCTCATTTAGCCATTTCAAAGGTCACTGAAGTCATGGGAGTCTTACGGCTCCCCCCTCCCACAGAACTTTGTCAATTTTAAAAAACCCTCAAAAAAAGGAAAACCTCATTCTTGTTCCCTCTCCAACCTTCTAAATAAATGCAAATTTAGCAGTGCTTGGTTTAATGGGCCCCGCTTGCACTTCCTGATAGAAAGAAGGATCTAGGATGACATGGGGAGAAGCAGCAGCAACACAGATAGTTGCTACTAAGAGTTCAATAGTTGCTGCAGTGAAGATAATTCTCCCTGCTTGCCTGATCTGAAAAACTAACAAGGTGGGTGGGTGGAAGACTGAGTCCTAGCAGCTGGGGGGGATATTGGGGACAGCCAGTGCAAGTTCCAAAAAGAGAGGGAAGAGAAGGAACAGATGCTGACAAACTGCCAGCTCCTAAGAGGGGAACTTGTTCGAAATATTTCTTTCCAATCCCACTAACCTCCAGCTGGAGGGAGGGAGATGAGCTGAATATGCCTACAGTGTGGATGAGCAATAAGTTGGCCAGCCAAGGAGCGCGCCGGTAAGCAGGGAGAGATTGAGAGGCTGCTGCTTCTGACAGCACAGAGAAATTGAAAACTTGGTCCCCTGACAGAGAGATGGTCAGGCTATGCCTCTGGTCTATTCCCTAAACTGGAACCAGCACTAAAAAGAGAATCAGCTTTTCTTCCCAGCATTGATGTTATCAGGAGAGCAGGGAGGCATCTCCTCCATATGCTTCAGAGCTGTATGCTGCACATGTGCAAGAGAGCAGGTGAAGGGAAAGAAGTCATTTTTCAACAGAATCAAGTGGGTAGAACAATTGGAAGCTGGACAGCTGACTTTTTACTGAGGAAATCAAGAGAGCTGTGAGAAGGGTCCATTTAGGATATTTATTCTTTTTCCTTGGTTAACAACAAAGTGTAATTTTAAGGTTGAGAATATATGCACATAGGAGTCGGAAAATTCTTATGTAAAGATTCCCACAGGAAAGTTAACTTGTTCACACTGCAAGAACATATTAAAGCATATAGTTGACAGCACAAATTAATTCAGTATAAATGTGCCATATGGATTTTTCTCTCCTTTATAGTGCTTCAGTGGAATAGTCACATTTTTGTATTAAAAATACAAGATTCTCCTGTATAGAGTAGAATCATAGAACCACAGGAATAGAAGGGACTGCAAGGGTCATCTAGTCTAACCCCCTGCCAAGATAAAGGATTTGTTATGTCTAAACCATCCAAGGCAGGGAGCTATCCAGCCTCCTTTTGAAAGCCTCTAGTGAAGGAGCTTCCAAAATTGTCCTAGGCAGTCTGTTCCAATCTCCTACTGTTCTTACAGTTAGGAAGTTTAATCTAAATCTGTTATCTTGTAGTTAGCACCCATTACCTCTTATCCTGCACTCAGTGGCAAGATAGAACAATTTTTCTCTATCTTTTTTATGGCAGTCTTTCAAATATTTGAAGACCACTATCATGTTCCCCCTCAATCTCTTCTTTTCCAAATTAAACAAACCCAGTTCCTTCAGCCTTTGCTCATATGGCTTACATTCCATCCTTTTGATCATCTCTGTCGCTCACCTCTGGATCCTTTCCAGTTTCTATATATCCTTTCGATGCACTGGTGACCAAAACTGAACACAGTACTCCAGGGGAGGCTTAACCAGCACCGAGTAGAGCAGTATTATCACCACCCATGGCTTAAAAGCAATGCCTCTGTTAATGCATCTGTGACACTCTATACCTTGGGGGAGCGCCCTATAAACCCCATATTCATCATTTATATAAAACTGTAATATTTCAAATAAAGCATGACATGTGAGGTATCATGGGAAAGGTTATGATCTGCTAAATGCTGTTGTTCTATCTAAATATGTATAATCATTGTTGCGTATGAAATTATGAGATTGTGTTTTATGGCGGTCACTAAAATATGCTGTGAGCTGAGGAATTGCCCAGATATTAGATCCCCAGAGACAAGAATGAGGAAGCTAACCAATGCGTGGGCAGGTAATCCACAGCCATTTTCCAGCAAGGGAGTTACAATTCAGTGACTCACTTGCATAAGGCCACATCAGAGGAATTGCTCAGGCTTGCCTGGTGACTCAGCAATGCCCACCAGATATGCCTGGACTTATGTTCTCCAAGCACAAGGAATAAGGGCATAAAACAGAACACAGTGGCCCCATGCTTCGCCTTTTCTCTCCCCTCTCACCTTCACTGCAAGCAACAAGAACACTCAGAAGACTGAAGACTCCAACAGAGGAGACTGGCCCAGGTTTCAAGGGTGAAAAGAACGGTTACTCACCTGTAGTAACTGTTGTTCTTCGAGATGTGTTGCTCCAATCCATTCCAGTTAGGTGTGCGCGCCGCGCGTGCACGGCTTCTCCGGAACTTTTTCCCTAGCAACCCCGGCGGGCCGGCTGGCGCCCCCTGGAGTGGCGCCGCCATGGCGCTAAATATATACCCCAGCCGGCCTGTCCGCTCCTCAGTTCCTTCTTCCGGCTACTCCGACAGTGGGGAAGGAGGGCGGGTCTGGAATGGATTGGAGCAACACATCTCGAAGAACAACAGTTACTACAGGTGAGTAACCGTTCTTTCTTCTTCGAGTGATTGCTCCAATGCATTCCAGTTAGGTGATTCCCAAGCCTTACCTAGGCGGTGGGGTCGGAGTGAGACGTGGCGGAATGCAATACCGCAGAGCCGAAGGCTGCATCGTCTCTAGACTGCTGCACCAACGCGTAGTGGGAGGCGAAGGTGTGGACTGAAGACCAGGTGGCCGCTCTGCAGATGTCCTGGATGGGGACATGGCTCAGGAAGGCGGCTGACGAGGCGTGCGCCCTCGTAGAGTGAGCGGTGAGTCGGCATGGTGTCACGTGAGCCAGCTCGTAGCATGACCTGATGCATTGAGTCACCCAGGAGGAAATGCGCTGGGTAGAGACCGGCTCGCCCTTCATGCGATCCGCGACTGCGACGAAGAGTTGGGTGGAACGCCGAAAGGACCTTGTCCGGTCGATGTAAAACGCCAGCGCCTGACGGACGTCGAGAGTGTGGAGCTGTTGCTCCCGGGGCGAAGCATGGGGCTTCGGAAAGAAAACCGGGAGAAAGACGTCCTGATTAAGGTGGAAGGCCGAGACCACCTTTGGTAGGAAGGCCGGGTGAGGACGAAGCTGCACCTTATCAGCGTGAAAGACGGTGTAGGGGGGGCCCACCGTCAACGCTCGGAGCTCCGAGACTCTCCTTGCCGACGTTATGGCAACCAGGAATGCCGTTTTATAGGAGAGGTAGAGGAGAGAACACGTGGCCATAGGCTCGAATGGCGGACACATGAGCCTGGCCAGGACGAGGTTCAAGTCCCAGGTCGGGGCAGGGCGACGTACTGGCGGGTACAAGCGGTCGAGGCCCTTTAGGAAGCGGGAGACCATCGGATTGGAAAAGATGGTTCGACCCTCGACCGACGGACGAAAGGCGGACAGTGATGCGAGGTGGACCCGCAAGGAGGAAACCGCCAGACCCTGTTCCTTAAGGTACCATAGGTAATCTAGGATGGTAGGGACAGGTACCACGAATGGGTTGAGCCCTTGCTGGTCACACCAGAGCGCGAACCTCTTCCATTTTGCCATGTAGGTGGTACGAGTGGAAGGCTTTCTGCTTTCAAGCAGGACTTGCTGCACCGCCGCCGAACAGCCCCTCTCTGCGTGGGTCAACCACGCAGGTACCAGGCTGTAAGATGGAGGGACTGCAGGTTCGGATGGTGGAGTTTGCCGAAGTCCTGCGTGATGAGGTCCGGCCACAATGGGAGGGTGATGGGCTCCCGAACGGAGAGCTCGAGCAGCAGGGTGTACCAATGCTGCCTCGGCCAGGCTGGAGCCACGAGTATCATGGTGGCTCGATCCCTCCGAAGCTTCTGGAGCACTCTGTGCACGAGTGGAAACGGAGGGAAGGCATAGAGGAGGTGAGTCTGCCACGGATACAGGAAAGCGTCCGACAGAGAGCCCGGCGAGTGCCCCCGGAACGAGCAGAACTGGAGACACTTCCTGTTCGCCTTGGAGGCGAAGAGGTCGACCCGGGGAAACCCCCACCTCTGGAAGATCGTGTGAGCGACGTCGGGACGGAGGGACCACTCGTGGGAGAGAAACGACCTGCTGAGATGGTCGGCCAGCGTGTTCTGCACTCCCGGAAGAAAGGACGCTTCCAGGTGAATGAAGTGGGCCACACAGAATTCCCACAGGAGGATCGCTTCCCTGCAGAGGGGTGACGAGCGGGCTCCGCCCTGCTTGTTCACGTAGAACATTGCTGTTGTGTTGTCCGTGAATACTGTCACACAGCGGCCTTGCAGCTTGGTCCGAAAGGTGTGACATGCAAAACGGATTGCTCGGAGCTCGCGGACATTGATGTGGAGTGTGAGCTCGCTTGCTGACCAGAGGCCTTGAGTGTGGAGGTCTCCCAGGTGAGCCCCCCATCCGAGCGCAGAGGCGTCCGTGGTCAACGTTGCCGATGGCCGAGGAGGGTGGAACGGGACTCCGGCGCACACGACCTCCGGGTCGAGCCACCAGCGGAGGGAGTCGAGAGCCGTCCTGTTGACTGTGACCACCATGTCGATGGCGTCGCGATGCGGGCGGTACACCGTCGCGAGCCAGGACTGAAACGGACGAAGGTGAAGTCGTGCGTACGCGGTGACGTATGTACACGATGCCATGTGGCCCAGGAGGCGGAGGCATGACCGCACCGTCGTGGTTGGGAAATTGACGAGGTCTCGGATGATGGAGACCATCGTCTGGTGTCGAGCGCGAGGGAGACAGGCTCTGGCCATCGTGGAGTCGAGGACCGCCCCAATGAATTCGACTCGCTGCGTCGGAATCAAAGTTGACTTCTCGGTGTTGACAAGAAGACCGAGGCGCCGAAAGAGAGCCAGGACCTCTATTATCTGAGTCTCCACGAGCTGCCTGGACAGACCGCGAATCAGCCAGTCGTCCAGGTACGGGTATACGTGTATCTGGTTCCGTCTCAGTGCTGCGGCGACGACCGCCATGCATTTGGTGAATACTCTGGGGGCGGTCGAAAGGCCGAATGGCAACACGGCGAATTGGTAGTGGGCGTCGTTGGCCACAAACCGAAGGTAGCGCCGATGAGGGGGGTAGATAGCGACATGGAAGTAGGCATCCTTCATGTCGAGGGCCGCAAACCAGTCTCCCGGATCCAGGGAGGGAATGATGGTCCCCAAGGTGACCATGCGAAACTTGGGCTTGAGTAGGTATCTGTTCAGCCCGCGAAGGTCCAGGATAGGACGTAGCCCGCCTTTTGCCTTGGGGATGAGGAAATACCTGGAGTAAAATCCCCTGCCTCGCCTGGAGGGAGGCGCCTCCTCTATGGCACCCACGCTCAACAGAGTCTGGACCTCTTGTAGGAGGACTTGCTCGTGAGAGGGGTCCCTGAAGAGGGACAGGGAAGGTGGGTGGGAAGGAGGGGGCGAAACAAACTGAAGACGGTATCCCGAGTGGACCGTGCTGAGCACCCAGCCGTCCGACGTTACTCGGGACCACTCCAAGAAAAAACGGGAGAGGCGGTTGTGAAATAAACGAGGAGGATCCATAGGGGAGAGTGATGTGCAGCCCTCGTGCGTCCCATCAAAAGGGTTGCTTTGCCGCCTGTGGGGCTTTGGAAGCGGCCTGGCCCCGGTTTCGGCGGTTGCCCGACGGGCGACGGCGATTTTGGGCCGGTCGCCGAGCCGGGTAGGGTCGGTACCGCGACTGATAGCGGGAGGGCTGCGGGCGGAAAGGTCTACGCTGCGTAACCGGCGTATGCATCCCGAGTGTCCGGATCGCCACCCGGCCGTCCTTGAGCGACTGGATCCGCGAATCCGTCTTCTCCGAAAACAACCCCTTGGTGTCAAAGGGCAAATCCTGGAGAGTAAACTGGACTTCTGGAGGCAGGGTGGAAGATTGGAGCCAGGCGATGCGCCGCATCGTGACCCCTGTTGCTAAGGTCCGTGCCCCTGAGTCCGCCGCGTCGAGGCCGGCTGTAATGGAGGAGCGAGAGGACCGCCTCCCTTCCTCCAACATTGTGGTGAAGTCCTGGCGGGATGTTGACGGCAGGAGGTCAGTGAACTTGGCCAGGGACGTGAGTATGTCGAACACGTATCTGGCCAGGAGGACCTGTTGGTTACCGATCCTCATCTGCAGGCCCCCTGCAGAATAGACCTTTCGGCCGAGAAGGTCCATCCGCCATGCCTCTTTCGCCTTTGGGGCAGCGGCCGGCTGGCGGTTACGCTCCCTATCATTAACGGACTGTACCACCAGGGAGTCCGGAGTTGGATGCACGTACAAGTACTCATAGCCCGAGGGAGGGACTGAGTACTTCCTTTCCACTCCCCTGGCTGTGGGAGGCACGGAAGCGGGCGTTTGCCAAATGGTGGTGGCGTTCCGTTGGACCGTGCGCACAAAAGGTAACGCAACCCGGAGTGGCACGTCTGACCCCACCACGTTTGTGATGGGGTCCTCGTCCTCTTTTACCTCCTCTATAGGGAGGTCTATAGCCGTCGCCACACGGCGGAGTAAGTCTTGATGCGCCTTCGCATCAACGGGGGGCGGCTCCCTTGATGCCGCACCGGCCACCGCCTCATCGGGAGAGGATGAGGAGGATAACTCCTGAACGACCTCAGCCGAAGAGGGGTCCACTGCGTGGTGGGCTGGGGGTTCGGAGGGGCACTCTGGCACCACCGGAACGGCTGGCGGTGGGGATGGCGGTGGTCGAGATATCGACGCCTCTGGGACTCTGCGGTGGGCCCCTGGAGGCCTCGGCGGAGCAGGCATAGCGTCCGACTCATATTGTGCCCATGGGACCCAAAAACACCACTGCTGGGCCCCACTAGGCTGGGCTGGTGGCGTTGGAGGCGGGAGCCCATAGGCTTCTGCGCCGGAGGCGACCGACTCAGGGCGGGAAGGCCAGGGAGGTGCCAAAGAGAGTCCAGGGCACACTGCCGGGGGATGCTCTTCCCCTCGGCGCTGGGAAGGCGACCTCGCTCGACGGTCTTCACGGTGCCGGGAGCTCGACCGGTGCTGGGAGCTGCGCCGGTGCCGGGGGCTGGCCCGGTGCCGGGAGCTCGACCGGGAGTAAGATCTCCGATGCCGAGACCGACCATGGTCACCGCGGTGCCGGGAGCTCGACCGGTGTCGGGAGCTCGACCGAGAGTGCGAACTGCGACGCCTGGAGCGACCGCGGGAGTCTCGGTGCCGGGAACGGTGCCGGGACTGAGACCGGCGGTGCCTAGCTGGTGGCGACCTCGATCTGGTGCGACGTCGGGAGTGCGACCGGTACCGCGAAACGAAACGGAGCGGTACCGGGACTTCGACCGACGAGGAGACTGCGATCGGTGCCGCGATGGGGTGCGGTGCCGGGAGCGCGATCGGCGGGACGGCAAGCTGTCGACGGTGCGGGAGCGAGACCGGGACCGTGACCGACGTCCACGCCTTGATTCCATGGAGGGTGGCCGGACCATTGCCGCCGGTTTTCCTCTGGAGACGACAGCCCGCGCCGGCGGTGCCGGGGGCCGGAGGCCTGGAGCCTCTATGAGCTGTATCAGCTCTCGCGCAGAGGCGAACGTTTCCGGCGTCGACGGCCGCCGAGGCTCGACCACGGACGGCACCGGGGAGCGAGGCGGCGCCGGACTCGACGGCCCTTGCGGCGCCGGAGTCACAGGTGCAATGCACTGTTTGTGCAGAGGCACCACAGGGGCTGCAGGCTGCGGAGTCGCCTTGGCGGAGTCCTGCACGCGCGCCTGAGCCAAAGCCTTCGCCAGTCTTTGTTTCCTGGCGGGCGAGAGCGAGCGGTGCCGAGTCTTCGCAGCCGCTTTCTTCGCCGGCGGTGCCGCAGTCGGTGCCGGCGGTGTGTCCTGCACGGGAGGAGGCCGCGGAGGCGGCGCAGGCGGTGCCGGTGGTTGGAGGGACTCCTCCATGAGGATCTGTTTTAAGCGGCTATCTCGATCCTTGCGGGTCCGCGGCTTGAATTTCAAACAGATCTGGCACTTGTCAGTTCGGTGCCCTTCGCCTAAGCAGCGGAGACACGCGTCGTGCGGGTCTCCTACGGGCATCGGTTTCTGGCACCCCGTGCAGGGCTTAAAGCCCGGCGCTTTGGGCATGAGCCCGCACCGGCTAAGGCAAAAAAGGGGGAACCCCCCCTTTTTTAGCCTATCTAACCAACACTAACTATGCTAACTTAACAACTGTAACTAACTATGCTAACTATGTACAACAATGAACTAGAGAAAGCTAGGGACGTGAAGAGCTATCAAGCACTCCACAGTTCCAACTGCCGTCACGGGCGGTAAGAAGGAACTGAGGAGCGGACGGGCCGGCTGGGGTATATATTTAGCGCCATGGCGGCGCCACTCCAGGGGGCGCCAGCCGGCCCGCCGGGGTTGCTAGGGAAAAAGTTCCGGAGAAGCCGTGCACGCGCGGCGCGCACACCTAACTGGAATGCATTGGAGCAATCACTCGAAGAAGAACCTGAGCATTATGAACTGTAACATCTGAGAGACGGCTAAGAAAACCGCTTGACCGACATACTGCCTAGTGTCTTACAGATTTAAGATTTAGATTATGTGTTTGTTTTCTTTGATAACTAACTCTGACTTTTTGCCTATCACTTATAATCACTTAAATCTACCTTTTTGTAATCTATACACTTATTTTAATGTTTATCCTTACCAGTGAGTTTGATTGAAGTGCTTGGTAAATGTGCTCAGGTTACAAAGGCTGGTGTATGTCCACTTTCTATTGATGAAGTGGTGAACCAATTAATAAACTTGCGTTGCTCAAGAAAGGGTTTTGAGCAGGGCAAGACAGTATATTCCTAAAGTACAAAGCTCGGAGCGGGGGAGATTTGGCTGGTGCCTTTCTCTCTGTGATTCATGAGTGGCTCGGGGATCATTCATGCAATCTAGGTGGGTGTGGGGCTCCACATGTGGTTGCACTGAGTAGTAACAGCAACTAGAGGGGTTTGCTGCTTGTCACCAGTAAGGCATTGAGACAGACTACCCAGAATAGTGAGAAAAGGAGGCACAGCAGTCCCACAGTCCCAGGTTGCACCCAAGGATCCTGTCACAGCATCCTAAAATTGCATTTGCTTTTTTTGCAACAACATGCCATTGCTGACTCATGTTGAGGTTATGATCCACCACAACTCCCAGATCCTTCTCAGCAGTGCTGCTGCCAAACCAGTTATCTCCCATTCTGTATTTATGCATTTGGTTTTTCTTCCCTAAGTGTAGCACCTTACATTTGTCTTTGTTGAATTTAATTTTGTTGTCTATAACTAGGGCCCTACCAAAATTCACACTCCATTTTGGTCAATTTCATGGTCATAGGATTTTAAAAATTGTAAATTTAATGATTTCAGATATTTAAATCTGAAATTTCATGGTGTTGAAACTGTAGGTGTCCTAACCCAAAAGGGGATGGGGGGGGAAAGGATGTCACAATGTTATTGTAGGTGGGGGTCTTAGTATTGCCACCCTTACTTCTGCACTGCTGCTGGCAGCGGCGCTGCCGTCAGAGCTGGGCTGGTGGAGAGCAGCAGCTGCTGGCTGGAAGCCCAGCTCTGAAGGCAGCGCCGCTACCACCAGCAGCACAGAAATAAGGATGGCATGGTATGGTATGGCCTTACTTCTGCCCTGCTGCTGGTGGGGTGCTGCCTTCAGAGCTGGGCACCTGGCTAAGAGCCGCCACCCTCTGGCCACCCAGTGCTGAAGACACTGCAGAAGTAAGGGCGGCAATACCATGACCCCCCTAAAATAACTTTCCAACCTTCCACCCCCACAACTCCCTTTTGGGTCAGGACCCCCAGTTTGAGAAACGCTGGTCTCCCCTGTGAAATCTGTATAGTACAGGGTAAAAGTATACAAAAGACCAGATTTCATGGTCTGTGATGTGTTTTTCATGGCCAAGAATTTGGTAGGGCTCTATCTATAACCCAATTCTCCAACCCCCCGCCTCCCGCCCCCCCGCCCAACTTTGTGCATCTGCAAATTTGATCAGTATGCTCTCTATTCCTACATCCAGGTCATTAATAAAGATGTTAAACAATACCAAATCCAGAACAGATCCCTGTGGAATCTCCCTCCAATATGACATCATACCATGAATAGTTACTCTTTGTTTGTGGTTGTTTAACCAATTATATATCCACTTAATGGTAGTTCTGCCAAGCCTGCATTTCTCCAGTTTATTTATCAGAATGTCATGTGGGACTGTGTCAAAAGCCTCGCTGAAGTCGAAGTATATTATGTCCACCGCATTCCCCCTATCCATCAAACCAGTTACTCTGTCAAAGAAGGAAATCAAGCTGTTTTGACATGATTTGTTCTTGGTAAATCCATATTCGCTGCTAGAGCTTACCCCTTAATCCTCCAGGTATTCACAAATTGAATGTTTTATATATTCTTCTAGTAGCTTTCCAGATATCAAAGTCAGGCTGACTGGTCTATAGTTTCCCAGCTCCTCCTTTTCCCCCTTTTTAAAGATGGGCACTATATTAGCCCTTCTCCAGTCTTCCGGGACCTCTCCTGTTATCCATCAGTTTGCAAATATTGTTACCAGTGGCACAGAGATTTCTTCAGCTAATCCCTTCAGTATCATCTGGTGAACAGCATCAGGCCCCGCTGATTGAATTCATTCAAATTGGTCAGAAGATCTCTGACGTGTCCTTTACTTATCCCGATCTGCATCCCTTCCCCTATATTGTCTATGGTAAATTCACTAGTCATCCAGTTGCATGTTATTCTTTGTGAAAAGACTGACGCAAAGTTGGCATTGAGCAGGTCTACCTTTCAACCGTCTTCCATTATCAGCTCACCTTCTCCACTCTGTCCTTGATCTTTCTTTTAGAAACAAAGCAGTTACTGTAACAATGCTTAAAACAGCTCCTGACAATGCCATGCAAAAGCTGGTTTGGAAGTCTGTAACAGCAACTCTTCTCTGAATATGGGCTTGTCAAAAAATTACCAAAAACTGGCTAATAACAACCCTTAAATGGCCTATTTATGAAAGGACCATTTAGATACCCGAGGTGATGATGCACCTAGTGTGAATGGAAAATACAGAAAGTGGCTATAGCAAACAGCAAAGTTCAGCAGACATTAATGACAAAAGGCTGACATTACCACAGCTCATCATCTTATTACCTGAGGAGGGGTAGGCGTGGGGGTGGGTCTCACAATGGGAGGTGTAGGATTCCTGCTGCCTCCTCCAGACATTATTTCTTCTGTTATATCCTTGCCCCCCTGGTTTGGATCCCGGATTCGGATCTACAGAATTGAATAGAGAAATACTTCAAATGGGTATTCTCATTAGACACCATGCTAGGGAGTATACAGAGAAGGAAAGCATGCACAAGTCATATATTTCCCATTAAACTAAGTATTAAATACAGTGTATTCTCTGTCAGTCTATGCCACACAAATCAGACCTATAATCGCAAACTGACATGGCTCTGATTTAAGATGGCATTCTGTGGGCACAAAGAAATGAAGCTTATTTGAATAACTGTCAACAAGATGATAAGGCACTCATCAATCATCACAATCAGGTCTAAATGTGAGCATCTCTTCAAAATCTTTCCCAAATCCAGAGGAATAGTGGAACAATTAAGAAAAGAAATCAATCCATGATGGTGCATGACCCTTTAACTAAGGGTATAGTTATTCCTACTCTGGATTAAATTTACCAGACACTTACTAGCCATAGGACTAAACATGATAGCCAGAGGTTGATACAAAAGAAAAAGGCAAAGGACCATGGGAACACTCTGATAAGAAACCTAGTAACCCCTAAGGTCCCTATCACTACAGTATCTGAATACCTCATAACCTTTAATGGATTTAGCCTCACAACACCTCTGTGAAGGAGGAAGTATATTATTCTTATTTTACAGATGGGCAACTGAGGCACAGAGAGGCTAAGTGAGTTTCCCAAGGCCACACAAAAAAATTGTGGCAGGACTGGGAATCCCTTTTTTACTTCTTGGCAACTTGTCAATAAAATCAATCTAAACTCTATGCCAGAGCCTGAGCCTCCGTTGGTGCATCATGAGTTCCTACTAAAACTAATAGCTCCAAGGTGGTAGCTAAGAATTTTTTAAAGGAGGTGGTGTGTAGGTATGGTACCCCTGAAATAACAGATTCTGTTAATCGGGTGGGGGGGCCTTTGTGGGAGAGGTTTATACATCAATGTTACAAGCTTTAGGAATCAAACAAAAATTTCATAAATCATACCGACCCCAATCCTCAGGTCAGGTGGAGCACATGAACTGCACCCAGGGCCAGCTTTAGGAAGTGCGGGGCCCGATTCAAATGGTTTCAACAGTGGGTCCTTCACTCGCTCTGGATCTTTGGCAGCACTGAAGGACCTGCCGCCAAAATGCCGCTGAAGACCTGGAGTGCCGCCGGGGTGAGTAAAAATTAAAAAGGCGCCTAAGTTAGACGCTCTTCTTTAGGGTGCGGGGCCCGCTTAAAAAGCCAGCCCTGACCGCACCATTAAGGAAGTGCTGTGGAAGGTAGTAAACCACACCGGAAAAGATTGGCCAGAAAAGCTGCCTTTAATTCTGGCAGCTATCCGCAGCAGCAACAGACTAAAAACCAAAATCCAGCCTTTTCAAATCATACATTAATTCTCATAGTACAATTATAAAATCCTGTTCCTACAGCATTGCCAGCAGATCGAGGGAAGTGATTATTCCCCTCTATTTGGCACTGGTGAGGCCACATCTGGAGTACTGTGTCCAATTTTGTCCCCCTCCCCGAAAGGATGTGGACAAATTGGAGAGAGTCCAGCGGAAGGCAATGAAAATTATTAGGGGGCTGGGGCACATGACTTATGGAGGAGAGGCTGAGGGAACTGGGCTTGTTTAGTCTGCAGAAGAGAAGAGTGAGGGGGGGATTTGATAGCAGCCTTCAACTACCTGAAGGGGGGTTCCAAAGAGGCTGGAGCTCGGCTGTTCTCAGTGGTGGCAGATGACAGAACAAGGAGAAATGGTCTGAAGTTGCAGTGGGGGAGGTCTAGATTAGATATTAGGAAACACTATTTCACTAGGAGGGTGGTGAAGCACTGGAATGGGTTCCCTAGGAAGGTGGCGGAATCTCCATCCTTAGAGGTTTTTAAGGCCTGGCTTGACAAAGTCCTGGCTGGGATTATTTAGTTGGGGTTGGTCCTGCTTTGAGCAGGGGGTGGACTAGATGACCTCCTGAGGTCTCTATGATTCTTCTACATGTTCCCTCCCTGTGTCCCCCTATAAGAGGATGAAAAAGCAAACAAGTGGTGAAGTCACATGGTTTAATGCACTACCAGAAGGTGCTCAGATACTTTGATGAGCATTATGAGAATCTATATAGAATGTAATAGGCTAATGGTGTCCAGAAGAACTTTTTGACTTTGCACTATGAGCTTTAGTATTGTGTTAGATTTTACTTCAAACTCAGGTTTAAAGAATATACTGAATACATGTACACTTGTCAGGATCACTGGACTAGATACGTTTTCTAATCTTTTTATTTTTATGGTCTGAGAAAATGGAAAACACCTCCCTTGTCATACTTTTCTCTATTGACTCTACAGCAACCAGGAGGTGATAATCTGCACATTTTTTTCCAGACAACAAATCAGTAGCAGAAAAAATACATTTTCCTTGTATAGATGCTTGTAGAATTACTGGGTCATATATCATGTTCAACCAGTCATCTTGTATTTATATCATTGCTGATTCTTTTAGTTCTTCCTTTAATTTTTCCTTTATTTCTTCAATTGCAGCATTTAGTAGTGTAAGCCTGTGAGTTTAATTCTGTCTAGAAGAGTATATCTAGGAAGAAGGGCTTTAATCATTTTTTAAAACTTCTCATTTTCTACTACAGTAGAACCTGAGAGTCATGAATACCTCATGAATGGAGTTTGTTCGTAACTCTGAAATGTTTGCAACCCTGAACAAAATGTTATGATTGTTCTTTCAAAAGTTTACAACTGAATGTTGACTTAATACAGCTTTTAAATTTTACTATGCTGCTTTTAACCATCTTAGTGCAAATGAAACAAGCACAGAAACAGTTTCCTTATCTTGTCTTTTTTTAAAAAAGATCCCTTTTTTTTTTTAGCAGTTTACATTTAACACAGTACTGTGCTGTACAATATTTGCGTGTGTGTGTGTCTCTGTCTGTCTGTCTGCTTGCTCACTTCTGGTTCCAAATGAGGTGTGTGGTTGACCGGTCAGTTCGCAACTCTGATGCTCGTGACTCTGAGGTTCTACTGTACATTGAATATAATTTTATTAGCATACAAGACTGCAACTTTCTTATCAAGTTTAAGTCTTTGCATTTGAATTGGTTTTTATGGCGTAACTACTGATTTATCTGTGATATTTTTTGGATGTTAAAAATGAACAGACTGTTCTTAAAGCTGATGATGAAGAGTTGCTAGAAGGCCTGGAAAAGGGACTTAGTATCACAGCTATGTGTTGATGACAAGGCTACAAAAAATGTCTTGCTTGCAGTACCACCCAGTTAAATGTTCTGCTTTTCCATTTCAATAGACAAAGTTTCATCCAATGTCACAGTTGATCTTAAGAAATCAAAAGAAACAGATATCCTGTACTTTGAGATGTAGGAAATCCTTCCTATCTTGCTAACAACTCTCAACAATGTTTATATTTTCCTTTAAGAGAATTCTGTCTTCAGTACTTCAGTCCATTTCTTCAATTTTAGACATGTTGAGCTAGATAAATTGATACCATGTTTGGTAATCACTAAGCATTAATTTCTCAATTGAAGTATCAATAAGCAGCTTTCACATTTACTATAGTTAGAATAAGAAACCACCACCCAGTAAATTCAACACTGTGAAGACTGAAAAATAAGATGAGCTAGCCAGCTTTATACACAACTGTTATTGGATGCCCTGCCATCATCAGAAGTTCTAGACTAACAAGGAGCTAAAAGGGAGGGGAAAAAACCTACAGAAGGGTTAGGGAGTAACAATCTGAGTTTAATATTGAATTTTATATCATTGTGTCCCCTTCAATGTCCCGGCCTTGCTATATCAGACTTAGGGGATCCATAAAGAAAGTACAAGAAGAGTAGGTTCTTACTGTTTTTTTCTCTCTTTTAGCTGGTGGAGGCTGCTGCTGCTGCTGCTGCTGCGTAGGCACTATGATGGGTGCTGACTGATACACTGGCTGACTTGGGTAGAACGGTGTTCCTAGGAAATCACAACAAGATAGAAACACATATTCAGTTCATTTGTAAATGAAGATCAGAGTGACAGCCCTCTGATCATCCCTCAAGTCCTTTGAGAAATCCCAGTTTCAATCTCCATTTTCTAAGCAGCCTGTGTGCAGTTTCTTCTGCACTTCTATCAAATCAGAATATGACATCATAACATAACAAGTGATGGAGAGAGTCACTATTCCACTTTTTTCATGTGACTGGGGAAATGGCCAAATGCATCAACTTTCTAGAGGCACTGAAAATACTACTGAAATCAGCCAACACTAACAGAAAGGAAAATCTGCCCTTCCTTGCATTTTACTGAGCTGCGAGACCCGTGAGGACTATTTCAAGCACTGAAAAAAATCTACATAGAATTAAAGAAACAAGACTGGACTCTTAACCAGTGTAGAGAAAGCCATAACCAAACTATTCCCTGGAAGAGAATCAGCAGAAAAACAAAAAATTAAAGCTACACCAGGTATTGTCCAAATTACTGTATCAGAATTAGAGAGTCATTGCCACATTTATTTTCTTTATTTCTCCTGCAATGATGATTTCAGAAATATAAACTGAAATTGTCTCCCTTATGATCAGCCCTTTCCTACTGCCCAATTCATTCAGAGATAACACAATGACATCACCATAAACTTTTGGGATGAGTGTGCTATGATAAATGTAAGTCACTATCACAACATCATGAGATCAAACTAGCTAGAGACATAAAGGGTAACAAGAAAACATTCGACAAATACATGAAAAGCAAGAGGAAGACCAAGGACAGGGTAGGCCCGTTACTCAATGAGGGGAGGAAAAACAACAACAAAAAATGTGGACATGGCAGAGGTGCTTAATGACTTCTTTGTTTCGGTTTTCACTAAGAAGATTGGCGGTGATTTGACATCTAACATAGTGAACACTAGTGAAAATGAGGTAGGATCAGAAAAGGCTAAATTAGGGAAAGAACAAGTTTAAAAATTACTTAGACAAATTAGATGTCTTCAAGTCACCAAGGCCTGAAGAGCATCCTAGAATACTCAAGAAGCTAACTGAGGAGAAATCTGAGCCATTAGCGATTATCTTTGAAAAGTCATGGAAGATGGGAGAGATTCCAGAAGATTGGAAAAGGGCAAATATTGTGCCAATCCTTAAAAAGGGAAATAAGGACAACCCGGGGAATTGCAGACCAGTCACTTTAACTTCTGTACACGGAAAGATAATGGAGCAAATAATTAAGCTATCAATTTGCAAACATCTAGAAGATAACAAGGTGATAAGTAACAGTCAGCATGGATTTGTCAAGAACAAATCATGTCAAACCAACCTGATAGCTTTCTTTGACAGTGTAACAAGTCTTGTGGATAAGGGGGAAGCGGTAGATGTATCTCTTGACTTTAGTAAAGTTTTTGACACTATCTCGTGTGACCGTCTCATAAACAAACAAGGCAAATGCAACCTAGATGGAGCTACTATAAGGTAGGTGCAAAACTGGTTAGAAAACCATTTCCAGGGAGTAGTTATCAGTGGTTCACAGTCATGCTGGAAGGACATAATGAGTGGGGTCCTGCAGGAATCAGTTCTGGGTCCAGTTCTGTTCAATATCTTCATCAATTATTTAGATAATGGTATAGAAAGTACACTTATAAAGTTTGTGGATGATACCAAACTGGGAGGGGTCACAAGTGCTTTGGAGGATAGGATTAAAATTCAAAATGTCTCGACAAACTGGAGAAATGGTCTGAAGTAAATAGGATGAAATTCAATAAGGACAAATGCAAAGTACTTCATTTAGGAAGGAACAATCAGTTGCACACATAGAAAATGGGAAATGACTGCCTAGGAAGGAATATTGCAGAAAGGGATCTGGGGGTCATAGTGGACCCCAAGCTAAATATCAGTCAACAGTGTAACGCTTTTGCAAAAAAAGCGAACATCATTCTGGGATGTATTAGGAGGTGTGTTGTAAGCAAGACACAAGAAGTAATTCTTCCGCTCTACTCTCTGCTGATTAGGCCTCAACTGGAGTATTGTGTCTAGTTATGGGCGCCACATTTTAGGAAGGTAAATTGGAGAGAGTCCAGAGAAGAGCAACAAAAATGATTAACGGTCTAGAAAACATGAGCTATGAGGGAAGATTGAAAAAATTGGGTTTGTTTAGTCTGGAAAAGAGAAGACTGAGGGAGGGACATGATAACATTTTTTTAAGTACGTAAAAGGTTGTTACAAGGATGAGGGAGAAAAATTGTTTTTCTTAACCTCTGAGGATAGGACAAGAAGCAATGGGCTTAAATTGCAGCAAGGGAGGTTTAGATTGGACATTAGGAAAATCTTCCTAACTGTCAGAGTTCTTAAGGATCAGAATAAATTGCCTAGGAAGGTTGTGGAACTTCCATCATTAGAGCTTTTTAAGAGCAGGTTAGACAAACACCTGTCAGGAATGGTCTAGGTAATACTTAGCTCTGCAATGAGTGTGGGGGACTGGACTAGATGACCTCTCAAGGTCCCTTCCAGTTCTATGATTCTATGATTAACGGTTGCTGAACAAACAAAAAAAAAGTCCAGACCTTGGTTCATGATATGATAACTGAAGTGAGAACTTATTTTCAATTAGAGTTCATTTCCTTTAAAGTGAGTCAGCATTTGTTAAAACTACACTATTTTGGGATCCTAAGCAATTTTAATAATTAGTATAACCACCAAACTTTTCAGTCCACTTCTGAAGTTCAGAAATACTAAATGAAAATATTAAAAGCTAGACGTGCATAAGAACATAAGAACGGCCGTACCGGGTCAGACCAAAGTTCCATCTAGTCCAGTAACCTGTCTACTGACAGTGGCTAATGCCAGGTACCCCAGAGGGAGTGAACCTAACAGGCAATGATCAAGTGATCTCTCTCCTGCCATCCATCTCCATCCTCTGACAAACAGAGGCTAGGAACACCATTCCTTACCCATCCTGGCTAAAAGACGGTTACTCACCTTTGTAACTGTTGTTCTTCGAGATGTGTTGCTCATATCCATTCCAATTAGGTGTGCGCGCGCCGTGTGCACGTTCATCGGAAGATTTTTACCCTAGCAACACTCGGTGGGTCGGCTGGGCGCCCCCTGGAGTGGCGCCGCTATGGCACCGGATATATACCCCTGCCGACCCATCCGCCCCTCAGTTCCTTCTTGCCGGCTACTCCGACAGTGGGGAAGGAGGGCGGGTTTGGAATGGATATGAGCAACACATCTCGAAGAACAACAGTTACAAAGGTGAGTAACCGTCTTTTCTTCTTCGAGTGCTTGCTCATATCGATTCCAATTAGGTGATTCCCAAGCTTTACCTAGGTGGTGGGGTCTGAGTGAGATGTTGCAGAATGCAAAACTGCTGAGCCAAAGGCTGCATCATCTCTGGACTGTTGGACCAGTGCATAATGTGAAGCAAAGGTGTGGACCGAGGACCAGGTAGCTGCATGACATATTTCCTGGAAGGGTACGTGAGCCAGGAGGGCAGCAGAAGAAGCCTGAGCCCTGGTGGAATGTGCAGTGAGTTGGCGCGATGGAATATGGGCCAAGTCACAGGAGGTGCGGATGCATGACATCACCCAAGATGAAATCCTCTGGGAGGAGACAGGTAGGCCCTTCGTTCGGTCTGCCACTGTGACAAAGAGTTGGGGCGTTACGAAAGGGCTTTGACCGCTCGATATAAAATGCGAGCGCCCTACGGACGTCTAGGGAGGGCAATTGTTGCTCCCTTCACGATGAGTGTGGCTTCGGAAAGAAGACCAGAAAGAAGATATCGTGGTTGATAAGAAAGGCCGACACCACCTTAGGGAGGAAGGCCAGATGTGGTCACAACTGCACCTTGTCCTTGTGAAACACAGTATATGGTGGGTCCACCGTGAGAGCCTGAAGCTCGGAGACTCGTCTGGCCGATGCAATGGCTACAAGGAAAGCTGTCTTATAGGACAGGTATAGCAGCGAGCAGGTTGCCAGTGGCTCGAATGGAGCAGTCATAAATCTGGTTAGAACCAGGTTGAGGACCCAGGTTTGGGCGGGGCGGCGACTTGGAGGTATAAGCGCTCCAAGCCCTTGAGGAACCTAGAAACCATAGGGTGCGAGAATACGGAGCAGCCACTCTCCCCTGGGTGGAAGGTAGAGATGGCTGCCAAGTGTACCTTCAATGATGACACCGCCAGGCCCTGCTGTTTGAGAGACCAGAGGTAGTCCAAGATGGAATGGATCGGGATCTCGCTGGGAGTAACATTGTGCTTGTCGCACCAGCAGGAGAAACATGTCCACTTGGCCAGATATGTTAACCGAGTGGAAGGTTTCCTACCACCCAGGAGAACCTGTAGTACTGAGGCAGAGCAACGCAACTCGAATCGGTTTAGCCACGCAGCAGCCATGCTGTGAGGTGCAGGGATTGCAGGTCTGGGTGGTGAAGTCTGCCGTGATCCTGCGTTATGAGGTCTGGGCAAAGAGGCAGGGGAATCGGGTTGGCTATCGACAGGTCTAGCAACATGGTGTACCAGTGCTGCCTGGGCCACGCTGGAGCGATCATGATCAGGTGCGCTCTGTCCCTGCGGAGTTTAGCAGGACCCCGTGAACCAGCGGGAATGGTGGAAAAGCGTACAGCAGACGGCTCGTCCACGGCACCAGAAAAGCGTCCGAGATCGAGCCCGGGGAGAGGCCTTGGAATGAGCAGAACGTCCGGCACTTTCTGTTCTCACGAGAAGCGAAGAGGTCTAAGCGGGGAAAGACCCACTTCCAGAAAACGGAATGGATAACGTCCAGACGAATCGACCACTCGTGAGACAGGAAGGATCTGCTGAGGCGATCCGCCAGAGTGTTCCGGACCTCTGGGAGAAAGGACGCTACCAGGTCTATCGATTGGGCTACGCAGAAGTCCCAGAGCTGGATGGCTTCCTGCAAAGAGGGGAGGACCGTGCTCCTCCCTGCTTGTTTATGTAATACATGGCCGTTGTGTTGTCTGTGAACACTGAGACACAACAGTCTTGTAGGTGCTGCTGAAACGCCTGGGACGCAAGGCAGACTGCTCTCAGCTCCCGGACATTGATGTGCAAGGCCAGCTCTTGAGCTGAGCAAAAGCCCTGAGTGCAAAACTGACCAAGGTGAGCACCCCAGCCGAGAGAAGAGGCGTCCATCATGAGGGACACTGAGGGGTGAGGTGGGTGGAACAGCATCTGTGCACACACCAGGGAGGGCGTCGACCCCCAGTCGAGGGAGCCTAAGATGCTCGGTGGGATCGAGACGATCATGTCTATGCTGTCTCTGCCCGGGTGGTACACCGAGGTGAGCCACGATTGGAGTGGACGGAGGCGAAGCCTGGCATGTTTGGTTACGAACGTGCAGGCAGCCATGTGACTCAGGAGACCTAGGCAAGTGCGAGCCAAAGTTGTAGGGAAGTTCCACAGACCTTGTATAATTGTTACCATCGCCTGAAACCGAGGCTGAGGTAAGCAGGCTCTGGCGAGATTGGAGTCCAGGATGGCCCCCAATGAATTCTATTCTCTGTGTGGGAACCAGAGTGGATTTCTCTATATTGATCACCAGGCCTAGACGCAAGAATAGGTCCTTGATGATGTCCACATGACTGGTAACTTGGGCCTCGGAGGTCCCTCGAATGAGCCAATCGTCTAGATACGGAATGACGACGGTTGGCCACAAACCGGAGGTACCTTCCGTATGGAGGATAAATGGCCACGTGAAAATACGCGCCCTTCCCCATGGATACCATGCGGAACTTCAGCTTTATCATGAACTTGTTGAGCTCCCGCAGGTCTAGGATAGGTCTGAGACCTCCCTACGCTTTGGGGATTAGGAAATAGAGGGAGTAGAACCCCATGCCCCTTTCGTCCTTTGGTACCTCCTCTATAGCTCCGATGGTGAGGAGCGTCCGCATGGAGCGTCTCTTGCAAGAGGAATTGCTCGTGAGAGGGGTCCCTAAAGAGGGACGAGGACGGAGGGTGGGAGGTTGGGGACGAAATAAACTGGAGGCGGTACCCAAGTTCCACCGTGCGTAGGACCCAACGATCTGAGGTTAGAAGGGACCACGCAGGGGGGAAAAAGGCGAGGCGGTTGTAAAAGAGAGGGAACGGATCCTGGGTAATAACTGGTACGCCGTCCTCGGGCGTGCCTTCAAAAGTTTGGCTTTGGCCCCATTAGTGGTTTAGAGGGACCCTGATTTTGGCCCCCTTGGGGTCCTGACTGACGCCCACGACTGCCTCGGCCACGCCTGCTGGCAAAGTCCCGTCTTTGTCTAGGCGCAGGGTAAGGGCGGTGAGGCTGGGGACGGAAAGGTCGGTGCTGAGTCACCGGCGTGTGCATGCCGAGAGAGCCCATAGTGACCCTGCTGTCCTTTAGGCTTTGCAGCCTAGGGTCAGTTTTTTTCTGAGAACAGGCCTTTGCCAACGAAGGGCAAGTCCTGCATAGTATGCTGCAGCTCCGGGGGAAGGCTCGACAATTGGAGCCATGAAATGCGCCTCATGGCAACACCCGAGGCTAGAGTGCTGGCAGCGGGGTCAGCTGCATCCAACGGGGCCTGGAGGGAAGTTCTCGCCACTTTCTTCCCTTCTTCCAGGAGGGCAGCAAACTCTTGACGGGAGTCCTGAGGAACGGACTCCGTAAATCTGCCCACCACCGCCCAGGTGTTGTAATTGTAGCGGCTAAGCAGGGCTTGCTGGTTTGCTACACGGAGTTGCAGGGCCCCTACCGAGTACACCTTACGGCCCAGTAAGTCTCTTCGCCTAGCCTCCTTCAATTTAGGGGCTGGTGCCTGCTGGCCGTAGCGTTCCCTCTCATTGACGGACTGGACGACCAGGAAGCAGGGGGGAGAATGTACATATAGGTACTCATACCCGCTGGAGGGTACCATGTACTTGCGTTCGACTCCCCTGCCCGCGAGCGGGATAGTGGCTGGAGACTGCCAGATGGTATCCGCATTGGCCTGGATCATCCGAATGAACAGTAGGGCCACTCTACTGGGGGCGTCAGCCGACAGAATGTCTACGACCGTATCCTCTATCTCCGAGACTTCCTCCACTTGGAGGTTCATATTGAGCGCCACCCGTCTCAGGAGGTCCTGATGGCCCCTCAAGTCAATTGGAGGAGGGCCTGAGGAGTACGTTCCTGCCACCGCCTCATCTGGGGGGGAGGAAGAAGAAAGGCTGGGGACAAGCGGGTCCTGTGTGGGCTCATGCTCCTGGACGACCTCCTGTTCCGGTGGGATCTGGGAGCCCAGTGGCTGAACCGGGGCTTCCTCTGTACCGGTCGGAGGGGGGCGGCTAACTGTCGCCTGTGGCACCCAGTGCTCTGACGGAACAGAGCGAGATGGGATCACAGGTACGCCTTTGGCGTCGTGGTACACCCAAGTTGTCCAGGATGACCACTGATGGGGGCCAGGGTCCTGGGCCTGAGGCTCCTGGAAGACTCTGGTGGGCACATCCAAATCACCATCCTGCGCGTATGAACTGCCCGTGCGGGAGGACACTGATGCATGTCTGGATGGCCATGGAGGAGCTGAAAAGCCCTGGGCAGAGTCTCCCTCTCTAGCTGATTTCGCTGGACGTGGCACCAGGGATCGGTACCGGAAGGCATACCGGTACCGGGAGCGAGAACAGGACCTGTGACCGGAGCGGTGCCGGGAGGTCGACCAAGATCTCGAGGCTCGACGTCGGGAGTGGCTACGAGAGTCCCGGTGCCTGGAGCGGTGCCGGGAGCTGGAGCGGTGCTGAGTGTACAGGGCCGGCGAACGGAACTCTGACCGGTGCCGCGAGTACGACCGGTATCGAAATGGAGAACGGTGCCGGGACTGCGAGCGGCATCGGGACCTGGATTTGCAACGGACCAAGAACGTCTGCGGGACCGTAATCGTGAACGGTGCCGCTCTGTGGTGCTGCTGGAGGTTGGTCTGATCAAGGCAGGCTTGCCGATCGACTACATAACCCGCACCGGTGGTGCCGGGGGTTGAAGCAGCGCAGACGCTGTCATTGCAATCACTCCCTCGCCGTGGAAAGTCTCCGGTGTGGAGGGAATAGTGAGCTCAACCACAGCTCGTACCAGGGAGCTTTCAGGCACCGGACTCGACGGCTCTGGCGTGGCCGGAGTCGACGGTGCCGATATTGTTGGTGCCACGGCAGGTATCGGTGCCGGGCGATCCGACTTAGTATAGTGCTCGGGCTGCGGAGCAGGTGGCTCGGACGCAGCAGGAGTCTTGTGCCTCCTCATCCTCGGGGAGAGGGCTCCGTGCCGAGCGGACGTCGGTGCCGGCGACGGCCGGTGCCGAGAGGCCTTGGCGGTACCGGCGCGATCCGGTGCCGAGGGAGCGCTTCTTGAAGACTGTCCAGCGCTCGGTGCCGAGGGCGGAGGAGTAAGAGCTGCCTCCCTCAGGAGCTGCTTGAGATGAAAGTCCCGCTCCTTTTTTGTTCTCGGCTTAAAGGCCTTACAAATGCGGCACTTATCTGTTAGGTGAGATTCCCTGAGGCACTTAAGACAGGAGTCGTGGGGATCTCTTGTCGGCATCGGCTTGTGGCAGGCCAAGCACGGTTTGAAACCCGGTGAACCGGGCATAGACCCCGGCACCAGGTGCGGGGAAGGGGATAATCCCCGAACCCCTCTGAACTATAGACACTAACTATACTACAAACAAATAAAGTTAACTACAACTATATAAATCTGAACTATATATACAAGAATTAACGAGAGAACTACGAGTAGCTAGGGAAGTGGAGGTCAGCTAAGCCGCGCTCCACTGTTCCAACGACCGACACGGGCGGTAAGAAGGAACTGAGGGGCGGATGGGTCGGCAGGGGTATATATCCGGTGCCACAGCGGCGCCACTCCAGCGGGCGCCCAGCCGACCCACCGAGTGTTGCTAGGGTAAAAATCTTCCGACGAATGTGCACGCGGCGCGCGCACACCTAATTGGAATCGATATGAGCAAGCACTCGAAGAAGAATAGCCATTTATGGACTTAACCACCATGAATTTATCCAGTTCCCTTTTAAACGCTGTTATAGTCCTAGCCTTCACAACCTCCTCAGGTAAGGAGTTCCACAAGCTGACTGTGCGCTGCGTGAAGAAGAACTTCCTTTTATTTGTTTTAAACCTGCTGCCTATTAATTTCATGTGGTGACCCCTAGTTCTTGTATTATGGGAATAAGTAAGTAACATGAAAAATGCATGAAAAGTTGATGACAAAGCAAATCCAGCAGATTTCAGAATTTTGTGCCACTACCTTTCAACAGTAAGATTACATAAGGCAAAATGAAAAATTAATAAAATACCAAAATGTTGAGATCTACAGATAAAAAACAACTAGATAAGAGTGAATTGAATCACCAGAGTGAATTAAAAAAAATTGATGAAATTTGGTGAAAGTTGGCACTAGAATAAAGGTCTAAAAAAACAATTTCATGACCCTTCAAAAATTACCCCAAACGCACCAAATAGCAAATAAAACAAAACAAGACAAACACCATCACCCATCATAGTTTTTCCAACTGTAATTAAAATACCCAGAAGTGACATTTCTTGGCCTACATTAAATTACTGGCCAAAGCACCAATCCTGCAATGAGATCCATATAGATAGACCCCCGCACCTACATGAAAAGCCCCAGTGGCTTTAAAAGGGACCTATGTGGGCACAGGGATCCACCCACCTAGCTCCTATTGCAGAATATGGACCTACAAAGTAAGTAACCAGCATATGTCACAGTATGGAGCACATGGAGAGGGGTAACTAGTGGTGTTCCTCAAGGGTCAGTCCTAGGACCAATCCTATTCAATTTATTCATAAATGATCTGGAGAAAGAGGTAAAAAGTGAGGTGGCAAAGTTTGCAGATGATACTAAATTGCTCAAGATAGTTAAGACCAAAGCAGACTGTGAAGAACTTCAAAAAGATCTCACAAAACTAACTGATTGGGCAACAAAATGGCAAATGAAATTTAATGTCGATAAATGTAAAGTACTACACATTGGGAAAAATAACCTCAACTATACATATAACATGATGGGGGCTAATTTAGCTACAACTAATCAGGAAAAAGATCTTGGAGTCATCGTGGCTAGTCCTCTGAAGATGTCATGCAGTGTGCAGCGGCAGTCAAAAAAGGAAACAGGATGTTAGGAATCATTAAAAAGGGTATAGAGAATAAGACAGAGAATATCTTATTGCCCTTATATAAATCAATGGTACACCCACATTTTCAATACTGCATACACATGTGGTCTCCTCATCTCAAAAAAGATATACTGGCATCAGAAAAGGTTAAGGGAAGGGCAACTAAAATGATTAGGGGTTTGGAACGGGTCCCATATGAGGAGAGATTAAAGAGGCTAAGACTTTTCAGCCTGGAAAAGAGGAGACTAAGGGGGGATATGATAGAGGTATATTAAAAAATGAATGATCTGGAGAAAGTGAATAAGGAAAAGTTATTTACTTGTTCCCATAATATAAGAACTAGGGGCCACCAAATGAAATTAATGGCCAGCACAGTCAACTTCTGGAACTCCTTGCCTGAGGAGGTTGTGAAGGCTAGGACTATAACAGGGTTTAAAAGAGAACTGGATAAATTCATGGAGGTTAAGTCCATTAATGGCTATTAGCCAGGATGGGTAAGGAATGGTGTCCCTAGCCTCTGTTTGTCAGAGGGTGGTGATAGACGGCAGGAGAGAGATCACTTGATCGTTACCTGTTAGGTTCACTCCCTCAGGGGCACCTGGCATTGGCCACTGTTGGTACACAGGATACTGGGCTGGATGGACCTTTGGTCTGACCCAGTACAGCCATTCTGTTTTATGTTAACATGCATTGTTACTTACAGGCTACCTATTCCTACAATTCACGCAAATTCAACAAGGAAGATGTTGTGAAAATGGACTGATGTTAGTAAACATATACCACTTTTTTAAAGGGACATTGTCAGCATAGTAACAGCAACAACCCATACATAGCTAATATTTCAAATTAGATTGTTATAATAAAGGCCGAATTCTACCCTCTATGCAGAAAGAACTGTAGGGAGGTCTGGGGGGGATGAAAAGTCTGGAAATGCATCTTGCAGAGGATAGAGATTGCTTCCTCTCTGGAATGTATTTCACTGTCATTTTAAAAAGTTCATTAAAACATGTTGGTTTTGGTTCCACAAAACGATCCTTGTTACAAAATTTAGATTAATTTAATACAGTGTCCCCTTAACGCCACATCTTTTCTCATATAAATCACAATAACTATCAACATTTAATCTGTTATTACAGGTCTGTCATATTTGGAGTGTTTCCCACAAAACTCCTCTACCGTCCAAACTCTCTACCACAAAAACCACACTCACTCTCTCCATGAGACAAACCCTTTGCTGGCCAAATAATTTGTTGCAAATAAGTTATGGAATAATTTTAGCCTTCACTCTTAGTGAATCATTCACAAACCATGCTTATTTTTGGCAAATGTATGTTGTTATGTAATTTCAGTCTTTGGGCTGTTTACAAACTGTTTTGACGATTTGCTCTTCATGGTATGTAGCTGGCCATTCAAGTCACGTGGTTTTCTTCTCTGCTCCCTGACTAAATGCCAAACTTTTTGAAATAGGAGAAAAACGAATAAAAAATGTTAACTGGATGGCTATGGATGCATCGTGGGCTTGACGTCCGGGTCTGGTGCCGGAGTCGTTGCCGGGGGTTCGGCACCCGCGGTCTGATCCCGGTGCCGGGGAGGCGACGCAGGGCGGCCCTGAGAGGTTCCCGCCATGGAGCGAGGTCTCGACTGTGCAGGAGCCTTAGGACACGGTGCCCAGTGGCACCATTGTCCTTGCCAGGGAACGACTTGGAAATGAGACGCATCGGGCGCCGACAGGGCTGATTGCTCATGCGGTGCGGTCCGGGGAGAGACGGCTGCACGCCGACTCCAAAATCCTGGAGGAATGCACAGTGCCGTAGGAACAACTGGAGCAGTCTCTATCGTGACGGCTCCTGCCCCGAGACTTCAACCTAGAGGAAGTCGAGAGGTAAATGTCCAAAGAGGTGTCTCAGGACTCCCTGCGGCGCCTGTGACCACGGCGTCTTGGTGCCGAGGGCTCTCGGGACGCACTCCGAGCATAGCCTCTGTGATGGCGGGCACTTGAGTACGAGCGTCGGTGCCAACGGCGGTGAGACCTGTTCCTCTCGGACTGGCTGGAGGAGGAACGGCGCCGTCTCTTGTCACCTCCTTGACAGCGTCCGAGACCGGAGTCTCGGGACGCGGAGTCGATGTGCATCATGGGGCTATACTCTGCACCTCGACCCGGGAAGGTACCTCGACCTTCAACATCTGAGGGCTGATGGGTGTCCAAGGGCGGCTTCCCATTGGACCAGGGGCCCGACTGAGGCGGCACACCCAGCACCGGAAGCACCAGGATATCACGCACGGCCTGAGCTGCCTCTGGCGTCGAAGGCATGCGTACTTTGGGTGAGGCTCGTGCGGACGGGACTGGACTACTCCACTCAGCGCGAGTCAGAGGTCTATGTCCCGATGGGGATCGTGGGCTGCCCAACTCGGGTCTGGCCTCACCCCTCCTTCTCTCAGCACCGCTGAGTCTTCCCTTGTTTAGCAGGGGAGCGGTGCCAGCTCGTCGACGGCGCCTCGCTGCGCACCTAGGACATGGTACAGGGCGCGGAATCAGGACGGCACACCGGAGTTGCTTCACTGCACACCGAAGATGAGGTGCCGGACGCAGGGTTGGCTCGACTCGCCGGTGCCGGGGCCAATGCCGACTCCATGAGGAGAGCTCGGAGTCGGATCTCACGCTCCTTCTTTGTACGCAGCTTGAAGGAGCGGCAAATTTTACACTTCTCACTAATGTGAGCCTCGCCCAGACAGCGAAGACACTGACTGTGTGGATCGCTTCTGGGCATGGAGTTGCGACAGGAGTCGCACTACTTGAAGCCTGGGCCATGGGGCATGCCCCGAGCCAGGCATTCGCGAGAGAAAGTTCAGCAAAGAAGTTTCCAGGGAAACTGGATACCACTAAGGCTGCAGTCAAGGCTGGAGCAAGTTCCGACTACCTTCACTGGCGGCAAGAAGGAACTGAGTGTGGGGAGAGCGCGCAGCCCCCTTTACAGCGTGATGTGTCAGCTAAGTATTGCTCAGGCATGCAGGAGTGAAATTAGGAAGGTCAAATCACGCTTGGAGTTGCAGCTAGCCGGAGATGTTAGGAGTAACGAGAAGGGTTTCTTCAGATATGTTAGCAACAAGAAGAAAGTCAAGGAAAGTGTGGGCCCCTTGCTGAATGAGGGAGGGAACCTAGTGACAGAGGATGTGGAGAAAGCTAGTGTACTCAATGCTTTTTTTGCCTCTGTCTTCACAGACAAGGTCAGCTCCCAGACAGCTGCACTCTGCAGCACGGTATGGGGAGGAGGTGACCAGCTCTCTGTGGGGAAAGAAGTAGTTCGGGGCTATTTAGAAAAGCTGGACGAGCACAAGTCCATGGGGCCGGATGCGCTGCATCCGAGGGTGCTAAAGGAGTTGGCCGATGAGATTGCAGAGCCATTGGCCATTATCTTTGAAAAATCATGGCGATCGGGGAAGGTCCCGGATGACTGGAAAAAGGCTAATGTAGTGCCCATCTTTAAAAAAGGGAAGAAGGAAGATCCAAGGAACTACAGGCCAGTCAGTCTCACCTCAGTCCCTGGAAAAATCATGGAACAGGTCCTCAAGGAATCAATTCTGAACCACTTAAAGGAGGGGAAAGTGATCAGGAACAGTCAGCATGGATTCACCAAGGGCAAGTCATGCCTGACTAACCTAATTGCCTTCTATGATGAGATAACCGGCTCTGTGGATGAGGGGAAAGCAGTGGATGTGCTATTTCTGGACTTTAGCAAAGCTTTTGATACAGTCTCCCACAGTATTCTTGCCAGCAAGTTAAAGAAGTATGGGCTGGATGAATGGACGGTAAGGTGGACAGAAAACTGGCTAGATGGTCGGGCTCAACGGGTAGTGATCAATGGTTCCATGTCTAGTTGGCAGCCGGTATCAAGTGGGGTGCCCCAAGGGTCGGTGCTGGGGCCAGTTTTATTCAATATCTTCATTAACGATCTGGAGGATGGTGTGGACTGCACCCTTAGCAAGTTTGCAGATGACACTAAACTGGGAGGAGTGGTTGATACGCTGGAGGGTCGGGATAGGATACAGAGGGACCTAGACAAATTAGAGGATTGGGCCAAAAGAAATATGATGAGGTTCAACAAGGACAAGTGCAGAGTCCTGCACTTAGGACGGAGGAATCCCATGCACTGCTACAGACTAGGGACCGAATGGCTGGGCAGCAGTTCTGCAGAAAAGGACCTAGGGGTTACGGTGGACGAAAAGCTGAATATGAGTCAACAGTGTGCCCTTGTTGCCAAGAAGGCTAATGGCATTTTGGGTTGTATAAGTAGGGGCATTTCCAGCAGATCGAGGGATGTGATCATTCCCCTCTACTCAGCACTGGTGAGGCCTCATTTGGAGTACTGTGTCCAGTTTTGGGCCCCACACTACAAGAAGGATGTGGATAAATTGGAGAGAGTCCAGCAGAGGGCAACAAAAATGATTAGGGGGCTGGAACACATGACTTATGAGGAGAGGCTGAGGGAACTGGGATTGTTTAGCCTGCAGAAGAGAAGAATGGGGGGGGATTTGATAGCTGCTTTCAACTACCTGAAAAGGGGTTCTGAAGAGGATGGATCTAGACTGTTCTCAGTGGTAGAAGATGACAGAACAAGGAGTAATGGTCTCAAGTTGCAGAGGGGGAGGTTTAGGTTGGATATTAGGAAAAACTTTTTCACGAGTAGGGTGGTGAAGAACTGGAATGGGTTACCTAGGGAGGTAGTGGAATCTCCTTCCTTAGAGGTTTTTAAGGTCAGGCTTGACAAAGCCCTGGCTGGGATGATTTAGTTGGGTTTGGTCCTGCTTTGAGCAGGGGGTTGGACTAGATGACCTCCTGAGGTCCCTTCCAACCCTGAGATTCTATGATTCACTCCAGGGGTCGCAGCGGGTCTCCCCCACTACGGATACTGCTAAGGGAAAAACTTCCAGCACCGGTGCACGTGGCGAGCACGCTCACCTATAGTGGAATACACATGAGCAATCACTCGAAGAGGAACAGGCGTTTGCATGGCACTGTTTTAGCCGGCGTTGCAAGATGTTTACATGACAGATGTGCTAAAGATTGATGTCGCTTGATGCTTCAAGCACCATTCCAGAGGTCATGCATCCATGCTGATGACAGGTTCTGTTCGATAACGATCCAAAGCATTGCGACTGACGCATATTCACTTTCATCATCTGTGTCAGATGCTACCAGTAGAAGGTCGATTTTCTTTTTTGGTGGTTTGAGTTCTGTAGTTTCTGCATCAGAGTGTTGCTCTTTTAAGACTTCTGAAAGCATGCTCCCTACCTCATCCTTCTCAGATTTTGGAAGTCACTTCAGATTCTTAAATCTTAGGTTGAATGCTGAAGCTATCTTTAGAAATTTCACATGGGTATCTTCTTTGCATTTTGTCAAATTTGCAGTGAAAGTGTTCTTAAAAAGAACGTGTGCTGGGTCATCATCCGATACTGCTATGACATGAAATATATTGGTAGAATGCGGGTAAAACAGAGCAGGAGACAAATAATTCCCAAAGAGTTCAGTCACAAATGTAATTAATGCATTATTTTTTAACGAGCATCATCAGCATGGAAGCATGTCCTCTGGAACGATGGCCTAAGCATGAAGAGGCATATAAATCTTTACTGCATCTGGTACGTAAATATCTTGCAACGCCAGCTACAACAGTGCCATGTGAACGCCTGTTCTCACTTTGAGGTGAGCAGCATTAAGAATAAGAAGTGGGCAGCATTATCTCCCGTAAATGTAAACAAACTGGTTTCTCTTAGCGATTGGCTGAACAAGAATTAGGACTGAGGGGACTTGTAGGCTCTAAAGTTTTTACACGGTTTTGTTTCTGAGTGCAGTTATCTAACAAAAAAAGTCTACATTTGTAGATTGCACTTTCGTGATAAAGTGCTGGGCTGAGGTGAACTGAAAAATACTATTTCTTTTATCATTTTTACAGTGCAAATATTTGTAATAAAAAATAACAAAGTGAGCACCATACACTTTGTATTCTGTGTTGTAACTGAAATCAAAATATTTGAAAATGTAGAAAAACATCCCAAAATATTTAAATTTCAATTAGTATTCTATTGTTTAACAGTGCGATTAATCGCAATTAATTTTTTTAATTGCAATCAATTTTTTTGAGTTAATTGCGTGAGTTAACTGCAATTAATCAACAACCTTAATAATAAATAAATAATAATAATAATAGACAGTGAATAACAAACAGCCAATACTCTTGTTCACACATGAATACTCCTTTTTGCACATGATTAAGAATATTTGTATGAACAACAGTTATTCTGCTAACATTCATGCAAACGAAAAACTGTGTGCATGTATGATCACAGAGTGATTAATCAGAAGCACAAGCTCAAATTTAGCAGCTGTTTCGAATTCAAATGAATTATTTTGGCTTTACAATATTAAACCAGCTGTACAAAAATAACAAACCAAGAAACATCCCCACACCCCAAATATCCAGCAATACCTTCCTTCCCCAAACCTTGCACAATCTTCCACCCTGCTTACCATAGGCATTGGGGAATTCTCCAGGACCCGGGCCTGGATAAAATGGGCCTGGCCCTGGTGGCTGAACAGGATACTGCTGTGGAGGCCCAACATAAGGAGGGCCACTATGACGATACTGGGAGAGAAAAATTACAAGGAATTTACAAATAATTGTCATATGATATGGCATAACATACAGAAGCTGTAATTAATCTGGTTTTAAACAATTCCTAAAAATGAGACTATGAAGCCCTTTTAAACACAGATTCAGAATGCTGCCTGCCCCTCCCCCCAAAAAATGACGACATAATGAAATGCATGCTGTGTCATTTGAGGTAAAAATATGCAGGAAATCAGTGCTGAGGCAGACCATAGTCAACTTGATTTCATTTCCCTCATTTCTGTAATGCAGGACTCAAAGAAAGCCCAATGTTTAATAGTAATAGCATAGCTCTTAAATCAATTTAAGAGCTGTTACAGTACTAGGTGTTTTTGAGGAATTTAATTTTCCATCATCTCCTTCAGAGGAAGAGAATAAATTCTAGAATAATAATTTATCTCAAAAATAAAAAGGATACAATTTATGATTATCCCCTCTCCACCCTCTGCCTTAATAGATAAATGTATACATTTAAAGAAGAAAAAGGACAGGAGTTATGCTGCTAATTATATCAGCCTTTTCCTCCACCTTTCCTGCAGTCCCAAAAGATCACCTTCTTTTAATCCAGGAGAAATAACTGTAGCTCTTCCAAGTTCATATGTGCTTAGGCAACATATTACCTGTGGTATACAGTACTGGGGGCCCTGGGGCATTGGATACGGCATTGGCAGATGGTTAACCATCATGATGTGTTGGTTGGTTTGATACACTGCAGTTGGTGTTTGCGCACCAGGACGGATAGAAGGGCTGCTGTTCTGGATGGCAGCTCTAGAAGGCTGTATTTGAGGCCGCTGAAAAAACTAGAAGAGGGAAGAAAAAAACGAAAACAAAAAAAGTCAAAAGTTATTTTTCCCTGAAAAGAAAATTAATTTGCAATATCAAATAATAGTAGAGAAAACCATATTGTAATTTAAAAAAACAAAACCAAACACACTTTCAGAGGGTTGCCACCCATTCAGAAAATTGCAGGACAGTTTCCATTAGTTTTTTAACAATAGCCATTTACACACAATCCTCAGTTTTACAAGGCACAACGTGAGAAAGACAGACTAAAAGCAAACAGTTAAGTTTTAAACTATAAAGGTGTAACTATTAATGAGTGTCTAGTGAATTATATGCACCAGCTTTCAGATTAAAGGTCAGAGGAAAGGATTCTATGCAAAATGTACTTTATAGGGTGGAGTAGATTGAAAAAAATACCAACTTTATAAGTGATTTCATAAGGCAGTAAAAGATCAAGGAAACTGCACTGAAAAAATTCCAGAAAAGCTAAAATTCAGACTTTTATGGGGGTTGTAGGTCCCCCCCATACTTAGCCTCTTTACCCTACTAAAAGTTTGAAGGGCCTACATGTCCTTTTTCAAAAAGGTGGCAACCCCTTTCTAAGTTGCACCAAACTTTTCCAGCACACTTGCATAAAGTAACCCACCACACAAGTGTAGCCCACACAGAAGCCTCAGGGAACAAAGCAACCTGGTGATATGCAGCTGTCATAAACAGATAGTTAAGGGTTAAAGTCTCCTTTACCTGTAAAGGGTTAACAAGCTCAGTAACCTGAGGAACACCTGACCAGAGGACCAATCAAGGGACAGGATAATTTCAAATCCCTGTGGAGGAAAGGCTTTGTCTGTGTTCTTTGTTTGAGTTGTGTGCTCTCTTTGGATCTAAGAGAGGCCAGACATGTCTCCAAGTTCTCCTGGAGTATTTCCTACTATCCAGTATAGTGAGTATTAGAAAGGCGAATTAGTCTTATAATTTGATTTCTACATTTGCAATTGTGTGTTTGCTGAAGAAAATTCTTTATTTCTGTTGCTGTTACTGATTATTCTGAGGAGGAGGGAGGGGGAAGTCTCTCCAGTTTTTATAAGTTAGACCCTGTATTTTTGCATCATGGTAATACAGAGATAGTGTACTTTTTTCTTTCTTTAATAAAATCTTTTCTTTTTTAGAACTTGATTGATTTCTTCCCTTGTTTGGATTTTCAGGGGAAGGGGAGGGGGAAAAAGTGAATCCCTCTTTGTTTGATTCAAGGAGTTTGAATCAAGGTATTTTTCCCAAGGACTAGGGGAAAGGGAGGTGGGGGATAGGAAATCCCTCTTTGTTTGATTCAAGGAGTTTGAATCTAGGTATCTCTCTCCAGGACTAGGGAAGGGGAAGGGGAGGTGAGTCCCTCTTTGTGTTGAGTCAAGGATTTGACTCGGTGTGTAATCTCTCCGGAGCAGGCTGGAGAGAGGGAAGGGGGGGGAGGGGAACTGGCTGTTTCTCTCTCTCTGGTGAGATTCAAGGGGTTTGAATCTGGGTTCCCCAGGGGAAGCTTGGGGAACAGGGAGTGTGTCAGACACTTTAAACTGACTGGTGGCAGCGAGAACCAGATCTAAACTAGGATTTTAGTTTAGAGGAGTCCATGCAGGTCCCCATCTTGGAACTCAACAGCTCCAAGTGGGGGAGAAGACTTATGACAGTAGCTCAGGTCTTAACTCTCTTTAAGAGAAGCATCAGCATCTGGGATGTGGAAGCATTCAGGGCACTAAAAGCCCTCACTCCTATTACAGTCTTAATAATCTTGAAACTAAACAGGTAAGATATGCATCATACATTAATACATTCACTAATTTAATAATGAAATATGTGATAAAGAAACACTTATGCCATGCAGAACCAGTAGTTAAAATTACCTGGATGGGTCTGAATCCTCCCTTCAATAACGAAGCAAGAAAGCAACAGGAAACAGAAAGAAAGCCAATGGAACAACTTACAGATCAATATGAAGGGACAGGATATAACATTAGCCCTAATGTAATAGTTTCAATAATCTTTCTATCCTGTTTTCTATATAACAGAGCAGGAAAGATACTGAGCTGGTATCAAGAAATCTTTTCCTGTCAGAATCCCAAGCATGTTTCAAGCAGAAGTTTTCTAGAAAGTTTTACACTGAAGAATACAAGTTAAAAAAATTAAAATGTGCAGCAAACAGAATACTGGAGAAAGACTTAATGTGCAGCTTATTCTTAACTTCAAACATTTTTCTCTTCCTCTCTTAGTTATATTGTTAGTCCAGAAATAGCACTATGCACTAAATAGAAATAAACCTATGCTCAAATTCTAGATTTGGTCTCCAACTCTATACCAAGGCTAGAAGAATAAGAGATATGTGCTTCAAACTGCTGAGCAGAAAGTAACGTCATCACATATCACTCTATAGCAACCACTGCTGATTGATCTGGTGCATTAAAGCAAGCAGTCAGCCCATGGCAAGCTATACCATGAGTACAGGGAAGAAGAGAGGCAGATAATTATTGGGGAATGGAAGCCTGGGCTAAGCAAGGCTGGCCTGGCACTGGGAAAGGATGGGCCAATATATATGCTTCACTCTTAAGTCCACTGGAGAAGAGAGCAAGGCAGCAGGATCTTATGATGCACCTGTACTTGGAAACTGTGGCAGTGATAACAAAATAGTCACTTTGGTCATTCTTGAAGATTTTGAGACACTATGATAGTCCCCGTATTGAATGATTTCTCTCCATAAATCTCAACACTTAATCCCTTTCTCTAAAGGCCAGATAAAATGAATATGAAGATGAAAGCAAAAATGTTATTACTAAGCCGTTAACCTGGATGAAGAATTGTATCATCAGTCATACCCTACAATGTGTTTTGAATCAGAAGAAAGCTCAATTGTTTGGGGAAAAAAAAAATCCTTCCAAACTTCTGGGTTAGTGGAAACTAGGTGGTTGTCTAGCCCTGGAGGACCAATCACTATCTGACATAGGAGATGTGGTAAGTTCATGCTGATCGTGGCTAAGATTTGTATGATTTCCAGTATCCAGAGACACCAGAAAGAGAGTGTGAAAACAATTTAGAGATTTGATATTCTTACTGACACAGCACAACAGATATAGGCTTGAAAATGATCTTGCCAGGACTGCAGTTATAAATCTCATTTTTCTTCCACCTTTGTGTTTTCCCCTTTTAACCTATGCAATCTCTTGAGCTAGCAAAGATGAGCAAGAACAGGCTTGTATGTAGGGTTCAAGGATGAAGGTTGTTTCTCTGTAGTTCTTCCTCTGGTATCAGTCTTTGACAGCCTCTTGGCTGGCTTGCTGAGATGTAGTTACTTCTAGCCCACCAGTGATCCACAATGGAGCTCCTCATACAGAATCAATGTCCCTCTGTTTCTATATGTATTCAAGGTGGAAATAGATTGGATGGAGACTCAACTTTGGTCTGGTCTCTCATTATGTCGACTAGCCAGGGTTTCTCCACTGTCCAAATTAGTGTGACAGCTTGCTAGGTCAATATCTACAGTCAATATCATGTGTTCACAGCTGCCATAGAAAAAAAATCAATATTATTTTCAAATTCAAAAAATAAAGACTGTGGTCCTTCAACATTGGAACTGAAGTATGTGAAACCTGCCTCTCTCTCCAACAAGGTCACTCCATTCTTAGGAGGAAACAAATTGGCTAGCAAATATGCAATATAGGCCACCAAAATAGTGAAGAAATGTATGGAAATGGAAATTACTGATTTGTGTATGGCTTTTTACCATCAATCAGTGTGTCTAAAAAACCATCTGAAGCTGTCTGTAAAGTCACAGGAATGCAATTCTAAAACAATTCTACTTCTTGAGAAACAAACTGGCTCCTCTTTCTGCTGTCACCAGTGGAATGAAAGTGCACTTAGAACCAAAACAGTGTCTTCCAAAACACATGGCATGCTTAGCAAGCTTGAGGACTTATATTAAACTAGCAAAGAGTCCTGTGGCATCTTATAGACTAACAGATGTATTGGAGCATGAGCTTTCGTCAGATGCATCGTCGGTATTCACCCACGAAAGCTCATGCTCCAATACGTCTGTTAGTCTATAAGGTGCCACAGGACTCTTTGCTGCTTTTACAGATCCAGACTAACACAACTACCCCTCTGATACTTATATTAAACTGTTACACAGCTATCTATCCTTGCAGTTCTGGATACAAAGTGAACCCATAGTGAGGAGATAGCTGGGCTTTAAGAAATAATACTGCATATGTCATAGTAAAAGTTGCTGAGAGCCAGTTATGATTCTTGGGAGAAGGAGAGCAAAGGCACAATGATTTCATTACTTCTAAAAAGACAGACACTGGGAAATCAACAAATTACACTTCTGTCAACTAATGTGAGAGGAGAATACCACCCATTGTTTAGATAATATGTTGTCAACCCAGTGGTGAAGAAGAACCAAAACTTTTTTTTTGGGGGGGGCAGAGGGTCATGCAAATTTGAGTGAGAATTTGCAAACATGAACGCTGGGTCGCAATGCCATACTAACATGTGGGTCAGTGTTAGCAGACCTCCCAAAGAAAGTGAGTCTCTAAGAGGGGTTTTACACAAGAGCAGGGAGAATAGCCTTCTCGTTATTGTAAAACAGGGTAGGGGAGAATCAAGTTAAAAAAAAAGTCAATCCAAAGAGAGAAGTCTCTAGCAGAATTTACTTCATTATTTTTAGATACAGAAAACCCTTCCAAATGAAAAAAACTTAGGCCTTATTTCTAGAAAAAAGCAGAAATCCATCGAAGCATGAGAGTACATCTAATCTGTATATAGTTTCAGGCATTCAAAATAAGCCCTAGCTGGCAAAACATTTTATACCCTATCCTCTCCACTTCCCCTCCAAAGGTAAGCTGACAATATCTAAACCTACTCCTGGAGGGTGGTATTTTGCAACTCTGTTTTTCTAACAATTTAATGTCACAAGTTTAGGCTGAAGCAATGCTAACAATGCCTTCCTTGACAAGAGCAAGGAAATTCAGAATTAAGGTTGAAACTGTCCACAGTTCATTCCCATGTATGCAAGTGTTACTTTGGAGCACGTACAATACAGAGTCAGGACCAGCATTTAGGGTAAGGAGTTCCATGATGTGGTTATTGTTAGAAATCCTCAACACCAGCAACCTATTCTGGACAACCTCTCCCACAAATCCCTCCCTCTCTTTAAGACTAGGGGTTTGTCTTCACATACAGCATTGCAGCAGCACAGCTGCACCACTGTAGTGCTTTAATGAAGATGCTACTGTACCCAAGGAAGAGTTTCTCCAGTCAGTGTAGTTAATCCACTTCTCCAAGAGTCAGTAGCTAAATTGACAAGAGAAACTCTCCCATTGACACAGTGCTGTCTACACCGGGGTTAGGTCTGTATAACTACATCACTCAGGGGTGTGGATAAGTTTGTAGTGTAAACCTGGCCTAAGTACTGCAAGACCTAACAAAGCTCTAATCACTGTGAACTAAATGCCACAATGTATCTTATACAAAATTAGAAAACTGCTATGTCTAGGGGCCGGTCTACACTGGGGAGAGGGGCGGGGTCGATGTAAGATACGCAACTTCAGCTATGGGAATAGCGTAGCTGAAGTCGACGTATCTTATTTCGACTTATCTCCTGTCCTCACGGCGTGGGATTGACGGCCGCGGCTCCCCCGTCGACTCCGCTTCTGCCTCTCGCCCTGGTGGAGTTCTGGAGTCGATGGGGAGCGTGGCAAGATGCGATAAATTGATCCCCGATAGATCGATCACTACCTGCCAATCCGGCGGGTAGTGTGGATGTACCCTAACATGACAAACATTTGTTTCAAACCAACTGTTTTTACTCTACAACCTCACTTTCGTTACAAAGTGAAAATGAACCTTTAATCACTGCCTCATTGTTAATTTGGTATTAATTTTCTTCTTTCAATTAAAAATGCTTTTTCTTCAAGCATATGAAAACAAAGACACATAACAGCTCCATATACAGGGCACCTGTAAATGAAGAATTCTGGTTTCTTCTGCAAAAATCTGTATTTTGCATCAGAAATTAAAGATGGAATGAGACCTTTTAGGTGTGTGGCAGGATGGACTAGGTCCGGAGGCCCCCTGCTGGAGGTCTCATGGCCCTGCATCACCCTGCCCCAGAATAAAGCAAAGAGAAGTCCTCCAGACAGCCTAGAGCGGCTGCAGAGGAGCAGCCAATCAGAGGGGCAGATGGAGTGACGCCTGGGTGAAAGTGCAGCAATACCGTGGACGGCTCACTGCGGACAGGACTGAAGCCCAGGCTGCTGAAGACAGGGTGCCTGGCTGGCGGGAAGAGCAGCAGGACCAACGGAAGGTCAGTGCGGGCAGGCTGAAGCCCAGGGGGACCGAGCAAAGAACCTGGCCAGGCCAGCAAGGGTAATGAGATGGGTCCCGCTGGTCTGATTGAAGACTGAGCCTAGGGAGGCCTGCTGAAACACCACCAGCTGCGGATACTGAGGTGGGCCACGGCATGGGGTTGAAGAAGGCAGAGCCTCTGGGAAGAGGCCTAAGAGCTATGGCCCCATAACAAGGCCGTGATAAGAACTTGGGACTGTCTACCCCAAAAGGGGGGACAGTGAATGTGTCTTGGCCGCAGAATGTGTCTTGAGTCGCTGAAGACCCACTGAGAGAACCATCAGCCCGGTGATGTGCACAAGAGGCGGGTGCCACCCCGATATAAGAACTAAAACTAAAAGCAGGCTCACACTCAACCAACCAAAGGGCAGCACCCGCCCATGAGAGGCGGGTGCCGCCTCATTGAAAAGGGGGCACTCATGTGAGATGGGTAGTGACACTGTTACAAGGTCTCATCTACATTATGCTCTTTAGCACACTGGCCTAGCTGAACACCCCCTTGTCTATGTGTTGGCATATTGCAGTGCACAAGATAAACTCTATGCATTCTAAATTGTCAAGAACTCTGAAAGGAGAGGGGAAGAGCTTGCTTTGCCATATGCAAAAGACATGCTTCTAAATGGAACCATCATTTTCATTGAAAAGCCTGTGAAGCACACCTCATATGACTGAAAAATAAAGGAAGTCTCTCTAGCAGGAGTACTGCAAACAAGCTACATTTATTTTAAACATAATAAACATTAGCCATTTATCAACATATTTTCAGGTCAATTAAAGGCTAGCAATTGTTACAGATACATTAGCAGACATGGCCCTGCAAAAGGCTGAAAAAAGTAACAATGGAAACACAAGAACAAAGCAACGAATTTTCAAGATTACAACCAAATCAGACCTGTACATTAAGGCTGTTTTCTTGTTTTAATTATGCATCTCCATAGCCTTAGACAACTCCTTTGTTATTAATTTTGAGGCAGAAGAGAAAGAGAAGAATTGACTGGCAGGATAACTTTTCCCTGACCCTTAAGAGAGGGAGAGGGAGTGTCTGCACAGGAAAGATAGAAACACTTCCGAAGAATGCTGTTTTCTTAGTGGATGAGAGATGTGCACTTACCACCAGGTACAAGTCAGAGTGTTGACTCTGATCTTTAATCTGGCTTGGGTCTTGGCTGAGATAATTGCATCTTCACCATCTCACCGAGATCAGCTGGGGAACTTGAGTTAAAACTCTCTCTGAAATTAAAGATCTGGGTGCCAGAGACAGTGATTTTGCAGGGGAGGGTCCTTGGCTCTGGAATTTACTTCCCTAACTGGCCTGCAAAAGCCTGAGTGCTGACCTAAAGGGCATGATGTAAGGCTCATTTCTTTTTCCAAACTTTTGCCTGAAGGTGATGGTATGTAGTTTATAAGTGGATGAAAGTCTTCCAGTATTAGCAGTGCTCATCATATTCTGTATTTTATTTTTTATCTTTCATTATAAAAGAATCCATCACACAGTCTCTGGCTAAATTAAAAGAAATAATAAAAACATATAAACAGGTTCTACTACACCTTGGCACTAGTTTAAGCACTAGCACCATGGTTGTACCAGCCATGTTCCTTCACAGCCTCTCTGTCCTTTCAAATATCCACTAATGGAAAAAGAGCTAACAACTGCTCCCATAGTGGAACCAGCAGCATGCGCTTTGGTTCCCAGTCTCCATGTATGTGAAGATCACACTCCAATACTATCTTTGTCTTCAAGGATGGCGTAGGAGAAGAGAACATTCCCGCATGGCTCTGTACAGAGAGGTGGGGAGTGAAGAACACCTCCCGCTCCCCTTCCTGGCTCCATGTATAGAGCTAGGAAAGGACATTCCCCACACTCATACACATCCTCTACCTCAGGAAATACATTTGCTGAAAAGGGAGAGAGGAGCAATTGCTTAGCTTTTCAACAAAACCATGGCAGCTATTTTCATTTGACTTTGATTGTTGTTTACTTGAAAAACATTAAAACTGGGCTTCCAGAGGTTATGAATCGCAAGAGCTTCAATTATGTTTTTTATAGCATCAATAGGCTTCAAATAATTATAACTGACATGTTCATAATATATTTTAAATACATTCTTTATAAAGTTGCCAGTCACTTCAAGAACATAAGTCATGCTCATCAGAGCATATTAATGATACAATAATTACAGGAAACAGCACTAAAGAATACTCTGTATTATATGAGTTCATTCAAAGTGATATGGAATCAATGCACAAGAGATGTGACTCTACCATAATATAATGTGCATATTAGACAGAAAATTTAAATTTAGGATACAAACCTGCTCTTCCTAATACTGTGTTAGAAGACAAGAATTCTTTTTTCCAAATGTCAATTATAGCAAAAGTTGGTACCCAATATAGTAAATTTCAGTACACCTCTACCCCGATATAACACGAATTCGGATATGACACGGTATAGCAGTGCTCCGGGGGGGCGGGACTGCGCACTCCAGTGGATCAAAGCAAGTTTGATATAACGCGGTTTCACCTATAACTCGGTAAGATTTTTTGGCTCCCGAGGACAGCGTTATATCGGGGTAAATGTGTATTTGGTAAATGTTTTGCATAAAAAAAATTCTCATTCTGGGTTCTCAAAGTAACAACTGCAAAACATTTTAATTAACCCAAGAGAGTAAAGACTGTGTAAAGTAGTGATTTGTAACTTTTTTCAGTTCACATGGGAATAATAATTTAAGTTAGCCTGAGGATTCCTAATACGAGAGCACAACATTCTCACTGTCAGTTTTCAGGTTTAGGGTCAGATTCCCTCTCTTATCACCCTTTGGCACTGGCAAAATATAAACCAGTGGTTCTCAAACAGGGATCCTGGGCCCTCTGGGGGGCCTTTCAGGGGGCCACCAAAATAAACCAAAGAGGGGCCGGTGTTAGTCTTGCTGGGGCCCAGGGTAGAAAGCTGGAGCCCAGGCCCCACCACCCAGGGCTGAAGCCAAAGCCCAAGCAACTTAGCTTCACGGGGCCCCCTGTGGCATGGGGCACTAGGCCGTTGTCCTTCTTGCTAACCTCTACTGCCAGCCCTGGCTGTTAATCTACTGGATATGCAGAAAAACAGTTCTTATGGCACATGTGGGCCATGGAATTTTTACAGCATGTTGTGAGGGAGGAGGGCTCAGAAAGAAAAAGGTTGAGAACCCCTAATGTAAACTACTCCAGGGACTACATAGGCATAGAATCAGTCTCAGAATTAGCCTGCCTATGCACCAATCCCATTCTTCCCCCTCACACACACAGAACTGTGTCCAGAGGATACTGGGAACAGATAAGAATCTAGGTCTTAGAATCATAGAATACCTGGGTGGGAAGGGACCTCAGGAGGTCATCTAGTCCAACCCCCTGCTCAAAGCATGACCAATCCCCAGACAGATTTTTGCACCAGATCTCTAAGTGACCCCCTCAAGGAGTGAACTCATAACCCTGAGTTTAGGAGGCCAATGCTCAAACAACTGAGCTATCTACTGCTTCTAATAAATTCTGGTTTCTGAGAGATAATTCTGTCTATACAACAACTATAACTGAGTCAAGAACCTGGTTGCAGCAAAGTTAAGCTATGTATTGGTTTTGTAAGCATACTAAAGCCTTGGACATTCCCAGGTTGTAACCTGGTTATAGGGTCACAGCTGGGTCCAATGGATAAAACAGTTTTAAACATATTGTAGTAGGATTCCTAACTCGATTATAATTGTAAAGCAACCAAACACTTTTTACCTGTTACGCTATACTGGTATTATACACCGCTAACTGTTAAAGATCTGCAAATCTCTAGATCCAAATTCTGCATATTTAGGGTACACCTGGTTCTCACTGATTTTAGGAGAGAATTTTAGCAGGACACACTAAACACAAATTTTGTCTTTTGGTAAATGATCTAGAAAAGAACTCATGAACGTTCCTCATCTTTGAACTGGGACTAGTTTTCCCATAACTCCTTTTATAACCACAGAACTTCAGAGAAGGTCAAGAAAAGGAAATGGTAGGTCTCACAGCAAGTTATCAATTCTGTCATGGTGCTTATTAGTACACAGTAAAGGATAGGTGCAAATACACTCACCTTTAATGGTTCTTCCCTCACCATAAGCCTATCCATACAATCCACAGCAACAAGTGAGCTTAAAACTATGCATAAACAGTAACAAATGATAATTTCTTCCTCACATGTGGTTTCTGTATGTGAGTGAATGAGTAGGTGCATTAAGTATCTTAAACTCTTGTTGTCTGCCCTGTTCTAGAAAGCATGTCTTCCTCATGAGACTGTATACACTGGGAACAACAAACGTATCTATAATAGTTTTCTCATTGTAGCCACTAACAGACTCACCTGTTACCGTGAGATAGCATCTCTGCCACCCGCTATCATCTTCAATAAGTACCATAGCTCACTCTTTATATTACACTAGTATTGCTCAGGGCTTGTCTACACTTGAAATGCTACAGCAGCACAGCTGCGCCGCTGTAGTACTTCAATGTAGAAGCTCACAACTGCAACAGGAGGGGTTCTCCCATCAGCATAGTTAATTAAGCTCCCTGAGAGGTGGTAGCTAGGTGGATGAAAGAATTCTTCCATCAACCTAAAGCTGTCTACACCAGGGGTTAGGTCGGCTTAACTACATCATTCAGGGTACTATGAGTGCAGTAGCTTGGTCAATTTAACTTTTGAGTGTAGACCTGACGTCAGACTGACTAGCATGAATGAAATTAGACCAATGTAATGCCTTCCCATGGAGCAAACCTTCCTTGATTAAGCACCTGATTCTGCTCCACTGAAGTCAATGGAACTTCTTCCAGGAACTTCAGTGGCAGCAATATTAGTCCTCATAAGCATATAGCATGTGACAAAGAAATAATCAAATCTATTAAGATCTTCTCCCTCATAAAAAAAATTTGTATGGGAAAACTGGCTTTTGTAAGGATGAAAAAAAACACAATAGAGCTAAAAGATAAAGAGATTTATCAGACACTTTGAGTAGGCCATAATATACCATTCGTTTGTTTGTTATTGGACTGAACTGATCACTTCTGATATTTCAACTAATTTTGCAGTTAGTGTTTCCCATCACTTTCATATACACTACTCAACTTTTAAAATCTTCCCCACCCAAAAAACATAGTTACTACCTTTGAATTCAAGTATCAGAGGGGTAGCCGTGTTAGTCTGGATCTGTAAAAGCAGCAAAGAGTCCTTATAGACTAACAGACGTACTGGAGCATGAGCTTTTGTGGGTGAATACCCACTTCGTCGGACTGCATCTGATGAAGTGGGTATTCACCCACGAAAGCTCATGCTCCAATACGTCTGTTAGTCTATAACAGGGGTAGGCAACCTTTCAGAAGTGGTGTGCCGAGTCTTAATTTATTCACTCTAATTTAAGGTTTCACCGTGCCAGTAATACATTTTAATGTTTTTAGAAGACCTCTTTCTATAAGTCTATAATATATAACTAAACTATTGTTGTATGTAAAGTAAATAAGGTTTTTAAAATGTTTAAGAAGCTTCATTTAAAATTCAATTAAAATGCAGATCTCCCCGGACCAGTGGCCAGGACCCGGGCAGTGTGAGTGCCACTGAAAATCAGCTCGCGTGCCGTCTTCGGCATGCATGCCATGAGTTGCCTACCTCTGGTCTATAAGGTGCCACAGGACTCTTTGCTGCTTTTACTTTTGAATTAAAACTCAAAGATTTGAAAGACCAGCAGACAAAGAGAATGAGCTACTGATCTTTGCTTTCTCACAATGCAAGTTACATATATGAGCCATATACATGAGAGGTCATACACTTTTTCATATTTTCTTCCTTGCTTAGGAACTGAATCTATATTACAGCTAAATAGTTCCGTATAAAGTTCAATTTAACCATCAGAAATACCACACAGACACCTAGAAATTTAACTTTGCTATATACAGTAATACACAATATAGCAAACAAATGACAAATATCCTTCAAATGCAGTATACCTCAGAGCCCTATAAATTGGCAGCTAATATGCATTGTTAAAAGCCATTAGAATTTAAAGGCTGATATTTTCAAAATAATTTGGATGTCAAATTCCCATTGAAATCTGTGTGTACTCCCCTTTGAAACCATCTGAAGTTTTGAGCAAGTTTCAGAGGTTCCCCCAAATGCAAGAAAATCTGAAAGATACCTGGCAATAGTCTTGCAATTTTTTTTTAAGATAAGCAATGTTTTTAATGGGATTGTTAATAGTAAGTGCAGTGAAATTAATTAGGAGGCAAAGCATCACCGGGTATTATGGTTGCTTGTTAGCTGAGGTTATAGCAGGTGCTAACATTTGGAAAGGATCTGGCTCACAAAGCAAGCTTGCATTTTTAAAGTTAGTAGGTGGATAACCTCCAACCTCCCCTTTCCCACAACAGATTAGTTTAGGATGATAATGAAGGGGCAAGGGTACTGTACCTGGTGATGGGCAGGTCGAGGCCCCGCTGCAAACTGAGGAAAGGCGGGAGAAACAAACACAAAAGGAAAGGCACAAAGAGTCAGAAAGCCCACAACAAAAAACGAAATGTCATACTACATGCAAAATAAACCCACAAGAAAAAACACAAAAAGTCAAAGCTTTGCTGAAGGACAGTGACAGACAGGTACTACAATATAACAGGTTAACACCACTCCAGTGATAGTGTGCTGCCCAAGAGCTGGGAGAGAGAGAGAGAGAGAGAGAGAGACAACCAAAGCTGCTAGTCATCTTAAAGGCATTCTACTATATGAATACAGATATACTTAATAAGTTAATAAAATATTATGTGTTTTAGACAAGTGGATATCCTTAAAGTGGTTTGACTGACTCAATTTCTGGAGAGTGGAGGACACCTCTGCTTACAACACTGCAATTAACAGCCAGGTAAGCACTTCTAGTGTCCTGCACACTACAGGGAATGCATGCAAATCTCTGTGAGGCAAACAAGACTAAAACAATAATTTGCACATATATAGTGCATTTCATCTTCAAAGTATTTACAGACATTAGCATGTAATCCTACCCCACTATGTGGTGGTAAGTATTGTTCTCCCAATTTTACACATGGGGAAACTGAAGCAAATCGGTTAACCCATGATTTGTCCAGGAAAACAGAGTATGCCAATGGCAGAGCCTGGACAGAACTCACGAGTTCCTGTTTCCCAGTTCTGCGCTCATATCATTAAATCACTTCCCACCCTCTCACATTACAATGGGGAAAAGGATTCAGCATTTAACACACTCAATGAACATTTAGAACATTATCTGGTAATTAGCTGAGTGTTAAAATAGAAATAAAAATGAATGCAAGGCATGGAAAAATATAAATAAAAATGAAAGGGTATCTCTTAGAAGAAATCAAGTTAAGCATTTAAGCCCTTAATTCTCAGTGTGTTAACTGAACTCCAGTCTTTCCTTGAATGATATCTGGTAATCTATTAATAACAGCTCAAATAATTAAACAGAGTACATTAAATTAGATCCCACATTGAGTTTTTATGCACAGCAGCAAAACACTGTGTGCGCACTTCTCCTTGTTGCTAGCTGGGCCTGCCAGTAATGTAAGACACGTAGGGAAGCAAGCAAAGCAGTACAGCTCTGCTAATTCATGGTACTTGTGCAGAGACTGATTTAATACATATTACTTTCTTCTCGTGTGCTACCATATGTTCTAAAATGGAAATTTAATAAAGAACAATAAGGGCAGAAAAGTACACCTATAAGTGAAGTTTGTACATTTCGTATGCAAACTACAGGGATAGTTAAAATATTCTAAATAGGTGACAAAGGCTGGTTTCAAGTTACTGAGTTTTTACTTCACTCAAATAGAAAAAGTAATAGACAGATAAATAAATAAATAAAAATAAGCAAATGGGGTAAGGCTGGCTTACAGCCCCATTTCCCTGCTTCTTAATATTCCTAACACCACCAAATATGACAGAAGCAAAACAAGCATTCACCACTGATTGAATTGATTTTCCTCTCCCCTTTAGAAACATTTTTAAAAATTGCGTATATTTAATACTTCCAAGCAGCAGTCTATAAATACTATAGTTTATTCTACAGTGTTTATATAGTCCTCCTACCTTCATCTCATCATTACAGTTGGATGCAGAATAATCAAATTCTTCAGGAAGAAGAAATGCACACAGCGTATTTCTACCATAAGAGTGTATAAAGTATAATCTATAGTACCAATTCACAAATCATATACAACTTTATTTCTTTTCCATCCTAAACTGTCCCCTGTGTGACATTTCCACTAAACCTCAGATTTTAAAAACACAAGAAAATGTCAATTCATTAGACTAAAAAATTAAAATTTCAGCTTTAATAGTTTTGGCAATTTGTCATGTGACATACTAAAGAGACACTTGGTGTACACAACTTCTAATCCCTCTCCGAAACCTTTAGGTATATTGGAGGGTGGTGGCTTTATTGATCCTTGCAGTAGTAAATGGAGACTATGATGATTCTAAGGAGATGATGTGCAGATTACAATTCAAGTCAGATTTTTCACAGGAGGAATCCCAAAAGCAGAATACAGGTTTCATTTCTTCTGTTTCACATCTGAGAAAACAGGATAGCACTTCCCCTGACAAGGACAAGGCACCAACATAAACATTTCCTGATGGACTACAGGCTCTATTTTATCTGCTAATGAAAGCAGAAAAAGCAATGTGCTTCAAAATCCCTACAAAGAGAGTCGTGGGGTGCAAAAAACAGTGTTGATTAACCTGAGAGCAGAAGTACCTGTCTTATCATTGTTCCATGGAAAATTCTAACTTTTAATCGGCTCTGAAATAAGAGTGGGAAAGTTACATCTTAAGAATACTTAAGCCAAAATATATTCCATGATTAAAAAGTAATACATGTTATAAGAAAAAAATAAAATAAAACCTCAAAGTTAGTGGAAAAGTACCCTAGTCTATTTTGCACTGGTCACCATTGGCTATTGATTTTTATAATTCTTTTTGACAATATTCTTTACTCCTATTGGTAGCTGTAAGCAACAGAACAAACTGTAGTCACTGCTGGCTCAGAGTAAAAATAGAAACTTTATTTTTCCTTTAGATGGTGAAGGTAGTAGATACAGAGGAAAACAGCCTTCTGTGAAACCTGGATCCAACATTTCTGCCACTCATGCCCTTATTGGTCTCACTCACAAACCCTTTTGCACATTGCTGGCAACTTCTACATATGTTGATGTAGATTTTGCACACTGCATGAATATAACCACTTTTTATGGGTTATTACAATAGCCACTACAGTCCTGTCTCCCAGATTATGTTTTTCAGCAATTTCTCTACATCAAACAGATTGCTTTAAAATAAACTAGTGTTTAGGGTTGGGATTGACAACAGGAAATGGAAGTAAAGCAGTAATTATACTTGGGCTGAACAGTATTTAAAACTTTTTCCCCAACTGGAACTGAAGTTTGAAATTCTTGGTATCAAATACAAATTACACTCCAAAAACTAAATGGGAAAATATCTGAAGCCACTTTAATTGCAAAAAAAACAGGAGTACTTGTGGCACCTTAAAGACTAACAAATTTATTTTAGCATGAGCTTTCGTGAGCGAAAGCTCATGCTAAAATAAATTTGTTAGTCTTTAAGGTGCCACAAGTACTCCTGTTTTTTTTGCGGATACAGACTAACACGGCTGCTACTCTGAAACTTGAATTGCAAAGGCAGCTGTCCAGAGAGGAATAGAAATGCCTAGACTGTGCAATTGCCAATGGCCCTTTAATGCAGAAATAGAATGGAGTAAGCTTTGGCTGCTCAAGAATGCAGTGTTAGGGTCACTTCATCAGTGCAACAGCTTACCTATCCTCACCAGCTGGGTCAGCTGTATGATGGATTGGACTACACTAGAGAATCCCAGGATGGCAAAGGAATTATCACACCATCTTCCTCATCCGCTCTTTGCCCTCCCATCACCACCAGAAAAGAAGATAAAACTAAAAGAAATCAAACCCAGAACAAAACGCAAGAGTAGTTCAGGACCAGCTAGTCATGCATTTGTTTTGGGGATAGGGGTTGTAATGGAATGTTATATGTGCGGTTTTTTAGTAATGGAGTGGTAATGGTCACTAGCAGAGCAGATGGCAAAAACTGCATACAGGATAGTTTAAAATAAAATAGTTCATGACCACAGAAAAATAGCTGACAACTGCAGACAAACTCTTCTTCATTATTTCCTCTAATTATGTGGCAAAATCCCTACAATTTTGTGAATTTTCAGCCAAATATTCTGAAAGTGTCATCCCTTTAAGTGTAAGCCCAAATTCTTCCTGTCTAAATCCTGAAAGATCAGACCCTCCCAAACCATTCTTTCACCGTTTAACCTGGCAGAAACTGCCATGGTATCTCATGTTTTTAGTAAAGAAGCAATCAGTGCATTTCTGTAGATCAGTCAACAAAATCATGTGGTAAAAAAAAAAAAACAACAAAAAAATTAAACAGTGCCATTGGCACAATTGCCTGCAAGAAGGAGTACAGTTTGTTATATTGCTTACAATGCAGTATTTTATCCAGCCTCTTCCAGCCAGGGACCTGTAAACCGGATTCTGTTCCAAAACCTTCCTCCTCTTCCAGTTGTCTGTGCAATGTATTGGCACTGTTCTGCTGGGCTGTCAAAAAAACTGGTTTAGAGATGCAGCTCTTCAGTCAGGTTTTGCTCCAGTTCTAACCATGTAAATTTACTCTTGCTTTTCAACAATTAGAGATAAAGATGATGATCATACTTATAGAGAAAAGATTTACCATCATCACTATCCCACATTACTGATTAGAACTGGGGACTAAATGAAATGAGTTGGGGGTCTCTGCCCAGTTACAAATGTGCAGCTGACCATGTCATAAAAACACCATCAAACCTGGAATTAGTTGGCTCTCTCAGCACAGAGATCAAGGACTCAATAGGCCACAAAGACTAACCCTTCTCTGAATTCCCTAGAGGTGAAAGTTCCAGAAGAGGGTTAAGGCACAAGGGGAGGAGAGAGGAGGGAAAAGGGGGACACTTGCCCTGTATTATACCTGATTAAAGACTGCTGTCTTGAAGACTTTCAGTTGCCACCCTTCAGCAGCATTCTACTCTAAAAAAGGAAGAGTGCTGGAGATGGTGCAGCAACTTTAGCGGTAACCCAAAATGTTATGACACAGGAGATGTGGATCTGCAAGGGACAGAGGGACTGCAGCTCCCTAGGCTAGCTGAGGCTTCAGGTATAGCGGAGGTGATCTACTCTGCCTCCAAAAGTAGGGATAAGCATTGAGGCTGCAGGAGGGCCTCCTAGTATCAGATGGTATTGTACTACAAACATAGATTTCCCAACATGAGGCTCGTTTCAGGGAGTCAGAGGCCTAAAATAGGAGAACAGTATTAAAATATGCATAAAAAGAGGATGATAGAATCCAAAGTTTGATCCAAAGGCCTTACCACAAAAAGATTCTGAGATTCATAAAACTCTATATAAAGCTGCAGGTACACATACATAGTGATATATTAAAGAGTTTGAACTGATCCAGTGGAAATGATTCAGGCAATGTTCCCTGAGCCACTGCAGACTGAGAGTGCTACTTTGGAGACTTAATTTCATTTACTGATCTTTGTTCTAACATTTTATCAAATGTTTCTATAAAGAAAAAAAAATGAAGCAAAGAGAAAGACACTGATAATGAATCTACCGGTAATTTCTAAAATGAGGTGAACCTGAGTGAGAATACACTAAAAATAAATCATGCCATTGGGAAGTAGTTGAGAATCTCTCCATCGCTTTCCTTTCACATAAGCTACCTTAAAAGAAACTTCTCCTAACACAAAAGGGTTTAAAAATGCAATAAAGATTTGCTGTTTGGAAATTGCTTCTAGAAGTCAATAAAACACTTTCCAGAGAAATGCTACTATACACACGGAGAGACACACAAATGAGAGAGAAAGAACAGAAACTAGAGCAAACAAGTGCTCCCTTACCGGAGAGCGGGTCTGAGGCTGTGTGTTCATTGTTTGAGGAGTTTGGGGGTACACCAATGTGGCTGGAGCTGCATTCTGCCCTGAGGGGTAAGGGGCCTGGCAAAGAACAGACAAAAATGTTAATATACCAAATAATTTATTCAGAGAGAAATTAAAGGCACCAAAACACACCATCAGATGAACTGGTGATTACTGTTGAGACAAGGTAGTTAAAATAGACAGATTCCTCTTCTGTTGAGATGAAATGCCTATCAATTTATTCATATGGTGCACAAAACACCACATTCATTTTCTTAAAAAACCTCAGCAGAGGAGACCATGATTAGGGCTAAGATTTTGTCATGGATATTTTTAGTAGAAGTCAGGGACAGCTCACAGGTTTCAATGAATTTTTCTTTATTGCCCATGACACGTCCGTGACTTTTACTAAAAATATCCATGATAAAATGGGAAGGGGCTGGGCAGCTGCGGGGTGGTTGGGAGCTCCAGGGCCCCCACCACCTGTGGGAGCTCAGAGCTCCAGGGTCCCTCTGCCCCCCATGGTGGTGGGGAGCTGCAGAGTCCCTCTGCCCCTTCTCCGTGGCGGGGAGCTGCAGGGATCTCCCCTGCCACCGCCACAGAGAAGAACTGCGGGGATCCTCCTGCCCCCCCCCACCCATGGCGGCTGGGGGCTGTGGGGATCCCCCTGCCTCACTGCAGCAGACAGCTGTGGAGATCCTCCTCCCACAGCTAGGTAGCTGCAGGGATCTCCCTGCCACTGCCGCGGCCAGGGAGCTGCGGGGGTCTCCCTGCCTAGCCATGGCAGCCAGGTTGCTGAAGTCACGGAGGTCTTTGGAAGTCCTGGATTCTGTGACTTCCACAACCTCCATGGCAAAACTGTAGCCTTAATCATTATGAATAGTGTTTATCAATTTAAAAGCTCTGCATTGTTTGAATCCTCTGGTCCACACACTGATTTTAATACAATTCTCTATAAATTTCTGAGAAAACTTAGAATAACGATGTGCTGCTGACAAATGCTCCAAAATAAGACAGATGACAAAAAATTAAGTAGCATGCAACTACACCTCTACCCCAATATAATGCGGTCCTCAGAAGACAAAAAATCTCACCGCATTATAGGTGAGACCGCATTATATCAAACTTGCTTTGGCTCTCCCTGTTCCTTGTTCCCTGACTGTCCCCTCCAGAGACCCCCATCCCTAATCACCCCCAGGACCCCACCCCCCCTGCTCCCTGTCCCCTGACTGCTCCGCCCCCTAGCCACAGCCCCCACCCCTTGACAGGCTCTCACCAGCAGCAGCGGGAAGTGGAGCAGCCCGGCCCTAGCCCGCTCCACTCCGCCACTCCGCTTCCCGCCGCCGGTGAGTGTTGGGAGATTGGGGAAAGGACACCCCCTCACACACTCACCGGCGGCGGGAAGCAGAGCGACGCAGCCCCAGCCTGCTCCACTTTTCTTGCCCCAGCCCCAGCCGTGTTGCTGGGGGGGAGGGCTGGGGAAAGGTCCTGCACTCACCTGCGGCGGGAAGCAGAGTGCTACGACTAGGAGCTGGCAGTGGAGCTGGCTGGGGCAGGGCTGCCGCCGCCGGTGAATGCGTGGAGGTTGGGGAAAGGACACCCCACCCCGCATTCACCGGCGGTGGGAAGCGGAGCAATACGGCCCCAGCCTGCTCCACTTTCCTTGCCCAGGCCCCAGCCATGTCGCTGGGGGGGGGGGGGGGCGGGGAGGTCCTGCACTCACCTGCGGCGGGAAGCGGAGCGACGCAGCCCCAGCCTGCTCCACTCTGCTAACTCCCAGCCGCGGCGCTCTGCTTCCCGCCGCAGGTGAGTGCAGGGAGGTTGGGGAAAGGATGGCCCCCCATACTCACCTGCGGCGGGAAGCGCCATGGCTGGGAGTTAGCAGAGTGAAGCAGGCTCGGGCTCCGTTGCTCCGCTTCCGCTGCTGCCAGTGAGTGCGGGGGGATCCCCTCCCCTGAGCGACACGGCTGGGGACAGGGCAAGGGAAGCAGAGTGGGCTGCTCCCGGCCCCCCCTCTGGGACTGTGGGGCTCCAAAAGTGCCCCCCACAGCTCCTGCCTCCCAGACCCTGGGGGGAGAGGGGGAGCCCCTGACTGCCCCCGAGACCCTCTGCCCCTTATCCAACCCTCAGTCCCAGTCTGGCCCAGCACCCTTAACATGCTGCTCAGAGCAGAGTGTCAGAGCTTTACCGCCTTGTATGCGAACCCGCCTTATATCGGGTCGCGTTATGTCGGGGTAGAGGTGTGGTATAAGTCACTATCCTTATAAAAATCAGGAGTACTTGTGGCACCTTAGAGACTAACAAATTTATTTGAGCATAAGTTTTCGTGGGCTACAGCCCAACTTCATTGGATGCATGTAGTGGAAAATACAGTAGGAAGATATATATATATATATACACACAGAGAACATGAAGCAATGGGAGTTACCATATACACTATAAGGAGAGTGATCAGTTAAGGTGAGCTATTATCAGCAGAAGAGAAAAAGAACTGTTTGTAGTGGTAATGAAAATGGCCCATTTCCAGCAATTGACAAGGAGATGTAAAGAACTTGGGGGGGGGGGGGGGGGGGATAAGTATGGGGAAATAGTTTTACTTTGTGTAATGGCCCATCCACTCCCAGTCTTTATTCAAGCCTAGTTTGATGGTGTCCAATTTGCAAATTAATTCCAATCCAGCAGTCTCTCGCTGAAGTCTGTTTTTGAAGTTTTTTTGTTGTAATATTGCAACTTTTAGGTCTGTAATCTAGTGACCAGGGAGATTGAAGTGTTCTCCAACTGGTTTTTGAATGTTATAATTCTTGACGTCTGATTTGTGTCCATTTATTCTTTTACACAGAGACTGTCTGGTTTGGCCAATGTGCATGGCAGAGTGGCATTGCTGGCACATGATGGCATATATCACATTGGTAGATGTGAAGGTGAATGAGCCCCTGATCGCATGGCTGATGTGATTAGGTCCTATGATGGTATCTCCTGAACAGATATGTGGACAGAGTTGGCAACGGGCTTTGTTGCAAGGATAGGTTCCTGGGTTAGTGTTTTTGTTGTGTGGTTGTGTGATGTGCAGATACAGACTAACACAGCTGCTACTCTGAAATCTGTCCTTATAAAGTGTTCAGAACATATCAAAATGGCCTAAAACTGTTATAGGCATATGGGGGCAGACCCGCTGCTGATATAAAGTTACACCAGCAGAGAATATGCCCAATGGTACTTATTCCAAAAGTAAGAGTAACTTGGAGTAGTACAGTTATGACAATTGTAGATTTTTTACACTAGGAATTTCAGAACATTCTACTTAAAAACCTAAATTAAAAAAGCTTTATTTTATCATGTAATTTATTCTCCATCCCTCATTCCTTAATAGATGTATTATATTTTAAGCCATTTAATGATGACACTGCCCAACTGCAGCACTGCCACTGATAGATAATTATCAGCCTTACTATTATCAAAGCAGTTTTTCTTCTTTTCTCAGTTTTAAATTCCTTAATAAACGGTGGTGCAAATCTGTTAATTAAAAAACAACAACCTGCATTCATTACAATGCTGATGAAAACATTGAATTAAGAGCACAGATGACCTAAGTCCTCTTGAATCACAGAAACTCTTAGAGCAGTGTTTCACAACTAGTGTGTTGCAACGAAGGGTGAATCACACAAGGGAATTAGGGGTCATGAGGCATCAAAAATTTTATTACTATCTAAAGCAAAGAAAATTTCGCTACCCTATTCCTCACACACTCAAAAAAGATCAAGTATTCTCCATCAGCTTCTCTAAACACACACAAATACATCATATAGGCTTATTGCTGTTACTGGATTTTTTTATTCTTTTCACATTTACTTTTTTAGTAAATGTAAGAGGGTAGAGAATTTTTTACTTTGAATAAGGGATTGCCAATTTCAAAAGGCTGAGAAACACTGCCTAGAGCATACACAGTAATAATGCAAAGTTGCCCCCGCATGCCCTGCTAAAGTACCTCAACTATGATCAACCCTCTCAGGGTCACCAGCAAATAGTTTCAGTTGCGATGGTGATTTGTGATATGACCAGAGGTCACCAAATCATTTCACACAGGCCACCAAACAGCAATCATATGGTAACAACTTTCATTCACTACTAATCAAAGTCCATTTTGAATCAGGGTCTTAGAAATAAGAGGATACCTATCCCAAGCTGCCCAGCCTTCAAAAGAAATGCTCTCTTTGCATTTCTGTGAGGATTGGGTTGCTTATTTGTTTCTCTCTAACAGCTCAATTTTTAACATCATAATATTTAGCTCTTCAGTACCACCATCCCACACTGGGCCAACTTCACGGTCTACCATAGTAACATTATTTCTAAAATGGCCTCTCTGGCATGGCATCTGGGGCACTGTAAAGCACATTCAAGAACACAAACACGACAATCTGTTTTAAAATCTCCAATATTTTTGATATTTCCTGAAGGTAGAGATAGTATCACAAGGTACCATTATGGAGGGCACCAATGGCTGACTCTGTTTAAGTTTAAGGCTCACTATGATCCATCTTCAGCTGAAGATTTCAAAGGGAATGAATCAGAATATAAGTAAGGAGCGAAGTACAGACAATTACTGTTTTGTAAAATTTTGAAAATATCTATCGTGTGTGTTTTAATGGGCACATGAAAAAAAATAATATTTGTGAAGTGCCTAAAAACTTAAGTAGTATTTTTTGGCATGTGGAATTACTGTGAATTCATGGTGCAAGCTGCAGCAATTCTAAAGGAGCCACTTTTGGTCTCTATATTCAACATTCTAAATATTGAAATTCATGAGTAGGTCGACAAAAGCAATAAAGAAAAGTCTGCTTCAATCCCTACTGTGATGCCTGAAGGATGGGTTGAGGGGCACTAGCCCTCAACCACTGCTCAGTGCATCTGAACAACAGATTTAAATGATCAGACTAAGGCTATGTCTACATTATAGCCTATGTCAGCAAAATGTATGTTGCACAGGGATGTGAATATTCTACCACCCCCACCCACCCCCCGCGACATAACATAGTCCCTTACAAAATAAAATGGGTTTAATGGTGTGCAGTCTGTGTCTGATGAACTAATAAAACTGATGATAAACATGGAGGGAATTGTTTAGTAAATTTCCCTATGGTCAAAATGAACTTTAAGTCACTTTGCTGGTCCTCCAATGCATTCCACGTTAAATTCAAACTTTTGTCCTTTCCTTCCAAACTCTTCACCATGTAGCCACTGCCTACATCTCAGATCTGGTCTTCCTTTTGCAATTCTCACCCTACTTGCTCTAATCTCTCTGTGTCACCATACTCTCCCATTTGTCTTTGAATAATTTTTGAGGCTTCCACTTTTGCTAGGAAGGTAGGGCTATCAAGCAATTAAAAAAATTAATCATGATTACTGATGCTGTTAAAAATAGAATACCATTTAAATATTTTGGGATGTTTTCTACATTTTCAAATATACTGACTTAAATTACAACACAGAATACAGTGCTTACTTTATATTTATTTTTATTACAAATATTTGCTCTGTAGAAAACAAAACAATAGTATTTTTAGGGCTGTATTCTGTGTTGTAACTGAAATCAAAATGTATATTCATTTGTTACAAATATTTGTACTGTAAAAATGATAAACAAAAGGAACAGTATTTTCCAATTCACCTCATACAAGTACTGTAGTGCAATCTGTTTGTCGTGAAAGTGCAACTTAAAAATAAATATAGATTTTTTTTGTCACATAACTGCACTTAAAAACAAAACAATGTAAAACTTCAGAGCCTACAAATCCGCTCAGTCCTACTTCATGATCAGACAATTGCTAAGAGAAACAAGTTTGTTTACATTTACAAGAGATAATACTGTCCTCTTCTTATTTCCAATGTCACCAGGAAGTGAGAACAGGCATTTCCATGGCATTTGTGTAGCCAGCATTGCAAAGTATTTATGTGCCAGATATGCTAAACATTCGTATGCCCAGGGCAGGTGCAAGGATGTTTCCCGCCCTAGGCGAAACTTCCACCTTGTGCCCCCCACCCCCGAGCCCTGTGGCAGCTCTCCGCCCCCCTCCGCCCTAAGGCGCCCCCCCGCGGCAGCTCCCCTCCTCTGCCCTGAGGCGCCCCCCCCATGGCAGCTCCCCGCGGCCTGGGGAGCCGTGCGGCAGCTCCCCGCCCCAGCTCACCTCTGGTCCACCTCCACCCCGAGCACACCGTTGCCACTCCATTTCTCCCGCCTCCCAGGCTTGTGGCGCCAATCAGCGGTTTGACGCCACAAGCCTGGGAGGGAAAGAAGCATAGCGGAGCGGCATGCTCAGGGGAGGAGGTGGAGCAGAGGTGAGCTGGGGCAGGGAGGAGTTCCCCTGCGTGCCGCGCCCCCTCCCTACTTGCTGCAGGAGGCCCTCCCCGCGCCCCCCTGCCCCAGGTCCCTCCGCCTAAATGCCGATGACAACCCGGGCGGCCGAAGATCCGGCCACCGCGGTCGCTGCCGAAGGACCCGAAATGCCGCCCCCCAAATGCTAGTGCCCTAGGCGACTGCCTAGGTCGCCTGATGGGTTGCACCGGCCCTGCGTATGCCCCTTCATGCTTCGGCCACCATTCCAGAGGACATACTTCTACGCTGATGACGCTCCTTAAAAAAATAATGCGTTAATTAAATTTGTGACTGAAGTCCTTAGGGGAGAATTGTATGTCCCCTGCTCTACCCATATCCTGCCATATATTTCATGTTACAGCAATCTCAGCTAATGACCCAACACATGTTGTTCATTTTAAGAACACTTTCACAGGAGATTTGACAAAATGCAAAGAAGGTACCAATGTGAGATTTCTAAAGATAGCTACAGCACTCGACCCAAGGTTTAAGAATGTGAAGTACCTTCCAAAATATGAGAGGGACAAAGCGTGGAGCATGCTTTCAGAAGTCTTAAAAGAGCAACTCTCTGATTCAGAAACTACAGAATCTGAAGCACCAAAGAAGAAAAATCAACCTTCAGCATTAGACTTACTGGGGCTCAGGGCAGAAAGCCAAAGCACAAGCCCTGCCACCCAGGGCTGAAGCTGAAGCCTGAGCAACTTAGTTTTGTGGGGGCCCCTGTGGCATTGGGCAGTGGGCAATTGCTCTGCTTGCTACCCCCTAATACCAACCTTGGCTTTTACTTGACAGGATATGCAGAAAAGAGGAAGTTACTCACCCTGTGCAATAATTATGGCTCTTCGAGATGTGTACCTCGATGGATGCTCCACTGTAGACGTGCTTGCATCCCAGTGCTGCTGATCAGAAAACTTTGGTAGCAGTGTCCGTGAGGCCCACACACATGCTGTCTCTCCTCATACTTGTCACAAGGCTAAACAACATCCATGGGCTAACTACCCTCAGTTCCTTCTCCACCAGAGAGTCATTGACAAGAACTCCAGAGGAGAGGAGGGTGGGTTACAGAACACGCATAGGGACACACATCTCGAAGAACCATTGTTACTGCATAAGGTGAGTAACTTCCTCTTCTTCGAGTAGTGTCCCTATCAGTGCTGCACTGTACGTGACTCCCGAGCAATATCCTACTGGAGGGCTGGAGCTTTGCAGTTGGGTCAGTTACAGATGACACTACTGTGGAGCCAAAGATGGCATCGGCGGTGGAGTCCCCAGTAATTGCATAGAGTTCTGTGAAGGTATGGACTGATGACCACGTCACTGCTCTATAGATTTCTGAGATAGGGACATTCTTGAGGAAAGCAACAGATGAGAAGATCGATCTCATGGAGTGTGTGAGAATACCATCTGGAGGCGTAATATTGCAAATCTGATAACATTGTCCAATGCAGTTCAAGACACACTTGGAGAGTCTCTGGGCTGATATTGCTGGGCCCCTGGATCTCTCCACAACAGAAAGGAAAAGCTTAGCTTAGGAGACTTCCTCGCCCTCTCCAGGTAAAAGGCATGGGGGCTCTCCTGACATCTAACGTGTGTCGTATAGCCTCGCTGTTATCATGGTGAGGCTTGGGGTAAAAAGACAGAAGGTGGATCAGTTGGTTCATGTGAAACGGGGAAGTCACCTTAGGGGTGAATTTGGGTGTGGCCTGAGTGTGACCTTGTCCCACAAGAATACTGTGTAGGGGAGAATGTGTCATCAGAGTAGCTATTTCCCCTATTGTCCTAGCCGAGGTGATTGCCACCAGGAAGGCTGGTTTTATTGACAGGTATGTAAATGAACAGGTTGCAACTGGTTCAAAAGGAGGTCTAGTCAGGCTTTTCAGCACCAGGTTTAGATCCCATGTAGGGGTGGGATGTCGGGGTTGTGGGAAAAAGCTTACTCCCCTGATGAGTTGTTTTGTAGTTGGGTGTAAGAGCACCCTCTACATGTTGGTGGAAGGCTGCTATAGCCACTAGGTGGACCCTGAGTGAACTGAGAGACAGTCCCGATCTTTAAAGAGTTAGTACATACTCTAGGATCTTTGGAAGAGTAGCGGATGTCAGACTAATTTGTTCAGATTTACACCAAGCCTAAAACCTGGACCACTTTTGTACCTCCTTTGAGCAGGAGCTTTCTATCTGTTGGAACCATGAAGGAGCCAACTCTTGAGGTGCAGAATCCCCCGATTGGGATGGAGAATGCAGCCTTCATTCTGCGAGAGGAGGTATGGAGTGGATTGAAGAGAGATTGGTGGGCACTTCACGAGTTGTAACAGGTAAGGGTACCAAGTCAGTCTTGGCCAAGTGAGATCAGTATGATGAGTGCTCCTTCTCTTTTTATTTTTAATAGCGGAAACGGAGGAAAGGCACAGAGAAGGGCTCTGTCCCAGGGAAGGAGGAGAGCATCATCCAGGGAATATTGCCCCATCCCTGCTCTGGAACAGTAGAATGGACATTTCTTATTCAGGTTAGTAGCAACCAGGTCAGTATCCCCCATCATCCGAATCGGTCATGAAATACTGTTGGGTCATGTGGGAATTTGCAACTAAGACTGTCCTCTACCAAGTTTTTTGTGCCCAGCAGGTAGGCCACTGATAGTGTAATGTTGTGAGAGATACATCAGTTTCATAACTTTAGTGCTTCTGTGCAGAAGGCAGGGTGACCTTGCTCCTTCCTGTCGATTTATATAATGCAAACATGCTATGTTGTCTGTTAGGATTCGTGTGTGTTCCTTTGATCAGTGGGAGGAAATGGGTGCAGGCATTCCTGACTGCCCAGAGGTTGATCACAGAACCATAGAATATCATGGTTAGAAGGCACCTCAGGAGGTTATCTAGTCCAACCCCCTGCTCAAAGCAGGACCAAACCCAACTAAATCATCCCAGCCAGGGCTTTGTCAACCCTGATCTTAAAAACCTCTGTGGAAGGAGATTCCACCACCTCCCTAGGTAACCCATTCCAGGGCTTCACCACCCTCCTCGTGAAAAAGTTTTTCCCAATATCCAACCTAAACCTCCTCCACTGCAACTTGAGACCATTACTCCTTGTTCTATCATCTGGTACCACTGAGAACAGTCTAGATCCATCCTCTCTGGAACCCCCTTTCAGGTAGTTGAAAGCAGCTACTCATTCTTCTCTTCTGCAGACTATACAATCCCAGCTCCCTCAGCCTCTCCTCATAAATCATGTGCTCCAGCCACCTAATCATTTTTGTTGCCCTCCGCTGGACTCTTTCCAATTTTTCCACATCCTTCTTGTAGTGCGGAGCCCAAAACTGGACACAGTACTCCAGATGAGGCCTCACCAATGCTGAACAGAATGGAATGATCACATCCCTCGATCTGCTGGCAATGCTCCTACTTATACAGCCCAAAATGCCATTAGCCTTCTTGGCAACAAGGGCACACTGTTGACTCATATCCAGCTTCTTGTCCACTGTAACACTGTCCTAGGTCCTTTTCTGCAGAACTGCTGCCTAGCCACTCGGTCCCTAGTCTGTAGCAGTGCATGGGATTCTTCCTTCCTAAGTGCAGGACTCTGCACTTGTCCTTGTTGAACCTCATCATATTTCTTTTGACTCAATCCTCTAATTTGTCTAAGTCCCTCTGTATCCTATCCCTACCCTCCAGCGTATCTACCACTCCTCCCAGATTAGTGTCATCTGCAAACTTGCTGAAAGTGCAATCCATGCCATCCTCCAGATCATTAATGAAGATATTGAACAAAACCAACCCCAGGACTGACTCTTGGGGCACTCTGCTTGATACTGGCTGCCACCTAGACATGGAACCATTGATCACTACACGTTGAACCCAACGATCTAGCCAGCTTTCTATCTGTCTTATAGTCCATTCATCCAGCCCATACTACTTTAACTTGCTAGCAAGAATACTGTGGGAGACCATATCAAAAGCTTTGCTAAAGTCAAGGAATAACACGTCCATTACTTTCCCCTCATCAACAGAGCCAGTTATCTCATCATAGAAGGCAATCAGGTTGGTCAGGCACGACTTGCCCTTGCTGAATACATGCTAACTGTTCCTGGTCACTTTCCTCTCCTCTAAGTGTGTCAAAATTGATTCCTTGAGGACCTGCTCCATGAATTTTCCAGGGACTGAGGTGAGGCTGACTGGCCTGTAGTTCCCCAGATCCTTCTCCTTCCCTTTTTTAAAGATGGGCACTATATTAGCCTTTTTCCAGTCATCTGGGACCTCGCCCGATCGCCAAGAGTTTTCAAAGATAATGGCCAATGGCTCTGAAATCACATCCGCCAATTGCCTCAGCACCCTCGGAAGCATTAGATCTCGACCCATGGACTTGTGCATGTCCAGCTTTTCTAAACAGTCCTGAACCACTTCTTTCTCCACAGAGCGCAGGTTACCTCCTCCCCATACTGTGCTGCCCAGTGCAGTAGTCTGAGGGCTGACATTGTTCATGAAGACAGAGGCAAAAAAAGCATTGAGTACATTAGCTTCTTCCATATCGTCTGTCACTGGGGGTATGTCCAGACTACCCGCCATATCGGCGGGTAGCCATCAATTTTTCGGGGATCGATATATTGCGTCTCATCTAGACACGATATATTGATCCCCGAACGCGCTCACATCGACTCCGGAACTCCACCGGAGTGAGCAGCGGTAGTGGAGTCGACACAGGGAGCCGCAGACGTCAATCCCGCGCCATGAGGACCCAAGGTAAATCGATCTAAGATACTTCGACTTCAGCTATGCTATTCACGTAGCTGAAATTGCGTATCTTAGATCGATACCCCCTAGTGTAGACCAGCCCTAGGTTGCCTCCCTCATTCAGTAAGGGGCCCACACTTTCCCTGACCTTCTTATTGTTGCTAACATACCTGTAGAAACCCTTCGTTACTCTTAACTTCCCTTGCTAGCTGCAACTCCAAGGGTATGTACACACTACCCGCTGGATCGGCGGGTAGTGATCGATCTATCGGGGATCGATATATCGTGTCTCGTCTAGATGCAATAAATCAATTCCCGAACGTGCTCCCATCGACTCCAGAACTCCACCAGGGCGAGATGCAGAAGCGGAGTCGACGGGGGAGCCACGGTCGTCGATCCTGCGCCATGAGGATGGGAGGTAAGTCAAAATAAGATACGTCAACTTCAGCTACGCTATTCCCGTAGCTGAAGTTGCATATCTTACATCGACTCCCCATCCCCCCCGTGTAGACCATCCCCTAGTGTGATTTGGCCCTCCTGATTTCACTCCTGCATGCCTGAACAATATTTTTATACTCCTTCCTGGTCATTTGTCCAATCTTCCACTTCTTGTAAGCTTCTTTTTTGTGTTTAAGATCAGCAAGGATTTCACTGTTAAGCCAAGCTCGTCGCCTGCCATATTTACGGTTATTTCTACACATCAGTTCCCTGAGGGAGTCAAAGTCTGCTTTTCTGAAGTCCAGGCTCCATATTTTGCTGCTCTCCTTTCTTCCTTGTGTCAAGATCTTGAACTCAACCATCTCATGGTCACTGCCTCCCAGGTTCCCATCCACTTTTGCTTCCCCTACTAATTCTTCCCTGTTTGTGAGCAGCAGGCCAAGAAGAGCTCTGCCCCTAGTTGGTTCCTCCAGCACTTGCACCAGGAAATTGTCCCCTACACTTTCCAAAAACTTCTTGGATTGTCTGTGCACTGCTGTATTGCTCTCCCAGCAGATATCGTCCACCTCATCCCCCTGGTCTGGTGGTCTATAGCACTAGTTGTGGAGACCACTCGCTTTGTGTTGTACAGTTGTTTAGATGCAAGCCCCATCCTACCAGGGATGCATTGGTGGTGAGAAGTAACAACAGGGAACTTTGTGAAAAGGGGAACCCTTTGCAAACATCTGCTGGGTTTTTCTGCTAGTCTAGTGAGTTCTTGATCTTGGTGGGCAGTGACAGAAGTTTGTCTAATCTGTAGACCAAGCCTAACAACAACTGGAAACACTGCATGTGAAGCCTGGCATGAGGTACCACTGCTGTGCTGGCTGCCATATGCCCTAAGAGTTGGAGGCAGTCTGGCTGATATTTGGGGGGCTTTTTTGTTTTGTCTCTATGAGCATGACCAAGGACAAGAACCTGTATTGAGGTAGAAATGCTTTGGCCTGTAACATGTCAATGTGGGCCCCTCTGAGTTCCAGGTGCTGTACCAGGGTAAGGGTTGATTTCTGGGCATTGATCTGTAGGCCCAGTTCTGTGAACAAGTCTATTGTGGTTTTGGTAACCAGGCAAGCCTGGTTGAAGAAGCAGGCTCTGAAGAGGCAGTTGTCCAGGTAAGGGTAGAGAATGATCCTCCCAGGAACAAAGATGAGCGTCCACTACTAAAAGACTCTTGGAAAATATCCTCAGAGCTGAGGAGAGTCTGAAAGCGAGTACTCTGTACTGGTAGTGGTCTTGTCCTAGAGTAAATCTGAAGAACCATCTGTGGGAGGGTAAGATTGAGATATGGAAATAGGCATCCTGAATTTTGAGGGCTGAAAACCAGTCTCCCTGTTCAATGCTGGAATAATCATTGCAAGACTGATCATCTTGAATTTTTGAGTTTTGACAAACTTGTTGCGTGCTCTAAGGTCTAATATGGGTCTTGAACAGCCCTTCCTCTTGGGTAGCAGGAAACAGCAGGAGTAAAAACCTTTGCCTCGTAAATGTTGAGGTACTGGTTCTATGGCTCCTGACTTGAGAGGCAACCTATTTCTTGTCGTAGTAAACTCTTGTGAGAAGGGTCCCTGAAAAGAGACAGGGAAGGGTGTTATGAAGGGGGAGGGAGGTAAGTGGATGGAATACACTTGCGAACGATTTCCAAGCCCCATCAGTCCAATGTTATGCGTTCCCAGGTGCTGTGGAACATGGCAAGATGGTAGCCAATGGGTAAGATAGGTTGGTCAGCTGTAGTGGTTGAGAGCAGTGGTCTGTCAACACCTTAACCAAATGTCAAAATTGATGTTTGAAGGTGGAGATTTGTGATGTGGGAGGTTGTGGACCTGATAGTTTGCATCTGGAGAACCTAGATTTCTTTTGTTGAGGTTCATAAAAGTGGTGAGTCGGGTACTGAGTGGTACGTGATTTATGTTGGGGGTGCCGACTAAGTTTTCTTTTTTGTCTAGGCATATAGATCCCTAATGAGTGGAGAGTGGCCCTGGAATCTTTATGGGAATGGAGTCAGTCTTCTCTGCAAACAGCTTGGTGCCTTCAAAGGGAAGGTTCTCAACAGTCATCTGCACCTCTTTAGGGAAGCCCGAAAGGTGTAACAACGACACAAGTTGCATAACCACCACTCTGGAGATGAATGGGGCCACTGTATCGGTTGCATCATCATGGGCTGGCTGGAGCATTGTTTTGGCTATTAGATGCCCTTCCTGGATAATAGCTAGGAACTGGTCATGCTCTGACTCTGGAAGCGGATCACTAAAGCTGTTGAGTTTTGAATAGTTAACATAGTCATACTTTGCTGTTAAGGCTTGATAATTTTCAATTTGCAACTGCAATGTAGCAGAGAAGTAGGCTTTCCTCCCAAAGAGGTCTAAGTGCTTCCAATCTCTATCATGGGGATCTCATTCAGCGCTGATGGCCCTGGGAGTTTACCACAACCACAACGAAGGACTTAGGGGGAGGGAAGGAGAAAAGAAATTCCATCTCCCTAGCTGAGACGTAATATTTATCGGCCTGTTTACAAGTAGTCATCTCTGATGCTGAGGTTTGTCACATAGTTTTTGCAGAGTTCAGGAGAGCCTCACTGATAGGGAGGGCTATTCTGGAGGACGAAGAAGAGCGTAAGGTGTTAAGAAGTTTGTGGTGAGTGTCCTTCATTTCCTCCAAGTGTATCTGCAGCGTATCTGCAACCCTTTTTGCTGAGTCCTAGAAAAGCCAGAAATCACTGACTAAGGATGGAGGTGGGGGCATGACTGCCTCATCTGGAGAGGAGGAAGGTATCTTGGTCCTTGGAGTAACCTCATCCTCAAGTCCACCCTCATGTTCCTCCAAGATCTCCTCTGGAGGTTTCAAGGTTCTGGATACTGTAGCCAAGAACGTCTCGAGGGCTCATGGGTGAGGCTGGAAGCCTGAGAAGTGTGGGGGCAATATGCCGCCCAGGGATCCTAGTATGTTCACTGGAGTAGTGGAACAGAGCCCAGTGATGGTGCTCATGGCTGGCCATACCATGGTACTGCCACTACAGACTGAGGATATACCCGAGGAGCCTCTTGATAGTGAGCACCATAGGGAGCACGGGAGGGGAGCACGGGAGGATTGGTGAAAAATGACTCTCTCTGGTGCGCTGTCTGATTTGCCACTAGAAAGTGAAGGTGCATGGCAGGGTGCCGGAGAAGGCTACCGTACTTGGAGAAGATTCAGTACTGAAGTCCCAGTGCTGAGGAGACTCTGGTATATCAGAGATACCCTGAGTTCTCCTGAGTGCCAGAATTCTGGCTGTCTGACCGACCCAATGCCGTTGATGGTACTGAGGGAATTGGGGATCTCGCCTGCACCGACTGCTCCAATGCTGGACAGGGCACCAATGACAGTGCTAAAGGTACGGTGCATATCGGCAGCATCTTCTTACTGGAGTGCTGCTTGCTCCTATCTTTGTCCATCAGTACCATTGGCCCAGTGCCTGTGCCCATCAGGTCCTTAGGCGCGTCACCGGTACCTGCCATTCCAGATCTTTGTGAGCCATGGGTAACAGGTTTGGATTGTTTTGGTGCTGATGAAACCGAGTGTGCCAACGATCTTTTGCAGCTAGCTCGGGACTCACCATTCTCTTTGTTGCTATCTTACAATAGGGGTCCATGGCTGATTTCTTCAACCCACAATTCTTGGATGCTGAGGACTGAGGGGAAGACAAGTGTTTTCTGGGTGACTCCTGGCGTGGATCTGAGAAAGGTTGGGGGGCTGTTTCCATGAAGATGAGCTTCTGTCTCAACTCTCTGTCCTTTGGAGACCTGAGTCTGAGTTGTTGGCAGAGATGACACGTCTGTGGAATGTGGTCTTCCCCAAGGCAGTGTATGCAGCGAGAGTGCTTGTCTTCCACAGGGGTGGCCTCTTGGCAGGAAAGGCATTTCTTGAAGCTCGGTGAGCCAGGCACACTCCATTGGGGGAAGGGGTCCCCAACAAAAGAAGGGGGGAAATAAAGATTTTGTGTTTGTTTTTTTTGTTTTGTTTTGGAAGAGAAATAAAGAGAAAAAACTACAACTAAGACTGAGGAGACTAACAAATAAAAATGCCACAGAAGCTAATTTATCACAAATGGACTGCTAATGACTCCATCTCTAGTCAGGGGTGGTTGACCAGAAACTCAGGGGGTTAGCCTGCACATGCTTGTTAGGCTCATGGCAGGGCATGAGGAGAGACAGCGCATGTGCTAGCCTAACACACATTGCTACCAACTTTTTCTGATCAGCAGCACAGGGAAGCAAGCACACCTGCAGTGGAGCACCCATAGGATACTCAAAGAAGAAACAGCTGTTGTGGCACTGGTGGACAATGGAATTTTTATAGCATGTTGGGGGGGGAGAGGGCTCAGAAAGAGAAAGGTTGAAAATCCTTGTTGTAGAGGACTCGCAGGAGCAATGGGAGAGGGGGGAAGGCATAGTTGATCTGGTCTGACCAGCAGAGGATGAGGACATTACCTTGAGAGTGGATACCAACACACCCTGTTGAGCAGCACGTGCAAGATCTCTGGTCCCAGAAGCTGAAGATGTGGTTTATTACAGAGTCGTGAAGCTCCCATTCACGATCAGCGACAAATCTTCTGCTGAGAAAGTTGGCAATCACGTTCTGAGTCCCTGGAAGATAGGCTACCAACAAAAGGATCTTGTGGGCAATGAACCAATCCCATAGACTGCCCGCCTCCGCACACTGAGCAGTTGACCTCTGGCTCCTTTGTTTGTTGATGTAATAGATTGTGGAGGTGTTGTCTGACATGATAAGAACAAGATGGGAGCGAACGGAAGGCAGAAATACTGCTCGGAATTCCAATGTGCATCTTGGATTCCCAAATGGTCCATGTTTCCTACATCATGTGGTCACCCATGTGTGCTCCCCATCCTGTGAGGGATGTGTCTGTGATAATCATTCTGCCACAGTATGGAAGAAAGGTGATCCCTGTACAGAACTGTTATAGGTCCATCCACCAATGGAGGGAAAAGAGCACCATGGGGGGAACATAGATCAAGGACATATTGCATGGGTGAATACACTCCCTGGAGCCACATTGGTAGATAGTGGAGGTGGAAGTGAGTGAAAGTGGTGACGTACGTGCAGGTTGCCATATGGTCATGGAGGGATAAGCAAGTCCTGACCAGGACAGATGGACTGTTGACTAAAGCTCCTGCAGAGTCCGGAACCTATCCCTTGGTAGATAAATGTGGGCTGGGACTGAGTTGATGGAGGCCCCTATGAATTCTAGGGACTACATGGGAATCAAAGGGTTTTTTGATGTTGACGCTGCCCACCTAAAGGATGAAAGGAGTCTGAGCAACATGCAGGTCCAGAATCAGAGAGGTAGCCATGTTAGTCTGGATCTGTAAAAGCAGCAAAGAATCCTGTGGCACCTTATAGACTAACAGACGTATTGGAGCATGAGCTTTCGTGGGTGAATACCCACTTCATGCATCCGACAAAGTGGGTATTCACCCACAAAAGCTCATGCTCCAATACGTCTGTTAGTCTATAAGGTGCCACAGGACTCTTTGCTGCTTATGCAGGTCAAGAGATGAGCTTCTTTTCTGGATCGTGCTGTGAGAAGCCAGTTGTCGAGATAGGGGAAAATAAGGACCCCAGAATGCATGAAGTGGGCTGCTACAACAAAGAAAACCTTGGTGAAGACCCGGGAAACAGCAGTAAGACTCTGTACTAAAAATGTTGAGGGCCAACCATGAACCTCAGAAATCTCCTGTGGATTGGATGGATATTCATGTAAAAATAGGCATCCTGCATATTGAGAGCCATAAACCAAGTCTTTTTCTGGTGATGGTATGATGGCTGCTAAGGTAGCCATACAAAACTTGGGTTTGCAGATGAAGAGGTTGAGGCGACGGAGGTCCAGGATTGGTCTCCACGTGCTCTTTTTCAGTATCAGGAAGCAAGTCAAATACAACCACGTGCCTGATAGTTCGGAGGAACGTGAGCTATCGCTCCCCTTTGCAGAAAAGAGTCTACTTCTAGGGCAAGGATGCTGTCATGAGAGGTGGCCCTGAAAAGGGAACAGGAATGGGGATGTGCATGAGGTAGCATGGTGAACTCGATTGTATAGCCATAGTGGATGACATCCAAGACCTGCTTGTCCATTGTTACTGCACTCCAAGCTGGTAACAAGAGTTCTAGACAACCTGAAGGGGGTGTTTGCTTGCATGGCAGTGGACACAATAGTTGACGGCTCTCTAGTGGCACTCAGAAATATTGCTTCTAAGTGGACCGCATGTGAGATGATGAAGACTGTGAAGGCAGGTCCAGAAAGCGGGATCATTGCAGATTCTGGTGCTTACAGAAGGTTTGTATGGCCTCTAATGGAAGTACTGAGGAGAACTCAAATGCTGTGTAGGCGGTGGGCAGTCAAATTTTTCCTTCGGTGCAGCTATATAGAGACCCAGCGATTGAAGTGAGGATCTGGAATCCTTGAGGGAGTGGAGGCATTCGTCGGTTTTCTAATAAACGAGGTGTGACTCATCGAATGGAAGGTCCTCAATGGTATTCTTCACCTCTCTGGGAAAACTGGATGAGTGAGGCCACAATTCACTTATGACAGTGCCTGTGGCCATTCAAGGGGGCCCCATGAAGTGCTTCTTGCGGCAGAGAGCCTGGCCTTCTCCAGTACAGCTTGGGAAGGACTGGCAGATACTACACCTCGATGAAATGTGGGCTTCTGCCAAGCAGTAGATGGAGCATTAGAGCCCATTGCTGTTTGAGAACGAACGTGGCCAGGATCTTGAATCCTGGTATCTTCAGCATAATCCAGTATCCGCGTGTGGGTACACTGGTGAGGGTGGGACTGGAAAAAACAAACTCTACCAAAGTCTAAATCCTAGAAAAACCACTAAAAACTAAATTATGTAAGAAACAGTAGAATAAAAACAAACTGTAGACAATTTCTACAACTTCTTTTTTTTAAAGTGCATCAGAGCTGAGAGGATACTATTAGCTCTGACTCAGATCATGCAGCAGTGAGAAGGAACTAGAGATGCAGTCGTCTGTCCCTCCCTTTATCGCCTCGGACAAAACCACGAGGCAAGGCAAGGGTACATAAGCGGACCAATGGACACTACTACTTTCAAATTCTCCAGCTCTGGACACAGGGCACGCATGCATAAACCCTCAGTGGAGTACAACAGGGACCATCACTCAAAGAAGAACTTTAAAATGCCAAACTAAACAAATCATAGATTCATAGACTCTAGGACTAGAAGGGACCTCGAGAGGTCATCAAGTCCAGTCCCCTGCCCTCATGGCAGGACCAAATACTGTCTAGACCATCCCTGATAGACATTTATCTAACCTACTCTTAAATATCTCCAGAGATGGAGATTCCACAACCTCCCTAGGCAAGTTATTCCAGCGTTTAACTACCCTGACAGTTAGGAACTTTTTCCTAATGTCCAACCTAAATCTCCCTTGCTGCAGTTTAAGCCCATTGCTTCTTGTTCTATCATTAGAGGCTAAGGTGAACAAGTTTTCTCCCTCCTCCTTAGGACACCCTTTTAGATACCTGAAAACTGCTATCATGTCCCCTCTCAGTCTTCTCTTTTCCAGACTAAACAAACCCAATTCTTTCAGCCTTCCTTCGTAGGTCATGTTCTCAAGACCTTTAATCATTCTTGTTGCTCTTCTCTGGACCCTCTCCAATTTCTCCACATCTTTCTTGAAATGCGGTGCCCAGAACTGGACACAATGCTCCAGCTGAGGCCTGACCAGCGCAGAGTACAGCGGAAGAATGACTTCTCGTGTCTTGCTCACAACACACCTGTTAACGCATCCCAAAATCACGTTTGCTTTTTTTTGCAACAGCATCACACTGCTGACTCATATTTAGCTTGTGGTCCACTATAACCCCTAGATCCCTTTCTGCGGTACTCCTTCCTAGACAGTCTCTTCCCATTCTGTATGTTTGAAACTGATTGGTCCTTCCTATGTGGAGCACTTTGCATTTGTCTTTATTAAACTTCATCCGGTTTACCTCAGACCATTTCTCCAATTTGGACCCTCTCCAATTTCTCCAGATCATTTTGAATTATGACCCTGTCCTCCAAAGCAGTTGCAATCCCTCCCAGTTTGGTATCATCTGCAAACTTAATAAGTGTACTTTCTATGCCAACATCTAAATCGTTGATGATCATGATGATCCACTGCTTTTTATACAAGTAAACCAATTAAAACTGTTATTTGTATTTAATCTTCAGAGGGTTCTTCTTCTGCACTATGTGAGTAAATAGGTAGGCAAAGTAATTATAATCGCCTTCAGGCACACTGGAAGATAGGCAGCTTTTGTGCACTGTGACTGAAACCTGGGAATGAGATGGACAAATAAAGACACCAACGAGGAAACCACTTCAAAAACTCTTTGGATATAATATTGTGGGGAAGGGAGAGGGGAAGCAAATGCTGCTGTGTATAAAGGTTTTGGTTAACACACACCAAAATGATGGACTGGAAACCACTGAAGTTCAGCACCCATAGCTGCAGTAGGATGGATTGCTGCTGACCTATTCCATTTTCTAATCAGAGCAATTTACTTTCCTCGAAGCTTTCTTCTTTTTGATTTTACATTTGAAATTTGATTACCAGTGGAGTAAAGAAATAATATCGGAATGTTTATGTATTCAAAGTCACTTGCTAGGGAAACCCCCCAGTGACTATTTTCTGTGCAGATTTTCCACCCCTATGCTGCTGACTTTAGTAAGCAAACAACAACTAAAATAAAAGTTTTTAGATCAGTTACTCAGCTGGTTAATATACACTATGCCTGCTGTGTAATATGACTCTCCCAGTACTGACTGTGCTGGGAATAAACAGGCAAAGTACATACTTGATCATGTCAGGTTCAGAAAAAAGCTGAGTCACCCACAGATGTTTCACTACCTGCTCACGGCAGCCCAGTGGAAATTTCTGTCAGAGCACAGTCATTAAATATCCTGGCAGAAAGGTGCTGCTCTTTGAACACTCTGCCATCAGTAGCACAGCTACAATGGCTCAGGAGGAAGCCTTTATCATACTGTTCCTTGATTCCTATCTTGACAAAGGGAAATAATATGTTTCTAAGATTCTATATTTACTAAAGTTACATACAGAGAGAAGAAATGGTCTTGTAGTTTAACCACGACTGTGAGTCAGGGACAGGTTCTATTCCCATCACCGCCATTAATTCACTGTGTGGTCATGGGTGAGTAAACCTTTGTGCCCTCATTTACCCATTATCTAGAGAAAGCATCTGAACGGGAGTGATGTAAAGCTTTAACTGAATATTTGTAAAGTACTTCAAAATCCTTGGATGGAACCTGCTTGAGTAGGACAGAAGATATATATATATACTAAATATTCTGGACCAAAATGAGCTCTCTGTTACACCCGAGCAACCCCTATGACAGTTTGCTGCATGGGTAAAATTGAAGTCAGAATTTGGTTAAATACTAAAACTGATGCCTTAACAAGTTATATGATATACCATTTGAACACTGAAATAACCATGCTGATCAAAATACAGAGTATCCATCTAAAAGCCTACAAGTTAAAGGGAACTAATATCTTGCCTAACACGGTAAACAATTATTAAAAATGTTAAAGCAGAGACATAAAACTAAAAAAATTGGGACATTCTGAGTAAAGACTATTACAACTTACACTCTTTACCCCCAAAAAATAAAGCATACATATGTACTGTGACAGGGTCAGGCCAGATGGCTACAAGAGAGTGATAGAAGGCAGATATATTAGCCCCAGGTTAAGTAGGTCCCCTTTCCCTGGGTAAGCTAACAGGGAAGGTTCCAGAACAATCAGGAGCTTTCTGGAAACAATTAAGGTAGACAGGCTGATTAGAACACCTGCAGCCAATCAAGAAGCTGCTAGAATCAATTAAAGCAGGCTAATCAGGACATCTGGGTTTTAAAAGGAGCTCACTTCAGTTTGTGGTGCACGTGTGAGGAGCTGGGAGCAAGAGGCGCAAGGAGCTGAGAGGGAGAGGGTGTAGCTGCTGGAGGACTGAGGAGTACAAGCGTTATCAGACACCAGGAGGAAGGTCCTGTGGTGAGGATAAAGAAGGTGTTTGGAGGAGGCCATGGGGAAGTAGCCCAGGGAGTTGTAGCTGTCATGCAGCTGTTACAGGAGGCACTCTAGACAGCTGCAATCCACAGGGCCCTGGGCTGGAACCCGGAGTAGAGGGCAGGCCCGGGTTCCCCCCAAACCTCCAAACTCCTGATCAGACACAGGAGGAGTTGACCCAGACTGTGAGTTCCACCAGAGGGGAAGATCTCTGAGGCGAGCAAATCCACCAATAAGCACGGGACCCACCAAGGTAGAGGTAGAGGAGGAACTTTGTCACAGTAGCTACACACACTTATCTCAGGACAGGTATAGACACATATGGATGATGGTGGCTTTTTATCAGGGAGTTCTAAAATAGTCACTGTGACCAAGCAGGGTACAAGATATTCACGGTGTCCTTTATACTGAAAAAAACAGAAAAATAATTCACCAACGAATATGCACATTCTACAGAGGGATCACTCTGTCTTCCATGGAAAGACAGCCACCTCTGCAGTGTAAGTGCACAGCTGTAACAGAACATAACAATACTACACAACAATCTTGTTTGAGAAATCATTCCATTTTTTTTAAATGAATCTAAATAAAAGCAAACATGTGAAACCGTAAGGGCCTTTGACATGTTAGAAAAACAAATAAGCAACTAAAAGCTAGCAGCAAACCCTGCCAAACAGCCTCCATCTAATACCTACTACTTGGGGGAGAAGGCACATTAAGGGGATTCTCATTCCTTCAAAGTCTGTCATGTCTGGAGATGGGTACGCTGCATAGATGCAACCAGGCCCCCAAACCCAGCCTCCCCTGCTACTACTGTACTATTAGCAGAGGAATAGGAGCCTTTATCTCCCACAATCAGCCTCAGAAGTGTGGGGGGCGGGGGAGGAATGTGTTGATGCAGCAGCCTGCTGCTGCTCCCTCAAGGTCTAGGCCAGGGGATCTCAAACTTCATTGCACCACAATCCCATTCTGCCAACCAAGTTACTACATGACCCCGGGGGAGGGTGGAGCCCGAGCTTTGCGAACAGGGGCTGCTAACAGGGAGTTTCGCAAGGGAGTTCTCCAGGTGAAGGAGGAGCTAATACAGCATCTGTGGGGTAAGTGACTGTCTGTAGTGTGTGTTTGTTTGTGTTTGGGGGTTACTTGCTGTGTGCTGAGCTTGTGTTTGTCAGTCTGTTTGGTTGGTTGGTTGTTTGAGGGACCGTGTGCTCTGGCTGGCAGTTGGAGGCAGGTTTGAAAGCTCGAAGCCTCTGGTAATTGCCTGAGCCTTAATCAGTGGGCGGGGCATTCACTCAGACCAGAGCTTTATAAAGCCGCGCACAAGCGACCAGGGAGCTTTGCGACCAGGGGCTGCTAACAGGGAGTTTCGCAAGGGAGTTTAGAAGGGGAGTGGGAAGGGAGTGGGAGCCCCTCGCCAGCCCTAACCCCTTCCCCGTGGGCCCCCCCCTAAAATCCTAAAACCTATATACCAAACTACATTCTAAAACTACTTTCCGTAAACCACCCTTTCACTAACTAGGAGACAATGCAGGCAGAAGCCCAGCAGCAGAGTGGGGGCTATCCAGTTTATTGCGCTGACTGTCGCATGTATGATTACCTGCCCTGTGGGCGGGTGACGTATGTGTGCAGTCGGTGCAAGGAGCTCCTGGCCCTCAGAGACCATGTACGGACTTTGGAGGCCAGGGTGGCGGAACTGGAGGAGCTGAGAGAGGCAGAGAGGTATGTTGATGAGGCTTTCCGGGACACTGTAGAATTGTCCCACCTCCGCTTAGACAGCTCCTGTGCTGTTGAGGAGGAAGAAGGGCCCAGGGAAGTAGAGCAGTCAATGGGAGCAGAGGGAAACCTTCCCGTAGTTGGGACCCTCCTTCCAGATGGTGCTGGGGTTACCTCTCGCACTGAGGTTGCCTCTCCGGGGGAGGGAACTCGAGTTTCTAGGAAAAGGCAGGTGTTAGTAATGGGAGATTCGATTATTAGAAATGTAGATAGCTGGGTCTGTGATGACCGGGAGAACCGTATGGTGACTTGCCTGCCTGGTGCGAAGGTTGCGGATCTCTCGAGGCATCTAGATAGACTTATGTGTAGTGCTGGGGAGGAGCCGGTGGTCGTGGTACATGTAGGTACCAATGACATAGGGAAGGGTAGGAGAGATGTCCTGGAAGCCAAATTTAGGCTGCTAGGGAAGAGACTGAAATCCAGGACCTCTATGGTGGCATTTTCAGAAATGCTCCCAGTTCCACGCGCAGGGCCAGGTAGGCAGGCAGAGCTTCAGAGTCTCAATGCGTGGATGAGACAATGGTGTAGAGAGGAGGGGTTCATGTTCATTAGGAACTGGGGAAACTTCTGGGATGGGAGGAGCCTATACAGGAGAGATGGGCTCCACCTAAACCAAAGTGGAACCAGACTGCTGGCACTAAACATTAAAAAGGTTGTAGAGCAGTTTTTAAACTAGGAGATGGGGGAAAGCCGACTGCTGCAGAGGAGCGTGTGGATCGGACACAGACTTCTCTTAGGGGAGAGTCTGATGATAGAGAATCTCCAGGTTATAGTCAGGAGCAGAGGAATGAGAAGTATAATGTAAGGACCGGATCAGATGATAAACAGTCACATAAAAAAGAATCTGGCACATCAGAAAAAGGTAGGCTAATAAACAGGGACAAGTTCTTAAAGTGCTTGTACACAAATGCCAGAAGTCTAAATAATAAGATGGGTGAACTAGAGTGTCTTGTGATAAAGGAGGATATAGATATAATAGGCATCACAGAAACCTGGTGGACTGAGAGCAATCAATGGGACACAATCATTCCGGGGTACAAAATATATCGGAAGGACAGAACAGGCCGTGCAGGGGGAGGAGTGGCACTATATGTTAAAGAAAGTGTAGATTCAAATGAAGTAAAAATCTTAAGCGAATCCACAGGTTCCATAGAGTCTCTATGGATAGAAATTTCATGCTCTAGTAAAAATATAACAGTAGGGATCTATTATCGTCCACCTGACCAGGACAGTAATAGTGATGATGAAATGCTAAGGGAAATTAGAGAGGCTATCAAAATTAAGAACCCAATAATAGTGGGGGATTTCAATTATCCCCATATTGACTGGGAACATTTCACTTCAGGACGAAATGCAGAGATAAAATTTCTCGATACTTTAAATGACTGCTTCATGGAGCAGCCGGTACGGGAACCCACAAGGGGAGAGGCGACTCTAGATTTAATCCTGAGTGGAGCGCAGGAGCTGGTCCAAGAGGTAACTATAGCAGGACCGCTTGGAAATAGTGACCATAATACAATAGCATTCAACATCCCTGTGGTGGGAAGAACATCTCAACTGCCCAACACTGTGGCCTTTAATTTCAAAAGGGGGAACTATACAAAAATGAGGGGGTTAGTTAGACAAAAGTTAAAAGGTACAGTGACTAAAGTGAAATCCCTGCAAGTTGCGTGGGCCCTTTTTAAAGACACCATAATAGAGGCCCAACTTCAATGTATACCCCAAATTAAGAAAAACAGTAAAAGAACTAAAAAAGAGCCACCGTGGCTTAACAACCATGTAAAAGAAGCAGTGAGAGATAAAAAGACTTCCTTTAAAAAGTGGAAGTCAAATCCTAGTGAGGCAAATAGAAAGGAGCACAAACACTGCCAACTTAAGTGCAAGAGTGTAATAAGAAAAGCCAAAGAGGAGCTTGAAGAACGGCTAGCCAAAAACTCCAAAGGTAATAACAAAATGTTTTTTTAAGTACATCAGAAGCAGGAAGCCTGCTAAACAACCAGTGGGGCCCCTTGATGATCAAAATTCAAAAGGAGCGCTTAAAGATGATAAAGTCATTGCGGAGAAACTAAATGGATTCTTTGCTTCAGTCTTCACGGCTGAGGATGTTAGGGAGATTCCCAAACCTGAGCTGGCTTTTGTAGGTGACAAATCTGAGGAACTGTCACAGATTGAAGTGTCACTAGAGGAGGTTTTGGAATTAATTGATAAACTCAACATTAACAAGTCACCGGGACCAGATGGCATTCACCCAAGAGTTCTGAAAGAACTCAAATGTGAAGTTGCGGAACTATTAACTAAGGTTTGTAACCTGTTCTTTAAATCGGCTTCGGTACCCAATGACTGGAAGTTAGCTAATGTAACGCCAATATTTAAAAAGGGCTCTAGGGGTGATCCCGGCAATTACAGACCGGTAAGTCTAACGTCGGTACCGGGCAAATTAGTTGAAACAATAGTAAAGAATAAACTTGTCAGACACATAGAAAAACATAAACTCTTGAGCAATACTCAACATGGTTTCTGTAAAGGGAAATCGTGTCTTACTAATCTATTAGAGTTCTTTGAAGGGGTCAACAAACATGTGGACAAGGGGGATCCGGTGGACATAGTGTACTTAGATTTCCAGAAAGCCTTTGACAAGGTCCCTCACCAAAGGCTCTTACGTAAATTAAGCTGTCATGGGATAAAAGGAAAGGTCCTTTCATGGATTGAGAACTGGTTAATGGACAGGGAACAAAGGGTAGGAATTAATGGTAAATTCTCAGAATGGAGAGGGGTAACTAGTGGTGTTCCCCAAGGGTCAGTCCTAGGACCAATCCTATTCAATTTATTCATAAATGATCTGGAGAAAGGGGTAAACAGTGAGGTGGCCAAGTTTGCAGATGATACTAAACTACTCAAGATAGTTAAGACCAAAGCAGATTGTGAAGAACTTCAAAAAGATCTCACAAAACTAAGTGATTGGGCAACAAAATGGCAAATGAAATGTAATGTGGATAAATGTAAAGTAATGCACATTGGAAAAAATAACCCCAACTATACATACAACATGATGGGGGCTAATTTAGCTACAACGAGTCAGGAAAAAGATCTTGGAGTTATCGTGGATAGTTCTCTGAAGATGTCCACGCAGTGTGCAGAGGCGGTCAAAAAAGCAAACAGGATGTTAGGAATCATTAAAAAGGGGATAGAGAATAAGACTGAGAATATATTATTGCCCTTATATAAATCCATGGTACGCCCACATCTCGAATACTGTGTACAGATGTGGTCTCCTCACCTCAAAAAAGATATTCTAGCACTAGAAAAGGTTCAGAAAAGAGCAACTAAAATGATTAGGGGTTTAGAGAGGGTCCCATATGAGGAAAGATTAAAGAGGCTAGGACTCTTCAGTTTGGAAAAGAGAAGACTAAGGGGGGACATGATAGAGGTATATAAAATCATGAGTGATGTTGAGAAAGTGGATAAGGAAAAGTTATTTACTTATTCCCATAATACAAGAACTAGGGGTCACCAAATGAAATTAATAGGCAGCAGGTTTAAAACAAATACAAGGAAGTTCTTCTTCACGCAGCGCACAGTCAACTTGTGGAACTCCTTACCTGAGGAGGTTGTGAAGGCTAGGACTATAACAATGTTTAAAAGGGGACTGGATAAATTCATGGTGGCTAAGTCCATAAATGGCTATTAGCCAGGATGGGTAAGAATGGTGTCCCTAGCCTCTGTTTGTCAGAGGATGGAGATGGATGGCAGGAGAGAGATCACTTGATCATTGCCTGTTAGGTTCACTCCCTCAGGGGCACCTGGCATTGGCCACTGTCGGTAGACAGATACTGGGCTAGATGGACCTTTGGTCTGACCCGGTACGGCCTTTCTTATGTTCTTATGTTCTTATGAGTCCTGCCACCCCGGGTGGGAGTGGAGATCAGGCTTCAGCTTCAGCCCCAGGTCCCAGCAAGTCTAATTCTGGCCCTGGCAACCCCACTAAAATGGGGTCAAGACCCACTTTGGGTTCCCAACCCACAGTCTGAAAATGAGGTAGTCTGTAGCAAGGAGAACTCTTACAAAGCTTTCCCTTGGGCTGCTGTTCTGGGAAGGGCTTGGATAGGCTGCAGATGGATAGGCTATAGCTTCAGCCCCTAGCTCCCATCTTTCCAGAATTCCACTCATTTCACCACTTTTTATTTTTTAAAGTTAAAACTCCAATAACGACAAAGCTTTTCTATTCCAAAACTTCATGTACTTATTGTATTTGTTTCAACTTTGCTTACAACTTGGAAAGATGCCAGACTTAGCAATAATAAAACAGCATTTCATGCAAGAGTCAAGAGACATGTATTACGCTTAATAGACAGTCTATAAAAACAGCAAGAAAGCCAGTCCATTACCAATAATAATTCATACAAGCACAACATAATTCAGTGATCAACCTGTCTCATCCTAAAATACTCAAGAAAAATACTGTGCTTTGCAGCATGCCTCAAACATGAACAAAACCAGACTAAGAAAGACTATGTAGGGGAGTGAACTCCAAAGTTGAGGAAGGCTAACAGACAATGTACTGGTTCTGCCAGAAGCCCCTGTTCTCTATACCAAGGGGTTTCCAGCTTGCAGATCTCTGCTGACTCCAACTTTGCAATGCCCATTAGGAGAGAGCCAATCTCTCAGGTAACCAGCTAACAAATTCTTAGGGATTTACAAGTTTAAAACCGACACCTTCAATTCTACTCATTAAACTGACAGTCAGGGGAGACACCAGAGCACTTAGTGTAGTGTGCTTTCTCTGAGACCCCACCACTAGTCAGTAGGCATCCACATTCTATACTAACTTCAGTTTCAGAATGGCCTCAGTGTGAAGCAAGCATTTCAGTAACCTAATGCAGAGGTGACAAAAAATGGACATTTACAGCAAGATCTGTATCTAATAGGAAAGGTGGTACTCTTATTGCCAAGGAGAGATGGCCAGCGCCAGTGCCTGAGACACTAAGATAGTATTTCTTAAAGGCAGCCATCATGGCCACACGCGGACAGCAGCGGTTTTTCCTGCGGCCACAACAGCCTCCTGGACAGAGATGGAATAGAGTGCAAAGCAGTGGCCCCTCCCTGGCATGAGACTCCCCCCGCCCCTTCAGCCTTGGGGCTCTGGGAGTGGGTTCCATACTTCATTTCCCGCCGCCCCAGGTGAAGCTGGGGGACTCCAGGCTCTGGGCTTCAGTCCCCCAGGGTGGCGGGGTTCCAGACTTCCGTTCTCACTCCTCCCTCCCCTGCTCCAGCTGTGGGACTTTGGCTCTTGGCTTCAGCCCAGGCCAGCAGGGCTGGCCTTATCGGGCACTGTGGCCAAGAGGCAAGGAGCAGGGTGAGTATGGGGTGCGAAGCCATGGAAGGGAGCTTGGGACAAGGGGGTGGGGGGAAACAGTGGGAGCCAAGGGCACCAAAATACAACCTGATATTTTTATTATTCAGTCCGCAAAAAAAAACAAAAAACCAACCCCCTACATAAATAAATTGCAATGATTTGGACATGTATATGTGCATATTTATTTGGCTTTTCCTAAAATTAATTAAGTATTTTAGGAAAATCTGTTAGAACAGTCACTAGCAAGAGTTGGTGGCCGCACTCTGAGACGATGAAAAAATTTGTTGAGAGAACCCCTGGTCTAAGGGTATGTCTACACTGAAATAAAAAAATTGCTGCACCAAGTCTCAGAGCGTGGTTCAGCTGACTTGGGCTTGCGGGGCTTGGGCTACAGGGCTAAAAATAGGACTGAAGATGTTTGAATTCAGGCAGCTGGGGCTCTGAGATCCACCCCCCTCACATGGTCTCAGAGCCCAAGCTTTAAGAGGCCCTTGTCCACCAGGAATATTGGTGGAAACGCATATAGGAGCGCTTCTGTCCATGGGAGTAGAAAGGCATCGGATAGGGATCCTCTGTCGAGCTAGGATTGCTTATAAACCCTGAATCGAGCAGAATTGCCGGCACTTCTTGTTCGGCCTGGATGCAAACAGGTCCACCTGGGGAGTCCCTCATCTCTGGAAGATCATGCTGACCGTCTCCGGGTGGAGAGACCACTCGTGGCAAGACGAGAAAGACCTGCTGAGGAGATCTGCTAACGAGTTCCTGACCCCCGGGAGGTGCAAAGCTACCAGAAGAATGGCATGCTGCACATGGAAGTCCCAAAGCTGGATGGCTTCCTGGCATAGGGCTGATGAGTGAGCTCTGTCTTGCTTGTTGATGTAGAACATCGTGACGGTATAGTCCATCAGAATGTGAACTCCTCTGTCCCTTAAGTAGGGGAGGAACGCCTGGCAGGCAAGGAGTATAGCCCTGAGCTCCCTGACATTTATGTGGAGGGAACAATTGCTTTGTGACCAGAGACCTTGCATGCTGAGGTCGCAGAGGTGTGCTCCCCAGCCCAGATCTGACACATCGGAAATCAATGTCACCAAAGGAGACAGAGTTGAGAAGGGAATTCCTTTCAGCACCAATCTGGGGTCTATCCAGGGATGCCAGAATGCATGATGGGACCGTGATCTGTAGGTCCAAACTGTGCCTGCCAGGAATGTTGGTTGTCACAATCCACGCCTGCAGAAACCTGAGGTGCAGCCTCGCATGCTGGACCATGTATGTACATGCTGCCATGTGCCTAGCAGTTGGAGGCAGACTCAAGCGGTGGTCATGGGATGGGCCTTTATGCGAGTGATGAGGTCTGTCATAGCCTGGAACCGAGACTCTGTCAGGAAGGCTCTGGCTTGGGTACAGTCGAGTACTGCTCCTATAAACTCTATCCATTGAACAAGGGTCAGAGTGGATTTCTGTTTGTTTATAAGCAGACCTAGGTCTTGACAAGTGGTTTACACGACCTCAAGACTGCACTGAACCTGGGCTTGTGACGTGCCTCTGATCAGCCAGTAGTCGAGGTATAGGTAAATCTACACTCCTCGACATCTCAGGTAAGCAGCTATGTGATGGGGTGCGACTTACGATGCCAGTGCCTCCTGCTGGATGTCACTGGGATTAGCTCTTCTCACCAGTGTGCCCTCTTCTGCTGGTGCCTTGCCGTCGTCACTTCTATGTTAGGACCCACATCACTCCCAGGACCGCGGTGTCCTCTTCAGTGACACAGCCCTCCGTCCATGTTACGCTCTGGGTTCCCCCCCTTCCGGGGAGACAATATCACAGTCTGCTGTCCAGCCACTTCCCTCAGTGGCAAGTGAGGGTGGAAGGGACCCAGGCCTGCCCACTACTCCAGGTCCCAGCCCAGAGACCTATAGATGGCCGCCACTTGCTGCGCCCCCTCCGACTCCTCTATAGATATCCCTGGGCCACTTCTCCGTGGCCCCAGCACCCTCTTTGCCCTTACCTCTGGGCCTCAGCCTGCAGACCCCTGCAGCCCACCAGGAACTGCCTTTAGCTCCCTGGGTCTCTGCCTGCAACACTGCTATGTCCAGGATGTTTGCTGCCCTCCACCTGCATGGCAGCCAGTCCACCTCCCTCCTCAAGCTCCAGGGAGTGATGCTGTTCTGTTCTGCAGCTCTTCTTATAAGGGCCAGCCCAGTCCTGACTGGCTGCTCCTCGCAGCCCCTCTCTGATTAGCTGTCTCCTGTGCTCTATTAACTCCATAGAAACCAGTATTGAGCAGGTGCCCCATCACAGGCTACCACCGCCATACACTTTGTGAAGGTCCATGGAGCTGTCGAAAGATCGAAGGGCAGCACCATAAACTGGAAATGGCATTGGCCTACTATAAAGCGGAGGAATCGTCTGTGTCCGTGAAAAATAAAATTATGGAAGTAGACGTCCTTTAGGTCTAGGGCGTCATACCAGTCTCCTGGACCCATTGGGGGAATAATGGAGGCTCAGGAAACCATGCAGATACTTGTTGAGGAGGCACACATCCAGAATGGGTCTGAGGCCCCCTTTGGCATTCGGGATTAGGAAGTATTGGGAGTAAAACCCCCTCCCTCTCAGCTCTACGGAACCTCCAATACAGCTCCCACCCACAAGAGTGCTTCCACTTCCTGGAGGAGGAGTTGCTCGTAAGAAGGGTCCCTGAAAAGGGATGGGATAAGGGGGTGGGAGGGAGGAGTGAAAGAAAACTGTAGGGTATAACCTGATGCGATGGTGTCAAGCACCCAACAGTCCGAGGTGATTCGGTACCATGCCAGAAGGAATTGGGATAACTGATTCAAAAACAAAAGGGGGAGCCAATCCAGGGTCAAGTCTGGTGTCTTGCCCTCAGGTACACCCTCCAAATGCCTGCTCCTGCCCACTGGAGTGACGAGCGGAAGCTGACTGCTGGGCCGAGAAGGATGGGCCAGAATGGCAGCATTTGAAGCCCCTATTGTTGTTCCCTATAGGAGCAGCAGCCCTAAGTATCTGGCTTGAGGAGGGCGCGGACAGAACTGCTTCCTGGAGGCCTGAAGTGTATAAACGCCCAGGGAGTGCAGGGTGGCCCTCGAGTCCTTTAGCCCATGCAGCCTGGTGTCTATATGCTGCGAAAAAAGGAAGTTGGCCTTGAAGTGAAGCTCCTGAATGGACAACTGCAAGAGAAAAGTTATCTACCTTTCGCAACTGTTGTTCCTCGAAATGCGTTGCTCATGCCAATTCCAAGTAGGTCTGTGCACGCCACATGCACAGTTGTCAGAAGGTTTTTCCTCTAGCAGTACCCATCGGTTCGGGTGTGGAGTCCCCCGGAGTCGCGCCTTCATGGCAGTGTATATAAGTCTCTGCCGACCCGCCATCTCTTCGACAGAGGGGAAGGTGGGTGGGTCTTGGAATGGACATGAGCAACACATCTCAAAGAACAACAGTTGCAAAACGTTTTTAATTCCAATGATTACTCACATCAATTCCAAATAGATGAATCCTAAGCAGTTCCCCAGAGGAGGGGTCGGCATTTACCGAGTTACAGCTCTACCAAATGTGGCATCCACTCTAGCCTGCTGTGTAATGGCATAGTGCGACGTAAAAGTGTGAACAGACGACCACATCATCGCCCTGCAGATATCCTGAATAGAGACCTGCACCAGGAATGCGGAAGATGAAGCTTGCAATCTTGTGGAGTGCTCTGTTAACACTGTGGCCGGTATCTTTGCTAGATTATAGCATGCCTTGATACAGGCTGTGATCCAGGAAGAGATCCTTTGGGATGAAATCGCACATCCTTTCATTTGCTCAGCAATGGCAACAAGAGCTGTGTCAACTTTCTAAACAGCTTTGTCTGCTCAATGTAGAAAGCTATTGCCCTTCTGACATCCAGGGAATGTAGCATGCATTCCCTGTCATTACCATTCAGCTTAAGGCAGAACACTGGAAGAAAGATGTCCTGATTGCGTGAAATTGTGAAACTACCTTTGGGAGGAACACTGGGTGCGGCTGAAACTGCACCTTGTCCTGCCATACCTGAGGGTACAGCCTGTCCAGCCCCTTGAGGAAGCGGATAACCATGAAGTTAGCAAATACCGACCGCATAGCTGAACCGAGTTGGAAAGCCGAAATAGTGGCCTGGTGCACCTTGACTGACAACACCGACAGACCCTGCTGTTTCAGGTGAAGTAGATAGTCTAGGACAAAGGGAATCGATGACTGCAATGGAGGAGTGCCCTTCTGTAGAGACCAAACAGAATATCTCTTCCATTTAGCCAGATAAGTGGCGTGAGCAAAGGGCTTCCTACTGCCAAGGAGGACCTCCCTAACCAAATTAGAGCACACGAGCTCTAATGAGTTCAACCATGGAGTTTCCATAGTGTAAGGTGGAGAGAGTCTAGGTTGGGATGCTGAAGGCAGCTGTGGTCCTGCGTGATCATGTCCGGAACCATGGGCAGGGCTATAGGTGTATCCACTGACAGATCTAACAGTGTGGTGAACCAATGTTGATGGGACCACATCAATGTTATGAGGATCCAGGATGCTTTCTCCCATTGGACCTTGAGGAGGACCTTGTGGATAAGCGGGAATGGCAGGAATGAGTACAGCAGGCACCCCTTCCATGAGAGGAGAAAAGCATCCATGAGCAAGCCCGGGCTGTGATTCAGGAAGGAACAGAATTGCTAAGGCTTCCTGTTTCTTCATGTAGCAAACACGTCTATCTGGGGAGATCTCCACCTTTGGAAAATGTTGATCGCGGCATGTGACAAACTGGGACTGTTCTTACTGTGGTCTGTGAATGCTGAGTGGGGGGTGTTGGCCTGGGAGGACGGTCTGCATTGGGAGATGGAAGACTGGCTGGAGGGAGAATACCTGAGCATGTAGCATGAGAACCCAGGAAGGGGTTAGAGGCCAGGTGACACCTCTGCCCGGGAAGCTGAACAAAGGCTGAGAGGAGACGCTGGAGGGAGGGAGTTTCAGGAGCTGGCTGGGGAATGGAGGGAAGGACAGATAGGGCTCTGACCCTCCAAGGGGGCTGTGGTGCTCCTGGGACCCCAAGACGGACCTAACTGGGGAGGATCCTGTTGTCTGTGCCTGCAAAACCTGTTTTGGACTGTGTTCCTGTCGTCTAAATAAACCTTCTGCTTTACTGGCTGGCTGAGAGTCATGGTGAAATCGCAGGAAGCCGGGGATGCAGGGCCCTGACTCCCCCACACTCCATGACACGGCGTATGGGTGGAGAAACCACTCGTGGCCATGAAAAGACTTTCTGAGATGAACAGCCAGTTTGTTTTGCGAGCCCGGAAGATACGATGCCTCCAAGTGTATGAATGGGCGATGCAGATGTCCCATATCCTGAGGGCTTCCTAACACAGGGGAGAGCAGCGAGCAACACCCTGTCTGTTTATATAGAACATCGCTGTGGTGTGGTCTGTCAATACTGATACACATCTGCCCTGTAGATGGGTTTGAAACATCTGGCAAGTGAGGCGCACTGCACACAGCTCCCTGAAGTTGACGTGCAGCGAAAGTTCTGCCTGGGACCATAGACCTTGAGTCCTGAGTGCACCTAGGTATATTCCCCATCCCATCTGTGAGTAGTGACAGTGAAGGCTGAGGTCTGGAGAAGGGTGTTCCCGCACATAATGTTTGTCGGTTGAGCCACCACCGGAGGGACTCGAGGACCTGAAGAGTGAGTGCAACAACTCTGTCTAGGTGGTCTCAGTTCGGTCTGTAAGCTTGGGCTAGTCAAGCCTAAAGGGGGCAGAGCCGCAGTCTGGCATGCTGTACCACATACATGCAAGTAGCCATGTGCCTGAGCAATTTTAGGCAGTTCCATGGCGTAGTGGTGGGGAATCTCTTGAGATCCTCTGATGGCACTCATGGTGAGGAACTGGGATTCCAGAAGAAAGACCTTGGCCTGAGTGGAGTCTAGGAGGGCTCCAATGAACTCTATCCTTTGAGTGGGGGTTAAGGTTGACTTTTCCACCTTTAGAAAGAGGCCAAGCCTGAGGAACATCATGCGCCCCAGTCTCACATGGTCCTCCAAATGGGCCCAAGATAGGCCCTTGATTAGCCAGTCATCCAGGTATGGGAATACTTGCACCTGATGCTTCCGTAGGAAGGCTGCCACGATGGCCATGCACTTGGTGAACACCCAAGGGGGCCACCAAGAAGCCAAAGGAGAAGACCATGAACTGATAGTGGGTGTTGTTCACGAATCCTAGGAACCGTCTGTGGGATTACGGACACATGGAAGTACACATCCTTCAAGTCGAGGGCGATATACCAGTCCCCCGGATCCAGAGAGGGAATGATGGAAGCCAGGGACACTATGTGGAACTTCAATTTCTTCATGAATCTGTTGAGGTTTTGCAGGTCTCAAATGGGACTGAGCCCACCTTTGGCCTTGGGGATTAGGAAATAAAGAGAGTAGAACCCCCTGCCCCTGAACTTCAGAGGAACCTCCTCTACTGCCCCGAGTTGCAGGAGTGCTTGCACCTTCTGCACTGAAGTTGCTCATGAGAAGGGTCCCTGAAGAGGGACAGGGATGGTGGGTCGGAAGGCAGGAGAGAACAGAATTGGAGAGAATATCCCAATTCTACCATGCTCAAGACCAATCTTTCTGAGGTTATTTGAGACCGGGCACAGTAGAAATGGGATAGACTATTCACAAAAGGAGGGGAAGGATCCAGGTAATGAACAGGTGCTCCACCCTCGGGCACACCTTCAAAAGTTTGGTACACACTGCGCCTTGGCCCTGGCCTGAGGAGGACTGAGATGGGTGCCTCCCATTACTTCTGCCCCACTTCCCATTATAGTCCTTCCTGGGAGGAGCAGAGTAGAAGCGCGAGGCGGGCTGAGGTTTCAATGGCTTCCTTTCGGGGGCCGGTGTGTGTAGCCCCAGGAATTTAAGGGTTGTCCACAAGTCCTTCAGGCTATAGAGCCTAGAGTCTGTCTGCTCTGAAAAGAGTCCTGAACAGCTAAAGGGTAGGTCCTGGATAGTATTCTGGACTTCAAGCGGGAGCCCCAAGACCTGAAGCCATGTGCTGCGTCTCATGGCTATGGTGGTAACCATCGTGCAAGTAGTTGAATCTGCTGAGACGAAGGTGGCCTGCGATCTTTGCAACCACCTTGCCCTCAACTCCACGACTGCCCCAAACTCGGAGCAGGAGTCTGCTGGAAGCAATTCATGGAACTTGGACAAGTTGTTCCAGGATTTTTAGCAATGATAGCTGAGGACTATCTGCTGGTTAGATATGTGACGCTGGAGTCCCTCCTATAGAATACACCTTCTGGCCAAAGAAATCCATCTTTTTTGCTTCCTTGGACTGGGGGGTTGGCCCCTGCTGTTCCTTAAGGTTAGCCGCCTCCACCATCAGAGTACCCAGCTGTGGGTGGGTGAACAGGTGTTGATACCCTCTAGATGGCACAAAGTATTTGCACTCCACCCCTTTAGCCATGGAGGGAAGAGAGGCAGGTGTGTGCCACAACACCTTAGTGGTGTTCTTGATTGTTTTAATGAGGGACAGAGCCACCCTTGAAGATCCTTCAGGGGCCAGAATGTACACCATGGGATCGATCTCCAAGACCTCCTCCGCCTGCATATTCAGGTTCTGGGCCACCCTCCTGAGCAGGTTCTGATGTGCCCTGGTGTCCAGGGCAGGCAGTGTGGTGGAGATACCTGCCACTGCCTCATCCGGGGCGAATGAGGACAATGCCCTCGGGGGGCACTGGGTCTTCTTGACCCTCCAGCTTGTGGGGATCCCCCTGCGTGGTGGCCCCCTTCAGCCATGCTGGGGACAGTGCTGGTTCCTGGTCACACGTCGGTCTTAGTATTGGTGCCAGTGCTGGGCTCCGCATCTGTGCCTGCACCAACCTGGGCGCCCATTTCTTGTCCACAGAGAGGCTCCCGGGTCACTGAGGAGGCAGAGGGAGGGATCTGTACCTCTGAAGATACTGACAGGGATCTGGAGCCTGGTGGTAGATCCATGGTGTCCAAAAGGGCCATTGGGCTAACCTCTACCAGTCTGGATGCAAGGACATCATGGGCAATGGCTGCCCTTAGTCCTACCTTGAGCAGTGCCGGGAACTGTGCCGGGAGCGCAGTGCTGGATTAAGTATAAACTAACTAAGCTTTAGCTTACGGCCTCGCAATTTGAGGGGCCTATAAAAAAGAAAAAACTGACTCCATTTCAAATTTTATCAAAATCAGTTGATAAATAAAGGCAATATGGGGACAAAAAGATTCTCTCTAAATATTCTAAAACTCTAAATACAATTTAGGTGATGGTTTTATGGACTTGGGTCAAGTGGATCTTAAGGAGGATAAATTTATATTGGCTTCCCTCCAACAGTTTAGGGAACCTTCACAGTAAATATCAGAGAGTGCTTACGAAAGGATAAATAGAGGGTTTTGAGAGAAGTGAAGGAAGATATACATATATATCAAAATATTCTGAGCACTTAGTGAGCAAGTTATTTCAAACTATGCATACAGGTCTGTCGCATCTTAGGCACATTTAACATGCACGATTTCAGCTTTACGCAGTCAGCAAAAACAAACAACAACAAAAGAGAAAAATAACAATTTAAATACTGTTTCTGTAGTGGGGGCGATTCTGCCCGCCATTACACTCAATGTAATTTTGACTATACGCGATTTTCGTTTTAGGCACTGACTGCAGAACATAACCCCAGCGTAAGATGAGACAGACCTGTATATGATTTATAGGCTATTAAAGCCTATAATATTCGTTGTATTTGCTTGAATATAGGCTAGTTTTTCTCACTTTTTCAATATAAATTTAATGTCCTTTCTGTGAAAATAATAAATTCTTTTTTTTTTAATAGAATGGGGCTTCTTACATTTGATATAGTTTAGGACCTCCGAATGTCTTAATCCTGCCCTGCAGGAGTGGTACCAGCTTCACCTAAAGACATAGGAGTCCGCCTCAGACTCCAAAGAGTAGTCCGATCCCGGTGCCCAGGGCGGTGTGCACCAAGACGGTATCGGGGAATGGAGCCATGGCAACAGTGATCTGCACTGCATCATCACAGGCTTGTCCCAGAGGGCACAGTGCCTCTCTGCAGAGCCGGTGCCAGTGCGGTAGCCAGTGCTGGAGAGGGGTCTGTGCCATCATCGTGATTGGGTCCCTGGCCGCTTCAAATGTGTCCAGCGTGGGTGTGGGGACTATGTCCTCCTCCATGTCCTCCCGCGTCAGTAACTCCACTTGGAAAGGACTCAACGGACCTCCCCACAAGGCCGGAGTCAATGGTGCCGGTACAGGCGGGGCCGAGGCCAGGTGTTCCGATGCAGGATGCACCCCGCTGGTGCCTGTTTGCTACACTACTTTAGTGGGGAAGTACCCCCTGTCCGCTCTCTTTTTCTTGTGCGGCACCAGCAAATGGGAATGGTGCCTGGTACTTGCACCAGAGGCGGTATTCGGCGCCGGGCAATTGCAGTGCCGAGAGTCCTTAGCCTAGTCTTTTCTCAGCACCAAAGCCTTCTGTACTGAGACTGAAGTGTTTGCACCAAAGTGCCAGGCTTATGGTCAGTTGCTGCCTGGGTTAGCTGCGGACAAAGGACTGACTCCATCAGGAGGAGTTTTAGCCGAAAGTCTCCTTCCTTTTTGGTTCTGGGCTTGAAGCCTCTGCAGATTTTACACTTATCTGACTGGTGTGTTTCTCCCAGGCACTTCAGGCAGAATTTGTGTGGGTCTCCCTTTGGCACAGGCTTCAGGCAGGACCAGCATGGCCTGAAACCCTGAGACCGAGGTATGCCCATGCCACCGGGACAGGAATGACAACCCACAACTAAAACTTAACTAAAAGATGGTTACTTACTTCTTGTAACTGTTGTTCTTCGAGATGTGTTGTTCATGTCCCATTACAATCAGGTGTACGCGCACCGCATGCACGGACATCGGAAACTTTTTCCCTTAGCAGCTCCCGTCGGGATGGCAGGAGAGCCCCCTAAAGTGGTGCCCTTATGGTGGTGTATATATTACCTTGCTGGTCCGAACCCACTTCGGTTCCTTCTTGCCGTTGACTCCAACAGAAGGGAAGGGGGGTGGGTATTGTAATGGATGTGAACAACACATCTCAAAGAACAACAGTTACTAGAGGTAAGTAACTGCTTTTTCTTCTTTGAGTGATTGTTCATGTCCATTCCAATTAGATGACTTCCAAGCTTACTGTAGTAAGTGCAGGCCCTGATAAAGGCCTGGTATGAGGCTTGAGGCCTAAACTAAAGTAATGGTCAAGACTTTGCTAACATAAAGCAAAGTTAAGCTGTGAGCCAGAGGGAGGCCCTGCTCACAGAAGCAAGGAAAGGGCTGATGCTGCAAGAAGATACGTACCTAAAAGGTACTGAACACTAGATATCAGAACATTCACATACTTGCACATTCCACACAGATAACAAAGAACAGGCTGGCCCATCCCAATGACAGGGGCAAAAGGGTAATATGATGGATAGAGTTGTTTTGATCGAACCAACATGTACAAGGTGAGAGGCGGCACCTTAATACGTAGAGGGGTTGTACCGTGCTACGTAGAAAGGTTGCACCTCAATACGTCAGGTATGACGTGTAACTTGTTTGTATCTGTGTATAAGAATGCATCCTTGGGGCGGTGTCTTTGTCCGGCCTAGGGGGAAGTGGAAAGTCCCGCCACTGACTGAGCCAGGTCCATTGCCAAGAGGCACTTTCTCGTAGTATGCCCGGTAGACTAAGTAATCTACGGGGAACTGCCATTGTGTCCGAGGTCGCAATAAACCTAGTCGACGTGACTTTGCATCTTACTGGACTCTGTGGTTATTGGGGGTTCTCGTCGGGTCTGCTGTGTCAGCTATCTGCACAGAGCTGGGGCAGAACACAGAGGGAACACACGCACGCAGCCAAGTGATATCAACATTGGAAAGAGCAGAGCACCACACCGGTACCACTCTGACAACACTTACCACTGGAGGAGGGTAGGAGTCATGGAACAATTGATTGAAGAACAGCTCTGCCAACCGCCGCATGATCTCTGGCCTGTTGGTTAACAGCATAGTGGGCTGTAAACATGTGCACTGAAGACCAGATGGCTGCTTTACAGATCTCCTGGATAGGGACCTGAGCCAGAAAGTCTGTCGAGGATGCCTGCACTCTGGTTGAATGGGCCATAATCACTGGGGCCGGGACCATGGCCAGCTCATAGCACGTGCAAATGAAGTCTGTGATCCAGGATGATATGCGTTGCGCAGAGACAGGAAGGCCCTTCATTCTGTCAACTATGGTGATGAACAATTGGGTCGACTTGCGGAAAGGTTTCGTGCACTCTATGTAGAACGCCAAGTCTCCAGCGTGTGTAAGTTGCGGTGTCTCAGGCTTGTGTGGGGTTTTGGAAAGAACACCGGTAAGCAAATGTCCTGACTTATGTGGAATTGGGAGACCACCTTGGGGAGAAATTTGGGGTGTGGTCTAAGCTGCACCTTGTCCTTATGAAAGACCACGTAAGGTGGTTCGGAGGTGAGGGCTCTCAGCTCGGACACCCTCCTTGCCAATGGAACACCACCTTCCAAGAAAGGTAGAGGAGGGAACAAGTGGCCAGGGGCTCAAATGGTGGGCTGATGAGTTTGGAGAGGACCAAGTTCAGGTTCCAAATTGGGACTGGTGGGTGAGAATACGGGAACACCCTCTCCAGCCCTTTGAGGAATCGCTCCATGATGGGATTTGAAAACACCGAGCGCCCAGACTCCCCTGGATGGAAGGCTGAAATGGCTGCCGGATGTACTCTGATTTCGGAAAAGGATAGACTCTGTTGCTTAAGGTGTAGGAGGTAGTCTAATATAACCGGGATAGGAGCCTGGAGTGGTTGAAGGCGCTTGGGAGGCACCAACAGGAAAACCTTTTCCATTTCGCCAGGTAGGTAGCCCTAGTGGAAGGTTTCCTGCTGCCGAGGAGAATTTGTCTCACTGACTGAGAGCACTGGTTCTCCATGGGATTTAGCCATGGAGTTTTCACGCCATGAGATGTAGAGATTGCAGGTTCAGGTGAAGGAGGCGCCCGTGGTCCTGCATGATCAGATCTGGGTGGAGGAGCAGGGCTATTGGGGCGTCTATAGACAGCTCTAGAAGGGTTGTGTACCAGTGGTGCTGGGGTCAAGACGGGGTGATCACGATTACAGTCGCCCTGTCTCTGTGAATCTTGAGGAGGACCCAGTGGACGAGCGGGATAGGAGGGAAGGCATACTTCAGACCCTCGCCCCATGGTATTAGGAATGCATCAGCAATTGATCTGTGGTTTTGGAATGAGCAGAACTGAGGGCACTGTCTGTTCCTCTTGGTGGCGAAGAGGTCTACTTGGGGATAACACCACTTTTTGAAGACTGACTGCATGATGTCTGACCACTCGTGTATGTGATATGACCTGCTGAGGTGATCCACCAGCTTGTTCCATACCCCTGGAAGGTAAGATGCTTCGAGCTGAATGGATCAGGCTATACAGAAGTCCCAGAGAAGAAGAGCCTCGCAGCAGAGAGGTGAGAAGCAGGCTCTGCCTTGTTTGTTTATTCAGAACATGGCGGTGGTGGTGTCTGTCAGGACTGTCATGCTGTGACCTTGTAAAGTGGTGTGAAAGGTTTGGCAGGCCAGATGAACCGCCCTGAACTCTTTCAGGTTGATATGGAGAGGTACTCCATCCATGCGTCCTCAGATCCCCTAAGTGTGCGCCCCAGCCCAGATCTGACGTGTCTGTTACTAATGTTACTAGAGAAGGTTGGGGCTTGGTGAAGGTGACCCCTGCACAGACCACTAGTCAGTTCAGCCACCAACGCAGGGATTCTAGAACCTGTCCCGGGATCGTCACCACAAGGTCCAGGGGGTCTCAGTACAGACGGTAAGACAGTGCGAGCCACGCTTGCATGGGCCTGAGTCTCAGTCGGGCAGGCTTGACCACATACATGCATGCTGCCATATGCCCTATTAGCTGCAGGCAACACCTGACTTTCGTGGTAGGATACTGAAGCATTGATTTGACAGTCTGCTCTATGGCTCGGAACCTGGGCTCTGGAAGGCTCACTTTTGCCCATACCGAGTCCAGGACTGCCCCTATAACTCTATCCTTTTGGTAGGTATGAGTGACAATGTGGGTACATTGAGGAGGAGCTCCAGTCTGTGAAACGTGTCCATGACCATCGGCACGTGGGACTGGACCTCGTCCTTCGAACGACCTGTCAGTATCGAGATATGGGTACACCTGAACTTGCCTTTTCCGCAGGAAGGCCACCACCACCACCATGCATTTCGTGAACACTAAGGGGCTGTGGCCAGGCCAAACGGGAGAACCATGAACTGGTAGTGATATTGGTTTATGACAAACCGGAGGAAGCGTCGGTGTGCCGGATGAATGGCAATATGGAAGTATGCATCTTTCATGTCCAAGGCAGCATACCAATCCCCTGGATCCAACGATGGAATGATAGTGCTTAGGGAGATCATGCGGAACCGGAGATTGACCATAAATTTGTTGAGTCCGCAAAGGTCTAAAATGGGTTGAAGACCCACATCTGCCTTGGGGATTAGAACCTCCTGCATAAGGAGTTGCTCATGAGAGAGGTCCCTGAAGAGGGACGGGGAAGGTGGGTGGGAGGGAGGGAAGGAAGAGAACTGGAGGGAGTATCCCACCTGTACCGTGCGCAGAACCCAGCGGTCTGATGTTATATGAGACCACGCACGGTAGAAGTGGGATAGCTGGTTTAAAAACCATGGGTATGGATCTGGGAAGTGAGTTGGTACACTGTTGTTAGGTGCGCCTTCAAAACCCCTGCTTGTTTCCAGGCTAGGGTTTATTGTGGTCTTGGTTAGGCGTGTTATTTTGCTGTCTACGCCTGCCATTTCTGCCGCCTGGGGCGGGGTTGATATTGCGTCTGCTGTGGAGGCTGCGGCCTGAAGGGCTTTTTCTGGGTTGCCAGCATATGCATTCCTAGCGACTTCAGGGTGGCCCTAGAATCCTTAAGGCCATGCAGCCTGGAGTCTGTTTACTCCAAGAAAACACCTGCACCCTCGAAGGGAAGGTCTTGGAGGGTATTCTGGACCTCTGGAGGGAGGCCCAATGCCTGGAGCCACACTGAGCGTTGCATGACTACCCTTGAAGCAATGGTTCTGGTGGCAGAGTCAGCTGAATCGAGGGAGGCTTGTAGTGAAGTCTTAGCCACCACCTTTCCTTCCTCTATTAACGCCACAAACTCAGAGTGAGAGTCCTGGGGCAGGCAATCCTTAAACTTGGACACGGTCATCTAAGAGTTGAAGTTATGTCTATTAAGGATCGCCTGCTGGTTGGCTACGCGTAGCTGAAGGCCCCCGGAGGAGTAGACCTTCCTACCGAAGAGGTCCAAATGCTTGGCCTCCTTGGCCTTTGGGGCCGAGGCTTGTTGGCCCTGTCATTCTTTCTTATTGACTGCTGAAATGTCTAGGGAACAGGGAGTCGGATGGCAGAACAGGAACTTGTAGCCCTTGGAAGGGGTGAAGTATTTCCTTTCCAACCCCCTGGCCGTGAGCATGATGGAGGCCAGGGTCTGCCATCTAGTGTTGTAATTTGTCTGTATGGTCTTTATGAGAGGGAGCACGACTCTGGAGGGACCCTCGGGTGTCAGGATGTCCACCATCGGATCCTCCTGCTCGACCGTTTCTTCCGCCTGGAGGCCCATATTGATGGCGATCCTGCGGAGTAGCTCCTTGCTAGCCCTGTGGTTGATCGGTGGCGGTCCTGAGACTGATGTGCCTACTCTGGAGGTGATGCCGTGCTGCTGGTGGTAGGCCCATGGGGTCCAGAAGGGCCACTGTAGCCCAGTCCAGTCCTTCGCGGCTTGGAATGCCTCCAGCATCAAAGGCAACAAGAAATGGAGAGGGTCCCGACCGCTCCCAGGAGTTGGTGACGGATCTCTTCCAGGGCTGGATGCTCTGGGTGTCCCCGCCTGCAATGGTGGCCTTAGAGAAGACAAGCAGCCTGGCATGGATCTCGACTCATTCATGAGCTCCCATGATTGCCGAGGGGAACTTCTCTTGGCTGGCCGTGATTTCCTGTGCCTCTTTTTGGGCCCTGGTGAAAGGGCTCAGTGCCAGGAGGCGCCTGGTGCTGGCAGAGCACTGAGCACTGAGGCCAACGTGCTGGGTGCTGAGTCAGAACATGGCTCTGATGCAGGGTGCAGGGCAGCCTCCATGAGTAGGACTTTTAATCACATGTCTCTGTCCTTGAGAGCATGCGGTCTGAAACTCTTACAGATCTGGCACCTCTCTTTAACGTGTGCCTCTCCCAGGCACTTGACAGCTCATGTGCGGGTTACTAACTGGCATGAGTTTGTGGCAGGCAGCACACAGCTTAAACTCTGTCGATTAGGGCAGGCTCCGTCCCTGGGACTAAGTCCCTGATGGGACTTTAACAAACAGTAGATTAATACTAAACTAACCAAATAACTACATCTTTTTACAGAAACAACTCTGAAGTCCAGAACAGAGACCAAAGGGAATTTGCAAGAGCAAGGAGTGTTCCAGCAACTGTCACTGGCGGTAAGAAAGAACTGAGAGGGTGCAGGGTTGGTGGCGCCCCATATACCCTTGCACAAGCACAGGAATCCAGAGCATGACAGAGCTGGCCTTATGGATACCACTAAGGGAAAAATCTCAGGCAGCCATGCACGTGACTGCACACACACCTAACATGGAATCGACATGAGCCAGCACTCAAAGAAGAAAAGACAGTTACCTTTTCCATAACTGATGTTCTTTGAGATGTGTTGCTCGTGTCCATTCCATATTAGGGTGTGTGCGAGCCACATGCTTCGGTGCTGGAAGTTAAAAACTTATTTCGCAATTGGTCCTGGCCCTGCATCTGCAGATGATCGGTACATTCCCCTGCAAGCCATGGCTGACGGATTCCACCCATCTGGTCTTGGCTCCCGAAGGCAGGTACTGGCTGAGAGTTGTCACTGCATCCTGGGCTCGCGCCACCTGCCCTACCACCATGAAAGAGGAGAATCCATGTACCCACACTGCAGATAGAAGAAAGAAACCATTTTCAGGCTCTCTACACAGGTACTATAGCGGAGAATGCTTTGGAAGTCATCTGAAGGAAGGGATCAGAAGGAGACTCAATTGACCGGAAGGCATGGGATACATTGTCCTAGGGATGGGGGTTCCATGACCACCACTCCCAAGAGGAGGAGAAGGGTGGTGGTATTTGGGGAATCCCTCCAAATGGGGATGGAATCTTCCATCTGCCGTCCAGACCAGGAAACTCAAAAAGCGTGCTGCTTGCCTGGAGCTAAAATTCAGGATGTGGTCCGCCCTGCCAGGCTCTGGATGTGGCCCCTGCAACGGTGGCTGGGAACAGTCTATTCCCAGTCCTGGGACCCCCTGGAAAAGATCGTTACTATTCCCCAGGTGATACTTACCTTGCTGCAATGGTGGACCGACCGTGGAACAGTCCTGGAGGGGGTTCCATTCGACAACCCCGCTCACTCCATCAAGTTGGTGTTGGATGCCTTGGACCTCGGCTGGGGTGCACACCTCGGTGATCTCCAGACACAGGGAATGTGGTCTCCAGAGGAGGGAAAGTCGCACATAAATGTCAAAGAGCTCCGAGCAGTCTGGCTGGTGTGCGGAGTCTTCCTGCCCCACACAGCCTCGAAGTTCTATATCAACAGGCAAGGGAGAGCATGCTCGTCAGCTCTCTGTCAAGAGGCACTCCTTTTATGGGACTTCTGCATCAGCCATGAAATCCACCTGGAAGCTTGTCACCTTCCTGGTGTCAAGAATACCAGACCAGCTCAGCAGGGACTTCTCCTCTCACCACGAGTGGTCGCTCCATAGAGAGGTAGCTTGCATGATCTTCCAAAGGTGAGGAACTCCCCAAGTGGACCTGTTTGCTACCAGACAGAACAGGAAATGCCACCCGTTTTGATCTCAGCAAGGTCTAATCAAGGGCCCCCTCTACTATGTCTTCCTCCTCTCGTGGTCAGTGATCCTGATGTACACGTTCCCTCTGATTCCAATCATCAGCAGGACCCTGGCAAAGATCAAGAGAGACAAGCATAGGTAGAGAGATCGCCCCGGTGTGGCCTCGCCAACATTGGTTTGGCATGCTCATGAGCTTGTTAGCGGCCCTTCCCTGGCCCCTTCCCAACCACCCAGACCTGCTGTCACAGGACCACGGTCGGCTCCTACACCACAACCTCGAGTCCCTCCATCTCTCGGCATGGATGCTGCGTGACTGAACCCAGAGAAGTCCAACAGGTCCTCCTGGAGAGTAGGATGGGTGTTCGAGTGTGGCATCTCTCCCTCGTGTTCTTCCATACAGGCTGTCCTGGACTACCTGCTCCATTTGAGTAGCCAGGGCCTGGCCCACTCTTCCATTAGAGTGCATTTAGCGGCCATCTCCGCTTTTCACCTGCCAATCCAAGGACAGACAGTGTTTTCCCATGAAATGATGATCAGATTCTTGAGAGGGCTCGAGAGACTCTTCCCGCAGGTACAGACTCCTGTCCCATAGTGAGATCTTAATTTGGTCCTCTCTAGGCTCACAGGCCCGCTCTTTGAGCTGCTGGGTTCCTGCTCCTTTTCCTACCTGTCATGGAAGGTTGTTTTCCTGGTGGCGGTGATGTCAGCGAGATGGGTCTCTGAAATTAAAGCCTTGACCTCAGAACCACCATTCACGATCTTCTACAAAGACAAGGTTCAGCTGCAACCCCATCCGGCCTTCTTGTTGAAAGTTGTATCCACCTTCCAGATGAGCCAGGACATCTTCCTCCCGATGTTCTGTCCCAAACCGCAGAAGACCAGTGAAGAGAAGCATATTTACGTGCTGGATGTTCGAAGGGCTTTGGCTTTTTCTTTAGACCATACCAAGCCTTTCCGTAAATCAACTCAGCTCTTCATGGCCAGAGCAGATAGGATGAAGGGCCTTCTGGTGTCCTCACAGAGGATTTCCAATAGGATCACCTTGTGCATAAGGACCTGTTACCGACCTAGTGGGGGTTCTGCCAATTGTCAGAGCCCATTTGACGAGAGCATAAGTATCTTCGGCAGCCTTCCTGGCACACATCCCTGTCCAGGACATCTGTAGAGCTGCAACGTGGTCCTCTGTCCATACATTCACAGCTCATTATACCATCACTCAGCAGGCTACAGATGACGCTGGATTTGGCAGAGCTGTGTTGCAATCAAGACGTCCATGAACTCCTACCCATCTCCAGTGGTACTGTTTTGCAGTCACCTAATATGGAATGGACATGAGCAAGCACTCGAAGAAGAAAAGACAGTTAACTTTTCCATAATTGGGGGTGTTCAAGATGTGTTGCTCATGTCCATTCCACAACCTGCCCTCCTTCCCGACTGTTTGAGTGTAGGGAGCCAGCAGCGCCCCTTGTACTGCGCCAGGCAGGCACCACTCCAGGGGCCGCCAGAGCCGGTCCCCTACGGATAGTGCTGAGGAAAAACCTTCCGGCACCAGTGCACGTGGCAAGCACACACACTTAATATGGAATAGACATGAGCAACACATCTCAAAGAACATCAGTTAGGGAAAAGGTAACTGTGTTTTAAGCCAAGCTGGTTGCCTGCCATATTTGCTATTCTTTCTGCACATCAGGATGGTTCTTTCCTGTGCCCTCAATAAGGCTTCTTTAAAATACAGCCAGCTCTCCTGGACTCCTTTCCCCCTCAAATTAGCCTCCCAGGGAATCCTGCCCATCAATTCCCCAAAGGAGTCAAAGTCTGATATTCTGAAGCCCAGAGTCCGTATTCTGCTGCTCTCCTTTCTTCCTTTTGGCAGGATCCTGAACTCGACCATCTCATGGTCACTGCCTCCCAGGTTGCTACCCACTTCTGCTTCCCCTACCAATTGTTCCATGCTTGTGAGCAGCAGGTCAAGAGGAGCACGACCCCTAGTTGGTTCCTCCAGCACTTGCACCAGGAAGTTGTCCCCAGCACTCTCCAAAAATTCCTGGATTGTCTGTGCACTGCTATATTGCTCTCCCAGCAGATTTCAGTGTGATTGAAGTCCCCATGAGAACCAGGGCCTGTGATCTGGAAACTTCTGCTAGTTGTCCGAAGAAAGCCTCATCTACCTCATCCTCCTGTTTGGTGGTCTATGGCAGATGCCCACCATGACATCACCCTTGTTGCTCTTGCCTCTAAACTCAATCCAAAGACTCTCAACAGTTTTTTCTCAAGTTTCATACTGGAGCTCTGAGCAATCATACTGCTCTCTTACATACAGTGCAACTCCTTCCCATTTTGTCCCTCGCCTGTCCTTCCTGAACAGTTTATATCCATCCATGACAGTGCTCCAGTCATGTGAACTGCCCCACCAAGTCTCGGCAGACATTCCGTCACATCCTGAATTTTAGCTCCAGATGGCATTCACCGAAGAGTTCTGAAAGAACTCAAATGAGAAGTTGCGGAACTATTAACTAAGGTTTTTAACCTGTCTTTTAAATTGGCTTTGGTACCCAATGACTGGAAGTTAGCTAATGTAACGCCAATATTTAAAAAGGGCTCTAGGGGTGATCCCGGCAATTACAGACCAGTAAGTCTAACGTCGGTACTGGACAAATTAGTCGAAACAATAGTTAAGAATAAAATTGTCACACACATACAAAAACAAACTCTTGAGCAATAGTCAACATGGTTTCTGTAAAGGGAAATCGTGTCTTACTAATCTATTAGAGTTCTTTGAAGGGGTCAACAAACATGTGGACAAGGGGGAATCCGGTGGACATAGTGTACTTAGATTTCCAGAAAGCCTTTGACAAGGTCCCTCACCAAAGGCTCTTACGTAAATTAAGCTATCATGGGATAAAAGGGAAGGTCCTTTCATGGATTGAGAACTGGTTAAAGGACAGGGAACAAAGGGTAGGAATAAATGGTAAATTCTCAGAATGGAGAGGGGGAACTAGTGGTGTTCCCCAAGGGTCAGTCCTAGGACCAATCCTATTCAATTTATTCATAAATGATCTGGAGAAAGGGGTAAACAGTGAGGTGGCAAAGTTTGTAGATGATACTAAACTACTCAAGATAGTTAAGACCAAAGCAGATTGTGAAGAACTTCAAAAAGATCTCACAAAACTAAGTGATTGGGCAACAAAATGGCAAATGAAATTTAATGTGGATAAATGTAAAGTAATGCACATTGCAAAAATAACCCCAACTATACATACAACATGATGGGGGCTACAACAAGTCAGGAAAAAGATCTTGGAGTCATTGTGGATAGTTCTCTGAAGATGTCCACGCAGTGTGCAGAGGCGGTCAAAAAAGCAAACAGGATGTTAGGAATCATTAAAAAGGGGATAGAGAATAAGACTGAGAATATATTATTGCCCTTATATAAATCCATGGTACGCCCACATCTCGAATACTGTGTACAGATGTGGTCTCCTCACCTCAAAAAAGATATTCTAGCACTAGAAAAGGTTCAGAAAAGGGCAACTAAAATGATTAGGGGTTTGGAGAGGGTCCCATATGAGGAAAGATTAAAGAGGCAAGGCTCTTCAGCTTGGAAAAGAGAAGACTAAGAGGGGATATGACAGAGGTATATAAAATCATGAGTGATGTTGAGAAAGTGGATAAGGAAAAGTTATTTACTTATTCCCATAATACAAGAACTAGGGGTCACCAAATGAAATTAATAGGCAGCAGGTTTAAAACAAATACAAGGAAGTTCTTCTTCACGCAGCGCACAGTCAACTTGTGGAACTCCTTACCTGAGGAGGTTGTGAAGGCTAGGACTATAACAATGTTTAAAAGGGGACTGGATAAATTCATGGTGGCTAAGTCCATAAATGGCTATTAGCTAGGATGGGTAAGAATGGTGTCCCTAGCCTCTGTTCGTCAGAGGATGGAGATGGATGGCAGGAGAGAGATCACTTGATCATTGCCTGTTAGGTTCACTCCCTCTGGGGCACCTGGCATTGGCCACTGTCGGTAGACAGATACTGGGCTACATGGACCTTTGGTCTGACCTGGTACGGCCGTTCTTATGTTCTTATAAGTACACGCTGCCATGTGACCCAGCAGGAACAGACAGACCCTGGCTGTGGTCAAGGGGAACGTGGAGACTTCCACAATGAGGTTTGTCAATGTGTGGAACCTTTCCAGCAGCAGGAACACCCTTGAGCATGTCAAATAAGGACCGCTCCGATTAACTCTATCCTCTGCACCGGCACTCACGTCGATTTTTTGGTCATTCACCAGTAGGTCCAGAAAGTGGCATGTGGCTTGAAGCACCGTGACATCCCTTTGGACTTGAGACCTGGAGCTGCCCTTGACCAGACAGTTGTTGTGGTACAGGTAGATCTGGATACCCCAGCACCTGAGGTAAGCTGCCACCACTGATATGCACTTGGTAAACACTCTCGGTGCTGTCACCAGGCGTAACGAGAGGACCGCAAACTGGTAGTGGTGGGTCCCCACTGTAAACCAGAGGAAGCATCTGTGTCCTTGAAAGATCGCTATGTGGAAGTATGCGTCCTTCAGCTCAAGGGTGGCATACCAGTCTCCTGGATCCAGGGAGAGGATAATAGAAACCAGGGAAATCATGCAGAACTTCAACTTCTTTAGGTACTTGTTGAGGTCTTGCTGGGCCAGGATGGGCCACAGACTGCCCTTGGCCTTTGGGATTAAAAAGTACCAGGAATAGAAAAGATGGTTACTCACCTTTGTAACTGTTGTTCTTCGAGATGTGTTGCTCATATCCATTCCAATTAGGTGTGTGCGCGATGCGTGCACGATCATCGGAAGATTTTTACCCTAGCAACACTTGGTGGGTCGGCTGAGGCGCCCCCTGGAGTGGCACCCTTATGGCGCAGGATATATGCCCCTGCTGACCCAGCACCCCCTCAGTTCCTTCTTCCCGGCTACTCTGACAGAGGAAAAAGATGGTGGGTTTGGAATGGATATGAGCAACACATCTCGAAGAACAACAGTTGCAAAGGTGAGTAACCATCTTTTCTTCTTCGAGTGCTTGCTCATATCGATTCCAATTAGGTGACTCCCAAGCCACATAGGCAGTGGGGTCGGAGAGAGATGTCGCAGAGTGCAGGACCGCTGAACCAAATGCAGCATCACCCCTGAACTGCCGCATAGTGGGAAGCAAAGGTATGGACTGAAGACCAAGTTGTTGCCCTACAGATCTCCTGTATGGGCACATGAGCCAGGAAGGCGGAGGACGAAGCTTGAGCCCGAGTTGAGTGGGCAGTAAGGTGCATAGTCTTGGCGCCAGCCAAGTCATAGCATGCCCGGATGCATGATGCAATCCAGGACGAGATACACTGCGTGGAGACTGGGAGGCCCTTCATCCGGTCTGCCACCGCCACAAACAGCCGGGTCGTCTTTCTGAAAGGTTTCATTTGCTCAATGTAAAAGGCAAGGGCCTTGCGAAAGTCTAAGGAGTGCAGCTGTTGTTCCCGTCGAGAAGCATGCGGCTTCGGATAGAAGACCGGAAGGAAGATGTCTTGATTGATATGGAAGTCAGACACCACCTTAGGAAGGAAGGCGGGGTGTGGTCGCAGCTGCACCTTGTCCTTATGAAACATCATATATGGTGGGTCCGAAGTGAGGGCTCGAAGCTCCGACACACGTCTCGCCAAGGTAATAGCGACAAGGAAAGCTGTTTTCCAGGAAAGGTACAGAAGCGAGCAAGTGGCATTTGGCTCGAACGGAGCACCCGTGAGCCTGGATAGGACCAGATTGAGGTCCCACGTAGGGGCCGGATGCCTAATGTGCGGGTACAGACGTTTTAATCCCTTGAGGAACCTGCTGACCATAGGATTGGAGAAGACCAAGCGCCCATTTTTGCCCGGGTGGAAGGCCGAAATCGCTGCTAGGCCCTGCTGTTTCAAGGACAAGAGATAGTCTAAGATGGTAGGTACTGACGCCTCCAGAGGGGCAGTATTGCTCAGAGCACACCAGCAGGAGAAGCGCTTTCATTTGGCCAGATACATGGACCTAGTAGAGGACTTTCTGCTACCCAAGAGAACATGCTGCACCGAGCGGGACCAACGGAGCTCAGATTGAGTTAGCCATGCAGCATTCATGCTGTGAGATGGAGGGATTGCAGATCTGGATGACACAGTAGGCCGTGCTCCTGGGTGATCAGGTCTGGCCACAGTGGAAGAGGAATTGGTGCTGCCTGGGCCACGCCGGGGCAATTAGTATTAAGCAGGCCTTGACCCTTCGCAATTTGAGAAGGACCTTGTGGACTAATGGAAATGGAGGAAAGGCGTAAAACAGATGGTCCTTCCATGGTATCAGGAAGGCATCCGACAGGGAGCCCTGGGAGCGCCCCTGGAAAGAGCAGAGCACCTGGCACTTCCGATTCTCGCAAGAGGCAAAGAGGTCGACATGGGGAAATCCCCACTTCTGGAAAACAGAACAGATAACATCTGTGCGAATCGACCACTCGTGAGCCAGGAAGGATCTGCTGAGGCAATCTGCCAAGGTGTTCTGGACTCCTGGGAGAAATTACGCCACCAGGTTGATCGAGAGGGCTATGCAGAACTCCCGCAATTTGATGGCCTCCCGACAGAGGGGGGACGATCGCGCTCCACCTTGCTTGTTGATGTAAAACATGGTCATTGTGTTGTCCATGAGGACTGTGACACAACGGCCCTGAAGGTGCTCGCGGAACACCTGACATGCCAGGCGAACTGCTCTCAGTTCCCGTACATTGATGTGTACGGTTATCTCTCGAGAGGACCAAAGGCCTTGCGTACAAAGGTTCTTAAGGTGAATGCCCCAGCCCAGAGATGACGCGTCCGTGGTCAGGACCAGGGAGGGCTGTGGTGCATGGAATGGCACTCCCCCGCATACTAAGCTGGGGTTCAGCCAGCAAGCCAGGGACAATAAGACCTCCGGCGGTACCGTGAGCACTGTGTCCAAATCGTGCCGGCCTGGATGATAGACTGATGCAAGCCAGGCCTGGAGAGGAAGGAAGCATAGTTAGGCATGTTTGGTCACGAAGGTGCATGACCCCATTTGGCCCAGAAGACCGAGACACGTGCGAGCTGTGGAGGTCGGGAAGCTCTGGAGGCTGAGGATAATGGCCACCATGGCCTGGAAGCAGGCTTGTGGAAGGCACGCCTGGGTGAGATTTGAATCCAGGACTGCTCCGATGAAGTATATTCTTTGGGTCGGCTGCAAAGTGGACTTTTCAGCATTGAGCAGCAAGCCCAGGTGTCCGAACAGGCTCATGGTGAACCAAACATGAGATTGTACCTGGAGCTGTGACAACACCGAATGAGCCAGTCGTCAAGGAACGAAAACACTTGGATCTGATGTCGACGGAGGGAGGCAGCTACGACGGCCATGCACTTCGTAAAGGCCCTTGGTGCCGTGGATAGGCCGAAGGGAAGTACAGTAAATTGGAAGTGCTGCTGGTTGACCACAAAGTGGAGGAAACGTCTGTGTGGCGGGTAAATCGCTATGTGAAAGTATGCATCCTTCATGCAGAGGGCAGCATACCAGTCTCCAGGGAAGGAATAATTGTCCCCAGGGAAACCATACAGAACTTCAACTTTACCATGAATTTGTTGAGTCCGCGGAGGTCCAGAATGGGCCGTAGCCCCCACTTTGCCTTGGGGATTAGGAAGTAACGGGAGTAAAACCACCTGCCCCTTATTTCTCTTGGAACCTCTTCTATCGCTCCAAGAGCCAGGAGTGACTGTACCTCCTGCAGAAGGAGTTGCTCGTGAGAAAGGTCCCTGAAGAGGGATGGGGAGGGAGGGTGGGAAGGGGGAAACAAAACAAATTGCAGACAGTATCCACTTTCCACCGTGCGTAGGACCCATCAGTCTGTAGTTATGCGGGACCATGCAGGGAGGAAATAGGAGAGGCAGTTGGAGAAAGGTTTAGGTTGGATATTAGGAAAACCTTTTTCACTAGGAGGGTGGTGAAGCACTGGAATGGGTTACCTAGGGAGGTGGTGGAATCTCCTTCCTTAGAGGTTTTTAAGGTCAGGCTTGACAAAGCCCTGGCTGGGATGATTTAGTTGGGGGTTGGTCCTGCTTTGAGCAGGGGGTTGGACTAGATGACCTCCTGAGGTCCCTTCCAACCCTGATATTCTATGATTCTATGAAAGGTGGGAAAGGATCCTGTAAGGAGACTGGTGCTCCACCCTCGGGCACACCTTCAAAAGTTTTGCTTGGGCCCCACCGATGGTTTGGGGGGGGGGCCCTGATTCTGGCCTGTCTGAGGGCCAGACCTCCTCCTACCACCCCAGCCATGCCTTCTGGAAAAGTCCTGTCTTGGCCAAGGGTTAGGGTAGGTGCACTGAGGTTGGGTCTGGAAGGGCCTACGCTGTGTCACAAGGGGTATGCATGCCCAGTGAGCGCATGATGGCCCGGTTATCCTTTAGACTCTGAAGTCTAGAGTCAGTCTTGTCCAAGAATAACCCCTGGCCATCGAAGGGCAGGTCCTGGATCGTTTGCTGCAGCTCTGGCAGAAGACCAGACACTTGTAGCCACGAGATGCAGCGCATAGCTACGCCATAGACTAGAGTCCTTGCCGCTGAATCTGCCACATCTATCAAAGCCTGCAAGGCGGTTCTGGCTACTTTCTTGCCCTCCTCGAGCAAGGCCCCAAACTCCTCCCTGGACTCCTGAGGAACCAGTTCCTTGAACTTCCCCACGGAGTTCCAGGTGTTGTAGTTATAACGGCTCAAGAGAGCCTGCTGGTTAGCCACCCGAAGTTGTAGACCGCCAGTGGAGTATACCTTGCGGATGAATAAATCCAGGCGCCTAGTGTCGTTGGATTTAGGGGCAGGCACTTGTTGACCGTGCCCTTCCCTTTCATTGACCGACTGTACAACCAGGGAGCACAGTTGGGGATGAATATACAAGTATTCATAGTCCTTGGAGGGAACTAAGTATTTCCTCTCAACCCCCTTCGCAGTGCCAGATCGTAATAGCATTAGCCTGGATAGTCCGGATGAACAGCAAGGCTATGGGTGTGGGGGCATTAGCAGATAAGTTGTCCACCACTGGATCCTCTAGCTCCACCACCACCTCCACCTGGAGGTTCATGTTTTGTGCCACCCTAGGCAGCAAGTCTTGGTGTGCATGGAGGTCTATAGGTGGTGGGCCAGAGGAGGTCATGCCTGCAACTGCCTCATCAGGTGACGAAGAGGAGGACAGGCCCAGGACTAATGGTTCCTGGGGTAAGTCTTGCTGGGGCAGGTCTGGTTGTCCCAGGTTCTCCATACTAGGAGCATGTGCCTGAGTTATTTGCAGGGCAGCAGACTCTGCATCCCCAGGGGAGGGGGGAGCTAACCATGGCCTCCAGGAATCCGGGTTCAGAATGAGCTGAACAAGAAGCCCTGGAGGGGACACCTTGGGCCTGGTGGTATGCCCAAGGGGTCCAAAAGGACCATTGCGGTGGTCCCTGAGAAGGATTGTGTCCCTCGTCCTGCCATTGAGCGTCTCCGTCCACGTCCTGGGATGACCTTGAGTGAGGGCAGGAAGGCCAAGGTGGGGCCGACCGGTTATGCTGTGTCACACTATCCCGCATCGATGGAGCGTGTCGTACGGACAGAGATCGGTGCCGAGACTTGGATCGGTACCACGACCTGGACCGATGATCATAGCAGTACCAGGAGGGAGATCTGGACACCGATGAAGATCTGCGGGTGGAACGGCACCAGGACCTACTCCGCAGAGATCAGTGCCGTGATCGGTGCTGGGAGCTTGACCGGTACCGACCGTAGCGGGAAGGAGATCTTCTCGACGTGGAACAGTGCCATGAGTACGACCAGTGCCGAGATGATGATCAGTGACCAGTACATGGGACCAGCGTCTAGAGCGGGACCGCAATCTGGAGCAGTGCCGAGACATCCCAGTCTGCAATGGGGGACGCATGATAGCGGGCTTCCCTATCGATGGGACAGACCACACCGGCGGTGCTGGAGGCTGCGACGGCCCCAACTCAGTGAGGGCAATTAAGTCGCGGGCTGCAGAGAAGGTCTCCGGGGTAGACAGCAGACTGAGCTCGACCACAGTGCGCACCGGGGAGCTCATATGCACCGGACTCAACGGCGCTTGTGGTGCCGGCATCGACGGTGCTGGCACTGGAGCCTTCGGTGGGCGGTCCGGTACAGGACGTTGCTCCAAGCGGAGCACAGGCAGTGCCTGCGACTGGGCAGAAGCAGCAGGTTGCTTGTGCTGCTTTTTAGACCCCGGAGATAGCGAGTGGCACCGGGCCGCTCGCGGTGCCAGAGATGTCTGGTGCCGGGAGTCTTTGCTGGTGCCGGGTCTTTCCGGTGCCGGAGGTGCGCTTTGGGCCGACGGCACCGGATCTCTGCTCGGGCCCGAGGGCACCAGGCAAAGTGCCGCTTCCATGAGGAGCTGCCTCAAACGAATGCCTTACAGATGCGGCACTTATCTGTTTGATTGGATTCCCCCAGGCACTTCAGGCAGGAGTCGTGGAGGTCTCCTGTAGGCATCGACTTGAGGCAGGCCGAGCACGGTTTGAAACCCGGAGACCCAGGCATGAGCCCGGGTACCGGGAAGGAGGGAACCCCCCTTTCCTCCAACAACTATATACACTATCTACACAATTTACTATTAACTAGAACTAGAAACTACTAACAACTATACTACAAAACTAACTAGAGAAAACGTGTAAAGAGCTAGGGAGTGGAGATCAGCTAAGCCGCGCTCCACAGTTCCAACGACCGTCACGGGCGGTAAGAAGGAACTGAGGGGGCACTGGTTGGCAGGGGCATATATCCGGCGCAATAAGGGCACCACTCCAGGGGTCGCCTCAGCCAACCCGCCAAGTGTTGCTAGGGTAAAAATCTTCCGATGATCATGCACGCGGCGCGCACATACCTAATTGGAATCAATATGAGCAAGCACTCAAAGAAGAATCCCTTGTTCCTGTACACGAGAGGAACTTCCTCCACTGCACCCAGCTGTAACAGCCTGTAGTGAGGCGGTCTGGCTCCCCGCCACGCCAGAGAGGGACAAGCCTCTCTGGATGCCAAAGGGGGCAGAGCCAGCAAACCCTGTGCCCGCCCCTCAGCAGTCAGGGTTCAGGACAGGAAGTATAAAAGCCCACCCCCAGAGCTCACTTGGCTCTCAGCCACTGGAGTGACCAGATGCTTGCAGTGTAGCTCCCAGTGGGGAGACCATAGTGATTGGCGGCCGACCTGAGGACTGGCCAGACCAGACACCACCTAAAGCTAGCCCAAGCTCAGAGACGCTGCCAGGCCTATCGTGTGCCAGTTACCCCAAGGAGCTGCCAAGCCTACCGCTTGCCAGCTATCCTGAGGAGCTCATGGTACTAGACCTCCCGGAGGACACCACTGTGACTCAGGTACCTCTAGAGGGGGGAGGAAGGAAGTAGCCCGGGGGCAGCCAACTCTAGTCTGGCTGCAGCACTGCCAGAGCCCATGTCAGCGTGTTGCGGCCAGGATCCCCACTGACACAGCAGCGGGTCTTCTGCTGCTGCTAGGGCCCCGGGGCTGGGATGCAGTGGAGTGGGCGGGCTTGCGTCCCATGAGTTGGGTGGCAGTCTCCCCCTCTCCCAGGCCTTTGGAGGCTTGGGCTTACTACTGGTTGTTGCCCCGCCTTGACCCAGGGCCTGGGCCTGCTAATACTGACTGTTTGCTCAGTCCCTGCCTGAGGGCCTGAGCTAGTGACTATTTGTTGCCCCGCCCTGACTCAAGGCCTGGGGCTGGCTAATACTGTTTGCTGCAGGACCATGCTAATTCCCCAACACACCTGACCAACGCAGCAAGGCGGTCTGGCTCCCCGCCGCCCCGGAGGGGGACAAGCCCCTGCCAACAAGCCTACACAGCCCCTTTACCTCCTGCTCATGGAGACTCTTGTGAGAGGGGTCCCTGAAGAGCCGGCAGCGCCCCTTATACCACATCAGGCGTGCACCACTCCATGGGACACCAGAGCCGGTCCCCTACGGATACTGCTGAGGGAAAAACTTCCGGCACCAGTGCATGTGGCAAGCACACACACCCTAATATGGAATGGACATGAGCAAGCACTCGAAGAACTAGTCCTTTTAAATGAATTAAATGTGAATAATAAAATCAGTGTCATTGCACTTGTTTATTTATTTTGATATTAAATTCCAATGATTTTTCACTGACCCTATTTCACTTTTTTTTTTTTTAATATAACTCAGATTTTGTCAAAATACTGATGTCCGAGTCTGAGGCTGTAGCCTCTCCAGTGATTAGAGGGGGAGCCCCTGGCATAAGAACTGGGGGCTTGTATCTATACTGGAGCCTGAGAAGGGGCAGGCAGCTGAGTAAATACCAGTGGACATGATCCTATGCTAAGGTGTAATAGCAGAGATGGAGGCTCCGGCTCCAACAGGCGGGAAGGTACCAGAGAAAGATCCCTCTTAGTGCCTCTTAGAAGGTGAGAGCCTGGTTCTTCCAAGAACAAAAGGCTCTCATGCAAGAGGAACATGGCTGGCACTGGAGAGTGCTCTATTATAGCCTGGGAAGGCATCAGGGATGCTATAGAGGTGCAGACCATACACCCAGTACAAAAGCAGGCCAATGAGGATGGTTCCAGGACTAAGTCAACGTACAAGTGCAGGGGACTGGACTAGATGACCTCTCGAGGTCCCTTCCAGTTCTATGATTCTATAATGAGGTTGGTCCTTGTAGCTGAGTCCCAAAGAAGAGGTACTGAGATAGATATAGGCTTCTTAGAGGAGTCTCTCCATCTAGAGCAGGAGTGGGCAAACTATGGCCTGCGGGCTGTGTCCAGCCCGGCAGATCTTTTTATCTGGCCCTTGAGCTCCTGCCTCTGCCTCTTCTTGTCCACATGGATTCTGGAATAGAGTGCCATGGCTCAAAATTGTCAGGGGCATTGATGCCCAACAAATCCAGGCTAGAGAGGACCCAGTTTTTGTGTGCAATCTTGTAAAACAGCAGTTTGAAATAAGGGCTGCAGTTGGGATTTTCTTTTCCCTTTCAAAAATGAGCGCTGAAACAAAAAAAAAAAAACAAAAAAAAAAAAAAAAAAAGGAAAGTGGGCAGTGTCAGGATTTCAACAAAGAATGGAATGCAAAATATTTTTTCACAAACATGAACTCGAAGGCTGTATGCCTGCTTTGTCAGGAGAGCATCGCAGTGTTCAAGGAGTACAATCTGAATCGCCATTTTTCAATGAAACATCCTAATTATGGCAGCAATTTAACAACTGAAGAAAGGGCAAGAAAAGTTGAGAAACTTGACACGAACTTAAAAGCTCAGCAAAATATTTATGTGCGACAAGCTACAGTTCAGGAAGCCACTACAAAGGCAAGTTATGTTCTGGCATTTAAAATTGCTAAATAAAATAAACCTTTTGCTTAAGGGGAGTTTTTGAAAGAATGCATGGTTGATGTTGCTGGCATGCTGTGTCCAGAATACCAAAACAAATTTGAGAACACTAGTTTGTCACGAAGAACTTGCATGGTCACAGGTTTCAGTGGTAGCCAGGTTAGTCTGTATCAGCAAAAAAAACGAGGAGTCCTTGTGGCACCTTAGAGACTAACAAATTTATACTGCTCCTGTATTTTTTACTTCATACATCTGATGAAGTGGGTTCTAGGCCATGAAAGCTTATGCCCAAATAAATTTGTTAGTCTCTAAGGTGCCACAAGGACTCCTTGTTTTTTTTTCCACAAAGAACTGTTACTCACCATGTAGAAGTGATTGATGAACATTTTGCTTCTGACTTGAACAAGAAAGCATAAGGCTTCACATTGTTTTCGTTAGCTCTCGATGACACCACTGATATTAAGGACACAGCACAGTTATTGATTTTTGTCAGAGGAATTGATGACAAATTTGAAATCACAGAGGAATTTTTATCAATGGAATCAATGAAAGACACAAGAAAGGGATTGGATTTATACGAGAGGGTGTCTGCCTGCCTTGCACATCTTAAGCTCCCCTGGAGTAAACTGGCAAATGTAAACACAGATGGATCACCTAATTTAACTGGGAAAAACATAGGACTTTTAAAAAGAATTCAGGACAAAGTAAAAGAAGATGACCCTGATACAGAGAGGTTTCAGAGTAGCAGACGTGTTAGTCTGTATCCGCAAAAAGAACAGGAATACTTGTAGCACCTTAGAGACTAACAAATTTATTTGAGCATACGCTTTCGTGGGCTACAGCCCACTTCATCGGATGCATAGAATGGAACATATAGTGAGGAGATATATATACATACAGAGAACTTGAAAAGGTGGGAGTTGCCCCACCAACTCTAAAAGGCTAGTCAAGTATCAGAGGGGTAGCCGTGTTAGTCTGGATCTGTAAAAGCAACAAAGAATCCTGTGGCACCTTATAGTGCCACAGGATTCTTTGTTGCTTCCTCTAAAAGGCTAATTAATTAAGATGAACTGTTGTTAGCAGGAGAAAAAAAACCTTTTGTAGTTATAATCAAGATAGCCCATTTAAGACAGTTTGACAAGAAGCTGTGAGGATACTTAACATGGGGGAAATAGATTCAATGTGTGTAATGGCTCAGCCAATCTCGGTCCCTATTTAAGCCTGATAAAGAGGTGATTTTTCTGCACTGTATATACATCAAGAGGCCCTCTGCAAAAATGTCCTGGACATCTATCATGTTGTTCGCACAGTAGTAAAAATAGTGAACTACATAAGAGTGAGGGGACTTAATCATCAGCAGTTCATCTCCCTTCTTGAAGACACTGATGCCCAACACCAGGACTTACTTTATCATACAAATGTCTGCTTGCTCAGCCTAGGAAAGGTATTGCAGCAAGTATGGGAGCTCAGAGATGAAATTCGCAATTTTCTGGAGATGCAGGGAAAAGAAAATGATTTCCCCGAATTAAAGAATTCCAACTGGGTATACGACCTCGCTTTTGGTGTGGCTATCTTGGCACATTTAAATGAACTTAATGTGAAGCTGCAAGGAAATAATGTGTTTGTATACAAATTGTATTCTAGTGTGACAACTTTCAAAGCCAAGTTAGTCTTGTTTTCAAAACAAATTAAGGACAAAGAGTTTGCTCACTTTCCAACACTGAAATACTTGGAAGTGTCGTCAGAGCAGACAGAAAAGTACAGCAAAATTCTGAGTGACTTGACAGAGAATTTTCTCTTCGATTCTCTGACTTTGAGAAGATAGAGAAGACACTGGAGCTGGTGTCATGCCCACTGTCATTTGACTATGAGAAAGCCCCACAAGAATTACAACTGGAGCTCTTTGATCTACAGTGTGATTCCATCTTGAAGAAAAAGTAAAAATCAGAAAAACTGGACGAGTTTATGCCTCTCTGAGTGAAACAAAGTTCCCAAATATCCGCAAGGTGGCACAGAAAATCCTTGTTTTGTTTGGTTCCACCTATGTGGGCAAACAAACATTTTCCCTGCTGAATTACAACAAATCTCGATACAGATCCCAGTTAACTGACCAGCATCTCAGCTTGGTATTACAGATTTCCACAACAAAAATGACATTGTAAAGGGGTGACAAGCTTCATTGTTCACATTAATCAAAGAGGGCGTGGAAAGGGGTTAAGTTTGGTTTAATAATTATACTACATTGTTATGATGGTATATTTATAATAGTAAGGTTTTATGTGTATTTAGATACACTAAAAATTATCTTTATTAAATAGAGTTTATTTGAATATCTCTGAATTGTTAATTTCGTGAGCATACATGGCCTGCTGTACAAGTTTGCCCACCTCTGGTCTAGAGACCTTCTTGCATGTAGAGGGCTTCTTTTCTGGTACCACTTTTGGAGCTGATCCATGTTTTCTAGATTACTCTTCAGAGCGTGAGCTGATGATTGGTACTGGTTCATTGATACCAGGCCCATGGAAGTCTCAGCAGCACTCACACCAAGACATGAGGTCTCCTGGGGTGCAGGGTCTCCCTAATTCCTGACCTTGGAGGCGACTTCCCCTTTTTCCTGGAGTCTCTCTCTGGAGAAGGAGGTCTCCTTTTTTTTCAGAATGCTTCAATTCCAAAGCAACCCCATTCTCTTTACTTGCTGAGGTCAAAGTTTCCAGCATGGCTGAAGCCAATGTATGGGGTGGTGAGCCTCAGACCCAGCTGATCCCAGAGAGTGCTCCATGAGAAGGAGCTGCAGCCTATCCTCTCTCAGCTTGCAAGATCTACTTTTGAAGCCAGCACAGACCCTGCACTTAGATAGGATATGGCACTCTCCGAGGCAGCAGAGGAAGCTTGAATGCCAATTGCTGAGGGGGAAACACATGGCAGGTCTAGCAAGTCTCAAAGCTCAGAGTAATTGGCACAACTGAAGCAGAAAAGCCATGGGCAGAACAGCTAAGAACGGAAGCTCTGCCCACAGAAAAAAGAAGTTTGAGGGGGAAAAACCCCAAAAGCATGTATGCTTAGGAAACCAAATTAAACAAATAAAAGGAAATGAACATGAAATTAAAACTAGACGTAAGTAATAATTAAAACAACAATAGCTACAAATGCAGTGGACACCACACTGAACTGCCTCAAGTTGAGGGCAGTTGAGAAGGAACTGAAGTGGCAGCAGTTTTGTGCCTGCCTATATAACCTCACATAGGAACACAAGGATGTGTACTGCGCAGGCATGGACCATGGACACTGCTAGGTAAAATCTCCTGTTGAGAACGTACGTGCACACACACATCCTATGACAGGTTTCAGAGGAGCAGCCGTGTTAGTCTGTATCTGCAAAAAGAACAGAAGTACTTGTGGCACCTTAGAGACTAACAAATTTTATTTCAGTATAAGCTTTCATCAGGGGCGGCTCTGGGTATTTTGCCACCCCAAGCACGGCAGACAGGATGCCTTCGGCGGCTTGACTGCCGGAGGTCCCTGGTCCCGCAGATTCGGTGGCACGCCTGTGAGAGATCCGCCAAAGCCGCGGGACCAGCAGACCCTCCGCAGGCATGCCGCCGAAGGCAACCTGCCTGCCACCCTTGCAGCGACCGGCAGAATGCCCCTGTGGCTTGCCGCCCCAGGCACACGCTTGGCCTGCTGGTGCCTGGAGCCGTCCCTGGCTTTCATGGGCTACAGATCACTTCTTCGGATGCATAGAATGGAACACACAGACAGAAGATATTTATACATACAGAGAACATGAAAAGGTGGAAGTACCCATACCAACTGTAAGAGTCCAATCAATTGAGATGAGCTATCATCAGCAGGAGAAAAAAAAAACCTTTGAAGTGATAATCGAGATGACCCATAGAAGGTGTGAGGAGAACTTAACATGGGGAAATAGATTCAATTAGTGTAATGACCCAAACATTCCCAGTCTCTGTTTAAACCTAAGTTAATTGTATCTAATTTGCATGGAGCACTCATTAGGACATATACTTGAAGAATGTAGAATGTAAAGTTACACGTCATGCAGCAATTTTGTAATGAATTATGTAGGTCTCCAACATTATATGTATATTTCGATTGAAGAGGGAAACAAACAAATGTGTTTGCGACCAGTGAAATTCTATTTTCCACTTACTCATTTTCACACAAGGGAATGGTAAGAGGAGTTTTGTCCATACAGGATTACTAGAATCCAGACAGATAGGGAATCAATCTAATTAAATGATAGATAACAGACAACATTATGTACACAAAATGAAAGAGGGATTGTTTCTGTCTTTTGCTGTAAGTGCTTATAGGGAAGTACATCCATTAACTCTGCGTCCCACAGTCCACACCTGCCTATGGCTGGGCAATTTCACACATACTACTAGACTTTATAACACAAATCTCTCTTTTCAGCAGTCAAACTGAGAACACAAGCCAAAAGATTTTATACTTAGTAAACTGACTATCCTTTTAAAAATGCTTCTAAAATCAACAGATCCAGAAATTACTGACAATAAACCCTACAAATCCCAGCCTGGGCCATGATTCTTCATGAATAATGACAATGAGACAGAGAAAATGGGATTCCAGAGTTAGGTTTACTGGGATCTCCTGCTCCATACTGATCAAACTGATAATCTTTCAGGATCTTATGCTTTACACTACAGGCTTTTATACCTAGCTACAACCAAAGAACAGCTTAACTGCATATTCTTCTAAAGGGCTTGTTTGGATTTTTCTCCAGTGATCTCCCTCCAAACGGGAACATCCATGAAGTAAAGGGTTCATTCACAGACACACAAGACCAATCAGCAGCACCAAAAGTGAGACAAGCACATATGTTAAGAATGGGCCGGGCGGAGTCTAAATCTGTATAACACTGATCTGCAAAGATTCACGTTATTAAAGTACACAACATAGCAAGGCATAACATTCATGAAACAAATTTCAATTACCTAAGAACCCAACTATTAAACCAATGAAAAATACTAATCTCATTACAAAACAGAAAGTCAAGCTGCAGGCCCTTAACACATAGGCCAAAAGAGGATTAAACTTTTGCTGAATGTTAGACATTAAATATCTCAATGTTTTGAAATGTGTAGCAGTACTGATGTTTTTGCAACATCAGAATTAGGGAGGAACATTTAAAAGAAGCAGTGGAATAAAGAAGTATTACCTGGATCCAGTGCTGGTGCTAGCCCATTGGTGACCCTAAGCAGGAAAATTTTGGGGCTCCCCCCACTGTATACTAATAATTAATAGGGCCCCCTTGAGCTGGTTGGGGCCCTAAGCAATTGCTTAGTCTGCTTATGTCTAGTGCTGGGTCCGCCTGGATCCAGGAAAGTGTGTTTATGGGGGCAGGGAGAGAAAGTTATATAATTCCCAACAAGATATATTCTAGCATACCTGCTGAAGACAGAGCTTGCATGCATAGCACCAGCATGAGTTAAACGGCTGTTTATGGTTCTCTCCATCCTTACATTTTAAAGTATCTGTGTATATTTGTCACTGGACTGAACATCTTGAAAACTGAAATCCCCAGTTTATCCACAGAAGAGAGACAGCATGGGCAAAAGCAGTGCAAGCTTCCCCAAAGTTATCACTGTGCCTCAGCCTTGACTTCTCTCTGTCTGGATTACTGAGACTGCCAAGAAAACTGCTAATTAATGTCATGACCCATTACTGTACCTTTTGTTATGACTTGCAATGTTCTATTTTTATCAATGTGAAAGCTGATATAATGCAATCTTGCATAAAACCTGCAGGCTTCCTGTACATGAAGATCTCTTATGGTGGAGAGTTCATTGGATTACTAAAGAAACTGGCTTTAACTAAGGTTTTTGCCAAACATCCCTGGAGAGGAGTGGGGATAATTTTAAATGCATCACAGTTTACACAGCTCCAAAAGGCATCTTTTACTAAATGGATGAAAGGCCTCTGAAGTGACCAAACACAGAGAAAAAGAACTGAAAATGTGTGTTATTTACAGAAAGGAGATAAATAAGGGAGACATAATGCCTCAGTTCACCTGTGAACATTGCTATCTGACTTTGCCAAGAAAAAAGGAAGTATTTCTATCTAAAGTATAGATGGACACAGACTACAGAGGATGGCTGAACTTTGGGAGCTGATAAGTACTCACAAGCCACGGATTGGGAGAACAAGACTGCTTGTAAAAGGAGAAGGTCTAAAACTATCAATCTTTAACGTTTGATTCCAAGTCTCATAGCACCCGATAGCTTTTCATACACCACGACTAGCTCATATTAACGCTAATACTGTCTTTGTTTATGTGTTTATTTTCTTCAATTAAACAAATTTAACTATAGTTTGAATTTGACTGTGCTGAAGTGCTGAATAAATGTCCTAGATAGAAGACAATTTCTGCTGTTGAAGAAGGGATCCAACATCAGACAAAGGAGCTTGGGGAGCTGTGAAGTCTGCCCATAAATGTGCCACATATGACGGTGTCTTTGCTGGCACAAGAGCCCTCAGACTTTAAAGGTGCTGGGGAATGTTTAAATGCCATTACAAAAACTAACTGTCCCAATGGTGGCATTTACAGACACTAGAACGAGACCACAACACTCCTTTCACTTAAGTCAAAGAACCACCAGATGGTAACAGCTGTCAATTAGTACAGACCTGTTCTGGGTCTAAACCAGTCCCCTACAGGTGGAAGGCTTAAATACCAATCCTGTAAGAATTCAGTTCCCTTGTAGTTATGTTTTCCATCGTATATGTATCTACAATGTGAATTACTAAATATGCTTAGTATTTGTCTATAACTGGAACATCTTTGGAATAAAGCTTTGTTATATGCCACTGGCCCTGTGACTAACAGAATATTTAACTATTTTAAAATTACTCATACTACATGGACACAAAACTGTGATCTGCTCTGTACACAGAATGTTTAAAAAGGACTTGAAGAATTCCATGTTTACAAAAGAAATTAATGGTAATTTGTTCCCCAGTTATCAGTGAATCCCCTGCAAACTGTGATCCCAATGTAAAAAATCCCTAACCTCACAAATCAGAACCATCTTTTTTAAGCTAAAATAAGCAAGGACAGATGCTTTTTGGAGGGACATTTCTCAACCTTTTTCCTCTTGTGACTCACCATCCCACATCCCAGAATCCTTTGTATCAGTTCCCTTGGATCTTCAAAAAGACTGCTGGCTCTTGGGTGGGGTTGAAAGCTTCTGTCCCTCCTCCCTCCTGGCTGCTGAAGTGAGAGTGAGAGAGATTGAAAGAGTAAGAATGACTGAGTGAGTGAGTGAGTGAGAAAGAAAGAGAGAGTCTGTGTATGTAGAAGCTCTACTCACTCTCTCCCCTCCTCCTGGCTGGGGTGGGGGGGAGTGGTATTTTCTGCTCTCTGCCCCTTTCTTTTTGAATAATTACAGACAGCTGCAACATCTTAAGAGTTTTTTTCTCTCCAGCTCCCAGTTTGTTTGCTCTGGTGGAGCTCCACTTTCTCCTCTAACCCTGACTGAGGAAGGTTTTTCTCTTTCCTCTCACTGCTGAGAGTGGCAACTGATGCCTCCAATCTGGCCAAAGGCAGTTCAAAGAACAGTTCCACTCTCGTTCCCCTGCCCACTCTCTCCTAGGTTTTGAACCTCATAGCTAAAAGGTAGATACAAAGGACAGAAAGGCCCCATCAGAGATGTCCTAATGAGAAGCCCAGTCCTGAACTCCTCCAGGTACTGGAGAGTGGGAAGATGTCAGTATTTCTAACACAGTGACCTTCTTGTTCCCTACTTTAGGGCTCCAGATTTAATTTCAGTTTCTGGTACCTTCTTTCCAACAGCTAGAAAAGGATGAAAGAGCTTTGTGTCTTTTCTCTCCATCCAGAGACTCTTGGATGATGCCAGGTTGTGTTGCTGTCATTCTACTTCTCTCAAAGTCTGTAACTGAGGAGGGTAGGTGGGAGAGAAGAGGTTTCAGACCCTCCCCAGTCTCTTGATTACTGGGAATTCTTTAGTGCAAAAAAATGCAAATGAGAAGCTGTTAGTATAGTTCCAGATCACTGCTATGAGATTTCTATATCAGCACATGCTGTGCATTCAAATGTATTAGAAGAATTAAAAACATTCCAGGCACTGAAGTGTGATTTCAAGGCCATGGAATTTTGAGAAGGCGGAGTGAAGCAGAATGCCTTTTGCAGTGGACACTGGAGTCGTGAAACAGTTTTTTATTGTTGCAGAGTTCTCCTACTCTTGCAACAGCTGAAGGGCATTGGAATGCCTGGGGCTGGTTTTAAGTCACTCTAAAGGAAAACACGGGAAGCTGTATAGCTAAAATAAGAGAACAGAGCAATTCTTTAATTGGAAAAAAGTAGACAAAAGAGGGGGAAAATAACCTAACCATTAATAGTGCTACACTAATCAACTTCCTTTTGGTGTTTATTTAAAAGAAAATTAAATAAAACCCAACTAGATTTGTATGACAAGATACACACACCTAGACCTCTTTTCCCACAAGAGACATCATACATCCCATTATTCCTTAATCAGTGTCCTGGAAGCCTACATTTGAGGTCCCAAAGTACCATTCCACACCATCACACTGCAACCTTCCATATACACATTTGGAAATATGTAAAGGGGACCAGGTGCCATTCTTCCCAGGCATTTTGCATCATTCTTAAAGGTCTCCATTTCATTTTAACCACACACTGATACTTACTTAATACTATGACTTACTAGCATTTTACAGATATCAGCTAATCTTTAATGCCACTATGAAGGAGCCACACTTTAGGACCATATGCCTTGTTATATAGACATGGATCCTTCTATAGTAGTAAGGGAATGAGGGTGCACTTGTATCTCAGATCCGACATTCTTGAACTGAGGACACAGAAGTTCCACCATCTGTAAACATCGCTCATTCTATTCTACCTCCTGGAATGCTATTCAAACTCTGAAGCAGATGGGAGGAAGGAAGTAATGAGCGCACCTCACCTGCAGAAGCAAAACATTTTGAGAACCAGCATTCCTATTAATAACCTTCTTTTCTCCTTCATGGTAGTGCTTCTACAAGATCCTCACATTAGGAAGCTAGCAAGCAGTTACAATCTCTGGAGGAAGAGTGCTGAGGAACTCCACTAATTAAACAGAGATTGGAACACTGCTCTTTTGACTGAACATTTGATCTAGACTTAGCATTGAGAGAACAGTAATTTATGAAAATATAACAAACTTACAAATCTCAGCTTTAGGCACATGGCAAATACAAATTACAGATGCTGTCACCACTCTAGTAAAATGAATTCTATCTCCACTTGGTACTTGAGCCCTGGATCAAATCATAGGAAGTCTAAACATACAATTTAATCAAATGAGAAAGCCTTTGGCTCACTATTGCTTAACTCTTAGTTTTATTCCTTGATAGGACTACATTTTTTAGAAAATTCAGTAGATATTTATGGCTATTAGGAAGAAAACTAACATCTCTTAAAAGTTTGTAATTCTCCAAACCCCTTCTGACTTGATGTTATAGCCACTAGAAAGGCAACTGTAATAAATATGAGACACGGAGGGTAGACTTTCTAAACAGTCATAGATTCACCGATTCTAAGGCCAGAAGGAACCACTGTGATCATCTATCCTAATCTCCTATATAACACAGGCCACAGAACTTTCCTGAATTAATTCCTGTTTGCATCAGAGCAGACCTTTTAGAAATCACCCAATCTTCATTTCAAAATTGCCAGTGATAGAGACTTTACCACAATTCCCGATAAATTATTCCAATAGTTAATTACCCTCACTGTTAAAAATTTGCACCTTATTTCCAGGCTGAATTTGTCTAGATGCAACTTCCAGTGACTGGATCTCGTTATACCTATGTCTGTTATCATACAAGTGCTTATAAAAAGAATATAGCAGGATAAGAAGTAATAAAGAGACAGGTGACAAGAATGATTAGAGACACGGAAAAATTCTCATATGATGAGAGATTTAAAAGATTGGCATTGCTTATCTAAGAGGAAACAGATAAAAGGGGGCATGATAAAAGTCTACAAAACAATGAATGGTATAGAGAAAGGTAGATTAGGAACCTTTATTCACCCAGTTTCATAATCCTAGAACATGGGGACATTAAAGAAAACTGAAAAATGATCAATTCAAAACTGATATAAAGAAATCCTATTTCAAACACCACACACTTAGCCTGGGGAACTCATTGCCGCAAGACAAGATTGAGGCCAATAATCTGGCAGGAGTAAAAAAGGCATTCAAAATTTATATAAATAATATCTAGTTATAATAAAAATATTTAAAAATAAACAAAAGCCTTGGAAAGGATATACATTCATACTGCAGGGCTTATGCCAACCTCTAACTATTGGAGATTAGGAGGAAACTTTCTGTGGGGACATCCCATAACTGCCTTCTACAAGGTTTCTTGAACCTCCTTTGAAGCAGCTAATGAAGGTCATTTTTGAGAACAGGATACTAGACTAGGTCAACCATTGATCTGATCCAATAAGGCAACTCATATCTTTGTCAAGCAAGACACCAAATACGAAACTGTCTTGGAAGAGACAGATACTATGAAATGCTTTACTGATTGGTCTGTGTGAAAAAGATTTCTTCGTTCTAGGAAGGGACAGGGGTCTACCTAACCAAGAAAGGGAAAAGCATCTTCGCACACCGACTCACCAACCTAGGGAGGAGGCCTTTAAAAATAATAGAAATATCCAAAACATGAGACCTGTTAATAATGAGGGACATTAACTACCCAGACACCTGTTGGAAAAGTAAGATGGCAAAGCACAAAATGCAGACTAAGTTCTTTGAAAGACAAAATGAGTCCGCAGGGCCTGACAAAATTCACCCTATGCTAGAGTATTAAAGCAACTAGCAGAAGGAACCTCAGAACCATTAGCAGCTATCTTTGAAAACTCATGAAGGATGAGTGAGGACCCAGAGGACTGGAGAAGGGCCAAGATAATATTTACCTTAAAAGGGGGAATGGAGAGCACCCAGTGAATTATAGACCACTCAGCCTAGCTTTGATACCTGGAAAGATGCTGTAACAAATTATTAAACAATCAATTTGTAACACCTAGAGAATATAACAGGGTTACAATTAACAGCCAACATGAACACCGTAACTGGTGTTCTTCAAGGTGTTGCTCATGTCTATTCCACAGTAGGTGTGCATACTCGCCACGTGCATTGGTGCCGGAAGTTTTTCCCTTAGCAGTATCCATACTGGGGGAGCACTGTGGCGACCTCTGGAGTGGTGCCTGTAAATCATGCTATAAGGGGAGCCACGGGCTCCCCCCACCCTCAGTTCCTTCTTGCCAGACAACTCCGACAGAGGGGAAGGAGGGTGGGGTGTGGAATAGACATGAGCAGCACATCTTGAAGAATGCCAGTTACAGAACAGGTAACTGTCCTTTCTTCTTCGAGTGATTGCTCATGTGTATTCCACATTAGGTGATTCCAAGCAATATCTGCTGGAGTAGAAGTTCACGATAGCTCAGGACGAAGTACCGCCCTGCCGAACCTGGCATCATCCCTAGACTGGGAGACGATCACGTAATCCGAAGTCAACGTGTGAACTGAGGCCCAAGTGGCCACCCTACAAATGTCTTGGATAGGGACATGGGCTACATAGGCCGCTGATAAAGCCTGAACCCTCGTAGAGTGCGCCCTAACGATCGGAGGCAGGGGCACCCCTGCCCGATCACAGCATGTGCCTAGGCACGAAGTGATCCAGCAGGAAAGCCGCTGGGTGGAGATAGGCTGCCCCTTCACCCGCTCGGCCGAGGCAATAAAGAGTGGCGAGGATTTCCGGAATGGCTTGGTTTGATCCAGATAATAAGCCAGCACCCTACGCTCATCGAGCGTGTGGAGGCAGCGTTTCTCATTAGAGGAATGGGGCTTAGGACAGAGCACGGGAAGAAAGATGCCTGTTCCATATAGAAGGTGGAGACCACCTTCTGGAGGAATGCCGGGTGTGGGCGAAGCTGGACTTTATCCCTGTGGAAGACCGTATAGGGGGGTTCCGAGGTTAAGGCCCTAAGTTCTGAGACACGTCGGGCCAACCTGATCGCTACAAGGAAGGCCACCTTCCATGAGAGGTGAGACCAGGAACACGTGGCCAGGGGTTCAAAGGGAGGTCCCGTGAGTCGGGACAAGACCAGGTTTAGGTACCATTGTGGCACGGGGGGGTCTAGTGTACAGGAACAACTGGTCAAGGCCCTTCAGGAAACGGGAGGTCATAGAGTGGGAGAAGACCAAATGTCCTTGAACCAGCGGGTGGAAGGCTGATATGGCCGTGAGGTGCACCCTGACGAGGTAGGTGCTAGTCCTTGGGCCCTAAGGTATAGGAGGTAGTCCAGGATAAACTGGAGAGGCGTGGCGGAGGGGGAAACCCCCCACTCACTTGCCCACCTGGCGAACCTGGACCACTTTGCCACGTACGTCCGAAGCGTAGACGGCTTCCTGCTTTCCAGGAGGACTCACCTTACTTGCTCTGAACACCTGTTCTCCTCCTCGTTTAGCCACAGAGCAGCCACGGTGTCAGGTGGAGCGTGGCCAGATTGGGATGGAGGAGGCGGCCTTCGTCCTGGGAGAGGAGGTCCAGATGGAGCGGCAGCACCCTCCAGGGGGCCGCCAAGAGGCATAGGAGGAGCCCGTACCAGTGTCGACAGGCCCACGCCGGGGCTATGAGAATGACTCTCACCTTGTCCACCTTCACCTTCTGAAGGACCTTGGCAATGAGGGGGAATGGGGGGAAGGCATAGAGAAGCTGGCCCAACCACTGTAAGAGGAACGCATCGGAAATCGCACCTTTCCCCACCCCTCCCCTGGAGCAGAACCGGAGGCAATGCCGGTTCTGGTGGGTTGTGAACAGGTCGATATGGGGAACTCCCCACTCTCAGAAGAGCCAGTGAGTGACCTCTGAGTGGAGAGACCACTCGTACTGGGGGGAGAAGACCCTGCTAAGGCAGTCCACTTGCGTATTGCAGACGCCCAGGAGGTGGGCCATCCTCAGGGAGATATCATGGGCTATACAGAACTCCCATAGGTTCAGGGCTTCCCGGCAGAGGGCTAGCGAGCACATCCCGCCTTGCCTGTTGATGTAGTACATGGCAGCAGTGTTGTCCGTGAGGACCCTGACCACCCTGCCGTGGACAGGTCCGGGGTCGACCACATTCCCTGGATCTGCACGTTCCCTCTGTGGGCTCCCCAGCCGAGGTCCGAAGCGTCGGACACCAGGTCTATGGATGGGCTGGCATCCCGAAAGGGAACTCCTTGCAGCATATTGCTTGGGCAAGACCACCATTGAAGGGAAGCCAGTATCGGGGATGGAACCGTGAGCACCTTGTCTAGGCTGTCCCGAGCTTGAGAGAATTGGGAGGCTAGCCAGATCTGGAGGGGCCTCATTCAGAGTCTGGCGTGGCAGACCACATACGTACACACTGCCATGTGCCCCAGAATTCGAAGGCACGCCCTCACCGTGGTCACCGGGAAAGCCATGACTGAGGCAATAAGATCCCTAAGGTCTTCGAACCTGTCCAAGGGGAGAGAGGCTGTGGCCCTCGAGGAGTCCAGCAGGGCCCCAATGAACTCTATGCACTAAACAGGAACTAATGTTGATTTGGTCTCGTTCACCACTAGGCTGAGACCGGTGCATGTCGATAGGAGCAGCTCCACCTGGGTCTTTACATCGGAGTGGGACTCCCCCTTGAAGAGTCAGTCGTCCAGGTAAGGAAAGATCTGCATGCCCTCCCGCCTGAGATAGGCCGCTACCACAGCCATACATTTTGTAAAGACCCTGGGTGCCGTGGATAGGCCAAACGGGAGGACCGCAAACTGATAGTGGTCCATCCCAACCAGAAAGCGGAGGAAGCGCCTGTGCCCCTCGAATATATGGATGTGAAAATACGCATCCTGAAGGTCCAGGGCCATGGACCAGTCCCCCAGGTCCAGGGAGGGGATAATAGAAGCCAGGGACACCATGCAGAACTTGGAACAGACTAGAAACCGGTTTAGGTCCCACAGGTCCAGGATGGGCCTGAGGCTGCCTTTGGCCTTCAGGATCATGAAGTACCAGGAATAGAACCCTTTGCCCTGGAATTCTATGGGTACCCTTTCCACCGCCCCCAGGTGCAGTAGCCAGTCCACCTCATGCCTCAGGAGGCGGACATGCTCCGGGTCTCCCGGAGCCACCATGGAGGGCGGGTGATTTGGTGGGGGTGAGGTGAACTGCAACATGTAGCCCTTGGAAATGGTACTGAGGACCCACTGATCTGATGTTATGCAGGACCATGCCCTGCGGAAGGCAGACAATCGGTTGCAGAACACAAACTTTATTAAACGGGGGTCTCCCTGGCAACAGGCCCGGTGCCCCCCTACAAATAGTCAAAACTGCCTCTTTCCCTGCCTTTTGCCCTTGGTGGGCCCAGGCTGCGGGGGCAGAGTGGGACTGCCACTGAGACCAGCATTTCTGGTCTCTGGGTCTTTTATACGGGGGCTCATATCTGCTCCTCACAGGTTGAGTTGCCGGAAGCAATTTGTCCTTATCCTTAGCCGGAGGGACGTAGAGGCCCAAGGTCTGCAAGGTAGTGCGGGAATCTTTCATCCCATGCATCCTGACGTCCGTCTGGTCCGCAAAGAGCGCCTTCCCATCAAACGGGAAGTCCTGCATCGGGGATTGGGCCTCCATTGACAGTCCCAACAACAGGAGCCACGACGCCCTGTGCATGGAAATTGCGGAAGCCATTGAGCGGGCCGCAGTGTCAGCTGCATCCGACGCCGCTTGCAGGGCCGCTTTAGCTGCCACTGCCCCCTCTTCCACCAGCGCCTTGAAGTCCTTCCTATCCCGATCTGGGAGGTGGGGCTCAAACTTAGGCAGAGACTCCCAAATGTTAAAGTCATATCTGCTTAGTAAGACTTTGTGGTTGGCTACCCTAAGCTGGAAACTCGCAGAGGAATAAAGCTTTCTCCCAAAGGAGTCCAGCTGTCTGGCGTCCTTATTTTGGGGAGTGGGCATGGGCTGGCCCTGTCGCTCCCTGTGGTTTACCGATTCCACCACAAGCGAGTTGGGTGCCAGGTGGGAATAGAAGTATTCGTGGTCCTTGGCCGGCACTAAGTATTTCCTCTCTGCCTTCTTGGAGATAGGGGCGGAGGAGGCAGGAGTTCACCACAGGGTGTTGGAGATGTTGGCAATACCCTGGTGCGGGGGCAGGGCCATGCAGCCCAGTGCCGAGGGAGACAGAACATTGAAGACGGAATTGGACGGACCCTCCATCTCCTCTGCCTGCAGCTGGATGCCACCCGCTTTAGCAGGTCTTGGTGTGCCTTGAAGTCCTCCTGTGGGACTGATGGCGGAGCTGCCAATATAGTGTCATCTGGTGCCGGGGACAGGGCCTGCATGGAGCCAAGAGCCTCGGTGGGTGCCAGGGCGTCAAGCCCCAGATCAGAGTCCAGGCGTGGGTCTGCCAACTCGTGACCCGCCGACTTGTCCCGTAGGTGGCCGGATGAGGCCGATGGAGGCTGAGATGCTCTGGCGACAGAACAAGCCCCTGTCCTGGCTGGCATCGGTGGCCTCGGTGCCCACTGGCACCACTGTCTCTGCCAAGGGGCCCCTTGCCATTGACCCGGCTGAGAGCCCGATGGCACTATCTGTCCCAGCTGAACAGCGTGAATGGGTGGCCAGGTACCGAGGCCGAGGTTGGCCACGAACGCTCGGTGCCCCAGGAGCGGTAGGAACGGTGCCTGTGATGCCGTCTCCCTCGGGACCTGGACCTGGACATCGAGGAATCATAGAATCATAGAATACCAGGGTTGGAAGGAACCTCAGGAGGTCATCTAGTCCAACCCCCTGCTCAAAGCAGGACCAATCCCCAGACAGATTTTTGCCCCAGATCCTTAAATGGCCCCCTCAAGGATTGAAGGGTTTAGCAGGCCAATGCTCAAACCACTGAGCTATCCCTCCCCACAAACGGTACTCACCCGAAGAACTACTTCGGTACCTGTGACGGCCACGTGAGGACTGGTGCCCCGGTGCCGAGGCACCCTGAGGGGAGTCTCGAGTGCGACATCTAGCTGATCAGGAGCTGGAACGGGAACGACAGCGTCTATCCCGTCGGGAGTGGCTGCGGTACCCACACCACGCAGAGGAGTATTCCCGGTGCCTCTCTCGGTGCCTACGCTTGCTGGCAGGAGGCATCGAGGGTCCCTGTGACTCTCGTCCTGAAGGCGACCCGGATGGTCTGGCCGGCGTTGAGGGTGGGAAGGAGCTGCAAAACAAGCAACCACTGCACGCCAAGTGGTGTGGGGAGCGATCCTCGGAGTGGGAGCTGCGGCTGGCTGGAGAGGTGTCTGGTGGGCACCCAATGGAGACTTGCCATGAGACCTGGGGCCCGTGCCCGTCTGCGTGCTCGGGACTGACAGGCTCATAATGTCCTTCGCATCCTGCATCGCCTCCGGCATCGATGGCATCCATACCGGTAGGAATACACGGGCCAACGGTGCTGGGCTGCTCCGCACCACACAAGTCGGAGGTCTTGAGCCCAGGGGGGACCGAGGGCTGCCCAACGAGAGACCAGCCTCTCCCTTTTCCTTGTCATGGGGCCGCTGAGGCAGGGCCCTTCCCTTGCTTTCTGGAGGGAGAGCGGCGCCAACTGGTCAAAGGGGCCTCGCTACACACCGACGATGCGGCAGCCAGCACCGACTCCATCAGGAGAGCTCGAAGTCTAATGTCTCTGTCCTTCTTAGTCCTTGGCTTGAACAACCTGCAGATCTTACAATGGTCACTGATGAGAGTCTCACCCAGGCAGCGGAGACACTCAGTGTGCGGATCACTCGTAGGCACAGAACGGTGACAGGAGTCGCACGACTTGAATCCTGGGGCATGGGGCATGCCCCGAGCCCACTCTAACAAATGAAGAAACGATCCACGAACGGTACCACTAAGGTCAAGAAGAAAAGGCTGCAGTAGAGCTGGAGCACAAGGTTCTGACTACCTTCACTGGCGGCAAGGAATTGAGGGTGGGGGAAGCCCGTGTCTCCCCTTATAGCGTGATATACAGGCGCCACTCCAGGGGTAGCCGCGGTGCTCCCCCAGTACGGATACTGCTAAGGGAAAAACTTCCAGCACCGGTGCACGTGGCGAGCATGCACACCTACTGTGGAATACACATGAGCAATCACTCGAAGAACAACAAATTGTGCCATATCAACCAAATTTCCTTCTTTGACAGGGTTATTGGCATAGTGGACAGGGAGGAAAATGTAGATGTGATAGATCTTGATTTTAGTAGGCTTTTGACACAGTCCCATGTAACATTCTCATAAGCAATCTAGAGAAATGTGGTCTAAATGAAATCACTGTAAGATGGGTGCAAAACTAGACTGTACTTAAAGAATAGTTATCAATGGTTCGCCATCAAACTGGGGGAATATATCCACTGGTGTCCTGCAGAGATCTGTCCTGGGTTGGTATTATTCAGTGTTTTCTCTAGTAATCTGAATAATGGAGTGGAGAGTATGCTTATAAAATTTGCAGATGACACCAAACTGGCAGGGTTGCCAGCATTTTGGAGGACAGGATAAGAATTCAATACCACCTTGACAAATTGGAGAATTGGTCTGAAATCAACAAGATGAAATTCAATAAAGACAAGTGAAAAGTATTACACTTAGGAAGAAAAAAAATAAAATGAACTATTACAAAATGGGGAATAATTGGATAGGCGGTAATACTGCTAAAAAGGATCTGGGGATCATAGTGTATCACAATCCGAACATGAGTCAACAATGTGAAGCAATTGTAAAAAAAAAGCTAATATCATTCTGGGATGTATAACAGAAATGTCTTATGTAAGAAACGGGAAGTAACTGTCCCACTCTACTCCGCAATGGTGAGGCCCTCAGCTCACCATTGTGTCCAGTTCTGGGCACCACATTTTAGGAAAGATGTGAACAAACTGGAGAGAGTCCTGAGGACAGCAACAAAAATGATAAATAATCCCCAAAATCTGATCAATGCGGAAAAGTTAAAAAAACTGGGCATGTTTAGTCTTGAGAAAGGAAGATTCAGGGAGGATCTGCTAAGTCTTCAAATATGTTAATGGCTGTTATAAAGAAGATGGTGATCAACTGTTCTCCATGTCTACTGAAGGCAGGACAAGAAGTAATAGGCTTGCTCTGCAGCAAGGGAGATTTAGGTTAGATATTAGGACAATCTAACTATGATATTAGTTAAGCAGTGGAACAGGCGTCCAAGGAAGGTTGGGAAATCACCATCACTGGAGGTCTTAAAGAACAAGTTAGACCAGGGGTGGGCAAATTATGGCCCGTGGGCCACATCTGGCCTGTCAACCATTTAATCCGGCCCTCAGCTCCCACCATGGAGTGGGGCCAGGGGTTTTCCCCACTACAGCGCTCCAGCTGGGGAATGGGGTTGGGGGCTTACCCCACTCTGCACAGATCCCAGGAAGCAACCGGCATGACCCCCCTCCAGCTACTACATAGTATACGGAGGCATGGTCAGGCAGCTCTGCGCGCTTCCCCATCTGCAGGCACTGCCCCCACGGTTCCCATTGGTCATGGTTCTCAGCCAATGGGAGCTGTAGAGGTGGTGCCTGCAGACGGAGCATAATGCAGAGCTGCTTGGCCACGCCTCAGAGCTGGAGGGGGGACATACTTCTCAAAGCTACTTGCGGTAAGTGTTGCCCGGAGCCTGCATGCCTGAGCACCCCCCCACCCCACGCTTCAATCCCCTGCACAGCTCTGATTCCCTCCCACTGGATGCTTGGACAGAACAATCCTTACCACAAGCAAAGGCGAAGATGCTTGAGACAGAAAGTCAGAAATACGCTCTTTTAACATTTACATGGAAAATATGTCCCTAGTAGAAACTATGATGATTTTCTGCTTGGGAACTTCTAGGGTTTGGTCCACCCCAAGAAGCTTAGAAGATCCTTTTGAACCTGGTGTAAGAGTATTCCATCATCAAAAGACAGTTACTCACCTTTGTAACTGTTGTTCTTCAAGATGTGTTGCTCATATCCATTCCAATTAGGGTGTGCGCATGCCGTGTGCACAATCGTTGGAAGATTTTTACCCTAGCAACACTCAGTTGGTCATCTGAGGCGCCCCCTGGAGTGGCGCCTTTACGGCGCCGGATATATACCCCAGCTGACCCAGGGCCCTCTCAGTTCCTTCTTGCTGGCTACTCCGACAGAAGGAAAGGAGGGCGGGTTTGGAACGGATATGAGCAACACATCTCGAAGAACAACAGTTACAAAGGTGAGTAACCGTCTTTTCTTCTTCGAGTGCTTGCTCATATTGATTCCAATTAGGTGACTCACAAGCCTTACCTAGGTGGTGGGGTCGGAGTGAGACGTCGCAGAGTGGAGAACCGCTGAGCCAAATGCCGCGTCACCCCTTGACTATTGGACAATCGCATACTGGGAAGCAAAGGTATGCACCGATGACGAGGTTGCTGCCCTACATATCTCCTGTATGGCTACATGAGCCAGGAAGGCGGAGGAGGAAGCTTGAGCCCCAATGGAGTGGGCAGTAAGGTGCGTAGTTGGCACACCAGCCAAGTCATAGCATGCACGGATGCAAGATGTGATCTAGAATGAGATGCACTGGGCTGAGACCTGGAGGCCCTTCATCCAGTTTGCCACAGCTACGAACAGCTCGGTCGTCCTCCTAAAAGGTTTCGCTCGTTCGATGTAAAAGGCAAGGGCCCTGCGAATGTCTAGGGCAGAGGTCGGCAACCTTTCAGAAGTGGTGTGCTGAGTCTTCATTTATTCACTCTATTTTAAGGTTTCGAGTGCCAGTAATACATTTTAACGTTTTTAGAAGGTCTCTTTCTATAAGTCTATACAGGTCTGTCGCATCTTACGTGCATTTAACATGCGCAATTTCAGCTTTGCGCGGTTGGGAGAAAGAAAAACAAAAAAAGGGCGATTCCACCAGCGTGAGACGTGAATCTGCTGTTCCCACTAAAATATTTGGTGGGGGGGATTGACAGCAACAGCATGTCTTTAGGCCTGTGATAAGGGTCTCCCCTATAATAACCCTGGAGGGTTGGCAAAAAAAGTTTAAATAGTGTGTCTGTCCCGGAGTGAGTGTGAGATGGGAGAAGCGAATCTGCTGTTCCCAATACAGTACTCAGTCCCCCTGTGCCTCTCATACTGTGCGCATTCGCCGCGCTGAGTGACTCTACTGTGCCTGTACTGTTTAAAGAGACAGTATGTATTTTTCGTACTGTATAACATAGCTCCTAAACGCAAGGCACCTACTTCATCTGATGCTCAACCGGAGAAACAGTGATGTGTTCCAACGCTGGAGGAAAAACTGTCCATGTTGGACTTATTGAGAGACAGTATGTCCATCGCTAACGTGGCGCGTAAATACGGCCGCAACGAATCTAGCATCTGTGCCATCAAGATTCGAGAGACAGAAATTCATCAAGCCGCGGCATCAAGTGCTCCAGTAACTGCTAAGGTGATGAGCCAAGTACGTGATAAGACTTTAGTGAAGACCGAAAAGGCACTAAACTTATGGCTGGAAGACATTAACCGTAAACGTGTGCCTATCAATGGCAACATATTGCGAGAATAGGCTTTTAGCATCTATGCGCTGTTCAAACCTCCCGCCGAAGAGGGACAGCCTTCTGATAAGAAGGAATTCAAAGCCAGCCAAGGTTGGCTTAACAGTTTTAGGAACCACTTCAACCTCAAAAACGTGCAGACTACTGGTGAAGCTGCATCTTCCAATGAGGACGCAGCAAAAGCCTACCCCGAACAATTAAAGAAAATCATAGAGGAAAGGGGCTATCTTCCAGAACAAGTTTTTAATGCTGACGAGACTGGGTTCTTCTGGAAAAAAATGCCCACCCGCACTTACATTTCGAAATCAGAAAGACAAGCCCCTGGCTTCAAAGCAGCTAAAGACCGTGTGACTGTGTTGCTTTGTGGCAATGCACCTGGGCATTTAATAAAGCCGGGCTTGCTCTACAGGGCTGCAAATCCCCATGCCCTAAAAGGCAAGAACAAAAATCTCCTGCCTGTGTTCTGGCAATCAAATCAAAAGGCTTGGGTGATGGCAGCATTATTTCTGGATTGTTTCATTCTGGAGGTCAAGCAGTACCTTGAAGAAAAAGGACTTGACTTTAAAGTGTTGCTGATCATAGACAATGCTCCTGGACACCCTGTGGCACTCCGGTTTGCAGATAACAACGTTGAAGTCGTCTTTCTCCCCCCCCAATACCACCTCCATCCTCCAACCTCTCGACTAAGGCGTCATTAGCTGTTTCAAGGCCAGGTACACGAGGCTTACATTCTCATGGATCCTTACCGCTATGGATGCTGATCCCAATGCTAATGTGATGGAATGCTGGAAGTCCTTCAACATTGCCAATTGCATCACTTATATTAAACAGGCAATGGATGCAATCAAGCCTGAAACAGTCAATGCATGTTGGTGAAACCTATGGGAAGACTGTGTGAGTGATTTTAAGGGTTTCCCGACCATTGATAAAGAAGTGCAACTCATTGTTCTGGTGACCAGGCAAGTGGCTGGTGATGGCTTCGTCGACATCCTCAAGAAAGAAATTGAGGAATTAATTGAGGGCCATAGAGAAACATTGACTAACGAAGAGTTAGAGGAACTGATAAAATCGTCTACAGAAGACGAAGATGATGACAAACAGGAAGAGCTAGCAACTTGGAATCTTCATAAATTTTCTGAAGTGTTACAAGCAGCGAAACACTTGAATGATTTCATTTCTGAATATGATCCCTCTATGGAACGAAGCCTCAAAATCACACGGAGTATTATGGATGATTTGAAACCGTACCAAGAAATGTTTGAGGAGCTCAAGAGACAACAGCGACAGTTGCCAATCACCATGTTTTTAAAGAAAAAACAACCAGCAGTAGCAGAGCCCACACAATTAATTTCTCGAGCTGAACCAGAGCCAACCACTTTGTCTACGACTCGCTCTACATCACCCAAGCCTGGCCCATCATCTCCTGGATCGACATCAAGCCCTGACGACTCAATAATAGTGTTGTCAGGAGAAGAGGAAGACTAATCATTGGAGTGTGTATAATACAAGACTAGCAAGAATATCCAGGATGAGTGGTGACTGTTCAGGTTTACACTGTACTGTATTGTTTTCATTTTTTATTCTTTCATTCTTCTGTCTCTCTGTTATATTATTAAAAATACTGTAAAATTATATTTTGCATATGTAGTCTTTATTATATACTGTACTGTACATTGCTATATACAATACATAGTACTTTATGGGTGATTTAATGGATTTTCAAGGGTCATTTTGACTATACGCGGTTTTCGCTTTACGCGCTGACCACGGAACGTAACCCCAGCGTAAGATGTGACAGACCTGTATTATATAACTAAACTATTGTTGTATGTAAAGTAAACAAGGTTTTCAAAATGTTTAAGAAGCTTCATTTAAAATTAAATTAAAATGCTGATCTTACGCCGCCTGCTTGCTCACCTCGCTGCCAGCCTGGGCTTCTGTTCACCTAGGCTGGCAGCGGGCTGAGCAGGGCCTGCAGCTGGGACGCTGGCTGGCAAGAGGCTGGCAGCCGGGACCCCAGATCTGGGGTGGGGGGGTTCAGGAGTCAGGTCAGAGGGCTGGGGGGGTGTGGGAGGTGCAGGGCAGAAGACTGGGTGTGTGGGGGGTTCAGGGATCAGGGCAGAGGGCTGGGGGGTGTGGGGGTGCAGGGCAGAAGGCTGGGTGTGGGGGGGGTTCAGGGGTCAGGGCAGAGGGCTGGGGGTGTGTGGGGGAGTGTAGGGCAGAAAGCTGGGGGGGTGTCGGGGGGTTCAGGGGTCATGGCAGGGGGCTGGAAGGAACATGCCCTGTTCCACCCCCTTCCCCAAGGCCCCGTCCCTACCTCTTCTCTGCCTCCTTTACAGAGCAGCGAGCATGCTGCCACTCTTCCTCCTTCCCCTCGCAAGGGCCATCAGCTAATCGGCACAGGGAAGGAGAGGAGGGGCAGGAAAGCAGCACGCTGGGGGAAGAAGCTGGGGAGGGAGGAAGCTTGGCTGCCGCAGGACCAAGCTTCTGCCTCCTGCCCCCATAGGGGAGAGCGGTGGGGGCTGAGTGGGGTTGGGGGCCAGGATGGCGGCAGGCAGCAGCGTGCCACTCAAAATCGGCTTGCGTGCCGTGTTTGGCACACGTGCCGTAGGTTGCCTACCCCTGGTCTAGGGAGTGCAGCTGTTGTTCTCGTCGAGAAGCGTGCGGCTTCAGATAGAAGACCGGAAGGAAGATGTCTTGGTTGACATGGAAGGCAGAAACCACCTTAGGTAGGTCGCAGCTGTACCTTGTCCTTATGAAACACTGTACACGGTGGGTCCAACGTAAGGGCTCTAAGATCCGAAACACGTCTCGCCGAGGTGATAGCAACGAGGAAAGCTGTTTTCCAGGAAAGGTACAGGAGCGAGCAAGTGGCCATCAGCTCAAATGGGGCACCCATGAGTCTGGATAGGACCAGGTTGAGGTCCCACGTAGGGGCCGGATGCCGAATTTGCGGGTACAGATGTTCCAATCCCTTGAGGAACCTGTTGTCCATGGGACTGGAGAAGACTGAACACTCATTTTTGCCTGGGTGGAAGGCCGAAATCACTGCTAGGTGTACTCTGATGGATGAAACTGCTAGGCCCTGCTGTTTCAAGGACAAGAGATAGTCAATGACGGTAGGCACTGGCGCCTCCAGACGGGCAGCATTGCTCAGAGCACACCAGCAGGAGAAACACTTCCACTTGGCCAAATACGTGGACCTAGTAGAGGGCTTTCTGCTACCCAAAAGTACCTGCTGCACTGAGCGGGAGCAACATAGCTGAGATTGAGTTAGCCATGCAGCATCCATGCTGTGAGGTGGAGGGATTGCAGGTCCGGATGACAGAGACGGCTATGTTCCTGAGTTATCAGGTCCGGCCATAACAGAAGTGGAATTGGAGTGGTCACCGATAAATCGAGGAGAGTGGTATACCAATGCTGCCTGGGACACGTCGGGGTAATCAAGATTAAGCGGGCCCTGTCTCTGCGCAACTTGAGAAGGACCTTGTGGACTAATGGGAATGGAGGAAAGGCGTAGTACAAACTGTCTTTCCACAGTATCAGGAAGGCGTCCGATAGGGAACTTGGGGAGTGCCCCTGGAGAGAGCAGAACACCTGGCACTTCTGATTCTCGCGAGAGGCAAAAAGGTCCTTCTGGGGAAACCCCCACTTCCGGAAAACGGAATGGATAATGTCCAGGCAAATCGACCACTTGTGAAACAGAAAGGATCTGCTGAGGTGATCTGCCAAGGTGTTTTGGACTCCTGGGAGAAACAACGCCACCAGGTCGATTGAGTGGGCTATGCAAAATTCCCACAGGCAAATGGCTTCCTGACAGAGGGGGGGGATGATTGCGCTCCCCCTTGTTTGTTGATACAAAACATGGCCGTTGTGTTGTCTGTGAAAACTGCAACACAATGGCCCTGAAGGTGCTTGTGGAACACATGGCATGCCAGGCGCACTGCTCTCAGATCCCGTACGTTGATGTGCAAGGAAATCTCTTGTGTGGACCAAAGGCCCTGTGTGTGAAGGTCTGCGAGTTGAGCACCCCAACCCAAAGATGATGCGTCATGGTCAGGACCAGGGAGGGCTGCAGGGCATGGAATGGCACCCCTTCGCATACCGAGCTGGGGTTCAGCCACTAGACCAGGGAGGTTAAGCATTCCGTCGGTATCGTGACCACTGTGTCCAGATTGTCCCCGCCTGGGCGGTATACGGTTGAGAGCCACGCCTGAAGTGGACAGAGACGCAGTCTGGCATGTCTGGTCACAAAGGTGCAAGACGCCATGTGTCCCAGGAGACCGAGGCACGTGTGTGCTGTCGAGGTCAGGAAGTGTTGGAGGCCGTGGATAATGCTGACCATGGACTGGAAGCGGGAGTGTGGTAGGCAACCACGGGCGAGTTTTGAATCCAAGACTGCTCCGATGAAGTCAATCCTTTGGGTCGGCTCAAAAGTGGACTTTTCAACATTGAGCAGCAGGCCCAGCTGTCTGAACAAGCTCATGGTGAACTGGACATGAGATTGCACCAGATCCTTGGAGCGACCCCGAATGAGCCAGTCATCAAGGTACGGAAACACTTTGCAGGATGGTAAATTGGAAGTGCTGTTGGTTGACCACAAAGCAAAAGAAACGCCTGTGTGGCGGGTAAATCGCTATGTGGAAGTACGCGTCCTTCATGTCGAGGGCGGCGTACCAGTCTCCAGGACCCAGGGAAGGGATAATGGTCCCCAGGGAAACTATGCGGAACTTCAAGCTTACCATGAATTTGTTGAGTCTGCGCAGGTCCAGGATGGGCCGAAGCCCCCACTTTGCCTTGGGGATTAGGAAGTAATGGGAGTAAAACCCCCTGCCCCTCAGTTCCCTTGGAACCTCCTCTATAGCTCCAATAGTTAGGAGCGTTTGCACCTCCTGTAGAAGGAGTTGCTTGTGAGAGGGGTCCCTGAAGAGGGACGGGGAGGGAGAGTGGTGGTGAAACAAATTGAAGGTGGTATCCACTTTGCACCGTATGTAGGAACCATTGGTCTGACGTTATGCGGGACCACGCAGGAAGGAAATAGGAGAGGTGGTTGGTGAAATGTGGGGAAGGATCCTGGAAGGAGACTGGTGCTCCGCCTTTGGGCACACCTTCAAAAGTTTTGCTTGGACCCCACCGAAGGTTTGGGGGGGCCCTGGTTCTGGTCCATCTGAGGACCAGACTGTCTCTTCCTATCATCCCGGCCACATCTTCTAGAGAAGTCCTGTCTCGACCAGGGATTAGGGTAGGTGCGCTGTGGTTGGGGTCAGAAGGGCCTACATTGTATCACCGGGGTATGCATGCCCAATGAACTCTGGAGTCAGTCTTGTCAGAAAACAGACCATGGCCATCAAAGGGCAGGTCCTGGATAGTCTGCTGGAGTTCTGGTGGGAGACTGGAGACCTGCAGCCACGAGATGTGGCGTATGGCTACGTCCGAGGCTAGAGTCTTCCTCCAGTAGGGCCCCGAACTCCTCCCTGGACTCCTGAGGAAGAAGCTCTTTGAACTTTCTCATCGAGTTCCAGGTATAATTGTAGCAACTCAAGAAGGCCTGCTGGTTAGCCACTCTGAGTTGTAAGCCGTCAGTAGAATAAATCTTGCGCCCGAATAAATCCAGGCGCCTAGCATCCAGGAGTGGGAGCTTATTGGCCGTGTCCTTCCCTCTCATTAATGGACTGTACAACAAGGGAGCACAGTTGGGGGTGAATATACAAATATTTGTAGTCTTTGGAGGGGACCAAGTACTTTTTTTTTTTAATTAATGGAGATATACCAATCTCCTAGAACTGGAAGGGACCCTGAAGGGTCATCAAGTCCAGCCCCCTGCCTTCACTAGCAGGACCAAGTACTGATTTTGCCCCAGATCCCTAAGTGGCCCCCTCAAAGACTGAACTCACAACCCTGGGTTTAGCAGGCCAATGCTCAAACCACTGAGCTATCCCTCCCCCTTCCTCTCCACCTCCTTGGCAGTGGGAGGAATAGAGCCCGGAGATTGCCAGAGCGTATTGGCATTAGCCTGGATGGTCCGAATAAATGGCAAGGCTATACGTGTCGGGGTATCGACAGATAGAATGTCCACTACCTGATCCTCGACCTCCACCACCTCCTCCACCTGGAGGCTCATGTTTTGTGCCACTCTGAGAAGCAACTCTTGGTGTGCACGGAGGTCTATAGGTGAGGGGCCGGAGGAGGACGTACCCGCCACTGCCTTGTTGGGCGAAGACGAGGAGGATACTGAAGGGACTAACTGGTCCTGGGGCAAGTCTTGCTGGGGAGAGTCCGATTGCCCTAGGTCCACCATGCTAGGGGCATGGGCCTGAGCTGAGGGCAGGGCCATCGCCTCCGAACCCCCCAGGGAAGGGCGATTCACCGTGGCCTCCGGTACCCAGGGTTCTGAGTGGACAGAGCGAGAAGCCCCTGAGGGGACACCTTGGGCCTGATGGTATGCCCAATGGGTCCAAAAGGACCACTGCGAAGGTCCCTGACCAGGATCCTGCCCCTCGTTGTGCCATTGGCTAGCACCGTCCACATCCTGGTCCTGGACATGGTAGTCACTTTCTGCCTGAGACAACCTCGAGTTGGGACGGGACAGCCAAGGTGGAGCCGATCGTACATGCTGGGTCGCCCTGTCTTGCGTTGTCACCTCGCACTGTAGTCTCGAGCGGTACCGCGACCTGGATCGGGACCAGCAGTCATATCAGTGCTGGGAGGCAGATATGGACCTAGACGAAGATCTATGGGCGGAACAGTGCTGGGATCGACTCCGAGTAGACCGGCGCCAGGATTGGTGCTGGGAGCTTGACCGGTACCGACTCGTACTGGGAAGAAAATCTTCGTGAGGCGGAGCAGCACCACGAGTGTGACCGGCACCGAGATGGTGATCGATGCCGGGACTGCAAGCGGTGCCGTGGACGAGACCAGCGTCTGGATCGGGACTGTGACCGGGTTTGGGACCAGGATCAGTGCCGTCCATTCTTGCTCTGAGACAGAGGGTGCATCATGGAGGGCTTTCCTTTCGAGGGAATAGCCCGTACCGGCGGTACTGAAGGTTGCGACGGTCTCGGCTCGGTGAGCGCAGTCAGGTCGCGTGCCATAGAGAAACTTTCCAGGGTGGAAGGCAGACTGAGCTCGACCGTGGTACGCACCGGGGAGCTTACGTGCATCGGACTCAACGGTGCTTGTGATGCCGGAATCAACGGTGCCGGAGTTGGAACCTTCGCGGGGCGGTCCAGCATGGGACGCGGCTCCGAGAGAGGCACAGGCGGTGCCGGCAACTGCAAAGGAGCAGCAGGTTGTTTGTGCTACTTATTGGGTCCCGGAGACAGTGAGCAGTGCCACGCTGGTAGAGGTACCAGAGACGTCCGGTGCCAGGAGTCTTTGCCGGTGCCGGGATGTGAAGATGTTGCTTCTGGTGCCAGAGGCGGTGCCGAGTCTCGACACGGAGCCACGGACATCCGGCTAAGTGCTGCTTCAAGCGAAAGTCCCGCTCCTTTTTAGTCCGAGGCTTGAATGCCTTACAAATGCAACACTTATCTGATTGATGGGATTCCCCCAGGCACTTCAAACAGGAGCTGTGGGGGTCTCCCGTAAGCATCGGCTTAAGGCAGCTGAGCATGGTCTGAAACCTGGAGACCTAGGCATGAGCCCAGGTACCGGGAGGGAAGGAAGGGGAAAAGCCTCTTACCCCCAATTACTATTTACACTAACAACAATAACAACTATTAACTACAACTAGAAACTAATAACAACTACTGTATAAAAACTATTTACAACTATAAACGAGTAAAAGCTAGGGAAGTGGAGAGCAGCTAAGCCGCGCTCCACAGTTCCAACGACCGTCACGGGTGGTAAGAAGGAACTGAGGGCACTGGGTCGGCTGGGGTATATATCCAGCGCCGTAAGGGCACCACTCCAGGGGGCGCCTCAGCCAACCCACTGAGTGTTGCTAGGGTAAAAATCTTCCGATGATTGTGCACTCGGCATGCGCACACCTAATTGGAATCGATATGAGCAAGCACTCAAAGAATACTCTGTTTTGGCTATTGTGGTCAGATTTATTTTTTTCCAAATTGAACTGTGATAGCTCTCCCTCTTCCAAGAAAACGAGGTGGCATCAACTAAGAAAGAATCTGAGATCCACCTATGTGTCCTTTATGTTCTCTGGAATTTTTGTTTGTAACCTTTGCAGTGCCTAATGGAGGCGACTCAGATGACCCAGCTGAGGGGGAAGCAACCATCTTTACACTCTGACTTATGGATATTTTGAGGCTGCTTTTGACAGTAATGATATAGATGCTAAGGTAGTATAGCTGGTAGTATATTTACTAGGCCACTCACAAAGGATAGGTGGGGGGAGACCTGCCTACTCTTCTATCACTAAATGCATTCAGTGTAGTACCTCTGGGAGCTTACCCATGTGCATGGGTTCTGGCTATCAGAGCAAAGTAGGGAAGAATGAGAAGATCCCTATTAATCTCTAACCCCCTTTCTTGCCTGCTGAGGAGGAGGAACTGGTTTTACCTTGTTTGCTGGAGTTCTCTCTCAACAGTGTAGGGGCTGCTGCTTCTCTTCCATGCTGGTTTGCTCTCTAAAGAGCAACTGTTGCCACAGCTACAGCTGATTTCTCTTGTAACATTGTTTTCGGATAGGAGCCAAGAAGACTGCTGCAGCTACTGCCTGGCTCTATGAGGGGTTTCCAGCTGCTCCCAAAATTTCTGTATCTTCCAGCCCCAGTAAAGCCATGCCTCAGTGGGGTGCCCCACAGAGCAGGAGAGGCTATTGGTGCTTTGATGGGGAGCCATCGGTGTGAGTCACTTCCATTTTCATTCTTCCTGCTGGAGGCAAGTCAGGCAGAGGAGTATGTACTCTGACCCGTGAAGAAACCAGTAAAGGAACACAGGGGAGAAAAGAGAGTAAAAGCAGTCAAGACAAAAGCAGAGGAATCAAAAGGGTGTAGAAGTGAAGAAAGATCTCATTACAGAATAGATTCGCCACTGGGGAGATTAATGGAAGCTCCTACAGGGGCTTGACACTATAAAGAGCAATTGATGGATAGACCTCCTGCTAGCCAGGCTTGCCCAGATACAAAGCTCTAGCTGCCTCCATCTGGTCAGCAGAGGAGACTCTACTCACAAGAAGAGGGTCAGCAGTTGTTTCCCACTACAGCAGAAAAACTCTCTTTAAAGGCAATTTGCATAAATAATGAAAACCAGTGAAAACAACTATTATTCTCCCTTCCATTTTTTACTATTTGTCTACAGAATTCAAGCTTTCATTTCAACAAGATTTCTAGCCACTGCTTGTCCAATGTACTGGCGGAAGAGCTGCCAGAACCACCTAGAGAAACAAATGACTGGATGCTTTCATCCGTTCACCAGGGCTAGATTGTATCTGGTCCTTATGCTTTCCTTCCTTTATGCCACCAAAGCATGGGACAGGTACAAGCAAGCATAGGGACTGCTCCCTCCTACCACCCACAAGTGTCCCCAAGAGTTTGGGGAGGATACAAGGCCATGCTCCTCCTACTGATCATCACAGATAAAAAATACTGTAGTCTATGTAGTGGTGGCACAATCTGGGTCTAATTTCAAAGCCCGTAAGAGTCATTGGAACCGCAAACTAGTATTCTCCATGGCTGCCTAGAGTAGGGATTCTGGCACAGATCCCATCTTCTTTGCAAATATTGACTCAATTGGAAAATATTAAGGAAAAAAAAATTTGGCTAACATTTTAAAACTTTGTGTGGGTCACTCTCCTTCCTCTCCTCCACCAGTGTCATTCAGGGATTGGCTTTCCCTTTGTCCACAAGTTCATACCATTAATTCTCATTTTGTCTGCTCTCCACATCACTGGCTTTCCTCCACTCCCAATCCTTCATAGCTTCATGTAGCATCCCTTCTCAATCTCCTTTTTCTCATTCTCGCTTGCCTCTTCTTTTATGGAGTATGCTCCCCCTTTCACTTTCACTCCAGTACAACAGTAGTCTTTTAAAACATCTAAAAACTAATTTGTTCTCAATAACTTGCTAATCAAACATTATTTGTTCATCCTTACTATTATTTCTATTTCGCTCTTCTGTGCTTTTTTTTTTTTTTGCAATCTGTCATTTTGTTGGCACTTATTTTTGTAACTTTATTTCACTATTTCTAATATTAATTGTAAAGTGCTCTGCCCATCAGCATCGTGTAAAAAATGTAACATGAAAAAACACTGTAACAGTACGTGAGGCACTTCTGCAAAAGTGGACCATAACCCAGAGCAGTTTGTGAGAAAATGGGGATATTCCTCAACACTGTCACCAATATTTTCTGCAATTTGATAATGATTCAATAATGATTAACAACGAACTAGGGTGGTACACATAAGTCACTACAGCATTGGAGTTGCTTTAAAATGGCATGCTCCCCATTAATCAGTTTTATAGTGGTTACAGAAAGCAGATAAATTTAAATTGAGCTCCTTGAGCTGAGGGAAAAATACTAAAAACAAAAACAAAAACAACAGCAGGCAAATTTCTGACCAGCACCTCTCTTACCTGTGAAAGTCCAGGGGATGATGCATGACCTGGTGGCGTTGCAGCAAGATTTGGGTGTCCTTTGTTTATTTCATGTGCAGAGTAAGGGGATGGTGCAGGAGGTCCTGGTTGTCTTGCTACCTGTGTTACCTGTAAGGAGATAAACTATTAGTAAAACATAATATTAGTAATTTAATCTTTATTTACCATTCTATTCTTTGGGAGTAAGGAACTGCCAGATAAGAAGGAGGCCAGAATCAGCAGCATTTTTAAAATGTGGTCCAATTCAAACATCATTTAACTACTTATGTGAAACTGGTGCTCATGAAGGTGTAGAAACTAATATCACAACCTTGATTCAGTTATATTGGGGTATTTCATTGCAATATCCTTGATATTTCAGCCATGTGACCTTACTATGAGACTGTCAATCATCATAAATTATACCAAACAATGTTGTGATTTTTGATGTAAAAAACTGCTCACTGTGATTTGCAAAGTGGTGCAACAGGTGCTTGCTACCAGTCAGAATAAGTGACACACAATGGCAACAAGATAGGAAATTACCCATTTATTCCTCACTTTTGCACAGAAAATCTGACATTGCTGACTGATGGACTTGCCATCAATAAAGAAGAATAAAAATTCAAAGCAGTTCTTTTGGAAAATTAGCTCCTTCTTCGGTCTCTCAAAAAAGCCAAACATACTATGCAGATCTAAATAAAATACTTTCCATGGCTCAAATACTTGTTTCTATTCTACCATATCTATGATTTAATCTAAGGTGCTTAAAATGCAGTTTCCAGGTCAGTAAAACAAGAGATGGAAAATCAACGAGGAATCACAACTGCAAGAGATATCCCCCCAGCAATTCAGTGCAATGAAATCTTTGTTAATTTGTTTTATACTCACATTGCAACAATCTAGCACTCTTTTCTCAATGAACAGTATTCACAAAAACACCTCTCTTTGTTTAAAAAACAGCCGTTTAAATCTCAGGAATTTCAAAACACTACAAAAATTAATAGAAGGGGGTATTGCCAATGTACCCCACAGAAAAATCAGCCAGCATTAAAGGATATTAGAAAGAAAGCAGAAGGAAATTCCAGGCTCCTAATCTACAAACGAAGAATATTTTCAGGCTATTTGAAAACCAAGAGAGCTAGGTAAGGGCACATGAGACACATGGTTTAAATCTAAGGGCTTGTCCAAACCCCTTTATTATATTCTAAGTAGTGATGCATTCAGTTACATCACCTGAGAGACATTCAAACAGCTGCAACATACAAATGAAAATTACAATGGGCAATATATGAAAGTTTGGACACAGTCCAAAATCGTTCAGTGGCGGAAGACTGAAAGAACCTTTGTGCTGATCAGAGAAAAGGGTGGGTAAAAACAGTCTGCTATACCTTCCTCCAACTGGTTTTGTCCCTTCCCCAGAGAGGAATCTTATTCCTGGCTGATATAGACTGGCAGGGATGCACACATACAGATCCAGTCAACTTAACTGAAACCAGTTAGTAGAGGATATTGTGAAACTTTTGCAATCTGCCACTAGGAAAACTAAAATCCTTTACAGTCCTCCTAGTTATCGTGGAGGGCTTGTCAAGTCAAAAGCAGATTTTTTATTCTATGATTAAAGAGCAGCTACAAAGGACATCAGAATACACAGTTAGGAAGAAAAAACAGAATGATACACAAAGTGCAAGGAAATTAGTCACTGATAACCAGACCATTCAGAAGAATCTGTGCATGCTAGTCATCACCCTCTAGAAAAAGTGGTAGACTTTCTGTTGGAAAAAAAAAATGAGGTTACTAAACAATAACTGCAAAAAGAACAAGGAGTACTTGTGGCACCTTAGAGACTAAAATTTATTTGGGCATAAGCTTAAGGTGCCACAAGTACTCCTTGTTCTTTTGGCTGATACAGACTAACACGGCTACCACACTGAAACCTAAACAATAACTGGTTCTTCAGAATTGTCAGCATAGATCCACACTCAAATGTGCATACACTTTCAGCACCAAAAGTAGAACCCTCTACAATGCTCTGACCATTGAGGCAGCATGATCCCTCACAACACCAAATGTTCAGATCCATTTAAACAGAATCCATGTCGAAGATGCTGAAGATAACCGGCTTATGATGAGATAACCGGCTCTGTGGATGAGGGGAAAGCAGTGGATGTGCTATTTCTGGACTTTAGCAAAGCTTTTGATACAGTCTCCCACAGTATTCTTGCCAGCAAGTTAAAGAAGTATGGGCTGGATGAATGGACGGTAAGGTGGATAGAAAACTGGCTAGATGGTCGGGCTCAACGGGTAGTGATCAATGGTTCCATGTCTAGTTGGCAGCCGGTATCAAGTGGAGTGCCCCAAGGGTCGGTGCTGGGGCCGGTTTTGTTCAATATCTTCATTAACGATCTGGAGGATGGTGTGGACTGCACCCTTACCAAGTTTGCAGATGACACTAAACTGGGAGGAGTGGTTGATACGCTGGAGGGTAGGGATAGGATACAGAGGGACCTAGACAAATTAGAGGATTGGGCCAAAAGAAATATGATGAGGTTCAACAAGGACAAGTGCAGAGTCCTGCACTTAGGACGGAAGAATCCCATGCACTGCTACAGACTAGGGACCAAATGGCTGGGCAGCAGTTCTGCAGAAAAGGACCTAGGGGTTACGGTGGACGAAAAGCTGAATATGAGTCAACAGTGTGCCCTTGTTGCCAAGAAGACTAATGGCATTTTGGGTTGTATAAGATGGGGCATTTCCAGCAGATCGAGGGATGTGATCATTCCCCTCTATTCAGCACTGGTGAGGCCTCATTTGGAGTACTGTGTCCAGTTTTGGGCCCCACACTACAAGAAGGATGTGGATAAATTGGAGAGAGTCCAGCGGAGGGCAACAAAAATGATTAGGGGGCTGGAGCACATGACTTATGAGGAGAGGCTGAGGGAACTGGGATTGTTTAGCCTGCAGAAGAGAAGAATGAGGGGGGATTTGATAGCTGCTTTCAACTACCTGAAAGGGGGTTCCAAAGAGGACGGATCTAGACTGTACTCAGTGGTAGAAGATGACAGAACAAGGAGTAATGGTCTCAAGTTGCAGAGGGGGAGGTTTAGGTTGGACATTAGGAAAAACTTTTTCACTAGTAGGGTGGTGAAGAACTGGAATGGGTTACCTAGGGAGGTGGTGGAATCTCCTTCCTTAGAGGTTTTTAAGGTCAGGCTTGACAAAGCCCTGGCTGGGATGATTTAGTTGGGTTTGGTCCTGCTTTGAGCAGGGGGTTGGACTAGATGACCTCCTGAGGTCCCTTCCAACCCTGAGATTCTATGATTCTAATAAAGGGCAAAGTAGACCAACCACGCCCTCAGTTCCTTCTCCACCGCAAATCGAAAAGATCCGCAGCAGAGGGAAGGAGGGCAGGATTGGAATACAGATAGGGACCACACATCTCGAAGAACTTCCAGTTACAGGTAAGTTCCTCAAGTGATGGTCCCTATTGTATTGCACTGAGGGTGATTCACAAGCAGTACCTACTTAGCAGGAGGCTGTGAGGAACCGTGGAATAGAGAACAGCCATTGCATAGTTTTGCACCAAGGACTAATGTCAAGAAAAAGGATGCATTCAAAATCCACGTGGCCACCCTATATATGTTCATGAATGGCATGTCATGAAGTGTGGCCATAGTCAAGGCTTGCACTCTCCTGGAGTGGGATCATGCCCCGATGGATGAAGACTATCCTGATAATTGATAGAGTGTAATGCACCCCGAAACCCATTTAGAAATCCGCTGAATGGAGATGGCTTGCCTCTTAATCCTTTCCACTATAGCGATAAACAATCTAGGGGACTTCCTGAACAGCTTCATCCTTTGCAGATAAAAGGCCAGGGCCCTATGGACATCAAGGGAGTGAAGGTGTGGTTCCTCCACTGAGGCATGTGGCTTTGGAAAAAAGTCAGGTAAGTGTATGGGTTGGTTGAGGTGAAAGTGGGAAACAACTTTTGGCAGAAACATGTGATGCAAGCATAGGAAAACGTTGTCCTTATAGAACATGGTGAAGGGGGCAGAGGGGTTTGCCATCATGGCCCCCAGTTTGCCTATCCTTTTTGCAGAAGTAATTGCTACAACAAAAACAAAAAAACAAAAAAAGAAAATACAGTACAGTACTGTGTTAAACAAACTACTAAAAAAGAAGGGAAAGCAGGATTTTTCTTCTGCATAATAAAGTTTCAAAGATGTATTAAGTCAATGTTCAGATGCAAACTTTTGAAAGAACATTTTATTCAGAGTTAACATTTCAGAATTACGAACAACCTTCATTCCTGAGGTGTTCGTAACTCTGAGGTTCTACTGTACCAGGAAGGCAACCTTCATGGAGAGCAGACACAGGGAGCAGGAGGCCAGAGGTTTGAAGGGCAATTTCATCAATGTTGCTAGGACAAAATTGAGGTCCTGAGGTCTCATTGGGGAGCGATGGGTTGAACAGGAGGATACATTCGTTATCAGGTCCTTCCAGAACCTAGCAGTCAAGGGGGTAGCAAAGACAGAGTGCCTGTCCACAGAGGGGTGGAATGCGCTAATAGCCACTACACGCACCTTGATGGAACTGAGAGCGAGTCCCAACACTCTCAGGGACAGGAGATGGTCCAAGAGTAGAAGAAAAGACCTTTCTGCTGGGCCCAGGAGGTGAAACATTTTCACTTGGCTTGGTAGGACTGCCGCATGGATTCTCTCCAGCTACTCAAGAGGGCATCGTGCAGTGCCAACGAACACTCCCACTCTAGCAAAGATGCCCATAAAAAAACAAGGAGGAAGGAAGCGTCTGCAGATCGGGAAGTCTGATCCTGCCGATGTGTTGTGTGAGCAGTTCCAGAAACGTCACTGGCAGAAATGGAGAATGCTTTGACAGATGGAGAAGATGGGGAAACCAGAACTGGCAAGGCTAGAACAGGATGATCAGCATGACCATCGCTCTTTCCCACTGAACCCTGTGGATGGCATGGGACAGGAGTGGTGATTGGGGGTGGGGGATGGTAAGGCGTAACTGATTTGGCCCAACCAACAGATAACTAGGGCATCACTGTGGGAATGCGCCCAAAGCCCTCTCCTGGAATAGTACTGGATGCATTTGCTGTTGGCATGGGAAACATAGAGATCCCTGGTCAGAGTCCCCCAATGGTTGAAACTATCTGTGACTACTGAGTTGTGCAGCTCCCATTCGTGGTCAGCCAAGAAATTCCCACTGACAGCATCCACAATCACATTCTGAGTCCCCGGGAGGTAAGCCGCTAACAATAGGAGACTGTGTGCAATGCACCATTCCCAGAGATGAACGACATCTGCACAAAGCACTGATGACTTTCTGCTACCTGGCTTTTTTATGTAATAAATGGTGGTGGTGGTGTGTGACATGATGGGACATGACAGAAGCGGATGTACAGGAGAAATGCAAGTCATTCTCTCCTTACCACCCAAAGCAATGCGTCTGTAATGATCATCATGCTTCAGGAGGGGCAGTGCGCGGAGCCCCGTGGCTCCCCCAGCCTAGGAGCCAGACCTGCTGCTGGCTGCTTCCAGGGCACAGTATGGTGTCAGAACAGGTGAAGACTAGGCTGCCACAGATGGGTAGCACCGCCGACAGGACTTTTAATGGCCCAGTTGGCGGTGCTGACCAGAGCCACCACAACCCATTGCCTTACATTATGCGACCCAGTACAGGGTCGCGACCCAGTACAGGGTTTGAAAACCACTGCTCTAGAGCCTTTGAGGGAGTGCAGGGAATAATCAGTCTTCTAGTTGAAGAGGTGAGACTCATTGAAAGGGAGGTCCTCAAATGTGTTCTGTACCGTCCATACGAAAACAGATAAATGCAACCAGGATTCCCTCCTCATGACGATTCTTGTGGCCACAGTGCGTGAAGAATGCGGATGTTGCTGCCTGGCCCATCCAATAGCAGCCAGAATAACCAGGGGTGGGGGGAAGGGAAGGCAGAGAGGAAAATAGCACCTCAATTCCTTAAAATCCTAAAAACTATCACTAACACTAAAACTACTACAATAGCAACAAAATACAATATATACAAGAGTAAAAGCAATCTTTTTCTGTATTTAGGAAATGCATCACAAGAGATGCGAGAACAGAAGAGGCTCCAATTCGGACCATGTGGTAGTGAGAAGGAACTGAGGGCGTTGTCAGTCCATCCCTCCCTTTACTGCCTCGGTTGAAACCATGAGGCAGAGCAAGGATGCATGTGCAGCCCAATGGATACTACTATAGATGAACATAATTTGTTGAAGAGTCAACATGGTTTTAGTAAAGGGAATTCATGCTTCACCAATCTACTAGAATTCTTCAAGGGAGTCAACAAGCTTGTGGACCAAGTGGATCCAGTGGATATAGTGTATTTAGATTTTCAGAAAGCCTTTGACAAGGTCCCTCACCAAAGGCTCTTACGCAAAGTAAGTTGCCATGGGATAAGAGGGAAAGTGCTCTCATAGATTGGTAACTGGTTAAAAGATAGGAAACAAAGGGTAGGTATAAATGGTCAGTTTTCACAATGGAGAGAGGTAAATAGTGGTGTCCCCCAGTGGTCAGTTCTGGGACCAGTCCTATTCAACATATTCATAAATGATCTGTATTTCTTTACACAATGGACAGTCAACCTGTGGAACTCCTTGCCAGAGGATGGTGTGAAGGATAGGTCCATCAATGGTTATTAGCCAGGAAAGGCAGGAATGGTGTCCCTAGCCTCTGTTTGCCAGAAGCTGGGAATGAGCGATGGGATGGATCACTTAATGATTACCTGTTCTGTTCATTTCCTCTGGGGCACCTGGCACTGGCCACTATTGGAAGGCAGGATACTGTGCTAGATGGACCTTTGGTCTGACCCAGTAGGGCCATTCTTATGTTCTTACTAATTTCAAAAGCTCTCGCTTTGGATGCATGGCGTACAATACGAATAAAATAGGGACGATCAAAGAAGAATTAGATTTTGTTGAATAAGATTGTCTAGTCTGATTGTGGCTTCCTAAAAATGTTATCTGCACCCCAAAAGGAAAAGGCATAGTCCCAGTCTGCTAGGTTTAATGGAACAAGGAATCAGTAGATATTTCAGATTCAGATAAGGAATCTGACCTTTTCTCTGGGAAAGGATATCTAGAAGAGTTAGGAGAAGAAGAAACTCTGCTGTCAGGTCTAAAATGTACAAACCTATATAGTAATGAGCTCTTTTCAGTAATGCATGAATGCTCTTTTACTTTATTTTTCAGATGATTCTGGAAATCAGAAATAATCACAGAAAATGCATAAATAAATTTCTTGCTCCAGCCCAGAAAGAAGGGAACCAAAATTCCCCACCCCCTTCCCACCTCACATTCTGGAACAAAATTTCTCTGTCACTGAAAAAATATCTGCTGTGCTCCTCCTTTGTAAAAGTAGCATTAAATTACTATATCCCTGAGAGATCATACATGCTGGACAGTACAATTTCTACTCAAGTCATCTTCTAAAATATTGCCCTTGCCTAGGAGATAAATAGGTGTGATCAGGTGATTAATACAATATCTCTAAAGCCAGATTTATTCTTGACACGGCAGCTTGGATCAAATTCCACCTGCACTGTGAATATAGCAAATCACTATGGTATTGTCCACTACCATATGCACCACTCTCCAATTTGTTAGAAGCTCTGAATGCCTGTAGCAGGGTGAACCTCTGCTCCTGCCCTGAGGGGTTTAAAAGTGGCCTGGCAGGGCTTGAGAGCTGCTGCTCTCAAGGCTGGGCTGATTGAGAAAGTGGCTGCAGGTAAAGCCATGCCCCAAATTGATCCACAGCTGGCCCCTATAGAAGACCAGGGAAGCCAGAAACAGACAGTCTTCCTCTGCCTGAAGAGGAAGAAGGGCCTGGCTGCAGGGGCTATAGGCAAGGTACCTAGAGTGAAGCAGCGCTGGGCAAAAGCTGAAGAGCTCGGGAGCTCCAGCCTAGAAAGCCCCAGGCTGCGGCCTAGCGAAGGGCTAACAGGTACTGGGGGTTGCAGAGGGCAGCCCAGGGGTAGGCCAAGGCAGCAGGTCCAAACCCCTTTGCCTGTGATGAGTAGGCTGATACTGCAGTCTGCCCCAGAGTGTGGGGCTAGACAATGACTGGCAGTAGCCAATACTGAGGCAAGGTGGGAATAGAGGGTGGGGGTTCCCCAAGGAGGGGAGACCCAGAGAGAAAGGGGTTACTGCCAGGGGCAGCACCCCATGTGAAAGGGCACCGGGTCCAGGGAGGGACACGGGGGCCTGAGGACAGGTGGATCACCAGCCTGTAGAGGGCGCTCCGAACACTGGACTGAGCTAATTCCCAGAGTCACCAGCAGGAGGTGCCGCAGGGGTGAGTCCGGCCCGTTTACAATGCCAGAAGAATAGCTATTAATTCTGGTACACTTATATGTAACCTAACTTCTGCAAATATCTGCAAACTTATATTATCAATCTACTGAGGTAAACACTCAGTTGAGATGGATGTATCTGACACTGTAACTCAGGCACAGTCACTACTGAGGATTAAGTATCAAATTGGGATATATACACTGCCTCTAATCATTAATGTCGAGACCTCATCTCAAGTCTTGCAAATGGTGAGCAGGCAGCATGACACCAACTCCAGAAGTCTCAAGAAGAAATTAATTGTATTTCTTATGATTCAATTAAATTAGCAGTATAAATTATCTTCTGAAATCTGTCCTGTGGGAGATATGCAGCGGTTATTACATTATTATGACAATTATTACAATTGTAGAACAAATTAATAAGTTATACAGTATAAGTCACCAGGAACTGATGGGATTCACCCTAGAGTTCTAAAGGAACTCAGATATGAAACTGCAGAACTACTAAATGTGGCATGTAACCCATCGCTGAAACAAGCCTCTGTACAAGGTAACAGGAAGGTAGCTAATGTAATGCCAATTTTTAAAAAGGGCTCCAGAGGTGATCCTAGCAATTACAGGCTAGTGAGCCTAACTTCAGTATCGGGCAAATTGGTAGCAACAAAAAAAGGAAAAAACTGTCAGTAACACAGATACAGGTGAGCAACCGTTTTCATGTTCTCTCCGCAGGTACTAGCGCAGAGAGTGGAGTGGATGATACATCTGAGGGAACAGAGCAGAAGGAGACTCCACTGATTGGTAGGCATGAGATGCACTGTCCTAGGGATGGGGGATCCATGACCACCACTCCCAAGAGGAGGAGGAGGAGGGTGGTGGTGGTCGGGGACTCTCTCCTCAGGGGGACTGAATCATCTATCTGCCGCCCTGACCGGGAAAACAAAGAGGTGTGCTGCTTGCCAGGGGCTAGGATTCACGATGTGACGGAGAGACTGCCGAGACTCATCAAGTCCTCGGATCGCTACCCCTTCCTGCTTCTCCACGTGGGCACCAATGATACTGCCAAGAATGACCTTGAGCGTATCACTGCAGACTACGTGGCTCTGGGAAGAAGGATAAAGGAGTTTGAGGCGCAAGTGGTGTTCTCGTCTATCCTCCCTGTGGCAGGAAAAGGCCAGGGTAGAGACCGTCGAATCGTGGAAATCAACGAATGGCTACGCAGATGGTGTCAGAGAGAAGGGTTTGGATTCTTTGACAATGGGATGTTCTTCCAAGAAGAAGGACTGCTAGGCAGAGACGGGCTCCACCTCACGAAGAGAGGGAAGAGCATCTTTTTAAGCAGGCTGGCTAACATAGTGAGAAGGGCATTAAACTAGGTTCACCGGGGGAAGGAGACCAAAGCCCCGAGGTAAGTGGGGAAGTGGGATACCGGGAGGAAGCACAAGCAGGAGACTGCAAGAGGGGAGGACTCCTGTCTCAGACCGAGAAAGCTGGACAATCAGCGAGTTACCTTAAGTGCCTATACACAAATGCAAGAAGCCTGGGGAACAAGCAGGGAGAACTAGAAGTCCTGGCACAGTCAGGGAACTATGATGTAATTGGAATAACAGAGACTTGGTGGGATAACTCACATGATTGGAGTACTGTCATGGATGGATATAAACTGTTCAGGAAGGACAGGCAGGGCAGAAAAGGTGGGGGAGTTGCATTGTATGTAAGAGAGCAGTATGACTGCTCAGAGCTCCAGTATGAAACTGCAGAAAAACCTGAGTGTCTCTGGATTAAATTTAGAAGTATGAACAACAAGGGTAATGTCGTGGTGGGAGTCTGCTACAGACCACCGGACCAGGGGGATGAGGTGGACGAGGCTTTCTTCCAGCAACTAACAGAAGTTGCTAGATCACAGGCCCTGGTTCTAATGGGTGACTTTAATCACCCTGATATCTGCTGGGAGAGCAATACAGCAGTGCACAGACAATCTAGGAAGTTTCTGGAAAGTGTAGGGGACAATTTCCTGGTGCAAGTGCTGGAGGAACCAACTAGGGGAAAAGCTCTTCTTGACCTGCTGCTCACAAACAGGGAAGAAATAGTAGAGGAAGCAATAGTGGACGGGAACCTGGGAGGCAGTGACCATGAGATGGTCGAGTTCAGGATCCTGACACAAGGAAAAAAGGAAAGCAGTAGAGCAGAGACCCTGGACTTCAGAAAAGCAGACTTTGACTCCCTCAGGGAACTGATGGGCAAGGTCCCCTGGGAGAATAACATGACGGGGAAAGGAGTCGAGGAAAGCTGGTTGTATTTCAAAGAAACCTTATTGAGGTTGCAGGAACAAACCATCTCGATGTGTAGGAAGAAAAGTAAATAGGGCAGGCGACCAGCTTGGCTTAACAGTGAAATCCTTGCTCGTCTTAAACACAAAAGAACAGCTTACAAGAAGTGAAAGATTGGACAAATAACCAGGGAGGAGTATAAAAGTATTGTTCAGGCATGCAGGTGTGAAATCAGGAAGGCCAAATCACACTTGGAGTTGCAGCTAGCCGGAGATGTTAGGAGTAACAAGAAGGGTTTCTTTAGGTATGTTAGCAACAGGAAGAAAGTCAAGGAAAGTGTGGGCCCCTTGCTGAATGAGGGAGGGAACCTAGTGACAGAGGATGTGGAGAAAGCTAGTGTACTCAATGCTTTTATTGCCTCTGTCTTCACAGACAAGGTCAGCTCCCAGACAGCTGCACTCTGCAGCACGGTATGGGGAGGAGGTGACCAGCTCTCTGTGGAGAAAGTAGTAGTTCGGGGCTATTTAGGAAAGCTGGACGAGCACAAGTCCATGGGGCCGGATGCACTGCATCCGAGGATGCTAAAGGAGTTGGCCGATGAGATTGCAGAGCCATTGGCCATTATCTTTGAAAAAATCATGGCGATTGGGGGAGGTCCCGGATGACTGGAAAAAAGCTAATGTAGTACCCATCTTTAAAAAAGGGAAGAAGGAAGATCCAGGGAACTACAGGCCAGTCAGTCTCACCTCAGTCCCTGGAAAAATCATGGAACAGGTCCTCAAGGAATCAATCCTGAACCACTTAAAGGAGGGGAAAGTGATCAGGAACAGTCAGCATGGATTCACCAAGGGCAAGTCATGCCTGACTAACCTAATTGCCTTCTATGACGAGATAACCGGCTCTGTGGATGAGGGGAAAGCAGTGGATGTACTATTTCTGGACTTTAGCAAAGCTTTTGATACAGTCTCCCACAGTATTCTTGCCAGCAAGTTAAAGAAGTATGGGCTGGATGAATGGACGGTAAGGTGGATAGAAAACTGGCTAGATGGTCGGGCTCAACGGGTAGTGATCAATGGTTCCATGTCTAGTTGGCAGCCGGTATCAAGTGGAGTGCCCCAAGGGTCGGTGCTGGGGCCGGTTTTATTCAATATCTTCATTAACGATCTGGAGGATGGTGTGGACTGCACCCTTAGCAAGTTTGCAGATGACACTAAACTGGGAGGAGTGGTTGATACGCTGGAGGGTAGGGATAGGATACAGAGGGACCTAGACAAATTAGAGGATTGGGCCAAAAGAAATATGATGAGGTTCAACAAGGACAAAAGTGCAGAGTCCTGCACTTAGGACGGAAGAATCCCATGCACTGCTACAGACTAGGGACCGAATGGCTGGGCAGCAGTTCTGCAGAAAAGGACCTAGGGGTTACGGTGGACGAAAAGCTGAATATGAGTCAACAGTGTGCCCTTGTTGCCAAGAAGGCTAATGGCATTTTGGGTTGTATAAGTAGGGGCATTTCCAGCAGATCGAGGGATGTGATCATTCCCCTCTATTCAGCACTGGTGAGGCCTCATTTGGAGTACTGTGTCCAGTTTTGGGCCCCACACTACAAGAAGGATGTGGATAAATTGGAGAGAGTCCAGCGGAGGGCAACAAAAATGATGAGGGGGCTGGAGCACATGACTTATGAGGAGAGGCTGAGGGAACTGGGATTGTTTAGCCTGCAGAAGAGAAGAATGAGGGGGGATTTGATAGCTGCTTTCAACTACCTGAAAGGGGGTTCCAAAGAGGATGGATCTAGACTGTTCTCAGTGGTAGAAGATGACAGAACAAGGAGTAATGGTCTCAAGTTGCAGAGGAGGAGGTTTAGGTTGGATATTAGGAAAAACTTTTTCACTAGTAGGGTGGTGAAGAACTGGAATGGGTTACCTAGGGAGGTAGTGGAATCTCCTTCCTTAGAGGTTTTTAAGGTCAGGCTTGACAAAGCCCTGGCTGGGATGATTTAGTTGGGTTTGGTCCTGCTTTGAGCAGGGGGTTGGACTAGATGACCTCCTGAGGTCCCTTCCAACCCTGAGATTCTATGATTCTATGATAGAGAAACACAATTGTAGGATAAGGGACTTTTGTATAGGGAAGTCAAGCCTCACCACTCTATTATAATTCTCTGATGATATCAACAAGCATATAGAAAAGGATTATCTACTTGATATATTTAAACAGAGACTGGGAATGGTTGGGGTCATTACACTAATTGAATCTATTTCCCTATGTTAAGTTCTCCTCACACTTTCTATGGGTCATCTCGATTATCACTTCAAAGGTTGGGGTTTTTTTGGTTTTTTTTTCTCCTGCTGATGATAGCTCATTTCATTTGATTGGACTCTTCCAGTTCGTATGCATACTTCCACCTTTTCATGTTCTCTGTATGTATAAATATCTCCTGTCTGTGTGTTCCATTCTATGCATCTGAAGAAGTGAGCTGTAGCCCACGAAAGCTTATGCTGAAATAAATTTGTTAGTCTCTAAGGTGCCACAAGTACTCCTGTTCTTTCTACTTGATACTGTGTAATTTGATTTTCAGAAAGCTTTTGACAAGGTCCCTTACCAAAGGCTCTCGAGGAAAATAAGTAGTCATAGAATATCAGGGTTAGAAGGGACATCAGAAGGTCATCTAGTCCAACCCCCTGCTCAAAATAGGACCAATCCCCAGACAGATTTTTGCCCCAGATCCCTAAATGGCCCCCTCATGGATTGAACTCACAACCCTAGGTTAGCAGGCCAATGCTCAAACCACTGAGCTATCCCTTCCCCCATGGGATAAGAGGCCCTCTCATGCATCAGTAACTGGTTACAAGACAGGAAAAAAGGGTAGGAATAAATGGACAGTTTTCAGAATGGAGAGCAGTAAACAGTGGGGTTATTCCAAGGATCTGTACTGGGACCTGTGCTGTTCAACATATTCATAAATTATCTGGAAAAGGGAAGGAACAATGAAGTGGCAAAGTTTGCAGACAATACAAAATTATTCAAGATAGTTAAGCTACCTTGCAAAGCTGACTATAAACAGTTGCAGGGGGATCTCAGAAAACAACAAAATGGCAGAGGAAATTCAACACTGAATACTCAATGGAAAAAATAATCCCATCTACAAACATTTAGTGATGGTTTCTAAATTAGCTGTTACCACTCATGACTGGGATCTGTTGGAGAGGAGGTACACTAAGTGCTGCATTAGGGGGACCATGTTGGTGAGTATCAGAGTGTCTGTTGCGGAGACAGTTTGTCAGTTTGACCGTGTGCTTGATTGTTTGAAAAGTGTGAATTGAGAGTGCTTTATTCCCGGTTGGCCTTGAGTGGGCCTGACTGTTATAAAAAGGCAGTGAGCTGCGAATCAGCTGAGCGGCGAACAGAGGAGAGGCTAACAGAGGGAGTTTGACTGTGAGTTCCCTGGGGAAAGTCCACTGACACTTTCCTCTTGCAGACTTCTCTGAGAAGTTACTGGAACAGCCGAGGAAGCTCTTAGAAGGAAGGTAATATGGATGGTGAGCGATCAGCTGTTGTTACCTGCAAAGGATGTGTTATGTTTGTCTTTCTTCCACAGGACAGAAGTGACTTTGTACAAAGTGCAAGCTGGTCTCCATATTGGAAGAGAAGGTTCAAGGTCTGGAGAAACAAGTATCAACCCTGCGATGCAAAAGAGAAAATGAAGATTTCCTGGACAAACGTCAGGATACACGTCTACGAACACAACATTATGAAGAATCAGAGCAGGCTGCACAGCAGGGACAGAAGGATAGTAAAGAAATTTGGCAGCATGTGATCTCCAGAAGAAGAAAGAGGAGCATCCATGTACCAGTAATGCAGATACAGGTGAGCAACCGTTTCCATGTTCTCTCCACGGGTACTAATGCGGAGAGTGGACTAGATGATACATCTCAGGGAAGGGAGCAGAAGGAGACTCCACCGATTGGAAGGCATGAGATGCACTGTCCTAGGGATGGGGGTTCCACGACCACAGCTCCCGAGAGAAGGAGGCGGGTGGTGGTGGTCGGGGACTCCCTCCTCAGGGGGACTGAGTCATCTATCTACTGTCCCAACCGGGAAAACTGAGAAGTGTGCTGCTTGCCAGGAGCTAGGATTCACAATGTGACCGAGAGACTACCAAGACTCATCAAGCCCTCGGATCACTACCCCTTCCTTCTCCATGTGGGCACCAATGATACTGCCAAGAATGACCTTGAGCGGATCACTGCAGACTACGTGGCTCTGGGAAGAAGGTTAAAGGAGTTTGAGGCGCAAGTGGTGTTCTTGTCCATCCTCCCTGTGGAAGGAAAAGACCTGGGCAGAAACCGTTGAATCGTGGAAGTCAACAAATGGCTACGCAGGTGGTGTCGGAGAGAAGGTTTTGGATTCTTTGACCATGGGATGGTGTTCTAAGAAGAAGGATTGCTAGGCAGAGCTCCACCTAACGAAGAGAGAGAAGAGCATCTTCACAAGCAGGCTGGCTAACCTAGTGAAGAGGGCTTTAGAATTATAGAATACCAGGGTTGGAAGGGACCTCAGGAGATCATCTAGTCCAACCCCCTGCTCAAAGCAAGACCAATCCCCAGACAGATTTTTGTCTCAGATCCCTAAATGGCCCCCTCAAAGATTGAACTCACAACCCTGGGTTTAGCAGGCCAATGCTCAAACCACTGACCTATTCCTCCCCCTAAACTAGGTTCACCGGGGAAGGAGACCAAAGCCCTGAAGTAAGTGGGGAAGTGGGATACCAGGAGGAAGCACGAGCAGGAGAGCGCAAGAGAGGAGGACTCCTGCCTGATACTGAAAGCAGGATGATCAGCGAGTTATCTTAAGTGCCTATACACAAATGCAAGAAGCCTGGGAAACAAGCAGGGAGAACTGGCACAGTCAAGGAATTATGATGTGATTGGAATAATAGAGACTTGGTGTGATAACCCACATGACTGGAGTACTGTCATGGATGGATATAAACTGTTCAGGAAGGACAGGCAGGGCAGAAAAGGTGGGGGAATTGCACTGTATGTAAGAGAGCAGTATGACTGCTCAGAGCTCCGGTATGAAACTGCAGGAAAACCTGAGAGTCTCTGAATTAAGTTTAGAAGCGTGAGCAACAAGTAGGGTGACCAGATGTCCCGATTTTATAGGGACAGTCCCAATATTTGGAGCTTTATATATATATATATATATATATATATATATATACACACACACACACACACACACAAAAAACACACCACCTCCTATAGCTTACAGAACTTTTTCCATAAGTGCGGATTTGCATAAGTTGGTTTTGCATAACCCGGGGGGCGGCTGTAAACTCAGAGGAGTGGTAGATACGCTGGAGGGTAGGTGTCACGGAGTGTGGGGGAATCAAGGCCCTGCACCCTCACTTCCTGCGATTCACCATGACTCTCAGCCAGCCAGTAAAACAGAAGGTTTATTAGATGACAGGAACAAAGTCCCAAGCAGGGCTTGTAGATACAACCAGGACCCTCTGGGGGGCAAGGAGCATAGACCCCAGACTTGGGGTTGCCTGCGTCTTCCCAGCCAGCCCAAAGCTGAAAGAACCCCCCCCCCCACAGCCGACTCACTCCCCTCCCCCCGGCTCCTCCTCTCGCCTTTGTCCAGTTTCCCAGGCAAAGGTGTCACCTGGCCCCACCCCCCCTCCTGGCTCAGGTATTGTCCCTCAAATAAAGTCATCCCCCTGCTCTCCCATCCCCAATGCAGACAGTCCCAGTAAAACTAGATGGCATTCCCAGGTCAATCCACCCCACTCCCTACTGTGTCAGATCTCTCTCCCCTTCAAGACTGAACTGAGCATGGTCACTCTGATCAGTAACCTGGGGAGGTTCAGGGCCCCCTCTCTGGGACAACACATCTGCTATCATGTTGGCACTTCCCTTCACATGGACCACATCTATGTCAATCTTGCAGGAGCAGGCTCCACCTCAGGACCTTGGCATTGGCTCCTTTCATCTGGTGTGGCCAGGTCACGGGGGAGTGGTCGGTGTACACGGTGAAGTGTCGCCCAAATAGATATGGCTCTAGTTTCTAGAAGGCCACATAATTTTGCTCCCGCGGTAGCAACTTCTTTCTCAAGTACACGATGGGGTATCTCTCCCCCTTTTCATCATCCTGCATTAGCACTGCCCCCAGTCCCATGTCTGAGGCGTCGATGAACACCATAAAGGCCTTGTCAAAATCTGAGTTTGCCAGAACCAGGCCACTGACTAGAGCCTCCTTCAGCGCACAGAGAGCCCTCTGGCATGCCTCAGTCCAGACCATCTTGTCTAGCTTCCACACAGAACTGGATCGACCCGTCCTTTTTGGAGACCAGCACCACCGGCGAGGCCCAAGGGCTGGAAGACGGCTGGATCACCCCCAAAGACAGCATGTCACTGACCTCTCTTTCCAGGTCCTGAGCAGTTTTCCCTGGGACGCGGAAGGGGGAGCATCTTATTGGAGGATGCGATCCAGTGTCCACCTGGTGGACAGTCAAATTAGTGCATCCAGGCTGGTTGGAAAACAGCTGTTGGTACAGATGCAGCACCCCTCTGATCTCAGCTTGCTGGGCAGGGATTAGCCAATCAGAGAGGGGAATTGTTTCCAAGGGCGAATCAGCTCTTGTCCCAGGGAATAGATCTACTAAAGGGTCATCTCCCTGCTCCTCTCAATGTCTACACACGGCCAACAGCACATTCCCCCTCTCATAATATGGCGGTGATGCGCCCGGTTCGACAGCTCCACCACAGTTTACCTCTTTTAGCTGCTTGACAACCTTGAAGGGAACCTTCCCAGGCAGCCTGTAGTTTGTTTTTCCTCATGGGGATGAGAACCATCACCTGATCCCCAGTGGCATAGGCACAGGCCCATACCATGCGGTCATACCAGACTTTCAGTTTCCTCTGGGCTCTGGCCAGATTCTCCCTGGCCTGGCCCATGAGCTCATCAAGTCTTTCTCGGAAGGTCAGGACATACTCCACCACTGATTCTCCATCGGGAGTGGCCTTCCCCTCCCATTCATCTCTCATCAGGTCTAGGGACCCCCTTACCATCCTACGATATAACAGTTGGAAAGGAGAAAACACAGTAGACTCCTGGGGCACTTCCCTGTAGACGAACAGCAACTGAGGTAAGTACTTGTTCCAATCCCGCGGGTGCTGGTTCATAAAGATTTTCAGCATCACCTTTACCGTTCCGTTGAACCTCTCCACCAGCCCATTGGATTGGTGGTGGTTTTCTGAGGCCCAGGTGTGCCGGACCTTTGGTCTGTCAAGACTTCCTTGGGGAACCCCATTTGGCTGAAAATGGTCAGCAGCACATTTGCCACAGTGTCTGCTTCAATGGAAGCTAAGGGCACTGCCTCGGAGTAGTGGGTGGCGAAATCTACCACCACCGGAATGTATTTCTTCCCCGCCTGGGTCATCTTAATTGACAGGTCCCACTATGTCCATGGCCACCTTCTGGAAAGGCTCCTCTATGATGAGCAAGGGTCTCAAAGCCACTTTCCTCTTGTCCCGGGCCTTCCCCACGCTCTGACAGGGGTCACAGGATTAGCAATACCATTGGACCATAGTAAAGATTCCAGGCCAGTAAAAGTTCTGTAGCAGCCTCTGCCTGGTGCACCAGATTCCCTGGTGCCCTGCGAGAGGGATGTCATGGGCCAGGTACAGTAGCTTTCAGCGATACTCCTGGGGGACCACCTGATCTCCCAGGACTCCATTTCCCCTGGGGAAGCCCAGTCTCAGTACAGGAACCCCTTCTCCCACAGGAACCTCTCCTTGCAACCTCTCCCCATGGTCCGTACTGCACTGAGGTTGGCCAGGTCCCTTAGCTTCCACAAGGAGGGATCTTTCTGAAACTCGGCCTGAAACTCAGCAGCTGGGGAAGGCATGGGGACCGGCTCCCTCTCACTGGCTGGGTCTGAGGCTGCAGCCTCTCTGAGCAGTGTCCCTCGGTGCCCCCTCCCCTCCAGGGTAGGGTCCTGCGCCTCGGGCAAGGTACCCTCCCCAAGGTCAGGGCACAGTGCCCCTCACCGGCTCTGGCTATGGGTCACAACCAGAGCACTTTGGGGTTGCTTGGCCAGTCCTCCAGGTCCCCCCCATTAACACCTCAGTGGACAAATGGTGGTGCACCCCCACTTCCTTGGGGCCCTCCTTGGCCCCCCATTTCAGGTGTACCCTCGCCACAGGCACCTTGAATGGGGTCCTGCCCACACCTGTCAAGGTCAGGCACCATCCGATCTGGGGCCACCACCTCGGGCCGGGCCAGCATCACCTCCACACCCGTATCTCAGTATCCATTGACCCTCCTCCCATCCACCTCCAGGGGAACAAGGCACTCGCTCCACAGGGACAGCCCCGCACCCACCCTGTAAAAGGAAAATCTTGAGTCCGGGGCATCCAGCCCTCCAGAGGAGCTGGCCTGGGGTCCTCCCTCCTCATGAGCAGTTGATAAGATGCCAGGCCCCCTCGCCTGGGAAGCTGGCCCCTCATCCGGCTGGGTCCCTACCCAGTTAACCCTGCGTGGGTTCGGTTTGCTCAGTCTGTCCCTGAGCTTGGGGCACTGGGTCCGTATGTGGCCTCTCTGGCCACAGAAATAGCAGCCCATGTCCCATTGGTCCCCTCGAGCCGATCGGTTGGCCCTGATGCCGGATGTTCCCCTGGGGAGGGGGTTCTCCATGTTTCCCCTATGGGAGGTCCCAGGGTGACTCTCTCTGCATCATGGTGGGCCTGTTCCTTTGGGAGTCCTCCCTGCCACCCTGCCACCCACGACTGGCTCGTCACAAACTCATCGGGCAGCTGCTCTGGCACGTGGGTTCTCTGGCTTTTTGTCCACCAACCCCAGCCTCAGGTCAGATGGGCACCACTCATACAGTTGCTCTAATACAACCAGTTTAACCAGGTCTTCCTTCGTCTGGGCTCCATCTACCCACTTGCTGGCATATCCCTCTATGCAGATGGCTAGTTGCAGATAGGAGACCTCAGGGGTTTTATACTGACTCCAGAACCTTTCCCAGTACATCTCAGGAGTCAGCCCAAACTCACATAGCAGGGCCTTTTTGAATAGTTCATAGTCCCCTTTCTCCTCCCCTTCCAGTCGGCGGTACAATGCCATGGCTTTGGGGTCCAGTAAGGGGGTGAGAAACCGGAGCCTGTCTGCAGGATCCACTTGGTGCAGCTTGCAGGCCATCTCAAAGGCCTCCAGGAAGTCATCTATGTCCTCCCCCTTCTTACGGTGGGCCAGGATGCACTTATCAAAGCTCTGTGCAGTCCTGGGTCCCGCCCTCACTCACCACAGCCGGGGGCTCACTGTTCCCTAGCTTGGCCAACTCCAGTTCATGCTGCCTCTGTCTCTCTCATTATTCCTGCTCCTCCTTTAGTTCCTGCTGCTTCATCTCCTTCTCCCATTCCAGCCGCCTCACCTCCAGCGATGGGGAGCTCCGCCGGGAAGATCCCCTGCTGGCCGTGGGGGGTAACGGTGCCCTCAGTATTCGCTGGGCTCCCCCCAGCCCTTCCCCTAGACATAGGTAGGACGGGTCTCAGGAAGCCCTCAGCAGTCACCTGTTCACTCCCCGCTGGGACAGACACTGGTGCCTGCGCTGCATCTGCCAGGCTGCTTCCCTCAGAGACAGGGATCAGTTCATTCGAGAGAGGACCCTCCTCCAGCTGGGCAATCACCTGTTCTTTGGTGCGCCTCCAAATGCGCAACCCCCTCTGCTTGCTCAGCTCCACCAGGTCGCTCTTAAGGCACTTAGCATACATCTTCTTGCTGACCACTTACAGGCCTGTGTGCTCGCCACTCCCCATAGTTTCCAGGGAGAACCCCTAGTGTGCCAGCCCTTCTCGAGGTCACCACCTCTTTGCCAGGGTCGAGCTACAGACTCCTCCGCCCCTGGGACCACTCGCTGCAATCCCCAGGGGAACCCTGTTACTGCAAAAGTCCTTCTCGCTGGTCACACACTCTCAGAGGTTAATTGCCCCCCGAAACCGTCCCTCTCTGAGCCTTCAGCATGCCTTGTCCTCATAGATCCCCCTTCACTTTACTGCTCCCCAGTCACTTACTGCAGGAAGCACCGTCCACAAGGTGCAGGAGATCCCACCTCTACCACCAGTTGTCACGGAGTGTGGGGGAGTTAGGGCCCTGCACCCTCACATCCTGCGATTCACTGTGACTCTCAGCCAGCCGGTAAAACAGAAGGTTTATTAGACGACAGGAACACAGTCCCAAGCAGGGCTTGTAGGTACAACCAGGACTCCTCAGCCAGGTCCCTCTGGGGGGCAAGGATCTTAGACTCCAGACTTGGGGTTCCCTGCCTCTTCCCAGCCAGCCCAAAACTGAAAGAACCCCCCAGCCGACTCACTCCCCTCCCCCTGGCTCCTCCGAGGTTTTTAAGGTCAGGCTTGACAAAGCCCTGGCTGGGATGATTTAGTTGGAAATTGGTCCTGCTTTGAGCAAGGGGTTGGACTAGATACCTCCTGAGGTCCCTTCCAACCCTGAGATTCTATGATTCTATGATTTCCTTTCGCCTTTGTCCAGTTTCCTGGGCAAAGGTGTCACCTGGCCCCACCCCCGTCCTGGCTCAGGTATCGTCCCTCAAATAAAGTAATCCCTTGCTCTCCCATCCCCAATGCAGACAGTCCCAGCAAAACTAGACGACATTCCCAGGTCAATCCGCCCCGCTCCCTACTGCATCACAGTAGGGATAGGATACAGTGAAACCTAGAGAAATTCGAGTACTGAGCCAAAAGAAATCTGATGAAGTTCAACAAGGACAAGTACAGAGTCCTGCACTTAGGACGGAAGAATCCCATGCACTGCTACAGACTAGGGACTGAATGGCTAGGCAGCAGTTCTGCAGAAAAGGACCTGGGGGTTACAGTGGACGAGAAGGTGGAAATGAGTCGACGGTGTGTCCTTGTTGCCAAGAAGGCTAATGGCATTTTGGGCTGTATAAGTAGGGGCATTGCTAGCAGATCGAGGGATGTGATCATTCCACTCTGTTCGGCATTGGTAAGGCCTCATCTGGAGTACTGTGTCTAGTTTTGGGCCCCACATTACAATAAGGATGTGGAAAAATTGGAAAGAGTCCAGCAGAGGGCAACAAAAAGGCTGAGGGAACTGGGATTATTTAGTCTGCAGAAGAGAAGAACGAGGGGGGATTTGACAGCTGCTTTCAACTACCTGAAAGGGGGTTCCAAAGAGGATGGATCTAGACTGGTCGCAGATGACAGAACAAGAAGTAATGGTCTCAAGTTGCGGGGGGGAGGTTTAGGTTGGATATTACGAAAAACTTTGAGCAGGGGGTTATAATAAATAAAATAATAAATAAATAATAACTAGATGACCTTCTGAGGTCCCTTCCAACTCTGATATTCTTTGATTCTATGAAAGAGATCTTGGAGTCACTATCAATAGTTCTCTGAAACTTTCAGCTCAATGTGCTGCAGCGACGAAAAAAAGCTAACAGAATGTTAGGAAAGGGACAGAAAATAAGACAGAAAATATCAATGCCGCCATATAAATCTATGGTCCATCTACACTTTGAATACTGTGTGCAGTTCTGGTCACCCCATCTCAAAAAGGATACAGTGGAACTGGAAAAGGTTCAGGGAAGGGGAAACAAAGATTTCAAAGGTATGGAATGGCTTCCATATGAGGAAAGACTAAAAGGATAAAGGTTGTTCAGTTAAGGAAAGAAATGACTAAGGGCGGATGTGACAGAGGTCTATAAAATCATGAATGGTGTGCAGGGAAAATATTATTTACCCTTTCATACAATACAGAAATCATGGGTTAAGCAATTAATTAATAGGCAGCAGGATTAATACAAACAAGAGAAACTATTTTTTCATACAATTAACCTGTGGAACATATTGCCATGGGATGTTGTGATGGCCAAAAGTATAACTGGGTATAAAAAAGGAATGAGGTAAGTTCATGGAGGATAGGTCCCTCAGTGGCTATTAGCCAAGATGGCCAGAGATGCAACCCCATGCTAGGGGCAACCCTAAATCTCTGGCTGCCAGAAGCTGGGAGGGAAAGGTGGATCATTCCATCTGCCCTGTTCTGTACACTCCCTCTGAAGCTTCTAGTCAGACACAGGATATTAGGCTAGATAGACGATTGGATCTGACCCCATATGGCAGTTCTTATGTTCTTATTCACAGGAGCTACCAACAATTTAGTAACCAAGTTAAAGTAAGTATCTGGAACAAGAAAGATGACTGAAGGTTAGAACATAGGGAAAAAGGCAAACATAGTGCCCATATTTATAAAAAGGAAGAAAGAGAACCTGGGGAACAACAGACTGGTCAGCCTCACTTCAGTCCCTGGCAAAATCATGGAGCAGGTCCTCAAGGAATCCATTTTGAAGCACTTGAAGGAGAGGAAGGAGATCAGAAACAGTCAACATAGATTCACCAAGGGAAAGTCATGCCTGACCAACCTGATTGCCTTCTATGATGAGATAACTGCCACTGTGAATATGGGGAAAGCAGTGGATGTGATATACCTTGACTTTAGCAAAGCTTCTGATACGGTCTCCCACAGTATTCTTGCCAGCAAGTTAAAGAAGTAGGGGCTGGATGAATGGACTATAAGGTGGATAAACAGCTTAAAGGATGTGTATTTCCTGGCTAGCTTGTTGGGCTCAACGGGTAGTGATCAATGGCTTGATGTCTAGTTGGCAGCAGGTATCAAGTGGAGTGCCCCAGGGGTTGGTTTTGTTCTATATCGTTATTATCTGGATGATGGGATTAATTGCACCCTCAGCAAGTTCGCAGATGACACTAAAATGGGGGGAGAGGTAAATACGCTGCAGGGTAGGGATAGGGTCCAGAGTGACCTAGACAAATTAGAGGATTGGGCCAAATAAAATCTGACGAGGTTCAACAAGGACAAGTGCAGAATCCTGCATTTAGGAAGGAAGAATCCCATGCACAACTACAGGCTGGGGACCGACTGGCTAAGCAACAGTTCTGAAGAAAAGGACCTGGGGATTACAGTGGACGAGAAGCTGGATATGAGTCAGCAGTGTGTCCTTGTTCCCAAAAAAGCCAACGGATTATTGGGCCGTATTTGTAGGAGCATTGCCAGCAGATCGAGGAAAGTGATTATTCCCCTCTATTCAGCATTGGTGAGGCCACACCTGGAGTATTGTGTCCAGTTTCGTCCCCCCACTACAGAAGGGATATGGACAAATTGGAGAGAGTCCAGCAGAGGACAACAAAAATTATTAGGGGGCTGGGGCACATGACTTATGAGGAGAGGCTGAGGGAACTGGGGTTATTTAGCCTGCAGAAGAGAAGAATGAGGGGGGATTTGATAGCTGCTTTCAACTACCTGAAGGGGAGTTCCAGAGAGGATGGAGCTAGGCTGTTCTCAGTGGTGGCAGATGACAGAACAAGAAGCAATGGTCTCAAGTTGCAGTGGGGGAAGTTTAGGTTGGATATTAGGAAAAACTATTTCACTAGGAGGGTGGTGAAGCACTGGAATGGGTTACCTAGGGAGGTGGTGGAATCTCCATCCTTAGAGGCTTTTAAGGCCTGGCTTGACAAAGTCTTGGCTGGGATGATTTAGTTGGTGTTGGTCCTGCTTTGAGCAGGGGATTGGACTAAATGACCTCCTGAGGTCTCTTCCAACCCTAATATTGATTCTATGTGGAGAATGAGCTCTTACCTGCTGGACATTCAGAGGAACATACTCATAGATGCCTGGGCCTCTCAGATGGACTTCCACTACAGCTAATCACAGTGTGAAAATGCTGGTGCGATACAAAAGGTCAAAGAAGAAGAACTTTATAAACTGGTAATGATGATTCTTTAGTATACTGAATCTGAGGTACTTCATAGGAGCTGATCTGATGGAAAATGTGGAAATACACATCCTTTAAGTCAAAAGCTCCAAAACCAGTGCTGGGAGAGAATTATAGAGACTAAAGTCACTGTTCTCAACCTGAATGTGCGTGTAAACTCATTGCGTCTTGTAAGGGCCAGAATGGATCAAAGCCCTAAACAGCTTTCTTGGGAGACATGGAAATATTAGGAATAGAACTCCCAGCCCATACGGCTTCAGATTTTCTTCTATGTGCCACATTAAATACAGAGATAAAAAACTAAGGGAGAAAGTTCTTTTGAGAAGGATCCCTGGAAAGGGAAAGGAGAGGACATAGCACAAAGTGCAACCAGACAGACTAACTCATCTGGATGATTTTTTTAAAAAAACCCGTTACCTACCTTTCATAACTGTTGTTCTTCGAGATGTGTTGCTCATGTCCATGCCATTCTAGGTGTGTGCGCGCCCACATGCAGAGTCAGAGACTTTTGCCTTAGCAGTATCCGTAGGGTCAGCTGCGGTGCCCCGTTGAGTGCCATGCTCATGCGTCAGTATATTAGGTGCCACCGACCCTACACTCTCTCAGTTCCTTCTTGCCGGCAACTCCGACAAAGGGGCAGAAGTGTGGGTAATAAAATGGAAGAAGGAGAAGGAGAGAGCAGGAAGCCAAAGGCTCAAAGGGAGGTTGGGCCAACACAAGATTCAGGTCCCACGGTGGGACGGAGTCCCTGACATGCGAGTAGAGATGCTCAAGGCCTCTGAGGAACCTGGCAGTCAAATCCTGGGCGAAAACCGACCTACTCCCGAGCAGTGGATGGAAGGCTGAGATAGCAGCCAAGTGGACCTTGATAGCTGAAAGGGACAGGCCTTGGAGCTTGAGATGCAAACGGTATACATTAGAGCCCTCAACCATGGAAGAAAGAAAGCCCTTTATAAACCAGTCAATGAGGTTCAGATAAATTTGCACAATTTGCATAAATTTGCACAACTCAGCGCCTCAGGTAAGCGGCCACTGGTGCTACAAACTTAGTAGACACTCTTGCGGCTGACGAAAGACCGAAGGGCAGCGCCATGAATTGAAAATGGCGATGGCCCAACACAAAATGGAGGAAATGCCGGTGCCCCAGGAAAATGGAAATATGTGTCCTTTAAGTCGAGGGCAGTGTACCAGTCTCCCGGATCCAGGGAGGGAATAACGGAGGCCAGAGACACAATGCAAAACTTCAACTTCTTGAGAGACTTGTTGAGGTGGCACAGGTCCAGAATGAGTCTGCTTTTGGGATAAGAAAATAGCGGGAGTAGAACCCTTTCCCTCTCACCACCGCCTTGCCATCTTCCATCAAGGTGGCAAACTCCTGGGCTTGGTCCTGTGAAAGGCCCTCCATGAACTTGTTGATGAGTCCCACAGGTTGAAATTGCAGGGCCTGGTGGTTAGACATCCAAAATTGCAAGCTGGCTGTCGAATATATTTTCCAGCTAAACAAGTCCAGCCTCTTGGCATCTTTATTTTTTGGTGTGCTGCTACTCACCTGCCCCTGCCTGTCCCTTTCGTTGACAGCAAACATGATCAGGGATCCCGCTGTAGCCCAGGTATACAGGTTTTAAATCCCTTTGCCGGGACGTAGTACTTTCTGTCTTCTTGGAGGTAGGCGGATTTTTAGGACCCCTGGGTTGACGGGCAATGTGACCCAGGCCAGGGTGGAGGAGGGTATGACATTAAAGAGGTCGTAGGACTCCTCCACTAGCTACTTGACCTCCAAGTTCAGGTTGGCAGCCACTGTTTGAGCAGAGCCTGGTGCTCCTTGAAGTCGTTGGGGAGGTTGCTTGTTTGCGAGGGGCCCACCACCATTTGGCCACAGATGAAGAAGACAACTGCACTGCAGGGGGAGCGGCGGCTTCCCCTTGCTTGTCTGGGGACAACTCCCGGGGCATCAGGGCCCACTGTGTCGCCCCTGCGTTGGATCCAACACCATGCTCTGACTTGGTGCCCGCTGTGCTGGGGGCAGTTTGTCCCAGTGGGAGTATGGGACTGGCATAACAGGTAATAAAAAGGTAATAATTGGAGATATACCAATCTCCTGGAACTGGAAGGGACCTTGAAAAGTCATTGAGTCCAGCCCCCTGCCTTCACTAGCAGGACCAATTTTTGCCCCAGATCCCTAAGTGGCCTCCTCAAGGATTGAACTCACAACCCTGGGTTTAGCAGGCCAATGCTCAAACCACTGAGCTATCCCTCCCCTCCATGAGACACCCCAAGGGTTCCAGTGCTGCCTTCTGGTGACCAGGGCAGAGCTATAGATACCTGAGTCTGCCGACTGACCCTAGTCAGCGACTGGTAAGAAGAAGGCAAAGATCGGTGCCTGCCCAAAGAGCAGTCCTGGGGAGCTGGAGATCAGTGCCACGACCGGGAACAATCCTGCACTTGGGGGCATCAATGCCTGGGAGACCGCGTAGGTCAGTGGTCCTCAACCTTTTTGTGGCCAGTTGCACATTCATGTTTTCAGAAGAGTGTGGCGGGCACCAACAATTTTTCAAAGCTTATTTTGTATTTGTACATTAAATAATATGAAAAACATCATATTTAATATTACATAATATATGAATCCATAAGATAAAAAGGGTAATTTTACACGTAAAAGGTATTAATTAAATTATTCGGCAATAACTCTTTCACCTTACCATGTGAAGTTGCTCTTTTTTAATCTACCTGTAAGAAAAATTAACGGGTTTTTACAAAATAAATATTATAAACAGTTTTCATCTTATTTATTTTAAAAAAGTAAAACATTGTTGAACTGCTGGTCCAAATATATTTATTATTCTTACTTTAACATAGAATGAAGCCTGCAGCCCCGGAGTTCTCTGTCCCCAACAGACAGGGGCCCCTCTGTCCCCAGGGGTCGCGGTTTCTCTCCGGCTTAAGCCCTGTGCCTGCCGGGGACCGAGAACACCGGCGCCTGCAGCCCCGGAGAAGCTGGAGAGAAGCCGCAGCCCCACATCTGCCAGGGACAGAGACAGTGAAGTAGCCAGATTTTCAGCATAGGGGGAGCAAAAAACATAAAAAGGCGCCCCCCCGACTCCCCCTCTGGCCACGCCCCCAGACCGGACTCCCCGCCCGCCCTGGTGGGAGGCCTGATGGTACCGTGGGTACGGGGATCAGCGTCGTGACTTGGGTGTCCCCTGCCTTTTAGGTGGAGATCTTGGCATCAGGGACCTGAATCTTCTAACCAGAGACTGAGGCTGCGGTGCTGGGGTCCTAGCACGTGGTGATGGCGATCGAAGCCTGCGGTCCGGTGACCAGGAATGCTCCACTGCTTTAGAAAGCGGTCCCATAACCGGCTTGCTCTGAGATGCTGGGACCTTAGCCGAATCCATTGCCTGGCTTGGCATTTGCTGTGCTGACCAGGTTACTTGATCTTTGGCCATCGGGCCCAATTTGGGCTCAGATGGCCCTATGAGGGGCTTGGATCCCCTGCTGCTCCCGGGAGTCAGAGGTGGCTGGGCTGGTGGGTGCGACCACATTGATACCCCCAAGTAGCTCCAGAGCAGGCACGTGGCAGATCACAAGTCCTTTGCCCGAAGCCCTCTTATCCTGTGATGCCGGTGGGCCTTTCGACTTCAGCCGGTGAGAGGGAATAGTGCCGGGCAGATTCCAGTGCCGGCGGTGCGCTGAGCACCAATGCCAAAGTGCCGGGCATGGAGTCCGATCAAGAAGGCTCCAAGACAGGACAAAGCACAGCCTCCATGAGGAGGGCCTCAAGCAGATGTTTGCTCCTTCTGAGTTTGAAGGCGAAAATTTTTGCAGATTCTGCACTTGTTGTTTCTGTGAGATGCCACCAAACATTTCAAACAGCTATCATGGGGATCGCTAATGGGCATCAGCCGGCTGCACGATAAGCATTAAAGCTTGGGGAACGGGGCTTGCCCTGCTCTGAGACGAAGTCCCAGCTGGGACTCTAACTCCTAAATTACTACCATAACACTTAATGGTCTAAGTACTGTGAGAAAGTTCTGTCCTTGAGTCGGTGCGTCCTGCGTTTCCTGGCAGATTTTCCTACCTTCAGAGGCTCACTGTGACCCTCCACGTAGCCCTTCTCTCTCTAGATGCAAGGGTCACAGCGTACTGAGCCATTTTCATCATAAGCCAACAACAGAGGTGAGGAGAAGCAACCCTCCCTTACACAGTCTCTGTTCTCTCCCAGTCTCAGTGATTAATCAGGGAGGGGAGGGGGAAGCCCGGGCCTACCCTCTATTCCGGGCTCCAGCCCAGGGACCCTAAAATTAGCAGCTATGGTAACTGACTTTGGAAACAGGACGTGTACAATTCCCTGGGCCACTTCCCCACAGCAGCCCCCCACTCAATATCTCCTTCACCGTTACCTCAGGGCCTCCTTCCTTGCACCTGATATGGATTTGTACTACTTCGTTCCTCCAACAGCACAGCTCCCTCCTATAGCTCCTGACATCCACACCTCGCTGACTAACTGGGAGGTTTTTAAATAGTTCCCAGCCAGCCCTTGATTGGCTTCAGGTGTCCCAATCAATCTAGCTATCTCCACTGCTTTCTAGAAGGATCTTAATTGGCCCCAGGTGTCTTGATTAACCTGCAGCAACTGCCATTTGGTTACCATGGTACCAGGAATGTGTTTAGCCTGGGGCTAACATACCTGTTCCTCACTACATTCCTATAGCCATCTGGCCTTGCCCCATCACAGTACCTATCAACTAAATACAAAGGAGACGGAACAATGGACTGTAATAACCACTAACACTCTTATGATGAAAGAAAAGGCACTCCGACCAACCTTCACGGGCAGTAAGAACGAACTGAGAGGTCGTAGGGTTGGCGGCGCCCAAAATATCAACACATGACACAGCATCCAACTCTATGGATATCACTAAGGTAAAAGTCTCTGATGACTATGCACGCGGGCATGCATACACCTAGAATGGAATCGATACAAGCAAGCACTGGAATAACCACCCACTTTTCTTAGGTAATTCCATTCCATTTCGCAAGGAGAAAAAGGTATTCCCCTAAGGGGAGAGACAAATTTTCATTCACAACAAAAGGTTTGGAATTCTGTTCACAAACTTACTCCTGGGCAGAAGGGCCATTAAACAGATCATTTAGAGCAGAACTATCCAGTCCCCTGTCTGCTGACTAGTGACCAATACTATGAGGAACCTTTGGACTGATTGGGAGACAGTTATTGCTGCTGATACTGGAAATGGAAAGGAAACTTCCTCTCATGCCAGTAGTTGTAGTCCCTCAGTGTTTGCTAGGAGAAAAAGAAAGACAGTGCTAACAGAAACAAATAGAAAAACAAATGAGAATGGAGGGTATCAAATTATTCCTGCACAAGAGTGTGGAACTAAACACTAATGCTACATTAAAACCACCAAAATTTTAACCATTTAACAATCCACTAAACAAAAACCTGGTTAAACTAGAAAAGAACCACGTGGGACAAAAGGCCAGTTGATGACAGGATAATGCAAAGAAAAAGATGGCTCCAATGTCATGGCTGAAGAGACCTGAAGGGGTTTGAGACTATATTCCCAATACAGCTTTGGGTGGAAAGGCTCATTGTCATAATTCATACAGTCCGAGCAGCTACTGCTTTATATACATGTTTACTTCAGTGTTGAGAGTCCACGTGCATTTAAAAGTGGGCGATCTTTGCTGATAACACCTCAAGTAGAAAGGAAAGTTAATATTCCCATAGTATTATTAATAGCTTTTTATCTTTTTTAAATCATTCTTGGTGTCCAAGATCAAACTAACTCAATGCTGCAGAGATATTTTAAGTTCTCTGCCTCTAGAGTGTAATTTTCAAGTTAAAAACAAGGTAGAATACTAGCCCATGTCTCTCTCCTTCCAGGCAAGCAGAGGCTGACTGTAGAAAAAGAGCTCTTGGCGCCAAGAAAAAGGAATCCCTCGTGTTGCTCAACAATAAAGCCATTGTCTAATTAAAGAACAGTGTTTGTCAGCTCCAAAGGCTATTTTATCTAGGCTTTAAGTTTCAGTGATGGAGACAGAAAGTGAGCAAATCAATGGGAGTTTGTCAAGTAGCATGAAAGGAAAATAGATCCCTCTCCTCCCCTGAGGAACAGGAAATGATTATTTTCTCATCAGTTATTCCTCATTTTGTGTCTTTCCTAATGACAATCTGAGATATACACTAGCATATACTCACGGTAGTCTGCTCCAACCTAGCTCCAAAAACCTGGAAAATTACTTTTACCACTGGCTGGCAAGGTAATGATTCTCTTTGAAACCAATACCAATTAACTCTGTCAGGGGCTGCAAGTTTGAATCCCTCTAGGGAGTGGTGTGCATGTTTATCCTCAATAAATGTGAGCATCCATATGTGAACCCCTATGGCCATTCCTTTTTCCAAGACTACAAGAATTTTTGAGCAAAGTATCTCTTGTGAGGTATCATTTGAAAATCCATAATTCACTGATCATTATTATCCTGGTAAAATTCTACTGTATAACATTACTAAGACATGTTGACATTTTAGAAAAGCAGCCACAAACAAGTTCCTCAGAGACAAAAGGCAAACTGATGCCTCAGGCAGATGTCAATGAAATCAACGTGAGAACAACCATACTGGCTCAGACCAAAGGTCCATCTAGCCCAGTATCCTGTCTTCCATCAGTGGCCAATGCCTGGTGCTTCAGAGGGAATTAACAGAACAGGTAATCATCAAGTGATCTGTCCCCTGTTGCCTATTTCCAGTTTCTGGCAAACAGAGGCTAGGGACACTTCAGAAAATGATTTTACATCCCTGTCCATACTGGCTGGTAGCCATTGATGGACCTATCCTCCATGAACTTATCTAGTTATTTTTTGAATCCCGTGATAGTCTTTGCCTTCGCAACATCCTCTGGCAAAGAGTTTCACAGGTTGACTGTGCATTGTGTGAAGAAATATTTCCTTTTGTTTGTTTTAAACCTGCTGCTGATTAATTTCATTTGGTGACGCCTAGTTCTTACGTTATGAGGAGTAAATAACATTTCCTTATTTACTTTCTCCACACCAGTAATGATTTTATAGACCTCTATCTTATTCCCCATTAGCTGTCTCTTTTCCAGGCTGAAAAGCTCCAGTCTTATTAATCTCTCCTCATATGGAAGCTGTTCCATACCCCTAATCATTTTTGTTACCCTTTTCTGAACCTTTTCTTTTTTGCGATGGAGTGAGCACATCTGCATGCAGCATTCTAAGTGTAGGCATACCATGTGTGAACTGTACCCCATATTCTTCATAGTGATATTATTATGATATGGTTATGGCATAATTCTGATGTATTTTATGCAAGACAGGGCGTGTGAGGTGTCATTGGAAAAGTTATGAATTGCTGAATATGATTATCCTATTTGTATGCATGTATCATTTTTGTATCTGAATATATGAATATTGACTAGGGACAGGGGCGGCTCCAGACCCCAGCATACCAAGCGCGTGCTTGGGGCGGCATGCCGTGGGGGGCGCTCTGCCGGTCACCGGGAGGGCGGCAGGCGGCTCCAGTGGACCTCCCGCAGACGTGCCTGCGGAGGATCCGCTGGTCCCGCGCAGCTTCGGTGGAGCATCCGCAGGCATGCCTGCGGGAGGTCCACCGGAGCCGCGGGACTGGTGACTGGCAGAGCGCCCCCCGCAGCATGCCGCCCTGCTTGGGGCGGCGAAATGTCTAGAGCCACCCCTGACTAGGGATCTGTAATTCAAACTGGCTTACTCTGGAAAACACCCACAGCCAGCTTTTCAGGTACAAAAACAAAGAAGCCAGAGGGAGCTGATGGCCCATCAGCAATGACAATGGACTGTGGAATAGCTTAACCTTCCTGTGGGCGTTTTCGTCAGCCTCTGGCTTAGTCAGTCTACAAGGACATGTGACCAGACCACGTGTGTCTGGACTCCATCGTGGCATGTCAGTATTTTTCCACAAACGGGTCTGGAAACCAAGTTTTAAAACAAAGGGTTCCCACCCTATGCTAAAGCTATATAAGGCAGGGAGTGACACCATCTGTGGTTCTTCACGCCCCACACAAGACGACTTCTGGAAACACCTGACGCAAAAAGACTGAAAAGGGGGAAGTGCTGGACCCAGGCTAAAGGGATTTCTAGCCTGTGTATGACAGACCTGGGGATTACAAGCTGTAAAGCAAGTGCAGTTGGTCCCATAAGAATCTGAAGCACACCTCTATCATCAGCCAGGGTGAGAATTTGCTGGTTCATATCCTATCTTTCTAGTATCTTAGACTTAGTTTGCATTTTGTTTGTGATGACCGAGAGAACCGTATGGTCACTTGCCTGCCTGGTGCAAAGGTTGCGGATCTCTCGAGGCATCTAGACAGACTTATACGTAGTGCTGGGGAGGAGCTGGTGGTCGTGGTACATGTAGGTACCAATGACATAGGAAAGAGATGTCCTGGAGGCCAAATTTAGGCTGCTAGGGAAGAGACTGAAATCCAGGACCTCTATGGTGGCATTCTCAGAAATGCTCCCAGTTCCACGCACAGAGACAGGTTGGCAGGCAGAGCTACAGAGTCTCAATGTGTGGATGAGATGATGGTGTAGAGAGGAGGGGTTTACATTCATTAGGAACTGGGAAAACTTTTGGGATGGGGGGAGCCTATACAGGAGAGATGGGCTCCACCTAAACCGGAGTGGAACCAGACTGCTGGCACTAAACATTAAAAAGGTTGTAGAACAGTTTTTAAACTAGGAGATGGGGGAAAACCAACTGCTGCAGAGGAGCATGTGGATCGGACACAGACTTCTCTTAGGGGAGAGTCTAATGATAGACAATCTCCAGGTTATAGTCAGGAGCAGAGGATGGAAGAGGATAATGTAAGGGCCACATCAGATGATAAACAGTCACATAAAAAAGACTCTGACATCAGAAAAGGGCAGACAAATAAACGGGTGACAAGTTTTTAAAGTGCTTGTACACAAATGCTAGAAGTCTAAATAATAAGATGGGTGAACTAGAGTGCCTTGTGATAAAGGAGGATATTGATATAATAGGCATCACAGAAACCTGGTGGACTGAGAGCAATCAATGGGACACAATCATTCCAGAGTACAAAATATATCGGAAGGACAGAACAGGTCGTGCATGGGGGTGGGGGGGGAGGAGAAGAGTGGCACTATATGTGAAAGAAAATGTAGATTCAAATGAAGTAACAATCTTAAGCGAATCCACATGTTCCATAGAATCTCTATGGATAGAAATTTCATACTCTAATAAGAATATAACATTAGGGATCTATTATAGACCACCTGACCAGGACAGTGATAGTGATGATGAAATGCTAATGGAAATTAGAGAGGCTACCAAAATTAAGAACTCAGTAATAGTGGGGGATTTCAATTATCCCCATATTGACTGGGAACATTTCACTTCAGGATGAAATGCAGAGATAAAATTTCTCTATACTTTAAATGACTGCTTCATGGAGCAGCTGGTACAGGAACCCATAAGGGGAGAGGCAACTCTAGATTTAATCCTGAGTGGAGCGCAGGAGCTGGTCCAAGAGTTAAATATAACCGGACCGCTTGGAAATAGTGACCATAATACAATAGCATTCAACATCCCTGTGGTGGGAAGAACACCTCAACAGCCCAATGCTGTGGCATTTAATTTCAAAAGGGGGAACTATACAAAAATGAGGGGGTTAGTTAAACAAAAGTTAAAAGGTACAGTGACTAAAGTGAAATCCCTGCAAGCTGCATGGGCACTTTTTAAAGACACCATAATAGAGGCCCAAATTCAACGTATACCCCAAATTAAGAAACACAGTAAAAGAACTAAAAAAGAGCCACCAGGGCTTAACCACCATGTCAAAGAAGCAGTGAGAGATAAAAAGACTTCCTTTAAAAAGTGGAAGTCGAATCCTAGTGAGGCAAATAGAAAGGAGCATAAACACTGCCAAATTAAGTGCAAGAGTGTAATAAGAAAAGCCAAAGAGGAGTTTGAAGAACGGCTAGCCAAAAACTCCAAAGGTAATAACAAAATGTTTTTAAGTACATCAGAAGCAAAAAGCCTGCTAAACAACCAGTGTGGCCCCTTGATGATCGAGATACAAAAGGAGCGCTTAAAGATGATAAAGTCATTGCGGAGAAACTAAATGGATTCTTTGCCTCAGTCTTCACGGCTGAGGATGTTAGGGAGATTCCCAAACCTGAGCCGGCTTTTGTAGGTGACAAATCTGAGGAACTGTCACAGACTGAAGTGTCACTAGAGGAGGTTTTGGAATTAATTGATAAACTTAACATTAACAAGTCACCGGGACCAGATGGCATTCACCCAAGAGCTCTGAACGAACTCAAATGTGAAGTTGCGGAACTATTAACTAAGGTTAGTAACCTGTCCTTTAAATCGGCTTCTGTACCCAATGACTGGAAGTTAGCTAATGTAACACCAATATTTAAAAAAGGCTCTAGAGGTGATCCCGGCAATTACAGACCGGTAAGTCTAACATCGGTACTGGACAAATTAGTCGAAACAATAGTTAAGAATAAAATTGTCAGACACATACAAAAACAAACTGTTGAGCAATAGTCAACATGGTTTCTGTAAAGGGAAATCGTGTCTTACTAATCTATTAGAGTTCTTTGAAGGGGTCAACAAACATGTGGACAAGGGGGATTCAGTGGACGTAGTGTACTTAGATTTCCAGGAAGCCTTTCACAAGGTCCCTCACCAAAGGCTCTTACGTAAATTAAGCTATCATGGGATAAAAGGGAAGGTCCTTTCATGGATTGAGAACTGGTTAAAAGACAGGGAACAATGGGTAGGAATTAATGGTAAACTCTCAGAATGGAGAAGAGTAACTAGTGGTGTTCCCCAAGGGTCAGTCCTAGGACCAATCCTATTCAACTTATTCATAAATGATCTGGAGAAAGGGGTAAACAGTGAGGTGGCAAAGTTTGCAGATGATACTAAACTGCTGAAGATAGTTAAGACCAAAGCAGACTGTGAAGAACTTCAAAAAGATCTAAAAAAAAAAAAAAGTGATTGGACAACAAAATGGCAAATGAAATTTAATGTGGATAAATGTAAAGTAATGCACATTGGAAAAAATAACCCCAACTATACATACAATATGATGGGGGCTAATTTAGCTACAACAGGTCAGGAAAAAGATCTTGGAGTCATCGTGGATAGTTCTCTGAAAATGTCCACGCAGTGTGCAGAGGCGGTCAAAAAAGCAAACAGGATGTTAGAAATCATTAAAAGGTGATAGAGAATAAGACTGAGAATATATTATTGCCCTTATATAGATCGATGGTACACCCACATCTCAAATACTGCGTACAGATGTGGTCTCCTCATCTCAAAAAAGATATACTGGCACTAGAAAAGGTTCAGAAAAAGGCAACTAAAATGATTAGGGGTTTCTAACAGGTCTCATATGAGGAGAGATTAAAGAGTCTAGGACTCTTCAGCTTGGAAAAGAGGAGACTAAGGAGGGATATGATAAAGGTATATAAAATCATGAGTGATGTGGAGAAAGGGGATAAGGAAAATTATTTACTTATTCCCATAATACAAGAAGTAGGGGTCACCAAATGAAATTAATAGGAAGCAGGTTTAAAACAAATACAAGGAAGTTCTTCTTCACACAGCGCACAGTCAACTTGTGGAACTCCTTACCTGAGGAGGTTGTGAAGGCTAGGACTATAACAGCGTTTAAAAGAGAACTGGATAAAGTCATGGTGGTTAAGTCCATTAATGGCTATTAGCCAGGATGGGTAAGGAATGGTGTCCCTAGCCTCTGTTTGTCAGAGGATGGAGATTGATGGCAGGAGAGAGATCACTTGATCATTGCCTGTTAGGTCCACTCCCTCTGGGGCACCTGGCACTGCCCACTGTTGGTAGACAGCACACTGGGCTAGATTGACCTTTGGTCTGACCCGGTATGGCTGTTCTTATGTTCTCATGTTTATTTACTAGGTAATCTGCTTTGATCTGTTTGCTATCACTTATAATCACTTAAAATCTATCTTTTGTAGTTAATAAACTTATTTTATGTTTTAATGCAAACCAGTGACCTTTGACTGGAGTGCTTGGGGAAAACCTCTGCTTGGCTACCACAAGCGTGCATTGTTCTCTTCACATTCGGAGAGATGTGGACGGGTATTAAACTCATATACTGGCCAGATTTGACCAGGACAGGACAGTATTGCGCTGGGTCCTAGGCTGGGAAGCTAGTGGTGAGACAGCCTGCATGTAACTGCAGCTGGGTGTGTCCCTACCTCAGGGCCACCCAGAGGATTCAGGGGGCCTGGGGCAAACCAATTTTGGGGGCCCCTTCCATAAAACAAGTTGCAATACTATAGAATCCTGTATTCTCATTGGGGCCCCTGTGGGGCCCCCGGAAAATTAACATTTAAAAACCTTCCGTATCTCAGCACAAACACAGTTTTGAAAAAACTTCTTTTCAAGTCACCTTTACAAGGTATCACTGGTTCTCAGCATCAGCTAGTGCTAAAAGGCACTAAAGCTCATTAAAAGGGTTGGACAAATATTTTCTGACAAAACTTTTTTTGGATCAAAAACTAGGGGTTTTTAAAAAGCAGAAAAAAAATCACGGACAATGTCTGCTTTCCTTCAAAATTTGTTGTGGTTTTTTTTAAATTGAAAAACTCAAATTAGTTTGTCAAAACCTGAACATGATTTGAGGTTTCAGAAGTGTGTGGCCAAATATTTGCTGCTTGCTGTGTTTGATTGTTTAAAGAAACAATACAAAAATTCTGCTTAAAAGAATCCAAAACTTTTGAACCCCGTCAGCTTGTGACCAAACGCCTGAGCCCATCCAATCAGAGATGTTTCCAGGTTTCTGATACTCTGCTGGCTTCCTTGACTCAAATCCGTCTCCATAATTTTGGGTTCATTTAGGTTAGAACATAAGAACACAAGAATGTCCATACTGGGTCAGACCAAAGGTCCATCCAGCCCAAAATCCTGTCTACCAACAATGGCCAATGCCACGTACCCCAGAAGGAGTGAACCTAACAGGTAATGATCAAGTGATCTCTCTCCTGCCATCCATCTCCACTCTCTGACAAACAGAGGCTAGGGACACCATTCCTTACCCATCCTGGCTAATAGCCATTAATGAACTTAACCTCTATGAATTTATCTGTTTCCTAGAGAGTGGCTCCATGGGGTCCCTCACAAACTGGAGACGGTTACTGTGGGTTTGTCTTTAGTATAACTTATGTACATACTCCACAAACTGAGCATTTGAGCTTGTTCCAGAATCTGGGATGAGCCTATGTTGTGAAAACTGAAATGCTCAAAATAGCACATGCCTGTGAATGGACACAGGGTGCTAAAATTAAATTAACCCAGGGGTTCTCAAACTGGGAGTCACGAGGTTATTACTGGGAGTCGCAAGCGGTCAGCCTCCACCTCAAACCCTGCTTTGCCTCCAGCATTTATAATGGTGTTAAATATATTAAAAAGTGTTTTTAATTTATAAGGGGGGGGGTTGCACTCAGAGGTTTGCTATGTGAAAGGAGTCACCAGTACAAAAGTGTGAGAACCACTGAATTAACCCCTCTGGAACCTCGGGGAATGCAAGGGAGGGGAGGTTTCCCTTGGTAGGGTTGGGAAGGAGATAGGTGGTGTAGATATTGCTCTTCTCATGTGATCCCTCCCCCATGGCTCTCTTGGCTGTATCACTGTTAATCTAAAGTGGCTAATTTTAAATAAAGCTACCCTCCCCTGACATGAATCTCCCTATGGCACTGAAATTAAATGTAGGGAAAAGGGAAAAGATAATAGCTTGGCTCTTGGTGTTAAATAGCTGTCTGCAAGCCTCAAACTGCTGAATGAGCTTTAGGGTAGGGAAGGCTGTGCCTCCCCAAACAGTGCCATAGGAAGATTCATGTCAGGGGAGGGTAGCTTTATTTAAAATTAGCCACTTTAGATTAACAGTGATAGAGCCAAGAGAGCCATGGAGGAGGGATCACATGAGAAGAGCAATCTCTTGTGTGGACCAAAGGCCCTGTGTGTGAAGGTCTGCGAGTTGAGCACCCCAACCCAAAGATGATGCGTCATGGTCAGGACCAGGGAGGGCCGCCGGGCATGGAATGGCACCCCTTCGCATACCGAGCTGGGGTTCAGCCACCAGACCAGGGAGGTTAAGACTTCCGTCGGTACCGTGACCACTGTGTCCAGATTGTCCCCGCCTGGGCGGTATACGGTTGAGAGCCACGCCTGAAGTGGACGGAGACACAGTCTGGCATGTCTGGTCACGACGGTGCAAGACGCCATGTGTCCCAGGAGACTGAGGCACGTGTGTGCTGTCGAGGTCAGGAAGTGTTGGAGGCCGTGGATAATGCTCACCATGAACTGGAAGCGGGAGTGCAGTAGGCACGCACGGGCGAGTTTTGAATCCAAGACTGCTCCGATGAAGTCAATCCTTTGGGTCGGCTCAAAAGTGGACTTTTCAACATTGAGCAGCAGGCCCAGCTGTCTGAACAAGCTCATGGTGAACTGGATATGAGATTGCATCTGGTCCTTGGAGCGACCCCGAATGAGCCAGTCATCGAGGTACGGAAACACTTGGATCCGATATCGACAGAGGGAGGCAGCTACAACGGCCATACACTTTGTAAAAACCCTTGGTGTCATGGATAGGCCAAAAGGAAGGATGGTAAATTGGAAGTGCTGTTGGTTGACCACAAAGCGAAAGAAACACCTGTGCAGTGGGTAAATCGCTATGTGGAAGTACGCATCCTTCATGTTGAGGGTGGCATACCAGTCTCCAGGATCCAGGGAAGGGATGCGGAACTTCAACCTTACCATGAATTTGACGACTCTGCACAGGTCCAGGATGGGCAGTATCCCCCCCTTTGCCTTGGGGATTAGGAAGTAACGGGAGTAAAACCCCCTGTCCCTCAGTTCCCTTGGAACCTCCTCTATAGCTCCAATCGTTAGGAGTGTTTGCACCTCCTGTAGGAGGAGTTGCTTGTGAGAGGGGTCCCTGAAGAGGGACGGGGAGGGAGAGTGGAGGAACAAATTGAAGGCGGTATTCACTTTCATAGGACCCACTGGTCTGACATTATGTGGGACCACGTAGGGAGGAAATAGGAGAGGCAGCTGGTGAAAGGTGGGGAAGGATCCTGGAAAAAGTTCTGCCTGGACCCCACCGAAGAAGGTTTTGGGGGGCCTGGTTCTGGCCCATCTGAGGACCAGACTCTCTCTTCCTATCACCTCAGCCGCGTCTTCTAGAGAAGTCCTGTCTCGGCCAGGGATTAGGGTAGGTGCGCTGCAGTTGGGATCGGAAGGGCCTACATTGCATCACCGGGGTATGCATGCCCAATGAACACATGATGGCCCGGTTATCCTTCAGACTCTGGAGTCTGGAGTCAGTCTTGTCAGAAAACAGACCATGGCTATCAAAGGGCAGATCCTGGATAGTCTGCTGGAGTTTCAGTGGGAGACTGGACACCTGCAGCCACAAGATGCGGTGCATGGCTATGCCCGAGGCTAGAGTTCTAGGCGCCGAGTCTGCCGCATCTATTGAGGCCTCAAAGATGTCCTGGCTACTTTCTTGCCCTCCTCCAGTAGGGCCCCGAACTCCTCCCTGGATTCCTGAGGAATAAGCTCTTTGAACTTTCCAATCGAGTTCCAGGTATTATATATTCTAGCGACTCAAGAGGGCCTGTTGGTTAGCCACCCTGAGTTGTAAGCCGCCAGTAGAATAAATCTTGCGCCCGAATAAATCCAGGCACCTAGCATCCTTGGATTTAGGAGGGGGAGCTTGCTGGCCATGTCCTTCCCTCTCATTAACGGACTGTACAACAAGGGAGCACAGTTGGGGGTGAATATACAAGTATTTGTAGTCTTTGGAGGGGACCAAGTACTTCCTCTCCGCCCCCTTGGCAGTGGGTGGAATAGAGGCCGGAGATTGCCAGAGCGTATTGGCATTAGCCTGGATGGTCTGAATAAATGGTACGGCTATACTTGTCGGGGTACCGGCAGATAGAATGTCCGCTACCGGCTCCTTGACCTCATGTTTTGTGCCACCCTGAGAAGCAACTCTTGGTGTGCATGGAGGTCTACAGGTGGGGGGCCGGAGGAGGACGTACCCGCCACCGCCTCATCAGGCAAAGACAAGGAGGATAATCCATGGACTAACGGGTCCTGGGGCAAGTCTTGCTGGGGAGGATCCGGTTGCCCTAAGTCCACCATGTTAGGGGCATGGGCCTGAGCTGAGGGCAGGGCCATCGCCTCCGAACCCCCTGAGGGAGGGCGACTCACAGTGGCCTCCAGTACCCGGGGTTCTGAGTGAGCAGTGTGAGAAGCCCCTGAGGGGACACCTTGGGCCTGATGGTATGCCCAATGGGTCCAAAAGGACCACTGCGGAGGTCCCTGACCAAGATCTTGCCCCTTGTCGTGCCATTGGCTAGCACCGTCCGCATCCTGGTCCTGGACATGGTAGCCACTTTCTGCCTGAGAATATCTTGAGTTGGGACGGGACAGCCAAGGTGGAGCTGATAACACATGCTGGGTCGCGCTGTCTTGCGTTGTCGCCCTGCGCCGCGGAGATGGAGATTGGCGCCATGGTCTCGAGCAGTACCGCGACCTGGATCGGGTCCGGCGGTCATATCGGTACCAGGAGGCAGATCTGGACCTCAACAAAGATCTATGGGCTGAATGGTGCCGGGACTTACTCTGAGTAGACCGGCGCCAGGATCGGCGCCGGGAGCTGGACCGGTACCAACCGTACCGGGAAGAAGATCTTCGTAAGGCGGAGCAGCACTGCGAATGCAACCGGCGTCGAGATGCTGATTGGTGCCGGGACTGCGAGCGGTGCTGTGGACGAGACCGGGTTCAGTGCCATCCCGTCTCGCTCTGTGACGAAGGGTGCATCAGAGAGGGCTTTCCTTTCAAGGGAACAGCCCATACTGGCGGTACTGAAGGTTGCGATGGTCTCGACTCAGTAAGCGCAATCAGGTCACGTGCTGTAGAGAAAGTCTCCAGGGTGGAAGGACCACGGTACACACCAGGGAGCTTACATGCACCGGACTCAACGGTGCCAGAGTTGGAGTCTTTGCAGGGCGGTCCAGCACAGGACGCGGCTCTGAGGGACGCACAGGCGGTGCCGGCAACTGCAAAGGAGCAGCAGGTTGTTTGTGCTGCTTCTTGGGTCCCGGAGACAGTGAGTGGTGCTGCACTGGTAGAGGTGCCGGAGACGTCCAGTGCCGGGAGTCTTTGCCGGTGCCAGAGGCGCGCTTCGGACCGATGGGGGCAGCGGGGCTCTCGACGCGGAGCCGAGGACATCCGGCTAAGTGCCGCTTCCGTAAGGAGCTGCTTCAAGCGAAAGTCCCGCTCCTTTTTAGTCCGAAGCTTGAATGCCTTACAAATGCGGCACTTATCTGATTGATGGGATTCCCCCAGGCACTTCAAAACAGGAGTCGTGGGGGTCTCCCGTAAGCATCAGCTTAAGGCAGGCCGAGCACGGTTTAAAACCCGGAGACCTAGACATGAGCCCGGGTACCGGGAGGGAGGGAAGGGGAGAAGCCCCTTACTCCCAATTACTATTTACACTAACAACAATAACAACTATTAACTACAACTAGAAACTAATAACAACTACTGTATAAAAACTATTTACAACTATAAACGAGCTAAAGGCTAGGGAAGTGGAGATCAGCTAAGCTGCGCTCCACAGTTCCAACAACCGTCATGGGCAGTAAGAAGGAACTGAGGGGGTACTGGGTCGACTGGGGTATATATCCAGCGCCGTAAGGGCGCCACACCAGGGGGCACCTCAGCTGACCCACCGAGTGTTGCTAGGGTAAAAATCTTCCAGTGATTGTGCACACGGCATGCACATACCCTAATTGGAATCGATATGAGCAAGCACTCAAAGAAGAACTGGGGTTATTTATTCTGCAGAAGAGAAGAGTGAGGGGGGATTTGATAGCAGCCTTCAATTACCTGAAAGAGCTAAGCTGTTCTCAGTGGTGGCAGATGACAGAACAAGGAGCAATGGTCTCAAGTTGCAGTGGAGGAGGTCTAGATTGGATATTAGGAAAAACTATTTCACTAGGAGGGTGGTGACGCACTGGAATGGGTTCCCTAGGGAGGTGATGGAATCTCCATCCTTAACAGGTTTTTAAGGCCCGGCTTAACAAAGCCCTGTCTGGGATGAATTAGGTGGGGTTGGTCCTACTATGAGCTGGGGTTTGCACTAGATGAGCTCCTGAGGTTTTATTTCAACCCTAATATTCTGTGATTCTATGATTTTCTTGTAACTTATTCTGAGTCTTATGCCTCATTACTTGTAAGCACTTAACATCTTTAATTAATAAACTTGTTTTACTGTTTTATCTAAACCAGTTTTGTTTGGCTTGAAGTGCTGGGAAACTTCATTTGGGACAACAAGATGTGTGCATATCATTTTCTATTAATGAAATGACAGACTTTACATGAGCCTGCATTGTCCAGGAAGGGTTGGGCAGTACAAGATGCACATTTCTGGGGGAAAGTCTGGGACTGAGAATTTGCTGGTGTTACCCTGCAGTGTAATTCATGGGCTGCTGGCTACAGCATTTACACAGTATAGCTGGGAGTGATTTACATGCTGGAGACTGTGTGTGAGTGGACCAGAAGTGGTTACTCTCACAGTGAAGAATATAAAAGGCACCCCAGGTTGGAGAATTGAGGGGACACATCTATCCATTGGTGTACCCAAACTGTACCCTGAGTAATGTCACATATGCCTTCTTTTACTAAACTATAATCCAGAATTACAATGTCTAATTATTTGCAACATTTGTGTTTCTATAAGAAAATATCAACAAGATTATGCAGATATCCATATATTTATTAAATGATTTTACAGGACTAGCTGCAGCAATATTTGTAGTTGTCTCTTCACTACATCTACTGTAAAACATGTTTAGGTTCATGAATACAGACCACATTTGGAAGGGAACTTATAGATTATTGTCTAAATTCTAAAGGAAAAGTATCTTTAGCTGAATTATGCTGTTAATTTAAGGCCAGAAAGGAAAGAGTAGATAATGATGACTCAATTCATTGATGTTGTGGCAAACCCAGGACAAATGGATACAAAGGGAGGGGTAGTAATTAGTCCCAGGGGGTTAAAAGGCCTCTCCCAATCCACTGAGGGGAGATAGCAATGGGGAAATAAGGTTCAGCTGGAAAAGGAGTTACCAGGGAACTAATTAGGTTCAGCTGGCCCCAACGGCTGGAGACCTTTTTAAACCCTCCCTGGCGTGGAAGCAGAGGGGGAGAAGCTGCCACTAAGTTAGGCGCAGCAAGGCTCTGAACCCTTCCAGCAAGAAAGGCTGCACTCTGTCCCTAGAAGGGGAGAAAACCAGCACAAGGGACTGACTGAGGGAAGGATCAGCCAGACCCTGTGCTACCTGGAAGGATTTGCTTTGCCAAAGCCAGTGTCTCCAAGGCTAAAAAGGACTGAGCCTGCTGAGGAGAAGCAGGTACTTTGCCACAATGTGTTATGTATTATGGAACAAGCATTTCAGGTCACTTCTGTAAGTGCCTGGAGTTTCCTCTTTCTGCTTATCAATTGGGTTTATGTAAAAAGTGCACAGTATGGCGGAGATGCATGTTAAGCAAATGTATTTTTTACTCACAAATCCAGAGACTAAATTATTTTCCTAAACAACTGATATGTGAAATTAACTTGCTAGAAGCAGTATCTCTTTTTATACCAAGTTGCAAAGAGGATATGATTCTCCACCTTTAGAAGCCTTTCAACTAAGGGCATTGGGAGTAAATAACATGAACTTCAAGTGGGATTTATTGTCTTTCCATTTGGTTTTAAATTTCTGTTTTTAACATCTTTTTTAAGTCTCAAAAGTTTTCTCATTTTTCTGTATTACAGACAATCTCAAAATCTCTATGTATCTGTAGCAATGCCGGTTATTTTTTCAGACTAGATCAAACTGGATAAAATCTAATGGGGGGGGACACAACACACATTTTCTTTATACACAATTTTGTGTATTGTCTGTACATGGTGCAGTGAGAGTTATAAAGGAAAGTACAACTCCAAGTACATGTCCCACCCCCACCACAATTTAAAAAACATCTTGCTACTGTAGGCAGGGCTTCTTGCCATGTAGTATCTAAGATCTTCACTTATGCTCAAGTAAATAGTTTCAAAATGCTTAAGGCACATCCCTCTTGCACACCTTGCAGCTTCCCCAGCAGCAATAGTGTAGGATGGGTCAGCCTCCTAACCGAAATCTATTGTTTAAATGCACTGTGGATCAAGTGCATCCCTCATAATCTCTTTTCTACAGGACTCCCTTCACTGCAGGAATATCCTTTTAAAGGACACCAAAGCAAATCACAGCACCATTGCTGGGTGTGCAATTTCCCAGGTGCCCACCAATGATTCCTTAGTGCAGGGAGGCAGGCAAATGGACACACAAATAAGTATATGAAAGCAATGGCTGAGTCAAGCCTTATTACATTAACTTTGATTCACATTTCCATTCGAGTGCTGGATTTTCTGTTAGACACTCCAAAGTATACTGGGAGTATCTGTTTTACCTTTAGTCACAGTATGTACGTTGTGATAGACCCAGGCCAGCTGGGTATAGCAGAAGGCAGATATACTGGCCACTGGATTAACAGTTTTCTGTTCCCTGACTGACCAGAGCAGGGGCTGCTCCAGGGTAATGAGAACACCTGACTCTAATTAACCTGTAAGGAGTCAGGTGAGGCCATTCAGTTAATATGACCACCTGACTCTAATTAAGGCCCTGCTGTTACTATACAAAGGGCTCACTCCAGTCAGGCAGGGGAGAGCCAGGGAGCCAGAGGAGAGGAAGTGCGGCTGACGGGCTGGTTACTGAAGACACCCTCAAACCATAGTTAAAGGAGCCCTAAGGTAAGGGTGAAGAAGGGCGAAGCAGGAGAGCTGTGGGGAAGTGGCCCAGGGAAATGTAGCAACTCTGGCAGTGAAAGGTTGGCTGCCAACAACCCCTACCATTAGGGTCCCTGGGCCGGAACCTGGAGTAGAGGGCGGGCCCGGGTTCCCCCCAACCCACCACTACAGGAACAGCTCCTGGAAGGGGAAGTCAGATCCCTGTCAGGACAGGAGGCTGAACAGAGACTGTGGGAGTTCTCTCACCAACCTCCTTGCAGCCTATGATGAAAAGGGCTCAGTAGACTGTAACCCTGGCCCTAGAGAGAGAAGGGCTACGTGGAGAGTCACAGTGAGCCACTGAGGCTAGCATAAACCGCCTAGAAGAGCAGGACCCACAGGAGCAAGGTCAGAGCTCTGCCACAACGTGTATAAACAGCACACTCTAAAATGCAGATCTTTTTGTTTTCAATAGGAAAAAAGATCATTCTATGGAGGCAGCACTCCCCAAACCATTATCCCCCACAGTGACAGAAGGGACAATATGGCCCTTAGTTGCAAATATGAAGGGTGAGGTGCTGCAATACTGTCTAAAGCTGTCTAAAATCCTACCTGCCACATGGGGCCACAACAGTGGTACCTCTAACCCACCCAGCAATATCGTCAATCTATCTAACTACACACTCAGCCCGGCAGAAGAGTCTGTCCTATCTCGGGGACTCTTTCTGCCCTGCCACCCCCACAAACATGATGCAGTTCTGTGGCAATCTGGAAACCTACTTTCACCGTCTCCGACTCAAAGAATACTTTCAAGATAACACTGAACAGCACACTGATACACAGATACCCTCCCATGCTCCAATACGTCTGTTAGTCTATAAGGTGCCACAGAACTTTGCCACTTTTACAGATCCAGACTAACACGACCACCCCTCTGATACTTGAATACTAGTGTGTTGCCTTTTCACCTATGGAAATGTGGGCTCTAATTCTGGTATGCATTACAACGGCGGGAGGGGGGGGAGATGAGTTTAGTGTTCACAGTCTAGCCCTGGGGTGGGCAAACTTTTTAGCCCGAGAGCCACATCTCGGTATGGATATTGTATGGCAGGCCATAAATGATCATGAAATTGAGGGCTGGGGTGTGGGAGGGGGTGAGGGCTCCGGCTGGGGGTGCAAGCTCTGTGGTTGGTCCAAAAGTGAGTTCAGTGTGCCAGAAGGAGCTCTGAGTTGGATGGGGGAGGTGAAGGCTCTGGCTGGGGGTGAAGGCTCTGGGATGGGGCTGGAGATGAGGGTTTGGGGTGCAGGAGGGTTCTCTGGGCTGGGACCAAGGGGTTCGGATGGCAGGAGGGGAATAAGGGCTTGGGCAGAGGGTTGGGGCGTGGGAGTCAGGAGTGCAGTCTTCAGGTGGTGCTTACCTCAAGCAACTCCCAGAAACAGTGGCATGTCCCCGCTCCGGCTCCTACTTGGAGGCGTGGCCAGGGAGCTCTGCGTGCTGCCCCGTCCGCAGCCACCGCCCCTGCAGCTCCCATAGGCCATGGTTCCCGGCCAATGGGAGCTGCAGGGGTGGCACTTGGGATAGGGGCAGCATGCAGAGCCCCTTGGCTGCCTGCATGTGTAGGAGTTCCATGTCTAGTTGGCAGCCGGAATCAAGTGGAGTGCCCCAAGGGTCGGTGCTGGGGCCGGTTTTATTCAATATCTTCATTAACGATCTGGAGGATGGTGTGGACTGCACCCTTAGCAAGTTTGCAGATGACACTAAACTGGGAGGAGTGGTTGATACGCTGGAGGGTAGGGATAGGATACAGAGGGACCTAGACAAATTAGAGGATTGGGCCAAAAGAAATATGATGAGGTTCAACAAGGACAAGTGCAGAGTCCTGCACTTAGGATGGAAGAATCCCATGCACTGCTACAGACTAGGGACCGAATGGCTGGGCAGCAGTTCTGCAGAAAAGGACCTAGGGGTTACGGTGGACGAAAAGCTGAATATGAGTCAACAGTGTGCCCTTGTTGCCAAGAAGGCTAATGGCATTTTGGGTTGTATAAGTAGGGGCATTTCCAGCAGATCGAGGGATGTGATCATTCCCCTCTACTCAGCACTGGTGAGGCCTCATCTGGAGTACTGTGTCCAGTTTTGGGCCCCACACTACAAGAAGGATGTGGATAAATTGGAGAGAGTCCAGCGGATGGCAACAAAAATGATTAGGGGGCTGGAGCACATGACTTATGAGGAGAGGCTGAGGGAACTGGGATTGTTTAGCCTGCAGAAGAGAAGAATGAGGGGGGATTTGATAGCTGCTTTCAACAACCTGAAAGGGGGTTCCGAAGAGGATGGATCTAGACTGTTCTCAGTGGTAGAAGATGACAGAACAAGGAGTAGATTGGTCCAGGCTGATGTTGATGGAGGGGTGGAAGCTGTTGAAATCGTGGTGGAATTTTTCCAGAGTCTTCTTCCCATGGGTCCAGATGATGAAGACGTCATCAATGTAGCGTAGGTAGAGAAGGGGCGTGAGTGGACGGGAGCTGAGGAAGCGTTGTTCCAGGTCGGCCATAAAAATATTGGCATATTGTGGGGCCATACGGGTGCCCATAGCGGTGCCACTGATCTGGAGATATATATTGTCAGCAAATTTGAAATAGTTGTGTGTGAGGATAAAGCCACAGAGCTCAGCAACCAGGTGTGCTGTGGCATCATCAGGGATACTGTTCCTGACAGCTTGTATTCCATCAGTGTGTGGGATGTTTGTGTAGAGAGCCTCTACATCCATGGTGGCCAGGATGGTGTTTTCTGGAAGGTCACCAATGCATTGTAGTTTCCTCAGGAAATCAGTGGTGTCACGGAGATAGCTGGGAGTGCTGGTAGCATAGGCAATATTTTTATGGCCGACCTGGAACAACGCTTCCTCAGCTCCCGTCCACTCACGCCCCTTCTCTACCTACGCTACATTGATGACGTCTTCATCACCACGATTTCAACAGCTTCCACCCCTCCATCAACCTCAGCCTGGACCAATCTACACGGGAGGTCCACTTCCTAGACACCACGGTGCAAATAAGTGATGGTCACATCAACACCACCCTATACCGAAAACCTACCGACCGCTATGCCTACCTTCATGCCTCCAGCTTCCATCCCGGACACACCACAAGATCCATTGTCTACAGCCAAGCACTGAGGTACAACCGTATCTGCTCTAACCCCGCAGACAGAGACCAACACCTAGAAAATCTCCACCAAGCATTCTCAAGATTACAGTACCCACACGAGGAAATAAGGAAACAGATCAACAGAGCCAGACGTGTACCCAGAAGCCTCCTACTGGAAGACAAACCCAAGAAAGAAACCAACAGGACTCCACTGGCCATCACATACAGTCCCCAGCTAAAACCCCTACAATGCATCATCAGGGATCTACAACCCATCCTGGACAATGATCCCACACTTTCACAGGCCTTGGGTGGCAGACCAGTTCTCGCCCACAGACAACCTGCCAATCTGAAGCATATTCTCACCAGCAACTGCACACCGCACCATAGTAACTCTAGCTCAGGAACCAATCCATGCAACAAACCTCGATGCCAACTCTGCCCACATATCTACACCAGCAACACCATCACAGGACCAAACCAGATCAGCCACAACATCACCGGTTCATTCACCTGCACTTCCACCAATGTAATATATGCCATCATATGCCAGCAATGCCCCTCTGCTATGTACATCGGCCAAACTGAACAGTCTCTAAGGAAAAGGATAAATGGACACAAATCAGACATTAGGAATGGCAATATACAAAAACCTGTAGGAGAACACTTCAACCTCCCTGGCCACACTATAGCAGATCTTAAGGTGGCCATCCTACAGCAAAAAAACTTTAGGACCAGACTTCAAAGAGAAACTGCTGAGCTCCAGTTCATCTGCAAATTTGACACCATCAGCTCAGGACTAAACAAAGACTGTGAATGGCTTGCCAATTACAGAACCAGTTTCTCCTCCCTTGGTTTTCACACCTCAACTGCTAGAACAGGGCCTCATCCACCCTGATTGATCTAACCTCGTTATCTCTAGCTTGCTTCTTGCTTGCTTATATATACCTGCCCCAGGAAATTTCCACCACTTGCATCCGAAGAAGTGGGTATTCACCCACGAAAGCTCATGCTGCAAAACGTCTGTTAGTCTATAAGGTGCCACAGGATTCTTTGCTGCTTCTACAAAATGGGAAGAGACTGTCTAAGAAGGAGTATGGCAGAAAGGGATCTAGGGGTTATAGTGGACCACAAGCTAAATATGAGTCAACAGTGTGATGCTATTGCAAAAAAAGCAAACGTGATTTTGGGATGCATTAACAGGTGTGTTGTGAGCAAGACACGAGAAGTCATTCTTCCGCTCTACTCTGTGCTGGTTAGGCCTCAACTGGAGTATTGTGTCCAGTTCTGGGCACCGCATTTCAAGAAAGATGTGGAGAAATTGGAGAGGGTCCAGAGAAGAGCAACAAGAATGATTAAAGGTCTAGAGAACATGACCTATGAAGGAAGGCTGAAAGAACTGGGTTTGTTTAGTTTGGAAAAGAGAGGACTGAGAGGGGACATGATAGCAGTTTTCAGGTATCTAAAAGGGTGTCATAAGAAGGAGGGAGAAAACTTGTTCACCTTAGCCTCTAGGACAGAACAAGAAGCAATGGGCTTAAACTGCAGCAAGGGAGATTTAGGTTGGACATTAGGAAAAAGTTCCTAACTGTCAGGGTGGTTAAACACTGGAATAAATTGCCTAGGGAGGTTGTGGAATCTCCATCTCTGGAGATATTTAAGAGTAGGTTAGATAAATGTCTATCAGGGATGGTCTAGACAGTATTTGGTCCTGCCATGAGGGCAGGGGACTGGACTCGATGATCTCTCGAGGTCCCTTCCAGTCGTAGAATCTAGAAGCTATTTAAGTAATCTATGCTATCATGCTAAATGTGAATTTAAGATCTACACGTTTTTCTTCCTTTTTTCCCAAAATGTTTCAAAGAGTTTAAAAGTATTTTTGGTAATTAAATAAATTAGTTTGTAATACTCCCTTGCAAAACTGAAGCATTTGTTTTTCTTTGTACCTCCCCCCCTCCCCCCCCCCCCAAATCAGGGCTGTACACTAGCTTTCAGTATAGTGAAGCTCATAAGGAATAATGGGCTTCTGGCTCTTACTATTTGAAAAATAAAAGTCATGAATTGAAAATTTGTATTGTGTATGCAAAAATAAACACTGCTAGATTTCCAGGCTGAACTCCCTTGATAATTAGACTCTAAAACATTTAAGGTCGTCTGCTAAAAATATCTGACAAATATTAAGGCTCTTGTAGGAGTATTTATTTCCCTTAATGGCTTTACAGGAGATATTTAACATAAATAACAACTCTTCCTCATACATTTTTCTTATGAAATAGGAACATCAGTGTCTTGGTAGAACTGTACAGTAACTAATATGTTCCATCAAGTTATCCTTTGAAGAGAAGGAGAGCAGGAGGACTGAGATTATGGCTGATAACATTTTTACTTAGCAAAGCATGCTTAGAAAGTCCAACTGTAAATTCTGTGAGTAGAACTGCAAATGTTTAAGAAATAATGGAGTAGCCCAACAGGTCCTGCTCTCCATTTCTGCGCAAAGAAAATAGCGTTTTGTAGCCTATGCTGATGAGCAGCAATTTTAGGGGGCATAAGGAAGCTGATTTTTGCCATCACTAAAAGTGTATAACAATTTCTACTTGCTTACATGCATAAGGAAAATGTCTTCTTTTAACAAAAAAAAAAAAACAAAAAAAACCACACAAAACTGAAGGTTTAGGATTTTGCAGAACTGCCCTTACATACTTACAGTACTGTACACAGCTGAGACTGTCGGAGTGAAGATCCGGTCCTCAAGGGGTTGCTGCACAGGACCTCTGGGAATTCTATTATACATCAAATTAAGGAAAACAAAACGGAAAAAAGGATTGTGTTCTATAATGACAAGAGCATGATACAAACAGAAAGCACTTTATTTGTTAAAACATCTAAAACCACCTCTAGTGTAAGCAGATACACAAACATCTCCAAAGGCACTCCCATTCAGTCAAGCAGATACTCACTTTAGGAAACCTGAAGGATTGTAAGTATATCCCTCAAGAATTGATTTCCTGGACAAATATGACAAGAGAAACTGAAAGCAAATCCAGTTATTTAACAAACCACAAAATGTTAGCGCCAACCTCAGTACCCTCCCCGCTCACCTCTGCTCTTCAAAGAATATGAAAAGAAACTCTACATTCAGTGAGAGACTCTGCTAATCAGCACTGAATGCTCTGACAAAGGCCTGGCCTGTTTTGCTAACCATGTGGGAATTATAATTGTTTCTTTGTTTGTTTTACAAAAACAACAAGGAGTCTAGTGGCACCGTAAAGACTAAGGGATTTATTTGGGCATAAGCTCTTGTGGGTAAAAAAACCTCACTTCTTCAAATGCATGGAGTGAAAATTACAGATGTAGGCATTATATAATGACACACGAAGAGAAGGGAGTGGAGAACCGGTGCTGACAGGGCCAATTCGATCAGGGTGGATGTAGTCCACTCCCAATAACAGATGAGGAGGTGTCAATTCCAAGAGAGGCAAAGCTGCTTTTGTAATGAGCCAGCCGGTCCCAGTCCCTATTCAAGCCCAAATTAATGGTGCTAAATTTGCCAGTCTTCAACATCCATTAACTTTAAAGACTTGACAGTCCACAGCATCCTGCTGGATCGGGCCCTGTAACGCTTTACTTACAAAAAGTATTTCTGAGACTTCTGTTGACAGTGGCCACTGTGATATCACCCATATAGAAAAGCTTATTGTCAGTGCCACAAAGCATATACACCAATTTCATGCCTTTAATACTACTTGAACAATCCGAAGACCAACTACTTTAGTGTTTAAAATCTAAATAAAATGTTTGATTTTTAAATACTGAAGCTCTCCCTAGAACAGTTCTATCATTGTTAGAGAAGCATCGACAATTGTTTGCAACCTTTTAAACTGTGTTTCAATGAAATTATCATGAAGGATGTCAACTTCTCAGCAAGGAAGCTCAAAACTGAATTCTTAATCACAAGCACAAACTATGTTCAAAAATACAATATAGTTTACCAGAATTTTGAATTTCTGCTTATTTGAATATTTAAAAAAATTTAAAAGATAACCAATAATATTTATTACAGAGATCACCTTTCATAATTTTAATCCTCCCAAAACTGCTCCATTATAAGTAATATCACAATATTACAGCTAAGCATAGGTAAATATGCCTATATACAGAATCAGCGACAAAGCTGAGAACAGAAATCTTGAATCCTTGACTTCCAATACTGTGCTCAACCCACATCTTAATATTTTTTTAAATAAAGATATCAAGGACTCTCTTCTAATAAGTGATGTTTCTTCTTTTCTCAACTTTCACAACTGCCAGTTGGAACATAAGGGACATAATTTTATTACCTTAACTAGGTTGAATCAGGTAAATTTGGTATTTATCCCTTTGTTTTATACAGTAAACACTTTCCACAGAAAGCCAGACCATAAACCATAGCCACACCATAAACATCCTCTCCTTTTGCTCAACAGATAATAAAACTTTTCCATTTTCTAAAAGATATACTCTTGGAATTATTTTGGGGCAGTTCTCTGGCCTGTGTTATACAGGAGATTAGACTAGATGATCACAGTGGTCCCTTCTGGCCTTGTAATCTATGAATCTCTATTGCCTGCCATTTCCTATAACTTTTTAAAGAAAAGTCTTTAATTCTGCTTCTCCAAAATAGGAATATGTTGTAAACTCTATAGGACAGAGTGTTAGAGTGAAATCGTAGCCCCACTGAAGTCAATGGCAAAGGTCCCAATGACTTTAATGGAGCCAGAATTTCACCCTTAAGAATTCTATCGTGATTTCAACGATTTCCACCCCACCATCAACCTCAGCCTGGACCAGTCCACTCAAGAGATCCACTTCCTGGACACTACTGTGCAAATAAGCAATGGTCAAATAAACACCACCCTATATCGGAAATAGGGTAACCAGATGTCCTGATTTCATAGAGACAGTCCCGATTTTTGGGTCTTTTTCTTATATAGGCTCCTATTACCAACCACCCCTGTCCTGATTTTTCACGTTTGCTGTCTAGTCACCCTAACCAGAAACCTACTCACCACTATACTTACCTACATGCCTCCAGCTTTCATCCAGACCAAATCACACGATCCATTGTCTACAGCCAAGCCCAAAGGTACCACCGCATTTGCTCCCATCTCTCAGACAAACACCTACAGGATCTCTATCAAGCATTCTTAAAACTACAATACCCACCTGCTGAAGTGAAGAAACAGATTGACAGAGCCAGAAGGGTACCCAGAAGTCACCTACTACAGGACAGGCCCAATAAAGTAACAGAACGCCACTAGCCATGACCTACAGCCCCCAACTAAAACCTCTCCAGCACATCATCAAGGATCTACAACCTATCCTGAAGGACGATCCCTCACTCTAACAGACCTTGGGAGACAGGCCAGTCCTCTCTTACAGACAGACCCCCAACTTAAAGCAAATACTCACCAGCAACTACACACCACACAACAGAAACACTGACCCAGGAACCAATCCCTGCAACAAACTGTGTGGCCAACTCTGTCTGCATATCTATTCAAGGGACACCATCATAGGTCCAAACCACATCAACCATCAGGGGCTCATTTACCATTTACCAATGTGATATATGCCATCATGTGCCAGCAATGCCCCTCTGCCATGTACATTGGACAAACTGGACAGTCTCTCCACAAATAAATAAATGGACACAAATCAGACCAAGAATTGTAACATTCAAAAACCAGTAGGAGAGCACTTCAATCTCCCTGGACACTCAGTAACAGACTTAAAAGTAGCAATTCTTCACCAAAAAACTTCAAAAACAGACATCAACAAGAAACTGCAGAACTGGAATTAATTTGCAAACTAGACACCATCAAATTAGGACTGAATAAAGACTGGGAGTGGCTAAGCCACTACAAAAATAGTTTTCCCTGTTGATATTCACCCTTTCTTGTCAACTGTTGGAAATGGACCACATTCATCCTAACTGAATTGGCCTCACTAGCACTGACCCACCACTCGTTAAGGCAACTCCCATCTTTTCATATGCTGTATATTTATACCTGCCTAATGTATTTTCCACTCCATGCATCTGATGAAGTGGTTTATAGCCCACGAAAGCTTATGCCTAATTACATTTGTTAGTTTCTAAGGTGCCATAAGGACTCCTTGTTTTTGCTGATACAGACTAACACAGCTACCCCTCTGAAACCCTTAAGTCTGGTCTACACCTAAAACTTAGATTGACATAGCTACTTACACAAGGCTGTGAAATTTTGCACCCTGAATTCTGTAATTAGGTTGAAATAACCCTTGGAGTAGATATAGCTAGGCTGACAGAAGGATTTTTCCATCAACCTACGGTCTCTTGGAGAGGTATAATATCTAAATCAACAGAAGAGCTCTTTCCCTCAACGTAGGAAGTTTCTAGACTGTGTCGCTACCACAGCACAATTGCAGCATCGTAGCTTTGCTGCTGTAGTGTAAACATACTCTTAGCTATTTTATTTATGTCCACAAAATACCATGTACTCCAATGATGCAACGTAGATAATAACTTAAGATAACATTTGTCCTTTACCTAAAACTGAGTTATTTGTAATCTAAAGTTTTAAGCAAGCCATATTCAACAAGATCTATTCTCCCATTGCAGGACATGAGTAACTCCAGTTGAACTTAGTGGGAATTCTCTGTATCCCCAGGGCTGGATAATAGTATCCAATGTGTACAGGTTGAGTTATTGAATAGCCTGCAGCACTTTGTGGAGATGACAGCAGTGAGGCTTGGTTCTCATGCACTGAGAACTCTGCGCCAGCTGTGGAAAGCAATAGCATTTGGCCTTTCAGAAGAAAGGATAACTTCATGTTTCCTGCTGATCATGTAACCACTGCAGAACCTTGTTGATTCAAAGGAAGCTTTCATTTCAGTCTAACCATTTCAGGTAAATAAAAATTTCAGGTAACCATTTTTATGAAGAAGCCAACAAGGAAATGTGAAAGGCTACCTTTGCTATTCAATCCTCCTTCCACCCCTTTCCCAAAACTTGTTTAAGGTACAGTACAGTAACCCAAGAGACAGAACAGTTATTATCTAATTGAGCAAAAGCAGTGGAGGTTTATTGTGTCGCTATGGTTTGCGGTCTGTCTGTGTGCAAGATTTTACTGTATACAACAAAGGGAAAAATACCAAATTTACCTGATTCAACCTAGTTAAGGTAATAAAATTATGCCCTTATATTCAAATTGGCAGTTGTGAAAGTAGAGAAAACATTGAGAAGAAACATAGCTATGTATTCTCTTCCAATAAGCCATGCCAACACAGGTTCTGAAAACCTGTGAATACCCTAAGTCAGGGGTCCCCAACCCCCGGTCCACGGCCCGGTACCAGTCCGTGGCCTCTTACAAACCGGGCTGCGAACCGACCCAGTGGACCTCCCGCAGGCGTAGACCTGCGGGAGGTCTACCCGAGCCGCGGGACGAGCGCTCCCTCCGCAGTCATGCCTGCGGGAGGTCCGCTGCTCCCGGGGCTCCGGTTGAGCTGCCGCAGGCGTGCCTGCGGGCGGTCCAGCTGAGCCGCGCGACCAGCGAACCGTCCGCAGTCATGCCTGCGGCAGCTCAACCAGAGCCGGTGGACCTCCCGCAGGCACGCCTGCGGGAGGTCTACCCGAGCCGCGGGATGAGCGCTCCCTCCGCAGGCATGACCGGTCCCTGGTCCTGAAAAGGTTGGGGACCCCTGCCCTAAGTGACTTGCTCAAGAAGTCTGACAAAAGAGGGAACTGAACCCAAGTCTCCTGTGATACAGCTGAGAGTCCTAATCTTTAATTACTGGATGGGGGACTCTAACCTAGGAAACAGTGACTCTGAAAAAGAATTGCAGCTCATGGTGGATAATCAGCTGACCATGAGCTCCCAGTGTGATGCATAAATGAAGTAGGAGTAAACAGGTTATTTTACCTCTGTTTTGGCACTGATGCAACCACTGCTGGAATACTGTGTCCAGTTCTGGTGTCCACAATTTAAGGATGTTGATAAATTGGAGAGGGTCCAGAAAAGGGCCACAAAAATGAATAATATAGCAACAGTAATAGTATAGTGTTAGACTCAAAAATCTCAATCTATTTAGCTTAACAAAGATAGGTTAAATGAGTGACTTGATTACAGTCTGTAAGTGTCTTCATGGGGAACAAATATTTAATGATGGGCTCCTCAGCCTAGCAGGGAAAGGTATAATATGATTCAATGGCTGGATGTTAAAGCTAGACAAATTTACCAAGGGTTGTAGTGGATTCTCCAGCACAGTCAATTTTGAACTCAAAATTGGATATTTTTAGAATATAAGAATGGCCATACTGGGTCAGACCAAAGGTCAATCTAGCCCAGTATCCTGTCTTCTGATAGTGGCCAATGCCAGGTGCCCCAGAGGTAATGAACAGAACAGGGATCATCAAGTGATCCATCCCATCGCCCATTCCAAGCTTCTGGCAAACAGAGGCTATGGATACAGAGGAGGGAGGGATAGCTCAGTGGTTTGAGCATTGGCCTGTTAAACCCAGGGTTGTGAGTTCAATCCTTGAGGGGGCCATTTGGGGATTGGTCCTGCTTTGAACAGGGGGTTGTACTAGATGATCTCTTGAGGTCCCTTCCAACCCTAATTTTCTATGACACCATCCTGGCTGATAGCCATTGATGGACCTATCCTCCATGAATTTATCTAGTTCTTTTTTGAACCCTGTTATAATCTTGGCCTTCACGACATCCTCTAGCAAGGAGTTCCACAAGATGACTGTGCGTTGAGTGAAAAATACTTCCTTTTGTTTGTTTTAAACCTGCTGCCTATTAATTTCATTTGGTGACCCCTAGTTTTTGGGTTATAAGAAGGAGTAAATAACACTTCCTTGTTTACTTTCTCCACAGCAGTAATTTTATAGACCTCTATCATATCCCCCCTTAGTCGCCTCTTTTCCAAGCTGAAAAATCCCAGTCTTATTAATCTCTCCTCATGTGGAAGCCGTTCCATACCCCTAATCATTTTTGTTGCCCTTTTCTGAATCTTTTCCAATTCCAATGTCTTTTTTGAGATGGGGTGACCACATCTGCATACAGTATTCAAGATGTGGGCGTACCATGGATTTATATAGAGGTAATATGATATTTTCTGTCTTCTTAACTATCCCTTTCTTAATGATTCCCAGCATTCTGTTTGCTTTTTTTGACTGCCGCTGCACATTGAGTGGATGTTTTCAGAGAACTATCCACAGTAACTCAAAGATCTTTCTTGAGTGATAACAGCTAATTTAGACCATTATTTTATATGTATAGCTGGGATTATGTTTTCCCATGTGCATTACTTTGCTTTTATCAACATTGAATTTCATCTGCCATTCTGTTGCCCAGTCACCCAGTTTTGAGAGATCCTTTTTGTAGCTCTTTGCAGTCTGCTTTGGACTTAACTACCTTGAGTAGTTTTGTATCATCTGCAAATTTTGCCACCTTGCTGTTTACCCCTTTTTCCAGATCATTTATGAATATGTTGAATAGGACTGGTCCTAGTACAGACCCTGGAGGACACACCACTATTTACCTCTCTCCATTCTGTTTGTTTTTTTGTTGTTTTTTTTAAAGAGAGAAAATAAAACTTATTGCTTTACCAACCTGTTATAGTAAGTATAGTATAGTTTTACAGGAGTGTTCAAAACAGATGGAAGAGCAGTTAAAAAATCTGTTTAATCATTACTTCACTCCTTTCTCACGACCCACCTCTAGACAAATAATGAAGTCGGAATTTCCTTAAAGAATTTTCCTCTCTGCAGAGTCTAGGTTTTTGCATTAATGCACAACAAAGACATGGCAAGATTTTGTACATTTTCTAGACTGTTTTATGTTATCTAAAACTGAAAATATATAGCAATTTATTATACTATCACATAATGAGAATTTCTATGGCTTCTCTGTGATGCTATACACTTTCAAGAATGGACTACCAGAAACCATGTATGGTGTTTTTTTTCAAAATGGATGCATTTTCCCCATAATGGTTCCTGTCACCCAAGCTTATTTTCAGCCCCTAGCAACTGTTTTTAACCTAGTATGAATCACTGGCCTCTTTCTTCACTTACTGCTTGGCATAACAAGTAACAATCTTTTCATAAAATAAAAAAATTCATGACTACCAAAAGGGCAATACAAGGGCAAAGGGCAATAAAACATGTATTTGAAGCACTCCAAAAGAAGGACTTCTATTTTCTTGCAGAAATATAGCAAGTCTCCCACCAGCTATCTTTAGGGTTATGTAAACTCTATACATGATCCCACTTGCATTGTATTAAATGACTTAAAATAAAAGGTAAAAATTATTTAAAAAAAAAAAAAGCAAAATTATAGAGAACAAAAACAAACGCAAACATTCAGTTTAATCCCTATTAACTTTTTGGTTTCAAGAATTAAAAAATTATGTAAAGATGTAAAAATGGTACATGCATACATCACTATTGTAGTTTCTTCTATATTTTTACTGAGTATCTTAAATACAGAATATTAAAATCCTAATTGTAGCTGCGTTAGTTTAGCAGGGTTTTTAAACCTGCATCACTGACACTCCAGGGACTGTCAGAAAATAATGCTAAGACAATAACTCAAACCTGATTTATTTATATAATACTAAGGAAGAGAAACTTGAAATAGTCAAAGCTATTCAATACATAGCAGGTACTGAAATTCCACCCCTTCCGAAGGCTTTTTGTTAACCACATTCATTCTTACCTAACACTGGACTTCAGTCTCCACTGAGCACCTCCACAAAAGGATTAATTTGATTAATTAATAAGGAATTTGCTTCTTAAATCCTCAATGCAATCCATAGTCGTCTTCCTTTGGTTTGCTGTTAGCATAAGGCTGCATTCACACCAACCACCCTGCTACTTGTTCTTAAAGCCTGCGTCTATCTTACACTCACAAGAAAAGCTTCTGCACCACTGCAGAGAACAAAGATATTCTTAAAGCGATAGCTACAATGGGAGTCCTTGGGCAATACCAGCAATACCTATCTGCTGACATACATCTATTTAAGAGTTCAATTGGCTAGTTAATGCTTCTTCCAAACTCTGTTTAAGACATAAAGCTTTACCTCTGTTCAAAAATGGCAGACACAAAAGATTCAGTGGCATATAAAGCAGTTTCCAAGACTGACTGTCAATGCCAAATTTCAAGGAAGCTGATAGAGGAATGCAAAGATTCTTTTCTGTATTACAGTACACGTTTCCATGCTTCTCGGCTCTGGTGGAACAGCAGCTAACCACTCTACCTCCCTCTTTTTATGCCTCATTTTAACTGTATGTAGCCACCAAAAAAGGGAAGGGAGTTAACCGTACATTCCTGCTAGAAAGCCCAAGTAGGATAAAATCAAAATAGACTACCACTTGATAAAAGCTAGAATTAAATAAAGCTTTTAAATGGGTAGACTCACCTAAAATACGCTATGCTTAATACAGATACTTTATATGGAGGGTTTGGAAAAACCCATTGTTTCTTGTTGGAAGGAGAATGAAATCTCAGCCTAAACTTCTCAATCACACCACATTTGCAATACAAGTTTACCTCTCAGATTGTCCATTACAAAATAACTGATTACTCCCCCCAAATGCAATAATTTGCAACATCACAAACCCATACTATTTAGTAAGTCCTTCATGAATCAACTCACCCTTCTATATAAATTACTGTTCTGACAGGCTACTTTTCAGAAACTGAGGAAAGGAAACCTGATACGACAAACAACTACAATCTTAAAAACAAACAAACATGTGACGTCACATATGTGTCGGAGAAAAACTCAGTTCTCGCTTTTTCGTTTGGGTGCAGCAAAATCAAATACTTTATTATTTTTCCAGTAATCTCTCCAAGAACTTCTCAATAAATGGTGCCACTTCATAGAGATGGGTTTGAAGAGTCTTCATTGTGATAACCACTGACACAACAAAGGAATTCTAACACGTAAGGAAACATTTCTCAGGTCACCTGAAGGTCAGCCAAGCTCAACTCAACTGCACTATACAAACTGAACTTTTTTTTAAAAAATGGGGTGATGTATAGGGTTGCCAACTCTCCAGGATTGTCTTGAAGTCTCCAGGAATTTAAATATTAATCTTTTAAGATTATGTCATGTTATAAAACCTCCAGGAATACGTCCATCCAAAATTGGAAACCCTAGTGATACACCATACACCAGTATGAAGGAGAATACATATTTCAAGTGCATTTATATCACGTACTAGCCAGCATATTTTGAGAGTATTTAACTCATTTCCTAGATACTTTCAATTATTGCATTTAAGGAATAAATGTAACAGAGTACAAACCATTCTCAAAAGGGCCATAGTATACTATTTCCTTTAATTTTATAGTTGAAACAGCATATGTTGGAAAAGCCAAAGGGGATTTTTTGCTACTGCCCACCCTAAAAGTAAAATCAGTACCTGAATGGCCTACAAAAAAGGCAACTTTAAAACAAACACAAATGGAACTTCAGAACCATTTCTGTCAACGCAAAAACTTGGCATCCCCTGTGTTTAATGTATTTATTTTAGCATGAGCTTTCGTGAGCTGCAGCTCACTTCTTCGGATGCATAGAATGGAACACACAGACGGGATATTTATACATACAGAGAACATGAAAAGGTGGAAGTATGCATACCAACAGGCAGAGTCTAATCAATTGAGATGAGCTATCGTCAGCAGGAGGAAAAAAAACTTTTTGAAGTGATAATTAAGATGGCCCATAGAACTCCTGTTCTTTTTGCGGATACAGACTAACACGGCTGCTACTCTGAAACCTGTGTTTAATGTGTAATCTTATAGGACAGTGGTTTTCAACCTGTGGTCTGTGGACTATGTCTAAGGGGTCTACGAAAGGTGACTATGTCCTGGTCTATACTACAGTTATGTCGATGTAAGGCAGCATACGTCAACCTGTGTAAGTGTCTACACTATAATATTCCTCCTGCCGATTTAACTTGCCTGATACACTGACCTAATAACCCCACATCCACAAGAGGTGTAGTGCTTAGGTGATGTACTTAGGTCAACAGTGTCCATGTAGACACATTGTTTCTTATATCACCTGTTGCTGCTTTTGACAGCTGGAGCCCTGCCACCCCAGGGTGACGGGGCTCCGGCTGTCAGTCCCCCACAATGCCTTAAGTCAGTGCCAGCGCTCCTGGTGAAGACGCACACCATCAACAGAAAACATGAAGCGCCAATTTAATTATTGTGGTGGCTATAGGTCGACTTAAGTCAATTTAATTTTGCAGTCGAGACATGCTCTCTGAAAATAAAGTTACAGATCCCAGAAAAGGCATTCCGTTTTACTGATCAAAAGTATGTGATAACCCCCACCCACAGGTCAAAAACCAGAAGCATTGTCATTACCATAGCTCAAAGTTTAGTACCCTTTTTCATGCTATATCAAATGCCATGCTGAGCACATGCAACATTTATAGCTGAATTCTGTTCAGTCAGTTTTCATTCTAAGACTTCTATAGTAGGGATCCATTACCACAGGTTGAATTTCCAAAGGGGTTCACACCTCCAATCAAATTTTTTTTAGGGGTCCACAAGTGAAAGGTTGAAAACCACTGTTACAGAATATGGATCTTTTCTAGATATTAGCTATAGTTTTCTGCATTCTGATTATACAGATGGGTGTAGCCAGACCTCCATCTCCATACATTCCAAACCAATTTAATCACCTAGCATCATGTGATCAGAACACTAAAACAGATTATCCCAAAACAAGCCAAGTATGTTACTTTATCAAAATATGTTTGCCTCAAAATGTGTTTTGAAGCGAAACTTTTAACGACTCAGATCAGAGGTTTGCAAATTTTTTAAATCCTACAGAGATTAAAAAAAATCTTAAGTGAGAGAATGCTTTCAAGTTCTACAAACTCTGCTTTCAAGCTCAATGTAACCAGCAACCCCTTCAGAGCCACTTCAACTAATTAAAATGCACAGATGTCCACATTGAGTTTAGCAATTCATTTTTCACATGCATTCACTAAACAATTGATGGAAAATATAAATTTACTCCTGACAGAATTCTGCACTGATGCGGGGGCATAGAATTCATATGGCCCACATATTTCTGTGCCCCCTGCACAGAAAAACACACAAGAAATCTGCAGGGGGACATGCATCTCTTCTCTGGCAGTCCATGCAGCGTGTCTGTTCCAGCGTGCCTGGAGCAGCTTCAGAGATGCAAACCGCTGGAGGGAAGGGGGGCTCGGCCTGCATGCCTGCGAGGAAGACATTGATCACTGTCAGAGGGTGGGTCTGGCCAACAAGCATGAGAGACTCTGGCCATGGCTACACTTGCAAATTTGCAGCGCTGCAGCAGGGTGTGAAAACACACCCTCTCCAGCGCTGCAAATTGCGGCGCTGCAAAGCGCCAGTGTGGTCAAAGCCCCAGCGCTGTACGCTGTACGTGGCTCCCAGCGCTGTACGTTATTCCCCACAGGGAGGTGGAGTACGGACAGCGCTGGGAGAGCTCTCTCCCAGCGCTGGCGCTTTGACTACACTTAGCGCTTCAAAGCGCTGCCGCGGCAGCGCTTTGAAATGCAAGTATAGCCATAGCCTAAGTCCCTCATTCTTGATACTGAGGTTTGAGGGGCATGGAGGAGGGTAGGTCTTTTTGTTATGCAGGAGGAAGACTCTGTCCCCGAGACAGAAGTGTAGCCTAGTAAAATGTAACTTCTTGAGAACTGGAAAAACACCTAATTAAATATCATGTTACTGAAAATTGTTTGTTTTTAAGTTAAAACAAATAGGTTTTGTAAAAAAAACAAACATTTTTTTGATGTTGCTGGTTAATTGATCTCATTCTCTGAGGCAGAAATGTAGTAAGCTGTCTGCATAATAACATTGTTAATTATTCTATTGTTAGTTAACTTTTCCCAATCTCAGTCAATTCCCCCGGGGGAATAAAAACCTGTAGAAGATTTAAGGCTCCTACACTGACAGAGTGATGTAAAGCCTTATAAATGACAGTAAGGAAATCAGCTAGGAAGATCTATGAGCTTTCTCACTTTTTTCCTGTGCCAAAGTGGCACAATAGGGTTAGATTTTTACTTATACATTTAAATTAAAAAAAAAAAAAGACTTTTGAGGGCAAATAAAACATTTGCCAAGCAGTCAATAAAATGTCAAGACAATCGGAACCAAGCACTTCCCAAAGTACCCAGCTAGGTCCAGAACAATGATTAGCAAAATCATATGACTTTCACTTGTGAAAGTCTGAGCAATTTAAAATGACATTCTACTTTTTTATTTTTCTGTTTGGTGTTCTGTATTGTAATTTAAATGAAAATCCAGGATTATAACTGGAATGCAGGGTATTAGTTACCAAGTATTTGTAACTTAACTTTCATGTATTTAGAAAATGCTGAACTGTTATTGTGACTTTTTTCTGTATTGTAGTTTAAATAACTTACCAAAAAAATTGAAACTGGTGTGATTATATTGCATTATTTTGATAAATAAAAATCAGCAGAATTTTGCAGAATTTTTAATTTTTTGGTGCAGAATCCCCCCACGAGTAAAATCCCATGGGAATAAGAATAATTTGAGAAAACCACATCATCACTTAAATTTACTTCATTTTAAACATCCTTAAATGCATTTAAAATGTACACAGCAGCTACTGGTTAGCTAAAGCAGTGGCTCTCAATCTTTCCAGATTACTGTACCCGTTTCGGGAGTCTGTTTTGTCTTGCATATCCTCAAGTTACACCTCACTTAAAATCTACTTGCTTAAAAAGTGAGACATAAAAATACCAGTGTCACAGCACACTATTACTGAAAAATTACTTACTTTCTCATTTTTACCATATGATTAATAAATCAATTGGAATAAAAATATTGTGCTTACATTTCAGTGTATAGTATATACAGCAGTATAAACAAGTCATTGTCTGTATGAACTTTCAGTTTGTACTGACTTCGCTAGTGCTTTCTGTGTAACCTGTTGTAAAACTAGACAAATATCTAGATGAGTTGATGTATTCCCTGGAAGACCACCCCCAGGGGTACATGTACCCCTGGCTGAGAACCTATGAGCTGAAAGATTTTTGGGCACCCCTTACTAGATTACAGTTTGAAAGGCTAGCTCCTGCTCAAATTACTCGAATTGTTTTGAAATGTTTAAAAAGGTGTCTTTTCACATTTAAATACAATTATGCTGCACTAGTTTCTAATATGTTCACTTAGAAATAAAGTTCTCGCTTCAAAAGACAATTAATTGTGAGTTTGCATCTGTGGTCTTGACTTTTATCCAGTAAAAGTCTTCTTCCACTACATGCCAGATCTTACAGATGTCTTATTTTTTGCTTTCTGGTCACAGTTTTAATCCAATGAACAGTCTTTTGGGAAGAAGGGAATAAAAAGAGAGGCAAACAGAAGGAGTTTGCCTGGGATCTGTCTGAGCAGAGGTACGCTAAGTGCTGCATTAGGGGGACTGCCCTGGTGAGTATCTGAGTGTCTGTTGAGGGGACAGTTTGGCAGCTTGACCATGTGCTTGATTGTTTGATTGCTTGTTTGACCAGGGTGATTTGGGAGTGCTTTGTTCCAGCTGGGCCTGACTGTTATAAAAAGGCAGTCAGCTGCGAACCAGCTGAGCAGCGGACAGCAGAGAGACAAACAGAAGGAGTTTGCCTGGGAGTTCGCCCGGAGAGAGCTTACTGAGGCTCCCCTCTCGCAGGTTTCTCTGAGTAGCTTCTGCCACAAGTAAGGAAGCTCTTAGAAGGAAGAAACTATGGATGCTGAGCGAGCCGCTGTCGTGACCTGCACAGGATGCGCCATGTTTGTCTTCCTTCCACAGGATAGAAGCGACTTTGTCTGTACAAAGTGCAAGCTGATCTCCATATTGGAAGAGAAGATTCAAGGTCTGGAGAAACGAATATCAACCCTGCATTCCATAAAAGAAAATGAGGATTTCCTGGATAGACGTCAGGATCAGCTTCAGCGGGCACAATGTTCTGAAGATTCAGAGCAGGCTACGCAGCGGGGACAGAAGGCCAGCGAGGATAATTGGCGGCATGTGACTTCCAGAAGAGGAAAGAGTACCAGAAACATCCATGTACCAGTAACACAGATGCAGGTGAGCAACCGTTTTCATGTTCTCTCCGCAGGTACTAGTGCAGAGAGTGGAGTGGATGATACATCTGAGGGAACAGAGCAGAAGGAGACTCCACTGATTGGAAGGCATGAGATGCACCGTCCTAGGGATGGGGGTTCCACGACCACCACTCCCAAGAGGAGGAGGAGGGTGGTGGTGGTCGGGGACTCTCTCCTCAGGGGGACTGAGTCATCTATCTGCTGCCCTGACCGGGAAAACCGAGAGGTGTGCTGCTTGCCAGGGGCTAGGATTCATGATGTGACGGAGAGACTGCCGAGACTCATCAAGCCCTCAGATCGCTACCCCTTCCTGCTTCTCCACGTGGGCACCAATGATACTGCCAAGAATGACCTTGAGCGTATCACTGCAGACTACGTGGCTCTGGGAAGAAGGACAAAGGAGTTTGAGGCACAAGTGGTGTTCTCGTCTATCCTCCCTGTGGCAGGAAAAGGCCAGGGTAGAGATCGTGGAAGTCAACGAATGGCTACACAAATGGTGTCGGAGAGAAGGGTTTGGATTCTTTGACCATGGGTTGGTCTTCCAAGAAGAAGGATTGCTAGGCAGAGACGGGCTCCACCTCAGGAAGACAGGGAAGAGCATCTTTGCAAGCAGGCTGGCTAACCTAGTGAGGAGGGCTTTAAACTAGGTTCACCGGTGAAGGAGACCAAAGCCCTGAGGTAAGTGGGATATCGGGAGAAAGCACAAGTAGGTGAGTGCAAGAGGGGAGGACTCCTGCCCCATACTGGGACAGCAGGACAATCAGTGAGTTATCTTAAGTGCCTATACACAAATGCAAGAAGCCTGGGGAACAAGCAGGGAGAACTAGAAGTCCTGGCACAGTCAGGGAATTATGATGTAATTGGAATAACAGAGACTTGGTGGGATAACTCACATGATTGGAGTACTGTCATGGATGGATATAAACTGTTCAGGAAGGACCGGCAGGGCAGAAAAGGTGGGGGAGTTGCATTGTATGTAAGAGAGCAGTATGACTGCTCAGAGCTCCAGTATGAAACTGCAGAAAAACCTGAGAGTCTCTGGATTAAAATTAGAAGTATGAACAACAAGGGTGATGTCGTGGTGGGAGTCTGCTACAGACCACCAGACCAGGGGGATGAGGTGGACGAGGCTTTCTTCCAGCAACTAACAGAAGTTGTTAGATCACAGGCCCTGGTTCTCATGGGTGACTTTAATCACGCCGATACCTGCTGGGAGAGCAATACAGCAGTGCACAGACAATCCAGGAAGTTTCTAGAAAGTTTAGGGGACAATTTCCTGGTGCAAGTGCTGGAGGAACCAACTAGGGGAAAAGCTCTTCTTGACCTGCTGCTCACAAACAGAGAAGAAATAGTAGAGGAAGCAATAGTGGATGGGAACCTGGGAGGCAGTGACCATGAGATGGTCGAGTTCAGGATCCTGACACAAGGAAGAAAAGAGAGCAGTAGAACAGAGACCCTGGATTTCAGAAAAGCAGACTTTGACTCCCTCAGGGAACTGATGTGCAAGGTCCCCTGGGAGAATAACATGACGGGGAAAGGAGTCGAGGAAAACTGGCTGTATTTTAAAGAATCCTTATTGAGGTTGCAGGAACAAACCATCCCGATGTGTAGGAAGAAAAGTAAATATGGCAGGCGACCAGCTTGGCTTAACAGTGAAATCCTTGCTCGTCTTAAACACAAAAAAACAGCTTACAAGAAGAAGAAGATTGGACAAATAACCAGGGAGGAGTATAAAAGTATTGCTCAGGCATGCAGGAGTGAAATTACGAAGGCCAAATCACACTTGGAGTTGCAGCTAGCCGGAGATGTTAGGAGTAACAAGAAGGGTTTCTTCAGGTATGTTAGCGACAAGAAGAAAGTCAAGGAAAGTGTGGACCCCTTGCTGAATGAGGGAGGGAACCTAGTGACAGAGGATGTGGAGAAAGCTAGTGTACTAAATGCTTTTATTGCCTCTGTCTTCACAGACAAGGTCAGCTCCCAGATAGCTGCACTCTGCAGCACGGTATGGGGAGGAGGTGACCAGCTCTCTGCGGAGAAAGTAGTAGTTTGGGACTATTTAGAAAAGCTGGACGAGCACAAGTCCATGGGGCCGGATGCGCTGCATCCGAGGGTGCTAAAGGAGTTGGCCGATGAGATTGCAGAGCCATTGGCCATTATCTATGAAAAATCATGGCGATCGGGGGAGGTCCCAGATGACTGGAAAAAAGCTAATGTAGTGCCCATCTTTAAAAAAGGGAAGAAGGAAGATCCAGGAAACTACAGGCCAGTCAGTCTCACCTCAGTCCCTGGAAAAATCATGGAACAGGTCCTCAAGGAATCAATTCTGAACCACTTAAAGGAGGGGAAAGTGATCAGGAACAGTCAGCATGGATTCACCAAGGGCAAATCATGCCTGACTAACCTAATTGCCTTCAATGATGAGATAACCGGCTCTGTGGATGAGGGGAAAGCAGTGGATGTGCTATTTCTTGACTTTAGCAAAGCTTTTGATACAGTCTCCCACAGTATTCTTGCCAGCAAGTTAAAGAAGTATGGGCTGGATGAATGGACGGTAAGGTGGATAGAAAACTGGCTAGATGGTCGGGCTCAACGGGTAGTGATAAATGGTTCCATGTCTAGTTGGCAGCCGGTATCAAGTGAAGTGCCCCAAGGGTCGGTGCTGGGGCCGGTTTTATTCAATATCTTCATTAACGATCTGGAGGATGGTGTGGACTGCATCCTTAGCAAGTTTGCAGATGACACTAAACTGGGAGGAGTGGTTGATACGCTGGAGGGTAGGGATAGGATACAGAGGGACCTAGACAAATTAGAGGATTGGGCCAAAAGAAATATGATGAGGTTCAACAAGGACAAGTGCAGAGTCCTGCATTTAGGACGGAAGAATCCCATGCACTGCTACAGACTAGGGACCGAATGGCTGGGCAGCAGTTCTGCAGAAAAGGACCTAGGGATTATGGTGGACGAAAAGCTGAATATGAGTCAACAGTGTGCCCTTGTTGCCAAGAAGGCTAATGGCATTTTGGGTTGTGTAAGTAGGGGCATTTCCAGCAGATCGAGGGATGTGATCATTCCCCTCTATTCAGCACTGGTGAGGCCTCATCTGGAGTACAGTGTCCAGTTTTGGGCCCCACACAACAAGAAGGATGTGGATAAATTGGAGAGAGTCCAGCGGAGGACAACAAAAATGATTAGGGGGCTGGAGCACATGACTTATGAGGAGAGGCTGAGGGAACTGGGATTGTTTAGCCTGCAGAAGAGAAGAATGAGGGGGGATTTGATAGCTGATTTCAACTACCTGAAAGGGGGTTCCAAAGAGGATGGATCTAGACTGTTCTTAGTGGTAGAAGATGACAGAACAAGGAGTAATGGTCTCAAGTTGCAGAGGGGGAGGTTTAGGTTGGACATTAGGAAAAACTTTTTCACTAGTAGGGTGGTGAAGAACTGGAATGGGTTATCTAGGGAGGTGGTGGAATCTCCTTCCTTAGAGGTTTTTAAGGTCAGGCTTGACAAAGCCCTGGCTGGGATGATTTAGTTGGGTTTGGTCCTGCTTTGAGCAGGGGGTTGGACTAGATGACCTCCTGAGGTACCTTCCAACCCTGAGATTCTATGATTCTATGAAAAATGTTACCCACCTTTTAGTAACTGTTGTTCTTCAAGATGTGTTGTTCATGTCCATTCAAAGTGGGTTTGCGCGCGCTGTTTGCACTCCAGCCAGATTTTCCTCTAGCAGTGCCCGTAGGGTCAGCCCTGGCGCCCTCTAGAGTGGCGCCACTACGGCGCCCTATAAAGGGGACCGCCGACCCTCCACCCCCTCAGTTCCTTCTTGCTGGCACTCCGACAGAGGGGCAGGAGGGTGGGTATTGGAATGGACATGAACACCACATCTCGAAGAACAACAGTTACTAAAAGGTGGGTAACCGTTTTTTCTTCTTCGAGTGGTTGTTCATTTTTTTTCAAGGAGTGCATCTCAGTCAAATGATCCCAAATTTGGATCACAAACAAAGCCCTGCACCTGCGTACGACACACCAAATTTCAAGGCATTCTGATTAACTATGGAGACTTTAAAGCACTTAGGACAATAGAGCTGTTAACAGAAAACTAGAGAAGTGTTTCTCAACTGGTGGGCCATGGCACTCTAGTGTGCCATCAGGCCTGATCATGTGTGCCGCAGACATTTTTTAAAAACTACATGTGAGAACAAAAAAACAAAAAAAAACCTATTCCTGTGTATTTTAATTCATGTCAGTGATGGACTGCATTCTGTACTTTTGCTCTCCAGAACAAGGGCCTTTTCAAATATTACACATCCAACACAGTCCACTCCCAAAGCCAGGTTAAGATAGCAAATGTGAGTCCCGTGGAGTGGGAGCGGGGTAGGGGGAAAAAGGAGGGGAAGCTGCCTTCTGATTGGCTGTCTGCTTCATTGTCTTGCCTCCATCAGGAGCAGAAGAACACATCAGAGCTCAATTGCCCTCTCCTTCCCCCTCCCCTCCTGTGAGCAATGGGTCAGCTCCTCTGGCCTCCCCCCTTTACTGCAGCTGCTGGCCAGGGGTAGGGGCATGGGGACTCCACTGTGGCCCCCCAGGGTTGGAAGGGGGAAGAACTCCAGGAGAAGCAGAGGTGAGGCAGAGGGGCTGAACTGGGGAGTGTGGACAGGGCAGAATTGGGGTGAGGTGAAGCTGGACTGGTGGAGAATAAGGACAAAAGTAATGGGGGCTGTGGGGTACAGAACTGATTTGGAGACTGGGGCACAGGATTGATTTGGAGGTTAGGGGGCACAATTTATTGCTGGGCAGGGGACAGGCAGATGTGGGGGTGAGAACTCCTGCAGCAGGGGCCAAAATCCTCATACCCAATACATTTGGGAGTATAGGCAACACTAACACATTCTCTCTCTCTCTCTCTCCCTCTGGGGATGAGCACAGGCAGGTCAGCAACTGTAGGCAGACTGAAAAAACAATATAAGCTCTTTGTAAAGAACCACATTGCGGGGGGGAATCTCCTGGTTTGCTGGGGTGTCTCATTTATTTTTTGATCTCTTGAGGTTGGCAATACTCTGAGTGGGACTTCATTAGATTGCATTTTAAAAGTTACACACTGTTGGAAAGACTATTTTGGCAATAAGAAGAAACAATTACTTATTATTTGCTTATCATCCCAAAATATTCTCAACTGTGTGTCACTTTCTCCACTGAGCATGCTTTTGTCCAGAGTCCTTGTATTCCACTTTAATGTTAGTTTCCAGTGTTGAAAATGTTAGTTCTGGCACAAAAGACAGATAGCAAACTGTTGTCAACTGCCATGGTTGTTTTGATTTTAACCTTGTTCTGGCTCATGAATATTCATGTGTTCATCTGGAGACAATATGGTGGTGTGTCTCAAAATAATTAAAGGTATCATTGTTACCATGACAAAAAAAAATCACTTTAAAAACCACTGAACTGGAGAACTCCTGCTCTGCCACAAAAAGAACAAAACCTGTTCTGTTGGAAAACATTTTAGAAAGGGTATTTTCTCAATTCAGCTCTATGGATACAGTCCCTATTTTTACTCCTAGGGGGGTATTCTGCACCAAAAAAATTAAAATTCTAAGCACAATATTTTAAAATTCTGCTACATTTTGCATATTTTGTCAAAATAAACAATATAAATCACACCAGTTTCAACTATTTATGGTAATTTATTTCAAAATACCTGTCAGCAAGTAACAATACAGACAACAAAACATAAGAACAGCCATACTGGGTCAGACCAAAGGTCTATTTAACCCAGTATCCTGTCTTCTGACAGTTGCCAATGCCAGGTGCCCCAGAGGGAATGAACAGGTAATTATCAAGTGATCCTCCCCTGTCACCCATTCCTAGCTTCTGACAAACACCATCCCTGCCCATCCTGGCTAATAGCCATTGATTGACCTATCCTCCATGAACTTATCTAGTTCTTTTTTGAACCCTCTTATACACAACAACCTCTGGCAAAGAGTTCCACTGGTTGACTGTGCGTTGTGTAAATAAATATTTCCTTTTGTTTGTTTTAAACCTGCTGCCTATTAATTTCATTTGGTGACCCCTAGTTCTTGTGTTATGAGGAATAAATAATACTTTATTTACTTTCTCCATACCTGTCATGATTTTAGAGACCTCAATCATATCCCTCGAGTCATCACTTTTCCAATCTGAGAAGTCCCAGTCTTATTTCTCTCTCCTCATACAAAAACTGTTCCATACCCCTTAATCGTTTTTGTTGCCCTTTTCTGAACCTTTTCAAATTCCAAGATGTCTTTTGAGATGAGGCGACCACATCTGCACGCAATATTCAAGATGTGGGCATACCATGGATTTATATAGAGGCAATATATTTTTGTCTTATCTATCCCTTTCTCAATGATTCCCAAATATCTGTTCCCTTTTTTGACTGCCACTGCATATTGAGTGGATGCTTTCAGAGAACTATCCACAATGACGCTAAGGGTACGTCTACACTACCCGCCGGATTGGCAGGTAGCGATCTATCGGGGATCGATTTAATCACGTGTAGTGTAGACGCGATAAATTGATCCCTGATCGCTCTCCCGTCGACTGCTGAACTCCAGCTTGGCGAGAGGCGGAAGCAAAGTCGACGGGGGACCCGCGGTGCACCGCGAGGATGCGAAGTAAGTAATTTTAATTCGATCTAAGATACATTGACTTCAGCTACGCTATTCTCGAAGCTGAAGTTGCATATCTTAGATCGATCCCACCCCCCACCCCCCCAGTGTAGACCAGGCCTAAGATTTCTTTCTTGAGTGGTAACAGCTAATTTAGACCCCATCATTTTATACAGATAGTTGGAATGTCTTCCAATGTGAATTACTTTGGATTTATCAACAATGAAATTCAGGAAATGTTTTCTGACAGATTCCTTACTAGGCATATTAATATAAAACTCTAATTCATTTAAACTACAATACAGAACCATTTTTCTGGCACCCCTCAGAGGCAGTGCAAAGGCTTGGGAGAGTCAGGGATAACAGTGGAGTTGAGGAAGAGAGAATTAACTGCTGGGAAGGAGCCTGGGTATAAACTTGGAGGGTTGTTGGGTATGGCTGGGAATAAGTATGTAACAGGCTTTTTGGGGGGTAGGGTGGAATTGTTAGGGAGCTTCCCTCATGCAAACCCTAGCTGACTCCTAGCCTCCCCATTCAGTCAGGCATATCTGCCCTTGTCCCTATGTGTCCTTGCATCCCCGTCCATGTGTCCCTCCACCCCCACTCAGACACCCACTCTCCCAATCCCCATGTGGTCCTGCAGTCCCTCAGCCAGCCTGCTCCCCAGATGTCCCTGAACCTCCCCTCATCCCCATGTGTGTCTGTGCACCCACACAGCCATCCCCCTCCCTCCTGTGGGTCTACCCCAGTCTGTCCTCCCCCACTAGCCCTTATCTGTGACCGCCCAGGAGCCCCGCACTGTCTCCTCATATCCCCTGTCTGCTGACTTGGCTTGACAAGCACTGTGAAGAAGACACCGCAGGCGCTCTCTCTTCCCTAGCTGGCCAGGAGCTGCTGCTCTGTTCTATCACCACAGCACCCTCTGATGGCCAGAAGGAACAACTGCAGCAACTTTCCAGTGCAGTTATTTTCTGCAGGGGAGGCTGCTCGGTTCTAGTGCCACAGCTCCCTCTGGTGGGAAAAAGACAGAACTGCAGCAACTTTCCAGCAGAAGCTGTTTTCTGCACACAAAAAATTAAAAATATGAATGGCACATGAATTATGTGCACATGCAGTGGCGCAGAATTCCCCCAAGAGTAATACTATTTTTAATGGAAGTGAAGGCCCATAGGCCCTAGAATTCATTTCCCTCTTTGATCCACAGGAGCCCAAATGTGGTTCACCTTCTAGCCATGCAACAAGGCCCATCTCTTTACACACACAACTAAAAAGGATTCAGACAGGGCTTTATTTAAATTTAGATTCCCCCATTCAACTGTGTTGCAGCACTGCAATCTTACTCCTGGCATTTACTTCTAAATGCCATGATTCTATTAATTTTTATGTAACAAGATTAATAAAATTAAAAAACAGTATTTACTAAGGCATGAGAAAATCCCATCAGCTACTCACTACTGACAATGAGAAGTTGTCCTACTAAGTGAAGAGGTCTAAAGCTATCAGTTTAATGCCAGATTAAGTTTCAGCACATACAGTTGTGCAGGAAGCCTTCCAAATGTGAACCAAACTTGAAATAATATGCAGAGGTTTTCTTCCTCAGTCAGCAAATAATATAATACCACGTAGCTCTTCCCATCAGCAGATCTCAAAGCACCTTAAAGAAGTACCATTGTCTTCATTTTACAGACAGAAAACAGAGAACAGAGGGGCACAATGACTTTCTTAAGATCACCCAGAAGATCACTGGCAGAGCCAAGAATAGAATCCAGCTCTCCTGAAGCCCACTCCTGTGCTCTATTCACTAGATCATACTGCTCCTCAGCTTCATTGACTCAGCTGATGATCATGACTAAGGCCCTACCAAATTCACAGTCCATTTTGATCAATTTCATGGTCATAGGAATTAAAAAGTCATAAATTTCATTATTTTAGCTATTTAAATCTGAAATTTCATGGTGTTGTAATTGTAGGGGTCCTGACCCAAAAAGGAATTGTGCGGGGAGGGGGGTTGCAAGGTTATTGTACAGCAGTGGTTCTCAAACTTTTGTACTGGTGACCCCTTTCACATAGCAAGCCTCTGAATGTGACCCCCTTATCAATTAAAAATACTTTTTTAATGTATTTAACACCATTATAAATGCTGGAGGCAAAGCAGGGTTTGGGGTGGAGGCTGACAGCTTGCAACCCCCCTCACAAACCCTTGAGAGGTCCCAACCCCCCGTTTGAGAACCCCTGTTGTAGGGAGTGTTGCGGTACTGCTACCCTTACTTCTGCGATGCTGCTGGTGGCAGTGCGGCCTTCAGAGAGCTGGAGAGCAGCAGCTGCTGGCGGGGAGCCCAGCTCTGTAGGCAGAGTCATTGCCAGCAGCAACACAGAAGTAAGGATGGTATGGTATGGCCACCCTTAGTTCTGCTCTGCTGCCTGCACAGTTGGGCTTTTAGTAAGCAGCCACCACTCTCTGGCCATCCAGCTCTGAAGGCAGCAGCACAGGAGTAAGGGTGGCAATACCATGACCCCCTAAAATAACCTTGCAACCCCCCTGCAACTCCCTTTTGGGTCAGGACCCCCAATTTGGGAAATGCTGGTCTCCCCTGTAAAATCTGTATAGTATAGGGTAAAAGCACACAAAAGACCAGATTTCACGGTCCGGGATGCATTTTTCCTGGCCATGAATTTGGGCCCTAATCATGACTTCCAAGCAACAGGAGAATGAAAATTACAAGATGTCAATTTCAAAGCTGCTATTGAGAACCATGGCAATAGTACTGAATCTGTCAAGAGTTTTGTAAATTTTATTCTGATGCTGCTTGAGGGAGTTAGGAGCAGAAACTGAAGTATCGCACCTATTCCTTCTGGACCTCACAAACTGCTTTTTCACACCCATCTTTTCATATCTGCCTCCATCTAGCAAGTTTTGTTCTCTATTAATAAGTATCAGGTAACCTTTTTCAGACACTGACATTTAGACTTGTTACACAGGAAGGGTTTGTCCAGGCCAGTGGATGCCTGTATTACAGAGGAGGAAGAAAGGGGGGGGGGGGGAACAACTGATCATTTTATTTTCCACATGCTTAGGCATTCATTGGTCTAGACATCATTGCTGGGAGGCTGAAAACAGTTATGGACAAGTCCAGAGAGAAAAAGGCAACTCAAACACCCAACCATCCTAGCAACAAGGAAAAGGACAAATTTATTATTGCAATTATTTTATTTGCTTGCCAAATTTAGCAGGAAGGCACTTGGAAGAAGTCAAGGTTATGCCTAGGGAAAAAAAATGTCAGACTTGTAATATTTAGTGAAGAAATATGCTGAAAACAAGTGAGCACTGCAATCCTCATGGAAATCATTATGCTTCTCAATGCAGGTGCTCAAGAAGCCCCATGCAGAATGTTTTGGTACCCTACTAAAGGACTTTTCTAGTCCTATGATTCTAAGATGAGACTTTGAGAGGACTTCTAGTCCAGTCCCCTGCACTCATGGCAGGACTAAGTATTATCTAGACCATCCCTGACAGGTGTTTGTCTAACCTGCTCTTAAAAATCTCCAATGATGGAGATTTCACAGTCTCCCTAGGCAATTTATACCAGTGGTTAAACACCCTGACGGTTAGGAAGTTTTTCCTAATGTCCAGCCTAAACCTCCCTAGCTGCAATTTAAGCCCATTTCTTCTTGTCCTATCCTCAAAGGTTAAGGAGAATATTTTTTCTCCCTCCTCCTTGTAACAACCTTTTATGTACTTGAAAACTTATATTCTGCTCAATCTTCTCTACTCCAGACTAAACAACCCAATTCTTTCAATCTTCCCTCATAGGTGATGTTTTCTAGACCTTTAATCATTTTTGCTGCTCTTCTCTGGACTTTCTCCAATTTGTCCACATCTTTCCTGAAATGTAGTGTCCACATTTCCTGAAATATTGGATATTAAATATTGGATATTGAATATTTCCTGAAATATTGAATTCATTCATTAAAAATGATGATTTTTAAAGCCTTCAAGTCTTTTTTTGGTTATTCCCATATGGAAGCTGAGGCATTAATCATCCTTTTTCAGCCAGTCAACCCTGAGAAAGATGCCTGTCAAGAACATTTTTTGAACTGTGTGTGTCAGGGAGCTACTTCTGTTTCAACAAGTTTTAATAGTGTGCTGAAACTCCATACATCAGAAATTTAAGAGGACTGTACCAGAGAAGTTCATATTTCATTTTGGTTTTGTTTAAGCTAATACCAAAATACCTCCTTCTCATATTTTTTTCCTGCATTCCCAAACAACATCTTCAGCAACTTAGACAAAATATTCTGGAGTTTTCTTTTCAGACACACAAGTAGGAATCATTTTTACCTATTTAGCTGCCAGTAAAGGGTCATTTCTCATGCCCGATTACCCATCTTGCATTACTATCAATGTTTAATTTTTTAGTTCCATAATTTTTCTTCCATTTCTTCACTTGCCACATTTTGAAATGGACATGTGAAATTAAATCTATCTAGAAGGGTACTTCAATGTTTCTCTATCTGCTTATTTTATGCTACACTTAGATGATGTTAGCATAAAAAAAGTTGGCAATTTAAATCAAGATTTTTTTAAGAGCATAATCAGAGATTCATATTAGCCTTTTTTGGGTGTCAAAGACTAACAGTGCTTCTGAACAAAACCGATGCTGATGAGTTGATCAGAAACCTGGAACAGAGACTTTATTAGTATATTTCAATGGCAAAAATGGCAGTGGAAACATTTCACTTCCAGGATCAAACTCAGCCTTCTCTTCTTCCACTTCACTACACAAAGTGTCAATCAATGGCACATCTGATCTTAAAGAATCCAAAGAAAATTATTTTCTGTACTTTGAGATGAGCAATAGTCCTTTCTACATTACTGCATAACTTTTCACAATGTTTATGTTTTACTTAAGAAGCACTGCATGCAATACTTCACTCTATTTAACTGCTTGATGCTTTTTACTTACTTAAATTTTAGGCATGCTGAGCCAGAAAATCCTACACTGATGTTTGGTAATCACTGGACACATCATCATTTAGGAGCTTTCACTTTTGCTACTATATGAGGGGGTATATATAAGAATCTTGTTCTTTGTTTATTCCCACTAATAAGTGGAGACAACAAAACACCTGAACTGGTTTAGGCTAATGTTAAAGATTAGCCATGTAGAATCTGAATCAGAATAATTTGAATTACCATTGCAGAACAGTATCATTTTGCTATGCATCAATGCACTGAAAAAAAGCTGTTTTAACAAGCAGCAAAGAATCCTGTGGCACCTTATAGACTAACAGAAGTTTTGCAGCATGAGCTTTCGTGGGTGAATACCCACTTCTTCGGATGCAAGTTTTAACAAGTGCCTTCATCTTTAATTGGACAACTTTTAAAAAAGAAACTACATTATAGAGTTTAATCCTCAGCACTGCAATAATCCAAATAATAAATTATCATCCAAAGAAAAATGCCGGTAATATTCTCAAGCACTGGAACAAACCATTTAGTCTCTGCATGTACAGAGTCTGCACACAGATCTAAGCATTAACCTTCTATTTCCATGATCCACTCATGCAGTGATTTTCTTATATCTGTTTACATGATTTGCTTTCCTTTTCCAAAGGCATGTAAGAAAATACTCAAAGAATACAAAGACAAAGCACTCACTCCCCACTCTTTTCCCATTTTTTTTTAAAAGCAGGAAGTGAAAATAATTCCAAAATTCTAACTGTTGCTACTGAAACATTAACAATGAGAGTAAAGGATGGGGAAAAAGAAAGGGGAAGGGAGAGTATTCACAAAAGCCCAACACACTGGCTGTGGCTAAATCCAGAGCCTGAAAGGATTCTTTGTCTTTCTAATCAATGCATGCCCTTTGAATGTCCCAGTATATAGCAGAAAGAAAGTGGTGGTGGGAAGAAGAAGAGTGCTGCTGTCTCTTTAGGGGACATCTCCTCAGCTGCAAAGCTGCAAGAGAGGATGCTTGCAAAAACACAGTGGAGCTTTCCAAGCAGTCAGTAATCCAGTTACTGTCCATTGATAAACACAAATTTAAAGAACATGCTCTGCTAATATAGAACCTTACTTGATTAAGGAAAACACAAATTCCAGGAACTGGACATCTAGTTCCCAATGATTCTCAAAGTGCAATATAAATAAACTATAGAAAATAAATCCTTATTCCTAAAATGTACCTTTATTTCTGCAATCCTTTTCTTCTAACAATGAGTTAATGGTCCACTTTCTGTATTGACAAAACACTGGAGTTCATTTCTCATTGTTCTTAAATTTAGAAACCTGCTCTATATTTCAAGATAATTATCCAACGAGATCAAAAGCTAAACATCTAAGACATGTACAGTATAAAACCAAATGCTCCACAGTATAAATATTCATATACACAGTACAATATTCTGAAGCCTAAAACAGAATTTAATTCTGACTTTCACAGAATCATAGAATATTACGGTTGGAAGAGACCTCGGGAGGTCATCTAGTCCAATCCCCTGCTCAAAGCAGGACCAACCCAAACTAAATCATCCCAGCCAAGGCTTTGTCAAGCCGGGCCTTAAAAACCTCTAAAGATGGAGATTCCATCACCTCCCTAGGGAACCCATTCCAGTGCTCCTCCACCCTTCTAGTGAAATAGTGTTTCCTAATATCCAACCTAGACCTCTCCACTGCAACTTGAGACCATTGCTTCTTGTCACAATAATCACTTCCCTTGATCTGCTGGCAATGCTCCTACTAATACAGCCCAATATGTTGGCCTTCTTGGCAACGAGGGCACGCTGCTGACTCTCATCCAGCTTCTCATCCACTGTAATCCCCAGGTCCTTTTCTGCAGAACTGTTGCTTAGCCACTCAGTCCCCAGCCTGTAGTGGTGCATGGGATTCTTCTTTCCTAAGTGTAGGACTCTGCACTTGCCCTTGTTGAACCTCATCAGATTTCTTTTGGCCCAATCCTCCAATCTGTCTAAGTCACTCTGGACCCTATCCCTACCCTCCAGTGTATCTACCTCTCCCTCCAGCTTAGTGTCATCTGCAAACTTGCTAAGGGTGCAATTCATCCCATCATCCAGATCATTATTAAAACTTAAAATAGTAAAAATCTAAACCTGTTAGCATCATTGTAAATACTTAGTGGTTCTCAATAGTTAGTCAAAATGCTGCACATTAGCGTAGGGGTAAAGTATGATTCTATATTAGTTTTCTCTCAGTCCTTCCTCCCTTTCTACCCACTCCGAATGGAGTCTCCTCAAAGCCACCAATGCTCAGGATACTTGAGAGAATTAACCTATTGTTAGAAGATTTGCTGTCTTTTCAAAAAATTTCACTGGGAAAAGTTGACTAATCCACATGAACACAGATGACAAGTGGGACTAGCAGATGTTTACTAAATTTATAAACAAGGACCCCATAAACATGTTAGTTGCAAGTTGCATCTGTTTGGCTTTCCCCCAATTTTAGCTGGCTATAAAGAGAACTCAAGCACTGTAAATCCACCTTCCATAGGCAAGTCTCCTGTCTGCAGTAACATACTCCTTTCCACTAAAATTTTAGGAACAACTAGAAAGTATTTTAAAGCAGCTTAAATAATCCAAATGAAATTACTGCATTTATCCAGTTGCATTCCTCTTAAAAATTTTAAGAGCTTGTCTACACTGACAGTGCTGAAATGGCGCTGTAAAGTGCTGTAGAGCTTTATGAAGATGGAGCTTCTCCTATCAGCATAAATACCTCACCTCCCTGACAGGTAGTAGTTGCGCTGTCTACATTGAGAGTTCAATCCATTTAACTGTGTTGGTTAGAGGTATGGATTTTCCACACCCCTGAGCAATGTAGTTATACCAACATAAGTTTGTAGTATAGACCACGGCTAATACTAGCTGTGTAAAAAAATGGTTATACTGTTATATAAAAAGTTAAATCATATGGTTCTAAAACCTTCACACAAAAATCCCAACAACTGAGGAGTCTTTCCATTGACTCAGGGCAGGATCCCAAACTCTTTAAATAACTGTTACTTTTCCTACAGTTACTGTGGTCCTTCAAGATGTTTTGTCCACAAATTCCACATGTGCACTAAATCAGATTCTTTTGAACCCAGTCAGCCCTGGCTACACTCTCGCTTCCCTTAGCCAAGAACATAAGGGGTACAGCGGCCACAAACTGCACTCAGTTCCTTTGCCCATAAGAATCCCATGAGAACAGGGCTCTGCCTAGCAGGGACATAAGAACATAAGAATAGCCGTACCGGGTCAGACCAAAGGTCCATCTAGCCCAGTATCCTGTCTACCGACAATGGCCAATGCCAGGTGCCCCACAGGGAGTGAACCTAACAGGTAATGATCAAGTGATCTTTCTCCTGCCGTCTATCACCACCCTCTGACAAACAGCGGCTAGGGACAACATTCCTTACCCATCCTGGTTAATAGCCATTAATGGACTTAACCTCCATGAATTTATCCAGTTCCCTTTTAAACCCTGTTATAATCCTAGCCTTCACAACCTCCTCAGGCAAGCAGTTCCACAAATTGACTGTGCACTCTGTGAAGAAGAGCTTCCTTTCCTTTGTTTTAAACCTGCTGCCTATTAATTTCATTTGGTGACCCCTAGTTCTTATATTACACTGCTCTACAGCCAAAATGCTTCTGAAATAAATGTAGTCAAACTTTACTAATTCTGGGTCACCGAGAACGAAAATGATGCTTAAAATTGTTGATTGGCTCTAGTTTTCAAGTTATGCTATTGGATCAGTATATACGACCCTTGACTTGGGAATAGCGGAGGATAAGTGAGTTATAAAGGGAAGGGATCTCAATTTAAACCAGAAATGACTAAAATACATCTTTGACTGGATCTATGAATAAATCTATGACTGGGTTTGGACAGTACTTGCTTTTTAGGCAAAACAATGAATGATGCAATCTGAAGCTGGTATTGCGTCATACATGATATGAATTGCATCATGTTATTCCTAGAAGTAATGGATGATACAATCATAACGAAGCTTACATCACTCTGCTGAACAAATTGCCCTATATCAGCTCTAGAAATCATACAGTGTCGTGCTCTCTTATTTGTCAGTGTTTGATTTGGCAAAGGGACACATTTCTGTTTAGCCAAAGTGAGCAGAGATGCCTCGTACTTGTGTGAACAGTGCAGATAACTTCTGCTATGTTTGCGGTGAAGTGACTTTTGCATCACAAAAGCGCAGTATAACCACTATGACTAAGAAAGCCTATCACCTTTATTTTGGCTGCAAAATTGGAGATCAGGACAAGAGGTGGGCCCCACACATATGCTGCAACACTTGTGCAACAAATCTTCGCCAGTGGTTGAACAGGAAAAGGAAATCTATGCCTTTTGCAGTGCCAATGATTTGGAGAGAGCCAACAGATCATACCAGCAATTGTTACTTCTGGATGGTGCCTCCAGTTGGGAAAGGTGTGTCAAAGAAGAAAAAGTGGACTGTGCATTATCCAAACATTCCATCAGCTATACGCCCAGTACCCCATGGAGAAGGACTGCCGGTTCCTGATGCACCAGAATCATTCTCACTTGAGTCAGACGAGGAAGAGGATGAAACTTCTGGTCCTGAACCATCAATGTCACAGGACCCACATTTTCTCCCATCCTCCTCCTCTGAACCACACTTCATAACACAAAGTGAACTGAATGACCTTGTCAGGGATTTGGAACTACCCAAGAGTAAGGCAGAGCTGTTGGGCTCCAGACTACAGCAGTGGAATCTCCTGGCAGGTGATGATAGGGTGATGATAGGGTTTCCATGTTCAGTGACCGTCAAAAGGATCTTGTCCCAGGGGTACAGCAGGTGGTAGCTGACGGTGGGAGGGTAAGGAAAAAGAGAAGAGTGGCTAGTCCGATAGAAGGAGGGGAGGAGTCGATGGAGGCAGCACCAACTTTGGGCCCCGGGAGGATGCAGGATGGCTTAAGGGGGACTACAAGGGAGGATAGGAATGGAAGGAGCTTGCAACCAGGGGGAATGGGGGTTAGGTTAGCAGACCGCACTGTCACCAGGCAAAGGCAGGTCTACGTGATTGGGGACTCCATACTGAGAAGGTTGGACAGGCCTGTGACCAGGGCCGATCCAGAGAACAGAAGGGTGTGCTGTCTACTGGGCGCTAAAATACGGGATGTGGACCTGAGGTTGAAAAGGATCCTAAAAGGAGCAGGTAAGAACCCGTTGATCATCCTTCATGTAGGAACGAATGACACGGCTAGATTCTCGCTGGAGAGAATCAAGGGAGACTATGCCAGGCTGGGTAAGACGCTCAAGGAAATTGAGGCTCAGGTGATCTTCAGTGGGATTCTACCTGTCCCTAGGGAAGGGTGACAAAGGGGTGACAGGATTGTGATGATAAATAGTTGGCTCAGGGAGTGGTGCTATAAGGAGGGCTTTGGGATGTATGGGCACTGGGAGGCTTTCGGGGACAGAGAATTGTTCTCACGGGATGGGCTCCACCTCAGTAGGGAAGGAAATAGACTTCTAGGAGGGAGACTGGCTCAACTGATCAAAAGAGCTTTAAACTAGGAATTGAGGGGAGATGGTTGGGAGAGTCCAGTCACTCTCCACGCCAAATTTAAACATTGAGAGGGAGGACAACAGGATAAGAATGGATATAGCCAGAGGGAGGGGTTTGGAGGCAATGAAGAGGGGGGGGATGGATACTAGACCAATAGGTCATACTGGTGGTACTGTGTCCCTACCAAATTGGGTAACAAAGGTGAGAGAAGCCAAACAGCAAAAATTAGGATGTTTGTTCACCAATGCGAGAAGCCTAGGTAACAAAATGGAGGAATTGGAGCTCCTGGTCCGAGAATTGAAACCGGATATCGTAGGAATAACCGAAACATGGTGGAACGGTAGTCATGACTGGAGTAAAGGTATGGAAGGGTATGTGCTGTTTAGGAAAGACCGAAACAAAGGTAAAGGTGGGGGAGTAGCATTGTATGTCAATAATGAGGTAAACTGTAATGAAATAACTAGTAATGGAATGGATAATACGGAGTCTGTATGGCCAATGGTCACATTAGGGAAGAAAACTACTAGAGCCTCCCCTGGGATAGTGATTGGGGTGTGCTATAGACCGCCGGGATCTAGCCTGGATATGGATAGAGAACTCTTTAATGTTTTTAAGGAGGTAAATACTAATAGGAACTGTATGATCATGGGAGACTTTAACTTCCCGGATATAGATTGGGGAACAAAAGCTAGTAATAATAATAGGGCTCAGCTTTTCCTAGACGTGATAGCTGATGAATTCCTTCATCAAGTAGTTACTGAACCGACGAGGGGGGGGATGCCATTTTAGATTTGGTTTTGGTGAGTAGTGAGGACCTTGTTGAAGAAATGGTTGTAGGGGACAACCTTGGCTCGAGTGATGATGAGCTAATTCGGTTCAAAGTAAATGGAAGGATAAACACAATTGCATCTGAGACTAAGGTTTACGATTTCAAAAGGGCTAACTTTACGAAATTAAGGCGACTAGATAGGGAAGTGCATTGGACTAACATATTTAGGGATCTAAAGGCAGAAGACGCCTGGGATTATTTCAGGTTGAAGTTGCAGGAGCTGTCAGAGGCCTGTATCCCGAGAAAGGGAAAAAGGTTCGTAGGTAGCAGTTTTAGACCGAGCTGGATGAGCAAGCGTCTCAGAGGGGTGATTAAGAAAAAACAGAAAGCGTACAGGGAGTGGAAGATAAGAGGGATCAGCAAAGAAACCTACCTTATTGAGGTCAGGGGCTGTAGGGATGCAGTGAGAAAAGCCAAAAGCCGGATAGAGATGGACCTTGCGAAGGGAATTAAAACCAATAGTAAAAGGGTTTTTAGCCATATAAATAGGAAGAAAACTAAGAAAGAAGAAGTGGGACCGCTTAAAACTGTAAACGGAGTGGAGATCAAGGATAAGCTAGGCATGGCACAATATCTAAACGAATATTTTGCCTCGGTCTTTAATAAGGATAATGAAGGGCTTAGGAATAGTGGCAGAGTGACTGATGGGAATGAAGGTACGGGGTTGGAAATTACAGTATCCGAGGTAGAAGCCAAACTTGAACAGCTTAACGGTAGTAAATCAGGCGGCCCGGATAATCTTCATCCTAGAATATTAAAGGAATTGGCGAGTGAAATTGCAAGCCCGTTAGCGATAATTTTTAATGAATCTCTGAACTCGGGGGTTGTACCGTTTGACTGGAGATTAGCTAATCTAGTTCCTATTTTCAAGAAGGGGAAAAAAAGTGACCTGGGTAACTACAGGCCTGTTAGTTTAACATCTGTAGTATGCAAAGTCATGGAAAAAATATTAGAGAGAGTAGTTACGGACCTTGAGGTCAATGGCAATTGGGACAAATTACAACATGGTTTTACGAAAGGTAGATCGTGCCAAACCAACCTGATCTCCTTCTTTGAGAAAGTAACAGATTTTTAGACAAGGGAAATGCGGTGGCTCTAATATATCTTGATTTCAGTAAGGCGTTTGATACGGTACCGCATGAAGAATTACTGGTTAAATTGGAAAAGATGGGGATCGAAATGAAAATCCAGAGGTGGATAAGGAACTGGTTAAAGGGGAGACTGCAGCGGGTCATATTGAAAGGTGATCTGTCGGGTTGGAGGGAGGTTACCAGTGGAGTTCCTCAAGGTTCGGTTTTGGGTCCGATCTTATTCAATCTATTTATCATTGACCTCGGAACCAAAAGTAGGAGTGGGCTGATAAAGTTTGCGGATGACACGAAGTTGGGAGGTATTGCCAATTCGGAGAAGGATCGGGATATCCTCCAGGGAGATTTGGATGACCTTGTAAACTGGAGTATTAGTAATAGGATGAAATTCAATAGTGAGAAGTGTGAGGTTATGCATTTAGGGATGACTAACAGGAATTTTAGTTATAAGCTGGGGACGCACCAGTTGGAAGTAACGGAAGAGGAGAAGGACCTCGGAGTCCTGGTTGATCGCAGGATGTCTATGAGTTGGTAATGTGATGTGGCCGTTAAAAAAGCTAATGCGGTCTTGGGATGCATTAGGCGAGGTATTTCTAGTAGAGATAAGGAGGTGCTAGTCCCGTTATACAAGGCGTTGGTGAGACCTCATTTGGAGTACTGTGTGCAGTTTTGGTCTCCCATGTTTAAGAAGGATGAATTCAAACTGGAACGGGTACAAAGAAGGGCCACTAGAATGATCCGAGGAATGGAAAGCCTGTCGTATGAAAAGAGACTTGAGGAGCTCGGTTTGTTTTCCTTAACCAAAAGAAGGTTGAGAGGAAATATGATTGCTCTCTTTAAATATATCAGAGGGATAAATACCAGGGAGGGAGAGGAATTATTTCAGCTCAGTACTAATGTGGACACGAGAACAAATGGATATAAATTGGCAGTCGGGAAGTTTAGGCTTGAAATTAGACGAAGGTTTCTAACCATCAGGGGAGTGAAATTCTGGAACAGCCTAGCAAGGGAAACAGTGGGGGCGAAGGACCTCTCTGGCTTTAAGTTTAAGCTTGATAAGTTTATGGAGGGAATGGTTTGATAGGATAACACTATTTAGTCAATAGGTCAATAACGTGCTGCCACTGGTAATTAGTACCGAGGGTCAATGTTGGGATATTGAAAGTCTTTTTCCTGAGTGTCTGGCTGGAGAGTCTTGCCCGCATGCTCGGGGTTCAGCTGATCGCCATATTTGGGGTCGGGAAGGAATTTTCCTCCAGGGTAGATTGGCAGGGGCCCTGGAGGTTTTTCGCCTTCCTCCGCAGCATGGGGCAAGGGGCGCTTGCTGGAGGATTACCTGCTACTTGAAGTCTTTAAACCAGGATTTGGGCTGAGTCAAGGGAGAGAATTATTCCAGGAGTGGGTGGGTCAGCTTTTGTGGCCTGCATTTTGCAGGAGGTCAGACTAGATGATCATAATGGTCCCTTCTGATCTTAAGTTCTATGATTCTTCATGGAAGGTGATCTTGTATCCTGCAACAACATCGATGGTGTGATGGCAGCCCTCAACATCGTTCACGATCCAGATGAGTGGAGACTGTTCATTGATTCATCAAAGACGAGTCTTAAAGCTGTTTTACTGCATAATGGCAATGTTTTGCCATCAATTCCAGTTGGTCATGCAGTCCATATGAAGGAAACCTGTGACAACATTAAACAACTTTTGAGGTGCATAAATTATGACCGACATCAGTGGCAGCTTTGTGGCGATTTGAAGGTTGTTGCTCTCTTGCTTGGTCTGCAGACTGGATACACAAAGTACTGCTGTTTTCTCTGCGAATGGGATAGTCGTGCAAGAGATTCCCACTACATCAAGAAAGATTGGCCACTCCGACAGTCATTGGAGCCTGGGAGGAAAAGTGTTCAGCATCCACCACTTGTTGAATCAAGGAAGATTTTGTTACCACCCTTACACATCAAGCTGGGTCTGATGAAGAACTTTGTCAAGGCCATTGACAAAACACATGCAGCTTTCAAGTACCTCCGTGGAAAATTTCCAAGGTTAAGTGAAGCTAAGATAAAGGAAGGTGTCTTTGTTGGTCCTCAGATTCGTGAACTTCTTCGAGATGATGCATTTGACCATGCACTGCGTGGCAAGGAAAAGACAGCATGGAAAGCCTTCCAGTTAGTGGCAATAAATTTTCTCGAAAACAACAAGGCAGACAACTACAGGTTGTTGGTTGAAAACCTCCTCAAGGCATACAAAAGCCTTGGTTGCAACATGTCACTAAAGATACATTTTTTTCCACCGAACTGCGGAGCAGTGAGCGACGAGCACGGCAAGCAATTTCACCAGGACATTGCAACAATGGAGAAATGCTATCAGGGCAAATGGAGCCCATCAATGCTTGCAGACTATTGCTGGACAGTGACAAGAGATGCTCCATTTAATGAATACAAGATACAAGCCATGAAGCGCCGAGTAGACACTGAATAGGACTAAACTATGTACATAATAGTTTTTTGCCTTTTGTTTCATAATAAATTTTAGTTATATAACCCTTTTGCTGATTTTTAAAGTGTTACATAAACAGGACAGGTGAAATATCATGTAAAGCAACCATAAACACATGAAAAGACCTAGGTTTACAATTTATGATTAAAACTCTACTATCTACACAATATACATAGACATAAAATGTAAAAACTTACATAACTTAGAAACAGTAGCCCATCAGTTGTTTTAATTGTCATATTTGAATTCAGCACATCAAAATACATAATAAATAGCACATTTTATCTCTGAAGCAGACGACTTCTCAAAAATTGTAGACCAGTGTTATGGGAACAAGTAAATAACTTTTCCTTATTCACTTTCTCCCTATCACTCATTTTTTAATATATCTCTATCATATCCTCCCTTAGTCTCCTCTTTTTGCAAGCTGAAAAGTCCCAGCCTCTTTAATCTCTGTATGCAGTATTCAAGATGTGGGCATACCATGGATTTATATAAGGGCAATAATATATTCTCCATCTTGTTCTCTATCCCCTTTTTAATGATTCCTAACATCCCGTTTGCTTTTTTGACTGCCGCTGCACACTGCGTGGACGTCTTCAGAGAAGCAGCAAAGAATCCTGTGGCACCTTATAGACTAACAGACATTTTGCAGCATGAGCTTTCGTGGGTGAATACCCACTTCTTCGGATGCAAGAGTCTTCAGAGAACTATCCATGAAGACTCCAAGATCTTTTTCCTGACTTGTTGTAGCTAAATTAGCCTCCATCATATTATGTATAGTTGGGGTTATTTTTCCCCAATGTGCATTACTTTACATTTATCCACATTAAATTTCATTTGCCATTTTGTTGCCCAATCACTTAGTTTTGTGAGATCTTTTTGAAGTTCGTCACAGTCTGCTTTGGTCTTAACTATCTTCAGCAGTTTAGTATCATCTGCAAACTTTGCCACCTCACTGTTTACCCCTTTCTCCAGATCATTTATGAATAAATTGAATAGGATTGGTCCGAGGACTGACCCTTGGGGAACACCACTAGTTACCCCTCTCCATTCTGAGAATTTACCATTAATTCCTACCCTTTGTTCCGTGTCTTTTAACCAGTTCTTAATCCATGAAAGGATCTTTCCTCTTATCCCATGACAACTTAATTTACGTAAAAGCCTTTGGTGAGGGACCTTGTCAAAGGCTTTCTGGAAATCTAAGTACACTACGTCCACTGGATCCCCCATGTTCACGTTTGTTGACCCCTTCAAAGAACTCTAATAGTAAGACATGATTTCCCTTTACAGAAACCATGTTGACTTTTGCCCAACAATTTATGTTCTTCTATGTGTCTGACAATTTTATTCTTGTTGTTTCAACTAATTTGCCCGGTACCGACGTTAGACTTACCGGTCTGTAACTGCTGGGATCACCTCTAGAGCACTTTTTAAATATTGGCGTTACATTAGCTATCTTCCAATCATTGGGTACAGAAGCCTATTTAAAGGACAGGTTACAAACCATAGTTAGTAGTTCCACAATTTCACATCTGAGTTCTTTCAGAACTCTTGGTGAATGCCATCTGGTCCCGGTGACTTGTTACTGTTAAGTTTATCAATTAATTCCAAAACCTCTTCTAGTGACACCTCAATCTGTGACAATTCCTCAGATTTGTCACCTACAAAAGCCAGCTCAGGTTTGGGAATCTCCCTAGCATCCTTAGCCGTGAAGACTGAAGCAAAGAATTCCTTTAGTTTCTCCGCAATGACTTTATCGTCTTTAAGTGCTCCTTCTGTATCGTGATCGTCCAGGGGCCTCACTGGTTGTTTCGCAGGCTTTCTGCTTCTGATGTACTTAAAATACATTTTGTTATTACCTTTGGAGTTTTTGGCTAGCTGTTCTTCAAACTCCTTTTTGGCTTTTCTTATTACATTTTTACACTTAATTTGGCAGTGTTTATGCCAGGGGTCTCAAACTCAAATGACCCCGAGGGCCGCATGAGGACTAGTACATTGGCCCGAGGGCCGCATCACTGACACGCCCCCTTGCTGCCCCTGGCCCCACCCCCAATCCACCCCTTCCATGAGGCCCCGCCCCTGCCCTGTCTCTTCTCCACCTCCTCCCCTAAGCGCGCGCAGTTTTAATAAATATATACACTCAGTAATGCACCTCACTCAAAGGACAAAACACGCACTTAGATTTACTGCCTAAGGCTCTGGGAGGGAGTTTGGGTGGGGGAGGGGGTCTGGATGCAGGCTCTGTGCTCGATGCAGGCTCCAGGCTGCAGCAGGGGGTGGGGGTGCAGTCTTTGGGACGGAGTTTGGCGATAGGAGGGAGTGCAGGGGTGAGGGCTGTGGGGCTGAGGGCGAGGGGTACATGATGCAGGAGGGGGCTCAGGGCTAGGGAAGAGGGTTGGGCTGTGGGGTGAGGGCTGTGGATGAGGGGTTCATGATGTGGGGGCGCTCAGGGCTGGGGCAGAGGATTAGGGTGCGGGGGGATGAGGGGTTCATGATGTGGGGGCGCTCAGGGCTGGGGCAGAGGATTAGGGTGTGGGGGGATGAGGGCTCTGGCTGGGGCTGAGGATTAGGGTGCAGGGGGATGAGGGGTTCATGATGTGGGGGTGCTCAGGGCTGGGGCTGAGGATTAGGGTGCGGGGGGAATGAGGGCTCTGGCTGGGGCTGAGGGTTTGGGGTTGGAGAGGCTCAGGGTAAGGGCAGCCTGCCTTGCCAGTACTGGCGGAGGGCAGGCACTAGGACCCTGCACCCTAATCCTCAGCCCCAGCCAGAGCCCTCATCCCCCCACACCCTAATCCTCTGCCCCAGCCCTGAGCACCCCATCATGAACCCCTCATCCCCCCGCACCCTAATCCTCTGCCCCAGCCCTGAGCGCTTCCCTTCCCCCCCCCCCCCAGCCCAGCCCCGGCGGGTCCCGCTTCCCTTCCCCCGGCCCGGCCCCGGCGGGTCCCGCTTCCCTCCCCCACCCCCTGGCCCGGCGGGTCCCGCTTTCCCCCCCCCCTTACCCGAGCGCATCTCCGGCGGTCCCGCTCAGAGCCGCGTGGTGAGGGGGCGGGGCTGGGAGCTCCACGCCGAGCAAAGCGCTCAGCCCAGAGCTCCCAGCCCCGCCCCCTCCCCACGCGGCTCGGATCGGGGCGGGGCTCAGGCGCTCGAACGGAGACTCGGCGCTCTATGCGCCGAGGCTCCAGGAGAGGGGCGGAGGCGGGAGCCTCCGCTTTTCTCTTGGGGGCCCCTGCGGGCCGCAGGGAAGAGCTCCGCGGGCCGCATGTTTGAGACCCCTGGTTTATGCTCTTTTCTATTTACCTCACTAGGATTTGACTTCCACTTTTTAAAAGATGCCTTTTTATCTCCTGCTGCTTCTTTTACATGGTTGTTAAGCCACGGTGGCTCTTTTTTAGTTCTTTTACTGTGTTTTTTAATTTGGGGTATACCTTTAAGTTGGGCCTTTATTATGGTGTCTTTGAAGAGTGTCCATGCAGCTTGCAGGGATTTCACTCTAGTCACTGTACCTTTTAATTTCTGTTTAACTAACCCCCTCATTTTTGCATAATTCCCCTTTCTGAACTTAAATGTCACAGTGTTGGGCTGTTGAGGTGTTCTTCCCACCACAGGAATGTTAAAAGTCATTATATTATGGTCACTATTTCCAAACGATCCTGTCATAGTTACCTCTTGGACCAGATCCTGCGTTCCACTCAGGATTAAATCAAGTAGTTGGAGATTGGTCCTGCTTTGAGCAGGGGGTTGGACTAGATGACCTCGTGAGGTCCTTCCAACCCTGATATTCTTAGAATTTCCTCTCCCCTTGTGGGTTCCTGTACCAGCTGCTCCAAGAAGCAGTCATTTAAAGTATTGAGAAATTTTGTCTCTGCTTTTCGTCCTGAGGTAACATGTTCCGAGTCAATATGGGGAAAAGTGAAATCCCCGACTATTATTGAATTCTTTATTTTGATAGCCTCTCTAATCTCCCTTAGCATTTCATCATCACAATCACTGTCCTGGTCAGGTGGTCGATAACAGATCCTTAATGTTATATTCTTATTAGAGCATGAAATTACTATCCATAGAGATTCTATGGAACATGTGGATTCACTTAAGATTTTTACTTCAGAGGACAGGTTGTGGAATCCATGGGGACAACACATCTTGAAGAACCACAGTTAATTTAGGGTAAGTAACCATTCTTCTTCAAACTCAGATTCGTTGGTGACTAACAAGCAGTTGTCTATTCACCTGGAGATGGGCAAAAGGAGTTCTACTTGCCCAGATATTATAGGGCCACCCTACTAATACTAGCTTCTGCTCTGGACACTTGAACTAGGTAACAGTGAATGGCTAGTGTGTTGACAGAGCTCCACACTGCCACTTTACATATCTGAAATGGCAATACTACATTTAGATGCCCCAGAGGCCCCTTAAACCCTAATCTGTCCTGGGGGATTTTTTTTTTTAACTAAATTGCAGTAAATCTCAATACAATCTGAAACTCACCTGGATGTCTGAGATACAGACTGTTCCTCAGCAAATGCCACAAAGAGTCTAGGCATGCACCTGAATGAACATGTGGTCATATCTAAATTAATAACAATAATAATTAATAATAATAATAAGACCACAAGGCTTTTATGACATCTAGCATGTGGAGCATCATTTCCGCTAAGGATAGAATATGGTTTAGGGAAGAAAAGCGGGAGGTGAATAGATCAATGTGAAAGTCAGAGACTACCTTGCACAGAAACTTTGGGTGAGGTTTTAAGAGTGATTCTGTCCTTATGAAAAGCTGAATAGGGAGGACCCACTACGAGGGCCTCAATCACTCCTGTTCCCCTAGCTGATGTGGCAGCTACCAGAGAGACTGTTTTTAAAGACAGATGGTAAAGAGAGCAGGTAGTCATAAGCTCAAATGGGGAACCCATCAGTTCAGTCAAAACCAAGTTAAGATTCCAGGGAAGAGAAGGTTCCCAAAATATAGGTAAGCCCTTTAAGAAACTTCTCGCATCCGACAGTGGAGAAAGACCAGTGTGGCCTTGGATGGGAAGATGACTAGCAGATATTGCTGAACTCTTATGGAACTGAGCGACAAACCCAATAATTTCAGGAGAAGTAGGTACACCAGATTTGTGGAAATCAGAGCCATCAGCAACAAGAGATGTTGCTGAACTGCCTGGGATAGAAAAACTTCTTCTATTTGGCCTTGTACATCAGCCTAGTCAAAGGTTTCCTGCCCTGTAACAAGATGTGCAAAACTGCAGCAGAACATCTTCTCCCTGTATCTATCATCCAGACAGTATCCACGCTATCAGATGCAACGATGTCAGATCCAGAGACAGGATCTAGCCATCATTCTGTGAGACTACATTGGGCAAGGTGATTGGTTTCCTAGCAGAGTTGTCTGGCCCATGCCGGGGCTATCATGGTGATGTGGCCTGCATCTTGCCTTAACAACCTGGGTATCACGGGTATTGGAATAAAGGCATATATCTAATCTGGAGACCGGTGAACATGAAAGGCTTCTGAGAGGGATCCCAGGCTTATGCCTCCAGTGAAACAAAACCTCTGGCATATGCTGTTGTGACACATTACACAAGTCCACCCATGGGAACCACCATCAGTGAAATATGACGTGGAGGACAATTCTCAAGCATTCAAGATGTGCTCCCCAGTCTTGGATGGAGACAACCATAACCAGACTCTTTGTTGGTAGTGGGATCTAGAGGCACTACCTATTAATCCACCTAGCCACCAATTTAACGGGAGGCTAGCATTTCAAGGACTAGTGACCAATCAGACAGAAACACTGATTTCAACCAGTTGAAAGGTTGAGGGTATTTGAGAGATAATTAGTCTTCACTGGTGTACTGGGGTAAGTCTTGAGCTGCCTTATGAGGTCTGTCATAGTCTGGAACCTCTGAACAGGTAAGTATGCTCTTTGAATCCACCAATGAACTCTATATTCTGGGTCATGACCAGTGTAGATTTTTTTTTCCCCTCTGTTGAGTCTAAGCCCCAGAATGGGAATGAGGTTTAATGTCTTTTGAAGGGAATCAGACACTTGCTGCGGGGATTTTCCTCATACCAGCCAATCAAGATAAGGATACACCTGGATTCCCTGCTGCCTCAACTGTGTGGCTCTGACTTCCAGGACTCTAATAAACACTTGTGGAGCCTGGAGAGGCCAAACGGTAGGACTTTGTACTGACAATGAGATCTGCCTACCAAGAATCTCAGGTATTTCCTGTGAGCAGGGTGTACTGAAAGGTAGAAATATGCATCTTGTAAATCTAGTCATGAACCAGCCCATGGAATCCAAGAACGGGATTACAGAGGCCAGGATACAGTGACAGTTCCCATGAGTACCTACGGTTGTGAGGTACCACACCACCATCTGCCCTTAGCATGAAGAAGTCTTGTCTGTACCTGCTACGGATCAACTCCCTGAAATCACCACCCTCTGGCAGCACAAGCACTACTTTCCAGGCCTCCACAGACCTGCCTCTCTCTCTCTCTCTCCATACAGATTAGTGATAGGCACACACCAATCTCAGAGTACTCAGCCCCTGTTCCACTGAACCCTCACAGAATTCTTACATCTGCAATTCCCAAAGGAACAGTACACCGTTTGTAAGCTTCAACTCAGGATCACCACTTTACTTAACACACAGCACTTAGACACCTATATTAGTTGTGACCCCAGGAACCCCTGTATTCACATCGTACATAATACTGCAATGATATGTGTACAAAATATGGCTTATGAGGTATCATTTGAAAACTAACACCATGCTGGTCATTAATATCACTATGAAATGTATGTGACAATGCTGTATGTGGAGTTATGATGTCCCCTTATATTAATGTTTTAAAGTCTGTATTTGAACAAAGTAGAAAACCAGTCTGCTCAAATCTTGAATACAAATTAAGCAGGACTGACCAGTGACAATGAGACTGCAATTTATATATTCAGTGCACAGAAGTATCAGAGCTCATAAAGGTGGCTGGGGAGTCAATGTGTTTAGGTCACAAAGGAATGGAAACTAGTAAACTGGCATCAGGAATTACTACAGGGATATTTACATTGCAAAACTGCAACAGAAAGCATCACACTGGAACACACCGGGGTCACCTTAATCAAGATGGAATCGGCCTCCTAGAGAAAACTGGCAACTGATCCCCAGGGGATCAATCTGATCCTTGAAAAAAGGCAGACTTTGAGATATAAGGACACACAGAAAGACTTTGGGTTATCCTTCACCTAGGAACATAAGGAAAGCCAGAACCTTGGAATCTGCAGGGATCCTGGCTAAGAGCTAGTCAGCCATTGCTGGAAAAGGAAGATTTGTGAGAAAACTACCTTGAACAAAGACTAACTTGTAAGTTAAATCTTAATCATTAGAAAGTGCATTTATACTTTTATTTGTTTGTAACCCTTTCTATCTTTAGTCCTTATACTTGGTATCACAAACCTATGACTGTTTAATAAACTTGTTTTACTTGTACTATAAACAAATTCAGTGATCTGATTGAAATAAGAGAGTTTGACAAACATCAGTTAATTAATGGACAGCAGTGTATTGACTGTTTAAAGGATCAATAAAACTTCATATCTTCTGTGAACATATAGTGATAGGGGCTGTGTATTTCAGAGAGACATCTCTGAGGGGCTCTGGAGCTCACTGATTGTTACCTGCTAGACAAGGTTCAGGGCTTGTCTACACATACAGAGCTGCAGCTGTGCCACTGTAGTGCTTGGAGAAGATGCTACCTACGCCAACAGGTGTAAGTACTCCACTTGCCCAAGAGTGAAGAGGTTTCTCTTTGCTAAGGCCTGGTCTACACTACGCGTTTATATCAAATTTAGCAGTGTTAAACCGAATTAACCCTGCACCCGTCCACCCAACGAAGCCCTTTATATTGATATAAAGGGCTCTTAATACAGGTATCTGTAAACCTCCCCGACAAGGGGAGTAGCGCTGAAATCGGTATTGCCATTTCGGATTAGGATTAGTGTGGCTGCAATTCGACGGTATTGGCCTCCGGGCGCTATCCCACAGTGCACCATTGTGACCGCTCTGGACAGCAATCTGAACTCGGATGCACTGGCCCGGTAGACAGAAAAAGCGTCAAACTTCTGAATTTCATTTCCTGTTTGCCCAGCATGGAGCACCGATCAGCACGGGTGACCATGCAGTCCCAGAATCAAAAAAGAGCTCCAGAATGGATCGTACGGGAGATACTGAATCTGATCTCTGTATGGGGAGATGAATCTCTTCTATCAGAACTCCATTCCAAAAGACGAAATGCCAAAGCATTTGAAAAAATCTCCAAGGCTATGATAGACAGAGGCCGCAGCAGGGACTCAACACAGTGCTGCGTGACAAGTGTAACAGAAAGCCAAAGAATCAAATGGACGCTCATGGAGGGAGGAAGGGGGGACTGAGGACTCGAGCTATCCCACAGTTCTCGCAGTCTCCGAAAACCATTTGTATTCTTGGCTGAGCTCCCAATGCCTGAAGAGTCAAAAACATTGTCGCAGGTGGTTCAGGGTATATGTCGTCAATCCCACCCCGGTGAAAGAAAAGGGAAAATAATCGTTTCTCACCTTTTTTCAATGTCACCGTATGTCTACTGGATGGTGCTGGTAGACGCAGTGCTGCAGCACAGAACAGCAGCATCCTCTCCCCTCCCCTTCCTGATGGCAGACGGTGCAATAGGCCTGATAGCCGTCGTCTTCATCCCGTGAGTGCTCCTGGCTGGCCTCGGTGAGGTCGGCCGGGGGCGCCTGGGCAAAAATGGGAATGACTCCCGGTCATTCCTTTCTTTAAGCTTTGTCTCCTGGAGATTCAGTCCTGCCTGGAATATCATAGCAGCTGGAGGCTGCCTCCCCCACGTTTTATCTCAATAAAGTCAGTGTTTCTTATTCATGCATTCTTTATTACTTCACCACACAAATGGGGGGATAACTGCCACAGTAGCCCAGGAGGGGTGTGGGAGGAGGGAATCAATGGGTGGGGTTGTTGCAGGGGCACCCCCTAGAATGGCATGCAGCTCATCATTTCTGCGGGATGTCTGGGGCTCTGACCCGGAACGGCTGTCCTCTCTGGTTCTTTAGTAGGCTTGCCCGATATTCTAGGCAGGACTGACTCTACCTTTAGACAAAACGTAAAGAAGGGAATGACCTGGGAGTCATTCCCATTTTTGTCCATGTGCACCCGGCCGACCTCACTGAGCAGCAGACGGTACAGTATAACTGGTAACCGTCTTTGCTAACTTGCAAAAGGCAAGGGGATGCTGCTGTGTGGCACTGCAGTACTGCGTCTGTCAGCAGCATCCAGTAGACATATGGTGACAGTGAAAAAAGGCTAAACGGGCTCCCTGGTTGCCATGCTATGGCGTCTGCCAGGGCAATCCCGGGAAAAGGGCGTGAAATGATTGTCTGCAGTTGCTTTCACGGAGGGAGGATTGACTGACGACATTTACCCAGAATCACCCGCGACACTGTTTTTGCCGCATCATGCATTGGGATCTCAACCCAGAATTCCAATTGGCGGGGGAGACTGCGGGAACTATGGGATAGCTACCCACAGTGCAACACTCCGGAAATCGACGCTAGCCTCGGTACATGGACGCACACTGCCGAATTAATGTGCTTAGTGTGGCCACATGCACTCAACTTTATACAATCTGTTTCCAAATACCGGTTTCTGTAAAATCGGAATAATCCCATAGTGTAGACATACCTTAAGAGTGCATCATTGGTCTTGTCTGTCCACAGAAGTTGTACTGGTTTAAGTAAAATCACTTTTAAATAATTAATCCAGTGCAAACCCTTGTGTGGGCACACTTAACTGTTTACAACCGGTTTACATCAGTAATTCATCACAAGATCTGGTCAGCTAAATCGTAAGACTACCTTTACAGTCAGCAAACAGATGCCCTCATTTGAAAGTACCATCTCTACTTCTGTCAATTCTGAAAATACCTCTCCCAGACAACAAGCATCTCTTCCATTTTATCCAGACTGATCTTAAACTAGTTAGTTTAACCTAGGTCCACATATCCTCAAGAGAGACTGGAAGAGTACAGAAAAATCTTGGGTCAAGTTTGTAGAAGAGAAAGCATATGACTAAGCATTACCTGCATAGTTCTAACACTGTGTTCTATAGGCCCTCTAGCATTCCTAATGCTAGATTTTCAAAAGCTCAGCATTCAGCACCCACACAATTGGGGCCAGATTTTCAAGAGAGTTAAGTTCTCATTCAAGCACCTGAACAACATCCAGATTTCCAAAAGGCTCAGCATCTAGCAGCTCCCACTGTGGTACTTACAGCCAGATTTATAACAGCACAGTACACAATAGTAGGGCAAACACAGCACCTATCTTTAAAAAAGGTGAACAAAGAGGCTCTGTGGAATTATAAAATCAGTCAGCCTAACCTCAATACATAGAAAGATACTGGAACAAATTATTAAACAAATTTTTTAAGCACAACCTAATTTCCTACTTTGTAAGGATTACTGGTCTAACGTATGAGCGAGAAATAGAAGACATGATATATCTTGATTTTTGTAAGGCTTTCAACATATTCCCACATGACATTCTCATAAGAAAACCAGGGATATGTGGTCTACATGAAATTACTATAAGGTGGGTACACAACTAGCTGAAACACCTTACAGCAATGCCCCTCTGCCATGTACATTGGCCAAACCGGACAGTCTCTACGCAAAAGAATAAATGGACACAAATCTGACATCAGGAATCATAACATTCAAAAACCAGTGGGAGAACACTTCAACCTCTCTAACCACTCAGTGACAGACTTGAAGGTGGCAATTTTGCAACAAAAAAACTTCAAAAACAGACTCCAAAGAGAAACTGCTGAACTCGAATTAATATGCAAATTAGATACAATTAACTCTGGCCTAAACAGAGACTGGGAATGGTTGGGTCATTACACTAATTGAATCTATTTCCTTATGTTAAGTTCTCCTCACACCTTCTACGGGCCATCTTAATTATCACTTCAAAAAGTTTTTTTTCCTCCTGCTGATGATAGCTCATCTCAATTGATTAGACTTTTCCTGTTGTTATGCATACTTCCACCTTTTCATGTTCTCTGTATGTATAAATATCTCCTGTCTGTGCGTTCCATTCTATGCATCCGAAGAAGTGAGCTGTAGCTCACGAAAGCTCATGCTAAAATAAATTTGTTAGTCTTTAAGGTGCCACAAGTACTCCTGTTCTTCTTACTCAAAGAGTCAATGGTTCGCTGTCAAACTGGGAGGATGTATCTATTGGGGTACAATGGGGGTCAGTCCTGGTTTCAGTACCATTCAATATTTTCGTTAATGACTTGGATAATGGAGTGGAGAGTATGCTTGGGAAATTTGTGGATGACACCAAGATGGGAGGGGTTGCAAGCATTTTGGAGAATAGTATTAGAATTCAAAACAACCTCAACAAATTGGAGAATTAGTCTAAATTCAACAAGATGAAAATTAATAAAGAAAAGTGCAAGGTACTTCACTTAGGAAGGAAAAATGAAATGCACAACTACAAAATGGGGAATAACTGGCCAGTGGTTAGTACTCTGAGAAGGATCTGGGGTTCAGAGTGGATCAATATGATGCAATTGCAACAAACAACAACAAAAAGATAATATTCTGGGCTATATTAACTGTCTCATTCTATTCAGCCTGGTGAGGCCTAGATCAGCAGTTCTCAACCAGGGGGGGCAGGGAGGGTGTCTGCGAACCCTTTTGGGGGGGGCCACAGAGCTCCACGGCTGAAACCCAGTGCCCCAAGACCCCCCTCCCCCCAAGCCAGGAGCGGTGTGGGGCTGAATCTGGTGGGGGCCCCCCCATCCCCCAAGCCGGGAGCGGTGCAGGGCTGAAGTCAGGAGCCTCAGCGCTCTCCCCCGCACCCGCTGAAGCTGGGAGCGCCCCCCCCCCGCACACACACACAAGCCCATACACAGCCCCTAGCTATCCCCGCCCTGCACCCTGAGCTACCCTCTGTTCACAAACTGCCCTTAGCTACCCCCTGCTGCACACTGAGCTACCCCCCTGCCAGCACCCTGAGCTACCCCCATCACTTCACACAGTCCCTAGATCCCCCCTCCCTATACCCTGAGTGGTTTTCAAACTTTTTGAACTGAGTCCTCCCTTTGAGTTATATTTTTTGGTTGCATCCTCCCACAGCCCAGACAGGACTTAGAAACTTTTTGAAAATCTTACCCCACGTCTTCACTAGGAAAGTATGAGTCACATTAAAGGCAAGATATTTAACTAGAAGATACGTCCCCTTATGGCAGTTGCTTTGTACTTACAGTCTAATATAGCAATTAAACCATTAGAGCTCATATTACTTTTTTGCAAGGCCTTACACTCAACTTGATGGCATTTCTGTTTGGATGTAACTCAATAACTTTTGAATGCCCCATTCAAACAGTTTCAAAATTTCAGGGAGTGTTCTATGCATCCCTGGGCAGATATTTATAGATTTTGGTAAAAATCAGAAAAAAATAAAGGGGAACACACTGAGCCCCTGGCATGTAGTTAGCAGAGCAACCCATTTTAGCCATCTAACGGTTGGTTGAGGGCAGCCATTACATGCTGACACCCTGAAGGAGGAAAGAGAATAAGAATGGGAAGGAAGAGAGAGATAAGGAGGATGGAAATGGGTGCGCAACAGAGTCTCTGGCAGGAGGTGAGGAATAGGTGTGCACACAGAGCCCCTGGCAATGGTGCGGGTGGGGGGAAGTGAATAGAGGACCCTTGTACCCGGCAGAAGGGGAAAATAAGGGACATGGGGAGTCCCTAGCATGGGGGTTGCAGGGAGTCCCGGAAATAGAAGAGGATGGCAAACTGGGAGCTTGTGGGGAAGAATAGAAGAATGCAAGGAGTATTGAGTGTGTGCAATGCTTCCTTATAGAAGCAACAAACTGCACAACCCGCTAGTCAAATTTCCTTGGAAAACTAAATTGTCAGCAGTGAGTCAGAATCTTCCTTGGAGTATATCTCCAGTTAGTGACACCTCAGGTGGCACCACAGGGTCAACAATGGAAAAGAGAGGTGGGATCACTTCAGAGCAACATATGGCACTCCTTCCCACACCACTGTTTGAGCCCTTCTTGACTTGGGAGAGAACTGAACTCTGGTGCCACAAGGCTAGCCTGATTTCCCTTATATATTTTAATGTGGCTGTATTCTGAAAAGCAATCCTAAAAACTACACTGCAGGGTCCCATGTTCAATGTGGGAACGATTTCTGTATCAAGTGTACTCCATTTACAAGCAAAGACATCATGACTGCCAGTCATTTAAACTCAAGCTGATTTCTTTCCATCTTGCACATCACCGCTGATAATAAAGGTTTTGCAGGCCAAATAAAGCCTGCCTTTATATCTGATCAGTTTCACTGCCTTTCACATAATACATCACACAGTTGTAATTGCCTGGAATTTAGATTGTTTATGAGGCACAAGAAAACAGAGTTTAGCTCACTTAATTATTTTAGCTATGCAGTGCTTATGAGTAAAACATTTTTGGCATTAAAGTCAGCAAACCTAACCTTGAATATATGGGTCCATTGAGTAGACTGGTACCATTAAGTGTCATTTTTCAGAGTAGACTTTAAGATGATGCTTTCAAAACCTGTGGCTCATAATCAATGCCTTTGTTTACTATCGCATCATGGCAGAATTATTTATATGTTTTGTAAGAAGGATGGTGATTTCATACCCATTAACATAAGGTATACGATCAAGGGAGAGGACCCAGATTGTCAGATGGTATTTTGGACAATCTGCACCCCAAGGATAGACTATTCAAGGAGTAGTACATGCTAGTTCTTTCAGTTCTAAAAATAACTGATTTTCTAAAGTGACAGTCAATCCTAACTCCATTATTCAAATCTTGATTAAATCTAATGTCTCGTGTGTTTCTTAATCAGCCTGCCTCAAGCAATTATTTCAAGAATAATGTCTTAAAGACTTTTTCCAATACTGAAAAGATCCTGCTTTAGTTTTCATGCAGCAAAAAGCACCAATCATATTGAAATGATTACCGAAAGGCCTCTTTTTACTCAAATACTTGGCAAGGCACTACAGTATTTTCTGTCTGTTTCTTCCGTGTAAAAATGAATTGAAATCCAACTATAATGAAGTCCTAAAACAAAGCCATTCAGCACCTACAAATGAAGCAAACCCAGAAAGGATGCATCTTAAACAAGTAATTTTTCAATTTGTGCCAACATTAGTAAAAATATTCTGAAAGAATGAATTTTTATTTACTTTTGTAATCATACTAGGGTGGAGGAGAAAGTGAATGAAAAAAGGTATTTTAACATTCTTTGTTGCCAGTGGTTCTTCCACACCAGTCTCTGACTACTAAGCATCTGGTAACTATTTAAACCCTGTATATAAATGCAAAATGAATACTGTGCAATTTAACAGACATGTTAGAGAATGCTGTGTTGGCTGCATGCCAGTTGCCACGGAAACTGATGGGATGCACGTGCTGCAAGTGAACCTGCATCTTTCAAATTGGTATACTGAGTAAAAGAAAATAAATTAACAGGTAAAAATATATTATTTCTGAATCCTTGGACAGCAACTTCTAATGATAAGATCTGCCTAGTCATCTCTTCAGATAGAACACAAACTACAAGCCATACAGAAAAGGGTTGGAGGAAGAAGCGAGGAACCAAGGAATCTTTGCTAAAAAGTTGTGTCCAAAGGCACATTTGAAGATAAAGCTTCCAGTCTACAATGTTCTGAGACTGTATCAAGAGATGACCATACAAACCACTTACACTTGTGACAGTGATTTCATACCCATTAACATATGGGTATAAGATCAAGGGAGAGAACCCAGGCCCCAGAGAGAAGGAGAGGGATACCATAAAACTTTAGAGCCAAAAAGTTATCAAGTGCCATATTTCCCTCTCAGATTGGGGCTGTGGGCAAAAATGAATAAGAGAAGTCTCCTGATTGACAATGAACAAAGATATGAAAGGTACTGTATTAGTGTAAGCAAGTGTCTTGGTGAACACTGAGGACAGGTCTACATTCCAATGTAAACATCCATGGTTAACAGAACTGCCATTAGAAGACTCAGGGTTTGTAAACCATGGGCTTGATCATCTACACTCATTTATAACCCTAGGTTAGGAATTGCTGAACCCTAAGTCTCAACCTGGGGCTCCAGCATCTACACTGCAGGCCCCAGTCCAACCACCCATACCCCAGACTATGTGGCACCCTCCTAAAGTGTGACCACTCTAACCTTTTGTTCATCGTGCAGTGTGGGAAAACTTTACTGTCCAGAGGACAACGAAAGTTGGCCAATGGAATACTTTTGGTGGATTCCCAGAACACGAGTCTAGTGGGGCAGCATCTACACTGCAAATCAACAGGGCTTAAACCCTGGATCCTGGATTAACTCAGACTTGGACCCTTCACCCCCTTAGGGTCCTGGGTTAAGCTCTGGTTTAGTGCAATTTATGTGTAGATGGAAGGGTGAGGGTTAGGCTTGAGCCTGAGTTTGAACCCTGGGGTTACACTGCAGCGTAGACATACCTACACAATGGAGGGCTGATGGTTCCCTAACCTGTTTTATTTGAAAGTACATAGTAGCAACCAAAGGAAAGTTTTGCTTCCAAGCCTGGGCAGCTGGAATGAACAAAAGACGGTTACTCACCTGTAGTAACTGGTGTTCTTCGAGATGTGTTGCTCCTATCCATTCCATGTAGGTGTGCGCGCCGCGCGTGCACGGCTCTCCGGAACATTTTTACCCTAGCAACTCCGGCGGGCCGGCTGGCGCCCCCTGGAGTGGCGCCGTCAAGGCGCCCCTTATACACCTCAGCCGGCCCGTCCGCTCCTCAGTTCCTTCTTGCCGGCTATTCCGACAGTGGGGAAGGAGGGCGGGTCTGGAATGGATAGGAGCAACACATCTCGAAGAACACCAGTTACTACAGGTGAGTAACCGTCTTTTCTTCTTCGAGTGATTGCTCCTATGCATTCCATGTAGGTGATTCCCAAGCCTTACCTAGGCGGTGGGGTCGGAATGAGACGTGGCGGAGTGTAGCACCGCAGAGCCGAAGGCTGCGTCGTCTCGGGACTGCTGCACCAACGCATAATGGGAAGCGAAGGTGTGGACGGAAGACCAGGTGGCCGCTCGACAGATGTCCTGGATGGGAACGTGGGCCAGGAAGGCGGCTGACGAGGCGTGCGCCCTTGTCGAGTGTGCGGTGAGCCGGCACGGGGGGACGCGAGCAAGTTCGTAGCACGCCCGTATGCAGGATGTCACCCAGGAAGAAATCCGTTGAGATGAAACAGGCTCGCCTTTCATGCGCTCCGCAATTGCTTGCGACAAAGAGCTGGGAGGAACGCCGGAAGGACTTAGTTCGGTCAATGTAAAAGGCGAGGGCCCTACGGACGTCGAGGGTGTGGAGCTGCTGCTCACGAGGTGAGGCGTGCGGCTTTGGAAAGAAGACCGGGAGGAAGATCTCCTGATTAAGATGAAAGGCCGACACCACCTTTGGGAGGAAGGCCGGGTGTGGCCGAAGCTGCACTTTGTCCGCGTGGAAGACGGTATATGGGGGACCCGCCGTCAGGGCGCGGAGTTCGGATACTCGTCTGGCGGATGTGATTGCCACGAGGAAGGCCGTCTTCCAGGTGAGATGGAGGAGGGAGCAGGAGGCCATGGGCTCGAAGGGCGGGCGCATCAGCTGGGTGAGAGCCAGGTTCAGATCCCACGTAGGAGCCGGCGGCCGCACTTGCGGGTAGAGGCGGTCCAACCCCTTGAGGAAGCGGGCAACCATGGGGTTGGAAAACACGGAGCGACCATCTACAGCAGGCCGGAAGGCCGAAAGCGCCGCCAGGTGTACCCTCAGGGACGAGATCGCGAGACCTTGGCCTTTCAGGTACCAGAGGTAGTCAAGGACCGTCTGGAGAGGGGTCGAGAAGGGGTTAAGACCTTGCTGATCGCACCAAAGGGCAAAGCGTTTCCACTTTGCCAGGTAGGTAGAGCGTGTGGACGGTTTTCTGCTTTCAAGGAGAACTTGCTGCACCGCCGCAGAACAGGTCCTCTCCGCGTCGGTCAACCACTCAGGAACCAGGCTGTAAGATGCAGCGACTGCAGGTTCGGGTGACAAAGCCTGCCGAGGTCCTGAGAGATGAGATCCGGCCATAACGGTAGGGGAATGGGATCCCGGATCGATAGCTCGAGGAGCAGGGTATACCAGTGCTGCCTCGGCCAGGCCGGAGCGACGAGTATGACGCGGGCCTTGTCCCTCCGTAGCTTGAGCAGTACTCGGTGGACTAGCGGGAACGGCGGGAAGGCGTATAGAAGGGGACCCGTCCAGGACATGAGGAACGCATCGGAGATGGAGTCCGGAGCCCGACCCTGGTACGAACAGAACCTGTGGCACTTCCTGTTGGTCCTGGAGGCAAACAGGTCTATTTGGGGAAATCCCCACCTTTGGAAGATGGTGCGGGCTACGTCGGGGCGAAGGGACCACTCGTGGGCAGCGAAAGACCGGCTCAGACGGTCGGCCAGCGTGTTCTGCACCCCTGGTAGAAAGAACGCTTCGAGGCGAATCGAGTGGGTTACACACAGGTCCCATAGGAGCATCGCCTCCTTGCACAGCGGGGAGGATCGGGCCCCGCCCTGTTTGTTCAGATAGAACATGGCTGCCGTGTTGTCCGTGTATACCGCGACGCAGCGGTCCCGGAGGTGTGCAAGAAAGGCGAGACAAGCCAAGCGGATCGCTCTCAATTCCCTGACGTTGATGTGCAGGGAGAGCTCCTGGGCCGACCAGAGGCCCTGAGTGTGCAGGTCTCCCATGTGAGCCCCCCATCCAAGCGCCGAGGCGTCTGTGGTCAGGGTGACCGACGGGCGAGGGGGGCGAAACGGAACCCCGGCGCAGACCACCTCCTGATGCAGCCACCAGGTGAGCGTCTGGAGAGTGGGGTCCGAGACCGTGACCACCAGATCTAGAGGGTCGCGGTGGGGCCGGTACACCGAAGTCAGCCACATCTGGAACGGACGGAGCCTCAGCCTCGCGTTCGCGGTCACAAAGGTGCACGCAGCCATGTGGCCCAGCAGGCGAAGGCAGGACCGGGCCGTCGTGGAAGGGAAGGCTTGTAAGCTGCGAATGAGCGAGACCATTGTCTCGTGTCGAGAACGAGGGAGGCAGGCCCTGGCGAGGGTGGAGTCGAGGACTGCTCCTATGAACTCCAATCGCTGTGTCGGCAGTAATTGGGACTTCTCGGCATTGACGAGGAGGCCGAGAGACCGGAACAGGTGCAGTATCTCTGACACCTGGGCTGTCACCAGTTCTTGAGATCGCCCACGGATCAGCCAGTCGTCGAGATAGGGGTATACGTGGATTCTGCGACGACGGAGAGTTGCGGCCACGACCGCCATGCACTTGGTGAACACCCTCGGGGCAGTGGAGAGGCCAAAGGGTAACACCGCAAACTGGTAGTGGGTCGCGTTGACCATGAAGCGCAGGAAGCGTCTGTGGGGGGGGTAAATCGCCACATGAAAGTAAGCGTCTTTCATGTCGAGGGCGGCAAACCAGTCTCCCGGATCCAAGGAAGGGATAATGGACCCCAAGGTTACCATCCGAAACTTGAGCTTGCAGAGGTATCTGTTCAGCTCCCGGAGGTCCAAGATGGGACGAAGACCTCCTTTCGCCTTGGGGATGAGGAAATATCTGGAGTAGAATCCCCTGCCCCGCCTGCAGGGAGGCACCTCCTCGATAGCACCCGCGCTCAACAGAGCCTGCACCTCCTGTATGAGGACTTGCTCGTGAGAGGGGTCCCTGAAGAGGGACGGGGAAGGTGGGTGGGAGGGGGGGGGCGAAAGAAACTGTAGGCGGTAGCCGTGCTGGATGGTGCTGAGGACCCAGCTGTCCGATGTTATAGCAGACCACGCCGGAAGGAAGCGGGCAAGGCGATTGGAAAACAAAAGGGGTGGATCCTGGGGGGAGAGTGATGGGCCGTCCTCGGGCGTCCCGTCAAAAGGCCGGCTTTTGGCCTTGCGGAGCCTTGGACGAGTTCTGCGCCTGGTTGCGCCGCCCCCCTGACGGTCTACGGCGGAAGGGGGCCGTTCGGCGGTTGTTAAACGGCCGAGACCTGGCCTGGTTGAAGGGACGGTAGGGCTGTTGGCGGAACGAACGCCTCTGCGTGGCCGGCGTGTGCATACCCAGAGTTCGTATCGCAACCCTCCCATCCTTTAGGGACTGGATTCTGGCATCCGTTTTCTCAGAAAACAGCCCCTTCGTGTCAAACGGGAGGTCCTGGAGGGTGTACTGGACCTCAGGTGGGAGGGTGGAAGATTGTAGCCACGCAATGCGGCGCATCGTCACCCCGGATGCTACCGTTCGAGCCCCTGAGTCTGCTGCGTCTACGGCCGCTTTGATCAGTGTTCTGGAGGCTAACTTGCCCTCCTCCAGCAGCGCTGAGAATTCAGGGCGGGATTCCGGAGGGGTTAGCTCCGTGAACTTCGCAAGGCACCCCAAGATATTAAAAGTGTATCTGGATAAGAGGGCCATCTGGTTGGCGACACGGAGTTGGAGGCCTCCCGCCGAATAGATTTTACGCCCTAATAAGTCCATGCGCCGGGCGTCCTTCGCCTTCGGCGCAGCGGCAGGTTGACCGTGTCGTTCGCGGTCATTGACCGATTGGACCACCAGCGAGTCCGGGGTGGGGTGGACGTACAAGTATTCGTAGCCCTGGGGCGGGACGGAATACTTCCTTTCGACGCCTCGCGCCGTGGGGGCAACGGAGGAGGGCGACTGCCAGATAGTGGCACTGTTCTTCTGAATGGTGCGAATGAACGGGAGCGCCACTCTGACAGGGGCGTCATCTCCCACAACGTCCGTAATCGGGTCCTCGACTTCTTGCACCTCCTCTATGGGCAAGTTAATGGCCTTTGCCACCCTTCGGAGAAGGTCCTGGTGTGCCCTGAGGTCAATGGGCGGGGGTCCCGATGGCGAGGCCCCCGCTACCGCCTCATCTGGAGAGGACGACGAGGAGTGGCCCGGGAGCACCTCCTCCTGCTGGTGCTCGCCCACCTGGTGATCTGGCCGCAGCGAGTCCTGGCCCAAAGAAGGGTCGTGGGCGGCGGCTTGCGTCGGTGGGGACGGGGGGGCTCGACTAACGGTGGCCACCGGCACCGATGGTGCCGAGCCCGGCTGCCTGGGTGGCAGGGGAGGCCCCTGTTCATATTGCGCCCAGGGCACCCAATGTCCCCAATACTGGGGTCCATGATCCGGGGGAACGGAACCGGCTCTGAAATCCACCGCACTGCCTTGGGGTGAGGCTACAGAGGGTTCCCTGGAGGGCCAGGGTGGAGCCGTGGCGATGCCTGGGCGGGCGTCCAGCGCCGGCGTGAGACGATCCTCCGGTGCCGAGGGTCGGTGCCGGGCGTCTCGGGGGTTCAGTGGCGAGCGGGACCTGTGCTGCGCACGGTGCCGGGAGCCGGATCTCCGGTGCCGGGAGCCAGATCGACGGCGTCGGGAGCTGGATCTCCGGTGCCAAGAAGGGGAGCGGCGGCGGCGGGAGCTCGACCGGCGACGTCGGGAGCTCGACCGGCGGTGCCGGGAACCGGACCTCGAGCGGGATCTGCGGCGCCTCGAACGGCTGCGCGAGTCCCGATGTCCGCGGTGCCTGGACGCGGACCTGCTGCGGTGCCGGTGACTTCGTGACCGGGACCTGGAGCGCCGCCGGGAGTACGACCGGCCCCGCGATGGAGAGCGGTGCCGGGACTGCGACCGGTGCCGGGACGCTGAGCGGCGTCGCGATGGCGATTTACGGCGGGATGGGGAGCGGTGCCTCGGTGACCTTCGCCGGGAGATAGACCGGGATCGAGACCGGATTCTGGAGCCACGGTCGCCACGGTCGCCCGGAGATGAGGGGCGCACCATCGCTGGCTTGCCGAGGGACTTGAATGTCCGCACCAGTGGTGCCGGCGGCTGATATGACGGGGCCGTCGCCTCGATCAGCTCTCTTGCCGTCGCGAACGCCTCCGGCGTCGACGGGATCCTCAGCTCCTCCTCGGTGGGCACCGGGGAGCTGGGCGGAACCGGACTCGACGGGCCAGGCGGCGCCGGAGTCAACGGTGCGGTGCACTTAGCGTGCACTGCCTCAGCCTGCACCGTTTTCGTCGGAGGCGGCTGGGCTGACGGCTTTCGCTGCTGTTTTGCGGCAGCCGTCTTCGGCGCCTTGTGCTTCCTCCCCGGGGAGAGGGAGCGGTGCCGGGTCTTTGGTGCCGGCTCGGTGCCGGAGCGGCTCGGTGCAGTCGGAGCGCTGCTTGTCGAGGCGGTTTTCGGTGCCGCTGGAGCTGGCGCCGGAGGTTGGAGCGCAGACTCCATCAGTAAGTGCTTCAGCCTAGAGTCTCTCTCTTTCCTCGTACGAGGTTTAAAGGCTATGCAGATAGAGCACTTATCTGTCCGATGCGACTCTCCGAGGCAGCGGAGGCAAGAGTCGTGCGGGTCGCTAACCGGCATAGGCCGCTGGCAAGCCGCACAGGGCTTGAAACCCGGTGCTCCGGGCATAAGCCCGCACCGGGGCGGAAGAAGAGGGGCAAACCCTCTAATTCCGTAACTATTGACACTATTAACACTAAATATATATATAACTATAACAAGAACTGAACTAACTACTAAAACTATCTACACTAGAACTATGGAGAAATACTAGGGTTGTGGAGGTAAGGGAGCACTCCACTGTTCCAACTGGCCGTCACGGGCGGGAAGAAGGAACTGAGGAGCGGACGGGCCGGCTGAGGTGTATAAGGGGCGCCTTGACGGCGCCACTCCAGGGGGCGCCAGCCGGCCCGCCGGAGTTGCTAGGGTAAAAATGTTCCGGAGAGCCGTGCACGCGCGGCGCGCACACCTACATGGAATGCATAGGAGCAATCACTCGAAGAAGAACCCACTGTACTGCTCTAGACTCTTCCTACCTTCTTGCCCACCCAGAAGTAAAGCTAAATAGCTAAAATAGATTTGGCTGGTTTGCTATCCTCTACATCTTTAGCCACACACTGAGAAAGTGTTTATCTTATTTTGCAGAAGAAGAATTGTACAGTATTGTATATTTAACATACAGTGTGCAAGGTTACAAATTATCATAATGGCATATGCACAAGAAGGCACAGTTAAGGCTGAATGCACTTTCAACCTTATATTTCACATTTTCTGACAATTAACTATTTAAGCACATAATTATTATTATTATTATTAAAGTTAACAACACCACCACAAAATTTTGTATTTTAATTACTGCTTAGCATTGCTAGGTTCAAGATGACTCCTTGGATGATGTCCCAATTAAGCAGAATGTACAGTATGAACCATAACTATGTCATACATGCCACGCAGTATTTGTGTAGAATCAATTAAAATGAACAATATCCTGCGATTTGGCAGATGTAGAATAAATATGAAATTAAAGAACCAATTTAAGATAAACTCTGATTAAGGAAATATATGTGGCGTAAAGAAAGGCCCTGAATAGTAAGCAAATGGTAGGCCTTGAAAACAGTGAGTTATAAGGACAGAAGGAATAGAGCAAGGAGGATCATAGAATCATAGAATCTCAGGGTTGGAAGGGACCTCAGGAGGTCATCTAGTCCAACCCCCTGCTCAAAGCAGGACCAAACCCAACTAAAACATCCCAGCCAGGGCTTTGTCAAGCCTGACCTTAAAAACCTCTAAGGAAGGAGATTCCACTACCTCCCTAGGTAACCCATTCCAGTTCTTCACCACCCTACTACTGAAAAAGTTTTTCCTAATATCCAGCCTAAACCTGCCCCTCTGCAACTTGAGACCATTACTCCTTGTTCTGTCATCTTCTACCACTGAGAACAGTCTAGATCCAGCCTCTTTGGAACCCCCTTTCAGGTAGGTGAAAGCAGCTATCAAATCCCCCCTCATTCTTCTCTTCTGCAGACTAAACAATCCCAGTTCCCTCAGCCTCTCCTCATAAGACATGTGCTCCAGCCCCCTAATCATTTTTGTTGCCCTCCGCTGGACTCTCTGCAATTAATCCACATCCTTCTTGTAGTGTGGGGCCCAAAATTGGACACAGTACTCCAAATGAGGCCTCACCAGTGCTGAGTAGAGGGCAATGATCACATCCCTCGATCTGCTGGAAATGCCCCTACTTATACACCCCAAAATGCCATTAGCCTTCTTGGCAACAAGGGCACACTGTTGACTCATATTCAGCTTTTCGTCCACCGTAACCCCTAGGTCCTTTTCTGCAGAACTGCTGCCCAGCCATTCGGTCCCTAGTCTGTAGCAGTGTATGGGATTCTTCCGTCCTAAGTGCAGGACTCTGCACTTGTCCTTGTTGAACCTCATCATATTTCTTTTGGCCCAATCCTCTAATTTCTCTAGGTCCCTCTGTATCCTAGCCCTACCCTCCAGCGTATCAACCACTCCTCCCAGTTTAGTGTCATCTGCAAACTTGCTAAGGGTGCAGTCCACACCATCCTCCAGATCGTTAATAAAGATATTGAATAAAACCGGCCCCAGCACCGACCCTTGGGGCACTCCACTTGATACCGGCTGCCAACTAGACATGGAACCATTGATCACTACCCGTTGAGCCCGACCATCTAGCCAGTTTTCTATCCACCTTACCGTCCATTCATCCAGCCCATACTTCTTTAACTTGCTGGCAAGAATACTGTGGGAGACTGTATCAAAAGCTTTGCTAAAGTCCAGAAATAGTACATCCACTGCTTTCCCCTCATCCGCAGAGCCGGTTATCTCGTCATAGAAGGCAATTAGGTTAGTCAGGCATGACTTCCCCTTGGTGAATCCGTGCTGACTGTTCCTGATCACTTTCCCCTCCTTTAAGTGGTTCAGGATTGATTCCTTGAGGACCTGTTCCATGATTTTTCCAGGGACTGAGGTGAGACTGACTGGCCTGTAGTTCCCTGGATCTTCCTTCTTCCCTTTTTTAAAGATGGGCACTACATTAGCTTTTTTCCAGTCATCCGGGACCTCCCCTGATCGCCATGATTTTTCAAAGATAACGGCCAATGGCTCTGCAATCTCATCAGCCAACTCCTTTAGCACCCTCGGATGCAGCGCATCTGGCCCCATGGACTTGTGCTCGTCCATGGGGCCAGACTATTCCTAAATAGCCCCGAACTACTTCTTTCTCCACAGAGAGCTGGTCACCTCCTCCCCATACCGTGCTGCAGAGTGCAGCTCTCTGGGAGCTGACCTTGTCTGTGAAGACAGAGGCAAAAAAAGCATTGAGTACACTAGCTTTCTCCACATCCTCTGTCACTAGGTTCCCTCCCTCATTCAGCAAGGGGCCCACACTTTCCTTGACTTTCTTCCTGTTGCTAACATACCTAAAGAAACCCTTCTTGTTACTCCTAACATCTCCAGCTAGCTGCAACTCCAAGTGTGATTTGGCCTTCCTGATTTCACACCTGCATGCCTGGTTTAAACAAATAATTAATAAAATAAGTTTCTAAAAAGATGGCCCCTGACCAAAAGGGATGACTACAGATGGTTTTAAGACAGACAAAGAATCTTTCTTAGAAGGAGTCAACATGGACCTTTCTACTCCACATACCAGTGTCATCAAAAATTAGGGCGCAAAGGAAAAATTAGGGCGCAAAGGAAAAATTGTTGTCAGCAGGAGGAAGAGATGTGGAGGAAAAGCCTTCGGAAATCATAGAATATCAGGGTTGGAAGGGACCTGAGGAGGTCATCTAGTCCAACCCTCTGCTCAAAGCAGGACCAATCCCCAACTAAATCATCCCAGACAGGGCTTTGTCAAGCCTGACCTTAAAACCTTCTAAAGAAGAAGGAGATTCCACCACCCATTCCAGTGCTTCACCACCCTCCTAGTGAAAAAGGTTTTCCTAATATCCAACCTAAACCTCCCCCACTGCAACTTGAGACCATTACTCCTTGTTCTGTCATCTTCTACCACTGAGAACAGTCTAGATCCATCCTCTTTGGAACTCCCTTTCAGGTAGCTGAAAGCAGCTATCAAATCCCGCCTCATCCTTTTCTTCTGCAGACTAAGCAATCCCAGTTCCCTCAGCCTCTCCTCATAAGTCATGTGCTCCAGCCCCCTAATCATTTTTGTTGCCCTCCGCTGGACTCTCTCCAATTTATCCACATCCTTCTTGTAGCGTGGGGCCCAAAACTGGACACAGTACACTCCAGATGAGGCCTCACCAATGCTGAATAGAGGGGAATGATCAGGTCCCACAATCTGCTGGCAATGCCCCTACTTATACAGCTCGAAATGCCGTTAACCTTCTTGGCAACAAGGGCAAATTGTTGACTCGTATCCAGCTTCTCGTCCACTGCAACCCCTAGGTCCTTTTCTACAGAACTGCTTCCTAGTAATTTGGTCCCTAGTCTATAGCAGTGCATGGGATTCTTCCATCCTAAGAGCAGGATTCTGCACTTATCCTTGTTGAACCTCATCAGATTTCTTTTGGCCCAATCCTCTAATTTGTCTAGGTCCGTCTGTATCCTATCCCTACTCTCCAGCGTATCTATAGCTCCTCCCAATTTAGTGTCATTTGCAAACTTGCTGAGGGTGCAATCCACGCCATCCTCCAAATCATTAATGAAGATATTGAACAAAACCGGCCCCAGGACTGACCCATGGGGCACTGCTTGATACTGGCTGCCAACCAGACATGGAGCCATTGATCGCTACCCATTGAGCCCAATGATGTAGCCAACTTTCTATCCACCTAATAGTCCATTCTTCCAGCCCAGACTTCTTTAACTTGCTGGCAAGAATACTGTGGGAGACCGTATCAAAAGCTTTGCTAAAGTCAAGGAATAACATGCCCACTGCTTTCCCCGCATCCACAAAGCCAGTTATCTCATCATAGAAGGCAATTAGGTTAGTCAGGCATGATTTGCCCTTGGTGAATCCATGCTGACTGTTCCTGATCACTTTCCTCTCCTCTAAGTGCTTCAGAATTGATTCCTTGAGGGCCTGGCTCCATGATTTTTCCAGGGACTGAGGTGAGGCTGACTGGCCTGTTGTTCCCCGGATCCTCCTCCTTCCCTTTTTTAAAGATGGACACTACATTAGCCTTTTTCCAGTCATCCGGGACCTCCCACCATCGCCATGAGGGGGAGGGATAGCTCAGTGGTTTGAGCATTGGCCTGCTCACCCCAGGGTTGTGAGTTCAATCCTTGAGGGGGCCATTTGGGGATTGGTCCTGCTTTGAGCAGGGGGTTGGACTAGATGATCTCCTGAGGTCCCTTCCAACCCTAATAATCTATGATTCTATGGCCAATGGTTCTGCAATCACATCCGCCTACTCCTTTAGCACCCTCGGATGCAGTGCATCCGGCTCCATGGATTTGTGCTCATCCAGCTTTTCTAAATAGTCCTGAACCACCTCTTTCTCCACAGAGGGCTGGTCACCTCCTCTCCATACTGTGCTGCGCAGTGCAGCAGTCTGGGAGCTGACCTTATTTGTGAAGACAAATGCAAAAAAAGCATTGAGTACATTAGCTTTTTCCACATCCTCTGGCACTAGGTTGCCTCCCTCATTCAGTAAGGGGCCTACACTTTCTTTGACTTTCTTCGTGTTGCTAACATACCTGAAGAAACCCTTCTTGTTACTCTTAACATCTCTTGCTAGCTGCAACTCCAAGTGTGATTTGGCCTTCTTGATTTCACTCCTGAATGCCTGAGAAATATTTTTATCTCCTCCCTGGTCATTTGTCCAATCTTCCACTTCTTGTAAGCTTCTTTTTTGTGTTTAAGATCAGCAAGGATTTCACTGTTAAGCCAAGCTGATCGCCTGCCATATTTACTATCCTTTCTACACATCGGGATGGTTTGTTCCTGTAACCTCAACAAGGATTCTTTAAAATACAGCCAGCTCTCCAGGACTCCTTTCCCCCTCATGTTATTCTCCCAGGGGATCCTGCCCATCAGAAAGGAGATTTAATCTAGATAAGATTTATAGACTGGAAGTAAGGGTAAACTGTCTCAAACTGGTTTTTAGCTGAAGTCAGTAATTGGCAATGACATTGTTTTTTTATACCCTTTAATAAACAAGTGAACTCTTAGATTTCATTACTAATACCTACCTGACCAAGCTGGAGCCAACCAATATGGGATAAGCACCCATGCTATTAGCCTGTTTGTAAATATCTTGATCAAATGTTTTGTTATTAGGGTGTAGTAAATTGCTTATTATTTAGGCTTTTTAGGTATGTTTAGAGCAATTGTATAATACCATTTGAACTTTTAATCATACATTCCTTTATTAAATCTAATTAGTGTCATGGTAATACCCTGCTTAAATAATAATTCCAACAGTAGAGTAACCTTTGTTAGTTCATATATGAAATCTCTCACACACTTTTTTTTAAATTTACACAACTTACTTAAAATCAGTCACAAGGCTAATTTTGAATCCAAATTTACACTGCAAATACATAACCAGATGAGAACTGTATAATTTTACATTTAGTTAGAGCAGATAAATAGGGTTAAATCATGTAAACAAAGGTTCACGTTGTGGAAGGAAAAGCAGTAGGTAACATTCTACTAACGCTATCAAAGTTTCTCACTCTCAAATTAGGTTTCATCAGAAACTGAAAAATGACCATGTTATAGTCTCTAGAGCAATATAATGAAGGTCAAAGAAGAAAAGGAATAATCTTTTTTGCTTTTTCAACTAAAGATCATTAATAAGCCGCATAAAGTACTTCTGTTTTCAAAGGGTTCTATTCCAAACACCTTCTGTGCACTGAACAATGGGTTGTTAATTTGCCTTTCATTCAGCCTACAGTGTGTGGGCACTAATGCCTGGCCCCTCCCAACCTGAACTCTTAAAAGAAGCTGAATCTCCTAGTTTTACCAACAGTCCTTATGCCTACTTGTAGTAGGCAACTAAGTTATATGGTTGGGAAATCACTCCAAAATATAGGTGCTCATGCTGCAGTATTTGTAGAAGTAACTCAAAATATTGACAAAGATTTTGAATTTGAACAAGTACATCAACATGTACTTTTGCTCTTCAGCACTGCACTAGAACACAGTTTTATTCATTTTATCATCCCTAAACATTTTTGATAACGTAGCTGTTGGGTTTTATTGCAACCATTTGCTTTAATGCAAATTAAGACAACTGTTATTTACTTGGGGTCCAGGTCCCTAAAATATCACACATACATTTCAAAATTGCATTCTCCATCTCTATATAAACTATGAATATCAAACACTTGGTTGGGAGCTCACTGTTTTGCTGGGCTACATTTCTGTTGTCTCTCTAATACTTCATATTGTAACTTCACAAGAAAATGTAATGCTCTAGAGCAGTAGTTCTCAATCTTTCCAGACTACTTTATCCCTTTCAGGAGTCTGATTTGTCTTGCATACCCTAAGTTTCATCTCACTTAAAAACTACTTGCTTACAAAATCAGAAATAAAAATACAAAAGTGTCACAGCACACTATTACTGACAAATTGCTGACTTTCTCATTTTTATCATATAATTATAAAATAAATCAATTGGAATAGATTGTACTTACATTTCAGTGTGATACTTGAGCCTGTTTCACTTGTGAGCCTTGTCTGAAGCCTGAGCCCTGCCACCCGGGACTGAAGTATGTAACTTAGCATCTTGCTACCCCCTAATCCCAGTCCTGTACTTGAAATCTCCCTAAACCCATCCTGCAACCCCCAGGTTGAGAACCACTGATCTAGATGAGTTGAATACCCCTTGGAAGACCTCTGCATACCCCTGTGGGTACATGTACTCCTGGTTGAGAACCACTGCTCTCCAGGTCAATCTGTCAGTAACCAATATGACAATAGTGTTGTCACCCAAATTTATTACCCTGTTGCAAACAAGGCAATAAATTCTAAAAATATGTTTCTAGAGAAAATTAATATTCCTTTCAACTCTCAAATTAGGTTTCAACAGAAATTTCCCCTGAAATATGAAATAAAATTAAACAACATTTTTGCCATATGTGGAGCTTGAAGTTTTTCTTCAGCTAGGTTAAAATCCCACACGTTGCCCAAAATGAGACCCTGGAAGAACAGGTATCTATCCAAAAACCACATTCTGCAAATCTCCAATAAAATTTTAGATAACGGCTAATGGGCCACAAAAGCTGTGGCTCTCCAAAGGATTCTCATCATCCAGTGATTACACAGAATGAAAATCTGTTTTTTGTTCCCCAAGTGCACTGTTATGAGAAGATGAAAATGGTTTCAGAAAAGCACCCTTGAAAAATATATCTAAGAAGGGAGTTTGCCATTATTCTTGTGTACTGCTACTAACTTCCATTTCAGAGCCAATAGCCATAATAAGTCGGACCACTATCAATCCCAAGAGATTCTCCCTGCCAGAAATGCAGGGAAAGCATTATGGTAATGCAGAAGTGCACATCAGGAGGAACAAAATAAACAGACCTCAGGTCTCCTCAGTCCTGGTATAGTCAAGTAATTCATTTTGAAGATTATCCCACTGGACCAAAATGTTTATTCTGAGATTTATTATGGAATTTCCTACTACCACCACCAACTAAAAAGCCAGCTTCAGAAAAACCTACCTCAACTGTAAAAAGAGATGGAACATTTTCCCAAATCTTATCTTATATAAATCAACAGAGTAGTCATCTGAGCATGGAAAAAACACAGGTGAGACAGAATGGCATTTGGAGGAGTTGCACTACCTGTTGCACTACCACTAATGCAATTCTATTCATAGTATCAATGGTGTGAGCACTAGTGTAGACAGGGCACTGGTTTCCCCCCTTTCTTTCTTCCTGTCACTTTGCGGTCTTCTAGTCCCGCTCTTAGCAGAGCTGAAGGACACTGATGTTAAGGAACATGTACCCTGTGACCCAGGGAGCCCCTCAATGCCAACTGAGAGAGGGCACACCACCCCATAATTCTCATCAGGCGTGACACACTCATTGCCTCCAGTCACTGTTGTCATAATCTGTACCTAAAGGTGTCATGTACTATGTCAACTGCAAACTGGTAATACGCTGGTCATTAATATTACTGCTTAATACATGTATGCGTGGTGTATAAAGAATCATAGATGTGTACTGGAAATATGTTTCTAAAATGTGTTTGGCAGGCAGAGCCTAACCCCAGCCTGTCCTAAACAAAAGAAAGTTGTTTCACTGTCTTCACTGTGTCTCCAATACAGATTAAGCAAGTGAGACAGCCATCACACAAGCAAGTGGGGGAAGGTGACCCCCTTAATATCAACGGAATGAAGGCTGCCTCTAGGAAGCCTTCCTGCCTCTTGAAACAGGATCAATAAACTTTGGAAAGATATAAACAGAAACCAAAGGTCATTTTGTTATCCATCACTGGATGGATATAAAGGGCCAGAGCTCAAATTTAAAAAAAACAAAACATTTTTTACGTCATTGTGGATAGTTCTCTGAAAATATCCACTCAATATGCAGCGGCAGTCCAAAAAAAGCGAGCAGAATGTTGGGAATCATTAAGAAAGAGACACATAAGACTGAAAATATCATATTGCCTCTATATCAGGGGTTCTCAAACTTCAATGCACTGCAACCCCCTTCTGACAACAAAAATTACTACACGACCCCAGGAGGGGGACCGAAGCCTGAACCCGCCCAAGCCGGGGTGGAGGGGGAGGCCAAGCCCAAGCCCCACCATCCCTGAAGCTCTTGGGCTGTGGCCCTGGGCGGTGGTGTCAGGCTTGGGCTCGGGGTAAGTCTAACACCAGCCCTGGTGACACTTTGGGGTCCCGACCCACAGTTTGAGAACCACTGCTCTATATAAATCCATGTTACGCCCACACCTTGAATACTGCGGGCAGATGTGGTCGCCCCATCTCAAAAAAAACCTTTTCCAATTCCAAAATGTCAACAAAGGGCAACAAAATGATTAGGGGTACGGAACGGCTTCCATATGAGGAGAGATTAATAAGTAACTTTTCAGCTTGGAAAAGAGGTCTATAAAATCATGACTGGTGTGGAGAAAGGAAATAAGGAAGTGTTACTTACTCCTTCTCAACACAAAAACTAGGGGTCACCAAATGAAATTAATAGAGAGCAGGTTTAAAACAAACAAAAGGAAATATTTCTTCACACAATGCACAGTCAAACTGTGGAACTCTTTGCCAGAGGATGTTTTGAACCCTATAAGAGGGTTCAAAACAGAAATAGACAAGTTCATGGAGGATAGGTCCATCAATGGCTATTAGCCAGGAAGGGCAGGGATGGTGTCCCCAGCCTCTGTTTGCCAGAAGCTGGGAATGGCCGACAGAGAATGGATCACTTGGCCACGGTTGGAAGACAGGATACTGGGCTAGATGGACAAGATACTGGACTTTTGGTCTGACCCAGTATGGCCATTCTTATGTTGCAATTATAGAAACTTGGATCCTTCAACCAAGAGAGAGTTGAGTTTTCTGGAAACTGACTACAGGTGAGAAATCTACAAAAGATTGCAACTGGATGAAGTTACGTTTTAGTCACTAGACAGCATGTTTTGTTTGTATCCATACCTGTCTCTTCTATTCTTAATCATCACTTAAATATCTATTCTTTGTTAATACACTTATTCTTCTTTTATTGCAAAACCATCTCAGTGCTCAATATTAGACTGAAGGGTAAAATCCTCAACCAAACTAACAGCAAACTTGCTAACTTCTGTGAAGGTCCAGTGAGAGGGTCTGGATACTGCAGAAAGCTGCCTCTTGGGAACTTGAAGATCACTGTTACCTGTAAGGCAAGGTTTGGATCAGGACAAGTCCTGAGGAGTTTGCTGGCAAGGCAGACAAGCTGGTGGGTCAGGGAGCCGACTCACAGCTTAGTAGCAGCAAGGCTCACTCTTGCTGAGGCAGAGTGGTAACACAGTGGCTCACAGTTCTAGGGGACCTGAGCAAGGAGTCACATGTCCTACCTATACTAGTTCCCCCACTGTAGTTACTAGCTCCAGCTGCACCTGGGGGAGATTTCCAAAACAAACCTGGAGAAACTGATAGATTTTGTCTATACTTTGCCTCCTACAGAAGTGAAAGGGAGACAGGGATGAGAGAACCTCATATGATGCATACACAGTTCTATCAAAAAATTTCATAGATAACACATTCAGTTGCACAAATATCACAAGGGGCTGTAACCAACATATATGTCCTTTGTATTCTGTTGTGCAGTTAGTTACTCAGGACTTCAGCTCTGGCAGTCATACACTTTACAGAATGCTACCTGATGGTTATTTAAAGTCTGGAGGCTGGACTGGTTTAGGCAATTTGGACTCTCATTTCTGTTGTAGACAGGCATGAATATTTGTTATCTTTCCCTGCCAGGTGTCATCAGAAATAGGGATGGAGTTTTGTGTTTCACTCCCAGAGACAAAAGGGTATAGGAGTGCTCAGAATTTGAGTACTCAGCTCTCCAGAAGGATATCTGGCATTCATTTTAATTAGGCATATCTGGCCAAAGCAACACTGAAAGACTCTAAAAGGAGTTTACATCCAGCTCTCCTTGGCTAGAATTAGAATCTCTACGCCATGGGAATCTTTGGAAGTGGTAGTAAGGAAGTAAAGGATGCAAGGAGAGGATGAGATCCAGAACACAACCAAGAGAGAGGGGAATGTATTAAATCTAACCAGACTGAGCTAAAGGAATAACTACTAGTACTAGAAGACAGTTATCCTCCACAGAACAACCAAGAGGGGACATAAAAACACACTTTGCCAGTAGATTTCACAACTATTTGCTACACAATAGTGGAACACAGGGAATCAAGATTCCTGAACTGTATTTAGGGTTTCTGTTTTTCAAGGTTTATTACATTACATTTTTTATTTACTTTACCAATTTGAGTTTTAACTAGATGTCCAAAAATAAGGCGTTTTCTAACCTCCTTGTATATACTGTAATATTCCCTAACGTACTTTAAGGTAGAACTGTTTGAAACAGTACAACATTAAAGTGCACAAGGGACTCTTAGGAGCACACCAGCAGCGTCTACACAGACTAATTAATGCACAACACATTAATGCGCTTTAGAAATCACACCTCCATACTCCACATTATTGATCTGTGTATACAAGCCCTTGGATACAAGTAACCATTCCCAGTGTTTATTGTATAAACACCAATTTCTTTCTTTTTGTACAGAGGTGTTTTCTCTGTGTTTACTGGTTAAAATCTAAAATCAGAAGCCCTAGTTGTACAGGCTTTGAAAAGGAAGTTGATTAAGTGGTTAGGGCAGTGGCAGGCAAGTTCAGGAGCATGCACAATGCAGGCTGAAGTTTCAGAAAACCAAGGGGCAAGTGTAACGCAAATGGTAGTTTTCCATGACATAATCTGGATGAATCTACACAGACACACAGCAAGAGGCACCTCCTCTGACCTGAGGACTAGAACTATGTGATAACATTTTCAGCAAATTATTTATTCAATGAAAAAATGCAGTTTCAGGTCAAGAAACTATGGCAAATTCTACACAAATTTGCAAAAAGTTTTGACTGAATTGAAAAAGAATCAAAACATTTCAGTAATGTTTATTTGACAATTATTATTTGACAAAAGTGAAGGAAGTGGTGGTACGTCCCTTGTAAGCTTTAACCCAGATGTCAGACACCCAGGTTCAAACACTCCATCTGCCTTGGAGAGTGCCCTAACCATTGGGTTAAAGCTTATAAGGGAGGCACTGCTACCACCACCTCCTTCGCCTCCAGCCATATTGTGAATCTGGTCTTTTGATTTTGTCAAAATCCCCGATAGCAAAACAAACATTTTTTCAAGTAAGGTTGAAGTGTTTTAACCCAAGTAAAAGTTTTCCCCACATACAATTCACAATTTTTTTTTTAATTTCATTTTCAGTTCAATACAAAACAAAACTGATTTTTCAGAATTGATAGCAAACCAAAAAATCCATTATTCACCCAGATCTACTCAACAGATCTGGGGCAAAAATTGGTCCTGCTAGTGAAGGCAGGGGGCTGGACTCGATGACCTTTCAAGATCCCTTCCAGTTCTAGGAGATTGGTATATCTCCAATTATTACCATTACCTATAACAGCACATTCCAGACCAATTATGGGTATGTGCTCTGAATCCCAGAGGCACTAGATCTGTTTTTTTTTTTTTAATAAAAAAATTAAAACATTTTTGTAACAATAGGAAAGCTATCTATTGTTCCTTAATCTTCTAGTTGCAAGATGCTAGACTGCTTATACTAAAAACACTTTAAAAAAATCAACTTGAAGCAGCCTCAGATTGTAATTTTTTGGGCAGGGACTGTTTCTTTATTTCCTTATCACAATTAGCACTGCATACTGTGTGTGTAAATAATGACTGCAATATACAATCACAGATGCTAGTAGGCGTGGGAACCTTGTAGCTAATCTAAGCCAGTGGTTTTCAGTCTATTTCCACATGACCGGCAGTCACACACTTTCCCCACACCTCAAAATCCCTCAAATGTTTTAGCAAAAAGATTAATATTATGTACCACATTAATTTTTACTAGTGCACTATGCATAAAATGGATCATCAGCTAACATCCACGACTTACTATACTTAAGTTAACATGGCAGTTCCCCAAGAAATACCACAGTATAGTTAAACACAATAAAATAATAAATGCACTCACTTACAAAAGTAAGTCTGGCCCAAGAAGCTTAAAACAAAATATATCAGGCTACTTGCTACCACTGCCATTTGGCAGAAAATACAAATGAAAATCAAAGATCAGGCCTTAATGTTCACATACACAGTCTACACACAAAGTTTCACTGATTTAAGGCATTTTATCTAGTGAAACCGGTGCAACTGCATTTAGACAGCCTTAAGTTTCAAACATTTCTACGATGATTGCCAATCGCCAAAATCCTAAAGTTAATAAGATTTATCTTCAGAGTATGTGTTGTTTGACAAGAAATAAATTTTGCGCCACAGCGTTGTAGTAATCATCCTTTGCAAAGTCTTTTTTCAATTAAACAAATTTCCTTAGAGAAACTGAATTAAGAGCTAAAAAAATGCAACACTGTCTCCCCAATGCACATCAAGCCCCCTTTCTTCCAAGCCAGTCAAGATTTTCTCACAGGCACAAAGATTGGAAAAATGCCAAATATATCATTTTTTCCTTTACTGCTTTGTTAGACAAGTTTGGATGTGAATTATTAGAGAACGTGTCTCTACAGACTCCTGTTTGCTATTTAAGGGCTTGTCTTCACTACAAGGGTAAGTCGACCTAAGTTAGGGTACTCCAGCTACATGAATAATGTAGCTGAAGTCGACATAGCTTAGGTCGACTTACCTTGGTATCTTCACTGTGCTGCATCAATGGGAGATGCTCTTCAGTCGACTTGCCTTACCCTTCTCGGGAAGCTAAAGTCTACGAGTCTATAAGCTGGAGTACCGGAGAGCACTGTGCCATCGATTTAGCACGTCTTCACTAGAGCCCACTAAATTGACCCCCGCTGCATCGATTGCAGAAGCATCAATCTCCCGGTAGCGAAGACAAGCCCTAAAACCTGGTCCACATGCAAAGTTACACCAATTTAACTAGAGATGTTATTTTAAGGCAACACTGGATCAACAGGCACAGATCAATCCAGCAGGGATCGATTTATCGCGTCTAGTCTAGCGCCCTCTCTCATCGACTCCTGTACTCCAGCACTGTGAGAGGCGCAACCAGAGTCGACGGAGAAGCAGCAGCAGTTGACTCACCGTGGTGAAGACACCACGGTAAGCTGATCTAAGTACGTCAACTTCAGCTACGTTATTCACATAGCTGAAGTTTCACAACTTTGATTACCCCCCCACCCAATGTAGATCAGGGCTAAGTTAAACAAGTGCAACAAAGTATGTGGACATGCTGATATGAATTTGAATCTGGCTTATAATTGGTTTCATTTGCAACAAGAAATTTACAGGCACAAATCAAACCATCAAAGCTAGTTTTAAACTGATATGAGCTTCCAAATAAAATTTGCATCAGTTTAACTACATTGGCTTTTAAGCCAATCTAAGTGAAATCAGTACAACTTAGTGTTTTGAGAAGCCCTAAAACCAGCATTGTATCTAAAAATAGTTATCATAAAATCAACTGAATCCAAGTTCTTCAAGCTATAAGGAATTTGAAGTGGGATTCTGAAAAGTGCCTAAATGAGTTAGGGCTGGAATCAATAGGGCTACAACTAAACCATATTGGAGACAAGGGGGTGGTATCTTCTGCTGGACCAATTTCTGTTGGTGAGAGAGACAAGCTTTCAAGTCACACAGAGCTTCTCCCACCAACATAGCTACCACCACTAGTTGGGGAGTGGTTTAATTATGCAGACAGGAGAGCTCTCTCCCATCGGCATAGAGCAGCTACGTGGGAGCCTTACAGCTGCACCGCTGTAAGGTCTCAAGTATAGACATAGCCTCTACACTACAGCTTATGTCAGCATAACTTGTGTCACTCAGGGTGTGAATAAATCGCCCCCCTGAGTAACGTAAGTCACACCAACATAAGCAAGGTGTGGACAGCGCTGTATCAGTGGGAGAGCTTCTCCCACCAACATAGCTTCTGCTGCTTGCAGGGGCTGGAATAGTTAAGCCAACAGGAGAGCTCTCGCCCGTCAGCTTAGAGCAGCTACATTAGAGAGCTTACAACAGTTCAGCGGCATTAGTGCAGCCATGCCATTACACTCTCTAGTGTAACCATGCCTTAAGACTACACTGTACATCAATGACAATTTAGCAACCTTCCACATGATCAAGGTAAACATGGGGCAGAGATGGGAGGGAGGGTTTTGAAGAGTGTACATATACCCTGGTTTCCTGGAACTGAATTTGGTACTGAACATCTTAAGACAAACTTAGAGTCTAAATAGGAGCAGAAAAGAAGGAATGAGAGTTTCTAACTTGTCACCCTTTCTAAAGGGTATTTTCAGCATTCTTTCTGAGTTGTAAGCAGGTCTGTCAGACCTGAAAACACAATGAAGACAATTAAATAGACGAGGGGGGAACAAAACATTCGCAGATTTACCTTCCAGTAAAAAGTTCAAAAGGTCTCAATAATGCAGATTAATTTTAAACTGTACATACCGGCTATGTTCACTACAATTACATCATAACAGTCATAAAGGAGACTTGGACAGATCCCTCAACCGCATAGAACCCCCTGGCTGCCCCTCTGCCTAGGGGCCAGACATGCTGGCCACTTCTGGGAGCAGCGCAGGGCCAGGGCAGACAGGGAGCCTACCTTAGCCCCGCTGCACCACCGACCAGGAGCCACCTCAGGTAAGCGCCACCCAGCCGGACCCTGCACCCCAAACCCCCTGCCGTACCCTAACTCCCTCCCAGACCCTGCACCCCAACCTCCTGCCCCAGCCCAGAGCCCCCTCCTTCATCCCAAACCCCTCATCCCCAGCTCCACCCCAGAGCCTGTACCCCCAGCCAGAACCCTCACTCCCTCCCGCACCCCAACCCCCTGCCCCAGCCCATTCCCATACCCTGAGCCCCTCATTTCTGGCCACACCCAGGAACCTAGAGGAAGCCCCAAGCCTCCCCTCCAGTCCAGAGCCTCCGCCCCCCACCCCCTCCCCACCGGGATGTGTGTGGCCCACGACTGATTTCTTCTGTGCGCCAATGATAGAAAAAAGGTTCTCCCACCCCTACTCTAGATCCTAAAATACAAGCCTGATAAATTCTGAATTCCCTGGATCTTAATTATCCTCTTTTCATAGCAGAAAGGAAAGCACAACCATAACAATTAACTGTGGTTGTTACTAGGATAATTTATAACATATTCAAGATGCTAGTATTTACTCAGTCAGTTGCCATAGGACTAGATGGGATCAACTTACAGTGGCTTCAACCATTCCTTTCAAGGAGAACCCAGAGGACAAAAGAGGCAATTTCTCATGCTCCCCGAGGTGTTTCACGATTCCATCCCATCATCCTCCTACTTAACAGATTTATGAGGACAGACTTTTGGGCTGCAATACACCCTGTATGCCAATACTCAATTCTACAACTCATATTTCTGTCAAAACATATACACTTCCAAAATTTTACTGTGCAATTCATCTATACCTTTGGCTTCCCTGCAATCATTAGACCTCACTGATGTTCTTGGATTCCCAGACAGCAGAAGAGTCTTTAAGTGCCTTTTACTATCTTCAGCTAGCCCAGAGAGTGCAATCTTTCTGATGCTGATTTTACCAGTTACCCATGCTTTTATCAACTCCTGGCTAGACGCATTCTTCCTGGAACTCTCAAAAACGACCCCTGCCTTAGTTACTGCAGAATGCAGCTGCCCACCTCCTAAGTGAGCCAAGCAAACATAAATGTCACACTCAGCACTGGTAAAAGGAAACTGGGATCATGCCATTCAAGATGTTGGTTAACATTTATAAAACCCTGAACTGCATGAGACCGGACTATCTCTGACACCACCTCTTCCCATAAGGCTCATTAAGGCAGCTGCTTTTACTAGAAAGCTTTTGCTGACTACCTCCAGTACTGAAGTCCAAGAGGACAGGCAACAGGGCATTCACCATGGAGATCACCCAGCTATAAAATTAACTTTTTTGTACAGAGAGCCTGAATTTGACAATTTTTATTTATTTACTTTTTAAAGGAAGCAATACAAGGCATATGTATTTATCTAGCTATATTAACTTGAGCCTGAAGCCAAAGGACACATCCATTAAGAGGAGGCAGGAATTGTTACCAGCACTTGGCACAAAAAGAAAATGTAATAACTGTTCTTGTTAATTTCTGTACTACATCCAGATACCACTATGATTGATTCAATATCGTAAACCTTTAACAAACAAACAAAAAACAAAACAAAACTAGGGAAATCATTTCAAATTAAATAGTACACAAACCCAAAAGAACCAGAAGTTTACAAAAATATGAAATCTAATTACTACAATGCTACTAGATACAGACCTCAACTGCCACTGTTATTCTTTAACAGAAAATATTGTAGTTTTAAAAAATACAAAAAACAATCAAGGTTTACTCTCAAAGGAATTCCTGTATTGCTGATATTGCTCTTCTACAATTCCTAGAAGAAAAATTACAGGCACTCTAGTCAAGAACAAATCATCTTCACCTCCTAGGTCCTTTTCTGCAGAACTGCTGCCCAGCCATTCGGTCCCTAGTCTGTAGCAGTGCATGGGATTCTTCCGTCCTAAGTGCAGGACTCTGCACTTGTCCTTGTTGAACCTCATCATATTTCTTTTGGCCCAATCCTCTAATTTGTCTAGGTCCCTCTGTATCCTATCCCTACCCTCCAGCGTATCAACCACTCCTCCCAGTTTAGTGTCATCTGCAAACTTGCTAAGGGTACAGTCCACACCATCCTCCAGATCGTTAATGAAGATATTGAACAAAACCGGCCCCAGCACTGGCCCTTGGGGCACTCCACTTGATACCGGCTGCCAACTAGACATGGAACCATTGATAACTACCCGTTGAGCCCGACCATCTAGCCAATTTTCTATCCACCTTACCGTCCATTCATCCAGCCCATACTTTAACTTGCTGGCAAGAATACTGTGGGAGACTGTATCAAAAGCTTTGCTAAAGTCAAGAAATAGCACATCCACGGCTTTCCCCTCATCCACAGAGCCGGTTATCTCATCATAGAAGGCAATTAGGTTAGTCAGGCATGATTTGCCCTTGGTGAATCCATGCTGACTGTTCCTGATCACTTTCCCCTCCTTTAAGTGGTTCAGAATTGATTCCTTGAGGACCTGTTCCATGATTTTTCCAGGGACTGAGGTGAGACTGACTGGCCTGTAGTTCCCTGGATCTTCCATCTTCCTTTTTTTAAAGATGGGCACTACATTAGCTTTTTTCCAGTCATCCGGGACCTCCCCCAATCGCCATGATTTTTCAAAGATAATGGCCAATGGCTCTGCAATCTCATTGGCCAACTCCTTTAGCACCCTCGGATGCAGTGCATCCGGCCCCATGGACTTGTGCTCATCCAGCTTTATCCACATCCTTCTTGTAGTGTGGGGCCCAAAACTGGACACAGTACTCCAAATGAGGCCTCACCAGTGCTGAATAGAGGGGAATGACTCCTCCTAGATAGACTCCTGCTCAGACACTTTTACACTCTTCAGGGACCAATGCACCTCATCAAGTATTTGTAGCAACACCAGGGTAGTCTTTCCAAAACACAGCAGGGTTTATTAGTTGACTGAAACACAGCATCATGAAGTCCCTAGGCTAGCATAGAGAAATAAAGGTTAGCATTAGCCTGCTAAACCCAGGGTTGTGAGTTCAATTCTTGAGGGGGCCACTTAGGGATCTGGGGGCTAGTGAAGGACTCGATGACCTTTCGGGGTTCCTTCCAGTTCTATGACAAATATATGGAGATGTACCTTATTTTTTATTTATTTAGACATAGCCCATTCTACTCAAACCAGTGTTCTACCCAGCCAAGCTGCCATGGAATCTCTTTCTGGCTTTTCATCTGTCCCAGGTGAGAGCTCTTCAGGTCTCTTCCAAAAGAGAACTCTCATGCCAGACACCTGATACTCTCAGTCCATTGTCCCACTCCTGCAGACCCTTGCTGAGTTCATATGTTCTGCCTCCAGAGATTCCAGTGGAAAAGCGCCAGCTGCTCAGGGTTTCCATTGTCTTTGCAGTCCCTCCATTGACGCTGGTCAGCTTCAGATAGTCCTTTAGTGACCCATTCATTCCGCCCCACACAGGCTTGTGATACCACCTCATGTCACCTGCTCTGCTCCAAGAGTGCTTTTTAACCCTTCTGCACCCACTGGGTTAGCAATGTAAAGTACATAGGAACTTGAGAGACACATAGGCATCATAAAAATATTACATAAAATTTCCACTTTGTTACAAGTGCAGACCAGGTTAATAAAATAGTGACCCCCCCACCCCCCCCACACATATATCTCTGGTTCCAATGCAGTGAAAAAACCCTCTTTGAAGGCAACTGTGACTTGCAGTGGACAGTGGCGGTTACCTCACACAGGATTATTATAACCCACTGTACCTTGGGCTGAACGTGAAAGCAAAGCAGAAGCTATAGCTTGTGCACAGTGCAACAGCCCACCTCCTCAAATGCTGCCACAAGTATACCACCCATGTTTTTTATCCTTTCACTGGTTTCCAAGCAACTTCAATCAGCAGTTTAAGGCTTTGGTCATAATCTCCAAAGCCATCAACAGGTAAGTAACATCAAGGACTATAACTTCATCCACTACTCGCCCCATGGGGCAATGCTGCTCACAAAACAAGTAAGTACCAAAGATAAAATGTTCTCTGGTTAGGAGGGTTAGCTGTGGAACTAGCTCCCAGAGGAGATCAGACTAATCCCGTGCCTGATCTGGCCATCTTTAGGTTATGCTCTAAGGCAGGGGTCCTCAACGCGGTGCCCACGGGTGCCAAGGTGCCCGCCAAGGCATCTATGTGCGCCCGCATACCGGATGGCGGACAAGCATCCGCTGAAATGCCGCTGAAAAGCGGCGTCATCAAGAGGCATCGCCACCAAAATGCCGCTGATTTTCGGCGGGATTTCAAGGGCGAAGCCTCTTGACGTTGCCACTTCTCGGCGGATGCTTGTCCGCCGGCCACGGTCCTCGGTGGCTCGTCGTCCGGCGCCCACCACCCGAAAAAAGTTGGGGACCACTGCTCTAAGGCACTCCTCTGGGAGACATCCTTCTCACTGTAATGGGAATTTTGAAAACAATTATTATATAGGTATATATTTAACCCAAGCAGAGCTTCTATAACCAAGAAAGACTGAAAAGCAGAAAACTCCATGAAGTCAACTAGGGACCCTGCTATATAGATCTAATTTACCAGGGAAACACTTAGCCCTGGTCTACACTACGAGTTTAGGTCGAATTTAGCAGCGTTAGATTGATTTAACCCTGCACCCGTCCTCACGACGAAGCCATTTTTGTCAACTTAAAGGGCTCTTAAAATCAATTTCTGTACTCCTCCCCAACGAGGGGATTAGCGCTGAAATCGACCTTGCTGGGTCGAATTTGGGGTAGTGTGGATGCAATTCGATGGTATTGGCCTCTGGGAGCTATCCCAGAGTGCTCCATTGTGACAGCTCTGGACAGCACTCTCAACTCAGATGCACTGGCCAGGCAGACAGGAAAAGCCCCGCGAACTTTTGAATTTCATTTCCTTTTTCGCCAGCGTGGCAAGCTGATCAGCACAGGTGACCATGCAGTCCCAGAATCGCAAAAGAGCTCCAGCATGGACCGAAATGGGAGGTACTGGATATGATGGGGAGAGGAATCTGTGCTATCAGACCTCCGTTCCAAAAGGTGAAATGCCCAAATATTTGAAAAAATCTCCAAGGGCATGAAAGACAGAGGCTATAACAGGGACCCGCAGCAGTGCCATGTGAAACTTAAGGAGCTCAGGCAAGCCTATCAAAGAACCAGAGAGGCAAACGGCCGCTCCAGGTCAGAGCCCCAGACATGCTGCTTCTATGATGAGCTGCATGCCATTCTAGGGGGTGCCCCTACAACTACCCCTGTGCATGGACTCCGTCAACGGATTCCCACGCAACAGGAATGCAGATTTTGGGGATGAGGACGATGAGGAGGAGGAGGAAGTTGAAGATAGCGCACAGCAAGCAAGCAGAGAAACCGTTTTCCCCGACAGCCAGGAACTGTTTATCACCCTGAAGGCAGTACCTTCCCAACCCACCCAAGGCGGGCTCCTGGACCTTGAAGGCGGAAAAGGGACCTTGAATGAGTGTACCTTTGTAAATATAATACATGGTTTAAAAGCGTGTTTAATGATTAATTTGCCCTGAAGACTTGGGATCCATTCGCGGCCAGTACAGCTACTGGAAAAGTCTGTTAACGTGTATGGGGATGGGGTGGAAATCCCCCAGGGACATCTCAATGAAGCTCTCCTGGATGTACTCCCAAAGCCTTTGCAAAAGGTTTCTGGGGAGGGCAGCCTTATTCCATCCTCCATGGTAGGACACTTTACCATGCCAGGCCAGTAGCACGTAGTCTGGAAACATTGCGTAATAAGCATGGCAGCGTATGGTCCCGATGTTTGCTGGCATTCAAGCAACATCCGTTCTTAATCTCTCTGTGTTATCCTCAGAAGAGTGATATCATTCAGGGTCACCTGGTTGAAATAGGGGAATTTTATTAAGGGGACATTCAGAGGTGGCCGTTCCTGCTGGGCTGTTTGCCTGTGGCTGAACAGAAATCATCCCTGCTGTTAGCCATGCGGTGGGGGGAGGGGTGAAGTGATCATCCCAGAGAACTGGGGGGGGAGGAGGTAGTTGGGTTTGTGCTGCACGCTAAACCGAAAACTGCCGCGCCTCCTTTTAAACAGCCAACCTATTTTAAATGGCCAATCCAACAGGTGCTTGGTATGAGAAATGAGGGTGCTGCCGTTTGAAACCATTCCCACATGTTATGAAGGTTAAAGAAGCCAAAAGACTGTGGCTTACCATGCCTGCCTGCAAGCCGAATTCTGTTGCCTGCCAGCCCTGCGTGTATTATCTCTCACACCAAACCGGCAGGCCCTCAATATAAGAGGCAAAATGCAATCTTGTAAAGAAAGCGCACATGCTATGTAATGTTAATAGCTTGGTTCACCATGAAAGAGTCTACCCATTGTTCTCTTAAATGTGTCTTTTTAAATACTACTCTCCCTTTTTTTCCTCCCGCAGCTGCAAATGCTTCAACACTCCCTGTATCATCTCCATCCCAGAGGCTAGTGAAGATTAGAAGGCGAAAAAAAATGCACTCGCTATGAATTGTTCTCTGAGCTCATGCAGTCCTCCCACAGTGAAAGAGCCCAGCAGAATGCATGGAGAAAGGCACTGTCAGAGTGCAGGAAAGCACAAAATGAAAGCGAGGACAGGTGGCGGGATCAAGATGATAGGTGGCGTCAAGTGTGCTGCGAGGAGGCAGGAAGCAATGCTCAGGCTACTGGAGGATCAAATTGATATTCTCTGGTGTATTGTTGAGGCGCAGGAAAGGCAGCAGGAACACAGACCGCCGCTGCAGCCCCTGTTTAACCAACTGCACTCCTCCCCAAGTTCCATATCCTCCTCACCCAGACTGCCCAAGCAACAGAAAGCTGGCACTCAATAAGTTTTGAAGTGCAGTGTGGCCTTGTCCTTCCCTCCTCCACCACCCCACCGGGCTACCTTTGCAGTTATCCCCCCATTTGTGTGACTAATTAATAAAGAATGCATGAATTTGAAACAACAGTGACTTTATTGCCTCTGCAAGTGGTGATCAAAGTGGGGAGAGGAGGGCAGTTGGCTTACAGGGAAGTAGAGTGAACTAAGGGGGTGGGTTTTCATGAAGGAGAAACAAAAAGAACTTTCACACCGTAGCCTGGCCAGTCATGAAACTGGTTTTCAAAGTTTCTCTGATGCGCAGTGCGCCATGCTGTGCTCTTCTAACCGCCCTGGTGTCTGGCTGCGCGTAATCAGCAGCCAGGTGATTTGCTTCAACCTCCCACACCACCATAAACATTTCCCCCTTACTCTCACAGATATTGTGGGGCACACAGCAAACAGTAATAACTATGGGAATATTGGTTTTGCTGAGGTCTAACCGAGTCAGTAAACTGCACCAGCGCGCTTTTAAATGTCCAAATGCACATTCTACCACCATTCTGCACTTGCTCAGCCTATAGTTGAACAGCCCCTGACTACTGTCCAGGCTGCCTGTATATGGCTTCATGAGCCCTGGCATTAAGAGATATCCTTGGGGACCCAGCCTAACTATAGGCATTTCAACATCCCCAACTGTTATTTTCTGGTCTGGAAAGTAAGTCCCATGCTGCAGCCATTCACACAGACCAGAGTTCCTAAAGATGCAAGCATCATGTACCTTTCCCGGCCATCCCACGTTGATGTTGGTGAAAAGTCCCTTGTGATCCACCAGTGCTTGCAGCACCATTGAAAAGTACCCCTTTTGGTTTATGTACTGACTGCCTTGGTGCTCCAGTCCCAAGATAGGAATATGCGTTCCGTCTATCACCCCACCAGAGTTAGGGAATCCCATTGCAGCAAAGCCATCCACTATGACCTGCACATTTCCCAGAGTCACTACCCTTGATAGCAGCAGCTCAGTGACCGTGTTGGCTACTGGGATCACAGCAGCCCCCACAGTAGATATGCCCACTCCAATTCCCGACTGACCAGTAGCTGTCTGGCGTTGCAAGCTTCCACAGGGCTATCACCACTCGCTTGTGAACTGTGAGGGCTGCTCTCATCTTGGTATTCTTGTACTTCAGGACAGGGAAAGCAAGTCAAAGTTCCATGAAAATGCCCTTACGCATTCGCAAGTTTCGCAGCCATTGGGAATCTTCCCAGGCCTGCAACACTATGCAGTCCCACCACTCTGTGCTTTTTTCCCGGGGCCAGAATCAGCGTTCTACAGCATAAACCTGCCCCATTACCACCATGATGTCCAAACTGCCAGGGCCTGTGCTTTGAGAGAAGTCTGTGTCCATGTCTTCATCACTCTCATCACCACACTGCCGTCGCCTCCTTGCCTGCTGTTGAAGTTTCTAGTGCTGCATATACTGCAGGATAACGCGTGTGGTGTTTACAGCGCTCGTAACTGCTGCAGTGATCTGAGCGGGCTCCACGTTTGCCGTGGTATGGCGCCTGTGCGGGAAAAAAAGGCACAAATCGGTTGCCTGCCATTGCTTTCACGGAGGGAGGAGCAATTGACGACATGGCTTACAGGGTTGGCTTACAGGGAATTAAAATCAACAAAGGGGGTGGGTTTTCATCAAGGAGAAACATACACAACTGTCACACCGAAGCCTGGCCAGTCATGAAACTGGTTTTCAAAGCCTCTGTGATGCGCGGCGCGCCTTGCTGTGCTCTTCTAATCACAAACAGCCTAGTCAGCAAACAGCACCAGAGAGCTTTTAAATATCCAAAGGCACATTCTACCACCATTCTGCACTTGCTCAGCCTATAGTTGAACTGCTCCTTACTACTGTCCAGGCTTCACAAGCCATGGGATCTAGGGGTAGGCTGGGGTAGGAGCGATCACGCAATGCTACCGGCTGGGAGAGCAGCCTGAGGCAAAAGCCTCCAGCTCGCATGATATTCCAGGCAGGACTGAATCTCCATTAAATGAAACTTAAAGAAGAGAATGACCTGGAGTCACTCCCATGTCTGCCCAGGCGCCCTCAACTGACCTCACCGAGGTCGGCCAGGAGCACCCACGAGACGATGGTGGTTAACAGTCGTATTGCACCATCTGCTGCCGGCAAGGCAAGGCAAGGAGATGCTGCTGTGTAGCAATGCAGTACTGCGTCTGCCAGCAGCACCCAGGAGACGTATGGTGACCGTGAGCTGAGCGGGTTCCATGCTTGCGGTGGTATGCCGTCTGCATGGGTAACCCAGGAAAAAAGGAGAGAAACGATTGTTTGCCATTGCTTTCACGGAGAGAGGCCTGACATGTACCCAGAACCACCCACAACAATGTTTTTGCCCCCATCAAGCATTGGGAGCTCAACCCAGAATTCCAATGGGCGGTGGAGACTGCGGGAACTGTGGGATAGCTACCCACAGTGCAACTCTCCTAAAGTCAACGCTAGCCTCGGTACTATGGACGCACTCCGCCGACTTAATGCGCTTAGTGGGGACACACACAATCGACTGTATCAAAGAGATTTCTAAAAAATCGACTTCTATTAAATTGACCTAATTTCATAGTGTAGACATACCCTTTGCCACTACAGTAATGGCACTATAAAAAAAAAATCCTAAAAGTCTCCTCTCCGGCCTCATCTATGCTCAAATGCCTGCAGTCTCTTACCACAGAAACAGAATTTAAAAAAAAAAATCAATAACCCCACCCCAAAACAAGCTGCAGCTGCCTTGCTACAATAACCCTGAAAATAACCATGTCAAGATATGCCCAGTCTCACTCTGCAACAGTTAAAGTGATAAACTAAGATCAAGTTTCATAGAATCATAGAATAGAATCAGGGTTGGAAGTTTATTGTTGCCTCCTTTGAGACCACCAGCTACCATAAAGTTGAATTGATTCCAAATACAAACAAGTTTGAAAAAACAAACAAACAAACAACCCACTCACACCACCACGGGAACTCAGGATGGCCGTAATTTGGCTCTAAGGTACAGTATTTAATTAATCCCAAAGAGCCAGCATTATAAACTTTAAGCAAATATGCAATTTTATTAAAGTTCAGTACAAATCAATCCATGTGTACTTTATAAGGCACTATTTGCTGATGTCCAGGCTGGTGCTGGGAAGAAACTGATGATCTAATTATACTGATCAACAAAATTTATTCATAATATATAGACATTTCTTTTAAAGACTCAAAAAGTAATTTAATTAGCTATATAATAAGATTCCAGGATTGTCACTCTGTGCAACTCTGAAGCCTAGAACGTCTGTTGAGTCAGTGTGAAGCAATGGAAAATAGTTATAAGCTTAGCAGAGAGGGGCTTTTTAGATCATCACCAGCTTCAATCATCATTGGGATTTGCAGACTGTCCAATATTTACGTTTTCAGTCATTTTCTGCTTTTTTACACTTTACAAATGACACTCATACAACAGCAAAGTAAAGTACCTAGTAAAGTATAACAATAACATGACAAAAATTCTCAAGTTTTCAAACACATTAGAGATGAGTGTACAAGGGTCAGTATGAAAGGAAACACACTCTTTAGTTAATACATATTAGAAGTTCTATTAAGCTGAAATATAAGATCCATGGTGAGCTTGCAGTCTGATGCATACCTTCATGTAAGGAATCTTAGCGCTGGTCTACACTGAAAAATTACATTGGCATAGCTGTGTCTCCCAGGGAAGTGAAAAATCCACACCCCTGACAGACATAGCTATGCCAACCTAACCTCTGGTGTACACTGCACTACATTTTTCCAGTAAGGCCAAGCTACCGCCTCTCAGGGAGATGAATTAGCTATAGGGACACCCACTGCTGTAGTGAGTGTTTATATTGAAGCACTGCAGCTGCTGTTGCACTTCAACATAGGCACTCGCTACAGTGAAGGAAGGGGCTGTTAATCCACCTTCCTGAGAGGCAGCAGCTAGGTCAATAGAAGAACCTAGCACTGTCTACACCAGGGGTTAGGTTGGTTTAAGTTCTCTCTCAGGGCTGTGGATTTTTCACACCTCAGAGAGATGCAGCTATACTAATGTAACTTTTCAGCATAGACCAACCCTTACTATAGACAAACGGAGTTCAACTAAATCCAATTTCTTATAGGTAATTTGAAAGCTTAATGCCAGTGCAGAGAAAGCCAGTGGTCAGAAATCCAGGTTTAATTCATTTACATTCCATATTATGTCACTCTGCAGTGATACACATACACACCTTTCAAAATATTAGTAGGTTTTCCACATTTGAGAGTTAATTTCACTTAGATGCTTTGTTTGATTGATAACTCTCAAATAGAACATTCTTCATTTGAAAATACAGGTTTGACTTAAGACACATGCTACTACTGGAGCCACAAAATTATTTCAGTAGTTCTTCTTATGGACACCAATTAATCCTTTAAATCATTACATGTTAAGATAGTTTTTCAGAGCTCATCTGTTTTGCAGTAGTCACAAAAATAACTTCCTATTCAACATGCTGGACAACAGAATGGAACCCCATTAGAAACACTTCTGTTCTTTACATCTGTCACTATTCAGTTTCACTTTCCTTTTTAAAAAATTCCCCTCTCCTCTCCCCCCACCCCCAATCCCTCAGATCATGTCTCACTTTTCATTCTTTTCTGCAAATACACATGGAGTGGATGGACACCAGCTCTCCTCCTATACAGTCCTTTCTATTCTTACAGTTAAAGTGTACAGATAACTATTATTAATTAAATTAATAGAGTATAAGAAATGTTAGAGATGCATATATATATTACTGAAGGCACAAGGACACAGAATTAACCTTTTAAGTTCAATTTTAGCTTTGCAAAACTGATTCAGATCCTCAACACTACTATCAATGTATAGCATACTGACCATTTGCATCAACAAATAAATCAATCCCTTTATTGTGTTGGGGAGCAAACAAGGACCTTGCCATATGCATGTTAAACTCACCTTATTTACCTCACACTTCTCTTTCTTTTAGGTCTCTTGTTCTTAGAGCCTAGTCACTTTCCTGTGATGTGACATGCTGGATTGGCTCCTTTATGACAGAATCAACCACTCTTGCTGTGAACCCGTTAGGCTCCCTTCTAGGATTAATTCACTCTCCTCCCTCTAACACACACACAAAATTCCTTTGGTCAAATAGCACCACATAATTTACCAAACATGATGGCATTTTCCAGTTTTAGCCTCAAAAGTATATGCCAATCTTGCAAGCCACACTAAACTAGCATTCACTGAAGTTGGAAATCCCTCAAAGACAGTTTTAATGATTACTTTAAAAGAAAATGCTTTTCAAACTCTAGCACCCTCATGCATTCAGGCAAGCAGAAACCATTTAATTGTCAAGACACAAAAAAGTATTGTATAACAAGTGGAAAGTTAAAAAACCACCCTATTCAGACAACCCAGCACCTTGATGGATAGACCTTCAGTTGAGCACTGACTTAATTTGTAAAAGCCAGCCAGCTAGCTAACTTTCCCACCGCAACATTTGGCACATCACTTAAAACTAAGCAAGTTCCCCCAAGCAATAGTTTTACGTATCACTGCCATGTTTACTTAGGAAAAAACATACAAGTCATTCTCACTATTCAGTAAGTACTTTTAAAAATTGCAGCATATTACAAGCTAGCCAAAAATACTAGGAAAAAGGTAGAGTTCACCCTTCAGTTACCACTCTTAAGTCTCTAAAGACTTCACTTTGACCCAAACGGATCTATATCGTCAACAGTCTCTTGATTTAAAAAAATATTTGTGGTTAGCAGCAAGAATGACTCTAGAAGCTCAAAAAAACAGTGGGCCTAACAGATTGTGAAAGGCCTTGATTTTCTCACCTCAAAATGAAAGTAAGAGCAATAAACCCATTATACACTGTATAAGAAATATGTTCTTTGTGTACACATTATACAGCTCTTAGATTGACCTCTTTATAAAAATATTCTGCATTTCCTTATTTAAAAAATAAGCATTAGCACTGGCACAAAGCAAAACTAACACTTCTAGCTGACAACCACCAATACAGTCATCTTAGTGCATGAAACTGTTAGGTTAACATATTGATAGACTTATAATTTCACTTCCACTGATTTTCAATGGGGATCTCTCTTCATACCCTCCCAAAAGTCACTGAAAAAAAAATCAACAACTTTTCAGAGATGCTGTCCAACACTAGAAACATAAAACATGTATATACATACACAGACTCACTACCCTTCTGCTGATCTCTGCAGTATTTACCTCCAGACTTCAGGCCCACTTGCAGAGAATTAAAGACCTTTAAAACATTCATTGAAAGAAGCACTGGCCTTTCCTTAAAGTACTAACATTTTTGGTGGCTCTCTTATTGAAAATTTCCTCTTCCCACCACAAGCTGCTTTACAGATAAAGGTGCCTAGTGTGACATTTCCACATTAGATTCACTTCCACTACAAATAACCATCAAAATTTTAAAAATCCACAATTCACATTAGCCAGGGAGCTGGGCTCTCTCTTCACCGTAATTTAAAAAAACAAAAAAAAAACCCACCCACTTACCTCAACATGACCCTATATACTTCACTGCACAACTGACATTTATTATTTGCACTACATCTACTTTGAGGGCAAAGGTTGTAGCCATCCCTAATTCCTCACAAGAAGGGGATGAAGCCCCATTAGCTCTCTCCATGAAGAGATGGGTATATCTCACACTGCATTCTCTATTTAAAGTAGAGGGGGCTGTGACCCCCTTCTCACAATACCACTATCAGTAGGTGTAATCCCCCAGTTCTCTAGATATGAAAAGATATAGGCCCCTCACTACCACTGTAACAGTAGGGGATAAAAGCCCCCATCCCTCCCACAAAAGTAAGTGCATGCAACCCCATCTGCACAAGCAAGGGTGAAACCCCCATTCTATCCATATATACAGAGCCCCCTCAGCCCCCCTTCTCTCCACAAAAAAGGGGGTTCAGCCCTCACTCCTTATATACTTTGGGGTACAAGCCCAACCCTGAAGGAAGCCCCACTTAGGTATACAGGTTAGGGATCGCAGTTCCCGTCCCCTGGGAGGGGCGGCCTGCCCCCACACCTGGCTATATTAGGGGGCCCGGCCCCTACACACCCTCCTCCCTATGGGGGCTCAGCTCCCGCCACCCACCGCTCCCTGAGGGGGCTCAGCCCGGAAGGGGGCTGCCGGTGTAAAGGATACTGTTGGGGCGGCTGGGTCTGTAAGGCCCTGAGGTTGGGGTGAGGAGGAGGCGGCGGCGGCGGCGCCGGGTGAGGGGGAGCCGGGGGGGGAGGCGGCCCCGCTGCCGCCGCCCCGCTCCCGGGGCCAGTCCCCGCCGCCGCTGCAGCCGCTGAGCCGGGCTTCACAGCCGCTTTCTGCGGTAAACTCATCGCAAAGCGCAGCCCCGCGTGCGGGGAGCGGGGCCGCGGGGAGCCGGGCCGGGGGAGCGGGCCGGGGGACAGCCCGGCGGGCCAGCACCACCGGCCGGTCTCCGTGACAACGCGCCTCCGGGAGGGCTGGGGCGGGGAGAGGGGCCGGCGGGGGCCGCTCAAGCCGTGCTGCTCATGGGCCGCCGGCGGCAGGGAATCTCGGTCCCCCTCCCCGGGGGAAGCGGCGCCCTTCGCGGTGGCGGCTCTCGGGCGATTCCGGCGGATTTTCCTCACTGAAGTAGCGGAGCATCAAACATGGCGCTGCGGCCGCCTCCAGCAGTCCGGCAGGACGGACGCTCGGGATCCTTCGGACCTTTCCGGAGCCGCTCGGCCCTGACGCGTTCGGAAAGCTTCGGACCTTTCCGGAGCCGCTCGGCCCTGACGCGTTCGGAAAGCTTCGGACCTTTCCGGAGCCGCTCGGCCTCAGGACTTTCGAAACACTTCGGTTCCTTCCGGAGATCCTCGGCTCCGCCGCTCTCGGGAAACTTCGGGTCACTCCGCAAATCCTCAGCTAGGGACTCGGCCGAGAGAGGCTCGGCTCGCTTCGTGAACACTCGGCTGTTCGGAAAGATTCGAGAAGCCCTCAGCGGCGGGGTGCGGTTGGGCGCGCCTCGCCCTCTCCCTCAGGGACCCGGGGCAATCCAAAGAAACCCGCCCTTGGCCTGTTCCCTAACTGGGGTCTCCACACAGCAGGGCCCTTCCTCCCCCTACAACTCAGCTCCGACCAGCACCCCCTTTTCCCCTTCCCCTGCACAGGGCCGGCTCCAGGGGTTTTGCCGCCACAAGCAGCAAAAAAAAAAAAAAAAGCCGTGATCCCGCTCTGCGGCAATTCAGCAGGCGGTCCTTCGCGCCAAGGGAGAGCGAGGGACCCGCCACCCGGAGGTGGCTGCCGAATACCTGGAGGTGCCGCCCCTCTCCAGAGGGGCTGCCCCAAGCACCTGCTTGATAAGATGGTGCCTGGAGCCAGCCCTGCCCCTGGACCCTTTTCCCCTCATAGCTGGGACCCAACCAGTCCCCCCAAACCCCCAAAGATGGCCCCCGTTTTCCCCTACAGCTGGGCCCCGACCCAGCCCCCCTTCCACTCTGCAGCTGAGCCTCTTATCCCCCTACCCACCCACCCACCCAACCAGTGCCTCATCCACCCCACAGCTGGGCCCCAACCATCCCCATGTCCAGCCCCACAACTGGTCCCCTTGTTCCCATACAGCTGGGCCCCAACCAGCCCCCCATCCAGCACCACAACTGGGCCCCTTCTTCATCCACAGTTGAGCCCCAACCAGCTCCCCTTCCAGCCCTACAGCTGGGCCACTTCTTCCTCCACAGCTCGACCCCTACCAGTCCCCCTTCCAGCACCACAACTGGGCCCCTTCTTCCTATACAGCATGGCCCCAACCAGCCTCCTTTCCACCTCACAGATGGGCCCCTTCTTCCCCACTGCTGGGTCCCAATCAGCACCCCATCAACACCTTCGCCCAATATATCTAGGCCCAAAGCAACCTATGCTTGCCGCTTCCTGGAGCGCTGCCTGGAGTCCGCCTCCTGAACCCCCTTCCGCATCCAAACTCCCTCCTGGAGTTTGCACCCCATCCTGCATCCCACCTCCCCAGCCTAGAGCCTGCTCCCACACCCTGAACCCCTCATTTCTGGCCCCACCCCAGAGCCCTTACTCCCTCACTCACCCAAACCCCCTGCCCCAGCCTGGTGAAAGTGAGTGAGAGTGGGAGACAGCAAGTGACAGAGGGAGGGGGAATGGAGTGAGTGGGAGCAGAGCCTCAGAGAAGGGGTGGAGTGGGAAGAAGGGTCCCAGTCTGCTCCCCTAGCTCCCAGCCTTGGAGGGCAGGAGGGAGCCACCCCCCAGCACTCGCTGGCGGTGCAGCTGGGAGCCAGGGGAGTGGAGCAGGCTGGGGCCGGGTCATGAGTGCAGGTCCAACCCCTGCAGCCATCCTCAGCGGAGTGGGGGTGGGGCTTTGGTGAAGGGGTGGAGTGGGGGCAGAGCAGGGTGGGAAGAGGCAGGGCTAGGGCAATCAGGGGTGAGGGCCATGGGGAAGAGGCGGAGCAGGGGCTGGAGCAGTATGTTGCTGCGCAGGGCACCAGGAAATGTGGTGCTCCAAATTCCCTGGTGCCCTACGCAGCTGCGTACTTTGCGTATGGGTAGGAACAGCCCTGTTCTTACAGATAAAGCACAAGATGGGATACTAGTTGGTGTCTGCTACAGACCACCAAATAACAGGGTGACTGGCTCTTTACACTCCTATCTATAATGTGTAGGGTGACCAAATGTCCCGATTTTTGGCTCTTTTTCTTATATAGGCTCCTATTACACCCCACCCTTTGTCCCGATTTTTCACATTTGCTGTCTGGTCACCCTAGTAATGTGTAGGGAAAAAACTGTATGATCATGGGAGAGTTCAATTTTAGTGACCTGTGCTGGAGATCTCAAGGTGCCAGTACTAAAACATCCTTGGAATTTCTAAACATAGTAGATGACAGTTTCCTAACTCAAAAAGTGTTGCAGCCAACATGGGAAATTCTATATTAGATCTTGTCCTAACAGACTAATCACAGAACTGAAAGTTAAGGATAACTTAAGTATAAGTGATCATGACTTGATCATATTTATAGTGTACAATCAGAATAAAATCCAGGCCAAATCAGCTGAGAGGAAGAATTTAATCACAAAAAAGTAAATTATAAGTGGGAATCACTGAAGAACACCTTACTAGGTGCCCAAAAAGCCACAATTGAGAAAGAAAGCTATGCTGTTTAAAAAACTGAACTGCTTTAGAAGGGAAGTGAAGGGAGCTGTAAAAAATATTATATATATATATATATATATATATATATATATATATATAATATGCAGAAGAAAGGGGAAGTCGATAGTAATGAATATATATCAGAAGTTAAGAATCACAAAAGTTTGATAAGAGAAACCAAGGGACACAAGGAGAAATCTATGGCCGGCAGAGTTAAGGACAATAAAGAGTTTATTAAATATATTAAGAACAAATATAACCTAGGCCTGGTCCACACTAGGTCTTTAATTCGAATTTAGCAGCGTTAATTCGAATTAACCGTGCACCCGTCCACACCAGGAAGCCATTTAATTCGACCTAGAGGGCTCTTTAGTTCGAATTCGGTACTCCACCCCGACGAGGGGAGTAGCGCTAAATTCGACATGGCTATGTCGAATTAGGCTAGGTGTGGATGCAAATCGAACTTACTAGCTCCGGGAGCTATCCCACAGTGCACCACTGTGTTGACGCTCTGGACAGCAGTCCGAGCTCAGATGTTCTGATCAGCCATACAGGAAAAGCCCCGGGAAAATTTGAATTCCTTTTCCTGTCTGGCCAGTTTGAATCTCATTTCCTGTGTGGACGTCGTGGCAAGCTCAGCAGCACTGGCAGCGATGCAGAGCTCTCCAACAGAGGAGTCCATGCAATCTCAGAGTAGAAAGAGGGCCACAGCATGGACTGACCGGGAAGTCTTGGATCTGATCGCTGTGTGGGGCGATGAGTCTGTGCTTTCGGAGCTGCGCTCCAAAAAACGGAATGCAAAGACCTACGAGAAGGTCTCCAAAGCCATGGCACTCAGAGGATACAGCCGGGATGCAACGCAGTGCCGCGTGAAAATCAAGGACCTGAGACAAGGCTACCAAAAAATCAAAGTGGCAAACGGACGCTCCGGAGCCCAGCCCCAGACATGCCGCTTCTACGAGGCACTGCATGCCATTCTCGGTGGGTCTGCCACCACTGCCCCACCAGTGACCGTGGACTCTGAGGATGGGATAGTGTCGAGGGGCAGTTTCTCGGCGATGTTCGCCGATGGGGAAGATGAGGAAGGGTTTGTGGAGGACGAGGCAGGCGACAGCGGTTACAATACTGCTTTCCCCGACAGCCAGGATCTCTTCATCACCCTCACAGAGATCCCCTACCAACCCTCCCCGGCCGTTAACCCGGACTCCGAATCAGGGGAAGGATCAGTCGGTAAGTGCTATAAACATGTAAACATTTATTTCTTAACAAAACAGGAATAAAAACTATATAAAAAGAAGGTCAATGCATATAGGTATCGAACAAAAATCCTCTTGGGACAGTTCAACGAAGCTCTCTGAGAGGTACTCGAAAAGCCTCCTTAGGAGGTTTGTAGCAGGGTGGACCCTGCTCCTGCCCTGAAGGGGTTAAAAACAGCCCTGGGATTGGGCTCTGGCAGGAGAAGACAGCCTTTAGCCTGGGCGGCTGATTGGGGAAGTGGCTGCAGCTGGGGGCCACGCCCCAAACTGAGCCCAGGGCCTTATAAAAGGCAGGGAAGCCAGGAGGCCCAGACAGTCTCTCTCTGGCGATAGAGAGAGATGGGCCTGGCTGCTTAGGGCTTGAGGATAGGTACCTGAGTGAAGCAGGGCTGGGGAAAAGGCTGAGGAGCTAGGGAGCTCCAGCCTGGAAAGCCCCAGGCTGCGGCCTAGCAAAGGGCCAAAGGTATTGGGGGTTGCAGAGGGCAACCTAGGGGTAGGCCAAGGCAGCAGGTCCAAACCCCTTTGCCTGTGATGAATAGGCTGATACTGCAGTCTGCCCCAGAGTGTGGGGCTAGACAATGACTGTCAGTAGCCAATACTGAGGCAAGGTGGGGATAGAGGGTGAGGGTTCCCTAAGGAGGGGAGACCCTAAGAGAACAGGGGTTACTGCCAGGGGGCAGCACCCCCATGTAAAAGGGCACTGGGTCCAGGGAGGGACACGGGGGGCCAGAAGACAGGTGGATTACCGGCCTGCAGAGGGCGCTCCGAACGCTGGAACAGAGCTAATTCCTGGAGTCACCAGCAGGAGGCGCCGCAGGGGTGAGTCCGAACCGGTTACAAGGTTCCTGGGGAGAGGTGCCTTGTTGGGTGCTCCGTGGAAGCACACTCTTCCGCGCCAGGCCATCAGGAGGTATAATGGGAGCATCGCCTCGACCAGCATGGCAGCATAGGGCCCTGGTCTGTGCAGGGATTCATGCAGCATTCGCTCTCTGTTTGTCCTGGAGACCCGCCTCAGGGTGATCTCGCTCAGCGACTGCTGCATCTAATTAGGGGAATTACTTTAATGTTACTATTGTGAATGCTTGACTTTTCCTTTGCATAACAATGACCGTCGTTTAACAGCCAAGTGTTGTAGGCTGCAGAGGAAAAGCATACAGGGATCTTTCCCGGGGACAGCCGCGAGGGGCTGGAACAGGGTCAGACTTTATGCTTTCCAGATTGCCTGCAGCAGGAGGGCCCTGCTATCCATTAACTGTTAAGCAGCCTAAAGTTTCCGGCTTACCAGGCCTGGCTGCTACACGGATTCTGCTGTCCTGCCCCGCTTGTCCGATCTCCAGTGCAAGACCCCAGGCAATGAAAGCGAATGCTGAAAATTCGAACTTGTCCTGAGAGCACATGAGATTAGGTGCCCTGTATGGTCTTGTTCACAGAAACTGAGTAGACTGTGTTCAGTGTTTGCAAACATGTATCTTTGGAAGGAAATCACTTCCTTTTTCCCATCACACAGCTGCGGCTCTTTCCCGAACTGCCCCGGCATCCCCCTCACAGAGGCTGGCGCAGATTAGGCGGCGAAAGAAAAAGACTCGGGACGAGATGTTCTCTGAACTGATGGCCATCTCCAGAGCCGAGGCGGCACAGCAGAACCAGTGGAGGGAGACCTTCTCTCAGCAGCAGCGCTCACACAGCGAACGGGAGGACAGGTGGTGGCAGGAAGACCAGCAGGCGACTCAAACGCTGCTTGGACTAATGAGGGAGCAAACGGACACGCTCCGGCGCCTTGTGGATGTTCTGCAGGACCGCAGGCAGGAGCAGAGAGCCCCCCTGAACTGTATCAGCAACCACCCTCCCCTGCCACAAAGTCCTGTCCCCCCCTCACCCAAAATCACAAGAAGGAGGGGCGCTAGGGGCCGTGAAAACTGTCACTCCACCCCAGCAGAGCGCTCATGTACCAAACAGCTCTCATTCCCTAAAGTATGAGAATTGCTTGCCTTCCTGGCTCACCCGATCCCAAATCCCAGTTTCATCCCCCAACTGTGTAGTTGAGTATTAAAAATAGTTTGCTGTTCATTACTGTTTCCGTCATGTTTCTTTGCAGAAGATTTTGTGTGAAGTGTGGGGGAGGGGTTTGTTAATTGCATAGGACAGCCACCATTAACAGGGTACAGATATGGGGGCAGGATCAACAGCAGGTCACACACAGAGTGCAGTCACTAGGCACCCGGGTCACTGTGCGAGGTGTCTGCTGCCCCAGGTCAGTCTGGGAGGTGTATGTTGCCCCAGGGTCCGAGCGCCTGGCATCCACAAATGGCAAGGCAGGCTGCCCTTACCATGCCCTTCCACCCTAGCCATGAACCTCTCCGATGCCCTGAGCCCCAGCCAGAGCCATCATCCACCCACACCTACTCACCCTTCCCACACACCCCTCACCCCTTCCTGCAAACCCACCCCTTCCTGCACACCCTCCGGTAACCGTCCTCCCCCCAGAGACCGCTGTAGGAGCAGGAGCCTGTCAGTCCTCGAGTGTAGAAGCGGTATGTACATCACTGCACACCGTACCCACCACAGTCTGCGTCCCTGTTGTAACCCTTGAACGAGAATTCGTTAGTAAAGAAAACTTTGTTAATTAAAAATGTTCCAATAACTTTATTTTTAAACGTCTGTTGGAAGGGGGGAAACCTGGTGAACGGGGTATGTAACCGCTGAAAAAAGACAATAGTAACTGAAACAGGGGCAGGTTCAGCTTCTCTGTAAAGAGACTGGACAGTCATAGGTTACCCTGCTCTCTGAGGAACCTAGCTTTCAAAGCCTCCCGGATGCACAGCGCTTCCCGCTGGGCTCTTCTAATCGCACGGGTGTCTGGCTGAGCGTAATCAGCAGCCATGCGATTTGCCTCAACCTCCCATCCCGCCATAAAGGTCTCCCCCTTGCTCTCACAGAGATTGTGGAGCACACAGCAAGCTGCAATAACAATGGGGATATTGGTTTCGCTGAGATCCGAGCGAGTCAGTAAGCTCCTCCATCTCCCCTTGAGATGTCCGAAAGCACACTCCACCACCATTCTGCACTTGCTCAGCCGGTAGTTGAAGAGCTCCTTGTCACTGTCCAGGGCGCCTGTATAGGGCTTCATGAGCCAGGGCATTAGCGGGTAGGCTGGGTCCCCGAGGATCACTGTAGGCATCTCCACATCCCCAACACTTAGTTTGTGGTCCGGGAAGAAACTACCTTCCTGCAGGCGTCTAAACAGACCAGAGTTTCTGAACACACGCGCGTCATGAACCTTGCCCGGCCACCCGACGTAGATGTTGGTAAAACGTCCCTTATGGTCCACCAGTGCTTGCAGCACCATTGAAAAGTAGCCCTTTCGGTTAATATACTGGCTGGCCTGGTGGGCCGGTCCCAGGATAGGGATGTGAGTGCCATCTATAGCCCCACCGCAGTTTGGGAATCCCATCGCGGCGAAGCCATCTATGACGACCTGGACGTTTCCCAGGGTCACCACCTTTGAGAGCAGTAGGTCAACGATTGCATGGGCTACTTGCATCATAGCAACCCCCACGGTAGATTTGCCCACGCCAAAGTGGTTCGCTACTGACCGGTAGCTGTCTGGCGTGGCAAGTTTCCAGAGGGCTATGGCCACTCGCTTCTGCACACTCAGGGCTGCTCGCATCCGGGTGTCCTGGCGCTTCAGGGCAGGGGCCAGCAAGTCACACAGTTCAAGGAAAGTGCCCTTACGCATCCTGAAGTTTCGCAGCCACTGTGATTCATCCCAGACCTGCAGCACTATGCGGTCCCACCAGTCCGTGCTTGTTTCCCGGGCCCAGAATCGCCGTCCCATAGCATGAACGTGACCCATTGCCACCATGATCTCCACGGCGCGGCGTACCGTGCTTTGTGAGAGGTCTCTGCCACTCTGACACTTCATGTCCTCACCGCGCTGCCGGAGCCTCCTCGCCCGATTTCTCAGCAGCTGACTGTGGAAGAGGTGTTCGATAAGGTGCGAGGAGTTGACAACGGCCATAAGTGCAGCGATGATCGCAGCGGGCTCCATGCTCGCAGTGCTGTGGCGTCCGCGCTGTCACTGACCAGAAAAGTGCGCGAACAGAGTTCCCGCCGGCGCTTTCAAGGAGAGAGGGCGGGAGTGACGGTTGAATGATGACAGTTACCCAAAACCACCCTCGACACATTTTTCCCCCAGAAGGCATTGGGGGCTCTACCCAGCATTCCAATGGGAAGCGGGGACTGCGGGAACTGTGGGATAGCTGCCCAGAATGCACCGCTTCCAATGTCGACGCTTGCCCCGTTAGTGTGGACTCACAAATTCGAATTAGTGTCCTTAGTGTGGATACACAAATTCGAATTCATCAGGTCGAATCCACAAATTCGACCTAAGTTAAATCGAACTACTCCTGTAGTGTAGACATACCCCTAGACAATGGTATTGGTTCATTACTAGATGGAAATGGTAGATTTATTAATAACAATGTAGTAATGCCAGAGATTTTCAATAAATATTTCTGTTCTATGTTTGAGGAAAAAACAGATGGTGCAGTCTCATCATGTGGTGATAACACTTTCCATTCCACTAGTATCTCTGGAAGATGTTAAACAGAAGCTTTTAAAATTAGATTTAAAAAAAAAAGATTTTTAAATCAGCAGGTCCAGATAACTTGCATCCAGGAGTTTTAAAAGAGCTGGCTTAGGTGCTCACTGGTCCGCTAATGATGATTTTCAATAAGTCTTGGAGCACTGGGGAAGTTCCAGAATACTGGAAGAGAGATAATGTTGTGCCAATTTTTTAAACGGGTAAACGGGATGATCTGGGTAATTATAGGTCTATCAGCCTGACATCGATCCCAGGCAAGATAATGGAGTGGCGACAAGACTTGATTAATAATGAACTAAAGGAGGGTAACATAATTAATGCAAATCAACCTGGGTTTATGGAAAATAGATCCTGTCAAACTAACTTGATATCTTTTTTTATGAGATCACAAGTTTGGTGGAAAACGTAATAGTGTTGATGTGGTATACTTAGACTTCTAGGCATTTGACTTGGGGCTGCATGGCATTTTGATTACAAAATTAGAATGCTATAAAATTAACATGTCACATACAAAATGGATTAAAAACTGGCCAACTGATAGGTCTCAAAATGTAACTGAACAGGGAATTATCATTGAGCAAGGCTGTTTCAAGAGGGGCTCCCAGGGGGATCAGTTCTAGGCCCTATACTATTTAACATTTTTATCACTGACCTGACAGAAAACATAAAATCATCACTTATAAAGTTTGGAGATGACACACAAATTGGGGAAGTGGTAAATAATGAAAAGGACAGGTCATTGATACAGAGCAATCTGGATCACTTGGTAAACTGGGCGCAAGCAAACAATAAGCATTTTAATATGGCTAAATGTAAATGTATACACATGGAAACAGAGAATGTGGGCCAAATTTACAGGACAGGGGACTCTATCCTGGGAAGCAGTGACTCTGAAAATAATTTGAGGCTTCTAGTAGATAATCAGCTGAACATGAGCTTCTGTTGCAACCCTGTGACCAAAAGAGTTAATGCAATCCTAGGATGCATAAACGGGAATCTTGAGTAGCAACAGAGATGTTACTTTACCTCTGTATTTAGCACTGGTACAACCACTGCTGGAATACTGTGTCCTGTTCTGCTGTCCACAATTCAGGAAGGATATTAATTAATTAGAGACGGATCAGAAAAGAGCGAGAAGGAAATGGTTAAAATATTAGAAAACATGCCTTGAAGTGATAAACTCAAATAATTCAATCTATTTAGCTTAACAAAGAGAAGGTTAAGGAGTGACTTGATTATGGTCTATAAGTACTTACATGGGGAACAAATATCTAATAATGGGCTCTTCAGTGTAACAGAAGTGTATATAAAGATAGAATGGCTGGGACTTGAAACTAGACAAATTCAGACTGATTTAAGGTGTACTTTTGTAACGGTGAAAGTAATTATTGGAACAATTTATCAAGCACTGATCATTTTAAAATCGAGATTGGATGTTTTTCTGAAAGGTTTGCTCTAGGAATTATTGTGGGGAAGTTCTATGGCCTGTGCTGTATAGGAAATCAGATTAGATGGCCTTAGAATCTATAAGGCACCTGTGGAATTCCCTTTACTGCAGGAAGTGAAATGAAATGAATAGGCAGCAGGTTAAAAACAAACTAAAGGAAGTATTTTTTCACACAATGCACAGTCAACTTGTGGAACTCCTTGCCAGAGGATGTTGTGAAGGCCAAGACTATAACAGGGTTCAAAAAAGAACTAGATAAGTTCATGGAGGATACATGGCTATTAGCCAGGATGGACAGGGATGGTGTCCCTAGCCTCTGTTCGACAGAAGCTGGGAATGGGTGACAGGGGATGGATCACTTGATGATTTCCTCTTCTGTTCATTCCCTGTGGGGCACATAGCATTGGCCACTGTCGAAAGACAGGATACTGGGCTAGATGGATCTTTGATCTGACCCAATATGGCCGTTTTTATGTTCTTAAGTGGAGAGAGAAGTGGAGGCCCTACAGGAATATAATTGAAGCCACAATCTCTAAAGTCTGGCTCTGGTTATAGCAAAGCTATGTTTATGCTTCAAGTCATCCTGTATGAAAGCTGACTTCACTATATGCAGGTTTGAGCAAGCTGTATATATGAGACATGAACATAAACATGCATGTAAAATCTTCAGAAGATATGGAGAGAGCTTGGAAGTTGACTAGAGTCCATTTTTTCTTAATAACAAACAGTTTATTACATGTGTGAAGCCATGCCATTGTCATACCCTGTCCCCATACAACCCTCCTCCACTTTCCCCCCACTAACCAGCCTGTTATTCCTTACCCTATAATGGACCTCCAGGGGAAAAAAATTGTAAACATTAAGTTACTGTATGATTACAAGGAGTGTGGCTTGTAGTGCAGACTACAACCTGATAGAAATTTGATAAAGTAAAAATCAGCATGCCTCTGCCTCTGTCCATTTCACAGCCACCTGGCAGTCAAGGAACATCCCAAGGAAACATGGAGCCAGGGGTGGGAGGTTCTATTTTGGAGGGACAGGAAGAGATACAGTACAGTTCACCATACCTTTGCAAATATCTAAGAGAGAGGTTTCTGGAGCAGTCCTGAGCTCAAGATAACTTTGTGAAATCGCAGTCTCTCTCCTGAGTTTCCCTTTCTCTTCTGGAGTTGCATAGAGTGGAGAGGGTGGATGGTCTGGTCTTGGGAGGAACAGAGAACAGTTCGGCATAGCTTTAAAGTTGTGTGCGAGAGAGATATCTGGTGCAGCCCTGGGTTAGAGGTAACTCAGTGTAAGCAAAGTCTGAATGAGCTCTCCCCTGACATCTAGTAATGAGCTGTGGAAGAGGATTTCAGGAGCTGATCTTATTTGCATGGGCACACCCACCCTACCTAGGTGCTCAGCAGGGTGGGATTGCTTGCCCAATTGGTCACTTTTGGCTGGTGTGGGATCCCCAGGCTCAGTTGAAAGTCTTGTTACACGCTGAGAGCTGAAATTGCTAATACCTAGGTCTAAGTATTAGACCTGCTTTGGGATGGTGTTTCTGATGCAAGAAACTGACCAGTGTGCACCAGCAGTGAGGCTCCCCCTCTAAGAGCTGAAATCATTGAGAGCTGTGTTAAGTGATGAGCCCTGAAGACATCTCAGTGAGCAGCCAGCAAGGCGCCTGGCAAAGAGGCGTGGCCAGCAGGGCAGCTGGCGGAGAAAGCCAGAGCAGAGCCCCGCAGAGAGGGGTGGTGAGTGAGTGCTCGAGCAGCAGAGTGAGTAAGGTGCCTCTTTACCCTACTCTACCCAGGGTAGAAGGTGAACTCTGCAGATGCACCTCTGAACTCTGGCTCTGCACTGTCCAAGGACAACAACTGTGAGTAAGGTGCGGAGAAGGAACAGGTACTTTAAAGGGACTTTTGGGTTGCTGGACCTAAGAACCTCAGGGGAAAAAGACACTGCCCAACTTACTGGGGGGGGGTCTTTTGCTCATGATTTATGTTTATGAGCCCTGTTTGCGGTGTTTCCCCAAATTAATCACTAGTTACTTCCCTCCTTTTAATAAAAGTTTTATTGCCTCTTAGAGGCACCCAGGACATGGTGTGTAATTGTCCCAGGTCACTGGGCGGGGGGGGGGGGGGGCTCGAGTCGGTTTTGTGTTGTATTGTTGAAAAGGAACCCCTAGATATTGAACCTGGCCCTTGCTGCTGCCAACTCCGACTAGCAGAAGGGTTACATTAGTAACTCTGCAGCATCTCTCCCTCCATCTTTTCACAGCTGGCAGGCAATCACACAGGCAGGGCTCCCAGGGACAGCCAGAGGCAGGGTGGTTCAAATCTCCTCTTGGATCAAAGCTCTCTACCCTAGCTCAGGATTTTGTCAGTTTCCATTGTTACTTTCTCCCAATCCTGGAAGTTTATTCTAGCAAATTTTTCATGCAGCATGAACTCAAGATAGTCCTTCAGGTTCACCTGGAGTGCAAATCTGATAGGGCCACATTGCTAACTCACCAAACCCATCCATTCACTGATATGTTGTGTGATGACCATTCTCATAAAAATCAACCTGGCATAGCTTGAGATATCCCTACCACTGAACTGGAAAGCCGCATCCTTTTTCCATTCACTGATGTAAGCAGAGTCAGGATGAGCCCTACCCTGACATCTGGTGGTAAATTATGGGGAGTGCAGAAAGAAGTTTCAAGTATTCGCATTGGCATTTCAGTTATTTGCATTGGCACTCCCACCCCACTTAGTATAGCTTACAGCAGCCTGGGATGGTTATTTTCACAGCTGTGGGATCCCCAATTTCTTTGTTATTGGGGCAGGAGGAATAAAATGTTGTCACCCTGATTAAGTAAATGAGGAACTACAAAATTGTCTTATGATAAAGGGTTTCATTATCAACTAAATAGCACTTGCTAGACAAGGGACATGGGTTCCAAAACCCATTGAAAGGAGAGAGGCTGGGACAGATATCTGTACTTGGTGGTATAGGCTCCTTGTGTGAGCCAGAAGCACCAGTTCCACCTATGCCTCTCTCCACTGTGGAATGTCAGAGTTAATTTTTGATTCCCTTAAGAATCTAGATACAAGTTACTGAGCTGAACTCACTTTGGGCTAATGGTGCACTGGCACTGGGGCTCCCCTATGGTGAGCTGGAATCACTAAGAGCTGACATCACTAAAGAGCTGGACTTGCTGAACTGAGAGCACTGAGTACTGTGCTAACTAGTGGGGGAGCCTGAAGCAATACTGTGGAGCAGAGCAGCTGGCAGAGCGGAGTGGAGCAGTTTGTGAAGCCACGGGGTGAGTGGAGCCAAGCAGCTCGCGAGGACGGCTGGAGCGGATCACAGGACAGCTGGTGGACCAGAGCAGCTGGCTGAGTGGAGCAGCCCACAGAGCAAGCGAAGCTGAGCAGTTTGTGGGGACGACTGGTGGAAGCAGAACTCCACAAAGAGGCAAGGCAGTCGGCCCCGAACCACGTAAGGTGCCCCTTTCTACCCAGGCTGGGGAGGGGGACCTCTGCAGATAGACTCTCGAACTCTGGGGCTGCACTGACCCGGGACAGAGACTTTTGGATTGTGGGACTTTTGGGACTGTGGGTGATTTGGGGGTTGCTGGACTCAAGGGCCCTGAGAGAAGGACACGGCCCAATTTGCTGGGGTGGGTCTTTGCTCACGGTTTGATCTATGAACTCTAGTTGAGGTATTTTACCAATTTAATGCTTGTTGTTTATCTCATGTAATTAAACCTTTTCTGCTACACCAAGACTCTGTGCTCGCGAGAGGGGAAGTATTGCCTCCTTGAGGCGCCCAGGGGTGTGTGTAAAATTTTCCCAGGTCACTGGGTGGGGGCTCGAGCTGGTTTTGCATTACGTTGTGGGGAAGGGGCCCCTATGTATTGAACCCGGCCCTTGCTGCTATCGTTTCGGCCTGGCAGAGGGGTTACACTTACTTGGAAATAGTAATAGGTTGTCCAGCCCTAACCTCCCCCATCTCACTCCATCTCTCACATTGTTAAATGCTAAACAGTTGAATTTCCTAAAAATACTGTTATATGTGTCTCACCAGCCTGTTTGTTTGGTGCGTTTGACCCAGTTTTGCAGGGATAGAAGTGATTGGTGACATGATCTGGAAGTGCCATTGGCACATGTGTGAAGCAGGGGCACAAATGTGTTCTGCACATGAGTCCTGGAAGGATTGCAACATAGAATAATAGAATATCAGGGTTGGAAAGGACCTCAGGAGGTCATCTAGTCCAACCCCCTGCTCAAAGCAGGACCAATTCCCAACTAAATCACCCCAGCCAGGGCTTTGTCAAGCCTGACCTTGAAAACTAAAGAAAAACCACCACCAGCTCCCTAGGTAACTGTAGCAGGGTGGATCCCTGCTCCGGGTTTTAAGGGGTTTAAAAGCGGCTTGGCAGGGCTTGAGAGCGGCTGCTCTCAAAGCTGGGCTGATTGGGGAAGTAGCCGCAGCTGGGCCACACCCCAATCAGGCCACAGCTGGCCCCTATAAAAGGCTGTGAGCCAGGAGCCCAGTCACTCTCTCTTTGTTTCTAGAGGGAGATGGGCCTGGCTGCAGGGAACTGAGACAAGGTACCTAGGGTGAAGCAGGGCTGGGGAAAGGCTGAGGAACTGGGGAAGCTCCAGCCTAGAAAGCCCCAGGCTGTGGCCTAGCATAGGGCAAAAGGTACTGGGGGTTGCAGGGGGCAACCTAGGGGTAGGCAAAGGCAGCAAGTCCAAACCCCCTTTGCCGATGATGAGTGCTGGCTACTGCAGTCTGCCCCAGCGAACGGGAGCTAGATAGAGACTGGGCAGTAGCCACTACTGAGGCGAAGTGGGGATAGTAGGGTGGGGGTTCCCCTGGGAAGGGAAAACCCGGTTAAAGGGGCACCGGGTCCTGGGAGGGACACGGGGCCAGTAGCAAACAGGTGGATCACTGGCCTGCAGAGAGCGCTCCTGGGCTGGAAAGAGCGAATTCCCCAGAGTCACCAGCAGGAGGCGCCGCAGGGGTGAGTCCGACCCGTTACAGTAACCCATTCCAGTGCTTCACCACCCTCCTAGTGAAAAAGTGTTTTTCCTAATATCCAACCTAAACCTCCCCCACTGCAACTTGAGACCATTACTCCTTGTTCTGTCATCTGCTACCACTGAGAACAGTCTAGATCCATCCTCTTTGGAACTCCCTTTCAGTTAGTTGAAAGCAGCTTTCAAATCCCCCCTCATTCTTTTCTTCTGCAGACTAAACAATCCCAGTTCCCTCAGCCTCGCCTCATAAGTCATGTGCTCCAGCCCCCTAATCATTTTTTGTTGCCCTCTGCTGGACTCTCCAATTTTTCCACATCCTTCTTGTAGTGTGGGGCCCAAAACTGGACACAGTACTCCAGATGAGGCCTCACCAATGTCAAATAGAGGGGAATGATCACGTCCCTTGATCTGCTGGCAAAGCCCCTATTTATACAGCCCAAAATGCAGTGGCTCTGTGTGATGCAAACAATGCTAGGGTATGATCTCTGAAATGGTAGTGCTAAACTTGTATATCCAGATCAGCAGTGTGGATGCAGTTATACACATGTCCAGCTGAGCAAATGGGGACTGTCTGGGTGGCTTTGTCTGGCTTTGGCCTGCACGAACATAAGCCAGTAGTTGGGTATGTGTGCTAGTGTAGACATAGCCTTAGTGTAGACAGTGTGTGAAAAGTGAGCTTGGGGAGCAGACATGCAAAACATAGGTTTAAAACATCACCTTTCAAGAGGAGAAACGAATAGGATACAATCTATCTGGGATCAGCCTCTACCAGATGTCACATAGCTCTATCAAACTTAGTTGAAAAAGCCCTTTCCTCCTTTCCAATTAAGCAGACTCTAAGGCGAAAAATGGGATTATAGGGATTGGTGCCCAATGCTGTTAAGATCGACCATGTTCTAAGCACATACTTGACCTGGTACATTTCCCTCATGTGGATAGAAACTTGTATAGAAGGCAACTGACATCTATGGCCCTGTCTATTATACAAAAATAACCGTGATACATAGTGATAGCCCAAGCACCTTACATTTTCTTTTTTCCCTGTTTAGAAAGGAAAAAAAACATGTTTTAACCATATTAGGAACTCCTGGTTTAATCTTGCAAGGTACGTATGTTAAAACAGGGCTCCCCAACACACTTATAACTTGTTTTTTTTCTGCCCACTGTTACCAGTTTTGCCCGTTACTTTGGAGTATGCTCGGGGGGAGGAGGTGTGTGTTCTGTAATTCTGTCAACGTACTGCTTGTGTCACTTGTGTTCTCATACGGAGCTCTACTTCTCCCTGCTGCAAGGTCCCTCCCAATGGAGCTATCCTGCAGGACCTAGGTTCCCCATGGCTGGGTTCTTCCAGCCCCAGAATCAGACAAGCACACACACATTAACTGAGTGTGTCTGAGAGGACCGGGTTAATCAGCACTCCCAAGCTGACCCCTTATATGTCCCTGGACTCAGTAGGGTGGGTTGAGCAGCATTTCCAAGCTGCCACCCTCATGTCCCCAGTTCAGCACGTCCCTATCCCCACTTTCACGTTACAATTGTTCTGGTAGTAACCCACTTGATGAGCAAACCCCACAGGATTTTTGGGCTTTGCAGGGATCTTTTAGCTTAGGTACGAGGAGCGTTGCTGCAGAGCAAATGAGAGAGCCAAAAAAACCCACAAGGTGGAGAGAGAGAGAAGCAACCAGCTTAACTGTGAAAGTTATTTATTGCCAGGTAATAACCATAGGGGAGCCAAACAAACAAAAACAGTTTTATATTAAATCTAACTCAAATTTAATTATAAAAGTCAGGTTAAAAACTGTAACTGATCACACAAGTCAGGGTCAGAAGGCTACACCTAGAGAGAGAGAGAGAGAGAGAGAGATGGATTCTCACCACTCCATGAAGTTTGAATCGATCAGGAGTCCCAGGTGGTGGTGATAGCTGAGGGTCTGGAGTGTTAGAGACAGGCAGAGCCCCCAGCACAATCAGTCAGGAGAAGATGAAGTTCCAGTAGAATGGATGCAGATTTTGGATCCAGGGATCAGAACACTTACTTGAGCATGGGTAGAGGTTTTTGTAGGGAAACAATAATGGTTCAAGGGAGAACACTAGATTTGTTTATTTATAAACTGATGGCCCAAGGGAGTATACAACAGTTGATTTGTTCAGGCTAGGCAATAGGAACTGATCATTCCTGGCTATGTTCCTTGGAGGGAACTCACAATGCAATTAGGGAGCTTCACTATTTTGGATACCAATAAAGGATTTAATACTATAATTGGTCTGATAACTATTGAGCTGGGTGTGTGCAGGCGTGGGTTCATTAACATCTGGAGCAGAGATCCTCCATCATGCAGTGCAGATCCTCCATCCCTGCTTTTCTGGTCCCAGAGTTTTGTATGGTTCTTGCCTTGGAATCTCTGTTCTCCATTCTGTATGCTAATGGAGATGCCTCCCTGTCCCATCTTCGATGCAAATGAGGCTAGGGGAGTTTTCTTAATCCTGTCATCCTTGACCCAGGGGTTTAGGTGTGTATCCCACTACATTTTCATTGCTTTTTGTAAGTCTTTCTTCTGATCGCTTTTGGTTCAAGTGGAGGCTGGGGGGGGGGGTCTTTCGTGAGCCAGACAGGCTGGATACTGCGTCCTGGTTCCCCAAGAACAGGGCCGTCTCTAGGTTTTTTGCTGCCCCAAGCAAAAAGTTTGCCACCCCAGGCTTGCTTGCAGGCAGCGCTGGAAGTGGAGGGTGTGATGTCATCTTCTCTCAGCATCTGCATGGGCTTTACCTCCTCCCTTGCCCGGCTGCACAGAGAAGCCCCGATATAAGGGGTGGCACAAGGCAGCGCAGCAGCCAGTGCGCAGATGAGGTAGCGCAGCCCCGGCTCCCCGGCAGGACTCGCCCTCTCCTCCCCAGGTAGCGGCTGGGTCCTAGCAGCTCAGCATCCTGGGGCTGGGGCTTCCCCTTCCTGCTGCGGCCAGGTGTGCAGCGCCCTCGCCCCATCTCACTGGCGCAGCTCCGAGAGTGCAACTGCCCCGAAAAAAAAAGGATGGCCGGAATGCCACCCCTGGAAATGTGCCTCCCCAAGCACATGCTTGCTTTGCTGGTGCCTAGAGCTGGTCCTGCCCAAGAACAGAGGTGACAGGTATGCAGGCTGCTATGACCACAGGAATATTTTCTTCATTTAGGTCTAACCTGCCATAAAGGCAGCACTAGCACATGCTTTTAATCTGCCAAAGGCACATTCTATGATCATTTTGAAGCTGCTCAGCCTCCTGTTGAAGCACTCCTTGATACTGGCCAGGTTTCCTTTGTAACGCTTCATGAGCCATGGGAGTAAGGGGTATGCTCGGTCTCCCAGGATCACTATGGGCATTTCAACATTTCCCATTGGAATCTTCTGGTCTGGAAGGAGAGTCTATGCTTGTAATTTTCTGTACAGGCCAGTGTTCCTGAAGATGTGTGCGTCATGTACTTTCCCTGACCATTCTGCGCTGATATCAGTGAAATCACAGAATCATAGAATATCAGGGTTGGAAGGGACCTCAGGAGGTCATCTAGTCCAATCCCCAACTAGAATCATAGAACTTAAGGTCAGAAGAGACCATTATGATCTAGTCTGACCTCCCGCAAGATGCAGGCCACAAAAGCTGACCCACCCACTCCTGAAATAATTCTCTCCCTTAACTCAGCTGTTGAAGTCCCCAAATCCTGATTTAAAGACTTCAAGTAGCAGATAATCCTCCAGCAAGCGACCCCTGCCCCATGCTGCGGAGGAAGGCGAAAAACCTCCAGGGCCGCTGCCAATCTACCCTGGAGGAAAATTCCTTCCCGACCCCAAATATGGCAATCAGCTGAACCCCGAGCATGCGGGCAAGACTCTCCAGCCAGACACTCAGGAAAAAGACTTTCAATATCCCAACATTGACCCTCGGTACTAATTACCAGTGGCCGCACATTATTGACCTATTGACTAAATCACGTTATCCTATCAAACCATTCCCTCCATAAACTTATCAAGCTTAATCTTAAAGCCAGAGAGGTCCTTTGCCCCCACTGTTTCCCTCGGTAGGCTGTTCCAGAATTTCACTCCCCTGATGGTTAGAAACCTTCGTCTAATTTCAAGCCTAAACTTCCCGACTGCCAATTTATATCCATTTGTTCTCGTGTCCACATTAGTACTGAGCTGAAATAATTCCTCTCCCTCCCTGGTATTTATCCCTCTGATATATTTAAAGAGAGCAATCATATCTCCTCTCAACCTTCTTTTGGTTAAGGAAAACAAACCGAGCTCCTCAAGTCTCCTTTCATACGACAAGTATCAGAGGGGTAGCCGTGTTAGTCTGGTTCTGTAGAAGCAGCAAAGAATCCTGTGGCACCTTATAGATTAACAGACGTTTTGCAGCATGAGCTTTCGTGGGTGAATACCCACTTCTTCAGATGCAAGTCTTGCATCTGAAGAAGTGGGTATTCACCCACGAAAGCTCATGCTGCAAAACGTCTGTTAGTCTATAAGGTGCCACAGGATTCTTTGCTGTTTCATACGACAGGCTTTCCATTCCTCGGATCATTCTAGTGGCCCTTCTTTGTACCTGTTCCAGTTTGAATTCATCCTTCTTAAACATGGGAGACCAAAACTGCACACAGTACTCCAAATGAGGTCTCACCAACGCCTTGTATAACGAGACTAGCACCTCCTTATCTCTACTAGAAATACCTCGCCTAATGCATCCCAAGACCGCATTAGCCTTTTTTAACGGCCACATCACATTGCCGACTCATAGTCATCCTGCGATCAACCAGGACTCCGAGGTCCTTCTCCTCTTCCGTTACTTCCAACTGGTGCGTCCCCAGCTTATAACTAACATTCCTGTTAGTCATCCCTAAATGCATAACCTTACACTTCTCACTATTGAATTTCACCCTATTACTAATACTCCAGTTTACAAGGTCATCCAGATCTCCCTGGAGGATATCCCGATCCTTCTCCGAATTGGCAATACCTCCCAACTTCGTGTCATCCGCAAATTTTATCAGCCCACTCCTACTTTTGGTTCCAAGGTCAGTGATAAATAGATTGAATAAGATTGGACCCAAAACCGAACCTTGAGGAACTCCATTGGTAACCTCCCTCCAACCCGACAGATCACCTTTCAATACGACCTGCTGCAGTCTCCCCTTTAACCAGTTCCTTATCCACCTCTGGATTTTCATTTCGATCCCCATCTTTTCCAATTTAACCAGTAATTCTTCATGTGGTACCATATCAAACGCCTTACTGAAATCAAGATATATTAGATCCACCGCATTTCCCTTGTCTAAAAAATCTGTTACTTTCTCAAAGAAGGAGATCAGGTTGGTTTGGCACGATCTACCTTTCGTAAAACCATGTTGTAATTTGTCCCAATTGCCATTGACCTCAAGGTCTGTAACTACTCTCTCCTTTAATATTTTTTCCATGACTTTACATACTACAGATGTTAAACTAACAGGCCTGTTCACCCAGGTCACTTTTTTTCCCCTTCTTGAAAATAGGAACTATATTAGCTAATCTCCAGTCAAACGGTACAACCCACAAGTTTAGAGATTTGTTAAAAATTATCGCTAACGGGCTTGCAATTTCACTCGCCAATTCCTTTAATATTCTAGGATGAAGATTATCCGCCGCCTGATTTACTACCGTTAAGCTGTTCAAGTTTGGCTTCTACCTCAGATACTGTAATTTCCAACCCCGCACCTTCATTCCCATCAGTCACTCTGCCACTATTCCTAAGCCCTTCATTATCCTCATTAAAGACCGAGGCAAAATATTCATTTAGATATTGTGCCATGCCTAGTTTATCCTTAATCTCCACTCCGTTTACAGTTTTAAGCGGTCCCACTTCTTCTTTCTTGGTTTTCTTCCTATTTATATGGCTAAAAAACCTTTTACTATTGGTTTTAATTCCCTTCGCAAGGTCCATCTCTACCCGGCTTTTGGCCTTTCTCACTGCATCCCTACACCTCAATAAGGTAGGTTTCTTTGCTGATCCCTCCCATCTTCCACTCCTTGTACGCTTTCTGTTTTTTCTTAATCACCCCTCTGAGACGCTTGCTCATCCAGCTCGGTCTAAAACTGCTACCTACGGACCGTTTTCCCTTTCTCGGGATACAGGCCTCTGACAGCTCCTGCAACTTCAACCTGAAATAATCCCAGGCGTCTTCCGCCTTTAGATCCCTAAATATGTTAGTCCAATGCACTTCCCTATCTAGTCGCCTTAATTTCGTAAAGTTAGCCCTTTTGAAATCGTAAACCTTAGTCTCAGGCCACGTCTATACTTACCCGCCGGGTCGACACGGCGAGTTCGACTTCTCGGAGTTCGAACTATCGCGTCTGATCTAGAAGCGATAGTTCGAACTCCGGAAGCGCCACGGTCGACTCCGGTACTCCACCGCGGCAGGAGGAGTTGCCGGAGTCGACCTTGGAGCCGCGGAGTTCGCTTCCGCGGCGTCTGGACGGTAAGTCATTCGAACTAGGGTAGTTCGAATTCAGCTACGTTATTCACGTAGCTGAATTCGCGTACCCTAGTTCGAACCAGGGGCTGTGTGTAGACCAGGGCTCAGATGCAATTGTGTTTATCCTTCCATTTATTTTGAACTGAATTAGCTCATGATCACTCAAGCCAAGGTTGTCCCCTAAAACCATTTCCTCAACAAGGTCCTCACTACTCACCAAAACCAAATCTAAAATGGCATCCCCCCTCGTCGGTTCAGCAACTACTTGATGAAGGAATTCATCAGCTATCACGTCTAGGAAAAGATGAGCCCTATTATTATTACTAGCATTTGTTCCCCAATCTATATCCGGGAAGTTAAAGTCTCCCATGATCACACAGTTCCTATCAGTATTTACCTCCTTAAAAACATTAAAGAGCTCTCTATCCATATCCAGGCTAGATCCCGGCAGTCTATAGCACACCCCAATCACTATCCCAGGGGAGGCTCTAGAAGTTTTCTTCCCAAATGTGACCATTGCCCAAACAGACTCCGTATTATCCATTCCATTACTAGTTTTTTCATTACAGTTTACCTCATTATTGACATACAATGCTACTCCCCCACCTTTACCTTTGTTTCGGTCTTTCCTAAACAGCACATACCCTTCCATACCTGTACTCCAGTCATGACTACCGTTCCACCATGTTTCGGTTATTCCTACGATATCCGGTTTCAGTTCTCGGACCAGGAATTCCAATTCCTCCATTTTGTTACCTAGGCTTCTCGCATTGGTGAACAAACATCCTAATTTTTGCTGTTTGGCTTCTCTCACCTTTGTTACCCAATTTGGTAGGGACACAGTACCACCAGTATGACCTATTTGTCTAGTATCCATCCCCCCCGTCTTCCTTTTGTCCAAACCCCTCCCTCTGGCTATATCCGTTCTTATCCTGTTGTCCTAAATCATCCCAGCCAGGGCTTTGTCAAGCCTGACCTTAAAAACCTCTAAGGAAGGAGATTCCACCACCTCCCTAGGTAACCCATTCCAGTGCTTCACCACTCTCCGAGTGAAAAAGCTTTTCCTAATATCCAACCTGAACCTCCCCCACTGCAACTTGAGACCATTACTCCTTGTTCTGTCATCAGGTACCACTGAGAACAGTCTAGATCCATCCTCTTTGGAACCCCCTTTCAGGTAGTTGAAAGCAGCTAACAAATCCCCCCTCATTCTTCTCTTCTGCAGACTAAACAATCCCAGTTCCCTCAGCCTCTCCTCATAAGTCATGTGCTCCAGCCCCCTAATCATTTTTGTTGCCCTCCGCTGGACTCTTTCCAATTTTTCCACATCCTTCTTGTAGTGTGGGGCCCAAAACTGGACACAGTACTCCAGATGAGACCTCACCAATGTCGAATAGAGGGGAATGATCACGTCCTTCAATCTGCTGGCAATGCCCCTACTTGTACAGCCCAAAATGTCGTTAGACTTCTTGGCAACAAGGGCACACTGTTGACTCATATCCAACTTCTCGTCCACTGTAGCCCCTAGGTCCTTTTCTGCAGAACTGCTTCCTAGCCATTCGGTCCCTAGTCTGTAGCAGTGCATGGGATTCTTCCATCCTAAGTGCAGGACTCTGCATTTGTGCTTATTGAACCTCATCAGGTTTCTTTTCGCCCAGTCCTCTAATTTGTCTAGGTCCCTCTGTATCCTATCCTTACCCTCCAGCGTAACTACCACTCCTCCCAGTTTGGTGTCATCTGCAAACTCGCTGAGGGTGCAGTCCACGCCATCCTCCAGATCAGAAACTGCAAACCTGCAGCTAGCATTTGATCTTGCCTCCAGAAGCCCTACTTGTTCAAATTAACCCTTAACTAGGTGGTGGTCTATTTTATTAATTCATGGTGGCTGAATGCACATAATGGTTGCAATTAGCTTAATCAACATCCAGGGTACACACATCCCTCAAATCTGGGGCAACAGCTGAACCCTGAGGTGCATTTTGTAAATGCACATATAGCATTGAAGTTTTGTAGCAAAAAATGCCATGGCTGATCCCCAGCTGACTCCTGGCCTCCTCCTAGAGGTTTGATCTTCAGGTGTGCACCACAGGAGCAAGGCAAGGTCTTGTGATTAAAGATCTGCACTGGGATTTGGGAAATATGGGATCAGTTCCTCGCTCTGCCACAGACTCTCGTGTATCCTTGGGCAAGTCACCTAATGGCTCCATCTGCAAAATGGAGCTGCTCGACCTCCCTTTGTCTGTTTAGAGTGCAAGCTCTCTGGGGCAAGGAGAGAGAGAAGCACCTAGTACAGTGGGACTCAAATCTCAAGTACAAATAATAAAGAGCTTCTGCCTCACAGGTTGTGTCAGGCACTGATTCCTGTCACCTCCACTTCACTTCACGGCATTGCTCTGTTTCTTCAGAAATCCATGAACAAACAGACCTTCCCCAGGGATGTGTACATTTGGCTCAGGATAGTTCCCTCTCAAGTGAGGTTAGGCCAGTTCATAGCTCTTTCATCAATCCATAGTGTTTTAGGTGAGAAGTGGCTATTACCGCACCTAGTCTGACTACCTCAATAACACAGGCCATTACATTTCACTCTGTTACCCCTGCATTCAGACCCATAACTTGTGTTTGGCTAAAGCAGCTCTTTCAGAAAGGCCAGGCTGGATTTGAAGACATCAGGAGATGTCAAAGCCACCACTTATTTGTGGAGTTAGTTCCCATCACCATTACTGTTAAAAATCCGTGCCTTATATCTAACTGTTTCCTAGGCTAGACTCAAACAAGGTCAAGCCTACCTTTTGCCATGATAAGGCCTGTTCTCTATACATTCCCTGTGCAGGCATTTGCACACTTAAGTTTATTGTCTTAAAGGAGCCCTGCAAAGGATTTTTAAAAGCGGGGTTTGTGCCTCTCTGATGGATAAAGGGGCAGTGTTAAATAAAAGATAAGGGATGTGTGGGTGAGAGCTTTGCTTTTTTTTTTTTTAATGTTAGGAATACTACTTTTGGGCTGCCCTTTGCTGACGGGGTCTCTGAGGGTGTGTATGGCAAGCTGACACCCCTCAGGCCATTGCTGCTTAGCACTGATCTAGCCACAGAACTGTAGCATACCCGCCTGGCCCCCAACATTGGTGCAAATTACTAGTCCTACTCGTGCAGCACATTGATTGTAGGGCAGTGGTCCCCACCCTTTTCCAGGTGGCGGGCACCAGACAACAAGCCACCAAGGACTGTGGCCAGCGGACAAGCATCCGCCGAAATGCCCCGAGAAGCAGCATTTTTGGCAACGACGCCTCTTAGTGATGCCACTTTTTGGCCGCATTTCAGCAGATGCTTTTCCACCAGCCAGTACGCGGGCGCACACAGATGCCCTGGCGGGCGCCATGGCACCCCCAGGCACCGCGTTGGGGACCCCTGTGCTAGGGTATAAAGGTGTTGACTCTCCCCTGGGGCGCCTTCTGCTGGTCATCTCAGGGAATTAGCTCTTTTCCAGCCTGGGCGCCCTCTGCAGGCCGGTGTCCCGCTTGTAGCCGGCCCCATGTCCCTCCCAGACCCCCGTGCCCCTTTACCCAGGAGCTGCCCCCTGGCAATACCCCCACCGGTCTCTATGGGGCTCCCCTCTCTGGGAAAGCCCCAACCCTCTAATCCCCACCTTGCCTCACTTGTGGGCTGCTGCCAGTCACCATCGAGCCCCCGCTCCCTGGGGCAGACTGCAGTGTACAAGCCACTCATCATAGGCAAGGGGGGTTTAAACCTGCTGCCGTCCTCTGCCACCCAGTACCTCTGTGGGTCTTGGACCAGGCCCTCCAGTCTGGGGAGTTGCCAGCCTGGAGCTCCCCTGCTCCTCTGGCACTCCCCAGCCCTGCTTCACTCCCAGTGCCCTTCCTGCAGGCAGCCAGGCCCCGCTCTCTCCCAGCCTGGAGAGAGACTTCTTTGGGGCCTCTGGCTCACAGCCTTTTTATACAGGCCAGCTGGGGCCTGATTGGGGCGGAATCAGCCCAGCTTAATAGCTCTCAGCCACAACCTTCTCCCAGGGCTGACTTTAACCCTTTTTCCACTGGAGTGGGGAAGCTGCCCCACTACATAGGGATTAGCACCATCCTGGAGCCTGCCTGCACCCTGCCAGTTAAGAAAAAAAACTATTAAGGAATGCTTTAGAGAGGGATTTTTTTTTTAAAATGTTATTGGGACTATTTTTGTATTCGTCCACCAGGGGCCACAATTACATGATTTACAGCAGTTAGGAAAATCTGCAGTCCCTATTTAAAAAACAAACAATAAAAAAGCAGCAGGAGCTACAGGGAGGAGGCTCAGCTCCCAGAATATTGGACTACACAAATGCCCTGGTACTGGTTTGAGTGGGATCCATAAAAGCCTGCTAATGAAAGCCAGTAATAAAAGCTTGAAGGCCCTTCCGGTGGTAGAAATGTGCTGGGTCCCCAGTGGGACACTGAGGACCTCCCCTTTTTGGTGCTAAGAAGATCTCAGTTCCTAGCTCTGTGACGTCACAAGATAACAGAGTCCAAAAGCCATGATAGTCTTGTTTCTATACAAGCCATTACTGGCCTGGGGTTATTTTGCCTGACCTGGGTTTTGAACAGAGGGGATTTTTTTGGGAGACTGGGGGGGAGAAAACGGAATTCCACAGTGGGCAGGAGGGAAAGTGGAACCTTTTCTCAGGCAGGTCTTCAAGCAGCAGCAGCAGCAATTTTGCAGCTGCTCAGAGGTTTGGAATCTTCCAAGCGGTCAAAAAGTGCATGACAAATAAATGTGTTACTTGGTGATCAACTCCCAGTATGGGGTATACAACTTCCCCTGTCTTTTCTTCTCTCTTGTCCCGTTGCTTCCTGTCTTTTCCATGGCTGCCCTTACAATATAAACCCATCTGCATGTTAGGCATGGGATCCCACTGATGTCCCATAGAACACACACCATACTGTCAGCGCTTAGAACTACTCACCTTGCCCGGCCAGGTGAGAAGCCCCTGGTGCCAGCCAGGGCCGGCTCTACAGTTTTTGCCGCCCCAAGCAGTGCGCCGAATTGCCGCGGCGGGCGGAGCGGGCAGTCCCTGTGCCCTTAGGGCGGCAGGCGCGTTTCCGCGGTGGCGGCAATTCGGTGGCAGCTTCTATGTTTAGCTGAAGTGCCTCGGACAGCTAAACATAGAAGCTGCCGCTGAATTGCCGCCGCCGCGGAAACGCGCCTGCCACCCTAAGGGCACACGGACTGCCCCCACCCCCGTGCCCGCTGCAGAAATTTGGCACGCTGCTTGGGGGCAAAACAACAGGGACTGCCGCCCCTTGCGGATTGCCGTCCCAAGCACCAGCTTGGAATGCTGGTGCCTGGAGCCGGCCCTGGTGCCAGCAGGACTCAGAGCAGCTATAAAAGAGATAGACAACACCTCAAACCCAATAACAAGTATTTTATTTCAATTACAATAAGCGCCACAATGAAGGTTGAAAAAACAGTTACAAAAATCCCTCCCTTAGCATATAAATACTAAAAATCCTTCCCTTTGTCTAAAATATGATGGTGCCCCTTGCTGGAGGAAATGAGGCTGGTACCCATTACTGTCAGCAGTTTCCTGTTAAAATCTAGGATAGAATATTGAAAAGCCCATAGTCTCTATAGACTCTTTCCAGGCCAGCTCCCTTGATCTCTTGGAAGCATAGACTGAAGGGACTGGCTTCCTTCGCTCCAATGGATGCTGTGCTCTGAAAGCTCACAGTCCTGATCTCCCTGTTCCCTTTCAGCTCTTTGAGTTGACAGCACATCTTGAAGTGATCACCGGGTTCCTATACTCCAGTAACCAATTCCAGATTGGTTTAACTGTGAGACTAGGCTACCTCTGAGAGGAGCATGTAGGATTAACATGATAGACAAAAGAAGAAAGTATCCTAAGGCTGGCACTGGATGAGATGCTAGAACTCTGCCTAACAAACCTGCTGTGTGAAAGGCCTCAAGCCACCTAGTGAGCCACAGAGCTCTCTACCTGCGGTAGTTTGCTTAGGAAAATTGTCCTTGCTCTGTACTGGAGGCTGTGAGGAAAGAGAAGGAGAGCCATGGAAAGAAATTCCCCTAGCAATGCAGAACAGCCACATGCAAAGCTGGACAACTGACCTGGCCGCGGTGCCCAAGCCCATAGGCTCACATGCAGAGAGCAGGTAGTGTTGTGACAATCCTGTGGCTAGGAGACTGCCAGCCAGGAATTTAACAGAAGCCCATAGGGTGGGCCTGAAATGGGGCCCTGGCTTTTAGGGAAGAGGCAGGGACACAGCAGGAGTTATTCTGCATTCATTATCTGAAATCTGGACAAATGCACTGCCTAGGAGCAGACGAGGCTCTTCATAGCTAAGTCTACTCTTGGTTGCTCATGGCCTGCCCCTCACACAGAACAAAATGCCTCTATCAGACCACAGGCTTCTAGGCTCATTTCCATACTTGAAAGAACCTGCCCCACTTGCCCCAGCAAGACCATCAGATCTGTGCCTCTGCCCATCCAGAATGACTCTTCCAGCCCCTGCCAGGTCTCCATTTAGAAGGGGGGTGGGGACTAGCTCTTCCCTCTCCCAGACAACTGAGAGACATCCAGCCTCTACAGCCCTACAATGTGCTTAGCCTTTCCCAGCTCGCAGGGCACTGGGGTTCTCTTGCATGTAGCAATGACCATGGCGAGCCTGGCTAATACCTGCTGCAACACAGTAAGTAAGCCAACCTGTGACCCAGCCTTCTCGGCATCACAATCAATAGAGGACTCTAGATCCACAGTGCTCACACCAATGGCTACTTTCCAATGTCTTGCTTACAGGAAAGGAGGCATTTAAACTTGGAAGAGTCCAAGGAAGTGGCAATGAATGGGACTGGGTGGAAATAAGAAGAAAGGGAGCGAGATGAAGAACAAACTGCTTTCCCTGGGGGCCATGGCACCAAGAGCTCCCCCATCGCCTTCCTGCCTTCCATAGCTCTTGGTGGTTTAATGCTTTTTGGGTTCCCTTTTCCCCATCCAAGACTGGGATTTGTGTAGACTCTGAGCCCGTAAATGTGGGCTGAACTCCATGCTGGAGCAAACGTGCATATACCCAAGCTGTTGTGCCAGTCCAGAGGGAGGAGGCTGCTTTCACAGATGGAACTGAACTTTTGTAAGGCCCTGGAAGGGCTCTAGACTGGGTTTGTCATTGGGCACTACCCAGGGTGGTGCATAGCCAATATCCGCCCCCTTTCTGAGGTTACTGATTCCCACCCTTTTAAACTACGGATTGCCACTGTGCACAGCAGAGGTAGGACTGGCAGTCTACCAGGCAGTCGGGGGGTGGGTGGGTGGGAGATATTTGTGGCTGGGATGGTAGAGGAATGCCCAATAGACCACCATATTCCACATGATCTCCTCCAGCCCAGGGACCATGAGGTCCTGTGGTTACACCTATCCCCTTATGGAGCTCCTCAGAGGGAATGCTAGCAGTATTGCTAAATAACTGGCCAGCTGCTTACACAAGAGAGAGGCCTCAGCCTTCACATGTTTGTGAGCTGTCCGAACAGAGCCATCTCCCCAGCCTGCCAGTTGAACAACAAAACCCAAGGTGACTTACACCTGTGCCTGACCCAAGCTATACTATGCAAGGCGGATTTCAGCAATAACAATCATGACATAAAGAGGGTTGGTCTATGCTTGGGCTGTTCTAAAGCAGTAAGACAAAGAGAGCTCATAATTTAAGTTTCACAAACTGTCTTGGGAAGGTCTGTGTACCAGCTGGACTTAATAATCTAGTGCAGCCGGCTGCCTTCCTCTTCCTTTGTATACAGAAGTTAAAGATGGCCCAAGTAGGTTTAAAGTTACAATGCAGCTTTCACTATAGCCAAGTACAGCTGCCAGGAGGCAGGTTAGATGGTGGTTGGGATCCCAGTGTATCCCAGTCACAGTGTGCTGCTCTTAGCTTGCTGTAGGGTACAGGAGAAGAGAGAGGAAAGACCTTGTCACCAATTCAAGACAGATGGAAGGTTTATAGAATGAACGAATCTCTCTTTGGTTTCCTGTTCTTCCACTCTGAAACCTGTTTTGAGAGACTTTCTGTAATGGACCTTGTACATCAGCAGAGCTGGTTTCCAAGACCTGCAAATAAAGCTCTAATGATATGTTCAGGGCCTGTCACCCAACCATAAGTGCACACACTTCTCTCAAGGCACTTACCCTCAGTCTTCTACTGCCGCTCAATTCCAGCTAGCTACAGTTGGCTATTGCCATCCTGGCTCTGAACAGATCTTCCAGCTATGCACTGGACCAGTGTCCACAACAGACTAGAAGGACAGTTCTTCAATCTTGTTAGCGATCCCAGGGATTCAATAAGAATCCTAGTCTCCAGGGCTGCAAAGCTAATTTGTTGCCTCAGTGACACCCTTCAGTCTCCTGTGTTTCGGTGGAATGGTCTCTACTGACATTCTCATATCTAGTTGCACTACTTTAAGTAATAAATATACTAATCCTTTTGCTTAAAAAAAAAGGCTTTTAAATGCATTTTCCCTGAACTTTTCCAGTGTATTTCACAATGTTCAAAAAATATTTTCCCAAAAATATATTTTAAAATATTTTCCATATTATATATATATGATTAGCGTATGTCAGGCATATTTAGATACACAGTCAAACCAGTTATCACTTTAATCTGTGGGTCTCCCTTTATCAATTAGAAAAAAGTCTTCGAGCCTGTGACAGGGCAGGGGCTTAACTGTGTATGTGTAAATGTGGGTCAGTGCAGACACATGCATATGTACACACACCCTATGCGAGGTTTAAAAAAAAGACATTTCACAAGTGAGTGAGATTAAGAAAGGTTTTCACAGTGGATCGAATCTCAGATGATACCTAGGGCTCAGGGATCTGTTCCTGCTGAGAGTTTTACAGTTCGTTGAAAGAAGAAACTGCCCTTTGATCAGAGAGCCTGGGAAATTCAATTCTTGATGAAGGAACAATAAGCCAAAAGTTAGTTTCCACTATTTCCTGGTCCTTTCCCTTTCACCAAACTTCACACTTCTTCTGGGGGTTCATAGGGGAGCCGGGAGGACAGTGGAAGTGCTCAGAGAACTCTTTGGAATTGGAGACGGTACCAATGACTCGGAAACGCGATGGACTGTGGGGGTCAGTGATGAGTCCTTCGTGAGAGCTCTCTGGGGTGCGAACTGAACACCAGACCTGCAAATGCAAGGCAACAGGAGTTAGCTCAAGGGCTTCATTATAGCTGAAAAATGTCTCTCTCCCAGCTATCATGACATATGGAAATCACAGATCTTCTTAGGAGGAGTTTATTATAGGAAACAACAACTACAGATACAAACATCAGAGGGGTAGCCGTGTTAGTCTGGTTCTGTAGAAGCAGCAAATAATCCTGTGGCACCTTATAGACTAACAGACGTTTTGCAGCATGAGCTTTCGTGGGTGAATACCCACCGCTTGCATCCGAAGAAGTGGGTATTCACCCACGAAAGCTCATGCTGCAAAACGTCTGTTAGTCTGTAAGGTGCCACAGGATTCTTTGCTGCAGATACAAACAAGTTTCCATGCAGCTTGAGTCCCAACTTGGTCTCCCTTGTTTACCAGCAACCACACACTGGATCCATACATTACACACACATCTGGAGGATGAATAGCATATTGCAAATAACCTTATCATTACACCAGCAAAGGGGCCTCTCCCAGAGACTTCTGTAACCTGAAGTTGTTCTATCTGGAGGAGTGTATATCTTACTTTGCTGCAAAATGAGCATTAGACTTGTCAAAATGCATCAGACAGCTGCCTTGTCAAGTCTGTTATCTTGCCTCCTACCTGATGCTTTATAGGAAGGCAAGCTTTCCTCATTGACTGTAATGTATCTCTCTCTTCACAATACATCAACACTCATATTTGCTGCACTCCTCTGCCACTTGAGGGGTCAGGAATCAGGGCCTGCAGCAGAGCCAGTCTCTGGGCAACCTAATGAGTGCAGCTGACCTATATGCCACCTGATTGGTTGGAAAAGTCAGCAGACTGGCTCTTAAGCCTAACAGCAGCAGCAGTTCAGTGGTTGCTCAAAGCACTGGCCCATGACTAAGATAGATCCTGCCTTGCTCCAGTCCTGCTCCTTCCTTCCCTGACTCCAGGTAATCCAGTTTTGACCCTCAGCTTTGGTTCCTGACTCCTGCTCTGACACTAGGCTCTGGCCTCTGGTTCATGATTCCTACTGCGATCACTAGGTCTGACTGTCCACATCCCAGTCACTGAAGTGGGGACTCAGTTCAGGAAAAGGAATGCCCTAGAACTTCAAAGGGAGTTTGGGAGGAGGTGAAGATCGGAGGGGCACTGCTGTAGATTGCATTCCCGCTAACCCAGTAGCTGGAACCACTGCTATTCCCCAGCTCACACAGTGCACCTGGAGACAGAACAAAGGGTTGGGGGATGGCAGAGACTCACCTGGGCGAATCCCACAAAGAAGAGCTGGTTGTTGGAGAGGCCAAGCGTTGGCAAAGCCTCCTCATTCCCATTCTTCTTCACCCAGTTTTGATAAGCCTGCAGGCAGGAGAGAACAGAGGCTATCCTGCATCAGCAGAGGGACATCGTGGATGGAGTTAGAGGATCAGAGACACTCTCACTGCCTTGTGGGGGTACGAAATGCTGGTCCAGCTAGCCAGGGGGGCATTAACCCTTAAGGGACTACACCAGTCCAGTCTCCATGGCACATGCTGGCAGGGAGGGAAATGTCAGCATTGCAAGAGTCTCCCCCTGTGCCCATTTTTCATTTGGTCACAGAAAGCCAGAAAAAAATCTAAGACAGCCCTAGGGGCTGCAAAGGGAAGAGAAAGCACAAAATAAACAACTCACTAGAGCTGAGCAAATAATTGCCTTTGGTTCAGGGGCTGAAATGAAAAATCTACAACAAAAATCTTTTCAGGTTGAATGAAATGTTTCATTAAACTCAAAACAACTTTCCCCCCGAATTTTTTGTTGTGGCTAGTTTCGGGGGGTTATTTACCTTTAAAAAAACAAAAACAAAAATCTAGCTCAATTTCAACATGAAGCATCATTTTGAAACCAGAAGTCAAACTGCTTTGTTTAGAAAACATTGAAATGAACTGATCTGACTCTTTCATTTATTTTCAGCTGAAACTATTTACCAAATTTGAACTGAATTTGTGAATAATTTTGGTTGACCCAAAACTATTTTGGGCAAATAAACGATTAATCCAAAAAGTTTTCCCTAGCTCTATCCTTGATACCCAGGATTACATATGGCTTACAGGAAACAAATCAGAATGGGAGAGAGTGTGACCTGTCAGAGCTGCGCAGGGAGAAACTTGTATCCACTCAAGGCTGACTCATCACCTCCTACCATATTTGCTACATATGCCATTGAAAATGGGAGGCTCTGGAGAGGAGTTAAAGCCTCTTCCAGTTAAAATGGCCAGGTTCTTCCCTTCCTTGAATCTCCTACAAAAACCCTCTCCTGCACATCCACCCTCTATGGGTGGCAGATTGTCAGGTCTACAATTTCCTGGTCCAAGGACAGCAGATCCCAAATCCAAGGATCACTTGAAGACTTATATATGGTCAGGGCCCACCCCCTTCCTCAGAGAGGACACTGCATAGAAGAGGGGCTCAGAATTTTACATTTCCTTAGAGAAATTCACCTTGCCATCACTGTATAACCAGGAATGTCTCTCCAGCTATAGCATCAGGGGAAAGTCTAAGACTACAAAAGGATCCCCACAGCCATAACTGCAATGAGAGATACCAGACGAAGCCTGTGCCTGTACTAGACTCCTACCCGATACGCAGCTTTGAGGCCCCCGTTGTCAGCAATGTTCTCTCCCAGAGTGCGTTTGCCATTCACTGCTTCGCCGTTCACGGTGTAGTTGCTGTATTGTTCCACCATGCACTCAGTCTGCTGCTTGAAGGCCTCCACTGAGGAGTTCTTCCACGAAGGGCGCAGATTCCCATCTTTATCATACTCCCGCCCTGCAGAGGAGCAGACCAAGCAAAACACTGGAACTAGAAGATACTTCATCTGAGACAGCCTTTGGCAGAACCAAGCCTGTGTGTGTGAATTAGGGGTTGTTTGATATTTAGAGCACACAATCTGTGGGCTTGGAGATGCAGTGAGCATACTGGCAATGGCATGGCCTCTTAAGAGAGAGGAGAAGCAAGTTCTGAGACCTCCTGCACTTATTGATCTTTATTTTATTGCATCACCATAAATCCCACAGGAAGAGATTGCAAACAGCAACTGATCACCACAAAATGCTTTTGGCGTTAGTAAGATACCCCCTTGTGTCAGAGTGCAGGGTGCAAACAGGTGAGCCTGCACTCTGATCACTTGAATAGTAATTAGTTCCCCAGTAGGAAGCTGATGGGAGTAATTACTCAATCAGGCTGCTTGGCTGAGCCAAATCCTCATCAGCCCTGGGCTTATAAGAGGCGGTACAGGAAGGAAGGAAGGAACAAGGCTAGTTGAGCCTTGCCAGACAGAGGTTTGGGACAAGGAGTCCTTGGTGACCCTCAGGCCCTGGTGAGAGGGCCAAAAGCCAGTTGAATATTATAAACAGGCTGTTGCACAAGGACTGTTGTGAAATTGGTGCAGGGAACACAAAATAAAAAGGCACCGTGACGGCGTAATCAAAGGAGTCTATGTAGTTTCTGTGGGGAGAAGGTAGGAGAGGGACCACACCCCGTGACACCCTGACTGTCCCATTTAAGGCCCACACCATTAATGAGCCATATGTAGGTTTCCTCATTCTGGAAGTAAAGCAGCAAAGAAAAATTCCTCTTGCCTTCTTTCAGCCAGTTAGATTTTTCCACCTCAGAGACTGGGCAGAGTCTCAGATGTCAAACATATTTAGACATTCTGGGCCAGATTTGTACCTGGTGTAGCTCAATGCAGGTCACTGGAGTTACATGAGGGATGGCTCTGGCCCATTCTCACAAGATCCACTTTGAGAAGGGCTCTTTGATACAGAGGGCCACCACAGTTTAATTTTGACTCCTGGCACTGGGAGCCTTTCAATGAAGAGGAAAACAGAGCTCCATCAGGAAGAGGAAGATGGAGAGAAAGCAACAGGAAGTAAGGTGTCTTCAGGCTGCCCACCTTGGTCATCAAAGGCATGAGTCAGCTCGTGGCCCACGACGACGCCAATGCCGCCAAAGTTCAGTGCCCTGCGTGAGAGGGACAAAGAGTATTAGGATTCGTGCTTCACTACGGCCATTGCCTACTAATGTCTGCACATATGCCCTGTGACCCTACCCACCAGAGCACTAAGGCAGGGGAATTGGACTAGGAGGCAGCTTTCATTTGGATTATGTAGAGCTGCTCCTCCTTACCTCACTTTTTTGCTATTCTTGCCTTGGCTTCCTCCTGTGGACAGAAAGAGTCCTAAGGAGACACAGCTCCATGCATGTTGAAATTGTCACGTCTTCCTATTAATGCCAATTACAAAATGAATTTGCTGCACTGCCAACCTCCATTAAACAGCTCTATGGTGTTTTCTGCAAAGGACTAAAGTGCAGAGGGAAATCTGAACCTATTTTTAAAAAGCCTCTTTCATGTTCCACCGGGGGCTGCAGATGGTTCCAGCAATGGGACTTAGGAGAAGCTATGAAATGTAGAGTTGATTACAGAGCCCCTCAGGCTGTTGGACACCCAGACACAAGGATAAACGTACTGTGGATTCTCTAGGCCCCAAATGAGCCACTTTGCAGCTAGCCAGGCATGTTATTTCCATGTTACCATTAGATACAAGACTGTATGAACCCATAATGTTGCATGTCTACCAGGTGCCAGCATAGAAGAACTAAGAAAGTGAAGGTGTGGCCTCCTCCAGACTGGGAATCTCTGGGGATGGTGTCTCTCCTCAGTTTTTCTGGGTTTCCCTCCATCTTGCACAGACCTGCCACTAGACCACTAGCTTCTACTGGTCTGTCCTACAGCCCCATCTGTCCAGGCAGCCCAATGGACCTGGCCAGAGAGATGCCTTTTCTGATAATGGGGAGGGCGGCACAAGATGGGGAGGGGTCAAAAATGGTTGCAAGTCCTTCATTATCTCCTTAAGCAAGCGGCCTGACAAGATGGGGAACATTAGACTAACTCTGGGGGAAAGGTCCAGATCCTGTGCTGAAAGAGCATACGTCCACCACTGTCCCCGACAAAGCTGGCAGCTCTATGTGCACTTGCATCAAGATCCATGGATTCCTAGCGTGAATCTGGCAGAGCTGGTGCAATTTCTCTGAGCCCCAGCATTCCTCCCCTGGCTGTTTTCTAGCCCCCAGATCAGGACAGGACCCTCCTTAGCTACTGACGGTTGTAGACTAGGATACAGAGGTGTGTGAGGCACCCACCATCTTCCAACCAGGCTACTGCCATCATAGAGTCCCCACTCCCCATCCCCCTCCAGCTTAGGGGAGCAGGGTGGAGTGGGGGAAGAACACCGGGAGAGGAGGGCAGCAGATGAGCAAGAGGATGTTCATACTTGGGGGAGGTGCGGGTGTAAAAAGGAGCCTGCAGGATCCCAGCTGGGAACACGATCTCATTCTTGGTGGGGGAATAGTAGGCGTTCACTGTTGGAGGGGTCATACTCCACCTGCAGGAGACAAAGGGGATTGTCATTACAGCCAGGCTGGAAGGTGCATACCCCCCCCCCCACTGGCAGACTGACACAAGGCACAGGTATTTCCTGGCCTCCCCCACGGTCCCCTGAAGCTTCCTAGGACACCTAGCAACTACAGGAATATATATGGCGATCAGGGCCATGGGCAAGGACTGCAGTATTCACTGCCACAGACCAGGGAACAGGTCAGAGACAAAGAACCACTGAGTCTTCAGCCACAGAAGAAAGCTGCAGCAATACAGATGACTGAAGAAAGTGTAATACTCCTATTGTCCATGAGAGGGAACCAGAGCACTAAAGTATTTTGACCAGATGGGGATACAGCTATAAGTCAGCCACATAACACACACGTCCCTCCTTGTATAACACTTGGGTGGGGAGGTCGGAGCAGGGAGTTCCTTGCTGGGCATGTCCTTGTCCATTCACTTCTTTTGAGAAAGCAGGACAGATATTTACAAAAGATTGTAAAGCTTCTGGGGCAGGGACAGTCTTTGTTCTACATTTGTACAGCACCTAGCACAATGGCTGGGGTTCCTAGGTGCTCCCAAAATACAAATAATTAATAATAATTATCCCAGCACTCTTCCTGCTCTCAATGCCATCTCCAACAAGCATGGAGGAGAGATATGCATGTGCCTGTAGGTTAGGGTTGATTGAGTGTGCTGGTTTTGCTGAGGAAATAAGGTTTTAACTGCATTATGCAGCCCAGAGATTTTGCAAAGACTATGTAGGCACAAGGTGAAGAGAAGGTTACTCTGTAACTGAGGTTCTTCGAGATGTGTCCCTCTGTGGGTGCTCCACTTCAAGTGGCAGTGCGTCCCAGTGCCGTCCATCGGAGATTTTGCTAGCAGTGTCTGGTCGGTGTGCAGAAGCTGTCTCGTGGCAGCATTGACGCCTCTTCTGGCATGCACCTGTCCCGACCCTCTCGGTTCCTTCTCTACCGTGGAGCAGTTGATTCTTACTCCAATGTAGAGGGGAGGAGAGGGGGTAGTGGAGCACCTACAGGGATACACATCTCGAAGAACCTGTTATTGCACAAGGTAAGAAACCTCTTCTTCATCAAGTGGTGTCCCTGTGAGTGCTCCACTTCCAGTGAATGTAGAGCAATGCCTTCATGCGGATGGAACGGGCTTCGGAGTTGATTGTGTAGCTGCTGGTAGGACCGTGCAGCCTAATTTAGCATCTGCTCTCGAGCTAAGCGTGATTGCGTAATGATTGGTGAAAGTGTGTTCGGATGCCCATGTAGCTGCTCTGCATATGTCAAGGATGGGCACGTTGTGCAGGAATGCTGTAGAAGTTGCTACAGACCTCGTCAAGTGTGTTTGGATGCCTGTTGGGGCTTCAGTGTTGCATAAAGAGTAGCACAAGTGGATGCAGTTTGATATCCACTTCAATAGTCTTTGTGTTGATATAGCTGTGCCTTTCAACCTTTCCGTTGTTGATACAGTCTGGGGGATTTATGAAAGGTCTTTGTCCTGAGTACCTAATAGCCCAGGGCATGGCAGACATCTAATGTGTGTAATGCTGCCTCTTGTGGGTTGTTGTGTGGTTTAGGATGGAAAGTGGGTAGGTGAATTGGTTGGTTAAGGTGGAATGAGGATGATATTTTGGGTATGAATTTTGGGTGAGTCCTCAGAGCCACTTTGTCCTTGTGGAATATTGTGTATGGGGGGGTGAGCCATGAGCGCTGCAATCTCGCTCACTCTTCATGCCGATGTGATGGCATAGAGCAAGATGCTAAGGGTTCGAATGGTTTTCAGGTTAAGCATTTGCACACTAGGTTAAAGTCCCATGGCGGAGTGGGTTCAAGGATGTCCAGATACATGTTTTGTGGGCCTGTTATAAATCTCTTTGTAATCGGGTGGGCGAATACTGAGGTCCCGTCTATCTGTTGGTGGAAGGCGGTTATTGCCGCGAGGTGGACCTTGATCGAGTCTGTAGCCAGTCCTGATTTCTTTAACGATAGTAGATACTCCAGGATCAATGGGAGTGGGGCCTGGTTTGCTGATACTTGTTTGTTTTGGCGTCAAATTAAAAAATCTCTTCCATTTTTGGAGGTAAGTATGTTGTGTGTTTTGTTTCCTGCTGTTAATCAGTACTTCTTGTACTTGATCCAAACAGGTTAATTCGGTCACTCGGAGCCACGAAGAAGCCACGCTCTCAGGTGAAGTTTCCCTAGATCAGAATGGAGGACTTGTCTGTTGTCCTGTGAGAGGAGATCATATCGTTGAGGGATACTGAATGGAGTGCATATCACCATGCAATTCAGGTAAGGGAACCAAGACTGTCTGGGTCATGAGGGCACTATGAGGATTATCTTGGCTCTGTCAGTTTGTGTTTTGTGTATGACTCTGGAGATTAGAGGAATTGGAGGGAAAGCATTTAGTACAGGGCGTTCCATTTTATCAGGAACGCATCTCCCAGTGATTGCGCTCCCTGTCCTGCTTGTTTCTTATGAGTAGAAGGAAGTGGTAGCATGCATTGCAGACCACACATAGTTCTAGTAGGTTTATGTGAAGGTGTGTCTCTGTTGGTGACCATTTGCCCTGGGCAATGTATTGTTTCAGGTGGGCCCCCCATCCGATCAGAGAGGCGTCTGTTGTGATTTGAACCGATGGTGTTTTCTGTTGGAAAGGTATGCCTGAGCACAAGTTTGATGTGTTTGTCCATCAGTGCAATGACTGAATCACCTCTGCGGTGGGTGTGATTCTCTTGTTTAGGCTGTGCCTTCGTGGTATGTAGACTGTATTCAGTCATCTTTGTAGGCACCACATATGTAGCCTGGTGTGCTTGACCACGAACATGATGGCCGCCATGTGTCCCAGTAGTTGTAAGCAGGTGTGTGCATGCACTCATGGGCTAAGCGAGACCACCGATATAAAGGAGGTCATAGTTGTAAAGCAGGGCTCTGGAAGGGATGCTCTGGCCGTGAGTCCAGGGGAGCACCTATGAATTCCAGTTGTTGTACTGGAGTGAGGGTGGATTTCTTTTTGTTGATTGTGGAAGAGGGAGATGGTTAACTGAACACCTCTTTTTGTTTCTGTCTTTGTGGAGCCCTTGATTAGGCAGTCGTCTAAGTAAGGGAATATGAGTATCCCTTGTCTGTGTAGGTGCGCTGCTACGACCGCCAGTGTTTTGGTGGACACTCTCAGTGCTGTCAATAGGCTGAATGGTAGCACGCTGTATTGGAAGTGTTCTTATCCTACTGTGAACCTTATGAAACATCTATGAGCCGGGTGGATTGTAATGTGAAAGTGTGCATCTTGTAGGTTGAGGGCTGCGAACCAGTCCCCTTTTTCCAGTGGAGGGATCATTGAGTTCAGGGTGACCATTTTGAATCATAGACTCATAGACTTTAAGGTCAGAAGGGACCATTATGATCATCTAGTCTGACCTCCTGCACAATGCAGGCCACACAATCTCACTCACCCATTCCTCTATCAAACCTGTGTCTGAGCCATTGAAGTCCTCAAATAATGGTTTAAAGACTTCAAGGTGCAGAGAATCTTCCAGAAAGTGACCCGTGCCCCACGCTGCAGAGGAAGGCGAAAAACCCCCAGGGCTTCTGCCAATCTGCCCTAGAGGAAAATTCCTTCCCGACCGCAAATATGGCGATCAGTTAAGCCCTGAGCATGTGGGCAAGACTCACCAGCCAGACACCCAGAAAAGAATTCTCTGTAGTAACTCAGATCCCACCCCATCTAACATCCCCTCACAAGCCATTGTGCATATTTACTGCTAGTAGTGAAAGATGAATTAATTGCTAAAATTAGGCTATTCCATCATACCATCCCCTCCATAAACTTATCAAGCTTAGTCTTGAAGCCAGATATGTCTTTTGCCCCCATTACTCCCCTTGGAAGGCTGTTCCAGAACTTCACTCCTCTGATAGTTAGAGAATCTGTGGGCATGGCCAAATTTGTTGGGTTTTCTTAGGTCTAGGATGGGGTCTCCACCCCCCATTTTTCTTTTGAGTTAGAAAGTAATGGGAATAAAATCCCTTTCCTCTGTGTTGTATTGGGACTAGTTCCACCGCACCGATTTGCAGAAGGTGATGCACCTCTTGTCTCAATAGATGCTTGTGAGAAGGGTCCCTGAAAAGGGACAGGGAAGGGGGTGGGTAGCTAGGATAGATGTAAAAGGGATGGTATAGCCCATTAAAATTAGTTCTAAAACCCACTGATCGGATGTGATCGAGGCCCAGTTGGTGTAAAATGGCCTGAGTCGGTGCCCAAAGATTTGAGTGTTGTCTGCCCACACTGGTGTTATGGGGAGGTTGTGCAGACCCTTGACCAATACTCCAAAATTGCAGTTTGTTTGGTGGTGGTTGAGACGCTGAGTTCTGGGGTTGGTTCTGTTGGCGACTTTGTGGTCTATTTCTTTGTCCCCTTGCTTTGTATGCTCTCTGCTGTTGCTGAGACGTGTTGTCTCAATTTCTGTTGTATAAGAACATAAGAACGGCCGTACCGGGTCAGACCAAAGGTCCATCCAGCCCAGTATCCTGTGTACCGACAGTGGCCAATGCCAGGTGCCCCAGAGGGAATGAATCTAACAGGCAATGATCAAGTGATCTCTCTCCTGCCATCCATCTCCATCCTCTGACAAACAGAGGCTAGGGACACCATTCTTACCCATCCTGGCTAATAGCCATTTATGGACTTAACCTCCATGAATTTATCCAGTTCCCTTTTAAACGCTGTTATAGTCCTAGCCTTCACAACATCCTCAGGTAAGAAGTGCCACAAGTTGACTGTGCGCTGCGTGAAGAAGAACTTCCTTTTATTTGTTTTAAACCTGCTGCCTATTAATTTCATTTGGTGACTCCTAGTTTTTGTATTATGGGAATAAGTAAATAACTTTTCCTTATCCACTTTCTCAACATCACTCATGATTTTATTTACCTCTATCATATCCCCCCTTAGTCTCCTCTTTTCCAAGATGAAGAGTCCTAGCCTCTTTAATCTTTCCTCGTATGGGATCCTCTCCAAACCCCTAATCATTTTAGTTGCCCTTTTCTGAACCTTTTCTAGTGCTAGAATATCTTTTTTTGAGGTGAGGAGACCACATCTGTACACAGTATTCGAGATGCGGGCGTACCATGGATTTATATAAGGGCAATAATATATTCTCAGTCTTATTCTCTATCCCCTTTTTAATGATTCCTAACATCCTGTTTGCTTTTTTGACCGCCTCTGCACACTGCATGGACATCTTCAGAGAACTATCCACGATGACTCCAAGATCTTTTTCCTGACTCGTTGTAGCTAAATTAGCCCCCATCATATTGTATGTATAGTTGGGGTTATTTTTTCCAATGTGCATTACTTTACATTTATCCACATTAAATTTCATTTGCCATTTTGTTGCCCAATCACTTAGTTTTGTGAGATCTTTTTGAAGTTCTTCACCATCTGCTTTGGTCTTAACTATCTTGAGTAGTTTTGTATCATCTGCAAACTTTGCCACCTCACTGTTTACTCCTTTCTCCAGATCATTTATGAATAAATTGAATAGGATTGGTCCTAGGACTGACCCTTGGGGAATAGCTGATAACGTTGTCTCCTGTTTGGATTGTATATAGCCCTAATGTTCTGAGGGTCACCCTGGAGTCTTTCATGGAGTGGGGAACTTTGTCGGTTTTGACCAAAAATAGTGTGTCTCTGTTGAAGGGAAAGTCTTCCACTTTGTGTTGCAGTACTCTGGGGATTCCTGATGAATGCAGCCATGATGCACTGCGCATTACAATGGCTGTTGCCATCGTGTCGAGGGTGGCCTGTAGTGCTGTCCTGGAGATAAGCTGGCCTTCATTCACGATGGCCCGGAATTGTTCTCTTTTCCCCTCAGGTATATCCTGGGTGAATTCTGTGAATTTGTTATAATTGTCATGATCATAGTTTGCCAGTAGTGCGGTGTCATTTGCAGTGTGGATTTGTAGTGTGGCTGATGTATACACTTCTTGGCCTAGAAGATCCAGTCTCTTCCATTCTTTGTCTTAAGGAGTGGATTTATATTGTTTGTTTCTTTGATTTACTGCGTCCACCACTAAAGAGTTTGGTGGTGAGTGCGGAAATAGGAATTCCATCCCTTTATTTGGCACGTGATATTTCTTATCCATGCACTTGTTAGTTGGTGGGATGGAGGCCGGAGTTTGCCACACTACGTCTGCCAGGTCCAGGAGGGCATCATTGATGGGGATGGCGATCTTGGAGGAAGTTAATGTATGGAGTATTTTCAGGAGTTGGTGTTGTGTCTCCTGTACTTCTTTTAGAGGGATGTGCCACTTGCCTGGAAGTGTTTGAATTCGTCAGGGGCCGTTGTAGTTGTGGGTATAACTGCTTCATTTGGAGAGGATGAGGAATTGTGTTCTGGAGGCTCACCATGTTCTGATGTGTCATCTCTTTCTTCTTCCCCTTCCTCTGTGGCTTCAGAGGGTTTGGGTACTGAAGTCGGTGCTGATGTTATGATTTTTCTGCGTGCGGATGTAAGCTCTTGGAATTGTGCCCTAAAAGCTGCCCATGGGTCCCATTGTAGCTGGAATGGCATGGGTGAGCATATCCATAAGTGAACCTGCCATGGTGGTAGACCTTATTTGGGTCTGATTTTCTTTTGTATTTGGTCGCTGTTGGGGAAGAATGGCCAGAAAAGAAGATAGCTTCCTCTTCTTCATCTTCATCGCTTGAAAATGGTGGTGCAATGGGTGAGTGGGCTGGTCTGGTGCCGTAGATACTGACAAATCTGTGGTGCCGAGTAGAGGAGAGCTCAGTGCAGCTGCAATCTGAGTTGTTGTGGTTTGTTCAGCAGACATCAGTGCCACTGTATGTGGTACCGCCGCTTTCAGTGCCGATTGCTGCTGTGTGGCCTTTCTCAGCACTGTGGTGTCTTGATTAGGTTGTTCTATGCTCTGTGGCAGTGGCGGAGGGGGTGCCATAGTTTGAGGCACGAGTTGCGGTGCTGTTCCCTTCATTGGGGTAGATGGTGCTTCTACGCTACTAAAAACAACATCTACTTAAATCCAAGCTTAAACTAACTATTAACACTATAAGTACTATCCTAAATATCTAAAATCTAATTATTTTGTTATAGGTAGGGACACTGCTAATGGACTCCATCTCAAGCCGAGGATGGTTGAGAAGGAACTCAGGGGGTCGGTGCATGCGCGTGCCAGAAGCATCAAGTGCTGCCATGAGACAGCTACTGTGCACGCGTGCCGCCCGACCAGACACTGCTAGCAAAATGTCCGATTGATGGCGCTGGGACGCACCACCACCTCAAGTGGAGCACCCACAGGGACACCACTCGATGAAGAAGAGAGACCTCAGCTGAGTTCCCAAGGCTCTGAGGGGTGTAAATCAGACCTTAGCATTATGCTCGATTTTTGTGGTCTGGAGAAGAGAGGTATTCTAGAGCAGGAGTTCTCAAACTGGGGGTCGGGACCCCTCAGGGGGTCACAAGGTTATTACATGGGGCGTCGCGAGCTGTCAGCCTCCATCCCAAACCCCACTTTGTCTCCAGCATTTATAATGGTGTTAAATACATAAAGAAATGTTTTTAATTTAAAAGGGGGGTCGCACACAGAGGCTTGCTATGTGAAAGGGGTAACCAGTACAAACGTTTGAGAACCACTGTTCTAGAGGCTGCTCGGAGCTCTGTGCACCATTGGGGTGAAGAGCTGTTTGTTAGTAGTATCAACAGCAGCCCATGGGAGAGAAGAAGTACTCCTAGGTGTTCCAGTTACACATGTGTTCTGAGCACAACCACTGAAACTACGGAAAGGGATGGATTTTTGTTTTGGTATCAGCGGTTCTGGAACTGGACACCATAGAGATTTTAGTCTCTAGATCAATGTGCTGTAGCGTCGTTATGGAAGAAGCCAAACCTAGTTACTGGTCAAACTGTGGCTGTGTTATACAGCACTGGGTCCCCAGGTTGTGTAAATGTGTCGAAGCTAATTGTATAATCTGGGGCAGAGGAGACTCCCCCCACCCCAGCAGGGAAAAGCAGGGCAGGGAGGACTTACTGGTCCCGATTTGGAGGTTTCCGGAGTTGCTCAGCGGCCACTCGGGCAGAGAAGTTATAAAATTGCATGACGTTCTCGAAGTACAGACTGGAGACAGCTTCATACTGCAAAACCCAAACCCATCAGTCCTGGAGAAAGAGCCACCAGCATGACCCGAGACCAGTATCCCCCGCTGCTACCGTTTGCAGCCCTGCAGTGTCTGGCTTGGGGCTCACACAGTGCCCATCACTATAGTATCTGAGTGCATTGCAGAGTGGCATCTGTACCTTGCATACAGGTCTCAAAGGTTTGCAATGGGCAGCTGTTCTTCTGCCTCTAGGCACCTAACGTACAGTGTCCCTCAGGGCTCAATCTCACCCCATTCCTATTAATGCCAATGTTTGGTCCTGCATGAGGAAACACTGCAGACTCCAGGCTGTCCATAGACAGATAACACCCGCTCCACTCTCTTCCCACCAAGCCCTGACCAAATAGTTCACTCATTGACTGTGGGGACAACCTAGACCAGTGGTTCTCAACCTATTTATATGCAGCCCACAAAGTGTTAGCTGGGCCGCAGGTTGAGAACCACTGTGCCCCCCACCCATAAACCCCTATGCTCAGTGCCCTCCAGAGACCCCTCCACAGAGTGGGCCAGGAGCAGAGAGCTGGGCAAGCAACAGGGACCCAGACCCCGGAGCCTGCCAACAGGAAGGGGAGCTGGCAGCCCGCCGGGCAGGAGGGGAGCCAGAAGTCTGAACACTGAGCCCCACTGTGTGGCAAGGGAGCCGGGAAACTGAGCCCCACTGCAGGGGGCCAGGTGGCAGCCGGCTGCCCAGACCCTGAGCCCCACCGAGGCGGGGGGGAGGGAGGGAAAGCTAGGACCCCACTGGGACCCCGGGCCCTACCATGCAGGGCCAGCGGTAGCCGGGCCCCCTGGCCCCTGAGCCTGCTGTGCAGCAGGGCAGCCCAGTTGGGAGCCCAGAGAGCGTCAGGGCAGCCTGGAGCCCACCGCCCGGCAGGGCAGCCAGGAGCCCGCCACTAGCCTGGAGCCCGCAGCTGTGTGCTGACTGGGTTGCGGTTTGAGAACTGCTGACCAAGACAGCTGTGTCACAGCTAGTTCAACCCCAACCCAAACAAGACTGAGATGGTGCTGATCACGTCCAGAACTGGCTAGAACCACAGTGATTTCCAGGCAGGGAGAGGGGCAGTTGCCTTGCGGTGTATGTATGTGTGGTGCCTTTCTAAGAATATTATGCACTGGACAAAAGGTGGATGACACGAATTTTCACACAGGGCTGGGGAACGAACCCACCCTGCACTCATCTGGCTGGGGCAGCTCCTATCCCCTTGGGCTGGGCTCAGCTCTCCACTCCAGGTGCTGTGACATGGCTCATCGAGCTGCTTGGCACTGTAACCCTGGCACTCACTCAGATTTGGCTCAGCCTCCCTCCCATCATTATAGAGGTGTGGCTGGGCCACACCTGAATGGTGCTGCACCCCTCACACCAGATCGCCGGGCCAGGAGTGGGGAGCTGGGCCCAGCCCCATGAGAGAGAAACTGCTGGTAGGGTTGCCAACTTTCTATTGGCAGAAAACCAGGCTCTCAGTGGCTCAGAATCCTCTCCAGGATGCTCAGCTTATAGTAGTGGCCAAAATTACCCAGCATGCTACATGTTTCCCTATCAGCCATGGAGCCAAGCAACAATCTTTGTGCTGCTCACCTCAGGCTGGGCTGCTGCAATGCACGTTTACTGGGGTGGACACTTAACCCAGCATAAAGAACAAGGAGCACTTGTGGCATCTTAGAGACTAACAAATTTATTTGAGCATAAGCTTTCGTGGGCTAAAACCCACTTCATCAGATGCATGCAGTGGAAGATACAGTAGGAAAATATATATACACAGAGAATATGAAAAAATGGGTGTTGCCATACCAACTGTAATGAGGGTAATTAATTAAGGTCAGCTATTAGATGAGGTATTATCAGCAGAAGAAAAAAGACTTTTGTAGTGATAATCAGGATGGCGCATTTCCAACCATTGACAAGAGGTGTGAGAAGCAGGGGGCGGGAATTAGCATGAGAAAACAGTTTTACATTGTGTAATGACCCATCCACTCCCAGTCTTTATTCAAGTGAGTGTGTGTGTGTGTGTGTGTGTGTGTGTGTGTGTGTGTGTGTGTGTGTGTGTGTGTGTGTGTGTGTGTGTGTGTGTGTGTGTGTGTGTGTGTGTGTGTGTGTGTGTGTGTGTGTGTGTGTGTGTGTGTGTGTGTGTGTGTGTGTCTTTCTTTGTCTTTTTCCTACTGTATCTTCCACTGCATGCATCCGGTGAAGTGGGTTCTAGCCCACAAAAGCTTATGCTCAAATAACTGTGTTAGCCTCTAAGGTGCCACAAGTACTCTTATTCTTTTGTGAGGGCTCCTGTATCAGGATTTAACATGGGGCGGCAGTTTCCCCAGTGGATTCTTACAATGGGGGCAAGAGTGGAGCAGTAGAGGGAACTCAGACAGGAGAGTGTGCAGCCAGTCAACTCACATCATGAAACACCTTGTCAAGCTCCTTGGGATCCAGGATAAACTTGGGGTAGCCGATCAAGTCATAGATTGCATCTGCCTGGGTTGGAGTTGGAAAGAGAGAAGAGTAATTTACAAGGGTCACATAAGGCTGTTCCTCTGATCTGTGCACATCCTGTGGGTTTGTGGAGGGTAGGTGGGGAAAGAGTCCAGCTTGGCCACAGGGCTCTAATTCCAAGGGCTGTCACACATGGTAAGCTCAAGTTCCTTACTTTCCATCCAGATCTGGTGTCACTCCCCACAACTCACTTTTATCGCTGAAAATTATTTGCATCAGAAATGCAGGCTCCTGGAACCAGCCACGGAGAGGGAGGTTGCATGGATGGAAGGGATCCCACAGCATTTTTAACTTTCTTGCACGAATAATTGGTATCTCCCTCATTTTGAGTCTTTTCCATGTGTCACCTACTGGAGCCCAGCCTTGTTAGGCAGAGAGGTCTACACACATTTATGGGATCACAAATCTTGGGTTACTGGGATTTACAATGGGAAAGGGCAAGAAATAAAGCTCAAAGACTGTGCTCTCACATGACAGAGCTGTCCCCTAGGGAAATATCCCAGCAGTGCACACCCACGGAATACACATAATAATGGCCTTGTTTGTTAGTCTGTGATGAGTCTTAAGATGCCACGGTGCTTAGACGATCATGGCCCTGGACCCCCGCAGGCTAGCAGAAAAACAGTCAAGGATGGGTAGTAACTACTGAAAAATTAATATAGGAGCTCCCCAGCTCTGAGGTGGCAAAAGGAAAATGCCAGGATCTGCTTGAAACAATCTCATGATGGAAATGCTAGGGGCTGTACAGAGCGCCCCCAAGGCATGGAGTGAGGGGCAGACTGTGCCTTGCTTAGACACCACTAGCCTTCTCCTTGGCAGATTTCCTCGTCTCTTCATCCATCCACTGCAGAGTGGCCAGGCTTTCCTCAAAGGCAGTTTTAATCTCTGTAATCATTTCCTCGGCCTAGACAAAATAAGAGGTCTTGTGTCAGCTGGAAGCCAAAACATTTACCCTGCTCAACAGGATCAAAGACTAAGCAAAAGTCTCTTGAAATAGCTGTGGGGAGATAGAAACAACCCCCACCACACCCAGCTGTAGACAGGATGTGAAGGGCCCAGCTGGTCAGGGTGCTGTCCCCAATTCACTCCTAAAAAATATGACCTACTTTGAAGCTGGTAGATTGCAACGATGAATTAGTGGCTTGGTTTTTGTTTGGGACCCACACGTAGCGGCAGAGAAGCAAATGCTCCCCCCAGAGCAGAGCTGCTGCTATTGGGAGGATGCCACTGTGCACTGCAGGAGACAAGAAGGTCATGTTGGCTCAAGCGCCATTAGGTGCAATGAGGGCTGGTGTACGGGTGTATGCTGGGCTCTGCCAAAAGGAGGACAAACGTAGGTCAGAGAAAGAAAGTGGGTTTTGATCAATCTAGCCAGGAGGCTGTAAGGATGAGGAGAGTTAAGTAGGTTCCTGAGAGCATAAGAGACATTATGGAGGGAGCCTTAAGTCTGCAGCCTCTCCAGCTTGGTGAGATCTGCTTCTAAAGCATGGCTTGTAACCCTGCAGCATGTAATGACACTCAGTCATGTCCATTTGGGACAATGTCCTCAGTCTGGTGCACTGGATAGTCTGGAGATGAGATAGACGGTCCCTTTCCAAATAGAAGAGCTGCGAGTTCTCCCAAGAAGTGGCATAGAGCACTGGATAGTGCACAGAATTAGGAGCCAGAGGATCTAGGTTCTGCTCCAGCTCTGTTACTAACTCACTGTGTGACCTTGGGCCAGTCATGTCCCTTTGTACCTCAGTTTCCCCATCTAGAAAATGGCCAGAGCTCCCTGTGAAGTGCTGTAGAAATACAGGGATTTTCCTTCTCCCCCATTATACAGTAGGTTTGGTGGTGGCGGGGGCTAGGCAGCAGTTAATTGGAGCTGTGACTGATTCGGGGCACACCACCAACCCCTTCCCTCCACCCCCAGACACAGGTTTTCCAGAGGCATTTATGGGGTCCATACTGTGCTATTGTTTGAAGCTTTAAACACCATGTTGGGGGAGCTTCACTTTCACATGCAAGGTGACTCGAGAGACAGTAAATCAATCTAGCTCTAGATTCACTCCCCACTGGCCTGCGAGCCAGCCCAGTAATCCAGTGTGAGGTGGGGACGTACTATTTTCTTGCTGTCCTCTGCAAAAGTGGCTTTAACAAACATGGCTCCCAGCGCAAAGCCCAGGCTGTTGTCGGTGTCGCTGACGCAGAACTTCCAGCGTGGCAGACAGGTCTGTGGGGGGAGAAGAGAAGATTAAACCAGTCGCTCCTGCCCCATGCCAGACACAGCTCTGTGCAGAGAGGCCTCTGACATGGGAGCAGTGGGTTAAACAGGAGAGTGCGCTTTTAGTGCACTAGCTAAGGAGGAGGAGGAACTGGGGGTGCTGCTTAGCCAAGCCTGGGAAGGAGGGGCACAGAAGAGGGGGTTCTGTATGTGGGGACAGAATGGCACTTGTGTGTGTGTGTGGAGAAGAAATACTGCTTAGCCAAGCCAGGTCCACTGACAGCAATTCCAGGCCCCAGGGCAGAACAGCCAATGGGCCCCCACGCATGCAGAAGCCATGGCCACGCAGATGTGGTCCACCTGACTTTTGGGCAGTGCAGCGCCCGTGTTGGCTGGTGCCCAGTGAGCTGCCTGCTGCGCTGCTGGGCATGGCCAGGGCTTCCACATGCCTGCCTGGTAGGGCTGCCCACTGTCTAATCGCGCAAACCCAAAGAAGGCAATGGCCCCACCACCTGTCCCTTCCCTACCCTGAGACCACACCCCTGTCCTGCCCCTTCTCCGAGGCCCTGCCCCCTGCTCACTCCATCCCCTCACCCTCCATCGCTCGTTCTCCCCCACCCTCACTCACTCTCACCAGGCTGGGGCAAGGGGCTGGGGTGCAGGCTCTGGGAGAGAGTTTGGGTGCCAGAGGGGGTGCGGGGTCGGGCTCTGGGAGGGAGTTTGGGTGTGGGCTCTAGACTGGGGCAGGGTGTTGGGGTTCAGGAAAGGGTCAGGGGGTGGCGCTTATCTCGGGTGGCTCCCAAAAATGACTGGCACACCTTTCTGGCAGTGGCTCCTAGGTGGGGGGCCCTGGATGTCTCCGTGCACCGCTGCCTGCAGGCACCACCCCTGCAGCTCCCATTGGCCACGGTTCCCAGCCAATGGGAGCTATGGAGTTGGCACTCGGGGCGGGGCAGCGTGCAGAGACCCCCTTCCCCAGGGCCTGCAGGGACGCCAGCTGCTTCTGGGTGGGCAGAAAGCTGCTTTAGGCTTGCTGTGCTGCCGGCGGCAACGGCCAGGGACTCCTGGGCCCTTTTAAATCGCCCAGGCCCTGGGCAATTGTCCCCTTTGGCCCCCACTGTCAGCGGGCCCATAGAAAGCAGAGGGGATCTCGCCTCCCACTCGCCCTTACGTTAGTCACGAGGGTTTCAGAGATACACTCCCATCACTCAAGCCTGCTAAGGCTTCTCTTTCGCTCCACTGAGATGGTCATTTCTATGCCCTGCTGTCCCATTCCTCCCTCCCTCCCCATGGGACTGGGTGACTGCCTGTCCCCCAGGGCCACATTAGGCCCAGAGGCTCCCCTTCTTGCCATCTCCTCCCCCTCAGAGGTGCAGACAAAACCAATCCCAGCACCTTGTCCCAGTGCAGTGAGAGCCCATTTCCTGTGATTCAGAGGCTGCTCTTATCTCAGCATGATAAAAGCATACACCTAGGTGATCCTGCATGGAAGTGCTGCTCAGCCAGGCTGGGCCAGACTCCCTCTTCCATGCATCTGGTCCTAACCGCTTGCCTGGGAAGAAGTCAGGGCTCCAGGAACCATTTCACAGGCTGGTTGGAGGAGGGAGCAATCCTACTACACTCTTACAGTGGCGTTTGGCAGTTCTGTGTGCAGCCTCCCCCACTTCACAAAGAGCTCAGTGCAGTGGGTGGGGACACTGCTGGCCTTTGGAGAGATGGATCCATTGTGGAATGATTGAGGTGGCCTCCGCTGGTCCTTAATGAGACAAGGGTGGCCTTAAGCAGATGCAAGGCAAGTGACTGTATGGGGCCAGGCACCCCACTCAAACTCTGCAGCTCTTGGGCCAGCAGCAGGGAACTGCCCTGTGCCAGGCCTTCCTGCAGTGGGGAGGAAAGGGAGGAATTTCTCTCCTTCCCTCCAGGCCAACAGCTTGTGGCCCTGCCAAATCAGAAGGGCAGCCTCACATAAACGGAAAGCCCATGTCTCCTCCTATGTATGGATGAAGCTGTGTGGGGCACCTCACATGGGAAGTGGGAGCCCTTTGGAGCGACCCGCTAGGCTGAAAGAGAGCAGCCTGGAAGATTTTAAGCTAGGAGGCACAGTGATTTGGGGGTGGGGACTGGAGACTATCTTGGGTAGTGTCATGTAGTTTCTCTCCCATCTCCCCCCTGTTCCCCCACAGACTCACCTTCTTGGTCCCATACATGACTTCCATTAATTTCTCCTCTGCTTCCTGGAAGCGCTGGTCCAGGAAGGAGCTGGTTTTCCTCACCAGGTTCCAGATCATGTAGCTGTTCAGGAGGCTGCAATGGAAGAGAGAATAAAAAGATTTTCTACAAAACATGGACGTTCCCAACTGTTCTCTGGAGTCGAGTCCCCCCGACCTTTGTCATTCTGGTCCACAACGGGGTCAGCCATTTGGTACCTGTGACAGAGTGCTGGGAATCAGCCACTGACCCACCAGCTTTCTGGTCACTGTTTAATCAGTCAGGCCCACTGGCAGGGCCTGATTAAGGAGAGGAGTTCCTCATTAACAGATCAGACTGGGGCAGGGACGCTAATGAGCTGATTAGCCCATTAACAAGGAGACTGGATAAAAGAGCACAAGAATGAAGTGCAATGGGAGGAGAAGCAGAAGAAATAGCAACTAGCAGGGCCTGACCAAGGGGAGTTCTCTGGAAGGAGACACTAGTTCCCTGCCCCCTGTTTTGGAGAAGGGGTTAGAAAGTTGAGATATGGTGTGTAAAGGGGTGGAGACACTGCTGTGTATGGATGGAGAGATTAAAACACTGCAAATAAACCACACAGGGTGTTTCCAAGGACGAAGGTCTTCACATCTGTAGTCAGATGTTTGGCTGCGTGTGTGTTTTCTCTCTGTGCCATTCCACCTCTGCACAGACAGCTGGCACAGCAGACCTCGATTGAACTGCCCAATGACCACAAGATCCGTTAAGGTACAAAGGTACTTGGTCAGGTTTATTGCTGACGAAGCACGGTCCTAGCTCCCTGGATTAATGTCTACAGTTACACTAGCACATGTATGCCCGTGACAATGGATGCAACTCAGTCAGTTGCGGGACTTCCCACTGTCTCTTAGGCTGGCCAAAGACACTCCCTCGGAGACTCCATTTTATACACAAATACAAACAAGTTATGTATTGCCCCTCGGGCGTGGTTAGTTTGATCAAAACATCTCTATCCATCACACTGTCATCCTGACCCTTATCTTTAGGAGGGGTCAGGGTGTTCTCGTTATCTTTGCGGGGTGGGGGTGTTAGTACCATACTTGGTATGGGGTGTTCTAGTATCACCCTTCTGGAATGTGTTTGTGTGAGTGTCCTGTGCCTAGCACTTCTCAGGAATGTGTGTGTTTTTGCAATATCATCTCTGTTCTTGCCAGATTCTGTGAACTTGCACGCAGACAGAGCCTGACATCTGCTTACAGTCTGACTTTTGCTAACTTTGCTTTATATCAGCAAAGCTTGCCCACTACTTTAGTTCAGGCTTCATATCAGACCTCTCATACAAGGGCATGTGTCTTAGGCTCTCTCTACTAAAGCAAAGAGGGTGGGAGCACTGGGTGCCCTGGCACAGTATCTGGTGCCCTAAGGGAGGGATTCTGCTCTGACTTACAGTGTCCCAAAGCCGGTGTGCATGCGAAGGGTGTCTGCTGGGTGTATACCCTACATTGCCATTCTCAGCACAGGCCATCAGGCAGAGCTGGGGACCTGAGCTTGGCAGTCTATACCTCTTGATATGCCAGGAACTGGCTTTTCCTGTCCCCCTCCCCCAAACATGGACTCCTGATGCAAACAGCACTCAGATGCATTGGCAGCACTGTAAACAACTGCACTTGGACTCCTGGGTTCCAAGGCTACCTCTGGCTGTCCAAGGCCCGGTCTACACTACAAAGTTAGGTCGACTCAGCTGTGTGAAAAATCCACACCCATAAGCGACATAGTTAAGCCGACCCAAACCCTAGTGTAGACAGTGCTAGGTCAATGGAAGAGGTGAATTACTCACACCAATGGGAGAACCCCTGCTGTTGCTGTAGGTAGTGTCTGCACTGAAGTACTACAGTAGCAAAACCGTGTCACTGTAGCATTTCAAGTGTGGATAAACCCAGCATCCCTGAGGGAGTGCTTGGGTATGGCAGGAGACTTAAGGCTGTGTCTACACTACCATTTTTGTCAGAAAAACTTATGTCACTCAGGGGGGTGAATACTCCACCCCCCCGAGCGACATAAATTATGCCGGCATAAGCATTAGTGTGCACAGCGTTATGTCAGTAGGAAATCTTCTCCCGCCAACATAACTACTGCTGCGCGTTGGGGGTGGATTAATTATGTTGATGGGAGAGCTCTCTCCCATAGGCCCAGTGCAGCTACACGGGAGATCTTAGAGAGGTGTAGCTGTGCCGCTATAAACTCTCTAGTGTAGACATAGCCTAAGGGTATAGGAGAGCTTCTCCTGATGAAATAGCTTCTGCAGCTTGCGGAGGTGGGTTTTTTTGGTCAACGGGAGAGAGCTTCCCCGTCGGCATACAGCCTCTTCACCAGACGCACTGCAGCTGTATTGGTACAGCTGTGCTGCTGTACATATAGACATACCCAAGTGGCACCTTGCTCCATAAGCCCCCTCTGATGTGGGAGAGATGTGATTGGTGGAGAGTGTAGGGAGCCAGGGTGGCTTCCCTCTGAACGGGAGAGTAAAGAGCCACTCTCTCCACCCCCCTCTGGAAGGGGAGGGGTGGAACAGGAAGTACAAAGGGCGGGGCCCTTAGTCCAGTCAGAGCAGCACCAGGGAGGGACCCAGACCCAGACCCAGACCCAGACCGCTGGCTGCTCCCTTCAGACCCTGCTGCTGGGCCAGGGGAGGCCCTGGACCAGGAGAAACCTGACCTGGAGGAAGAACAGGGCCTGTCAGGGCTGCCTGCCGCTGAGTTCCCGGAGGAACCGGAGGTGGAAGGGGAGCTGGAGCTGCCAGCAGCTGAATACCTGGACGAGCTGGAAGGCCCAGAGGGCCTCGCTTAAGAGACTGGGTAGGAAGGAGCCCAGGGACAGAACTGCACAGTGCGGTGAGTCTATTTGGTCAGCGTGTTGCGGAAGGACCCTGCTGACCCAGTGGCGGGACCCTCGCTCCGCCACTGTCAGGGCCCTGGGCTGCAACGCAGTGGAGTTGGGTGGGCCTCCGTTCCCCTACCCCGGCCAACCTGCCTCGGGTAGCAAACTCCCGAGGGGCGCGCCGCGGTGCCCTCGCCGGGGCCGCCCTGCCCGAGGGGCGCGCCGCGGTGCCCTCGCCGGCGCCGCCCTGCCCCAGGGGCGCGCCGCGGTGCCCTCGCCGGCGCCGCCGTGCCCGAGGGGCGCGCCGCGGTGCCCTCGCCGGGGCCGCCCTGCCCGAGGGGCGCGCCGCGGTGCCCTCGCCGGGGCCGCCCTGCCCGAGGGGCGCGCCGCGGTGCCCTCGCCGGGCCGCCCTGCCCCAGGGGCGCGCCGCGGTGCCCTCGCCGGGGCCGCCCTGCCCCAGGGGCGCGCCGCGGTGCCCTCGCCGGGGCCGCCCTGCCCCAGGGGCGCGCCGCGGTGCCCTCGCCGGGGCCGCCCTGCCCCAGGGGCGCGCCGCGGTGCCCTCGCCGGGGCCGCCGTGCCCGAGGGGCGCGCCGCGGTGCCCTCGCCGGGGCCGCCCTGCCCGAGGGGCGCGCCGCGGTGCCCTCGCCGGGGCCGCCCTGCCCGAGGGGCGCGCCGCGGTGCCCTCGCCGGGGCCGCCCTGCCCGAGGGGCGCGCCGCGGTGCCCTCGCCGGGCCGCCCTGCCCCAGGGGCGCGCCGCGGTGCCCTCGCCGGGGCCGCCCTGCCCCAGGGGCGCGCCGCGGTGCCCTCGCCGGGGCCGCCCTGCCCCAGGGGCGCGCCGCGGTGCCCTCGCCGGGGCCGCCGTGCCCGAGGGGCGCGCCGCGGTGCCCTCGCCGGGGCCGCCGTGCCCGAGGGGCGCGCCGCGGTGCCCTCGCCGGGCCGCCCTGCCCCAGGGGCGCGCCGCGGTGCCCTCGCCGGGGCCGCCCTGCCCCAGGGGCGCGCCGCGGTGCCCTCGCCGGGGCCGCCCTGCCCCAGGGGCGCGCCGCGGTGCCCTCGCCGGGGCCGCCCTGCCCCAGGGGCGCGCCGCGGTGCCCTCGCCGGGGCCGCCCTGCCCCAGGGGCGCGCCGCGGTGCCCTCGCCGGGGCCGCCCTGCCCGAGGGGCGCGCCGCGGTGCCCCTCCCTCTGCTAATTCCCCAGTGACAGAGACGTGACCCAGGACGGCCAGTGAGGCAGTAGCTCCCTGCCGCCCACTAGTGGCTCGGTGGGCCAACCGACACAGATCACAGAGAGGTTATTCCCATCTTTTGCAGAGCATAACAGTATCACACCCTACGTGTTTCTTGGTATCCGGACTGGATTCTGCAGGATGTTTCCTATACCTGCATTGCCATTCAGAGGTAAGAGCTCTCACCATCTGTCCGTGGCTTGGATGAGGCTGGAGACTTGCTCCAAGTACTCTTTGGCATAGACAACCACTGGCTCGGATTCATTGAGTTCCATCGGGTAGAACACAGTGGAGAGGAAAGGCATCCAATTGATAGCTGGCGCCAGGTTCTGGAAGAGAGGCAGAGATAAAAAACTACATGTTGCCCACCGAATAAGACACAGCGCACAGGAGGCAGGGCTATGTTACCTGGACAGACCGTTAGCCCAAAGGCCGGTCTGCAGGGCAGCTGCGATCTCTGGCTATATCATAGAATATCAGGGTTGGAAGGGAACTCAGGAAGTCATCTAGTCGAACCCCCTGCTCAAAGCAGGACCAAACCCAACTAAATCATCCCAGCCAGGGCTTTGTCAAGCCTGACCTTAAAAACCTCTAAGGAAGGAGATTCCACCACCTCCTGAGGGAACCCATTCCAGTACTTCACCACCCTCCTAGTGAAATAGTGTTTCCTAATATCCAACCTAAACCTCCCTCACTGCAACTTGAGACCATTGCTCCTTGTTCTGTCATCTGGTACCACTGAGAACAGTCTAGATCCATCCTCTTTGGAACCCCCTTTCAGGTAGCTGAAAGCAGCTATCAAATCCCCCCTCATTCTTCTCTTCTGCAGACTAAACAATCCCAGTTCCCTCAGCCTCTCCTCATAAGTCATGTGCTCCAGCCCCCTAATCATTTTTGTTGCCCTCCACTGGACTCTCTCCAATTTATCCACATCCTTCTTGTAGTGTGGGGCCCAAACCTGGACACAGTACTCCAGATGAGGCCTCACCAATGTCGAATAGAGGGGAATTATCACGTCCCTCGATCTGCTGGCAAGGCCCCTACTTATACAGCCCAAAATGCCGTTAGCCTTCTTGGCAACAAGGGCACACTGTTGACTTATATCCAGTTTCTCGTCCACTGTAACCCCTAGGTCCTTTTCTGCAGAACTGCTTCCTAGCCATTCGGTCCCTAGTCTGTAGCAATGAATGGGATTATTCCATCCTAAGTGCAGGACTCTGCACTTGTCCTTGTTGAACCTCATCAGGTTTCTTTTGGCCCAGTCCTCTAATTTGTCTAGGGGCCCTTATATGTGCCCTTTAAATACACCTTCACTCCAAAGGCCTGGATTAAAGCACGTATTTTACCTTCAGTTTCACTGATGTCTGTCTGAAGCCAAGTGAGGGAGGGAGGAAAGAGCTGCTGTGTCAGGTCAACAGTCGAGGGATCTTATTTTGAGAACGTCTTGCAGTTAGGGTCAGATGGACTAGGCTGCTCAAGGGTCTTTAGCTATGGTCATAGGAGTCCTTCACGAGGAACCAGGGGGAGGGATAGCTCAGTGGCTTGAGCATTGGCCTGCTAAACTCAGGGTTGTGAGTTCAATTCCTGAGGGGGCCATTTGGGGAACTGAGGTAAAAATCTGGGGACTGGTCCTGCTTTGAGCAGGGGGTTGGCCTTCTAAGGTCCCTTCCAACCCTATGATTCTATAACCTGAACTGGTAGGCAGCTCCAGTGAGGAATGGACCACAGCACGCTGCCATTGCATGCAAGATAGATGTTTTCTAACTGATTGCTGTTGCTCTAAGTTACTGATGACTTAAATTGGTCCTGTATGTCCAGGCTCAGCCAGCTGCCTGCCCTTTCTATGCAGAGATGCAAGCTATTATCCCTCAAGAGTGAGGAAAACAGTTAACCCTCAGTCTAATGGGTTAGTCAGAATTTGCAGTCAGGTTCCCTTGACAACTCCTGCTTCTAGAGGTTGAAGGGGACAGAATTATTTCCTGTCTTGACCGATCAAAAGGAAAAAAAAAGATGTAATAAATCCAGAATGGTGTAAATGGAGTGCTCAAGGTGACAAGCGGAGTAAACTTATTCCCACTCCAGGAATAACAATTGTAATGATGCCCCCAGCTGCACCATTAGTAGGGATTGAACCTGGGATCTCTTCATCTGAGCAATCTAGCCTCTACAACCTGAGTTAAAGGAGCATCTTTTTTAGCGCAGCAGCAGACTCAAACTTTTAGAGTGGCCCAGCCTCTGGCGGGGACAGAGTCACACTGCGTTAGTGAGGGTTCCGAGCTCCTACGCTCCTCTATAGCACTTTTTGTCTGTTGATCTCAAAACGTTTTATAAAGGAAGGTCAGTATTATTATCTCCCTTGTACAGGTGACAATGCTGAGGCACAAAGGTCATTGACCACACTGGGAACAGAACTCAGGTCTCCTGTGTTCTAGTTCTCTGGGCCTCACTGTTTCTCAGAGCAGCTTGTAGCTGCTGGAGGAATCCCAACACCCCCACTTTTATGTACCCAGCTGTTAGTAACAAAAGCTTGAAACCAAATCTCCTAAGACTGTATATTTCTACTCCCCAGCAGATGCTGGCAGAGACAAATAACATCTGCAAGTTGGGATACTGACACCGACCTCTGAGAATGCGAAGCGCTAGATAGCAATCCCACCTAGCGCCTAGCTCCCTTGGCGTGGGAGAGGTATGAAACCTGTAGTTTCACTGCCGAAGAGTGCCATGCCCAGCTTGGTACACTCACTGTGTTAATACACAGTGTCTCATCAGGCTTTCAGGCGAAGGATTTAGGGACCCGGCAGATACCAGCCACCAAGAAGTTAGTCTTCGGATGCCATGGAGATATTGACCCTCCAGCAGCACCCAGTTATCACAGGTGATCCTTGTCACAAGTATGTGCAAAACTGTGCAAACAGCTGCCTCTAAATTAAACCAGTGACAGATGGCTGGGTTAACAGCAGAAACAGCGCAACTCAAGAGGCTATGTGTAAACAGTGTGCGATACTGGCAGCATGTCATCAAGTCACCTGTTGCAGATCAGAGGAAGAATATGCACAAAGAGCAAGAGAGTCAAAGATGGAGTCATTTAGCAGGCCAGAATAACCAGACTGCAGCACATTCCAGCCATGGCTCCTACCCCACATCCAGCACACTCCAGTACTGGGGGCTGCATAGGGCCAGTCTCCTACCCTACACCACCAGGGGACCTGCCACTTTGAAGACTTCAAACAGTGGGTGATTTGAGTGGAGTGCTGGTAAGAGGCTACAGGCATGGTCCTCTAGGCAGCAAGCTCCGATGCATTCCCCAAAGAGAGAATTCTACCAGGCGAAGTTTAGGCCTAGAGGAGCAGGAGCCAGGTAACAGCAGGCTCTCCAGAGTCATGGGGGTTTGATATATTTAGCCAGGCCCTCAGCATGGAGAAGCTTTGAGAGAAAACGCTTGCTGTTCACCCAGTAAAGCAGAGATCAGCGAGTTAGATCTTGATGGGGCAGCAGGGGTTAGGAGCAGCAGTATGCTGGGCAATAGATCACAGCACCTTGGCCCAGGATTTCAAACACAGGTGCCTACGCTTAGGTTCCCAAGTTAAAACTGAGCTTCCAGAACAAGTTGCTTGGTTCCCAGAAGGGCTCAGTGCTGTTTTGTGAATTGAGGCAGCTTTATTTTTTTTACTTTCCCAGCCTTGGGCATGAGCTGGGCCAGTGAGAATGTTTGCTGAGAGCAGGATCCCTGAAAAGTCTCAGATCCAGGGTTATGGGCTGACACCAGAGCACTGCTAGGCCTGGGAAGGCAAGGGGGTGGTGGGCCTAGCAGTCACATTTGCTTCTGGATATAGACAGGTTCACATGAACATGATCGACAGGTTGGTTTCTGAACCATTACAGAACAGAGGTTACTAGTGTGGTTCCCAGCTTGCACGGTGCATGTTCTACAGTGTTTCTCACCCCAGCACAGTAGGAACACTTTGGTATTGGCAAAGCTTATCCCATTGCCAGTGGCAGGCTACCAGCATCAAGGTCTTAATGGAGCCCCTTTCCCATTCTCCAGCTGAGCCTTCCCACCTCTACTACTGCCAAGGGCCAGCCTCTGCCTCTCACCCAGGGCACGTGTGCCGGTATTGCCTTTACCTTGAGCTCTCCGGCTGTCACTTTGTGGTAGATCACTTCCTCATCCCTGCGCTTCTCCTGAGGGATGGTGATGTTGGCTAGCGCCGTCTCAAAGTCCAAGATCTGCTGCATCTGCTGCCGGGTGGCCTCCTCATCTGCCCCTCCCAGGAGCATGCCCAGCTGCACCATGTAGTTCAGGTACCCAGTAAGTACCTAGATGCCAGAGAGAAGAAGAAAAGGTGATTGGCCCTGCTGTTAATTGCTGCTCCTGGCTGGGAATGAGAAATGAGGGAAATGAGTGGGGTTCCGCAGGGGTCTGTTTTGGGACTGGCTCTGTTCAATATCTTCATCAACGACGTAGATACTGGCATAGAAAGGACGCTTATTAACTTTGCAGATGATACCAAACTGGGGGGGATTGCAACTGCTTTGGAGGACAGGGTCAAAATTCAAAATGTTCTGGACAAATTGGAGAAATGGTCTGAGGTAAACAGGATGAAGTTTAATAAAGACAAATGCAAAGTGCTCCACTTAGGAAGGAACAATCAGTTTCACACATACAGAATGGGAAGAGACTGTCTAGGAAGAAGTACGGCGGAAAGGGATCTAGGGGTTATAGTGGACCACAAGCTAAATATGAGTCAACAGTGTGATGCTGTTGCAAAAAAAGCAAACATGATTCTGGGATGCATTAACAGGTGTGTTGTGAGCAAGACACGAGAAGTCATTCTTCCGCTCTACTCTGTGCTGGTTAGGCCTCAGCTGGAGCATTGTGTCCAGTTCTGGGCACCACATTTCAAAAAAGATGTGGAGAAATTGGAGAGGGTCCAGAGAAGAGCAACAAGAATGATTAAAGGTCTAGAGAACATGACCTAGGAAGGAAGGCTGAAAGAACTGGGTTTGTTTAGTTTGGAAAAGAGAAGACTCAAAGGGGACATGAGAGCAGTTTTCAGGTATCTAAAAAGGTGTCATAAGGAGGTGGGAGAAAACTTCTTCACCTTAGCCTCTAAGGATAGAACAAGAAGCAATGGGCTTAACCTGCAGCAAGGGAGGTTTAGGTTGGACATTAGGAAAAAGTCCCTAACTGTCAGGGTGGTTAAACACTGGAATAACTTGCCTAGGGAGGTTGTGGAATCTCCATCTCTGGAGATATTTAAGAGTAGGTTAGATAAATGTCTATCAGGGATGGTCTAGACAGTATTTGGTCCTGCCATGAAGGCAGGGGACTGGAATCGATGACCTCTCGAGGTCCCTTCCAGTCCTAGAGTCTATGAATCTATGAAAGGCCTGAATTCACTCCCCAGCCCTCAGCCTGAAACCAGTCACCTGTAGCAGCCCTGCTAGGACAGAGACAACAGGCCAGCTGGGTAATAAGAACATAAGAACGGCCGTACTGGGTCAGACCAAAGGTCCATTTAGCCCAGTATCCTGTCTACCGACAGTGGCCAGTGCTGGGTGCCCCAGAGGGAGTGAACCTAACAGGCAATGATCAAGTGATCTCTCTCCTGCCATCCATCTCCACCCTCTGACAAACAGAGACTAGGGACACCATTCCTTACCCATCCTGGCTAAATAGCCATTAATGGACTTAACTTCCATGAATTTAACCAGTTCTCTTTTAAACGCTGTTATAGTCCTAGCCTTCACAACCTCCTCAGGCAAGGAGTTCCACAAGTTGACTGTGCGCTGTGTGAAGAAGAACTTCCTTTTATTTGTTTTAAACCTGCTGCCTATTAATTTCATTTGGTGGCTCCTAGTTCTTATATTATGGGAATAAGGAAAAATTATTTACTTATCTACTTTCTCCACATCACTCATGATTTTATTTACCTCTATCATATCCCCCCTTAGTTTCCTCTTTTCCAAGCTGAAAAGTCCCAGCCTCTTTAATCTCTCCTCATATGGGATCCATTCCAAACCCCTAATCATTTTAGTTGCCCTTCTCTGAACCTTTTCTAATGCCAGTATATCTTTTTTGAGATGAGGAGACCACATCTGTACGCAGTATTCAAGATGTGGGCGTACCATCGATTTATATAAGGGCAATAATATATTCTCTGTCTTGTTCTCTATCTCCTTTTTAATGATTCCTAACATCCTGTTTGCTTTTTTGACTGCCGCTGCACACTGTGTGGACGTCTTCAGAGAACTATCCATGAAGACTCCAAGATCTTTTTCCTGACTCGTTGTAGCTAAATTAGCCCCCATCATATTCTATGTATAGTTGAGGTTATTTTTTCCAATGTGCATTACTTTACATTTATCCACATTAAATTGCATTTGCCATTTTGTTGCCCAATCACTTATTTTTTTTTAGATCTTTTTGAAGTTCTTCAGTCTTCTTTGGTTTTAACTATCTTGAGCAGTTTAGTATCATCTGCAAACTTTGCCACCTCACTTTTTACCCCTTTCTCCAGATTATTTGAATAAGTTGAATAGGATTGGTCCTAGGACTGACCCTTGGGGAACACAACTAGTTACCCCTCTCCATTCTGAGAATTTACCATTAATTCCTACCCATTGTTCCCTGTCTTTTAACCAGTTCTCAATCCATGAAAGGACCTGCCCTTTTATCCCATGACAACTTAATTTACGTAAGAGCCTTTGGTGAGGGGCCTTGTCGAAGGCTTTCTGGAACTCTAAGTACACTATGTCCACTGGATCCCCCTTGTCCACATGTTTGTTGACCCCTTCAAAGAACTCTAATAGATTAGTAAGACACAATTTCCCTTTACAGAAACCATGTTGACTTTTGCCCAACAATTTATGTTCTTCTATGTGTCTGACATTTTATTCTTTACTATTGTTTCAACTAATTTGCCTGGTACTGATGTTAGACTTACCGGTCTGTAATTGCCGGGATCACTTCTAGAGCCCGTTTTAAATACTGGCGTTACATTAGCTATCTTCCAGTCATTGGGTACCGAAGCCGATTTAAAGGACAGGTTACAAACCACAGTTAATAGTTCCGCAACTTTACATTTGAGTTCTTTCAGAACTCTTGGGTGAATGCCATCGGGTCCCGGTGACTTGTTAATGTTAAGTTTATCAATTAATTCCAAAACCTCCTCTAGTGACACTTCAATCTGTGACAGTTCCTCAGATTTGTCACCTACAAAAGCCGGCTCAGGTTTGGGAATCTCTCTAACATCCTCAGCCGTGAAGACTGAAGCAAAGAATCCATTTAGTTTCTCCACAATGATTTTATTGTCTTTTACTGCTCCTTTTGTATCTCGATCCTCCAAGGGCCCCAATGGTTGCTTAGCAGGCTTCAAGCTTCTGATGTACTTAATAAACATTTTGTTATTACCTTTAGAGTTTTTGGCTAGCTGTTTTTCAAACTCCTCTTTGGCTTGCCTATGTTTAATCTATTATCCACACCAGGCTGGAAATAAACCCTACCTGCATAACTCCTCTCCCATCCCCCAACTTCAGCTGAGAGGGCAAGTTTCTGCTTCCTCCACAATGCATAGCTGATAGAACGCTGTCTGTTTTCCCTCATCCACATCTATGCACTCTCTTGTCCTGTCTGCAGGAGATCAGCTTAGCATGGCAGGAGAATAGCTCTCTCCAGGCTCATAGTCAGAGGAGACCATTCTCCCTCCCCATCTCCAGGAGCCTAAGCACATAGAATTGGAAGGGACCTTAGGAGATCATCTAGCCCAACCCCCTGCTCAAAGCAGGACCAATCCCCAGACAGAATTTTACCCCAGTTCCCTAAATGGCCTCCTCAAGGATTGAACTCACAACCCTGGGTTTAGCAGGCCAATGCTCAAACCACTGAGCTATCACCCCTGCCCCCCCTTTAAATTAATGGAGATATCCTATCTCCTAGAGCTGGAAGGGACCTTGAAAGGTTATCAAGTCCAGCCCTGCCTTCACTAGCAGGACCAAGTACTGATTTCGCCCCAGATCCCTAAGTGGCCCTCTTAAGGATTGAACTCACAACCCTGGGTTTAGCAGGCCAATGCTCAAACCACTGAGCTATCCCTCCCCCCACATCATAAATCAGAGACGCTCAGAGAGGCAGAATCTACTCTTCCTGCAGCTCTAAAGGAAGCTGGTCTGTGTGCACAAAGCTAATGCCTCCCAGATGTCTGCTTTATAGGAAATGGCAGGTTTAATCACAGGAATGCAACACTCAACCAAGGGGACTTGTCATTGGCCAAAATCACTACCAGGCATATTCGGAGGCATACTCTGAATTTTCCTCTCCCTTTTCATTTAAGATCCACTAGTTCATGAGGATGGAGCATGGAGGTAGAGCAGCAGCCAGAGTTAAGGAAGTTATGTTGCTGAGCAGAGAGGGTGCCAGCCTGGGGTGTAGTGAGCTGTTAGAATCCCATCTCCTCTAAAATGCCAGCATCGCGTCCCATCTTGCACCTGGAGCTGGGCACCCTCCACCCATGGGGAAGGATGGGTCACTGATGGTGGTTCCTGGGCTGAGAGTGAAGGTGAATAATACGCACAAAGTCTTTCTGGTGCTCAAACAGATGGATCTTGCAGGGAATAGGCATTAAGTAGCCCTTAATTGCTAAACTGAGCCCATGCTGCAAGGAAGAACATGAGAGGAGATGGATGCATACCTTCTCATTCTCCGTTTTGTTAAGGTAGTAATCTCTGGAAGGTAACCCGAGTCCCGACTGGTCTACCTGAAGAATAAATGGAGCAGGAGTGAACATGGTGCACAGCATGGAGAAAGATAAGAGTGTGGCTATGGTACAAGCAAAGCCCCTGTAGCCAAGTGACTTGGCTCTCACTACAGGGGGGCACTGCTGAGTTGTTACCCCAGTGAAACAAGATCATGGAAAGTGAGGAAAGGACCCAACTCGTCTTTCAATTGAACATTGTCAGGACTATCTGTCAGGAATGAGGCTGCTGCACTCACCTGGATGATGTTGCTGTTGGAGTTCTTGGAGTCAGCACTCACGTAGACAGAAAAGAAGGGTGAGGTGTGGTAGTACGCCATGACCTCCTGTAGGGTCTTGTTGAAGTTATCTTTGTCCCAGGGACCCGTGATATTCCAGCCACCAAGCTGAGAAAAGAGAACCGCACACAGATGGGTGAGATAGGGTCCTAGACGTGCAGAGGAGGGGTCTTGTTTCCTGTTAAGGAGATAGTGCAAGGGACTGGTTGCACCAACTACAGCTGAGCAAAGGAGGAAAACTCATGGGAGCATGGATCAAACACAGACTGTCAACTGGATTTTTAGTGGCCAGGTTGCTGCTTTCTGCCTTGAGGAGTCTGTATCCTGACTCCTCTCCTGCCCCTACCTTCCTATGCAAAGCAGTGGTCTTGACAAATGAATGAAGGTCCAGTCTACATTTCTCCAAAGAAGGGACATGCTGGGCAGTGTTTAAAGTGCTGTGGTCATGGACATGCGAAAACAATTCTGATTAGCCAGCCGGTTGCTGAAGGGTGCACAATAGCAGTAATGCCTGGGGACCCCTCCCTCCGATTAGCTGCTTCCCCCCTTGCCCGCCTCCCGAGGAAGAGCAGCCAATCACAGCAGATGCAGGAACCAGGTCAAGCTCTTCCCTGCTCCCCTAACAGCTGACATAGTTCTCATGGACAAGGATGCAGGAGGAAAAGAACCCAGCAGCTCAGGGCAGCTCCCTGCTTCTACCTCCATCCCTCCTGTGAACAACAGACTGGCTCCTTTGTTCCCAGCCCCCACACTGCACCCAGCCTGGGAAGGGGCAGAGGGGATGAAGAGCCCCTGGAGCTGCTGGGGGAGCTCAGGTGAGGCTGTCGGGGACAACTGATGTAGAGGCAGAACTGATGGTGCGTCTGGAGGAGGCAGAATGGCTGTGCGGGCTGCGGAGCACAGGGTTGATTTTGGGCAGGGAGACAGGCAGATATTGATGATGACCCCATGGGTTTTTCAGACCACTTTAAGCACTGCAATCAGGTAGCCAGGGTCCAAAATTTTTCTTGACTCTCAGTAGTTATACAGGGTGTGTAAGACTCTGTGCTGGCCGTATTCTGGTCCAATTGGAATCAATGGTAGACCTTCCTTTCACTTTAATGAGAACAGAGATAGAACAGTGCTGCTGCGTTTGAAAATCCATACTTGGGCATAGATGTTCTCAGAATCATATTATCTATTGAATTTAGAAGCCAACATTGTCACATGGAAGATTAATAAAGAAGCTGGATGTTGCTTTAATGTAGGTCCTACAGAAAAGTAACATTCTGGGCATTTTTTACTGCCTCCTGCTTGCTCCACCACATGAGTTTGTCTCAGAGCAATGCTGACCTCACTGAGGTTTCAGATACTAACATTTAACTAGAAGAGAGTTTGCTAGATCAAGCCAGCGGGAGAAACATTTTCAAGCTTCCAAAGAGGGTTTTACAAAGCATATAAAGTACTGGCAAGTGCCCTTTGAGCTAGCGGAAGGGAAGTTTGGGAGGTTAACGTGTACTGATTGGAAACTGGCAGTAATCTTTGGGTATTTGGTTAAATACAGAATAACTTGGCATTTGTTTGATGGGGAGCCTTAGGCCATTTATTGGGCTAAAGCAACATGGAATTTGGTCTTCACTGCATGTTCACCATCCAGCAATGGAAGCTTCATGGAGAGACCAGATCTCACCCAATTTCAGCTGCACAGCTGGCTTCTGGAGGCACTGATAACAAGAGTGGAAGAACTACCACACAGTGAGTATTGGACCCCATACACGTGCACAAGGTTTAGAGCTTTATTTATACCCATTGCCTGTAGAATGTGCTGGTAGCAGGAAGAACTAGGTAACTAGGCAGGCAAGACCAGCCTTTTCTTTCTAACTCTCATGTTTCTCAAATGAAAGACACTCTCTCCCCTGCCCTGTCAGCTCTATGAATCGATGCCACCCATAGACCACTCAGTACAGCATCCACTTTGGTTTTGCCAGGAAGAGTCCATGTCCTAGGTGGATACATGTCCTGTTGGACAGTGTCCTGAGGAGGAAGGTGGGGATGTGTCTCCTCCTTCAGACCCATTGCAGATTGAACACTGAAGATACTGAGTGAGATTTTCAAAGGAACAAATAGCAGCTAGGTGTCTAACTCCCACGGACAGTCAATGGGGGCTAGGCACCTAAGTGCCTTTGAAAATCTCCCTCACCATTTGCACCCTTGCATGGCTCAGTCTACCTGCTGTAACATCTGCCAAAGCCATGGAAGATGCAGACACGCTGAACTGAGGTTACTCTAGGGTAGCCCTTTAGGAGGTGACCTCCCTGAGGGTGGAATGGCCCACATAGGGCATCTGGACACTAGGAGTAGTCCATGCCCATGATACAGAGAGGTAAGACAGACCATTCCAGGCCATTTAGCTTGCACTACACAATTATTAGAGATGCAAACCAGCTGTCTTGGGGTTTACATCCAGAATGGGACTATACGTGGAGATTCTGGCAGAGGGAGAGTCCAGGCGCCGCTGTGGGAACCTGCAGCCATGCCAGTCCCAGCCATCAGTGCTGTGGGAACTGGTGTATGAATGGTGGAACCCCCAGCCTCTTCAGGCACTTTGAGTGGAAAGGGATTACCTTCTCAATCAGCTCCATCAGTGGTTTGGACTTCAGCTCCTCGATCTTGGTCTCGTTCATGCAGGACTGGTAATAGCGCTGGGCTTTGCGCTCGGCCTCGCTGGACATGTTTGATGTGGTGTTTTCTGTAAGACAAGCCGGGCACGGGGCTAGGAATACTCCATCTGAGCCAGAGGAGGGATGCTGATGATTCCATGTCACCCCCAGCATTGCTGTTTAGGAGGAACAGACTGTACTTTGTAAGAAAAGCAGTGCTTAACTAGTAATGAAAGAGGAGCTGGGGCTCAAGCAACTTTTTTACATTCATAAGTGGTGCAGCAAGCCCACAGGTGCCGGGGCTCTGAACCACCAGGCACAGAGGTTAGGGTTGCCAGCTTTCTAATCACACAAAGCTGAACACCCCTGCCTCACCCCTTCTCCGAGGCCACTTGCTCCATCCTCCTTCCCTCTCTCCCACCCTCACTCACTTGCACTGGGATGGGGTTGCAGTGCAGGGTGGGGGTGAGGGCTCCAGCTGGGGTTGTGGAATCTGGGGTGGGGTTGGGGATGAGGGGTTTGGGCTGCAGGAGGGGGCTCCGGGCTGGGGCAGGGAGTTGGGGTGCGGGAGGGGGGTGAGGGCTCTGGCTGGGGTTGTGGGCTCTGGGATGGGGCTGGAGATGAGGGGCTTGCGGTGCAGAAGGGGGCTCAGGGTTGGGGCAGCGGGTTGGGGTGTGGGAGAGGGTGCAGGGTGTCGGTGGCACTTACCGTAGCTCCCAGGAAGTGGCCACCAGGTCCCTGCAGCCTCTACGCGCATGTGCAGCCAGGGAGGCTCTGCATGCTGCCCTCGGGGCCGCATGCACCGCCCCTGCAGTTACCATTGGTCACAGTTCCCGGCCTATGGGAGCTGCGCAGCTGGCACTGGGGCGGAGGCAGGCCGTGGAGCCTCCCTGGGCAGTCATGCGTCTAGGGGCCTGTAGTGGGTTGGGTACCCGCTCCTGCCCTGAGGGGTTTAAAAGCAGCCTGGCAGGGTTTGAGAGCTGCTGCTCTCAAAGCTGGGCTGATTGGGGAAGTGGCCGCAGCTGGGCCACGCCCCAATCAGGCCACAGCTGGCCCCTATAAAAGGCTGTGAGCCAGGAGCCCAAACACTCTCCCTCTGCCTGTAGAGGGAAAAGGGCCTGGCTGCAGGGAGCTAGACAAGGTACCTAGAGTGGAGCAGGGCTGGGGAAAGGCAGAGGAGCTGGGGAGCTCCTGCCTGGAAAGCCCCAGGCTGCGGCCTAGCATTAGGCCAAGAGGTACTGGGGGTTGCAGGGGGCAACCCAGGGGTAGGCAAAGGCAGCAGGTCCAAACCCCTTTGCCGATGATGAGTGGCTGATACTGCAGTCTGCCCCAGTGAACAGGGGTGAGATGGAGACTGGGCAGTAGCCAATACTGAGGCAAAGTGGGGATAGTGGGGTGGGGGTTCCCCTGGGAGGGGGAGACCCAGTTAAAGGGGCACCGGGGTCCTGGGAGGGACACGGGGGCCAGTAGCAGACAGGTGGATCGCCGGCCTGCAGAGGGCGCTCTGGACACTGGATTGAGCTAATTCCCGAGGACGACCAGCAGAAGGCGCCGCAGGGGTGAGTCTGGCCCCTTACAGGGCCGTAGGGACCTGATAGCCACTTCTGGAAGCCGCACAGAGCCAGGGCAGGCAGGGAACCTGCCTTAGCCCTGGGCGCCTGCTGCGCCGTGACTGGATTTTTAACGGCCTGGTCAGCGGTGCCGACCGGAGCTACCAGGGTCCCTTTTCGACCAGGTGTTCTGGTAAAAAATCAGACACCTGGCAACCCTACCAGAGGGGCCGGGACTTTGACCTGCCAGGCCCAGAGGGGCCGGGGCTCTGACCTGCACAAATTAAGCACAGAAGAAAGGCAGCCTCCCGTCTCCCTCTCTCTGAAGAGCTCTCCCAGTCCAGTGTATTTTAATGGAATGAAAGTATCCCCCCTCCCTCAATATCCCCATTTATAGCTTTCAAGTGCTGGCAGGGCCACAGTTCTCCAGGAAGGCTCTCTGTTTCCCAAAGGTCATCTTTGATTTGGAGTCCCCAGTCTTCCACTTCCTCCAGCTTCCGAGACTGATCCTTGGGAAGACAATCCCCCATTGCTCCCACAAGCCTTGCCTGCACTGAGTGTTTGGTTTTTTTTTTGAAGTCCTCCCGCTCCATTGCTCTAGCCCCAGTGGGAAACCCCTACTCCCTTATAGTGATCATTCTGAGGGGAAATGGGGGGTAGATACTAAGAACTGCCAGCCAAAGTAACAGAGCTCCTCTTCAGCCAGCAGTCCTATATATTGTCCCCAGCAGTCCCTCCTGCTGAGAGTGACAGGGACTGGAGCAGCCAGATTAAACAGCAGAGGTTATTCTAATAACCTAGGATGAGAGGAAAACTGCTCCCATAACCCTGTTCTCATCTTGGTTTCTAGGCAGCTAGTTACACGCACAGCTGAAGCCCATACGCTGCTGGGGGCCATTGTTTCCCTAATGGAACTCTGCGTCCAGAGAAGAGGAAGAGGTGGGGCAGTGAAGACAGTGCTGGCCAGACAATAAGGCAGATGTAACCAAGTCAGGGAGTCCCATCATTCAGTGGCTGGGCTTGGCATACATGAATCCCACATGCAACCCCAGCAGTACTTCAAGTGACTCCCTGGTTTGTAGACAGCAGTCTGTTAGGTGAGCCTTCCCTGCAAACACCAGTAGGACCTGGGCTAAGGCCTGTATCAGCTGGAAGGTGCTTTTTGCATAACAGAGAGTGAGCAAGATGCTGCTTGTTAAGAAATGTTTGCAACACACATCCTTGGTAAAGGGAGAAGGAAGAAATTGTTTAGAAGACCCTTCTGGATGGTAACCTGACTCTGAAGTCACCACTTGTTTACTGGAGATGGAGACACCCAGTGTTCAATCTCTTAAAAGGCCCCCCCACTGGACACCCATAGAGAAGGCAATGTAGAAGGCAGTATCTTGCACAGAAAGACCACCAATTACCTCTACGCTGGGCCCTAGCTCCAAATCTATCTAAACACGGCACTGCAGACTGTTCTGGCATGATCCATCATGAGCTACGCAGCTGTACTGAAGATGAGCTCAAGTGTGATGTCCCCTTGAGAACTCCCACTGGCATCAGAGGGAGAGCAGGTGAACTGTGATGGAAACCCGCTTGACTGGAGATGGTGGGAGGAGTGCACTCTCAGCAATGGAGAGTCACCTTGGAAGGGTTCTCAGGCTCCAGGGGTGATGAAGTGCCAGCAGAAGCTAGAGAGGCAGGGCAGGGAGAGGCCTGGCAGCAGCTGGACTGATGGAGTGGCTCCACCTGGAGCAAAGCCAAGCTGTGCTGCACGAGAGGTGGCTGACCTGGCTTCATTGCTTTGAACTGCTGCATGTGCATGTGGGGGTGAAGGGGTTGGGCTCCATTCCTGGAGCCTGGCTGGGGCTGCCTCATTTTTAGACACTGTTCATGAACAAAGGCCTTGGCATTTGTGTCAGAACATGTTGTGATTCAAAGGCGTCACCATGGGAGGTTGCGAAGCCCAGGAGATTTCTATTGCAGCTCAATTTCCTGCTTCAGCGGAGTCCTGTCTTCAGAGATAATCCAGTCCTTGGCTACCAAGGCTTCAGAGGCCATAGAGGCAGTTCCTCATGTCACCCCACCTCAACCCCACTGGCTGATGACAGCTGGATGCAGGCGGGGCCTGCCTACCCTCCGTACTGTGACTGAGTGGAACATGATGTCTCCATCTGTGGTTTGGGAGTGGGGTATTCAGACTCTGTTCCTGAACCAGGGCTCTGAGCTTAGTCTGCCCTCCTTCCTCCCCATCTGCACAAGAGCATGCTAGAATGCACCACATGACATGAAAGCCACTCCCAATTGTGCTCTCCCGGTGGAAGAGAGCATGGGAAAGTGGATTTCCCTGGCCAGTGCTCACCCTGCTACTCAGCACAGCAGGCAACAGGGTGAATCATGGATGTGCTGATGTGCGTTAAGCAATAGCTGCATCGGGGCCTGCTTACACTTAACACAAGCCTGGCCCTCACCAACGAAGGCCTTTGTCCACTGGAGCTGGAAGGACGGGAGGCATGTAGCAGGTCTACAGAGGTGTGGGGCAGACCTCTGATAGTGACAGAGCTCTCCCTGAGGGCTAGGAAGGAAGTCAGGGAGCTAGTAGCCAAACATTTGCACATCTGTGTGCTAGAAAAACCAAACACAACCCATTTGTATGAGCTGGAAAAAGCGAGATCTGGGAAAGACTCTCAGAGCCCAGGGAACAAAGTGCTCCAATTGCCAGCACCAGGCCCAACACCAGGCCCACGCCAGCTCCTTTGCCTGGGAAGTGGCAATCGAGGGAGCAAAAGCTCCATGAGGGAGCTCTTTGTTGTGTAGTTTCATCTGCTGCTGGAGATGCCACCAGGGCATTCAAAGTTCAGCAATTCCAACCTGCCAAAATGGGGCGCTAATTTGTGTCTCTGGCTGCCTGGTCCCGTCTCCCCACACTGCAGAGGCAGGGCTCTCCCTTTGGAGAAGCAAGACAAGGAAAGCAAAACAAAAGGCCTTTTCCAGAAGCCCTTGAAAGTTCTGCAGATGGGTTGGTTCCCGTTGTTGAACTGACTATAAGTGCACTGTGTTCCCAGGGCTAGGTTTCTTGTTAGCTCTCATTTATTTGCATAATAAGATCCACAAGTTTGCAAGCAGCTCCTTGAAAGACAGATAATAAACTCTCCCTCAGGCCAGAGCAAGATAATTAGGACAGGCCTGAAAAAGGAAGCCATAAAAGCATAGGTCTGCTGTGAGCATCCATCTACTAGTCAAAGGGACACGCACACACTTTCTTTGAGATTTAGGGCCTATAGTCTGGGCAGCTTTATAACCAATTGAAATCCACCAGGGAACATCCTTTGAATAACCTAACCTCTCAACTATGAAAGATTTTTAAATTAAATAGACAAAGAACTAGAACACTATAGGGAACAATTTTGCACTGGTCTTTCTGGACTGGATGAATGGCATGGCCCAATAGATGTTTTCTGTTTCTAGCTTCTACAATCTGTTAAGATTCCCTCCCCTAGAACTCCATCACTCTGTCAACCTAAAGCCTACATCTGGGCGGGGGGGGGGGAACCCACAGGCAAGACCTACTGAATGCAGGACTGCAGCCTGCAAAGCAGTGATGCTGTCCACTATGACCTTTACAAACAACAGAACGTGAGCTCCTACTGCAATGCTGTGGCAAAAAGCACTAATGGAATCCTTGGATGTATCAACAATGCAGTGAGTCAGAGCTGGGAGGTAATTTTACCTCTCTATTCAGCATTGGTGAGACCAATAATTGAATGCTGCATCCAGTTCTGGTGTCTGTTTTAAAAAGAATATTGAAAAATTGGGAGAGGATATAGAGCAGAACCACAAAAACGATTAGAAAGTTGGATACAATGCTTTACAGGGAGAGATGGAAGGAGCTCCGTCTGTTTAGCTTATCAGAAAGAAGTGACTTGGTGTTTTCTTCTTGTGAAGCTGTTCATACCAGCAACTAAAGGGCTTTTTAATCTAGCAGAGAAAGGCAGAACAAGAACAAATGACTGTAAATTAAATCCAGACGTATTCAAATAAGAAATAAGGCACACACATTTAACAAGAAGGGTGATTAACCACTAGATCCAACTCCCAAGGGGAGTGGTGGATTCTCCAGTTTAAATCTGCAAATCAAGACTGGATCCATTCTGGGAGATGCTTTAGTCAAACACAAATTATTGGGCTCATTACAGGGGCAACTAAGTGGAATTCTCTGGCCTGAAATCTATGAAAATAACTCCACTGGCCATACTGCAGGCAGCCCACAAGAAAGGCTGATGTAACACAGAATCCGTTTAGCTTCAAATCCCTTTAGAAATTGCCTCACATCCATCCTTCCTATAGTAGGACAGACAATCAGCAATGAGGACAGTTAGGGGTGGGGTAGAAAATGTATCAAAAAGGATATGAATAAGGGAGAATGTAAATTATTTAAATGCCCCCCATCCCTCCTTTCAGGCAAAGAGGAGATTTTATGTGTTGTAAGTGAAGCATTCAGTTTAAGAACTAATCTAGAAAATAAAGATAGTGAGAACAAGGAGGCTGTAGAGCAATACAAATAATAAATAATAATAAACAACTATAATAACAGAATCCTCACCCCTGTAAGGCTATGTTTGCTTGCAATATATGATTCAGTCACTAGATGGCTCTATGTGATGCAAAATGTTCCAAACAGGGAGCCAAAGGCCCTGGTAAATAACAGAGATCAATCTGGAACCCAGGCTGGGTAGAAGCTTGATTATGTACATGTATTTAATAAATGCATCCCACCTAAGATAAATTGTGGCTACATTCTATATATTCTTAGGGCTCTATCCAGCAGAGAAGAACTCACATACAGCCTGTAACAGTCATGGAATGAGTGGGCTTGTATGTATGGATACAACAAATAGAATAAAATCAAATAGAATAAAAGTCTGTGGATTACTGGAACTTTGTGGGAGTGGGGTAACCATATGCTCATACCTTCCGTCTTTAGGAAGGAGTTGCCTTCTGCAAACTAGCTAAACTTTGAGGTGCTCTTTTGAACTGTGTAGCACATGCCCCCTATAGGCACCAAAAAAGGCCAGTGGCCTCACCTGGGATACATTTCTTAGTGGCTAATCCCAGTTATAGAAGACTGACAAATAGGTTCCCAAGCTAGCTCTGACTTCCTGCTGCTTGTTCTGAATTGGTTTCACTGCTACCTAAAATTTACTCTCAAGCCACCCCAATGGTGCCAGACATAACAGTTTGTGATTTGGGGGGCATTTCTTGCCAAGACCCCAGAAGCCATGGACACCATGTAGGTCTAGGGCAGCAATGAGAGTCTTGTCTCCAGCACATGTGTTTGTTATTAGCACTGCCGGTTTAATTTAACATTAAAAGGTCGGATTTCTCCGATGGCCGCAACCACCCTGAAATGTTATAACTAATGTTTTGCTCTGTGGTATAACTGGATTTTGTTTTAGATTAAAGATCTGCAGTGATTACACAAACCCCAGATGGGGCAACTGGAACCTGCCTTCATGTTTTTACTATCCCAGGTCCCTTTACATTAAAAAAAAAATCCTATGCAGAACTGCTCTGCTTGATGCTATATCCCTTTTCAGTCCACTTGGTATGTGGCATATCCACTGTGACCCCAACACTAAGTGCAAAATGTACCCTGCAGTCTACAATGGATCAGAGACTAGAGGAACACAGCTCTGCACCACACCCCTCCAATGAAGCAAAAACTTCCTCGCTATCCTCCTACAGATAATTATCCTCAGAACCAGCCCGGTTCTTTGAGTCAATAGCACTGATAAGGACCCATTTGTTTGCTCAAAATCTGCACAAACACTGCCCTGAGGGCTGCAGCTGTACAGATGCAATTTCCTCACTTTCACATGCTGAGAGCACGCAGTGATCAGCATGGATTTATGATAAAGCCCATGGGAGCCATCAGCACCCAGCTGCAGGTAGCTCTCTCTTGTCTGGTTGAAAGTCACTTTCCTGTTTTTCCTTGGCAGCCCTACTCTTAGCACAATTCCTTGGCTCAGAAAGCTGCACATGGCAAGGAGGAGTTGCTCATATTAGAAATCAACAACAAAATCGTGGGCAGTCACAAAGGCTTGCCTTTCTCTGCTGGTGGGACCTTTGAGTCAGCCCAGGTTCATGCCAGGTAGAGCCACATTATGTGGATACATGCCACCAACAGCCAGCACTCCATATCCCCCACCCTCCAGCCCCAATAGGGCCTTGCTGCAAATGTAACTTCATGATTGGTTAGACATTAGGAAAAACTTCTTAACTGTCAGGGTGGTTAAGCACTGGAATAAATTGCCTATGGAGGTTATGGAATCTCCATCACTGGAGATTTTTAAGAGCAGGTTAGACAAAAACCTGTCAGGGATGGTCTAGATAATACTTAGTCCTGCCATGAAGCAGGGGACGGGACTACATGACCTCTCAAGGTCCCTTTCAGTCCTATGATTCTATGATGGGAGCCTAGAATGGGGGCCACTCTTTGGAAGAAATGGCACCTTGCTGCCACCAGGGGGCAACAGAGAGATGAACCTCTTCTCTCCTCAAGCCAATTGTACTGCCTCAGCAGGGCCAGGTGTTTCTTGCATACACTCACTGCGGTTTGCAGTCATTAACCCAGTGGTTCTCAACCAGGGGTACGCGTATCCCTGGGGTACACAGAGGTCTTCCAGGGGGTACATCAACTCATCTAGATATTTGCCTAGTTTTACAACAGGATACGTAAAAAGCACTAGGGAAGTCAGGAAAAACTAAAATGTCATACAGATAATGACTTGTTTATATCGCTCTATGTACTATACACTGAAATATAGGTACAATATTTATATTTCAGTTGAGTTATTTGATAATTATATGGTAAAAATGTGAAAGTCAGCAATTTGTCAGTAATAGTGTGCTGTGACACTTTTGTATTTTGTCTGATTTTTGTAAGCAAGTAGTTTTTAAGTGAGGTGAAACTTGGGGTATGCAAGACAAATCAGACTCCTGAAGGGGGTACAATAGTCTGGAAAGGTTAAGAGCTACTGCATTAACCCACCTATTAATTCACGGGGCTGGCTAGCCTAAGCTTGTGCAACTCACCGCTGAGATTTTGTGCTAGTTTAGTCGCTCATTATAACATTCCCTGTCCCCATCTAACCTTCCTCTCTGCATTTCCCTCACTGCGAGTTATCTCTATCTTTGGGCAAGAAGATTTCATCATAGAAAGAGGGGGATGCTGCAAAGCCCACTCTGTTCCAGAGGAACGAGGGCTACAGGGAAGTATGAGTTACCCTTTCCTCTCCACTACCCACTTTATTACTGGGGTCAAAATTCTGCTCTTGGTCAGGCTGGCTAGCGAGTCTCTCTGGGGAAGCTTGCAAGGAGTTTTAGAGCAGGAGGAGAGAGCATTTGAGCAAGACCGCTTCTGGGTTTGCTGCTGCAAGTGATAAAAGTTCCTCTACTATAATGTGGACCTTGTGACCAGGTCTGCAGGATCCATGCTAGGCTGGAGGTCCCCAGAGGAAGGCAGAGTTATCATTCTCAGTCTGCTGAGACATCTAAAAGGGGCCCTTTCCCCACCCATAAACCTGGCAGCAATTCTCCTCCATTCTCCAGGCCACCTCTGTGGACAGGCGGAGCCAGTGAGGCTGTTGCAAAAAGGGCTGTAGGACAGGAGCAATCCCAACTAAGCACAGGAGAACCCCTACTCCTGACACAGACAGCTCCATCTCTGCAGGAGATGTGCTGGAGCAAGCCAAAGGGAAGTGCAGGTGGCCAGAGAAAAGAGATGGCCAGGGTGGATTTGTGCCCTGTAGTTCTATGATCCTACAAAGAAAGCTGCATGGGGTACTGAAATAGTGACACAAGTTGGGGCAGCCCCAGGGCCATATGACCTACCCCCAAGTCCTGTACAGGGGAGACACAAGCAGTCTCCCCTCTGAACCTGCATCAGCACAAGCAACAGCCACAGTGAGCACTGGGTGTTAGCCTGAAGAGACTCTAGTTTTATATGCAGGAAGTTCAATCCAAGGTACTTGACTATCCTGTGCTGGGGGCAGGTTCTGTCTCAGACTAACTCAATAAGCAAAGCAGGCTCTTCCAATGGGGTTTGGTATTAGGGTTTGCAAATAATGACTGAGGGAGGGAAAGTCCAGAGGTAGTGATTTTCTTAGATGTCCCAGGAGCAAGTGTCTCAGCCATGAGGGCCCTGCAGCCATTGCTATCTTCTCAGCTACCCCAGCAAAACTGAGGCTGTGTCTGCCCAGAGCTGAATGTGGCACTTGAAGTGGGTCAGAACCACAGCTGTGTCTCAGAACTGCAGGCCTCACACCCCACCTATGTGCCCACATGAAAATGGGTTTGTGACCAGTCAGCTGGAGCAAACCCATCAAACGCTGGACTGTTGTGTCTGTGTGAGAGCACAAGCTAGGTCTGGAATCCAGAGAGGAGTCCTAGAATACCCAATAACAGGAGCTCAGACTAATGGAGAGTGGGCTTCCTACCGGGCCACTGAATTTCAACACTGCTTTGAGTAAGAGACAAGGAGCTCCATCCTGGCCAAATACCAAGGGGCTTCCTTAGCCAGGAGTGTCTGGAAGCAAGGACAGAAGATCCTGGCCTGGATTGTTATGCCCCTCAAAACAACTTGGCAGTTCCACATTTGTCTCCTGCCTTGGTTAATGAAACAAAGAGGCTCTCTCCACAGTGAGGGGGCAGGACCTCAAACTCACTCTGCAAACTCTCCTCAGTCCCAGACAAAGCGATGAACACAAAAGTCAAAAATCCTGGGGGCGTAAAGAAAAATAAATACTGGAAAGATCTGGTTTCCTGGCTAAGCCCACAGACGCCACATCTGAGCTGTTGGATCATATCCTGCCTTGGCTGGAGCTGGCACCAGAGAGAGGCTAAACCCTTTGGAGGCTGCCGGCACACAGCATGTGGCGAGCGCTCCCTTAGTGTGCAGGCAGGGAGGTGCCCATGTTCCAAGGCTTAAAGCAGAGGACAAAGCCCTGGGAGAATTATAGAGAGCTGCTCACGAGGAGCGTCATGTTTTATGGGAGCCTCCATAGCCCCTTGCTCTTTGGCACTCCCATCAGGGGGGTGGACGATGCTCCCCTGCAGTTCGGCACCCCCACTGCTTCAGAGTTTCTTCCACCAGCACAAGACTCTCAGTCCCCCAGAGACACTCCCATCTCTCTTTTTGGGCAACTTGCCGGATCCACCTAATTTAAAGGAGTGAGGGCTGGGAGTTGAGCTTTCTTAGTGAGGGGTCCTCAGCTCTGAAATAGCTTGGATCTTTGGATCCTCAAGGCATGCTGAGGAGTTCATCTATACTATGGCTATGCCTCCAGCAACCCTGGGACATGTTGCAAGCTTCTGTGCTGGGTGGGGTTAGATCTGTGGGAGAGGGGACGGGGGGAAGCTGTGTATTTTCTATAAGACTCTCAGGTCTCGGTTTCAGGGGGAAGACAGTATACTGCTGGATAATTTTAATTTTGTTACATGTCAGGGCACCTAGTTCTTTGGATAGGGGCTACTTTTATTAATGTTATGGATAAGATTTTGTCATGGTAAAATTAGGCAAAATTCTCTGATCAGCCATGGTAAAAATGTACAAAATCAGGATATGATCACAGCAACCAAAACTCTCCGCTGGGCGCGGAGGCGCTGACACTGACTGACCTGCAGGCTGGATGGCCCACTGAGGTGAGTCAGGAGGTGGAGGTGGTGCTCCCTCCCTGAGCCCTACTGCCTGGGGCTGAGACTGAAGAACTCACGGACATCTGTTAAAGTCATGGAACCCGTGACCAAATCATGTCCTTACTTATTGTGGAAACCCAGCAGGAGCAAAAACCCAAGCCACTATCCTCTTGTCAACTGACAGATAGCATTGCAATCATCCTCCCCTGGCCCCCCATGTCACCCTGGACCCTTCATTTTTTGGAAGTGAAAGATCCAGGAGCCATTTGAATGCAAGGCAGGGTTTGCTTCTGGCCAAGTTAGCACTGGGAAATGATGCTGCAGGGCTGGTCCCACCCAGCTGCAGAACATGCACTTGCAAGAGGTCCACATAGAAAGAAATTGTCTGGTAGCGCTTGCTTGGTTTCTGGCCCATCTTGCAGCATAGGAGAGCACTGCCCAGATACTGTAGTTCTCTTAGGCAATGTTGTAACCTTCACCTCTCTCAGATGGAGTAGGATCTTTACTGGGACCAGCTTATCCAGGTTCCTGGAGATGGCAAGTCAGCACCCCAGAGTCACAAGGAAGGATCAGCTGAGGGGCATCTCCCCAGTCCCTGGATTCCTGCTGCTTTTCCTCTCCTGCTAGTGAACAGCCACCTTGCCTCATGGGTGGTACATAAGAAGACACTTACCTAGAAGGTGCTTCATGATAGCCTGGTTGTGCTCCCAGAGGTTGTTGAAGGTGCCCCAGCGTGAGCGGCCATCGGGCACGGGGTTTCCCTTCATCCACCCACCACAGGCATATTTGAAGAAATCCTTGCAGGGGCTCACTGACCGGTCCAGAGAGCTCAGGATGGAGCTGGTCACGGAGATGCAGGCTTCCGTCAGACACAACTTGGATGGCCCTGAAAGGGAAGGGGCAGAACATCAGACCACAAGCCACTCTGGAGGCATCCGAACAGTTTGGCCTGGTGCCTTGGGTTGAAAACAGAGTTCGCTGGGAAGGCTTCAGCATCAAGGTGGGGCAGAGTCTGAGACAAACCCAATGGACAAGACACTTCCGTATCTGGGCACATGTACAACTGGACCTTTTGGCTACTTCTCTTGGCAAGTGAGTCTCATAGAATCATAGAATCTCAGGGTTGGAAGGGACCTCAGGAGGTCATCTAGTCCAACCCCCTGCTCAAAGCAGGACCAAACCCAACTAAATCATCCCAGCCAGGGCTTTGTCAAGCCTGACCTTAAAAACCTCCAAGGAAGTAGATCCCACCACCTCCCTAGGGAACCCATTCCAGTTCTTCACCACCCTCCTAGTGAAAAAGTTTTTCCTAATGTCCAACCTAAACCTCCCCCTCTGCAACTTGAGACCATTACTCCTTGTTCTGTCATCTTCTACCACTGAGAACAGTCTAGATACATCCTCTTTGGAACCCCCTTTCAGGTAGTTGAAAGCAGCTATCAAATCCCCCCTCATTCTTCTCTTCTGCAGACTAAACAATCCCAGTTCCCTCAGCCTCTCCTCATAAGTCATGTGCTCCAGCCCCCTCATCATTTTTGTTGCCCTCCGCTGGACTCTCATTTCCTCCCTCCCCTAGTTAAGGTCTCGGATCCCTTAAAAAAGGGTGTCGGGGCTCCCAAACTATCCTATAGCAGCTCACTGCAGGGGCAAGCAATGCAGGATGACAGGGCTTAAAGTCACTCTTATTTTACCATGGTGCCACTTCCTACCAGTGCCAGGGACAATCTGGCTGACTAGAGACAGGGGAATGTTGCCCTTTAAATTCAGATGGGGTGGGGGGTGGGGGGAAGAGTTCACAAGCTCTTTACACATCTTGTACTAGGTATGCAAAGCAGCCTTTAAGTCCCTCTGCCCCACCCAGAGGAGTGCAGTGCTTGTCAAAGAGTTGCCTCATGCCCTAGAAGAGAATGGAATCCTTCTTCCAGCCACATTTGTCAGCAACTCTCAGCCCTGCCCCAGAAAGGCCCTTGCTGCAGGGGAAGGTGGTTTAGCCTCCATTCCCATTTCAAACCCGAGGCCTCTGAGTCTTATAGCAAGGATGCTGATTGTTGCAATGGATTATCTGATCTGACCTGTCCACGAGAGGCTCAGCTGTTACCCCGGCTCACTTCCATAGCAGCTGCCATCAGTGCTCTCCACACAGTCACCCTCTACAGCTACCATACATAGATCCCATGCAAATGGAGGACTTACTATCTCTGTACTGGAATCCCAGGGCTAAGACACAGGCCAAGAGGCCGAGTGCCAGAACCACGATCAGGACCAGGAGACGCTTCTCAATGTGAGTGCGTTCTGTCCAGCACCTCCTGCTGTTCCCAGAGCCACGGAAATTTATCTAGGGAGGGAAAAGGAAGAATCAGTCCAATTACTCTCCCATACCGATGACAGGAATGCCTGCACCTTCCCATAGGTCAATATCCCTTGAACTGGGGCTACGAAGAAAAACATCCCCTCATCACATTTTTCTGTTTCTATAGACTTGTATTTTAAGTGACACTGTTCATATCCTCCCCCGCCATCCCTCCCAGCAGACGTGCCAGTGATGGAAGGTAACTGGGGTAGTTTATTTTAAATGGTCTGAAAACTCATCACTGATTTCTCATGCAACAGGAGCTGTGTTACATGAAGACAGTGCTGCACAGAGATTGCTATGAACAAGTCACTTGCAGGTCAGCAAAGCTCCAGATTGCTTGGGGAGGGTTGATAGAAGGAGGGGGAAGAGCCCATGTAAAGCTTGTGAACTGGAAAGAACTCTGCACTAACCAGAAATCCTAACAGGAAGGGAGGCACAATCAGAGGAAACGCACCCAGAACACTGGAAATTGGAATATTTCAGACCTTGGCAAGTCTAGAGCCATCATCACCTGTTCCCAGTCAGACGTGTTTGGGTAGTTTTCATCAGCCGGGTGAGGAGGAGTTTCCAGGAGCTTTGCTGGCACTTGGAAACTTCAGGCCCAGCTCCCTTGCCCAATAGGTGCTCCAAGCCAGAGATGGATGCATTTGCGTGTTTTGTTACCTCCACGCTGTTACCTAAACATTTCCATTTGACTGGAAGTCAGATAAAGGAAAGACTGGAGAATAGGATGCACAGGATGGCTTTGCAAAGCTCCCTGCTGGTTCATGAGTAACTGATTAGGCAAATCCCTTTGCTTCAATGCAATGGAAGGCTTTATCCTAATGTAGAATATAGGGACAGGGTATTATGGTGCTGCAGCACTGAATAAAAAATCCTGGAGCCCAGAGATGGAAGAGACCTATTAGGGTACCAGTGTTCCCAGGCAGTATTGTTACCTGTATTACTTCTTCTGTTGTCACCCCTTGTCCACGGGGGAGGTTGATCTAGTGGCCTGGCGTTCAAGACATGGGTTTAATTCCTGCTACTTAACACGTTTGCAAAAAATATCCAGAGTGAGTAAATCCAGGGTCTTGATTTCACAGCAATGCAAACTATTTCCATGTAGCCTGCTCGGGACTGAGCTCTGCTGGTGGGTATGGGGATAGTGCCATATGGATCACTACAGCTATGCTAACATACACCAGCTGAGGAGCTGACCCACCAAGCTTAACTGTGGAACAGATTTTTTTAAAAATCCCTATGTTGGTTTTCTTGACAGTACCACTTATCCCAGAGGGGAAGGATAATGCATCGATTAGAGTGCTGGCCATGGGGGGCCCAGGTTTAGCTCCCTGTTTTGTCACAGGCTTCCTGTGTCACCTTGGCTAAATCATTTAGGGCATGTCTACACTGCATGCAAAGGTGACCTCTTAACTCAGGCCTGGTCTACACTGGGGCGGGGCGGGGGGGGGATATCAACATAAGATACACTTCAGCTATGAGAACAGCGTAGCTGAAGTCGACGTATTTTAGGTCAATTTACCTCGCGTCCTCATGGCGCGGGGTCGACTACCGCTGCTCCCGTCGACTCTGCTTCCGCCACTCACCACGGTGGAGTACAGGAGTCGACAGCAGAGCGACCAGGGATCGATTTATCACGTCTACTACCCACCGATCCGGCAGGTAGTGTAGACGTACCCTCAGATTAGCTAACTGGGGTTAAAATAGCAGTGAAGACACAGTAACTTGGCAGCTGGAGTTCGATCTCAGGCTGCCCTATAGATTTTAACTTGAGCTGCTAACACAAATTAAAAGCATCAGAGGGGCATTTGTGAGAGCAGCAATGGGTTACAGACTATGCTTCCCAACCTGCAGGCTGGGTCTGAAGTCACTGCCCTAAGCAAGGCATGGAAATGACAGAGCTCAGTCCTAGCGGACTACATCCTGTGAGGCAACCTCACGGGTTTGCTAACACAGCATGGAGAACTGCAGAGGAACTGGCTCAATCACAGTTCTGACTTGCCCCTTACGTATGACAAAGGTTGTTGCACAAAAGGTTTATATCCCTAGCTATGCATGAGGTGCTTGTGGAGAATGGAGGAGGATTGGATAACTGAGTATCTACAGGGCTTAGCTAGTAGCTCATGCTTTCACTTGGACAATATTAAGTAGTTTAGATTCAGAATATTTGCTTGTGAACAAAAAAGTAAGTTTCACAAAACCTAATGTGAAAAGGAGTTTGTGTTTTTACTTCCATTAAATAAAAATTAGGAGGAACTGGAGTGAGATACTTAGCTCTCCTAGGGCATTTTTTCATCCACAGATATCCAAGAACTTTCCAAAGGAAAGCAAGTGTCATTGTCCTCATTTTGCAAATGGGGAAATTGAGGCCCAGAGAGGGAAGTGGTTTCCAGATCAGAAGCCACAAGCTGTACCGCATCCTGGTGCCCGAGAGCCAGAAAGGGAAGCCAAACAATCAACTTCATGGCTCAAGCTGGGTAAAATGCAACAATAGCAGACAGTGTTAATGGTGAAAAAGCATGTTAATGGTGGGAATCCCAAGAGCGTTCAGTCCTGGCCTGACTCTGCTCCCATCTGGCAAGATTCCCATTGAGTTCAGGGGAATGTTGAGCACTCTTGAGGTTCTAACTCAGGTTTTGGAAGCTGAAAATTTCACTCCAAGGTGAGTTTAGTAGCAAGGAGAAGGGCATCCTCTAGTAAATATGGCTTCCCCAGGGTCCCTCTAGGAACTTTGCTATCTTGAATATCCCAGGGCGCATACATCATGGAAGTACTGGTTGCAACTCCATCGTTAGGGTTAAGCACAGTTTTGCACTTGAAGCAGGAATTCAATCTCTGTGTGGTGTATGCGCCCCCAGCATACAGCACTTAGGCCTGGTCTACACTACTAAATTAGGTTGACCCAGCTACACTGCTCAGGGGCGTGAAAAATCCAACCCCCTGAGTGACATAGTTAAGCTGATCTAACCTCTGGTGTAGACAGAGCTACGTTGAGGGAAGAATTCGTGTGTAGGAGTTAGGAATGGAGAATTGCTGCACTGGAACAGAGCAGTGTCCAGTCTCCACTTGTGGCTAAGGTTATATAGCATTTTGCATAACAAGTGACACCAGAACCTTAATCACAGCCCTGCAAGAGGCTCTCCCTTCCCCCCGCCCCAACAGATTTTGAACACCAATGAAGAGACATTACAAGCAAAAAAAAGTTTGAGGCATACCAACTCCTGCATCATTTAATCAAAGCAGCCATGTGATTTTATTGTGGCAAGCCCTGTCCTCCTTTCCCTCTCCACATCATCTCTTAGCTTGGACTGAGAGCCCATCAGGGCAGGGACCCTTGTAAAATGCCATGCATATTCATGGTACTGCAATATGCTGGCTTTTCGCCAAGCATCTGAGGCACTGGACTCCAGCCAGATTTGATTATTCCAAGAGAAGAATATCTTCCTGTTGTTCAGCTAAGAGTTTGGAGAGGACAGGGCGGGAAGCAGTGAAAGATATGCAAGTTCTCTGGAAGACTGGCCTTTAGCTGCAGAGCCCCTTACTCAGAGTAGAGTTAGAGGCATGTTGTATCTTTGATGTGCATTAGCATGTCTCCTCAGTTAGATAGGTCATCCCATTTCCATTCAGACAGGAGTTGGCCACTGGTGAAAGATCTTTGCACTGACCTATTGTACAGCTGGGCTCCTGCTAAGCCGTCAGGCCGCCGTCCTTTACAGTGTGCATGCCTCAGAGATGCAGCAAGGAATAAGCTTCAGAGTGTGGACAACAAAAGTTATGCACCTCTGACTCAGAACCAAGGATTCAGAACACTGCCTAGCAGTTGATGTTCACAGCACAGATATCTTAGATACCAGCAGCAAGACACCCAAGATTACAGCTCCTGGCAGCAGATGAAAGTCAGCTTGCTTTCTGCTCAGGAGCCTGGCAGCTGCAGAAATTCACTGGCACAGTGGGAAGTCTAAGTCCCTACACAGTCCCTTTTCAAAGAAGTTCTCCATTCTTCGTTGTTTTGGAGGAACTAGATTGAGATTAATCTCCTTTCAGGCAGGGATAAAGATTTAGTTGCAGCAATATCTGCATGGTCCACCCCCACCTATCAACAGGAACAAACCCCGCAGGCAAGGGCATGTAGATGGTGCATGGGAACAGGAGAGCTGCATTCAGAGGGATGGGCAGAAGAAAAGATCAGAAAACACTAGTACCCAAGGAACAGTGCCAGCCACTGATGAGAGTGAGGTGGCAGCCAGAGAAACAAACACAACAGAGGCCAATAAAAGGTAACAAGAATAGCCACACATCAGTGAAACCTAGCACAACAATAGCAAGAAACACAGCCATGCCATCTTAGGCTGCCATCTCAGTAGAGATTACAAAAGCTATGCAAGGCCTGGTTAACCCTTGGTCAGAGATTGAGATGCCCAAGTGCTACAGGAGATGTGATTGACTGCCATCTTGGCTGGCATACCAGGATTGAACCAGGGACCTCCAGAACTGGAAGCATAAATCTCTACAGTTTGAGCTAAAAGACCAGGCTTTTAGGGACTGTAACAGACTCAGAACCTCTGTGGATCAGGCATGGGTGCAAGGGGGGACATGGCAGACCCTTCTCCTGGAGCTAGTGCTCACCTCGGGCGCCTCAAAGTGCTAGAGAATACTGTACTGCAGGAGGGCTCTCATAAGTATTGGAACATTCAAAGGCCTCAGTCAGGATCAAGGCCCCACTGTGCTCGGTGCTGTACAGAGAGACACAAACAATTCCTGTTGTGGAGGGCTTACAATCCTGAGGATCAGGTATTAACCCTGGTATCGTGGCCTAACTACAAATGGGAAGTTAACAGCGCTAGGCTATTTGCTGGAAAAAAGTTTCCAATTAATTGAGCCTCTTCCCCATTTGCAGGTAACTTGCAAGAAGACCAATTTTTACAAGTTTTTGTTCAATTCACACTTTACAGGAACACACTGGAAAAATATTTGCTGCTGATTATCTGTAGAGCATGAAGTCACATGAGGTTATTTCTACTCCCTGTCTGAATGACAAACTAATGGAAGGGATGAGGGGAGAAATCCAAGATGGTGGCACTTGGAGCTTTTGTTCTGTCTCTGTACAGCCCCTAGCACTACGGAATCCTGGGTCATGACTGGGGCTCCTCGGTGACACGATAATACAAGCAAGAAATAATTATAATCTCTGGTGCAAACACATTTGAGGATATTCATGAGACTTAAGCTTCCTTAAGTGGGGAGGGATAGCTCAGTGGTTTGAGCATTGGCCTGCTAAACCCAGGGTTGTGAATTCAATCCTTGAGGGGGCCACTTAGGAATCTGGGGCAAAATCAGTACTTGGTTCTGCTAGGGAAGGCAGGGGGCTGGACTCAATGACCTTTCAAGGTCCCTTCTAGTTCTAGGAGATAGGTGTATATCTCCATATTTCTTTGATTGTTTGCAAGAAAAAGTCTAACATGCCAATAAGGATTGTGTATACAATTAACATTACCAATCCAGATTTCCAGCTGGCTTAAATGGAGCTGTGCCAGTTTACAGCAGATGGGGATCTGGCCCAGTGTTTATTTAAAAAATGTTCACACCTTTTTGTTGTATTTGTCAACTGCTAGTAACTTTCTGCCAGCTTACATTCTCCCCCTGGAAGTTTCTGTTGGATACAGAATACTTTGCCTCCTGTTCTAAGTAATGCTATGCTAAGTTTGATGACTGTTGCTTTCCGCTCCAGAGGTAGGTGCACTTTTGGATGAAGATATTTCCACATTGTGTGAATGTTAAAAAAATGTGGAGGGAATTTTGCTATGGACTTGAATGGGAGCAGGATTGGATTTTACAGGCTGGAAAATACGTTGGGATGCAAATTGCTACCTAAAAGCAGGATCAAGAGAAGAGCTGAAAAGGCATCCCAGGGTATGTCTACACTGGAATAAAAGACCCGCAGCACAGCCACGGATGGCCCGGGTCAGCTGACCCTTTCTTCTCATGGGATCCCAGAGCCCAGGCTCTAACCCGAGCCTGAATGTCTGCACAGCAATTTTACAGCCCTGCAGCCTGAGCTCCGCATGCACAAGTCAGCTGACCCAGGCCAGCCACAGGTGTTTAATTGCAGTATAAATGCACCCACAGAGGCTAAGGAATTCCTTTTCCTTGTACTACTAGCACGTTCCTCATATTAGTATTCCAGTTCTCTTCCACTACCTCCTTTGATAGGATGGGTGATTTTTAAAAGTCACAAGTACTTGTCCCCAGGCATTGTAACCTGGCCACATCGGTTCTGAATCGAAGAAAGATTTACTATTATATTCCTTGGAATATTATTATATTGCTTAAAGAATTACAGAAGGGTTTGGACCATCTGGCTATCTGCAGGTCTTACACAGAGTGCAGCTGTGCAGGTCTCTCACACTGCATGCTCAGTTGCTCCTGATTGTCACTAATTAGTGCTGTATTTTCACAGTGCTAGGAGCTACATCCGTTTTAACTGGAAGTTATTAATACATGAAAATGTTCTGTATTCTCTGCCGCCATTGTGTGCCAACTGAATTAACTTACTTCACAGGTAAGAGGCCCAGAATAGGTGATCAAACCAGTATGTGCACAACATAATGTTTATGCTGCAGTTAATGTCAACCTTCTGCACAGATTTGAATAAAGCTGTTTCCAGCAGATCTGCCTTCCGATAGCTCCTAAAGACAGACTTTATGGATGCTTAGATACAGCAACCCTGCCGCACCCAGGCTTTGTAAGGCATGATACAGTTTAAGATGATTTACTGTGTGGAGGTGGAGCAATTTTTCCATACCATGTTGAACTCCTGGAACTGACAGAACATCCTGCCTAGCATCTGCACACATCAGAACGGAGACTGGAGAGAGAGTCACAACCTCTGAGCCTCAACCTTAACTTAGAGATGCTATTTTACACCCTTGGTGGCAGCGATTCTTAACTTCACACAGAACCAGCATGGTCTTTTTGAGGCTTGATTGCCACCATGCCTCTGAATTAGTTGGTCCCTGTGAAATGTTGGCTCTGGCCCCTTGGTAAGTGGTTCTGATCCAAACTCTGAGGGAATCACACTAGCTAGAGAGAATGACTAGAGGCATCCTGGCGTAGCTTGTGCATGTATGTGGCTGCAGGGAAATCAGAACCTTAACATATTAATTTTATTCCTACCTGTGTACCGTTAATTCAGACAGTGGGTGGTTCTGAGTGTTGCTGCACTCACTCTGGGAACACATGCCTCCTCTGTGCACCAGAATCTGCACACACTTATGCATGCAACATTTTTCTAAGCAGCAGGCAACTCCTTAGCAATAGGCCCAGCCCAGTGCAGCCCTCCTAAAGATGGATAGGTCTGTTTCTCCAAGTGCCTTTTTAAAAAATGATCTCTTCACTGATGATATCCTCCATTCTTGACAGGCTAGAACACGCCCCCAGAGCCAGTCCCTTCCAGCTGTTTAACAGCATGCACCACTCCAACACATCAATTTTGAATGAAGAAGAATCCTGTGTCCAGCTGACCCTACCGAGGAAACCTGAGGCTGGCTGAATGAAACAGCTGCAGTTAGAATTTGCCTGGGGCACTGAGAGGAAGGACAACCCAATGGTTTGGGTGCTAGTTTAGTCAGGGCTGCCCAGAGGGGGGGCGAGAGGGGCAATTTGCCCCGGGCCCCACAGGGGCCCCCACGAGAGTTTTTGGGGCCCCTGGAGCGGGGTCCTTCACTTGCTCCGGGGGGCCCGGAAAACTCTTGCGGGGCCGGGCCCAGGAGCTTCTTCTGCTCCCGGTCTTCGCCAGCCGGGGGGGGGGGTGGGGGTGTCCTTCCGCTCCGGGGCAGAAGGACCCTCCACTGGCGAATTACCGCCGAAGCGGGACCCGCCGCCGAAGTTCAGCCCGGTCTTCGGCGGTAATTCGGTGGCGGGGGGGCCCTTCTGTCCCGGGACCCGCCGCCAAAGTGCCCTGAAGAACCGCGGTGGGGGCCCCCTGCCACCAAATTACCGCTGAAGACCGGGCTGCACTTCGGTGGCGGGTCCGGCTTTGGCGGTAATTTGGCAGCGGGGGGGGCCCCCGCCGCGGGTCTTCGGGGCACTTCGGCGGCGGGTCCCGGAACGGAAGGGCCCCCCGCTGCCGAAGACCCCAGGCCCCCGGAATCCTCTGGGCAGCCCTGAGTTTAGTTCCTGCTCAGACCTAGATTTTCTTTGTGACATTATCTGATTAAATCTGACCATATAGACCATTGTTGCAACTACTGTTATATATTTGCAACAAATCTTGTACAAAATGTGGCATGTAAAACGTCTATGAAAAAGTTATGATTGGCTGGTTATAATTATGCTATCGGTATGCATATATCATTTTTGGTATTTGAAGTTATGAATATTGGCTCTATACCTGGATTTCAAATGTTTGCTCCTGGGGTAACGCTCACAAGGTAGTTAGCCAGCACATCTTGGAGGGACTATTCAAATTAAGTGGCTCATCAAGAAACACTTAATGGACAATGGACCATGGGAGAGGCCCATCTCCACTGAATGGACTGCCCTGCAAAGATGCTGTTTGAGGTACAGGTAATGGCTTCTACTGTGTCCACACCTTCATGTGTGGACATGTGACTTGCCCATGTGACTCCAAACACTATCTTGTCACCTGTAATTTTCCACTAGCTGTGCTGAGGGCTTTGTTTGAAACAATGGGTTCCCGTCACATGGCAGAACATATAAAAGGCAATGGAAACCCTTCTGTTTGGCCTCTTTTCTGCTCCAGCCTCTGGACTATGAACTTATACTAATGAGAGCATTCTAACCAATGGACTGAGGACCTTCCAATGATTTGGAAGCAGACAGAGACTTGACTTAAGCCAGCAGTTTATTCCATCACTGCTACAAGTCCAAACCAAAGAACTTTGCATTTATTGTATGTATTTGATTCCTTTAACCAGTTTTAACCCTCACCTTTCTTATGAATAAACCTTTAGATTTTAGATACTAAAGGATTGGCATCAGCATCATTTCTGGGTAACATCTAAGTTATATATTAACCTGGGTGTGTGGCTGGTCCTTGGGATCGGGAGAACCTTTTATTTGATGAGACTGTTTGTAAAAACACACACACCTTTAAATCCAGTGGTGGTGATATAAGAACTGGAATGCCTAAGGAAACTGCTTTTATGATTTCTTGTTAGCCAATGTGGTGAAATAGAAGTTTACTTTTGTTGCTGACTTGGTATATTTTATGGAAGGACCACCACCAATCTCGGGGTGTATCTGCCCTATTTCTCAGCAGTTTGTCCTGAATCTGGCATCCTCAGTTGCGACCCACTGAGGCACAGTTACACCTTGTGCAAGTCTCTGTGCTGCCCTACCTCACACGGGTGTGTGAGGATAAACACATTCAAGACTGGGAGGTGCTCTGATACTACAGTGGTGGGAGTTATAAGTCCCTTTGTCAGATAGGGCTGACACCTGCAAGGACGACCATGGTCAGAATTGGTCCTCCAGCATCACAGCACCCTTGCACCTGCTGCAGCATCAGTTTAGGACTGATGCAGAGCCCTGCACACTGAATCACCAGCAGCACTTCCTGCAGCACCCAGACTCTACTGGACTCAGAAATGCTCCACTAGCTCCTGGCATCAGCCAGGGCTCTGTAAGTGTCATACTCACAGCTCAGCTCAGACCTGTAGTGTCTGTTGACTATTCCTTTGTCTGAAGGAGATTCAGGGCTTGGAGTGAAAAGGGTGGTGTATAAAGTGGTGGAGTTCAGCAAGATCACATCGGGCCCAGCCTGCGAAACACAGGGCAGACGTGAGAGGGGTTTGCTTGCCAGTTTAAGACCTTGGTGTGCAGTTGCTGACTCAGTTTATTTCAAGGGATCAGGAAAGTCAGCGAGGACAGCATCATAGTGCAAGCTAAAAAGGAGACCGTACTGGGTTCACTCGCAAACACAGGACTTGAGAGGGCCATTTAGGGATCTGGGGTAAAAATCTGTCTGGGGATTGATCCTGCTTTGAACAGGGGGCTGGACTAGATGATCTTCTAAAGTCCCTTCCAACCCTGATATTCTATGACTTTTTCCGTCTTAGGAAAGATCCTTTAGACCTTTACCAGGTCATTAACATTAATGCCTTATTTTCATAACTTTTCACGCCAGAAGGGACTGACATGATCATCTAGTCTGACCTCCTGCAGAACCCAGGCAGTAGAATTTCACCCAGTGATACTTGTGTTGCACTGGATTGGTGGTTGGGTAAAGTATCTCTGTAATAACATCATCCAATCATGAGTCAAAGCCTCCAAGTGACGGAGGACTCACCACATCCCTTGGCAAGTTATGCTGATGGTTAATTGTCTTCACTGTTAAAAATTTATATCTGATTTCAGTGTGAACTTTGCTGGCTTCTACTTTCAGTCACTGGATATTATTATGCCTTTTTATGTGCGGTTAGAGAGCCCTCCAGCATCAGAAAACTCCTTCTTGCCCTGGTGCCTGTAGAAAGTGATCAGACAGGATGAAACAGGGTTTACTTTGGGGCTAATCCAGTCCTTCCATTGGCTGGGGACCCGGCCAATGGTGTGGCATTAACTGAAGGTAGGTGGGACAGCTCAGAAGAGCAAGCAGACACAAAGCACACACTCTGCTGCTCATCTTATCATGGACTAGGCTTTGCTCTGAACCTTACTGCGCATCAGCTGGGCTGCACCAGGCACCTGTCAGGTCAAAGATTCGGCCCTAGGAGGTGTGCGCTGTGCACAGAGGGGGCAGACCGATAACCACCCCTCTGGCTTGCTCTCCTCACAGCCTCTCCCTAGGGCGCCTGGCAGGGCAGCCCTATTTGTAACACTACAGACATTGGTGGAGTCACACCAAGGCTAGAGTTCGCCCTCAAGTGTGTGTGTTGAAGTCACTGTGCCTACGGGCTTGTCTACACTACTGCGCGGGGTCGATCTAAGATACTCAGCTTCAGCTACGTGAATAGCGGAGCTGAAGTTGACGTACTTAGATCTACTTACCGTGGTGTCTTCACTGCGGTAAGTCGACAGCTAACACTCTCCCATCAACTCCACTTGTGCTCCTTGTTCTGGTGGCGTGCCGGACTCGATGGGAGAGTGCTCAGCAGTCGATTTATCGTGTCTATACTAGACACGATAAATCGATCCCCACTGGATCGATCACTGCCTGCAGATCTGGTGAGTAGTGTAGACAAGCCCTAAGGCTCCCGACTGCTGTCAGACACAGACCTGAGACAATGGAGAGTTTAAGAGAATATTTGCCAGGGCAAATCCCAAAAGAAAAACTGTCTGTTGAAAGTGTTCCTTGGGCTCAGATTTAGTGAGTCCCAAGCATGTCTCCAGCCTGGGCTGTCTCAGGGGCAGAGCTCTAAGCCACCTGGCCAGGTCTCTGCACAGCAGAAGGCCAGGCTCTGGCATCAGCCAAGTGTAAACAGGCAGACACTTTTCCCTAGCTGTGCTGCAGCCCTGGGAGAGCAAGCCACAGTCAGGAAGCAGCCTAGAGAGAGAAGCACCTACTCCTGAGGGTGGGATGAATGGGACTTCCGGGATCACAAGGCAGAGGGGAGCAGAGGAGGGCACAGTGGGCCCATTCTGACCTCCTGCACCACTGGAGGAGAGAGTTCCTTCCTATCAGCAAGGCGCAAGGGCCGTACACATCCCCTTGCTCATGGTAGGGTGGCAGGACAATCACTGGGGGAGAGAGGGCTGTGTCCGGAATGACCTTACAGTCACATTGCTTGCAAGGTGGAGTGTCATGGACTGGATTGCCTACCTGGATTCCATTACGGTAAACCTCTCCTTCCCTGATCGAGTCTACCAGATCTTCCTCGTCCAGCGTTGCCCGCCTGTAGGTGGACATCTGAAATGTCAAATGTAGAACAGATTCCCTTAGCGTCTCCATGGCAAGGAACATTTACAGGCACCAGCCAGCCAGATACTGCTTTGGGAACAGGAGAACTCAGACATCAGGTCAGCCCTTGCTGGCTGGATGCCCATCTCCTGTGATCTTTGCTCATACTACGAAGCTGGTGATTCCGGAGCCATCTGTCCAAGTGTTATCAGGTAAGTCTCTGAACAAGGTTAATTAGGGCAACCTCCCCTTTCTCCCTGGATCAGCTCCGCAGATCCTTCCCAGAGAGTCGAAGTGGAATGGCTCCTGAGGCAGCAAGAGAGGCTTTGGCTGGGACATCTGCCCAGCCAGGTTGTAAGTCCTCCTTTGTGCTGAATCCAAGTGACTGAGATATAAAGTTACTGAACAATTATAATCTGAAGAAACTCAAAAAAGGCACAAGAAAGTCAGCCCACCCACAGGCGAAACCATCCGCCCCCATGTCTCCTCTGAAGCCCTCCTCTGAGCCTTAAGTAAACTTTCTCTTTCAATGGGAAGAAAGACTCCTGTGCAGAGAGGAGCTGCCTAGCTCAGCCTGGGAACATCAGATATGCACATTTCAAAACAGGATCAGGGAGCAAGTCAGAGAACAGGAAGTAAAATAAGGTCTGCCTGTGTTTGTAAAGCTGCATTCCACAGCAGGAGCCAACTGATTGTTCAAAACTTTCAGAGGCCAGCCTCCTTTTCTCATTGTTAGCTCCACCCTACCCCAACTCCATCTCTAACCTGCCGTGTCCTTCCTGCTTATCTAACACACCAGGGCTGCTCAGAGAGGAGAATGAGGGACAGGCAGAGGGAATGGCCAGAGAAGCAGACGGTTCTCGCAGCCATCATCATCCAAATAATACACCAAGAAATAATCATCTTTCACGTGCTGGACCTTTCCATGTAGTCACACATGCTGAGTGTGCCATGCCAGCCTGGAGTTTGCACCTGTGCCTAGGATGATGTGATGTCCAGCTGGCTGGATTGTCCCAGCTTTGAGTGACCACCCCCAGAGGGTCTGAAACTGGGGTAGTGCACTGGATTCCACTGAACCAGCCAGGAGGGGGGCCTTCTACTTCTGCCCAACTTCTCCAACTCCACCACCACCCACCACCTTTCCGGCAAGGCTTGCAACTGTTGTCTACCAAATCTAGCGGCTACCCAAGCAGTATCCAGTCCACCAGCCAAGCCATCCCTGCCTTTGCCCCAAGCCTTCCTAAATGCAGGAAGCTGTGCCCTGGCTCCAGCTTTAGAGGTCAAACCCTGGTGCACTAATGTAGGCTCCCCCATTTAAATTCTTGCCCCACGTAGTCCCCATCCATACCTCTAAATAGAGGCCTCCAGGCTGGCCCTGCCAACATTAGCAATGTATCCAGCCCCAGACCCTGGATCAGAGCATATTCAGTATCTAGGCTTTATCGTTCAGGTTCATCTCTAGCCAGACACAATGACAGTGCTGCCTTTTGAGGGGACTGGAAATGCATCATGACTGAGGTCACAGCAGGCGAGTGGCAGGCAAGCCAGTAACTTATTACTGGATAGTTATTGTGGGAAATCAGGATATGACCCACAGGGGACTAGGACGGGATCTCTTGTAAGGACACCGCAACCTCAGCTCGGGTTTAGAAGCCTGGACAGGGATTCGTGGAAACGGAGTCCCTGTGCACAAGGGCAGAGCGGTGGTTTCACTCTGACAGGAGGCCATGCAAAACTCTGGAGTCCTGAGTGAGGTCTTTGGGTTTGTTCAGGCTCCAGGCACAACTGAGAGGCCTGAGTGCATGAACTGTGGGAGACAAAGGGTGCCTTATGCCTTCTTTGCATTCCTCCTACTTGGGCCTATCTGCAGGTCAGCATAGCCTCCAGCATACATTAGAGCAGCCCTGAGGCTGCTCCAACTTAGCTCTGCTTCCCCAAGAACCTGTGTGTTCTGCCCATGCCTCCTTCTCATCCCTGGCCTGCCCCAAAGGTGCCCCTTATGCTAGAGCCTGGGACAAGGCAGATCTATGGCAGTGGGAGAGTCCCCTTGGAGGATGTTTCCAGCCCCTTTACTCCACCAGAGCCCTGTAAAGAGGCCTTAGCAGGATAGAGAATCTGTCCTGGAGGGTGCAAGGAAAAAACCCAGCTCCCTCCAGAAGGCCCCAAGGCCACAAGATGAAGCCCCCACTGCCCCGCACCCCACTGCCCCAAGCTGTATTTCCGTACAAGTCTAATTGAAAGTCTGATCCCCCCTACAGTATTCTTACCTCTTCCCCACAAGCAGATACTCAGGGTGAAGTCACTCAGGCCCCAAAGCAGGGATGGGGAAGGGGAGATTGTGCTCCACAGCAGCACAGAGCACAGGAAGCCTGGGCCAAAGAAGGGTGCAATGCTACCTTCCAATTCATTAGGGTTTCACTTGCACTTTGGCCAGCTGTCTCCATGAGCTGTAAGGCAGAGGGCAATCAAACTCACTGACTTCACCTCCTCCCATGGCCCTGGCAACACAGGCTGTGTGGGCACTAGACTGCCAAGTAGTGTTGCCAACAGTCTAATGGCACAAACCAAACCATCCTTGCCCCACCCCCTGCCCTGCCCCTTCCCTGACACCCCCCGCCCCACTCACTCCAGAATAAAGTGGACCCGGGGGGGCTATACAAGTGTAGCTATAGTGCTATAATTATACCAGTACGTTTCCCTGCATATACAAGCCCTACATCTGAACGAAATGAGCATTGCCAGTAGATCGAGGGAAGTGATTAGTCACATCTATTTGGCACTGGTGAGGCCACATCTGGAGTATTGTGTCCAGTTTTGGGCCCCCTCACATAGGCGCCGAGTTTCTAATCTGCCGGGGGATGCTCCTCCCCAGCAACGCCCAGGCCCCACCCCCACTCCACCCCTTCCCCCAATGCCCCACCCCCGCCCTGCCTCTTCCCTGCCCAGTCCTGCCCCCTCCTCCGAGTGCGCTGCGCCCTCGCTCCTCCCCTCTCCCCACCCGCACCCCGACACCGAGAAACAGCTGACCCATGGCAGGCGGTAGATGCTGGGAGGGAGGGAGGGAGGGAGAGGTGCTGACAGGGGGTCTGCCGGTGGGTGCTCAGCACCCACCATTCTTTTCCCAGGGGTGCTCTTGCTGTGGAGCACCCACGGAGTCGATACCTCTGCCCCCACACTACAGAAGGGATGTGGATAAATTGGAGAGAGTCCAGCGGAGGGCAACAAAAATGATGAGGGGGCTGGAGCACATGACTTATGAGGAGAGGCTGAGGGAACTGGGATTGTTTAGCCTGCAGAAGAGAAGAATGAGGGGGGATTTGATAGCTGCTTTCAACTACCTGAAGGGGAGTTCCAGAGAGGATGGAGCTCGGCTGTTCTCAGTGGTGGCAGATGACAGAACGAGAAGCAATGGTCTCAAGTTGCAGTGGGGGAGGTTTAGGTTGGATATTAGGTAACACTATTTCACTAGTAGGGTGGTGAAGCACTGGAATGGGTTCCCTAGGGAGGTGGTGGAATCTCCTTCCTTAGAGGTTTTTAAGGTCAGGCTTGACAAAGCCCTGGCTGGGATGATTTAGTTCGGGTTGGTCCTGCTTTGAGCAGGGGATTGCACTAGATCAGTGCTTCTCAACATGGTGGCCCGTGGACCGGTGCCAGTCCGCGAGCCATTGGCTGCCGGTCCGCAGCGAGTTTCCTCATAAGAGGATCAAATAGGATAATATGGCACCGGTCCCTGGCACATTGGAAAAAAAAATTGCCAGTCCCCCACATCAGATAGCTTGAGAAGCACTGCACTAGACGACCTCATGAGGTCTCTTCCAACCCTAATCTTCTATGATTCTATGAAATCACTGGGGTTTTTAAAGCCTAAAAGGCTATTTCTTTAATAGTAAGGAATCCTTGTGCTTTTGGGAGGGTTTGGAGTTAAGCATTAACTATGGTCTCTGGAAAGTGGCACCCACTCAGCACCTAGGAGGAATTCCTGTCAGCCATGTGCTGGAATGGATTCATTAGCTCTTTCATGATGAAATTAAATATGTGTTGAACAGTCACAGCCTTTTCATGTGCTCTTGTGGTCACTTCCCTTCTCCTCTTAGGGGTCAGGGACAGGAGGGTACTTTGGGTTGTTTCACTCCTGGGTAGCGCAAACAGGCGGGGTTGGCTGGATTCATCCCTGAGTGAGTGCTGGGACAGGGAGAAAGGAAGGCAGTTTGTGCCTCTCCTATTCTGGGGTTGCTGAAGCCAGTTTGGCCCCCAGCAAAGGCTGTGGCAACCCCCCTCCCTGAAAAAAAGTTGTGCTCCTTTTTCAGCGGGACTTTGCAGGGGTGGAGAATTGTCAGGGGGGCAGGTATAACCTGGTTACGCCCCATCCTGCCCCTTTTCTCTCCAGCTTGCTCCCTACAACCAGGGCTTCTGAGGAGGCAGGATAGGACCAGCTCTGCCCTGGGCAAAGAGGCCTCATGGGGCAGGGTTATTCCTGGGGAAGGGAGGCAGGAGCTGGATCCTCCTGAGCCATGAGAATTATCTTCACTGTGAATTCTCACCCAGTTACAACAGCCTAAGCCTCCCACATGGTTATATCACCATTCCGTGCCATCGACTGAGCCATGGGCTAACAGTGTGTTACAGCCCTGCAGCAGGAAGGGGCCCACTCTCTGCTTCCCTGCTCCATGAGGAGTCACCCACCCAGTGCCAAGTGAGAGAGAAGCACTCCCCATAGTAAGCTCTTTGGGGTACAGGCTGTCTTTTTGTTCTGGGTTTGTACCAAGCCCAGTGCAATGGGGTCTTGATCCATGATTGGGGCGCCCTGGTGCTACCACAATACAAATAAATGATTATTACTAATAGGAATGGAAGCATTTCCTCACTTTGTACAGATGTCAGTGACAACGCAGGGTGCAGGCAGTGAAGACTTTGGCTAGTTCAAGATCCTTGCTCTGAGGAGCATATGGTCATAGATGGCGCAAGTCAAATGGGAGATGACCTGTAGCACGCTCCCAGCCTTAGGCCAAAATCTGCAGAAGTGCCCAATGATTTTGCGGGCCTTGATTTTTGAAAGCCCAATTTGAGATGCTACAGGTTTTATGTCCAGAGGTGCTGAGCACCTACGGCTCCTGTTGGCTTTCATCAGAGACGCTGCTGCCCAGCCCCTCTGAAAAGCTGGGCCCAGGAGGGGCTTACATTAAGCCCTTGTAACACAAGGCATCCCAAATCAGTGGCCACTCTTGGTCCCCAGGAGTGCACTGTTGTGTCTCTTACTCCAGGATCCAGTCACTAACCATGCACATTACACCCCAGCTTGGCACTCTGCAACTGAAGTTACGTTGGGCCCATTGTAGCTGGGGCCAAACTGGAAAAGACTCTGTTGACTCCATCAAACAAAATACTTTCAGGGTGATGTGAGACTCCCATTAGCATCTGCCCAGAGAATTACAATTGGAGAAAGTCAGAGATGGGAAGATCTGCTCATCAATTTGCCCTTCCCCACCCCACTTTTCCAGCCACTACATTTATCTAAGCATGGTGTCCTCTCCAATTCTTGAAAAAGCAAATATGACCCTACCCCCTCCAGCCCTATGCTTCCCCCCACCAACACTGCTGTAGCTCAATCAGAGGGCCTGTTTCTTCTCTCTTCCAAGCCAATTAATCCCTCTTTCCTGCTGCACTCCCGCCTTGCAGCCATTTGTGATCCCTGCCCTGGAGAGAGAGCAAGTGGAAATCTCTCCCTTTCTAGTGCATCTCTGTATCTCAGCTGCTGCCAGCTGACATCCAGCTGGGCTTATCTGTTCCTTAGCATTTCCTTCCCTCTGTTGATCGCCTCTGTGGCTGGCACCAGCAGGGCAGCGAGTGCTGGGGAGCATTGTCTGAGATTCGCATGGTGCAGACAAAAAAACAACCTTGTAACTTCACAAAAGCTGTTTTTTCCTTGGAGTGGCAGAAAGGCATTTTCCATTACAAAGAGAAACCTAATGCTCGGTTTCCCTTCCATCTGCATAACGGTCAAGAGAGGCGATTCAGTTCAGCTACAGCTACGTTATTTTATCAGCAGTGCCTATCAGAATCTCGAGGCACATCTCCAGCAGAACACTAAACAGGGCAGTTGTAGCAAAAAGGCTCAGCGAAGCCCTTTCGCCCACACTCAGAAAGTGTGACTGCGTTCTAATACTGTCTGTGCAGATTGTACCAAGACACGTTATAAGCATGTCACCAATCCATGGTGAAGTCTTAATATGTGTGACAAAGTCAGGCCAGACGGCTGCAGGAAGGTCTGTGAAAACAGGCATGTTAGCCCTAGAATGCTAAAGGCCCTTTTTCCGACAAGCTGGGAAAGGGGTTACTTCAGGTCAATTAGGGACACTTGAGTCCAGTTAAGGGCTGCCTGAAACCTGTTAAAATCTCTCTCCTGGTGAGAGAGAGAGGCAAACTGCTGTAAGGCTGGAGGCAGCAGGGAGATAGGCTTCTCCAGCATGAGCGACTGCGCTCTTCCCCATAGAGGAGACACCAAAACCCAGTTCCTGTTTAGGGGAAGCACCCCGGGGCCAGCAACAGGACACCTGCCAAAGTGAGGGGGGCAGGGAAAGGTATTCCCTTTTGTTTTGGTGCATCATCGACTTTTTCCCTTTGTCTGGCAGAGGAGCCCTCCTCAGACCTGCCCCGAGGCCTGCTGGGAAGGCTCTGAGAAACAAACCCTGAAGAGGAAAGACAGACACACTCCAGAGTGAGGGGCTGATTTACCCCAGACCCTGTCCCTGCCAGAGGAGGGGGTGCGAAATCCGGCAAGGCAGAAGTGGTGCCTTGCCATATGTTATAACGCACACACGCACACACACGCCAGATGGCTACAGTAAAGTAGTGAGGAACAGGTATGTTAGCCCCAGGCTAAACAAATCCCTGGTACCATGGTAACCAAATGGCAGTTGCTCCAGGTTAATCAAGATACCTGGGGCCAATTAAGATCCTTCTAGAAGGCAGTGGAGACAGCTAGGTTGATTGGGACCCAGAAGCCAATCCAGGGCTGGCTGGAACTAGTTAAAAGCCTCCCAAGTCAGTCAGTGAGGTGGGTGTCAGGAGCTATAGGAGGGAGCTCTGCTGTTGGAGGAATGACGTAGTACAAATCCGTATCAGGTGCAAGGGAGGCCCTGAGGTAACAGTGAAGGAGATATTGAGTGGGGGGTGCTGTGGGGAAGTGGCCCAGGGAATTGTACACATCCTATTTCCAAAAAGTTCAGCTACCATAGCTGCTAATTTTAGGGTCCCTGAGCTGGAGCCCAGAGTAGAGGGCAGGCCTGGGCTCCCTCTTCCCTCCCCGATTATCACTGAGACTGGGAGACAACAGAGATTGTGTAAGGGAGGGTTGCTTCTCCTCACCTCCCTTGCTGGCTTATGATGAAAATGGCTCAGTAAGCTGTGACCCTTGTGTCTAGAGAGAGAAGGGCTATGTGGAAGGTCACAGCAAGCCTCTGAGGCTAGCGAAATTGCCAGGAAATGCGGGACCCACAGAGACTTGGACAGAGCTTTGTCACAACTGGTGTCAGAGGTGGGATCATCATTCACAGCATGGCAGAAGAAAGAGGTTTAAAAAAAAGTGCACGGGGGTTTGGGATTTTTTGTTTGCTTGCTTGGTACCACAGTGGAGGAGGTGGTAAGAGCTCTGGTACAAGCCACTGCAGCCCAGCAGGAGGCCACCCGGGTTCAGGCAATGGCGCAATAGGAGTCTATGTGGCTACAGAAGGAAACAATCAATGATTAATGGGCCAGGCAACCCAAGATCGTGCCCTCGTGTGAGAGGTAATGGACCAGCTGAAGATCCTCACTGCCCAGGCCCAAGGGTCCGACTGGACGCGAACCCTGAGGGCCACTGGTTGTCTGCCAAAGATGACGTCAGGAGATGACGTAGAGGCATATCTCCTCTCATTTTTGGAGATATTGGAGACCCTGGTCATGGATGATTACATGCGAGGACTGCCACCAGATCTCCGCAAATGGGTAGGCCAGAACAATCCATCCATCTATGATGAGACGATCATGCTGGTAGAAAGATGCATGACAGTCAGGGAATTGACCCGACTACCCAAGGAAAGCCCCTTTCAAAGCAAGCACCCAACCCCAACCCTGGAAGGTTGGGCAGCCAAACCCCTGGGGAGTCCTAGGTGGAGGAAGGTGGGGGCTGAAAACCAGCGTGGACCTCAGAAGGAAGGGATTGGCCTGAGTGGGGGGAACCCTGGGACTAAACCCCCCAACCTCCATGATAGGGGAGTGATTAGAAACAATTATAGATGTTATGCATGTGGGGAGTGGGGACACATAGCAGCACAGTGTCCCAGCACCGAGGAGCCTATGCAATGTAACTTGGGGGATTGGGAGGTCCCGTGCTCCCTTATCCACCTTGCGGGTGTCGCATTAGCCCCACATAACTACACCAGACCAGTGAAGATAGATGGAGCAGAGACTACAGCGCTCGTGGACTCAGGGAGTGCTATCACCCTTATATTGGGTAAGTTGGTAAACAGTAGCCAGCTGCTACAAGCCAAACATGTAGCAGTGATGTGTGTGCATGGGGCCATAAGCCATTACCCCACCATACTGGTGGAGACAGAGGTTATGGGGAACCCCATTGAGGTGACAATGGCTGTAGTTCCTAAACTCCCATATCCTGTAGTCATTGGGAGGGATTATCCAGAGTTTGATAACTTACTCCCCCTGGAGAGGCTGGAGGGAGGTGGGGACCCTGATGGCAGTGACTCATCGCTGGGGGAATGTCAACCCCCAATGTTTGCTGAGATTTCTCAGGATCTGTTCTCAGCGCCCCAAAAGCCCTGGAAGACAAAAAAAAGAGAGGAGGGCTGCGAAAGCTTTGGGAACCCGGATCCAGGGCCAGAAGACTGCCCTAGTAGGCAGATGGATGTGAGCAGCCATCGGAGAAACTACTACCATGGAAGGTGAGCCGGAGGCCGGCCCCAGCCGTGATGGCAGCAAGCCGTTGGAAGAAGCAAAAGGCAGCCCCTGGGAGCTCGGTCAGGTTAATCCTGGGAGAGAGACTTTTGGGCGGGAACAGGCAGAGGACCCTAGATAAGATAACATCAGGAAAGAGGTGGCCGAGATAGATGGGATACCCTTGGAGGAGAAGGTACAGGTCCAGGACCTTACTTTATAGTGAAGAAAGACCTCCTGTACTGCGTGGTGCAAATGCAGGAGCACGAGATACATCAACTTCTGGTGCCACAAAAAGATCAAAAAGCCATATTGAGCCTCGCCCACAGTCACCTATTTGGAGGACACCTATGAGTAGAGAAAACCCAGGCACGGATCCTGCAGAGGTTCTGGCCAGGAGTACACGAAGATGTCCGGCGATACTACACCTCTTGTCCAGGGGGGCTCTGCATTTTAATTTAATTTTAAATTAAGCTTCTTAAACATTTTAAAAACCTTATTTACTTCATATACAACACAGTTTAGTTATATATTATAGACTCATAGAAAGAGACCTTCTAAAAACGTTAATGTATTACTGGCACGCAAAACCTTAAATCAGAGTGAATAAATGGAGACTCGGCACAGCACTTCTGAAAGGTTGCCAACCCCTGCCCTATTGCCTTACCTCATGTTCGCCATCAGGGAGGTTCCACAAGCCTCCTCAGGTTTCTCTCTGTTCGAACTACTATACGGGTGCCACCCCCGGGGCATACTGGATATAGCCAGAGAAGCCTGGGAAAAGGAGCCAAATCCCAGAAGGAACATAGTCAAGCACGTACTGCAGATGAGGGATTGGATAGCCCGAGTTACACCCATTGTACGGGAACACTAGGAGAAAGCACAGGAGACCAAGCAAAGGTTCAACAGTTCCAACCAGGGGATCGAGTGATGGTCCTGGTGCCCACAGGAGAAAGGAAACTATTGGCCAAGTGGCAGGGACCCTACGAAGTGATCGAAGCTGTGGGAGAGGTGAACTATAAGGTGCGGCAGCCAGGCCGCAAGAAACCAGAGCAAATTTACCACATCAATCTTCTAAAACCTTGGAACGATTGAGAGGCATGCTCAGTCACCCAGGAGACCCTTCCCCAGGAGGATAACTTACACAAGCAAGTGAGGATATTACCCAGCTTGACGCCGATCCAAAAGATCGAGGCAGCTGACATGATTAATCGCAACCGAGATGTGTTCTCTACAAAACTGGGGTGGACAACTGAGACTTATCACCATATCTGCACGATCCCTGGAGCCAAGGTAACATTGAGACCCTACCGAATCCCAGCAGCCAAAAGAGAAGAAATCAAGACTGAAGTAAAGAAAATGTTAGAATTAGGGGTTATTGAAGAATCCTACAGTCAGTGGTGCAGTCCAATCGTTCTAGTGCCCAAACCTGACGGTACCACGAGATTCTGTAATGACTTTCGCCGACTGAATGAAGTATCCCAATTCAGTGCATACCCCATACCATGCATCAACGAACTGGTTGACTGACTGGGTAGTGCCCGATTCTTGACTACACTGGATCTGACAAAAGGGTATTGGCAGATTCCCCCAACCAAAGAAGCAAAAGAAAAGACAGATTTCTCCACCCCGGACGAGCTATTCCAGTACACCATCCTCCCTTTTGGGCTACATGGGGCCCCGGTCACATTCCAGCGCCTCATGGATAAGCTGCTGCACCCCCATACTATTTATGGTGCCGCATACCTAGATGATGTCATCATCCATATACCAGACTGGGGAACCCACCTGGAGAAAGTTGAAGCAGTATTGTGCATCTTAAGGCAGGCTGGCCTCACCGCTAATCCAGCTAAATGCGCCATAGGGCTAGCAGAGGCTAGGTACCTGGGATATATTGTAAGCAGGGGCATAGTGAAGCCCCAAACAAATAAGCTAGAGGCGATTCAAAACTGGCCCCGGTTGACCCGAAAGAAGTAGATCCATGCGTTCCTAGGCTACTACCGATGTTTTATTCCCCACTTCGCCACTAGGGCAAGTCCCCTAACGGACCTAGTGAAGGCTCGAGGTCCAGACATGGTGAAGTGGACCGACACAGCAGAGAGGGCATTCATAGATCTTCGGACGGCGCTCTGTAATGACCCCATATTCATAGCCCCGGACTTTAACAAGGAATTTATCTTACAAACAGATGCTTCTGAGGTGGGGTTGGGGGCGGTTCTGTCACAAATGGTTGGAGAAGAACAACCCCGATCCTCTACCTAAGCAGAAGGCTGCTCCCAAGAGAACAGAAGTATGCAGTAGTTGAGAGAGAATGCCTTGCTGTCAAATGGGCCATGGAGACACTGCGTTATTACCTCTTAGGCCAGCAATTTACTCTAGGACCATGCACCCAGGGGTGGCTCCAGGCCCCAGCACGCCAAGCACGTGCTTGGGGCAGCATGCCGCGGGGGGCACTCTGCCAGTCGCCGGGAGGGCGGCAGGCAGGCAGCCTTCGGCGGCATGCCTATGGAGGGTCCGCTGGTCGGTGGAGCCGCGGGACCAGTGGACCCTCCGCAGGCACGCCTGCGGGAGGTCCACCGGAGCCACGGGACAGGCGATCAGCAGAGCGCCCCCCGAGGCATGCTGCCGTGCTTGGGCCGCGAAATGTCTAGAGGCGCCCCTGCATGCACCCCTCCAATGGATGCAGCGGAATAAGGAAAAGAATGCAAGCGTCACCAGGTGATTCTTATCCCTCCAACCGTTCCAGTTCTGCATACGGCACAGGGCTGGATGCCACCACGGCAACACTGATGGTCTGCCACTGTTTGGCGTCCCAAGTTGCCCAACTCTATGGTGTTGGGCGGGCGGGGGGGGGGAGGGGTTTGCTTCTCCTCACCTCCCTTGCTCTCTTATGATGAAAATGACTCAGTAAGCTGTGACCCTTGCCTCTAGAGAGAGAAGGGCTACGTGGAGGGTCTGAGGCTAGCGAAATCCACCAGGAAATGTGGGACCCACGGAGACTAGGACAGAGCTTTGTCATATATATAATATTGTGACAGGGTCAGGCCAGATGGCTACAAGAGAATGGTCGAAGGTAGATACATTAGCTCCAGGTTAAGTAGGTCCCTTTTCCCTGGGTAAGATAACAGGAACTATTTCAGAACACTCAGGAACTTTCTAGAACTAATTAAGGCAGGCAAGCTAATTAGGACACCTGCGGCCAATTGAGAAGTTACTAGAATTAATTAAGGCTAATCAGGACACCTGGTATAAAAAGGCTCTCACTCCAGTTAGTGAGGTGTACGTAAGGAGCTGAGAGTGAGAGGGTGTGCTGCTGGAGGACTGAGGAGTACAAGCGTTAACAGACATCAGGAGGAAGGTCCTGTGGTGAGGCCAAAGAAGGTGTTGAGAGGAGGCCATGGGGAAGTAGCCCAGGAAATTGTAGCTGTCACGCAGCTGTAGCAGCAAGCACTCTAGACAGCTGCAATCCACAGGGCCCTGGGCTGGAACCCGGGGTAGAGGGCAGGCCCGGGTTCCCCCCCAAAACCTCCCAACTCCTGATCCAACACAAGAAGAGTGGTCCCTTCCAACCCTGAGATTCTATGATTCTAAGAAGATCTCTGAGGCTAGCAAAATCCGCCAATAAGTGCAGGACCCACCAAGGTAGGAGGAAAAAATGGGTGTTGCCATAGCAACTCTAATAAGACTAATCAATTAAGATGGGCTATTAGCAGCAGGAGGAAAAAAAAACTTTTGTGGTGATAATCAGGATGGCCCATTTCCAACAGTTGACAAGAAGGTGTGAGTAATGGTAGGGGAAAAAATTCGCATGGGGAAATAGTTTTACTTTGTGTAATGACCCATCCACTCCCAGTCTTTATTCAAGCCTAATTTAATGGTGTCCAGTTTGCAAATTAATTCCAATTCTGATCCCACTGAGGGTTACCAAAAGAAACTACACTATTTGCTCAAGAAACTCCCTGAAAAAAGCATAGGAACAAATCTGCACAGACACACTCCTAGAGCCCTGACCAGGGGTATTCTATCTGCTACCCAAGATCCATAAACCTGGAAATCCTGGACACCCCATCATCTCAGGCATTGGCACCCTGACAGCAGGATTGTCTGGGTATGTAGACTCTCTTCCTACTGTATTTTCCACTGCATGCATCCAGTGAAGTGGGTTTTAGCCCACAAAAGCGTATGCCCAAATAATTTTGTTAGTCTCTAAGGTGCCACAAGTACTCCTGTTCTTTTTGCTGATACAGACTAACACAGCTACCGCTCTGAAATATATATATCTGTACGCATCATGTTTTGGTTCTATCAACACCACAAGTCCAGACTCTCTTAGAAGGCAGGCCCCCAAGACAGTAGCTTTGCTTGTGTAGATAGACTCTGACTCAGCAACTGGTTACATCCCCTCAGCCAGGCAACACAATAGCCGGAACCTCTATTTCGGAATTCTTGAGGAGTGACTATTGAAATCTACATATGCTGAAAGCCCACACATTCCAAAGATTTAGCGTCTCTGGGCCGGTTTCCTGAAGACTTGCTGTGTGCTCCAGGATATATATAGAAGCAAATGAAATGAAAGCTAAGTTCTGTGCTCTGTGTTGCAGAATCCTTGCCATATGTCCAGTAAATCACTGCACTTCTGAGTCTGGAGGGAGACTGAAATAACATAGCCAATACAGTGCAGTATCTCAATGCACTGATAAGGCCTAATTATGATGTGGCATCAACACAGTTAACCTCTTCACCTCCGATCATTAGGCCAGACTGTATGTCAGTTTCTAAAGGACATTCATAGTCTGATCTGAATATAAGAACAACATGCATTTTCCCTCCATTTCCAACACCAATGTAGGTCTCCCATCGAAGCCCAAGCCATACCAAAACCTGCTTAGCCAATGAGGGCAGACACCAAACTGGGGGTGGCTAGGGAAGAGGACTAGCAGCACTTGTCCAAGCAGAGTTTTGAAGAGCACTGGCTACTCCTTTCCAGACAGGCAGATTTATTCAGGCTAAAGGTGGCAGACAGCATAGCCTAATGGCTAGGGCATGGGACCTAGAGTTGAGGAACCTGGGTGCTGGTCCCAGCTCAGCCACTGCCTTCCTGGGTGATCCTGGGCAAGTGGCTTCCTCTCCCATCCTGTATGTGTCTTGTCAATTTAGACTGTAAACTGTCAGGACAAGGGCTGTCTTTGCAGCAGCCAGCAAAATGGGGTCTTGTTTGGGTCCCTCAGGTGCTACTGTAGTAAAAGGGAGGGAAACCTCTTCCGCAGGAGCTGAGTGTGGCAGTACATCACAAGTAATGCAGCAGAGACCCCTGAGTGATGTAGCACTTGTTAAGAGCTGCCCTGAGGAAGCCCTTTTCAGGGCACAACATGTTTGATCAGTCTTATAAAACCCAGGGACTAAGATACATGTTCTACTCATAGGCAGCGACTGCCCGGGCTCCAGCAATATTCAGGGCCTGGTAGCCTGGCTCCACTAACGTTCGGGGCTGGGTCTCTCCCCTGGCCCCACCTGCCGCCCCCACGCGCCTCCACCGAGTGTCCCCTGGCCCCTACTTGCTGCACCCCGCTCACCTTCCTGGGTCCCCCAAGCAGACCATAGTTCCATACTGCCCCCTGCATCAACTGCTGCTGCAGGGTCCTAGTGCCCCCCACACATTACTGCCAGGGCAGGCTGACCCTGAGCCTGCCCTTCCCCCTCAGACCCTTTCATTTTCCAGTGGGACCCTCCACCAGCACAGGGGGCCCCCCAACCCGCAGTCATCGCTCCTGCCCCACACTGGACAAGGGGCAGCCCCACCCCCAGTGAGGCTACAGTGAGGGGCAGCAGCAGAGGAGGAGGCACCCATGTGATGGCAGCCCCCCCCCCAGCACCCACCGCAGGGGAGACAAGGGGGCTTCCTGGACTGGAGAGGGGCCCTAGGAGCACATGCAGTGACAGTGGTGCGAGGCGAGTGTGGTGCAGGGGGGAAGTGGTGGGGCCTCCCCCAGAGCTCACTGCCGCCTGTGGGGAGAGGGCTGGGGGGAATCCTCCTCTCTGGCCTTTACCCAGGGACAGCCTGTCTGCACCCCAAACTCCTCAGCCCCAGCCCTGCCCCACCCCAGAGCCCACACCCCCTGCACCTCAACCCTCTACCCCAGCCCTGAGCCCCTCCCACACCCCACACCTCTCATCCACAGCCCTCACCCCATCCCTCTGCCTGAACCCTTCCCACACCCCAAACCCCTCATCACCAGAGCCCTCACATTTTTACATTAATTCCTCCCTTAATGTAGTGATGTTCCTGAAAAACGCGACTTTAAGTGAAACGATGTTAAGGGAATCCAATTTCCCCATAAGAATGAATGTAAATGGGGGGTTAGGTTCCAGGGAATTTTTTTTTTGCCAGACAAAAGACTGTGTGTGTGTGTGTGTGTGTATTACACACACACACACACACACACACACACACACACACACACACACACACACACACACACAGTATAAGTTTTAAACAAACAATGTAATACTGTACACAGCAATGATGACTGTGAAGCTTGGCTGAGGTGGTGGAGTCAGAGGGTGGCTGGGGACGCCCTCCTCAGGGCTACTGAGTCATCTATCTGCCGCCCCGACCGAGAAAACCGAGAGGTCTGCTGCTTGCCAGGAGCTAGCATGCACAATGTGACGGAGAGACTGCCGAGACTCATCAAGCCCTCGGATCGCTACCCCTTCCCGCTTCTCCACGTGGGCACCAATGATACTGCCAAGAATGACCTTGAGCGGATCACTGCAGACTACGTGGCTCTGGGAAGAAGGATAAAGGAGTGTGATGTGCAAGTGGTGTTCTCGTCTATCCTCCCTGTGCAGGGAAAAGGACCAGGGTAGAGGTCAAACTGTGGAAGTCAACGAATGGCTATGCAGGTGGTGTCGGAGAGAAGGCTTTGGATTCTTTGACCATGGGATGGTGTTCCAAGAAGAAGGATTGCTAGGCAGAGACGGGCTCCACCTCACGAAGAGAGGGAAGAGCATCTTCGCAAGCAGGCTGGCTAACCTAGTGAGGAGGGCTTTAAACTAGGTTCACCAGGGGAAGGAGACCAAAGCCCTGAGGTAAGTGGGGAAATGGGATACCAGGAGGAAGCATGAGCAGGAGAGTGCAAGAGGGGAGGACTCCTGTCTCAGACCAAGAAAGCGGGACAATCAGCGAGTTATCTTAAGTGCCTATACACAAATGCAAGAAGCCTGGGAAACAAGCAGGGAGAACTGGAAGTCCTGGCACAGTCAAGAAACTATGATGTGACTGGAATAACAGAGACTTGGTGGGATAACTCACATGACTGGAGTACTGTCATGGATGGATATAAACTGTTCAGGAAGGACAGGCAGGGCAGAAAAGGTGGGGGAGTTGCATTGTATGTAAGAGAGCAGTATGACTGCTCAGAGCTCCGGTATGAAACTGCAGAAAAACCTGAGAGTCTCTAGATTAAGTTCAGAAGTGTGAGCAACAAGGGGGATGTCGTGGTGGGAGTCTACTATAGACCACCAGACCAGGAGGATGAGGTGGATGAGGCTTTCTTCCGACAACTAGCAGAAGTTACTAGATCGCAGGCCCTGGTTCTCATGGGAGACTTTAATCACCCTGATATCTGCTGGGAGAGCAATACAGCGGTGCACAGACAATCCAGGAAGTTTTTGGAAAGTGTAGGGGACAATTTCCTTGTCCAAGTGCTGGAGGAACCAACTAGGGGCAGAGTTCTTCTAGACCTGCTGCTCACAAACCGGGAAGAATTAGTAGGGGAAGCAAAAGTGGATGGGAACCTGGGAGGCAGTGACCATGAGATGGTCGAGTTCAGGATCCTGACACAAGGAAGAAAAGAGAGCAGTAGAACAGAGACCCTGGACTTCAGAAAAGCAGACTCCCTCAGGGAACTGATGGGCAGGATCTCCTGGGAAAATAACATGAGGGGGAAAGGAGTCCAGGAGAGCTGGCCAGGGAGGAGTATAAAAATATTTCTCAGCCATGCAGGAGTGAAATCAGGAAGGCCAAATCACACTTGGAGTTGCAGCTAGCCGGAGATGTTAGGAGTAACAAGAAGGATTTCTTTAGGTATGTTAGCAACAGGAAGAAAGTCAAGGAAAGTGTGGGCCCCTTGCTGAATGAGGGAGGGAACCTAGTGACAGAGGATGTGGAGAAAGCTAGTGTACTCAATGCTTTTTTTGCCTCTGTCTTCACAGACAAGGTCAGCTCCCAGACAGCTGCACTCTGCAGCACGGTATGGGGAGGAGGTGACCAGCTCTCTGTGGAGAAAGAAGTAGTTCGGGACTATTTAGAAAAGCTGGACGAGCACAAGTCCATGGGGCCGGATGCGCTGCATCCGAGGGTGCTAAAGGAGTTGGCCGATGAGATTGCAGAGCCATTGGCCATTATCTTTGAAAAATCATGGCGATCGGGGGAGGTTCCGGATGACTGGAAAAAAGCTAATGTAGTGCCCATCTTTAAAAAAGGGAAGAAGGAAGATCCAGGGAACTACAGGCCAGTCAGTCTCACCTCAGTCCCTGGAAAAATCATTGAACAGGTCCTCAAGGAATCAATTCTGAACCACTTAAAGGAGGGGAAAGTGATCAGGAACAGTCAGCATGGATTCACCAAGGGCAAGTCATGCCTGACTAACCTAATTGCCTTCAATGATGAGATTACCGGCTCTGTGGATGAGGGGAAAGCCGTGGATGTGCTATTTCTTGACTTTAGCAAAGCTTTTGATACAGTCTCCCACAGTATTCTTGCCAGCAAGTTAAAGAAGTCTGGGCTGGATGAATGGACGGTAAGGTGGATAGAAAACTGGCTAGATGGTCAGGCTCAACGGGTAGTGATCAATGGTTCCATGTCTAGTTGGCAGCCGGTATCAAGTGGAGTGCCCCAAGGGTCGGTGCTGGGGCCGGTTTTGTTCAATATCTTCATTAACGATCTGGAGGATGGTGTGGACTGCACCCTTAGCAAGTTTGCAGATGACACTAAATTGGGAGGAGTGGTTGATACGCTGGAGGGTAGGGATAGGATACAGAGGGACCTAGACAAATTAGAGGACTGGGCCAAAAGAAATATGATGAGGTTCAACAAGGACAAGTGCAGAGTCCTGCACTTAGGACGGAAGAATCCCATGCACTGCTACAGACTAGGGACCGAATGGCTGGGCAGCAGTTCTGCAGAAAAGGACCTAGGGGTTACGGTGGACGAAAAGCTGAATATGAGTCAACAGTGTGCCCTTGTTGCCAAGAAGGCTAATGGCATTTTGGGTTGTATAAGTAGGGGCATTTCCAGCAGATCGAGGGATGTGATCATTCCCCTCTATTGAGCACTGGTGAGGCCTCATCTGGAGTACTGTGTCCAGTTTTGGGCCCCACACAACAAGAAGGATGTGGATAAATTGGAGAGAGTCCAGCGGAGGGCAACAAAAATGATATGGGGGCTTGGGCACATGACTTACGAGGAGAGGCTGAGGGAACTGGGATTGTTTAGTCTGCAGAAGAGAAGAATGAGGGGGGATTTGATAGCTGCTTTCAACTACTTGAAAGGGGGTTCCAAAGAGGATGGATCTAGACTGTTCTCAGTGGTAGAAGATGACAGAACAAGGAGTAATTGTCTCAAGTTGCAGAGGGGGAGGTTTAGGTGGGATATTAGGAAAAACTTTTTCACTAGTAGGGTGGTGAAGAACTGGAATGGGTTCCCTAGGGAGGTGGTGGAATCTCCTTCCTTAGAGGTTTTTAAGGTCAGGCTTGACAAAGCCCTGGCTGGGATGATTTAGTTGGGGATTGGTCCTGCTTTGAGCAGGGGGTTGGACTAGATACCTCCCGAGGTCCCTTCCAACCCTGATGTTCTATGATTCTATGATATTTCCCAGGGAATGCCTTACTGCTAAATGATGAACTAGCATTTGGCTGAGCCTTCAAGGGTTAACACATTGTTTTTATGGCACCTTAGAGACTAACACAAGTACTCACAAGTACTCCTGTTCTTTTTGCGGATACAGACTAACAGGGCTGCTACTCTGAAACATTGTTGTTAATGCAGCCTCACACCTTATAAGGCAGCAGGAATGGAGGCGGGAGGGAAAAAGACAGCATGGCAGAGAGAGAGACAGAGACACACACCCTGTGTGTGAGAGTGAGAGAGACTTTGATACAGCAGCTGCTGCTAACAAGCTCCCTCCATTCTGAGCCCTGTTGTGTGTCCCCCTGCTCTGTGGAGACGGGGGAGCAGGAAAGGGGGAGGGGGACACCCTGACAACAGCATCCCTCTTCTCCCTCCCCCTGCACACAGGGTGAACAGACAGCAAGTGTGAAAAATCAGGACAGGGGGTGGGAGGTAATAGGAGCTTCTATATGAAAAAGACCCAAAAATCAGGACTGTCCCTATAAAATCGGGACAGCTGGTCACCCTACCTGCACAGCAAGGAGGAGGCTCCCAGAGCAGCTCCAAGGCAGAGCGCAGGAGCAGCACTCGGCAGTGGGTGGGAGGGACACCTGAACTGCCCAGCAATTGATAGCCTGCTGGGCGGCAGCCGCACAGGGAACTTAGGGGAGCTGATAGGGGGGCTGTTGGCCCACCAGCTAGCTCCAACGGGATGCTCTTTCTGCAAGCAGTGGACAAAGCAGGTGGCTGCCAAACAACACTATAAGGGAGCACTGGGCAACTTTAAACAAGCATATTCTCTAATTCGGAGGTTCTCAAACTGTGGTCCATGGACCACCAGTGGTCCACGAGCTCCACTCAGGTGGTCCGTGGATAGTTCCCTCTAAGGCGCACTCCTGGGCGGCCGCATATGAGAGAATGAAGGGCCACCCACCTAATTAGTGGCATGGCTCCTCTAATTACGTGCCTGGACTCTGGAGAAGATGCACATGTAAGGTGAGGTGGTGGCCTTGGAGGGAATAGGGAGTAGGTAGGAGGGGGCAGTGGTGTAAGAAGAGGGGGTGGGGGGAATTTGGGACGTGCAGGGCTACGGCGGCCAGAGAAAGCTCAGGGCTGCAGCTGCTGGGGAGAGACCCCCCTCCTTTGCAGCCTGAGCTCAGGGGCTGCTGCGGTGGGGGAGAGAGGGAGAGAACCCCCCTTCTTCCCAGTCCCAGCTTGGGGGCTGCTGCAGCAGGGGAGAGAGGGCACATCCATTGCATTAGAAAGGTTCAGACGACTGATATTAAAATATGAGTTGTGTGCTTTTATGTGTAGAACAACAAAAGTTAATTCATAGAATCATAGAATCATAGAATTCAAGATCAGAAGGGACCATTATGATCATCTAGTCTGACCTCCTGCAAGATGCAGGCCACATTAGCCGATCTACCCACTCTTTTAGCAAGCGACCCCTGCCCCATGCTTCGGAGGAAGGCGAAAAACCTCCAGGGACACTGCCAATCTGCCCTGGAGGAAAATTCCTTCCCGACCCCAAATATGGCGGTCAGCTGAACCCCGAGCATGCGGGCAAGACTCTCCAGCCATACCCTCTGAAAAAGGTTAAGAATATCATATCATTGACCCAATTTGACCCAATTAAGTACCAGTTTGGCACTTAATTGACCTATTGACTAAGCCCGTTATCCTATTATACCATCTCCTCCATAAACTTATCTAGTTTAATCTTAAAGTCATGGAGGTCCTTCGCCCCTACTGTTTCCCTCGGTAGGCTGTTCCAGTATTGCACTCCCCTGATGGTTAGAAACCTTCGTCTAATTTCAAGCCTAAATTTCCTGACTGACAATTTATATCCGTTTGTCCTCGTGTCTACATTAGCACTGAGCTGAAATAATTCCTCTCCTTCCCTGGTATTTATCCCTCTGATATATTTAAAGAGTGCAATCATATCTCCCCTTATCCTTCTTTTGGTTAAGGAAAACAAACCGAGCTCCTCAAGTCTCCTTTCATACGACAGGCCTTCCATTCCTCGGATCATTCTAGTGGCCCTTCTTTGTACCCGTTCCAGTTTTAACTCATCCTTCTTAAACATGGGAGACCAAAACTGCACACAATACTCCAAATGAGGTCTCACCAACGCCTTATATAACGGGACTAGCACTTCCTTATCCCTACTAGAAATACCCCGCCTAATGCAACCCAAGACCGCATTAGCTTTTTTAACGGCCACATCACATTGCCTACTCATAGTCATCCTACGATCAACCAGGACTCCCAGGTCCTTCTCCTCCTCCGTTACTTCCAACTGGTGCGTCCCTAGCTTATAACTAAAATTCTTGTTAGTCATCCCTAAATGCATAACCTTACACTTCTCACTATTGAATTTCATCCTGTTACTAATACTCCAGTTTACAAGGTCATCCAAATCTCCCTGGAGGATATCCCGATCCTTCTCCGAATTGGCAATACCTCCCAACTTGGTGTCGTCCGCAAACTTTATCAGCCCACTCCTACTCTTGGTTCCCAGGTCAGCAATAAATAGATTGAATAAAATAGGACCCAAAACCGAACCTTGAGGAACTCATTATTATTTAGGGTTTTTTTTTATATAGCACTTTTATCCAAAGCGCTTTACAATAGTTAGCTACATACAACATTTGGAAAGATGTTAAGTGGTCCGCCAAGACCCTCAGCAATTTTCAAGTGGTCCATGGAAAAAAAAAGTTTGAGCGCCACTGCTCTAATTGATCAGCAACATAACAAAACAACGTTAACTGGGACAACTTTAAGTGGGGAGTGCTGTATATTGGCTTACAAGGCAGGGGTGTGTCGGGGGGTGGGACTTGGACCTGTTCTGGGCACCACTAAAAATTATACAAACCTGCCGCCCCTGGTTCTACTGGCTCCTTATCAGGGCTGGCTCTGGGTTTTTTGCTGCCCCAAGCTCAGGTGGGGCTGGGGCTCGCAGGCGGTGCTGGAAGTGGAGGGAGTGATGTCACCTTCTCCCAGCGCCTGCAGGGGCTTTATCCCCTCCCCCGCCCGGCTGCACAGAGAAGCCGCGATATAAGGGTGGCACAAGGCAGCGCAGCAGCCAGTGCGCAGATGAGGTAGCGCAGCCCCGGCTCCCCGGCAGGACTCGCCCTCTCCTCCCCAGGTAGCGGCTGGGCCCTGGCAGCTCAGCATCCTGGGGCTGGGGCTTCCCCTTCCTGCTGCGGCCAGGGGCACGGCGCCCTCACCCCATCTCACTGGCGCAGCTCCGAGAGTGCAACTGCCCCCCCCAAAGGATGGCCGGAATGCCACCCCTGGAAATGGGCCTCCCCAAGCATGTTCTTGCTTTGCTGGTGCCTAGAGCCGGTCCTGCTCCTTACCAACACACACAGCTTTTAGAGTACTCCTGTAATAGCACTGACCTCTGCCCCCGGTCCCATACAATGAGTACTACAGTCCTTTCTCCCGCCTTTGTCATTTATTAATTTTATATTAAAAAAAATAATAATTGGAGATATACCCATCTCCTAGAACTGGAAGGGACCTTGAAAGGTCATTGAGTCCAGCCCCCTGCCTTCACTAGGCAGGACCAATTTTTGCCCCAGATCCCTAAGTGACCCCCTCCAGGATTGAACTCACAACCCTGGGTTTAGCAGGCCAATGCTCAAACCACTGAGCTATCCCTCCCCCCTGATATTAGATCAGTTTTATGTTGCCACCATATTTTCAATGTGCTGCGGATTTTTGTACTGGCAACACAAGTGCAGGGTCCAAGTTCTTGGGAGGGAGTCAAAGGGGTTGGGAGCCGGGCAGAGGGCATTTGAGGGCTTTATTTGGGGGAGGGGGAAGGGATTCAATTCCTCTTTCCTTTTCCACTTTGGAGCAGGAGCGGAAGGGACCAAACACTAGGGAAATGAGGGGCTTTGACCTTTGGGTTTAGTGGGCAGGTGGCAGACAATGGTGGTGGCCTGTGACATACAGAAACTCCACCTGGATTATCCGGCGGTCCCCTCTGACCTTAAACTCCATGATTCTAGGATCCTCAAACACGTCTCACTGACTATTTGCTCCCCACTTGATAGATCCTGCTATGTATATCGCCACTCGCAGCATCCCCAGCAGCATCCCACACAAACCTGCCATCGTCATTCCTAGGCTGTGAATTATTGATGTGAGAAATGCTGAATCAGGGGAGCCGGGGTTACAGAATGGAATCTCAACAGACGAGTGAGCTCCCCAAGTTAACCTCCCTGCAAGTTCCAACTTCTCAATATGAGCAAGTTCAGAGTAAGAACCCTTTCCCCTTTAGAGCACACGTCACTAGAGGATGCAGCATCTCAGCTCTCTGGACAACAGCTCAGATGTGGTTCTCAAACTTCATTGCACCATGACCTTCTGACAACAAAAATTACTACAGGACCTCAGGAGGAGGGACTGAAGCATAAGCCTGCCCGAGCCCTGCCACCCGGGGGTGGGGGAGGGTGGGGAGAAAGAAGGAAACCAAAGCTGAAGCCCCACCACCCCAGATGGGGGGACCAAAGCTGCAGCCCAAGGGCTTCAGCCACAGGCTGAGGGCCTGTAACCTGAAGCCCGCTGCCCAGGGCTGAAGCTGAAGCATGAATCCTGCCACCCAAGCTGAATCCCTTGAGCTTGAGCTTCATCCGCAGCCCTAGACAGTGGGGCTCGCGCTTCAGGCTTGGGCCCCAGGTGGTGGGGCTCTGGCTCTGGCGTCTGCCCGGGAACCCAGCAAGTCTAACACCAGCACTGGTGACCCCATTAAAGTGACCTGACCCACAGTCAGAGACCCCTGGATTAGATGATCATAAAGATCCTTTCTGGCCTGGATCTGTGACAGCCAATGGCAAACAATCTGGTTTAGGATCCTCCAGAATGGCTTACACCTCTCCTGTTTGTCTCACTACACACGGACATCATGGCTGCAAAACAGGAACTATCTGTGACTGCAGAATTTTCAAAATTCTGAAGGCTGAGCAAGGAAATATAGAAATTGGAGTTTGGGTGGATAGGCAGATGGGTGCATGGGGATAGAGGAAGACAGATACAGACAGAAGATATGATGCAGACAAAAGAGCTAGGAGACAAGATCAAAAAAAGGAAAGAAAGAATCTGCCCCACTGGGGTCTAGATCACTGATAATCTGTGACTGCTACGTGGATTTTCAGTGGAAGATACAGCTGAAGTGGCACCAACTTTCTGTCCTGTTGGCACTTGGGATCTGTGAATCATCGCCTCAGCCAGCCAACTATGTGGGGATTTTGCCAGGTCCCTCCATCAAGTTCTCTGAAGTGGAAGGGTAAGTAGGTATTTGTCATCCATTAATTCAAACTAGCCATGTCAGCGGCTCTCGCAAGGGATAGAAGGAATCATTCTGGTCGAAGGGTCATACAGTGAAAAGCGCCAGGGCAGCAGGGAGGGATGTGCTGCTGTCACACTACTAAGCCTACTTGTGACTCCTACAAGTGACCTTTCATAACCAGCCTACAAAAATAATTCACATTTTTGGTTCTGGATTCTGCTTTGTTACATATTATTTTTATTCCTTTGTGCCCTTCATCTTTTGGCTCCTGTTCAGCTACAGGAGCCAGATTTTCAATTGCACAATTTATTAATTGGGACAATACTTCCAGATAATGAAAGACATCAGAGACCTGTTTTTAATTAGCCAGAGGCATGCATGCTATTGTGTGCCTATATCTGCATATGTATTTCTCCTCACAAGCCGTGCCAGATGACTTTAAATGCAAATGGCCAATTAGGTGCCCATGTGCAATGCACAACCGTGGGAGCTGGGTGTGCAGTCGCAGCAAGTGTGCAGGCATTACTTTCTCCAAACCTTGGGCCGCTTTCTTTAAAAATTTGCCTCTCAGGGACTTGAATTTAAACAAACTAGTTAATTGCATTTCTGAGCCACCAAGTCAGAAACTATCTGCAACAGCAGCTGTCAGCAACCGTTTTATCTCAGAATCTAAATATATAATTCATTTAGTTTGACTGGCAGTAGAAAGGTGAGGAAACTGAAACAGCTGGTTGGACAACTGACCCCTTCATTCCTGACACTGAAGAGATGAGCTCCATCACAAGCTGGCAAAGTTCCTTCTGTTCTCTGAAATCAGGGGTATCCCATGTACAGTCCAAAGGGGACTGCAGCTTCCCACCCTCCATGCAACTCCAGGGCAAGGGGGACAAGGATGATCTACTGTAGTGAGAGTTCAGATGGAGGCCAGCTAGGTTTTCCATGTCAAGTTGATGAAATGCATGTTGAATGGAGTCCTTGCTGCTTGTCATAAGGCATAATAATACACTAGCTAGATCAGGGGTCTCAAACTCAAATGACCAGGGTACAAAATATATCGGAAGGACAGAACAGGCCGTGCAGGGGGAGGAGTGGCACTATATGTTAAAGAAAGTGTAGATTCAAATGAAGTAAAAATCTTAAGCGAATCCACAGGTTCCATAGAGTCTCTATGGATAGAAATTTCATGCTCTAGTAAAAATATAACAGTAGGGATCTATTATCGACCACCTGACCAGGACAGTAATAGTGATGATGAAATGCTAAGGGAAATTAGAGAGGCTATCAAAATTAAGAACCCAATAATAGTGGGGGATTTCAATTATCCCCATATTGACTGGGAACATTTCACTTCAGGACGAAATGCAGAGATACAATTTCTCGATACTTTAAATGACTGCTTCATGGAGCAGCTGGTACGGGAACCCACAAGGGGAGAGGCGACTCTAGATTTAATCCTGAGTGGAGCGCAGGAGCTGGTCCAAGAGGTAACTATAGCAGGACCGCTTGGAAATAGTGACCATAATACAATAGCATTCAACCATGGGCGGCAGGTTATATATTTGTGTGGGGCCCGGGCCCCAGCAATATTCAGGGCTGGGTGCCCTGCTCCAGCAATAGTTGGAGCTGGGTCTCTTCCCGCCCCCCCCCCCCCGGTCCTGCCTGGATCGGCCCCGGCCACCGCAGGTCTCCCCCCGCCGCCGCGACCCTGCCTGGAGCAGGTCCCAGCCCCCGCCTGCCACCCCCCCTCCGGGTGTCCCCCCCCTCCGCCGCGTTGTGTTGCGTCCCTGCCTGACAGAACGCAGCGCGCCTCTCCCCTGCCTGCTGCCCGGAGGGCTCCCAGCAGATTTGCTGTCTGCTGCCGCAGGGTCCTAGTGCCTGCCCACCGCCAGTACTGGCAAGGCAGGCTGCCCTTACCCTGAGCCTCTCCAACCCCAAACCCTCAGCCCCAGCCAGAGCCCTCATTCCCCCCGCACCCTAATCCTCAGCCCCAGCCCTGAGCACCCCCACATCATGAACCCCTCATCCCCCTGCACCCTAATCCTCAGCCCCAGCCAGAGCCCTCATCCCCCCACACCCTAATCCTCTGCCCCAGCCAGAGCCCTCATCCCCCCGCACCCTAATCCTCTGCCCCAGCCCTGAGCGCCCCCACATCATGAACCCCTCATCCCCCCGCACCCTAATCCTCAGCCCCAGCCAGAGCCCTCATCCCCCCGCACCCTAATCCTCAACCCCAGCCAGAGCCCTCATCCCCCTGCACCCTAATCCTCAGCCCCAGACAGAGCCCTCATCCCCCTGCACCCTAATCCTCAGCCCCAGACAGAGCCCTCATCCCCCCGCACCCTAATCCTCAGCCCCAGCCAGAGCCCTCATCCCCCTGCACCCTAATCCTCAGCCCCAGACAGAGCCCTCATCCCCCTGCACCCTAATCCTCAGCCCCAGCCAGAGCCCTCATCCCCCTGCACCCTAATCCTCTGCCCCAGCCCTGAGCGCCCCCACATCATGAACCCCTCATCCCCCTGCACCCTAATCCTCAGCCCCAGCCAGAGCCCTCATCCCCCGCACCCTAATCCTCTGCCCCAGCCCTGAGCGCCCCCACATCATGAACCCCTCATCCACAGCCCTCACCCCACACTCCAACCCTCTGCCCTAGCCCTGAGCCCCCTCCTGCATCATGAACCCCTCATCCTCAGCCCCACAGTCCTCACCCTGCACTCCCTCCTATCCCCAAACTCCCTCCCCCTTCCCACACACCCCTTCCCAACCCCAAACTCCATCCCAAAGCCTGCACCCTTCACCTCCTCCTGCACACCCACCCCCTGCCCCAGCCCAGAGCCTGCACCCAGCACCCTTCCTGCACCCTAATCCCCAGCCCAGGATCTGCACCCCAGACCTCCCCCGCCGAGCCCCCTCCCAGAGCCTTAGGCAGGTGGGGGCGGAGTTGGGGGGGGCGGAGTTGGGGGCGGGTTCTGGGCCCCACCAAAATTTTTACAAACTTGCCACCCATGCATTCAACATCCCTGTGGTGGGAAGAACACAACTGCCCAACACTGTGGCCTTTAATTTCAAAAGGGGGAACGATACAAAAATGAGGGGGTTAGTTAGACAAAAGTTAAAAGGTACAGTGACTAAAGTGAAATCCCTGCAAATTGCGTGGGCCCTTTTTAAAGACACCATAATAGAGGCCCAACTTCAATGTATACCCCAAATTAAGAAAAACAGTAAAAGAACTTAAAAAGAGCCACCGTGGCTTAACAACCATGTAAAAGAAGCAGTGAGGGATAAAAAGACTTCCTTTAAAAAGTGGAAGTCAAATCCTAGTGAGGCAAATAGAAAGGAGCACAAACACTGCCAACTTAAGTGCAAGAGTGTAATAAGAAAAGCCAAAGAGGAGTTTGAAGAACGGCTAGCCAAAAACTCCAAAAGTAATAACAAAATGTTTTTTAAGTATATCAGAAGCAGGAAGCCTGCTAAACAACCAGTGGGGCCCCTTGACGATGAAAATTCAAAAGGAGCGCTTAAAGACGATAAAGTCATTGCGGAGAAACTAAATGGATTCTTTGCTTCAGTCTTCACGGCTGAGGATGTTAGGGAGATTCCCAAACCTGAGCTGAGATTTTGTAGGTGACAAATCTGAGGAACTGTCACAGATTGAAGTATCACTAGAGGAGGTTTTGGAATTAATTGATAAACTCAACATTAACAAGTCACCGGGACCAGATGGCATTCACCCAAGAGTTCTGAAAGAACTCAAATGTGAAGTTGTGGAACTATTAACTAAGGTTTGTAACCTGTCCTTTAAATCGGCTTCGGTACCCAATGACTGGAAGTTAGCTAATGTAACGCCAATATTTAAAAAGGGCTCTAGGGGTGATCCCGGCAATTACAGACCGGTAAGTCTAACGTCGGTACCGGGCAAATTAGTTGAAACAATAGTAAAGAATAAAATTGTCAGACACATAGAAAAACAAACTCTTGAGCAATAGTCAACATGGTTTCTGTAAAGGGAAATCGTGTCTTACTAATTTATTAGAGTTCTTTGAAGGGGTCAACAAACATGTGAACAAGGGGGATCCGGTGGACATAGTGTACTTAGATTTCCAGAAAGCCTTTGACAAGGTCCCTCACCAAAGGCTCTTACGTAAATTAAGCTGTCATGGGATAAAAGGAAAGGTCCTTTCATGGATTGAGAACTGGTTAAAGGACAGGGAACAAAGGGTAGGAATTAATGGTAAATTCTCAGAATGGAGAGGGGTAACTAGTGGTGTTCCCCAAGGGTCAGTCCTAGGACCAATCCTATTCAATTTATTCATAAATGATCTGGAGAAAGGGGTAAACAGTGAGGTGGCAAAGTTTGCAGATGATACTAAACTACTCAAGATAGTTAAGACCAAAGCAGATTGTGAAGAACTTCAAAAAGATCTCACAAAACTAAGTGACTGGGCAACAAAATGGCAAATGAAATTTAATGTGGATAAATGTAAAGTAATGCACATTGGAAAAAATAACCCCAACTATACATACAACATGATGGGGGCTAATTTAGCTACAACGAGTCAGGAAAAAGATCTTGGAGTTATCGTGGATAGTTCTCTGAAGATGTCCACGCAGTGTGCAGAGGCGGTCAAAAAAGCAAACAGGATGTTAGGAATCATTAAAAAGGGGATAGAGAATAAGACTGAGAATATATTATTGCCCTTATATAAATCCATGGTACGCCCACATCTCGAATACTGTGTACAGATGTGGTCTCCTCACCTCAAAAAAGATATTCTAGCACTAGAAAAGGTTCAGAAAAGAGCAACTAAAATGATTAGGGGTTTAGAGAGGGTCCCATATGAGGAAAGATTAAAGAGGCTAGGACTCTTCAGCTTGGAAAAGAGAAGACTAAGGGGGGGACATGATAGAGGTATATAAAATCATGAGTGATGTTGAGAAAGTGGATAAGGAAAAGTTATTTACTTATTCCCATAATACAAGAACTAGGGGTCACCAAATGAAATTAATAGGCAGCAGGTTTAAAACAAATAAAAGGAAGTTCTTCTTCACGCAGCGCACAGTCAACTTGTGGCACTCCTTACCTGAGGAGGTTGTGAAGGCTAGGACTATAACAATGTTTAAAAGGGGACTGGATAAATTCATGGTGGCTAAGTCCATAAATGGCTATTAGCCAGGATGGGTAAGAATGGTGTCCCTAGCCTCTGTTCGTCAGAGGATGGAGATGGATGGCAGGAGAGAGATCACTTGATCATTGCCTGTTAGGTTCACTCCCTCAGGGGCACCTGCATTGGCCACTGTCGGTAGACAGATACTGGGCTAGATGGACCTTTGGTCTGACCCGGTACGGCCTTTCTTATGTTCTTATGACCACAAGGGCCACATGAGGTCTAGTGCTTTGGCCCGAGGGCCGCATCACTGACACGCCCACCGTCACTGCCCCCGCCCCTACTCCACCCCTTCCATGAGGCCCCGCCCCTGCCCCACCTATTCCCAGCCCCTCTCCACCCCCTTCGCCAAAGTCCCCACCCCAACGCTGCCCCTTCCCTGTCACCAGGGGATGCAGGGTGTGGCAGGGGCTTAGGGCACAGAGTTGGGGTGCAGGAGGGGTGTGGGGTGCGGCAGGGGGTCGGGGTGCAGGGTGCAGCAGGAGTGTGGGGCGTGGCAGGGGGCTCAGGGCAGGGAGTTGGGGTGCAGGAGGGGTGTGGTGGGGGGCTCAGGGCACAGAGTTGGGTGCAGGAGGGGTGTGGGGTGCGGCAGGGGGTCGGTGTGCAGGGTGCAGCAGGGGGCTCAGGGCAGGGAGTGCAGGAGGAGTGCAGGGTGCAGCAGGGGGCTCAGGGCACAGAGTTGGGGTGCAGGAGGGGTGTGGGGTGTGGCAGGGGGTCAGGGTGCAGGGTGCAGCAGGGGGCTCAGGGCAGGGAGCTGGGTGCAGGAGGGGTGCGGCGGGGGGCTCAGGGCACAGAGTTGGATGCAGGAGGGGTGCGGCGGGGGGCTCAGGGCAGGGAGCTGGGTGCAGGAGGGGTGCGGCGGGGGGCTCAGGGCACAGAGTTGGGGTGCAGGAGGGGTGTGGGGTGCGGCAGGGGGTCGGGGTGCAGGGTGCAGCAGGGTGTAGCAGGGTGTAGGGTGCAGCAAGGGGCTCAGGGCAGGGAGTTGGGTGCAGGAGGGGTGTGGGGTGCGGCAGGGGGTCGGGGTGCAGCAAGGGGCTCAGGGCAGGGAGTTGGGTGCAGGAGGGGTGCGGCGGGGGGCTCAGGGCACAGAGTTGGGGTGCAGGAGGGGTGCGGCGGGGGGCTCAGGACAGGGAGCTGGGTGCAGGAGGGGTGTGGCAGGGGGCTCAGGGCAGGGAGTTGGGGTGCAGGAGGGGTGTGGGGTGCGGCAGGCAGCAGGGTGCAGCAAGGGGCTCAGGGCAGGGAGTTGGGGTGCAGGAGGGGTGCGGGGTATGAGCTCCGGCCTGGCGCCACTTACCTAGAGCGGCTCCGGGATGGCAGCGGTGCTCATCGGGGCCAGGGCAGGCTCCTGGCACCGCTCCGCTCCAGGAAGCGGCCCGAGCCACGGCCCCTGGTGGAGCGGGGGTGGGCACAGGGCTCCGCTGCTGCTCCTCCAGGTACCTCCCACAAAGCTCCCATTGGCCGCTGTTCCATGTTCCCGTCCAATGGGAGCTGTCGGGGGCGGTACCTTGAAGTGAGGCAACGCAGGAGCCCTCTGCCTCCTCCCTCCAGCCCGTAGGGACGTGCTGCCAGCCACTTAAGGGAGCGACGGGGGGCAATCCCGCGGGCCTGTGGGCTCTAGTTTGCCCATCCCTGGCCTGGAGGCAGGCAGAGGGGCGGGGGGGGGGGGGGAGCTTGGCAGGCCGCACAGAAGAGCCCCATGGGCCGCACGTTTGAGACCCCTGAGCTAGATGGATAGTGAAAGTTGCTCCATCACTAGCTGAAGGACATCGTATGTTATATCTCCAGGAGAAAATAATCTACCAAAATGCAACAACATGTAGACGATACCACAAAACTTTCTACACATCCTGTTCTTTATTAAATTAAATTAACAAGCTTAGTCTATAAACATAAATGAACCTTTCTCAAATCCTGCGACGCTAAATCACACCATCCTCAGTGGAGCCAGGACTAACACAATAATAGTTATACTTAAGGGTACAATTTTGTCACGGAGGTCACAGAACTCACAGAATCCGTGACTTCCAGAGACCGCTGTGACTTCAGCCCACGGTGGCTGGGAGCTGCAGGGACTCCCTGTCTCCTCTAGAACTCTGAGCCACTGTAGGTGGCGGGGGGGATCCTGGAGCTTCCGATGGGGGTACCTTGCAGCTCCTGGCTGCCATGGGCAGCAGGGCCCCTGGAGCTCTGAGCTGTGGGTAGACCCCAGAGTTCCTGGCTGCTGTGGGCTGCAGGGTACCCAGGAGCTGCGATCCCCCATGGGAAGTGGGGCCCCTGGAGCTCCGCAGCTGCCCAGCCGCCGCCAGATGTATGGGGACTCCGCAGCTCCCCATTTTGTCACACATTTTTAGTAAGTCACGGACAAGTCACAGGCTTCTGTGAATTTTTCTTTATTGCTAGTGACCTGTCCATGACTTATCAAGAATATCCATGACAAAATCTTAGCTTTAGTTATACTGCTATTTTTACACCGTGCTTTTTAATCAGTAGGTCTCAAAGCCCTTTACAAAAGACATCAATAGCATTATCCCATATTACAGATTGGGAAACTGAAGCACAGAGATGCTACCTGACTTGTTCAACATATAGCAGGCTAGTGGAGTAGAAACCAAGGCTTCCCAAGTCCTAGGCTGGTGCACTATTCACTAGGCAATATTGCCTTCCTAGAGCTCTGCTTCTTCAGATACTAAAAATGCAGGACCTTAATGGTTTTACTATAGAAGAGCTCTCCATGGTGACAGTTGTAGTAGCAAGTCTCTTACGTGTCTTATGACCCAGCAACACAAAAGACTATTAAAGACTACAGGTTTGTTTGCAACTGAACTGCTTAACTTTAAAAAATAAAAAAGACGTCTCATTTATTTTCTCTTCCTATTGATCTTCTACATCTAATAAAATAACCCACATACGCAGAGTTCAGCAGCAACATGAGTGCATTAATGTTATTGAATTTGCAGACAAACACACGTAAAACTAATCAATAAAAATGAGGTTTAAAAAAAAAGAAAATCAACTGCAGGATTTAGTTGCTGGTGAATCCTGCCAACAAGCAGTTTTTTGCAGTTAGTAAGGGAGATTTAAGCAGCTGATGTATATGCAAACTACTGTAGGCACAGTCATCAGTCTCCTGGTCAGTTACTGAAGATCAGGCATCACAAACTTCAGTGATCAGTGCAATAGCTGCAGGCTGCACCTTACAGTAGCAGTTTCATTTAACTGCTATGGTTAAACTAGCCTATGACCCAGAAGCTGTGGAAACTATTTCATGGGTTGTGGATGGGCGAGTGGAATCAAATTTGACAAGCAACTTCCAAGTGAAGGCCTTGAGCACATTGCCCGGCAGGTTGAAGGCCAGTGATATGGTCATCAGCTCTGGGTAACAGGCACACACTCAGGAACCTCAAGCGTGGCACCTTTCCACCCATCAACCGGGTGAACTCCCAAGTCTCAGGTGTCACAGAAGGGGCTCTCCCTTTCCTGCAAACTTGGTGCTGCGTCCCTTCCCATTCCATTTTCCAACCGCGATTTAAGGGACGGGCCAAACAACTTGGATACCATGGGTGGGGAGTGCTCAGCACTGGCCTAGCTCTGCTCCTGTTGAAATCAACATGAGTCTTCACATAGTGGAAGGAAAGCTAGGGCAATAGTGAGCACTTTTGGCAATCCCAACCTCACTGGAACAGGTTTATTTGCTCAGACAACTCTTCAAGCCCAAACACTGGCTAATGTTTCTGCCTGTAGCCATGCACCCTTAGGCTCAGACTGCAAGCTAAGGGGGACCCTGATTCTCAGTGCACGGACAAGAGCCTTCCAAAAATAACCCAAGAGGATACAGAAAGTGGTGCCAATTCATAGGTGATCCTAGGGTTGCCAGGTGTCCAGTTTTCAACCGGAAAGCCTAGTCGAAAAGGGACCCTAGAGGCTCCGGGCAGCACTGCTGACTGGGCTATTAAAAGTCCGGACAGTAGCGCAGTGGGGCTAAGGGAGGCTCCCTGCCTGCTGTGGCTCCACGCGGCTCCTGAAAGCAGCGGCATGTCCCCCCTCTGGCTCCTACAGCTCCAACTAGCCAGGAACCATGGCCAATGGGAGCTGCGGGGGGTGGCGTCTGTGGATGGGGCAGTGCGCAGAGTCACCTGGCCATGCCTCCACGTAGGAGTCAGAGAGGGGGCACGCTGCTGCCTCCGAGAACTGCTTGAGGCAAGCGCTGCCCGGAGTCTGCACCCCTGACCCCCTCCCCTGTTGTGATCCATCTCCCACCCTCTGAAACTCTCGACCCCAAACCAGAGCACCCTCCTGCACCCCAAACCCACCATCCCAGCCCCACCCTAGAGCCCTCACTCCCAGCCAGAGCCCTCAGCCCCCACTGCACCCTCCTGAGCCAGCCCAGTGAAAATAAGTGAGTGAGGGAGGGTGGGGAGAGCCAGCGACAGAGGGAGGGGGTATGGAGTGAGTGGGGGCGGGGCCTCAGAGGAGGGGCAGGGGGCAGGGCAAAGGTGTTCGGTTTTGTGTAAGTAGAAAGCTGACACCCTGATTCAGCACTGAACCAATGCCCAGCATGCTAGCAGAGGTTGTGTTGCTGCAGGAGCTATCTTCTGGATGAGTAGGTTTGAGACGATGCCTGTCAGAATGTGCCTTTTTATGGCTGTCTAACAAGCGACTGAGAGCCGGCCATTTTGCTGAAGCAAAAACAAAAGGCCTCATCTGCAGCAAAGGTACAGCTGCATGAAACTGGGTGGTTTCAGTCTGCACCGAGTTTGTTGAATCATCTCTGTCTTTTTCTGGTTTCGATTCCTGCCCCCTGCATTTGTGTTCAAATTAACCCAAAAACTCCAGGCAAGAATAACTCTGTAGAGGAGCTTGAGGAAAGTTCCCCATGAAGGCAGAGCACACTGGAAGGATATCTGCACTTTGAGCTGGAGAGGTCATTTCAACTCAGGTACACATAAACTTGCTAGCTTTGATCAATGCACTAAAAACAGAAGTGCAGCTGCAGTGTTACAGGTGGCAGCCTAGGCTAGTATGACCCCACACCCGAGGTACTTCCTCGGGCTATTTGTTAGGATATAGGTATTCAGGCCTGTCTGCAAAGGCCTATACTTTAAGAATGTAGGTGTATTCTTATCACTTAGCTAGTTATAGAGATACAAAACAAAAATCAAAACCAGTCTGCCTGTTTATAGGCCTTCTCTCACTATGATAGTCTAAGCCTTGTTCTTAGGCCAAGGCCTTTGGCTAAACAGCAGGGACAGCCATAAGCCTGGAAGCGTATGGTCACATCCTCACCAGTCACATTGAAATAAGGCAGTTTTGGGCTGTTAAAAAGGTGATCCAATCTATCACCTCCAGAGAAAGGGAAGAGCCTAGAAGATTTAAAGAAAATGTAGTTTGATAGCATCCTGTCTGGCAAAAACTCACTTATCAATAGCTGGGGTGTGAAATCCTTATTTCTTTGTTCTATCATTGTAGTCTCCATTTCCTTATTGTTTGCCTGTATAATCTGTCTGGTTCTGTGACAGTTTCTGTCTGCTGTATAATTAATTTTGTTGGGTGTAAACCAATTAAGGTGATGAGATATAATTGGTTAGATAACCATGTTACAATATGTTAGGATTGGTTAGTTACATTTCTGTAAAATGATTGGTTACGGTCTAGCTAAGCAGAACTCCAGTTTTACTATACAGTCTGCAGTCAATCAGGAAGTACAAGGGAGCGGTGGGAAATTGGAATCATGTTTTGCTAAGACCCCTGCAGGGACACAGGCGAGGCTCTGTGGTGTCAGAGCTGGGAAGGGGGACGCTGAGGAAGGAAACTGGAATCATTGCTTGCTGGAAGTTCACCCCAATAAACATCTAATTGTTTGCACCTTTGGACTTCGGGTATTGTTGCTCTCTGTTCATGTGAGAAGGGCCAGGGAAGTGAGAGGGTGAAGGAATAAGCCTCCTAACACTATTACCCTCCCAGCCGCTGTGGCTACACTGCTGTTTTTAGTGCTCTGACTCAGACTTTAAGGCCAGAAGGGACAATCTTGATGATCTAGTCTGACCTCTTGCCTGCAAAGAACCTCATCCACCGACTCCTGTAACAGACCCATAACCCCTGTCTGAGTTACTGAAATCCTCAAACCGTGATTTAAAGACTTCAAGTTACAGAGAATTCCCCATTTACACTAGTTTAAACTAGTAAGTGACCTGGGCCCCATGCTGCAGGGAAAGTGAAAACCCCCCCAGGGTCTCTGCCAATCTGACCCGGGGGAAATTCCTTCCCAGCCCCACATACAGGGCCGGCTCTAGACCCCAGCACGCCAAGCGCGCGCTTGGGACGGCATGCCGCAGGGGGCGCTCTGCCTGTCGCCGGGAGGGCGGCAGACGGCTCCGGTTGACCTCCCACAGGCGTGCCTGCGGAGGGTCTGCTGGTCCCGCGGCTCCGGTGGACCTCCCGCAGGCATGCCTGCGGATGCTCCACCGGAGCCATGGGAGCAGCGGACCCTCTGCAGGCACGTCTGCAGGAGGTCCACTGGAGCCGCGGGACCAGCGACCGCCAGAGCGCCCCCCGCAGCGTGCTTGGGGCGGTGAAATTACTAGAGCCGCGCCTGCCCACATATAGTGATCAGTTAGACCCTGATCATGTGGGAAAGACCCACCAAGCAGACACCTGGGGAAGAATTCTCTGTAGTAACTTGGTGCCCTCCCCACCTAGTGTCCCATCTCCAGCTGTTGGAGATATTGGCTAATAGCAGTCAGGGATGGGCCATATGCTATTGTCAGCAACTGCATCATATTGTCCCCTCCATAAACTTACCAAGCTCAGTCTTGAAACAAATTAGGTTTTTTGACTTTATTATTCCCCCTAGGAAGGCTGTTCCAGACCCTCATTCCTCTGATGGTTAGAAACCTTCATTTAATTTCAAGCGTAAGCTTCTGGATAGCCAGTTTATATCCATTTGTTCTTGTGCCAACATTGGCCCTTAACTTAAATAACTCCACTCCTTCCTTGGTGTTTATCCCTCTGATGTATTCATGGAAAGCAAGCATCTCTCTCCTCAGCCTTCATTTGTTAGGCTAAAACAAGCCAAGCTCCTTAAGTCTTCTTTGTAAGGTAGGTTTCCCATTCCTCTGATCATCCTAGTAGCGCTTCTCTGCTCCTGTTCCAGTTTAAATTCATCTTTCTTAAACATGGGAGACCAGAACTGCACACAGCATTCCAGATGAGACTGATCTTTGAGGAACTCCACTTTACCCTGACAGTTCACCTTTCAATATGACCCATTGCAGTCTTGCCTTTAACCAGTTCTTTACCCACCTTTTCGATCTCCTATTAATCTCCAATCTTCTCCAATTTAACTAATAATTTCCCATGTGCAACTATATCAAATGATTTACTGAAATCCAGATAGATTAGATCTACTGCATTTCTTTTGTCAGTTATCTTCGCAAAGAAAGATCACATTAGCCTGGCACAATCTACCTTTTGTAAAACCATGCTGTATTTTATCCCAGGTACAGGTATTTTATTTACCTATATGACTTTAATTACTCTCTCATAAAACCTTGCATATAATTGAGGTCAAACTAACAGGCCTGTAGTTTCCTGTATCACTTTTCTTCACCTTTCTTAAATATAGGTACTATATTTGCAATTCTTCATCATAGGCTACAACCCCCAAGTTTATAGGTTCATAAAAAATCCTTGCTATGAGGCTTGCAATTTCATGTTCCAATCCCATTAAGCTGTTTGAGTTTGGTTTCCACCTCTGATGTGGTAATTTCTACTTCCATATTCCCATTTCTATTAACCATCCTGCCACTGCCCCTAAGTTCCTCACTATGCCTATTAAAAACTGAGGTAAAATATTTGTTAAAGTGTTGGGTCAGGCCTAGATTATCTTTAATCTCAACCCCATCCTCAGTGCTTAGTGATCCCACTTCTTTTCATGTTTTCTTTTTATTTATATGGCTGAAGAACCTTTTACTATTGTTTTTAATCTCCTTTGCAAGTTCCAACTCTGCTTGGCTTTTGGAAGTTCTCACTTTTTCTGTACACTTTCTGAACTGAAAGAGGTAGCTTTCTTTGCTGATCCATTCCTGGTAGGCTCTCTGCTTTCTTATAATAACCTCTTTGAGATGCTTGTTCGTCCAGGTTGGGCTGCAACCCTTCCCTATGAATTTTTTGACTTTGCTTGGGATGTCGGGTTCAGGTATTTTTTGTAACTTTGATTTAAAGTAATTCCAAGCCTCCCACACATTCAGATCCTTAGCATTTGTCCTCCAATCTATATCTGGGAAGTTAAAGTCTCCCATAATCACTCAATTCCTGGTAATGTTTGTTTAATTAAAATATTAAATAGGTCTCTATCCATATCCAAATCGGATCCTGGGGGTCTGTAGCAGATCCCAATCACTATTTCTGTGCAGCCTCTGTTACCATTCTTCCCCAAACTGAATTTTACCCAAATAGATTCCATTGTATCCATTCCATCATTTCTCTAGTCCACCGTGCCATTAATACACAGTGCTACTCCACCACCCTTACCTTTACTTCTGTCCTTCCTAATCAGCACATACCCTTCAAACCCATGCTTGAGTCATGACTACTATTCCACCAAGTTTCTGTTATCCCTATAATATCAGGTTTCACTTCCTGCACCAATAGTTCTAAGTTCTAGTTCCTCCGTTTTGTTACCCAGGCTATTTGCACTGGTGAACAGATATCTTCATTCTTTCTGCTTGGCCTTACCCATATTCCTCACCTGATTAGGTACAGTCATTTTACTGCGAGTATCACCTACCTGACCATTCTTGTCAAGTGATTTGAGACTTTTCTTCTACCTCTGTTGTTCCTTTCGCCATTATTGTATCCCTTCTCACTTGATTTTCCTCCTGCTCAGTATTAGAATCATGCACAGGGATTACATGAGCATCTTCCAACCATCTCCCCTAAATTCTTTGTTTAAAGCTCTTTTAATTAGCTGTACCAGCCTTCATCACGAGAGCAGCCCTCTGTCTGTGAATACCTCCCAGTGGTCGAACATTCCAAGGCTCTCCTTGTAGCACCACTGCCCGTGCCATCTGATGATGATCATAATCTTGCCTTGCCTTTGTTCTCCTCTTCTAGGGGCAGGTAGAATTCCACTGAAGATCACCTGAACCTTCATTTCTTTAAGCATCTTCTTCAGCCTGGCATAGTTTCCCTTGATATGTCCCAGCGAGAATTTAGCAGTATCTTTGTTCCCACATGAAGGCCAATCAGTCGATCCTTTCCTGCTCCCATTAGGTTCCTCTTCAGTCTCAGGTCCACATCCAATATGTTAACTCCTGGCAGACAGCACACCTTTCTGTTCTCCAGATCAGATCTGGGTTACAAGCCTGACTGTTCTCAATAGGGAGTCCCCAGTCACATAGACCTGCCTCTTCCTGGTGTTGGTGTGATTCTCCAGCCTTCCCTCTTCTCTTCTTTCTGGCTGCAAGTTGTCTTGTCTTCTGTTCTCACTTGCAATCCTCTGAAAGTCATCCTCTATCTGCCTAGGGCTCCAAACTCCAGCTATCTCCATTGTCTCTTCCCCTCTTCTAGTAGGGCTAGGTAACCAGTCTGTTCTTCTGCCTAGTTATCATAGTCACTTGCTTCCATGGCCACTTTCTTCATCCAGCAGTCTACCCTCACCATGCCTTATGCGGCATGCATCTTCAAGTCTTGAGTTTTCCCTTCAGCCTTCCTCTATCATCCATTCAAATCCCCTTCTAAACTCAACGATAGTTTCTGGCTGCAGCTGATTTTATCTTCCATCAGTTCTATCAGATGGCACTTCAAAGCACTTTCAGGTCCCCTCTCCAGAATAACATACATCCCACATCTTCCACATGCAATCATCTTCATTGTCTCTACCATTCTTCGGCTCACTACCACAGCTGCCTCTGTAGTTGTCATAGTCTTCCCTCCTTAACTCCTGTTTAAGAGCCCTGCCTATTCAGCACTCCCAAGCTCCCCTTATGAATGCCCAGTCCAACTCCTCTGTTTTCTGCTATTGCTGGCTTCAGTGCGCTGCTTGATCAAAGCTAGCACACGTAAGTTGTATATACCTCGATAGTATTCATCACCATGTATTTTTGACAGGTTTCCATGCCCCATTTTGGGCTTATGTCCCACCCTCCATTCCCATTTCCATTGGTGTCGAGGTTTGGTGCCATTGACCATTTTGAAAAAAAAAATTAATTATTTTTTATGTTTGAATAGGGGGAATGTTGCATGTTTGTGCTTTGATACATTTGGTTAATTGTTTAGAGAAAAAGGTTAAAAGAATAGAAAGAGGGCTTAAAGGAGGTGGGTTTTTTAAAAAAAGTTTAGAGGAAAAAAGGAAAGAAAGGTTATTAAACAGAAGAAAGATTGTTTGGTTAGGTTTAGTAAGGACAGATGATTTTAAAGGACTAGTTCGACATGTTATTAAAGAATAAAAATGTTTTGAGATAAATTAAAAAAGTGTATTAAATATAAAGTTAGGTTAAAAAAGAGCACATGGCAGAAAAAAAGGGAATTTTATAAAGTTGAGACTGTTTAGTAAGCACATGGTAGAAACTATAAAGGTTGGTTAATAAAGACGCATTTAAAATATTAAATACAAGGGCAAGTTAAGAAAAGATCTTGAGGCAGCAAATCCAATTTCTTGCAGGAAGCCAGTGAGGTGCTAAAGGGAGCACAGCCCAAGAGCAGTCACTGCCAGAGCTGTCCCTACAGTACGGCCAATCAGGGGACCAGCGTGATTGGCTGGTGCATGTGGGGGGTGCGTGAACCTTTGGCTTGGGGAGGCTAACGCCAAACCCCGCCCCTTCTGCATGTCCCAGAACCCAGAGCCCCCCACCACAGCCACCGGCCCCCGCCCCAGGCTGGCTAGTGCCCAGCCTTCCCCACCCCCAGCCCCTGAGTGCCAGGAGAGAGAGCGGCATGGCTCCAGCCCCCTGGAGTCCAGCGGCACTGCTGAAGCAGGGCCCTGGGGGGGTGGAGTGTGGCCAGGGCCATGCCTGGCTGTTTGGGGAGGCACTTAAACCTCTTGTCAACTGTCTGTAATTGACCATCTTGATCATCACTACAAAAGTTTTCTTTTCCTACTGGTAACAGGTCATCTTAATTAATTAGCCTCTTAGAGCTGGTATGGCATCTTCTCTGTGTGTATGTGTACACACACACACACACACACACACACACACCTTACATGTTCCATTCTATGCATCTGATGAAGTGAGCTGCAGTCCACGAAAGCTTATGCTCAAATAAATGTGTTAGTCTCTAAGGTGCCACAGGTACTCCTGTGCTTTTTCCGGATACAGACTAACACGGCTGCTACTCTGAAACAAGTGACCTACATGACTCGGTGGGAGTTTTGTGGATCACAGTGGAACCAAAACTGGGACTTGGTGTCTAAGCACTTTTGTGGGGCCCACACTTAAATTGCAATGACATCAGGGGGACTAAAGCACGCGGACACGGTGGGGCACTCTGTTAAACAGAATGCACTGAAACTCGTGCTATAATGCCTTCCTCAACTAGGGCCTAGTTCAGCCTCGAACTAGTGGGCTTCAGGCAGGGCTCGCTGCATGGATTCTCTGGCCTGTATTATTATAATAATTCCTAGCTCCATCTAACCAGGCTGCCTGAGAACAGCCCCCAGCCCATGTCCTGTCCAGAGCAGGTAGAGCGCGGCTCTTATTGCAGCTCAGCTACAGCTTCTGGCCTGGCCAGGAGGTGGGGTCTCAGAGGGAAGAGCAGAGCAGGGCAGGGCCTCTGGGGCCTGGGCCTTGTGGCAAGGGGGGGCTGCTCCACACTAGGACGAGGCTGGCACGGCAAGCAGGGTTGAGGGGGCCCCTTAACCCTGTCAGCTCTCCTGCCGTGAAGTGCAGCTCCTGCTGATGCCACTCTGGGCCTGCCTGAGGCTTGCCGTTGGGGGGGCAGTGTGGCCACCTGCCCCCCAAACTATGTCTACGTGAAAAAGTGGGCAGGCAGTGCCCCTATGGCTGCCCCAGGTTCCGGCACCCCTGCAAACTCTGAACAGCACCTGGACGGCTGCAGCACAGTTTACCCAGCTGAGATATCCCAGAGCCTGTCTCCCTCCCATTTGTATACTTGAAACCTTCCCACAAATAACCCCTCTCAACCAGCTGGCTTGAGATAAAGAAATCAGTCTTTGGAAATAGTTATTTAATGTAGCTCTAATTCGCTCTCCTTTGAAATATTGAAAAGCCAAAGGGGAATAGCTTCCCTACCACAGGCTCTTGGCTGATCTGTGGCATCAGAGGGGGAGGGGGGTAGAACAGAGGACTGCAGCAAGAGGTCAGGCTAAAGAATGCCGAGGTCACAGCCCTTGCTCCCAGCCACAGACTGGAAAGAAGAATTCAGTGGTTGCATGACAAAGCTAGCTGAAAAAGAATCACCCAAACAGGCCTCACGCTGCAGGACGTTCATGGGCAGATAATGCTTAGAGCATGTCCTCCAAAAGGAAGTTCTTCTAAGCAATTTCAGGTCTCTAAAGGAAGGGACCGTGCCCTAGACCAGGGGATGACATTTTCATAGCAAGGACCACATCTTAAAGAGAGAATGTCCTGTGTCTCCCTTATCCGTTGTCATCACTAGGACCTAGTTCCCTTCTATTTGAGGTAGCCTGGCCCTGTTTCCCTCCTGTTTACTGTTGCACAATACCCTTGTCTGATAGCAGTAATTAACAACATGGAAAAGTGATGTAAGGAGGTATTTTAGCTTCCGTTAATGCAATTTAGCGCTGGAAACAAGGAAGGAACCATGTGGCAGCCAGCTCTCCACAGACCACCACCAAGTGTCCTGCAGACCATAGTTTGAGAACTGCTGTGATAGACTGATTGCTCTTCTTTCCTAAGACACATGCTTTCTAGTTAATGACATTCTGTGGAATAAGATCCACCCTGCAATTTCAGCTGGATACAGTCCCCTTTGTTTCCTTTCCTAACAGTGGACTATTTGCTGCCATGCTGGGCCCCAGAGGCTGCCTTTCAGAAGTACATGAAGTGGCTTCCCCTTCCTAGAAAGGCCACTGTTTGCACAGAGTAGTGATTCTTGGGTAAATAGTTTTCAGTGTGCATTGGGTTTCTTTAAGGCAGTGGTCCCCAACCTTTCCGGGTGGTGGGCACCAGATGACGAGCCACCGAGGACCATGGCCGGCGGACAAGCATCCGCCAAAATGCCACTGAAATAGCATCATTAAGAGGTGTCGCCGCCGAAAATCAGCAGCATTTCGGCGGCAGCGGCACCTCTTGGTGATGCCGCTTTTTGGCAGCATTTCAGCGGATGCTTGTCCGCCGGCCAGTATGCAGGCGCACATAGATGCCCTGGCGGGCGCCATTGTGCCCGAAAGCACTGCGTTGGGGACCACTGCTTTAGGACAAGTGGCACTATAGAAATCCAAGATTACTACTTCCCAAACTATAAAGCCATCCCATTCCAGTACCAGGGAGCTCTAGCCTAAAGCCAATGGGTCAAATTCATCCCAGATGCAACTCCACTGACTTCAACAGAGTAACACTAAGGATAAGCCACCTTGGAGCCACTTTTACAGGCTCTGAGCCTTGGTTTACACTACAAGCTTATGTTTGTTGTGGCAAAGTACCTTCTTCTCCTCAGCAGGCTCAGGGTATGTCTACACTACGGGATTATTCCGATTTTACAGAAACCGATTTTTGGAAACAGATTGTATAAAGTCGAGGGCACACGGCCACACTAAGCACATTAATTCGGCAGCGTGCATCCATGTACCGAGGCTACCATCAACTTCCGGAGCATTGCACTGTGGGTATCTATCCCATAGTTCCCGCAGTCTCCCCTGCCCATTGGAATTCTGGGTTGAGATCCCAATGCCTGATGGGGCCAAAAATTTGTCACGGGTAGTTATGGGTAAATGTCGTCACTCAATCCTCCCTCCGTGAAAGCATCGGCAGACAATCATTTCGCGCCCTTTTCCCTGGATTGCCCGGGCAGACGCCATAGCACGGCAACCATGGAGCCCATTCAGCCTTTTTTCACTGTCACCATATGTCTACTGGATGCTGCTGACAGACGCAGTACTGCAGTGCTACACAGCAGCATCCCCTTGCCTTTTGCAAAGTTAGCAAAGTTAGCAAATTCGGTTACCAGTCATACTGTACCGTCTGCTGCTGTCATGAGTGCTCCTGGCCGGCCTCAGTGAGGTCGGTTGGGGGTGCCTGGACAAAAATGGGAATGACTCCCCAGGTCATTCTCTTTAAGTTTTGTCTAATGGAGAGTCAGTCCTGCCTAGAACAAGAAAGGCAAACGGCTGCTCCGGGTTAGAGCCCCAGACATCCCGCAGAAATGATGAGCTGCATGCCATTCTAGGGGGTGCCTCTGCAACAACAACACCCGTTGCTTCCCACCTCCCCCACCCCTCCTGGGCTACCATGGCAGTTATCCCCCCATTTGTGTGATGAAGTAATAAAGAATGCATGAATAAGAAACAACACTGACTTTATTGCCTCTGCAAGCAGAGATCAAAGGGGGGAGGGCAGTTGGCTGACAGCAAAGTAGAGTGAACCACCATTCTGCACTTACTCAGCCTATAGCTGAAAATGGGAATCTGTGACAAGCACTAGGATAGAAGCACAGGCAGGACTGAATCTCCATTGTGTGGGCCTTTGGTTGACACTAGTAAAATACAAAATGTCCCAGGATATGTATGTTGGGGGACAGTTCTAAACGGCAGCTTAATTTTTTTTATTTGCAGCAAAATGTAGAGGTCTAAGTATCTGACTGTGAGCCCTGATAGCAAGGGGTGGGCGCGACCGCGTGGTGCTGCTGACTGGGAGAGCAGCCTGAGGCAGAAGCCTCCAGCTGGCATCATATTCCAGGGAGGACTGAATCTCCATTAGACAAAACTTAAAGAAGAGAATGACCTGGAGTCATTCCCATTTTTGCCCAGGCGCCCCCGGCCAACCTCACCGAGGCCAGCCAGGAGCACCCACAGAACGACGATGACAGATACCAGTCATACTGTACCGTCTGCCATCCGCAAAGGAAGGGAAGGGGATGCTGCTGTGTAGTGCTGCAGCACCGTGTCTGCCAGCAGCATCCAATAGATATATGGTGACATTGAAAAAAGGCGAGAAACTATTTTTTTCCCTGTGCTTTCACGGGATAGAACAGATTCATCTCCTCATACAGAGATCAGATTCAGTATCTCCTGTACAGTCCATGCTGGAGCTCTTTTTTGATTCTGGGACTGCATGGTCACCTGTGCTGATCGGTGCTCCACGCTGGGCAAACAGGAAATGAAATTCAGAAGTTTGCGAAGCTTTTCCTGTCTACCTGGCCAGTGCATCTGAGTTCAGATTGCTGTCCAGAGCGGTCACAATGGTGCACTGTGGGATAGCTCCCGGAGGCCAATACCGTCGAATTGCAGCCACACTACCCTTAATTCGAAATGGCAATACCGATTTCAGCGCTACTCCCCTCGTTGGGGAGGAGCACAGATATCGATATTAAGAGCCCTTTATATCGAAGTAAAGGGCTTCGTTGTGTGGACGGGTGCAGGGTTAATTCGGTTTAACGCTGCTAAATTTGAGATAAAGTCGTAGTGTAGACCAGGCCCAAGTCCTTTTTAGCCTTGGAGACACAGGCTTGGGCAAGGCAAATCCTTACCGGTAGCACAGGGTCCGGCTATTCCTTTCCCCAGTCCGCTCCTTGTGTTTGTTTTCCTTCCCTTCTGAGGAGGGAGTGCAGCCTTCCTTCCTGGGAGAGTTCGGTGTCTTGCTGCACCCAGCCTACTGGCAGCTTCCCTGCTTCTCTCACTCTCTCACCCCCCCTCCTTCCACGCAGGGGCGGGTTTAAAAAGGTCTCAAGCAGTTGGAGTCAGCTGAACCTAATTAGTTCCCTGGTAACCCCTTTTCCAGTTGAACCTTAATTCCCCATGGTTCTCTCTCCTCAGTGGATTGGGAGAGGCCTTTTAACCCCCTGGGATTAATTACTACCCCCCTCCTCCTCTTTGTAGCTGTTTGTCCTGGGTTTACCACACTGTATAACCACATCTCAGGGGTTTGGACAAGCAATGCAGTTATATCGACCTATCTTCCAGTGTAGAGAGCACTATGTTAACAGAGGGCTACTCCCATCGACATAGCTACCTCCACTGGTGAGAGAAGCTCCCTTGACTCTCACGGATCTACACTTTAATGTCCACTCTGCTAGAGAATCTGCCTACCATAGCTCTGCCAGAGGGCGATACCTTGGCCACGCAGTCGGTACAAGGGGAGCTATCTTTGTTTAACTCTGCTCAGAGGACTCTTACACACTAGAGCACGTTAAAAATGGGCAGCCATTTTTCTGGTTGTTTCCACTGCAGTTTCAGATACACGCAGATAAGCTCATGCTTTCTCAAAGTGCTGCTTCCCCTTTCTCCTGTGTTAGAGTTACGCTTCTGCCTTTCTGATGCTGGGCTGTTAGTCTGCAAGTTGCATCTCAAAAGACCACCATTGCACAGTGTCGCTGGAACTATGGGAAGTGAGAAGCCACAGCTGGGGCACACTGAACGTATGGCTTCAGCACTTAGTGAATAAGGTGAAAACTAAGGCAAAGACAGGCTGGGCATTTCCTTGAGGTTTAGAAAACCCTCTTTAGAGAGCCAACCTTGGTGCAGCTAATCCTGCTCTTCCTCCTGCAGTGTCCAGACCCTCTCCGGAACCCAAGTGGTCCATTTTGCCTGCTCATCCATCTGGCTCCAAGGAGTTCTGGTATCTCTCTCTGCAGCGGCATTTGTTACAAACTCACCACCGTGGTATCAGAGCACTAAACTGGGCTTATACATCACTAGTACTCCGGAATGAGCCATTTCATTAAAGAACCCCACAGAATAAATGACACTGACTAGGTCCCTCAAATGCCACTTTTTGGGGACACCTAAAAGAAGTGATCAACACACCCAACTGGAAGGAGACCCCTCTAGGGATGCCTTCCCTGATGGAAGGCTGATCAACAGGTTCTTACAGATACCTGTACACTCCCATTGACTTCACTGGGAGCAGGATTTGGCACTAAATCTCTGTGCTAAATCGGCCCAGAGCAGCTGGCTGCCTGTTGGAGGATCCCTCCCAAAGCAAGTCTTGATCCATTTCCTAGCCCCTGGTGATAGCATTAGATCCCATAATCCTCATGTGTGCAAAACTCCCATTGACCTGCAGCTGCTTCATTCTCATCCTTCCCACATTCCATTATTATATTATTAACCTGGTTTATTTCAGTGGTGTCTACGGCCCAATCAAGGCCAGGGCACCATTGTCCTAGGCACTGCACAAACCAGGCCTGAAGAGTTCACAGTCTCCATAGATGGGGAAGGCAAAGGGGTGGACAGACACGCAATGACATAGCCTAGCACATGCCATTCAATGACAATGTGTGACAGGGAGATTTGCCAGCAGGAGGGATGTGCGCTCACTCCCATCCTTCCAATGCCAGGCCCCTGGAGGAAATCCCTTTCACCTGATAGAAGCAAACGTAATGTTAACCCAGCGTCCCCTAGGCACCAGACCCTCTTCCCCAGACTATTTTTTTAAAAGGTTAAAAACAAGAACAATTCCATGAAGTAAGACACTGACTCACCTCTTACCAATTCAGCCTGGAGGGCAGCGGCCTGGGGTGATTCTTTTAGATGGAAAAGAGTCCCAGGAGACTCTTTAAAAGAGCTCTCAGCTGTATGGGGGGGAGGAGGGGATGGCACCAGACCTTAGAGGACTGTGAAGCTTGTACATGCAAGCCCCTGTTGAAGCTTCTGTTAACAGAGCCCAGCCCACACACTGTCAAGGTGCAACTACGTGAGAGCATACGCACGAGAGGTTCCCTTTCACTGAATCACTTCCTCTGCTAATGATTGCCAGATATCCTCTGAAGCAGGGAGAGGATGCAGGGGGTTGAGCTGTTGAGGTCACACTCTTCTTTGTAAATCTTCTTCCCTTTCGGCTGGTTCTGTGCATGCTACACGGGAGCTGTGTCTGTGGGAACCCAGTACAGAGCTCAGAGCCTTCAGCACCTGGCAGGATCTCACTCTCCGTGGTGCAAAGTAAACAATATGCACATTCCAGCTGTCTGAACAATCACTCTGTAAAGTAGACTTTAAAGTGGATCCAGTGGCTAGAGTGTACTTGGGCTTTCAGAAAGCCTTTGACAAGTGAGGTCCCTCACCAAAGGCTCTTATGCAAAGTAAGTTGTCACGGGATAAGAGGGAAGGTCCTCTCATCATGGACCAGTAACTGGTTAAAAGATAGAAAACAAAGGGTAGGAAAAAATGGTTAGTTTTCACAATGGAGAAAAAAAATAAATAGTGGGGTCATTCCAAGGATCTGTGCTATTCAACATATTCATAAATTATCTGGAAAAAGGGTGGTAAAATTTGCAGACACCACAAAATTACTGAAAATAGTTAAGTCCAAAGCTAACTGTGAAGAGTTACAAAGGGATCTCACTGAACTAGGTGACTGAGCAACCAAATGGCAGATGAAATTCAATGATAATTTTAAAGGGCCAGGCAGCACAACGGCTAAGGCGGGCTAATGGCTAAGACTGCTTCCCTCCTGCTTTGCTTCCAGAAGCGGCTGACACATCCCTGCAGCCCCTGAGGAAGGGTGTGTCTCCACGCACTACCCCTGCCCTGAGCTGCGGCCAATGGGAGCTGTGGGGCAGTGCCTGTGGGCAGTGGCGTGTGGAGACCCCTCCAACATCCCGTCTAGGAACTGCTGCCAGAGGTGGGTGTGGGTCACTTCTGGGAGCCACCCGAGATAAGTGCTGCACCCCCTCAACCTTTCCCACACCCCAACTTCCTGTCCAAACTCAGACCCCACACACAAACTCCCGCTCAGAACCCGACTGCCACACCCTTCCTGCACCCCAGACCCCACACACGAACCCCAAACCCCAGCCCCCACACCTAAACTCCCCCCCCAGAGCCTGTCCCCCACACTCCCTCTCATACCTCAACCATCTGCCCAGCCAAACCCCGCACCCCAACTTCCTCCCAGAGCCTGTCCCCTGGACACTCTCCTGCACCCCAACCCCTTGCCCCAGCCCAGAGCCTGCACCCAAACTCCATCCCAGAGCCTGACCCCACACACACCCAAACTCTCTCCCACAGCCTTAGGCAGGTGGAGAGTGGGGTGGGACTTGAACCTGTTCTGGGCACCACCAAAAATTATACTACCCGCCACCCCTGAACACAGTCAACCTGTGGAACTCATTGCCAGGGGATGTTGTGAAGGCCAAAAGTATAACTGGGTTCAAAAAAGAATGAGATAAGTTCATGGAGGTTAGGTCCATCAATGGCTATTAGCTAGCGATACAATCCCATACTCCGAGTGTCCCTAAACTGTGAGTTGCCAGAAGCTGATACTGGACAACAGGGGATGATCACTTGATAATTGCCATGTTCTGTTCATTCCCTCTGAAGCATCTGACACTGACCATTGTTGGAAGACAGGATACGGGGCTAGATGGACCACTGGTCTTTCCCAGTATGGCCATTCTTACATAGGGGGGAAGAAATGGATTATGCCACTTTTTGCTTCTTTATTGCATATAAAATCTCCTGAGACAGGACTGTAACAAACAAAATTGTTTGTTTTTGGTCTCCATGAAGAAAATGGAAAATCAGGTCTTGTTTAGCCTAGAAGAATCTGTGGTGGCTAGAGAACTAGTGAAATATTGTATTTTGTTCATACCTATTTAGCTCCAATGTCTAATTAACACATAAGAGAAATTCAGTATCTGCCATTGTTATTTGCAATGGTGTTGTAGCTGTATTTCTCCCAGGATAGGAGAGATACAAGGTGGGCGAGGTAACTCTTGTTACTGGACCAGCTTCTGTTGGTAAAAGAGACAAGCTTTTGAGCTCCACAAAGCTCTTTTTCAGGTCCGGAAAAGGTAACCAGTGTGTCACAGCTAAATTATCGGTGGGAGAGATTGTTAAGCATAAGGGGTTATCACATGTTGCAGGAGATCATTTAAAATGAAGTGGGCAATTAACACCTCTGCAGTCAAAGGACAAACAAGGGTTAGTAGGTTACCAATGTGATGAGCCATAAAGCCAAGGTCTCTGGATGAGTTCATGATTTTTTAATATATAGCAGAGTTATGAGTTTAAGCCCCCAGGCTCATCTTTTGAAGGGTTTTTGCCATTTCCTTTGAGGACTAGGACCAAGAGGTCAGATACGGAGTGATCACTTTGTGAAAAGTTTCAGAGTAGCAGCCGTGTTAGTCTGTATCAGCAAAAACGAACGAGGAATACTTGTGGCACCTTAGAGACTAAGAAATTTATCTGAGCAAGTCGGTTTTAGCCCACAAAAGCTTATGCTCAAATAAATTTGTTTGTCTCTAAGGTGCCACAAATACTCCTCATTCTTTTTGTGAAAAGTGTTCACCCATGGCTGATAGTGTGGTTTTTGTCTTTTGTTTTTCTGTGTGAGTTCATTCAAGAGTGTAGTGATTGTCTGGTTTCACCCACCTCAGAAGCCCCAACAGCAACCATGCTCTCACCCACCTTGTCTCTCACTTTGTTAAAATTCCAGCAACCACCACCATTAATGTGAAAGAGGTCGCAACAAACTGCTGAGATAACCAGAAATTCCTCCAGCAAAACCAGATTTTATGTTACTAATAAAAACAAGCAGAGGGGGGAAAAGATACATGCACATATTTGGTGCTTATTTATACATCATAAAATGCAAACATACCCTCTGCACAAACCCAACTAAAAACAACAACAACAAAAATTGCCGTTCCTTTAAATCTCCTTTATGTTCACGTGAAAGATGTGAACGGCCCAAACTCATTCACATTGTCCAAACCCACCCAGAATTACCCAGCATGGCTGGGCAGAGAGCCAGGGATCAGGCGTTCCAATCCTCTACTCCAATGCTAGCACAAAAGCCCAGAGCCCCACTATGGAGCCGTGTGCACCTGGACAAAGCGAGTGTAACAGCTCCCACTTGGACTCAGAAGCATGGTATACCCACTATGCAGAGGTGTAGATGGCACCACAAGGGACAAGGTCCTGGGAAATCAATCCAGGCTGGACACATCCAAGAACAGAAGAGCAGTGAATGTGGTGGGGGCTCACTGGTCAAGGCAGGGACTATGGGGCAGGCTAGGGCTTTATCTTGCCTTGCTAACTCATGTTAAAATTACAATCTGTCTTGTCTACATTAGGATTTTACCTCATGTTAGCTGCCATGTATTGGCTAATGCCTTAGTGGAGAAAAGGTCTAGATGGCAGCTCCAGAGCACTGAGCTCATGAGAACTTCTCATTCAAAGCCCCATTAAAAAACCTCATCTGACATGACCCCATACTGACATGAGAGGCAGAGGAAGCTTTACTCATTTTGAAAGCAAGGTTGGCATAACCCCTAGGCTGGAGATTGTCAGTATCACAATGTAGATGATTCACTTTCAGGAAGGGCTTTTCTTTCAGTTCTTGCAAATAAATGCATGGACCCTGTTTCAAATTAAGTGCCTCCAATGAGAAGCTATTTTAACTTTAACAGGGTTAATTATTTTATGTTTATAATACCTCTCTGGTGGATCAATAAAGTGCTTAACAAACCCGGTTGCATTCTCTTCTGGTGATGTGCTAATTTAAACATCAATTAATTGTTACATAGATTTCAGGTCTGACGTGAATCTGCAACTAGTCACTGGAGCGCTGTCTTTAACTGCTGTTTGCTTAGCTGGCAGCACTGATCATTCTAGTCAATCCAAATGGGGTCTGCAATACTCCTAATTACCAAGATTTTCAAAGGTAACTGAGGAGTCTGGTTTTCTCAATTTACCTTGTTATGAAGGAGGTCCAACTAGCTGATCACAGCAGTCCCTTCTTGGCCCTGGAACTATGGAGTTTTGGGTCCCCATGCCCAACCTGAGACCAGAAAAGCTGGCCCCTTTAAGGTATCTTCAGTTGATTTCAATGGGCGTTAGAAGCCTAAATATCACTGAAGAGCTGAGCCTTGGCCTGTGTCTCCGGAAACCCCACAGAACTTCTGCTCAGATCCCAGTCAGATTCACCAGCCTAGGCCTGCCCACTGAAGTTTCCCCGAGAGCTGTGTAGTGCACTGAGTGGCTCAAAGCAGAGGGAAAAGCTGACCTCATGATGTTTACACATTGTTATTTCTCCTGCCACCTCCTCCTCCTGGCTAGAGCACTGCAATCTTGGCACACCTTTGGCTGCCTGCTGCACCCACTCATGTGTTTACAACCATGTGTAGAAAGTGTATGAGGCAGATCCAAAACATTCCCTCGAGCAGGTGATGAGCAAAAGGATTCCATTCTTAAAAATAGCAAAACATGTCGGAGCCGGTTCATTCAGCAAACCCAGGATTTCTGAAACACAGAGCATGCTGGCATCCTAGACTGGGTGCTCAGCCATATTTTCAAGGCCAGAGCCTGCTCTCAGTTACACAGTAAAAAATCCGGAGTGACTCTGCCAAAGCCTACAGAGTTATTCTGAATCCATCCCCATATGGGATTCATCGAGGAAGGATGGTCTGGCACTGGACTCCAGCTTGGATTTCAGACTCCCTGCAAGACCTGAGGCAAGTCACTTAACACCTCTGGGCCTCAGTTCTCCAGCTGTAAATGGGGATCACAATATCTTTTTCTGCCACCCTTTATCTTGTCTATTTGTAGTCCATGAGCTCTTCAGGGCAGGGACTGCCTCTCACTCTGGGTTTGTGACTGACACTGACACTGACACTGAGAGCCCTGATCTTTAGTTGGGACCTCTAGATGCTGCTGAGATATAAATAAGATTCTGCCCGTGGTGTGCTGGAAACCAGGGGTATTACACAGGGCCAGCTCTAGGTTTTTTGCCGCCCCAAGCAAAAAAAAATACCTCCAAGAGTGCAACTCCCGGAATGCTGGAATTGTGCTGCCCCAAGCCTGTGCTTGGTTTGCTGGTGGCTAGAGCTGGTCCTGGTAGTAGAGTCTCATTCTGCTATCAGCTCTGAACCTGCACCAGTGCAAGGTGGCTGAGCATGTAACCACCATTGATTTCAATGAAGTTACTCCTGATTTACAAGAAAAATCAACCCTGTGACTTTGGATTCATTCATCTTGAACCATGCAGCACTTTCCCAGGTTTTGCAGCTATACATCAAATTCCGAAGTCATTCTACTTCCCTCTCCCACCTCGGGACCCTACATCCAAACATCACAATTACATGGGTGTTTGTGCATGCGTCCACACTTTCGTGTCTCCTCCTAACCTCAGTTTACTCATCTGTACGAGTCTCGGGGGAGGTGCACTGTGAGGCTTAAATCATTAATGTTTGAAGAGCACTTTGAGAGCCACTGATGAAAGAGGATAAATAGGGGACTATTATTGTACTGTAATAACAATGTAAAGCAAATACCACCTTGATTTCTTTAGTGCCCAAAACTATTCTTGGTTTATAGATTTGTGCCTTTAATCTTCTGTTTGATCTAGGTTCTGGTAGCCTTGGCTTAATCATCTCTTCTTCCTATCTCATGAACCTCCCAAATCTTCTCTAACCCTGCACTTGCCCTTTCTCCTAGCCATTCCCTTCTCTTTTTAAAATCTAACCAGAGCCCGTCCTTTTCCCTTCCGCTTACCATTAGCCCTGCACTAACAAAGGATGCTATATTTAAATGAAAGTACACCGCTAACCCGCTATAAGGCAACCTGATATAACACAGGTTCACATACAGCGTGGTAGCAGCGGGGCTCCAGCAGCGTTTTAAAGGGTCCAGGGCTCCGGCTGCTGCGAAGAGCCCCAGATCCTTTAAATCACCTCTGGAGCCCTGCTGCTGCTACCCTGGGGCTGCGGCAGTGGGGCTAGGCTGGTGATTTAAAGGGCCCGGGTTCCCCACAGCAGCCAGAGCCCTGGACCCTTTAAAACGCCGCCGGAGCCCTGCCGCCGCTACCCCGATATAACGGCGATTCACTTATAACGCGGTAGGGATTTTTGGCTCCCCATGACTGCGTTATATCGCAGTGGCAGTGTACTGCACTGCATTCCTCTCTCCTTTAGTGGGCTTGCTCTGGCTGAGCAAACAGCTGATAAGTAATCCAGGAGAGGGAGGAGTTGACGGCCTCACAACTCATTTTCCTTCATGCACTGGGGAAACAGGTTTGTGGCACCCCAACTGGAGTGGGGTGCTCAGATCCTGCTTAAGTGTGAGCCTATGTTGCCTCCTAGTGGCTGCAACCCACAATCTATATACCTTAATATTACCACCACTCAAATAAAATCTCCTTTAGCATAAGTGCTAGGGTTTGTGCTTTGGAAGAAAAGCCTCTGAGTTCTATGTATGCTGCTGTATATGTCCCTGTTAGCTAGTGATCGGTGTCTGTTATTTGAAGCCACTGATTTAGTAAAGGAATGGACTATGGAACCAAGTTAAGCAGGTATGAACTACAAGATCAAAGGCCAAGAATAAACATTTGTGCTGGACAAACATTCCATGGGAGGGTCTATGGGACCAGAGAAAGCCCAGTCCCCATCCCATGAGAGCATAACAGATGCCACAGGAACAGTGGGCCTGTTTCTGACCTCACATCAGAGTTAGGCCATTGATTTCATTGGAGCTGCTCTGCACTTGCACCAGTGGAAGTGAAAGCAGACTCAGGCCCCCAGCATCCAAGTTTCCTTCTCTACTTAGCACAGGGGTGGGAGGGAGAGGCTGCTGGCAATTAAAACATAATTACAGTTAGCTTTTTAAAGTCCTAAGAGTCCTGGCTGTTTTGCTAAACACAGAGTCCTAAAAAGTATGATAATCTCCATGGCTTCCTGTTTGTGTGTCAGGGCCCCCACATCAGTCCAGCTTATGAAACAACATGCAAATGTCATTTATCAGGAGTTTGCTAATGTTGGAACAGCCTGTCCCGCCCTGGTTCTGCTGGGAAACATGAGCAATTTAATTATCAGCTGGAAGCACGGGCCTGAGGGAGCCATGAAGCCCAGACGACTCCACCCCCATTGTCCAAATGAGCCTTGGCTTTCTCATCCTCCCAATGCTTCTCAAATCAGCCTTGATTGTTGCTTTGGGAAGCTTATTCCAAATAAGCCACTTAAATGCTTCAAATCCTGCTTCAGCCTCCTTAGCAGAGAAGAAGGGCAAATATTGCTTCCTCTTGTACCCACTACGTTCCTGCTGACCTACTAGCAGAAGCTTGGATCTTAAAAGATCGCCATCTCCCCAACAAAGTGGAAGAGGGAGTGTGATCCAATGGTTAGAATGGGCAACAGGGGAGTCAGGACTGCTGGGTTCTATTCTTGGCCCTGTCACTGAGTCAGTGTGTGAACTTTGGCAAATCACTTAACTGCTCAGTGCCTCAGTTTACTCATCTGTACGAGTTTGGGGGGAGGTGCACTCTGAGGCTTAAATTATTAATCTCTGAAAAGCACTTTGAGAGCCACTGATGAAAGATCAGTGAATAGAGGACTATTATTGTACTGTAATAACAGTGTAAAGCAAAGACCACTTTGATTTCTTTAGTGCCCAAAACTATTCTTGGTTTATAGATTTGTGCCTTGAGTCTTCCGTTTGATCTAGACTCTGGTAGCCTTGGCTTAATCCTCTCTTCTTCCTGTCTCACGCACCTCCCAAATCTTCTCTCCCAAAGGGCCCAGAGCTGTGTGACTCTTCGCTCTCTCTCGTCCCTGCCCCATTCAAGCTGCCCCATTCAAGCTGAACCTTTCCATCAACACAAGCACTGTCCAACATTAAGCTAGTGGGATTCAGAACAATGTAGTGACTTCCAGCTGCCATCAGTTAACCAGGGGCAGCTCTACGTATTTTGCCACCCCAAGCACGGCAGTCAGGCGGCTTTCGGCAGTGCGCCTGTGGGAGGTCTGCCTGTCCCGCGCCTTCGGTGTACCCGTGGGACCGGTGGACCTCCCACAGAAATGCTGCCTAAGGCAGCCTGACTGCCGCCCTCCTGGCAACCGGCAGGCTGCCCCCCACGGCTTGCCACCCCAGGCACGCGCTTGGTGCACTGGTGCCTGGAGCCGCCCCTGCAGGGTGCAGATCGTCCCCCACCACAACCAGGGATGGGTTATTTGTTCAGACCAAACAGCTGCTGGCAGATTCAGAGTCTTGGCTATAAAAATCCCCATTGCCTAATGTTAAATGTTTGTAGCTATCAAGGGGTGTGTCAACAAACTGCATCACCAGTCACGTGCTTATTCCTTTGGAGCTCACTGCTGGGCACCTTCCCTCAGTATCTGCTGTTTTCACTTTACACATTCCCTCTGGCCCAGTAGCTTCTATGCTTGCATATTACAGAGGCGCTCAGATGATAAGGGCCATGCAAACACCTTACTTGATGGAGAATCTACACACACACACACACACACAATCTGCTTTGAAAGGCTAAAATCTGAGATCCTGACTAGGCCAGACTCCCATCAGCATGAGATAGAGCTTTGCTTGAGTAAACAACATCGCACCTGTGACACGGACTGAACCTGGGGGACCTCTGAATCTAAAAGCATAAGTCTCTGCTGCCAGAGCCAGATCTGGCTCTGCTAACTACCACTGCAGCAGGCTTATCAACTTCTCCACAGGACCCAGCCACCACTAGAAAATCACACCAAGTGGGTAGGCATTACACAGGTGGTGACCAAGGCCAACAGAATATAGCTCTTTGACAATGAAGGAAAGTCTCAGGCCTGTTGAGGCTGCACACTGCAAGCCTCATGATTGGAGTGAAATTCACACTTACAAGAAATTTGTTCCGGGGAGTGGGGGAAGAATACCTTTGCTCTCAGAGGCCTTCAGTGTACCACACCCCTCTCTATTAGGTAGGCTAATCTATTAAGTTGAAACAGCACATATGTCCACTGCCCCCCAGTTAACTGCCTCTTGTTAATTCCTCCTCAATGTCGGATTAGTTCGGTCCTAACCCTTTAGTGATTCTTGTTATGTTCCATGGCGCACATACATACAGAGAAGTTAGATAAAAACATAGAATAGTCTTACTAGTTGCAACATAACACTACTGTATTTCTTACAATTCAGAACAACAATCAAGAACCCAAAACAGAGAGAAAACAGACTGCTCCCTAGAGGGACCACGGCACAACTCATCCCACCTTTTTCCAGGATGGCTTTTTCCAAACTGGGAGCACTGCAGCAGTCAGACTCTTCTCCACAGAGTCCCCTAGCCTACAAACAGGACCAGAACCCCACCCCCTCCCACATTCTTAAAGTGATAGCTTTCTATTCCAACGCAGACCTCAATATACCATAATTCTGTAACGAGTTACATGTCTAGGTATTTCCCATTCTTCTCTGATTCAGACACTGTGGCTCCTCAGCTTAGTAACCCTGCTGCCACTCATCAGTTTTAGAGTTGGCGTGGTTGCCAAATGATGATGCTGAAGACTCGCTCCCCATCTGAGAGCTTCTGGGTAGGCTGTGCTGAGTTCAGGTCTGGGTGAGGTGAGCCATCCAGCCACCCCAGTCCAGCCCGTTCTGGAAGGTTGGTGGCTTTGTGCGTGTCCCTCTCCTTAATCCAAGACACTAAGATTTTGCACTTTCCTATGATCTCTGTGCACACGGGCAGCCTCACAGCACTGACTTTACTCTCAGGGTCCCGATTCGGCCTGCTCTGGGCTCAGTGTAAAACCTGAGACAGATTCCTTGAAGGGCCGAATCCTCATTGTTTATTTCAAAGTCCTGCTCAGGAATCTGGAACAGAGGAGTCCAGCCAAGACATTACAGGCGGCTATAACCGAGGGTGGGATACATGGGAAGCTCCTAGATGATGGAGAGCACCTCCATGCAAAACATGGGGTGTTCAGGCTCTCGAGTGGCACAGATATCTGTCTCTCCAGAGATTCCCAATGCACCCCTCACCATGCTAGCCGGACACTCCATCAGGTTGCCTTAGTGGTCACTCTCTCTCAGGGGCGGCTCTAGGTATTTTGCCACCCCAAGCACGGCAGGCAGGGGCTTGCCTGCGAGAGGTCCCCGGTCCCGCGGATTGGGTGGCAGCCTGCGGGAGGTCTGCCGAAGCCGCGGGACCAGCGGACCCTCCGCAGGCTGCCCCCGAAGGCAGCCTGCCTGCCGCCCTCGCAGCGACCGGCAGAGCCCCCCCCCTCCCGTGGCTTGCCGCCCCAGGCAGGCGCTTGGCGGGCTGGTGCCTGGAGCCGCCCCTGCGGGCTCTTCATCCCCCCCCACCCCCGAACGGGGCCGCTGCTCGATGTCACCTCGCCCTAGATCCCATTGGCTACTTCGGACCCAGCACAGCCTGAAGTTTCTTGGCCTCTAGATGTTCTTATCCCCTGGGGCTCTGCCCGTGCTCCGGCATCTGTCCCCGGTCACCCCCGCCCCCGGCACAGACCGACTGCAGCGCTCCCATGCCCGCCCCCACGCGCCCTCGCCCGCCCCGCGCTCTCCCAGGCAGCCCATGAACCCCCCACGGCCAGGCCAGAGGGGCCGGGGGCGCCTCTCCCAGGCGCGGCCACTCACCATGTCTGAGCCGGCGGCCGCGCTCTCCCGGACCCGCCGCGGCGGCCGCGGGCTGGGCTGGGCTGGGCTCGGCCGGGCTGGGCTCCGCACCGCAGGGGACGAGGCTCGGCGCGATCCCCCGCCGGAGCGCGCAGCCCCCGCCGCCGGGCTCGTCGAGCCGGAGAAGCAGCGGCTCCGACCTATGCGCCGCTGCCGAGGGCTGCACCTGAGCCGAGGGGCCAATCAGGGCGCGGGAGGCTGGACTTCACCCTCGGCCCGGAGCAGGGTGGGCCGGGGCGAACCTCGGTGCCCCGGAGCCCGGCGGCAGCTGCACAAACGGCCCGGCGGGGGCAAAAGTTGGGAGCCTGCTCCGGGGTTAGGGCCGCCAACTTCCTAACTGAGCCCCTCGGCCCTGCCCCCGCCCCAGGCTCCGCCTCCAGCCCCCCGCCCCAGGCTCCGCCTCCAGCCCCCCCGCCCCCCTGCCCCCTCGCTCACTCTCCCTGGGCCGGGCGGGGGGGGGGGGGCTCGGGACTGGGGCCGAAGGGTTGGGCGTGTGGGCGGGGACTCCGGGCTGAGCCGGGGGGGAGGTGCGGGAGGGGGCAGGGTGAGGTGCCGGGAGGTGCGGGAGGGGGGGCAGGGTGAGGTGCGGGAGATGAGGGAGGGGGGGCAGGGTGAGGTGCCGGGAGATGAGGGACGGGGCCAGGGTTAGGTGCCGGGAGGTGCGGGAGGGGGCAGGGTTAGGTGCCGGGGGGGAGGTGCGGGAGGGGGACAGGGTTAGGTGCCGGGAGGTGAGGGAGGGGGCCAGGGTTAGGTGCCGGGGGGGAGGTGCGGGAGGGGGACAGGGTTAGGTGCCGGGGGGGAGGTGCGGGAGGGGGACAGGGTTAGGTGCCGGGAGGTGCGGGAGGGGGCAGGGTTAGGTGCCGGGAGGTGCGGGAGGGGGGGCAGGGTGAGGTGCACGGACATTCGGGAGGGGGGGCAGGGTGAGGTGCCGGGAGATGCGGGAGGGGGGGCAGGGAGAGGTGCCGGGAGGTGAGGGAGGGGGCCAGGGTTAGGTGCCGGGGGGGAGGTGCGGGAGGGGGACAGGGTTAGGTGCCGGGGGGGAGGTGCGGGAGGGGGACAGGGTTAGGTGCCGGGAGGTGCGGGAGGGGGGGCAGGGTGAGGTGCTGGGAGATGCGGGAGGGGGGGCAGGGTGAGGTGCCGGGAGGTGAGGGAGGGGGCCAGGGTTAGGTGCCGGGGGGGGAGGTGCGGGAGGGGGCCAGGGTTAGGTGCCGGGGGGGAGGTGCGGGAGGGGTGCCGGGAACTGCGGGAGGGGGGGCCGGGGTAGGTGCCGGGAGGTGCGGGCCGGGGGGGCAGGGTGAGGTGCCGGGAGATGCGGGAGGGGGGGCAGGGTGAGGTGCTGGGAGGTGAGGGAGGGGGCCAGGGTTAGGTGCCGGGGGGGAGGTGCGGGAGGGGGACAGGGTTAGGTGCCGGGAGGTGCGGGAGGGGGCAGGGTTAGGTGCCGGGAGGTGCAGGAGGGGGCCAGGGTTAGGTGCCGGGGGGGAGGTGCGGGAGGGGGACAGGGTTATGTGCCGGGAGGTGCGGGAGGGGGGGCAGGGTGAGGTGCCGGGAGATGCGGGAGGGGGGGCAGGGTGAGGTGCCGGGAGATGCGGGAGGGGGGGGCAGGGTGAGGTGCCGGGAGGTGAGGGAGGGGGACAGGGTTAGGTGCCGGGGGGGAGGTGTGGGAGGGGGCCAGGGTTAGGTGCCGGGGGGGAGGTGCGGGAGGGGTGCCGGGAGGTGCGGGAGGGGGGGCAGGGTTAGGTGCCGGGAGGTGCGGGGCGGGGGGGCAGGGTGAGGTGCCGGGAGATGCGGGAGGGGGGGCCGGGTGAGGTGCCGGGAGGTGAGGGAGGGGGCCAGGGTTAGGTGCCGGGGGGGAGGTGCGGGAGGGGGACAGGGTTAGGTGCCGGGAGGTGCGGGAGGGGGCAGGGTTAGGTGCCGGGAGGTGCGGGAGGGGGGGCAGGGTGAGGTGCCGGGAGAGGCGGAAGGGGGGGCAGGGTGAGGTGCCGGGAGGTGAGGGAGGGGGCCAGGGTTAGGTGCCGGGGGGGGAGGTGCGGGAGGGGGCCAGGGTTAGGTGCCGGGGGGGAGGTGCGGGAGGGGTGCAGGGGGGGCAGGGTTAGGTGCCGGGAGGTGCGGGGCGGGGGGGCAGGTTGAGGTGCTGGGAGATGCGGGAGGGGGGGCAGGGTGAGGTGCCGGGAGGTGAGGGAGGGGGCCAGGGTTAGGTGCCGGGGGGGAGGTGCGGGAGGGGGTGCAGGGTGAGGTGCCGGGAGATGCGGGAGGGGGTCAGGGTTAGGTGTCGGGAGGTGCGGGAGGGGGCAGGGTGAGGTGCCGGGAGGTGCGGGAGGGGACCAGGGTTAGGTGCCGGGAGATGCGGGAGGGGGGGCAGGGTGAGGTGCCGGGAGGTGCGGGAGGGGATGCAGGGTGAGGTGCCGGGAGGGGGCCAGGGGGAGGTGCCGGGGGGGAGGTGCGGGAGGGGGCCAGGGGGAGGTGCCGGGGGGGAGGTGCGGGGGGGGCCAGGGTTAGGTGCGGGAGCGGGCAGGGTGCAGGCTCGGCCAGGCGGTGCTTCTCTGGGGTGGCTCCCAGAAGCGGAGGCGAGGTCCAGCAACAGCTCCTGAGCTCACAGGCGGCTGGGCAGCGCTGCCTGCTTTCCCTGGCTGCAGGCACCACCCCACAGCTTCCATTGGCCACGATTCTCCGTGCTCAGCCAATGGGAGCTGTGGAGTCAGTGCTCAGGGTGGGGACAGTGCCCAGATTCCCCCTGGTGCCATATCCGGCACCTAGGGGCCACTGCCGGCTCTGCTGGCCACTTCCAGGAGCGGCGCAGAGCCAGGGCAGGTAGGGAGCCTGCCTTAGCCCCGCTGCACCACCGGACTTTTAGAGGCCTCCAATCTCCTGGATTGGCTTCAGGCGCCTCCGGGAGATCAAGCCCAATTCTGTGAGATTCCCAGCCAAACTAGGAGGGTTGGCACCCTTACCTCCGGCTGGAGGTGTGGGCTCTGGGGTGGGGCCAGGGATGAGGGTTTTTGGGTGCAGGAGAGGGCTCAGGGCAGGGGGTTGGGGTCCTGTGGGGGGGGTGCCGCCTCCGGGAGGGAGTTTGGGTGTGGGAGGGGACTCTGGGCTGGGGCAGGGGGCTGGGGTGCAGGAGGGGGGTTGGAGTCTGGGGTCCCGGCAGCGCTTACCATTACTCCGAGGAAGCAGCCACCAGGTCCTTGCAGCCCCTAGGCACACGGAGGGCCAGGAAGGTTCCATGTGCTGCCCTCAAACCCACAGGTGCTGCCCCCCCAAACAGGGCCGGCTTTAGGCCTATTCCACCAATTCCCCCGAACCGGGCCACGCGCCTAAGAGGGCCCCGCGCCCAGTGAGAATCCCTTCCCTGGCTAGAGGCGCCTTTTTAATTTTTACTCACCTGGCGGCGCTCTGGGTCTTCGGCGGCACTTCGGCGGCGGGTCCTTCAGTGCTGCCAAAGACCTGGAGCGAGTGAAGGACCCACCGCCAAAGAGCCGCTGAAGACTCGGAGCACCGCCCGGTGAGTACAAGCCCCTCGTGTTTTTTTACATGTGTTTTTTTTTTTAGTCATCCCTGCTGGGGCCCCGTCAAAACTGTTCGAATTGGGCCCCGCATTTCCTAAAGCCGGCCCTGCCCCCAAATGGGAGCTGCGTAGCCGGCAATTGGGGCGATGGCAGCACACGTAGCTTCCTTGGCTGCCCATGCACCTAGGCGCTGCACGGACCTGGTGGCCACTTCCGGGAGCAGCACAGAGCTAGGGCAGGCAGGGAGCCTGCCTTAGCCCTGGGCCCCTGCTGCACCGCTGACCAGATTTTAATGGCCTGTTCAGCCGTGCCAGCGGAGCCACCAGCATCCCTTTTTTGACTGGGCGTTCCAGTTGTAAACCAGATGCCTGGCAACCCTATCCTGGATCAGAGCCACACGTGGAGACAGTGCTGGTGCTGCTAGGAAATTTGCCTAGTGGCGTATGGGGGTGCTGAGAGCCACTGAACCACACTGTAACCCCTTTATGTGATGGAAACCATTTCAAGCCAGGGTGTGCTCCTAGTTCCAGCACCACTGCCTGTGCCTAGGGCTTGGCATCACCTGTCAGGCCTGATTCCCCGTGACTTTGTGCCTTGAGTCACTATTTACACCTTGGAAAGGGCTGGCTCGTCCCCAGCCCACGAAGGACCCATAGTCAGGCTCAGAGTCTCTTCTCAGGCACAGCTTTATTTTCCAAATATAGGCAAATGGCATAATACAATTCCTGAGCCCACCTTGGGCTGCAGCTCCCTAGGGGTGTTCCCCTTCACCTCTCTTGGTCCCACCTGCCTCAGGGCCTTTGGCAGGGTTCTTCCTCATCCTGAGCACCAAGATGCCTTTTTGCTGAACACCACCTCCCAGGGCTTGCTGCCTTGAGGCCTTTCCCCCAAGCTGATTCCTATTGCCTCCCTTCCCAGGGGACTGAGACTTAGCCCTGCTCCTCCTTCCTTACCCAAAGCCTGGCTTTTGATGGAAAACAGCTATCTCCACCTCCCCCACATTGAATTCATGACCAGGACTGGCTGGCTACCCTGTTCCAAACCTGTATACAGCAGGTGAAATGTCACCATTGGTGTGAGCAGACCCCTGCTCAGAGGACATTTCCCATGCACTTTGCATGGATCTCAGTGGTGGCACAGGGAGCAGGGCAAGGCAACAGGAATCAGGGTCATTGTGTCTTCAAACCTGGCAAGCTCCTCTGCATTTGGACCCCACGCTTCACTTGCCACCAGGTGCCTGTCTGTCCTGTGCTGTGTGCTGGTGCCCCAATGCCTCTTTCTCCTATTCCACTGGGATACTGCATGTTGTCATGGAAGAACTCTTGCTTCGTTATGCAGCTTGATAGTACTTGGTGGTGTATTCTTACATTTTTGTGCTCCATAGAATTCAACAAAGCCTTCCCCCTGACAAACAGCCCCTTCCCGTGATAATACTCTAATGGAGCAAAGATTGGAGACTAGTTTTTAACAAAATGGACCAATCGTTACCATTTTTGCAGCATGAAAAATTGTTTGTGGAGGGATGTGCCCTCAAGAACCCTTTAGAGTTGCAAGGAGCTCATCCCCAGCCTTTGGATGGGGCCAGCTGTCTGGATAATTTAAGAGAAACAAATCTGTAAACACTGATATGTAACTTTTACTCCTTAAAAATTAGCCATAATTTGCCTCAAAACCAAAGACAGAAAATCAGAAACAATCCATGCCAGAAAGCGGAAATCCTTGCAATCCCCAGATTCTTGATACATTGACCATGGCAATGCTCAAATGCCTTATCGTGCCAATAATAATAATAGTGCTTAGCTCTTACACAGGTCTGTTTGGCCATAGATCCCTCAGAGCCTGATCTGTCAAGCAGTTGAGACCTCTCAAATCCCACTGAACTCAGTGCTCTATATAAATGGTTATTGTTACCATTCCCATTTTTCAGATCAGGAAACAGAGTCAGTGAGGACTTTGATGGGGTTGGGTCCCAAGTGACCTGGCTCAGGTCACATAGCAACTCAGGAAGAGACCCAGGAATCAAACCCAGGTCTCTAGATTTCTAGTCCTGCACCTGATCCAAACTACATCCCACCACAACTGAAAATGAGGAATTTGCCCAAGGGAGTGTCATGCTTGTTATTGCAAAGCCAATGGCTAGACATCTCGATCCTTCCACAGGAACATCACTAAGTGGGAGAGTCTGAGACCACAAGGCTGATGGCTGGCCACTGTTCAGGCTCAGGAAAGGGATAGGACTTTCCATAATTGAGGAACTCCATTCAGATAGCCAACTATGCCTCCTGTTTCCACTGCACCCAGCAGTCTCCCCTTGCAAGATGACTCATGCCTTCATTGTTGCTTTCCACTCCATTTGTACTGGCGGCAATAGGTTGCAGCAGCTTATGGCAATTCAGTGTAGCATGTTTTAGCTTCACTGATAAGGCTGATGACTTTTTTTAAACTGGATTCTGTGCTATACAGCTGCTGTTATGCCGGAGACTGAACTGTTTCCTTGGTCACAGGAGGTGAATCAGGAGTCAGCCTTGGTGTGAGAGCAGAATGAGGGCTACATCTATCTCCAGCATATCTGAGCACCTCACAGCCTTTAATGTATTCACCCTCACCACACCCAAGGCTGGCCTTAGGGAAATAGCATCCTAGGTGAATGTGTATTTTGGCACCTTCTTTGAGTGTGAACAGCAGCGTGGGGTAATTCCTGGCCCCAGAGACTGGCAGAGCTGCAGAGGGAGCCTTGACTCCCCTGGCCAGACAGCCCCTGATCACCTAGCAGGAGGAGAGAGGGTGTGCAGCTACCGCCCATGCCCGCAGGAAGGGGGAATCCAGCGGCTGGCCTGCTGGCTCTGCCGGGGCGTGCCCCACTGCCTGCTCTTCCTCACCAGGCTGGCAGCTCTGGGCGGCATCATCTTCCCCCACACACACACCTGGCCAGCACTCACTCTCACTCTGGTGGCCCAGGTCAGTTAGCTTGCAGCACTTGGACAGCACCCCCCCCCCCCGACCACGGCGCCCTGAGCAGTTGCCCACATCACCCACCATAAGAGTGGCCCTGACCACACCCCTATGAGACAGGGAAGGGCTATTATCCCCTGATGGGGAACCAAGACACAGGGAGTCTAAGTGATTTGATCAAGCTCACACAAGAAGTCTGTGGCAGAGCAGGGAATTGAACCCAGAACTCCTGTGTCCCAGTCTAGTACTCTAACCACTGTTAGGGCACTCTCCTTATGTTATGTCTCTCCCCAATATTTCCTTCTGTCGATGCTTTCTCCTTTAAATCTCTAAGGGCTTGGCTACACTTACAAATTTGCAGCGCTGCAGCAGGGTGTGAAAACACACCCTCTCCAGCGCTGCAAATTGCGGCGCTGCAAAGCGCCAGTGTGGTCAAAGCCCCAGCGCTGGGAGCGCGGCTCCCAGCGCTGTCCGTTATTCCCCACAGGGAGGTGGAATACGGACAGCGCTGGGAGAGCTCTCTCCCAGCGCTGGCGCTTTGACTACACTTAGCGCTTCAAAGCGCTGCCGCGGCAGCGCTTTGAAGTGCTAAGTGTAGCCACAGCCTAAGAAACTCTGCTCTCTGTGGAGACAGCCAGCCATTTTGTTTACAGAGGCAATGCACACACTATGCTCTGTCCTGAAGATTGTACTCTGGCCTTTATTTGCTTGGTTTCCCTTAACCTAAAATAAAAGCAGGTCAGACTGGAAGTATCTGATTGCTCACTGTGCATGAAGAAAATAAACTGTTATATATTTAATACGTGCATTACCCAAGTGTTTAATAAACCATGAAAGGCTACTAAGTTATGAGTGTCCAACTGCTCCAGCCTTTTAACTGTTCATTTCTCCCAGCATGCAGTTGGAGACTGCAGGACCTCTTACTGCATGAAAACAAACCGGCAATTTACACTGAACTAGGCACTTTGCAAGTGCCTAATTTATTGTCATCCAACGTCCCATAAATGTGAGTAAACCTCTCAAGGTTTATATCAGTTTACATAGGTGGATAAACAACTTAATGGCTCAAGTTGCTCATTAGCATAAATGTTAATACAATATTAATACTCTCGACATGTATATGGTTTTTATGAAGCTTTAATGGCTGGGAGAGAAGCTACTGATTTATGCTGCTGGGTAAACAGCACATGAAATAGTTGAGTTTTGGTGGTGGTTCATCGTCCAGGGTAAGTATGTGGCTAGCAAATGACTCGGTGTCAGCTTTCCACTAGTTCCATGTTCCAAAGTTAGGCACATTCAACATGAGGCAAATGGCCAGCCACTTGTGTCAAACGAGGGCTGCGTCTCTGGTGCAGAGTACAGTGTGACATAGGTGATTGCTGCACCAGTGCTGAGCAAGGCTTGTTCTGGTCCCGACTGGGTTCCGCTCCATTTCATTTCACCCACTGCTGGCAAGCTTTGCTGCCCACTAATGGGGAGTTTGCCTAGTACACCCAGGCCTTTCTTGCCCCTGCAGCACTGGAGCCCATAGGCACTGACTCCGTGGCTGCTCTGGGCTCAAGCACCCATGGAAAAAAAATAGTGAGTGCTCAGTACCCACCAGTCACAACTGTTCAGGGGCGCCATGGATCAGCTGTTCAGTGGGGCTGCCAGGCACCTGTTTGGCGGCTGGGGGAGGCGCTTGACGGAGGTCAGAGAGCAGTGAGTGCTGGGAGGGTGGGGACATCGGCGGAGCGAGATGGGAAGAGGTGGAGTGAGGGCAGGACTTGGAGGGAGGGGTGGAGTGAGGGTGCGGCCTCAGAGTGGAGCAAGGATGGAGCACCCCCGCAGAAAAATAAAGGTCAGAGCCTATGCTGGCATCTGTTGTATGAGCTGGTGTAGGGCTGAGCTGTGCCACTCGCTGTGTGGCGAAGGGAGGAGGAGCCTTGGCACAGGGCCGATATCCTAGCAGCATCATAGGCATGGGTGGAGCGTGGGGAGAGTTGACTCATGCAATACCTCCCATCATGGTGTATGGGGGGGAAGGCTGTGATTACGCCTTTGTGCTCCCAGTTCCATGTAGTCAGGGGCGGCGAGTTAGATGGGCCCATGGTGCCCGGGCTCCAGCAAATTCAAGGCCCGGGGCCCTGGCGCCACCAATGTTTGGGGCTGGGTCTCTTCCTCAGCCCCACCTGCCAAACCTGTGCACCTCCCCCAGAGCGTCCCCTGGTCCCACCCGCTGCCCCCATGCTCCTCCACTGGAGCATCCCCCGGTCCTGCCTGCCGCCCCCGCCCCCCGTGCGCCTCCCCCGAGCGTCCCTGCCTGGACCCATTCTGGGCACCACCAAAAATTATACAAACCTGCCGCCCCTGCCTGTAGTTGAACTGCAGTTTCCCCTTGGCAGATGTGCTGCATGTGTACATCTGGGGGGAAGAAGGGGGGGCTTTCTGCATTTCCTGTCCCCAGCACATCTGTGCTGCAGCACCCCTAGCTTAGCCCTCTGGGGTGTTCCAAAGGAGCCCTTGGCTGGCCTGAGCCTGAGGTTTTCATTTTCTGTTGTGCACTGTTGGACTGTGTCTCACTCCTGCTTGGCCTGAGGATTGCTGCACTCAGTTCATGCCTGTGGCTTTGGAAGCCCCCATCCATGTAAGCGCCACATGAGGCCATTTGCATGTGAATGGCTCCAAAAATTCCTGTTTGATCAGATATGGGTGTCAGCAGGGGAAGACAGGAAACAGCAGGATAAACAAACCCTTTAGAAGATAATGAGCCAAATGAAGGCTTTGCTCCTGTTTGGAGCAGGGAACAGCTGAACAGAGTCATACTGATGGCTTGTCTTCACTGCAAAAGTCACTAAGTTAGACCTGGACTGCTGCCCACAACTCCCCTCCACACATAAAATCCCTCACTCAAGTGCAGCGGTGCTTTGGCTAGCTTGAGAATTGCATAGGCTAAAGCTTGACTGAGCACAATTCATCAGCTGCTATCATGACCCCTCTGTAATGTGGACACAGGCTAGATCCCACAAGTGCCACTAATCCTCCAATGCCTTCCCACAGTGTCCCCACCCCACCCCCCGGGCAATGGTTTCCCTGCTTCTGGACTGGAAGTCCTCTCTCAGTTCACCACGGGTTGGCATGATGGGTGAGAGCAGAAAGCTGGAACATGCCAAGGCAGAAGTGAGTTGCCAGGCTAACACCACTTCTGTCCATGGCCCTGGAAGAAAAGAAACGTTCTCCCACAATTCATTGGGAAAGAATAGCTAGAGCAGCTCAGCTCTGCAGTGCTAAGAGCCCTGGGCCGTGCTCCTGGAAGTGCTAGTACCACACACTAGTATGTGCAAGGCCCAGGCGCATGCAAGACGTTCCAGCAACTTGAGTGGTTTTGTTGGAGTAGCCCTTCACTCATGTTGACTGCAGATATGTTGAGTTACGTCTGCAGTGAAGACAGATCCAGCAAGGCCTGGGAGGTAGTTTATAGTGCTTCCCACTCCCAGAAGACCTGCACATGCTCTCTCCCCACATCCTCTGCTGCCAGAGGTTAGCAGGTGGGGGATGGAGAGGAGGAAGTCAGGGCCCCGTCCACCCCCCTTTAAACTGTGCAGTGCTGCCAAGCATCAAAAGGCAAGGCAGTGAAAGCTACGGAAAGAAGATGCTTTTCTGTCTTTGCACAATGCATAATTAACCTGTGGAACTCCTTGCTACAAGGCCAAGAGCTCAGCAGGATTGTAAAAGGAGAACGTATATGTATATGGAGAACGAAAACATCCACCACCAATACATATATTTATTTGATGTTGATTTCAACCCATAAAACATAAAGGCTGGTCAATTCCAGGTTCCTGTGGCAGATCATTAAAAATGCAGCCCTGTGAACAGGAGTCAAAAGCAAGAGATTTCCCCTACACAATAGGAGCCTGGCCACAAAAAGCGGATCCCTTCTGTGACAGGGTGTTCACCACATTGCAGCCCAGACGAGTTAAAGAGGCTTGGTGGGCCAGTTAACTGCCTCGCCTCCACCTGGAGGAGCAGCCTGGGAACAAGGAGGATCAATTAAAGGATGATGCTCATCTGGACAGGAACAGGCAGGTCACATATAAAGCCAGGTAACTGAGGGCAGAAAGGTGCTGCAGGGACGAAGGCTGCAGTCCCTGTCTCAAAGGCTGTTGAGAGAAGGGTGCTGCTGCCTATTAATTTCATTTGGTGGCCCCTAGTTCTTGTGTTATGAGAAGCAGTAAACAACACTTCCTCATCTACTTTCTCCACACCAGCCATGATTTTATAGACCTCAATCATATCTCCCCTTAGTCGTCTCTTTTCCAAGCTGAAAAGTCCCAGTCTTGTTAATCTCTCCTCACATGGAAGCTGTTCCATACCCCTAATCATTTTTGTTGCCCTTTTCTGAACCTTTTCCAATTCCAATCTATCTTTTTTTGAGCTAGAGAGATACCTAGACCCCTCACTGAGCTGCCTGCACCCAGATTGTCCCACACAGAATCCTCTCACTCCACACCTGGATCTCTCCACACTTGGATCCTGCCTGGTTGAGCCTGCCTGCCCCACACCTGGTGTGCCTGGCACAGAGGAGCAGGGCCCCAGGGTGTTTCTGGGGCAGGCCCAGACCTTGTGCTGTGTTAGAGTCGGGTGCAGCCTCATTGCTGAGTCCGTGTCCCAGGGGTGGGGGTGCTGCAGGGTGATCTCCCACCTTCGTGCAGCCAGTGGCCTGTGCTCCGCATTGCCATGCTGGAGCCTCTGCATTTATTTATTAAGAAATAAATAAAACTTGCAGAATTTTAAAATATTGTGTGCAGAATTTTTAATTTTTTGGCACAGAATGTCCTCAGGAGTAGATGAGAAACCCAAGACTGTAGCAGTCTTAGCAGCTCCACTGAGCTGTTGCTTGTCTGTGGCTGAAAGCCAACCCCCTTTCCTCTCCCTGTTACTTGTACGACTGCTGCTGTTGGTTCCCAGGCATTCTGGGGTTGTACAGTCCAGAAAGGAGGGATCTACTGTTGCACAAATTCTTGGTGTTACCTGTTGGCAGCTTCAGACAGTACTTGGTTTGGCTGTTGTTTGAGCTGCGATGCCCTTTGTCCTGGACATCAGCTCCCTGCAGGCGGAGATGGTGCCCTCTATTGACAAGCAGGATCTCTGTAGGGGTGCTGCTGCCAGAGACTGGCTGGGCCTGTGGACGAAGTGAAAGGTGATACCCCTAGTTTCCAGGCATGGTATCCATGGCTTTGCTAGGTGACCCACAGAAGTAGCACCGATTGGTGTTGTCCATCTGCCCCCATGTGCTTTCAGAATTTGACCATGTGTGTGCCTCCATGGGGTGGGCAGCAGCAGAGCCAGGGCTGCTGCTGCTATTGTTCTGCATGTGGGTCCGAGGGTCTGAGAGCTTTTCACAAACACAACTGCAGGAAGCCCCTCTGAGTGGATCATTACCCCTTCTATAGGTGGGGAAACTGAGGCACACACAGGGAATGTGACTTCCTCAAGGTCACACAGTGAATCAGTGTCAAGGTCAAGAATAGAGCTCAGGAGTCCTGACTCCCAGGCCTGTCTCTTTACCATACAACCAGCCTTCTTCCTTCTTTCCACTGCAGGAAAGGAGCCCCAGAAGTCCCCATGTCAGGTCATGACTCCGGCTCCTTGTCTGCTCCCTAGCCTGGGGTGAAACTGCAGGGAGCCTGGGGGCAGTGTGGGGCCACTCTGTTGTGAATGAGATTCCTGGCCTCGACAATGTAGATCCTGGACTTGTCCATTCTGTGACCATCAGAGTTTTCTTTGAGCTTCAGAAAATGGTACATTCCCTTGCATACAGTTCTATAGCAATCAGGGCACCTGAATCAGTAATATCATTCTGGGATCTGGGGGCCTTGAGGGGCAGCAGCCCCACTGTTCAGCGCTACAGCAATGGCCTAAGTCCAGAGAAGACGTCCCAGGTCAGGCAGCTACATTGCACACACTCATACACATGGGCTTAGGAATCCTGAGAGTGCCTCCTTGGTATTGCTGGGACACACATGGAGGAGGGTTGCTAGAGAACAATCTAAGGCACATTCCTATCCCCAGGGCTGAACACGCTGCCTCAGCAGCTGTCCTCCCTCTGCCAGCCCAGCGGGACAGAGCTGGTATCCAGAGCTGACTACTGTGGTCATCTAAATTATCGCTCTGATCATTTTTGTCATTCACCCAGATACCACAATGACAGGCACACCGAGAAACCATTAAATAAATACAACTCAGATGGTTTGCATGGGGAGTGTTGCGCTTCGGGGATCATGTTTAGCCTTGCCATGCTGGTGTTTTCACAGCTGTGCGTTTACTGGCAGTTCCCCACCACAATATACTGGAACTTTCTCCAGTCTCCAGGAGCCCTACCTCCTACTATAGCATATGGGCAACCAGTGAGGCCCTTGCTCTCTGATACTAGGAGTGTGGGCTAGTCATTAGAGCAGCACAGAAAGAACTGGAACTCCTGGATTCTACTACCAGCTTGCAATTGACTCATTCTGAGCACATTGTTACCCTGCTCCATTCCTCAGTTTCCACAACTGCAAAATGAAGGGTAATAATACTGACGTCGAGGATGTTGTGGGGCTTCATTAATGAATACTTCTAAGGTAACTGTTGGGTGAAAATGGGCTCTAGAGTTCCAAGTACCTTTAATAACAAGCCCTTTACAATTTCTGATAAAAACTGGTGTAGGGTCATGTGTAATGTTTACATGTGAAATATTTTGCTTTGGTTGTAAGCACTGAGGGCTGTTTCCAGAACCCTCTTTGCTTGTGCCTGGAAAGTGTTGATGCAAAACGCAGAAGCTGGCTGCTTTGTGGGGAAAGTGCCACATCAGGAGATCTGGGATGGATTCTGAGCTCTGCTCTGAATGCCTTTTGTGACCTTGGGAAAGTTGCATAGGCTGGGATTGTCAGAGGAGCCGAGTCCTTTGAAAATCTGTTCCAGTGTGAGCTGCTGGATGCTGAGCACTACTGCAGATCTGGGGCTTGTAAGCATGCCTATAAATGGGAATAGAAGACTTAAACATTGGCCCTGAGCTCCTGGAAACCTTTGCCCCATAATATCCCTGAGCCTCAACTCAATGGGGCTACTACAGCTTCCCTTTTCTGACCACTTGGCTGCTTAGCTTTTTAGCTCATAGGGGCAAGGATTACTCATAGACTCACAGACTTTAAGGTCAGAAGGGACCATTATGATCATCTAGTCTGACCTCCTGCACAATGCAGGCCACACAATCTCACCCATCCACTTCTATAACAAACCCCTAACCTATGTCTGAGTTACTGAAGTCCTCAAATCGTGGTTTGAAGACTTCAAGCTGCAGAGAATCCTCCAGCAAGTGACCCGTGCCCCATGCTGCAGAGGAAGGCGAAAAACCTCCAGGGCCTCTGCCAATCTGCCCTGGAGGAAAATTCCTTCCCGACCCCAAATATGGCGATCAGTTAAACCCTGAGCATGTGGGCAAGACTCACCAGCCAGCACCCAGGAAAGAATTCTCTGCAGTAACTCAGATCCCAACCCATCTAACATCCCATCACAGACCACTGGGCATACTTACCTGCTGATAATCAAATATCAATTTGCCAAATTAATTGCCAAAATTAGGCTACCTCATCATACCATCCCCTCCATAAACTTATCAAGCTTAGTCTTAAAGCCAGATATGTCTTTTGCGTCCACTATTTCCCTTGGGAGGCTGTTCCAGAACTTCAGTCCTCTAATGGTTGGAAACCTTCATCTAATTTCAAGTCTAAACTTCCTAGTGTCCAGTTTATATCCATTTGTTCTTGTGTCCACATTGGTACTAAGCTTAAATAATTCCTCTCCCTCCCTAATATTAATCCCTCTGATATATTTATAAAGAGCAATCATATCCCCCCATAACCTTCTTTTGGTTAGGCTAAACAAGCCAAGCTCTTTGAGTCTCTTTTCATAAGACAGGTTTTCCATTCCTCGGATCATCCTAGTAGCCCATCTCTGAACCTGTTCCAGTTTGAATTCATCCTTCTTAAACATGGGAGACCAGAACTGCACACAGTATTCCAGATGAGGTCTCACCAGTGCCTTGTATAACGGTACTAACACCTCCTTATCTTTGCTGGAAATGCCTTGCCTGATGCATCCTAAAACTGCATTAGCTTTTTTAACGGCCATATCACATTGGCGGCTCATAGTCATCCGGTGACCAACCAATACTCCAAGGTCCTTCTCCTCCTCTGTTACTTCCAACTGATGTGTCCCCAATTTATAACTAAAATTCTTGTTATTAATCCCTAAATGCATGACCTTGCACTTTTCACTATTAAATTTCATCCTATTACTATTACTCCAGTTTACAAGGTCATCCAGATCTTCCTGTATGATATCCCGGTCCTTCTCTGTGTTAGCAATACCTCCCAGCTTTGTGTCATCCGCAAACTTTATTAGCACATTCCCGCTTTTTGTGCCAAGGTCAGTAATAAAAAGGTTAAATAAGATTGGCCCCAAAACTGATCCCTGAGGAACGCCACTAGTAACCTCCTTCCAGCCTGACAGTTCACCTTTCAGTACGACCCGTTGTAGTCTCCCCTTTAACCAGTTCCTTATCCACCTTTCAATTTTCATATTTATCCCCATCTTTTCCAATTTAACTAATAATTCCCCATGTGGAACCGTGTCAAACGCCTTACTGAAATCGAGGTAAATTAGATCTACTACATTTCCTTTGTCTAAAAAATCTGTTACCTTCTCAAAGAAGGAGATCAGGTTGGTTTGGCACGATCTACCTTTTGTGAAACCACGTTGTATTTTGTCCCAATTACCATTGACCTCAATGTCCTTAACTACTTTCTCCTTCAACATTTTTTCCAAGACCTTACATACTACAGATGTCAAACTAACAGGCCTATAGTTACTTGGATCACCTTTTTTCCCTTTCTTAAAAATAGGAACTATGTTAGCAATTCTCCAGTCGTACAATACAACCCCTGAGTTTACTGATTAATTAAAAATTCTTGCTAATGGGCTTGCAATTTCATGTGCCAGTTCCTTTAATATTCTTGGATGAAGATTATCTGGGCCCTCCGATTTTGTCCCATTAAGCTGTTCGAGTTTGGCTTCTACCTCGGATGTGGTAATATCTACCTCCATATCCTCATTCCCATTTGTCATCCTACCATTATCCCTAAGCTCCTCATTAGCCCTATTAAAGACTGAGGCAAAGTATTTATTTAGATATTGGGCCATGCCTAGATTATCCTTAACCTCCATTCCATCCTCAGTGTTTAGTGGTCCCACTTCTTCTTTCTTTGTTTTCTCCTTATTTATATGGCTATAGAACCTTTTACTATTGGTTTTAATTCCCTTTGCAAGGTCCAACTCTACATGGCTTTTAGCCTTTCTCACTTCATCCCTACATGTTCTGACCTCAATAAGGTAGCTTTCCTTGCTAATCCCGCCCATCTTCCACTCCCTGTAGGCTTTCTGCTTTTTCTTAATCACCTCTCTGAGATGCTTGCTCATCCAGCTTGGTCTAAACTCCTGCCTATGATTTGTTTCCCCTTTCTTGGGATGCAGGCTTCTGATAGTTTCTGCAACTTTGACTTGAAGTAATTCCAGGCCTTCTCTGCCTTTAGATCCACAAGTTCTTCAGTCCAATCCACTTCCCTAACTAATTTCCTTAATTCCTTAAAGTTAGCCCTCTTGAAATCAAAAACCCTAGTCCCAGATCTATTTTTGTTTATCCTTCTATCTAGTTTGAGCTGAATTAGCTCATGATCACTCAAACCAAGGTTGTCCCCTACAACCATTTCTTCTATGAGGTCCTCACTACTCACCAAAACCAAATCTAAAATGGCATCCCCTCTTGTTGGTTCTTCAACTACTTGGTGAAGAAATCCATCAGCTATCACATCCAGAAAAATTTGAGCCCTATTATTGTTACTAGCCCTTGTCCTCCAGTCTATATCTGGGAAGTTAAAGTCTCCCATGATCACACAATTCCCATTAGTGTTTACTTCATTAAAAACATTAAAGAGGTCTCTATCCATCTCCAAATCAGATCCCAGCGGTCTGTAGCAAACCCCAAGCACTGTCTCAGGGGAGGCTCTAGTAGCTTTCTTTCCCAGTGTGGTTTTTGCCCAGACAGACTCTGTCTTATCCATTCCATCACTTCTTATTTCTTTACAGTTAACCTCATCATTGATATACAATGCTACTCCACCACCTTTGCCTTTATTTCTGTCTTTTCTAAACAGCACATAGCCTTCAATACCTGTACTCCAGTCATGACTACTATTCCACCATGTTTCTGTTATCCCTATAATATCTGGTTTCACTTCCTGCACCAGTAGCTCTAGTTTCTCCATTTTGTTACCTAGGCTCCTCGCATTAGTGTACAGACATCTTAATTTTTGCTGTTTGGCTTCACTGACATTTTTTACCTGGTTAGGCACAGACATTCTACCACCAGTATCACCGATTAGACTGGTATCTACACAACCCTTCCTCCTTATGTCCATTCTTCTGCCCACGGCGGTATCCTCTCTTACTTTGTTTTCTTCCCTCTCGGTGCTAAATTCCGGCGTGGAGATTACCTGGACATCTCCCAACCATCTCCCCCAAATTCCTAGTTTAAAGCTCTCTTAATCAGTTGGGCGAGCCTCCATCCTAGAAGTCTATTTCCCTCTTTACTCAGGTGAAGTCCATCCTGAGAGAACAGTCCTCTGTCCATGAATGCCTCCCAGTGGCCGTACATCCCAAAGCCCTCCTTAGAGCACCACTGCCTGAGCCATCTGTTGATCGCCATAATCTTGTCACACCTTTGTTGCCCTTCTCTAGGAACAGGCAAAATCCCACTGAAGATCACCTGAGCCTCGATTTCCTTAAGCGTCTTCCCCAGCCTGGCATAGTCTCCCTTGATACGTTCCAGCGAGAATCTAGCCGTATCATTCGTTCCCACATGAAGGATAATCAACGGATTCTTTCCCGCTCCCGTTAGGATCCTTTTCAGCCTCAGGTCCACATCCCGTATTTTAGCACCCGGCAGACAGCTCACCCTTCTGTTCTCCGGATCAGCTCTAGTTACAGGCCTGTCTATTCTTCTCAGTTAGGCGTCCCCAGTCACGTAGACCTGCCTTTCCTGGTGACAGTGTGATCTCCGGTCTATCCCCTGCTCCCACAAGTCCTCTTGATTCCTATTCACCCTTGCAATCCTCCGCAACCCATCCCTTATCCTCCTGGGGCTCATGTTTGGTGTCATCTCCATTGACTCTGCCCCTCTCCTTATAGGACTAGCTGCTCTTCTTGTCTTCCTTGTCCTCTCACCTTCAGCGACCACCTGCTGTGCCCCTTCTTCATTTTCCAACTCTGCAAACCTGTTCCTGAGCTCTATTTCTCCTTCACTGACCCGTCTTTTCCTCTGCCTGGTTCTCTTAGTCACATGCTTCCACCGTCCACTCTCCTCACCCAGCAGTCTCCCCTCAGAGTTCTTTGGTCCTGCTTCTATCTGCGAGTCTGAGATTATCCCTTCAGCCTCCTCATGTCTTTGCTCCATCATCTGCTCGAACCCCCTTCTAAACTCAGCCAGAGTTTCCACCTGCATCTCCAGTCCTCGGATCTTTTCTTCCATCAGCTCTATTAGGCGGCACTTCATGCAGACAAAACTCTTTTCAGGTACCCCCTCCAGGATCATGTACATGCCGCAGCTTCCACATCCGGTCATCCTCATTGTGTCTTTCACTGCTGCCTCTCTATCGGTCAGAGCCTTCCCACCTAACACCTGTTAGTCCAAGAAACACAATCCAAAACAAACCCCCAACAGGCACCAGAACACTGGCAGACCACCACCCCCTCCCATCACTAGCCTGTCAGTTCCTCTGCCTAGGTCTCTAAGTCTCCCCCACAAACTCCCCATGTAAACTCCCACTGAAACTCCCCTGTTTACAGCTCTGTTTGCAGGCTGCTGTGCAAACTGTGTGTTTGTGCAGCACCTAGCACAACAGAGCCTTGACTTTCAATGGGGCTTCTACAAGACAATCAATACCAATATGATTATAATAGAATAATATGATAAATAACAATGACCGATTCTCAGCTCTATGCTGCAGGACCTGTCTTCCTTCTGTTTGTACAGCACCTGGCGCAGTGCAGCCTTGCTCTGTGGCTGGGGTTCCTAGGTGCTACTGCACTAAGGAATAACAATTAATAGTTGTGGGCCCAGTCAATCTTACACCAGCAGGCACATCACTAATAACACCCTCCCATGATGATAGGCTGGCAGTCCTGGCCTGACTAACTGCACAGAGCAAGAGGGTGCAAGTGCAATCCATACTTGCGAACTCTAGAGGGTGCTTAGAGGAATGAGAACTGTGGTTAGTTGCTGGCCTGAATCAGGAACCTAGTTTAATCATCCTGGCCTTTTGGCCCTTGCAGCTGCAGAAAAGCAGGTTTATTTCCAGATGGAACCTCCCGTTACTGGCCCTGGGCCCCCATGTTTTCAGTGTCACCAGTCCTGCTCCTAGGGTGACCACTGACCAGACGTCCTGATAAAATTGGGACTGTCCCGATTGTGAGGCGTTTGTTCCGCATCCCGACCAGAGTATGGTTGGGACGCCCTTTGTCCCGATATTTTGTTTCCTGGTCTTTGGCAGCAAGTCCTTCAGTCACGGACAGTCTTCGGCGGCGGGTGCTTTTGTCTTTGGTGGCAAGGTTCATTACCCCTGCCGAAATACCGCCGAAGACCGTCCGCGACTGAAGGGCTCTCTGGCGGCAATTCGGCGAACCCGGATGGGTGAGTGTAAAAAAACAAAAACAACCCCCCCCCCCCATGGCAGTCCTGATATTTTCCCCTGGTCACTCTACCTGCTCCTGCTGTGCAGAGCAGTGATTTCCATCAGCAGGGGACACAGAGGTGCACTCACCTCCAATGCAGATTGAAGTGTGTTTGCAGCGTGTTGGGCTCCTGTCCATCTGCACTGGCTGGCTGGCGTGGTTGAGGAGCTATGGGAGAACTCTCAGCCCAGAGCCCTTGGGGAGGCAATGTCCACATGGTGCCTGGGCAAAGGGATTGTGCATCTACTCCTATCCCCAGGATATGCAGCTCATAGAGGCACAAACAGCTTGGTGACCTCGGGTTGACCCTTTGCAGCACTGGAGCCGCCTCACCTCCAGCCTACATCATGCACTGACTCCTCAGGGACAGAGCCCCTTTCTTGGCAGGCAAGTGCAACATCTGTGAAAGCCGGATCCTGTTGCAAGGCACAAGGTTCTGGATGGAGCCCAGGGGCTGGATTCACTGGCCAAGGCTGCCATCTGCTGGCAACAAACCGTATTGCCAATCAACGGCAATAACGGGGCGAAGGCGGGAGAAGTCCAGCTAGAGTGGTAGTCAGCCTCCAGCAGCGTGACCTCAGAGCACAGGGGGAGCTGGGCCAATGGCCTGACCCCTGCGGCACGACATCAGAGCACTGTGGCCCATCCAGTTTGACATCCAGCCCCAGGCCCCTAGATTCAGACCACTGGAGGGAGAATGCGTTGTGGTACCCAGCTCCAGCAGCGGCTGGATGCTCCAGAAGAAAACTGTGTCCTCGCCTTCTCCCCTGCACATATTAGGATGTTTAACAAACAATAACACCCTGTTTAAAAGGCATTTGTTGCTGGGGACGTGTCCTAACATCAGGCTTTGGGCAAACACATCAAAGCTGCAAGGCAGAGCCCTTGGCCGTGGCGTTCGCTAGCACCAGGAATCAAGGCAAGCCTATCCCTGGTCACCTTCAGAGTGTGATGCAAGAACGCTGAAGCTGGAGCACAGTCCTGCAGCGTCTCTGAGGTGCATGCAGCAGCTTGATGTGAGGCACCAGGGAGTGAGCAGATGCTCTGGGATCTGGAGGCCTGGCCTCACCAGCCACGCCAGTGCATGAGCTGGGGAGTTTGGGCTCAGCTGTCACGCGGCACCAGAGAAAGTGGCTGAATTGTCCGACGAGTGCCGTGTGCTGGGTGCTGGCCCCTTCAGAGCTCTCTGGTTAGGGAACTAGCCTAGGGCATGAGAGACTCAAGCTCCCTGCTCTGCCAGACTCCCAGAGTGACCTTGGGCAAGTCCCTTACCTTCTGTGGGTCTCAGTTCCCACGTTCTAGGGTGGATAACAGACCTGCCTCCCGATGGGGGGAGGGAAAGATACACTAAAGGTGCCATCTGAGTACAGACAGGCTATTTGACTATGGAAGGGCTGGACACCCCAGCACTAGCTGGGAAGTTCCCAGGACTTTCTGGGTCCTATTCACCCCTGACCTCGGTGGCATTTACACCAGCAATGGCCCTGTCTCTTGCTGTGGTTTGAACTATGTTCCCAAGGGTCTCAGCTTGGCATCACAACCCCCTAGGGGTTTCAAGTAGATGCCTGGAAATAGTGGTCACTCTGCCCCTCCTACATGGGAGGGGAGCCCAACTAGATGGGAGGGGGACCCTGGCTGCAGCTCTGGGGTTCTAGGCTGTCAGGCCTGCTAGTTGGAGTGGTGGCTGAAGCCAATGTAGGGTTGGGACCAGGCGGAGGGCACTACTGAAAGCAGGGTCTGGGGACAGCTCACTGGCCAGATCAGGATCAGAGAGAGTCTGGAAGCATGCCGAAGCTCAAAGTTGGGCTGTAGTCAGTCCAAGAGTCTGGGGGTCAGGAGGCAACATCAGGTAGGGCACGGCCAAGACTGATGCAGGCTGGAAGAAAGTTTGGGCAGGAAAGGACAGATCGAGGGTTGCTGGCAGCCTAGCGAGGCAGCAGGAGGGCTCTTAGCTGAGTGGGCAGTTGCAGACTAACTTGCCGCTCTGGAGTGGAGGTTGAAATACCTGGGCCCTGGAGTCATAGAATCTCAGGGTTGGAAGGGACCTCAGGAGGTATCTAGTCCAACCCCCTGCTCAAAGCAGGACCAACCCCAACTAAATCATCCCAGCCAGGGCTTTGTCAAGCCTGACCTTAAAAACCTCTAAGGAAGGAGATTCCACCACCTCCCTAGATAACCCATTCCAGTTCTTCACCACCCTACTAGTGAAAAAGTTTTTCCTAATGTCCAACCTAAACCTCCCCCACTGCAACTTGAGACCATTACTCCTTGTTCTGTCATCTTCTACCACTGGGAACAGCCTAGATCCATCCTCTTTGGAACCCCCTTTCAGGTAGTTGAAAGCAGCTATCAAATCCCCCCTCATTCTTCTCTTCTGCAGACTAAACAATCCCAGTTCCCTCAGCCTCTCCTCATAAGTCATGTGCTCCAGCCCCCTCCAGTCCCAATCCTCCAATTTGTCTAGGTCAATCTGGACCCAATCCCTACCCTCCAGCGTATCTACCTCTCCCCTCAGCTTAGTGTCATCTGTGAACTTGCTGATAGTGTGTAGTGATGCAGGACTCACCTCTGCGGTGCCTCCTGCTGGTTGTCTCTGGGAATTAGCTCGTCCAACCTCCGGAGCACCCTCTGCAGGCCGGTGTCCCTCCCAGACCCGGTGCCCCATTATCTGGGGTGCTGCCCCCTGGCCGTACACCTCTCAGTTTTGGGGTCTCCCCTCCCCAGGGAACCCCCTCCCACTATCTCCACCTCGCCTCAGTCGTAGGCTACTGCTAGTCACCAACTAGCCCCTGCTCTCTGGGGCAGACTGCAGTATAAGCCACTCATCACAGGCAAGGTTGAGTTTGGACCTGCTGCCTCTACCTGCGTCCCAGTACCTCTATGGGGCCTTGGACAAGGCCCTGCAGCCTAGGGAGTTGCCAGCCTGGAGCACCCCAGCCTCTCTGGCCTTTCCCCAGCCCTGCCTTACTCTAGGTACCTTGAGCTTCGCAGCAGCCAGGCCCATCTCTCTCTGAAAGCAGAGAGAGGCTGACTGCTCCCTGCTCCACTGCCCTCTTATAAGGGTTAGCTGCGGTCTGATCGGGGCATGGCCCAACTGTGGCTACTTCCCCAATCAGCCCAGGTTTTCCCCTACCACAGCCCTCTCCCAGGGCTGTTTCAAGCCCTTCAGGGCAGGAGCGGGGTTACTGCCCTGCTATAGGGTGCAATTCATCCCATCATCCAGATCATTAATAAAGACGTTGAACAAAACCGGCCCCAGAACCGACCCCTGGGGCACTTGCTTGATACCGGCTGCCAACTAGACATGGAGCCGTTGATCACTACTCGTTGAGCCCGACCATCTAGCCAGCTTTCTATCCACCTTATAGTCCATTCATCCAGCCCATACTTCTTTAACTTGCTGGCAAGAATACTGTGGGAGACCATATCAAAAGCTTTGCTAAAGTCAAGATATATCACTGCCACCGCTTTCCCCGTATCCACAGAGGCAGTTGGCAGTCAGGTTGGCCAGGCATGACTTGCTCTTGGTGTATGATTGTTGACTGTTCCTGATCACCTTCCTCTCCTCCAAGTGCTTCAAAATGGATTCCTTGAGGACCTGCTCCCTGATTTTGCCGGGGACAGAAGTGAGGCTGACTTGGGCCCTGCCAAGGGACAGGCTGCTTCAGCAAGGCTGAGGGTTGTCACTGCAGGCTGTGCTGGAGGGGTGGGTCACTGTACCTAGTGACATGCTGGGGAAACGGGCGCCCGCCCGCCCACCCACATCTAATGGCCCTTCCCCTCAGCTTAAGGGGAGGAGCTACCAGACCCTGGCATCAGCTAAGCACGGAGGACAACTAATGACAAAACAGGGTCAGGAGTGAGGATCACAAGTTTGAAAGCAGGGAACCACAGGGGGACACCTAGCAGAGCACCTCGGACAGTGCCCATTGCTCCTTGAAGGCATCCAGGGAGCAAGTGGATGTGACCCAGAAGAACTCTGCCTGGAGAGGTGAATTCAGGAGGGACCTAAAGTGGGACACGAGGGGTGGAGAGCCTGGGGGTCCACCCAGTTCCTCTGGTCGTAGTCCAGGAGGTCTTGGATCCTGGTGGCACCTGCCAGGACCAACCTCCGGGGCACTGAGGGGGATGCCTCCACCTGCACACAGAGCTAGGGGTTTTGTAGCAGGGGCTCTGCAAGGAGATATTCTTCCTCAGCAGATGCCACAAACCTGATCGCCAAGACCAGCTTCCAGGTCTCGAGGAGGTCCTGGTAGAAAAGCAGCAGCTCAGAGAGGCCTTGTGGAAGACCCCTCAGATGGAGGTAGAAGGGCTGCTGGTCGTATTGGAGCGCCCAGGGGCGGTGGAGGAAGGTGTGTGCTAGCATGCTCCATGACAGACTATTTGCACCATAAAGGAATGTCTCCAGGGCCTGGAGGCGGAAGATATGGACCTGACTGTGGAGAGGTGGGTGGTGGAAAGGTAGAGGCCCAGATAAAGCCGCAGGCCCTTGCTCCACTGGATGACCAGGAGCACAGATGGGAGAGAACTTGCCTGCCACCCATCCCCGACCATCAGACCAGAGCCTCAGACTCAGCTGACCCGGGCAGAGCAGGTGAGTGGCTGTAGCTGAGTGAGCAGTCTGGTCTGGCTGCAGGTTTGTCTCACACCCTGGGAAAAGGCGGGGGCGTGGGGGGGCGGGGGCGTGGTTACGGGGGCATGGCATGGAAAAGGCAAGAGACACAGCCTTAGTCCATATGGTTCTCTCTGGGGTGCCCTGCTGTAAATACCCCTAATGGCCAGCAGAGGGAAGCAGCTGTCCAGCCAGGGAGGAATGTACCCCTGCAATTCCGGCAGAAGGACTATGCAGCCTCCTGAAGCCAGCCAGGCAGGTGTGTGCAGAGCTCAGCTCTGCAGCGGGCAGCATGACATGCACTGGTCAGCTAGTGTGCAGCTCTGACTCTCACAGACCCTCTCCTTTCTCACGCTGTGCCGGTGACTCCCTGCTGGGCTCTGCAAGGCTATTCACGACGCAGCTGAGGTTTCAAAACCGCACAACACCAGTCTGGCTCAGTACAGAAAAGTGACAAGTGGCCAGAACACAACAGGACTGGATCAGGCCTGACAGCTCCAAGGAAGCATGCCAATTCACCAACTGTCTGGGGATGCTCTATCCATCCCAGCAGCGCCACACAGTGCCCTCTCCCCAAATCATCCCAGCTGTGCTGCTTCTACTAATACCAACCTCTTCTCTAGCATGACTTTCGTGAGTAGATCTCAAAGCTCTTTACAAAAGGAGGTTGGCATCATTATCCCCATTTTACAGATGGGGAAACTGAGGCACAGAAAGGGACGTGACTTGCCCAAGGTCTGCCGGCAGGCCAGTAGCAGAGCTGAGAATAGTCCAAATACAGTACTCTAACCACTAGGAATCTCTGCATTAGCAACTGCTGTACTAAGTCTCAGCACTGCAACAAGGGCCAACCATCACAAGGAACAAGACATTCTTATTCTCTTAAGTTGTTCAAACTTTGAGGTGTCTCTTGTTTTAACCCTGCCAATTTTTAAAATCATTGCCTATAGGAGTGAATCAAAATTTTTCACACTAAATGGTTGTGGTTTTTTTTCATTGAAAAGTGGCCTTTGCAAAAAAAATGGATGTTATTGAATTTTTTTACTTTTTTCTATTTTTTTTGCACATTAACTGATACTTTTAATCAAAATGTGTATCAGCATTGTTTTCCAACTCAATATTGACATTTTTAGTTCACTGAAAAAGTAGCTTCTGGAAAAAGCAAAAAATGCTGATGTTGTTTAGGGATAGCTAATAAGACAGAAAATAGCATATTGCATCTATATAAATCCATGGTATGTCCAAATCTTGAGTATTGTGTGCAGATGTGGTCACCACATCTCAGAAAAGATATACTGAAAGGGCAACTGAAAGGGCAACAAAAGTGAGGAGGGGTATTAAACAGCTTCCATATGAGGAAGACTGGGACTTTTGAGCCTGGAAAAGAGACGACTAAGGGGGGATATGATTGACATCTATAAAATCATGACTGGTGGAGAAAGTAAATAAGGAAGTGTAATTTACTCCTATTCTCCTTCACGCATCCGACAAAGTGAGTATTCACCCATGAAAGCTCATGCTCCAATACGTCTGTTAGTCTATAAGTTGCCACAGGACTCTTTGCTGCTTTTACATATCCAGACTAACATGGCTACCCCTCTGATACTTTACTCCTTCTCATAACACAAGAGCCAGGGGTCACCAAATGAAATTAATAGGCAGCAGGTTTAAAACAAACAAAAGGAAGTATTTCTTCACACAACAACGCACAGTCAGCCTATGGGACTCCTTGCCAGAGGACGTTGTGAAGGCCAAGACTATAATAGGGTTCGAAAAAGAACTAGATAAGTTAATGGAGGACAGGTCCATCAGTGGCTATCAGACAGGATGGGCAGGGAATAGTGTCCCTAACCTCTGTTTGCCAGAAGCTGGGAATGGGTGACAGGGGATGGATCACTTGATCATAGAATCATAGAATCTCAGGGTTGGAAGGGACCTCAGGAAGTCATCTAGTCCAACCCCCTGCTCAAAGCAGGACCAAACCCAACTAAATCATCCCAGCCAGGGCTTTGTCAAGCCTGACCTTAAAAACCTCTAAGGAAGGAGATTCCACTACCTCCCTAGGTAACCCATTCCAGTTCTTCACCACCCTACTAGTGAAAAAGTTTTTCCTAATATCCAACCTAAACCTCCCCCTCTGCAACTTGAGACCATTACTCCTTGTTCTGTCATCTTCTACCACTGAGAAGAGTCTAGATCCATCCTCTTTGGAACCCCCTTTCAGGTAGTTGAAAGCAGCTATCAAATCCCCCCATATTCTTCTCTTCTGCAGACTAAACAATCCCAGTTCCCTCAGCCTCTCCTCATAAGTCATGTGCTCCAGCCCCCTAATCATTTTTGTTGCCCTCTGCTGGACTCTCTCCAATTTATCCACATCCTTCTTGTAGTGTGGGGCCCAAAACTGGACACAGTACTCCAAATGAGGCCTCACCAGTGCTGAGTAGAGGGGGATGATCACATCCCTTGATCTGCTGGAAATGCCCCTACTTATACAACCCAAAATGCCATTAGCCTTCTTGGCAACAAGGGCACACTGTTGACTCATATTCAGCTTTTCGTCCACCTTAACCCCTAGGTCCTTTTCTGCAGAACTGCTGCCCAGCCATTCGGTCCCTAGTCTGTAGCAGTGCATGGGATTCCTCCGTCCTAAGTGCAGGACTCTGCACTTGTCCTTGTTGAACCTCATCATATTTCTTTTGGCCCAATCCTCTAATTTGTCTAGGTCCCGCTGTATCCTATCCCTACCCTCCAGCGTATCAACCACTCCTCCCAGTTTAGTGTCATCTGCAAACTTGCTAAGGGTGCAGTCCACACCATCCTCCAGATCGTTAATGAAGATATTGAATAAAACCGGCCCCAGCACCGACCCTTGGGGCACTCCACTTGATACCGGCTGCCAACTAGACATGGAACCATTGATCACTACCCGTTGAGCCCGACCATCTAGCCAGTTTTCTATCCACCGTACCGTCCATTCATCCAGCCCATACTTCTTTAACTTGCTGGCAAGAATACTGTGGGAGACTGTATCAAAAGCTTTGCTAAAGTCCAGAAATAGCACATCCACTGCTTTCCCCTCATCCACAGAGCCGGTTATCTCATCATAGAAGGCAATTAGGTTAGTCAGGCATGACTTGCCCTTGGTGAATCCATGCTGACTGTTCCTGATCACTTTCCCCTCCTTTAAGTGGTTCAGAATTGATTCCTTGAGGACCTGTTCCATTATTTTTTCAGGGACTGAGGTGAGACTGACTGGCCTATAGTTCCCTGGATCTTCCTTCTTCCCTTTTTTAAAGATGGGCACTACATTAGCCTTTTTCCAGTCATCCGGGACCTCCCCCGATTGCCATGATTTTTCAAAGATAATGGCCAATGGCTCTGCAATCTCATCGGCCAACTCCTTTAGCACCCTCGGATGCAGCGCATCCGGCCCCATGGACTTGTGCTCGTCCAGCTTTCCTAAATAGCCCCGAACTACTTCTTTCTCCACAGAGAGTTGGTCACCTCCTCCCCATACCATGCTGCAGAGTGCAGCTCTCTGGGAGCTGACCTTGTCTGTGAAGACAGAGGCAAAAAAAGCATTGAGTACACTAGCTTTCTCCACATCCTCTGTCACTAGGTTCCCTCCCTCATTCAGCAAGGGGCCCACACTTTCCTTGACTTTCTTTCTGTTGCTAACATACCTAAAGAAACCCTTCTTGTTACTCCTAACATCTCCGGCTAGCTGCAACTCCAAGTGTGATTTGGCCTTCCTGATTTCACACCTGCATGCCTGAACAATACTTTTATACTCCTCCCTGGTTATTTGTCCAATCTTCCACTTCTTGTAAGCTGTTTTTTTGTGTTTAAGACGAGCAAGGATTTCACTGTTAAGCCAAGCTGGTCGCCTGCCATATTTACTTTTCTTCCTACACATCGGGATGGTTTGTTCCTGCAACTTCAATAAGGTTTCTTTGAAATACAGCCAGCTTTCCTCGACTCCTTTCCCCGTCATGTTATTCTCCCAGGGGACCTTGCCCATCAGTTCCCTGAGGGAGTCGAAGTCTGCTTTTCTGAAGTCCAGGGTCTCTGTTCTACTGCTTTCCCTTTTTCCTTGTGTCAGGATGATTCCCTGCTCTTCTGTTCATTCCCTCTGGGGCACCTGGGATTGGCCACTGTCGGCTAAATAGATCTTTGGTCTGACCCAGTATGACCATTCTTATGTCCTATTGGATGAGGGAAGTAGGGACAGAAAAGGAAGCAAAATAAAGTCTGAACACTGAGCTGAGCGCATCTCAGTTTCAGTGAACTGCAGAGGGGGTGTGGCCCAGCAGAAGAAAGCAGGAAATTTACTACCAGTGAAGCAGCTAACAAACTAGAGCTGGCTAGACTGGAAGCAAAAGAGAAAGAAAATGAACATAAAAGACTGATGGAGAGGGAGGAGGCTGCCCACGAGAGAGCTATGGAGGCCCAGAAGCATAAACTGGCTGTAATGGAGTCAAGGAGACAAAACCCTCCACCTGCTGGCTTCACTTCCCCAAAAATCCATAAATGGGAGTGACTGTATCCACAGTATGAGGAATCCAGCAATATTGCCAAATATTTCATCACCTTCGAGAGACTGTGCACCCTCCATGCCATCCCTGAAGATGAAAAGATGACCACATTGATAGCAAATTGACTGGCAGAGCTCTGGACATATTCAATAACATGCCTATTGATGATGCTTCAAACTATGGAAATTTTAAGGATCTGGTTTTGAAACAGTTTCAGGTTACACTTGAAACCTACAGGGTTAAATTTGGGAGTCTTAAGAGGGGATCTGGATTGAGTAATGTGGCTTATGCCAATGAAATGAGAGATTTAGTAGATACGTGGATGTGGGGAAAGGCATTACAAGCTTCAAAGGGATGTGTGATCTGGTTACTCAGGACCACTTCCTGAATATGTGCAGTGATGATGTAAAACAGTATTAGTGGGACAAAAAGGTAAATGCAGTGGGTGAATTAGCTGGGTATGCAGACTCTTATGAGCAAGCACAAGCTGCAGTCAAACATAAACCACTGGCAGAGGGGTACAGGGTCGGGGGAAAGCAGAATCCCCGTTTTACCCCTGGGCAGGGCGGCACACCCAGCTTGTGCCTGGGGCAGTGCACCGAAGGCGCGGGACCGGCGGACCTCCCGCTGGCGCGCTGCCAAAAGCCACCTGACTGCTGTGCTTGGGGCGGCAAAATACATAGAGCCGCCCCTGCCCCTGGGAAAAAGGAGGCTGAGTGGTCACCTCCCCATTCCCCTGGTACTTGTCCCAAATTTCCTGTGCAAGCAGAGGAGCCCAAGAGGTGCTATCATTGTAAGTCCACTGAGCACCTGAGGAATAAGCGTCCCTCGCTGAGTGGAAACAGGTAACACATGAAGCTGCGGCTTCTCAGAGCCAGGCTGTGGCCTCTTTCCACACAGGATTTATAAAGCTTGCTTCCACACAACCAAGCAATGAACATATGCATCTTCATTAATGATATGGATGATGGGATGGATTGGACCCTCAGCAAGTTCATGGATGACACTAAGCTTGAGGGAGAGGTAGATATGCTGGAGGGTAGAGATGGGGTCCAGAGTGACTGAGACAAATTGGAGGATTGGGCCAAAAGAAATCTAACGAGATTCAACAAAGACAAATGCAGAGTCCTGCACTTAGGACGGAAGAATCCCATGCACTGCTACAGGCTGGGGACCGACTGGCTAACAGCAGTTCTGCAGAAAGAGACCTGGGGATTACAGTGGATGAGAAGCTGGATATGAGTCAACAGTGTGCCCTTGTTGCCAAGAAGGCTAATGGCATATTCATAGAATCATAGAATATCTGGGTTGGAAGGGACCTCAGTTGCACAAAAGGAAGAGAATCCTCTCTGATGCCTCCGTTTGGCCCTTTTGATAGGATTGGGGTTAGCCAGCTCTGCTCACACGAATCCAACCTGCTCTTACCAGCCAAAACCCCTCCAGGGTCCTAGATTTTGCTGGCGATTCTGCAATTTGGTGGAATCTTGCTGCCCCCAAACACAAACAATGTTTTGTTTGTGTATGTGGCTCACGTGCTTTAGATTGCAACATTTTGTTTCTCCAGGGGAGGGGGACAGAAGAAACTTCTAGAACAGGGTGTGGCAGTTACCAGGCAGCTTTGAGGCAGTACAGGAAAGTTTCACTGAGGGCAACCCACCCGGCAGGGCACAGCTTCTGAGAGCTGCAGGGCCGCCCGGGGAGGGTGGGGGGAAAGCAAGTGGGGCAATTTGCCCTGGGCCCCACAGGGGCCCCCAGGAGAATACAGGATTCTATAGTATTGCAACTTTTTTTTATGGAAGGGGCCCCCGAAATTGCTTTGCCCCAGGCCCCCTGAATCCTCTGGGGGGCCCTGGAGAGCTGAGCCAGTCAGAGTGCAAGAGGGGAATGACTATAAATACAGGAGTTAAAGGCAGGCTGGGGACTCAGTGGTTGATCGATGCAGGACTAAGAATTGTGTGGGTTGGGTCCCAATCCTGAATCATTTTGGACACAGGCTACAGACTTATGTTTCACCAGAAACGGAGGGGACCAGCTCTCAAGTTGAGGGCTGGAGCGCTACTTGCTGTGGAGGTTCCTTGACTATTTGTTTGCTGTGACAGGGTTCTGAAGAGTTTGAGGAGCCCAAAAAGAGCAGGAGGACTTGTGGCACCTTAGAGACTAACACATTTATTTGAGCATAAGCTCTCGTGGGCTACAGCCCACTTCATGGGATGCATAGACTGGAACAGCTAATGAGGAGATCTAGATACACATACAGAGAGCGTGAAAAGGTGGGAGTTGTCTTACCAACTCTGAGAGGCCAATTAAGTATGGAAAAAAAACTTTCGAAGTGATAATCAAGATAGCCCAAGTGACTTGTGCTACACACTATGGTCACTCTGTAAAGATTGAGAAATCATCTCTGAGAGAGGATCAGGAAAGATGTGGCTGGCCGTGGGTGCACCAGTACAGAAAATGTTATGTTGAAACCTTTGTATGTGAGTGTTTGTAATAGAAACAGAAGGGGAAAGGCTGCCTAAGGCAGGGGTTCTCACAACAAATTGTTTGGTGGCCTTAGACTGCGGCCACCAACTCTTGCTGGTGGCTGCTCTGATAATTTTTCCTAAAACACTTAATTAAAGTTAGGAAAAACAAATAAAGATGCACATATACCTGTCCAAATAATTGTAACCTATCTATGTAGGGGTGTTTTTGTGTGTGTGCAGACTCAATAATAAGAATAATGTACAGTTGTCTCTATTCTTCACTGGACCTAAAGAGAATAGAAACACAAATAAGGTGCTTTGAACGTTCTTGTCTTTTTTCAGATTGTTTCTTTTGTGGGTTTTTTTTTTGACTTGCTAGCTACAAGTGTCTGCTCTGAAAAGTGATATTTGTATGTTTGTTAATATCACTTTTCACAGCAGACTTACTCAGCCCAAGCAAGCCCAGGGACAAATTAAGCCCTGGATGGGGAGATGGCTACAGAGGTAGTGGGGCTAGGGGCAATAGGGCACTGGGGGAGGCTGGGCGGCCAGAGGCAGGGGGTGAGCTTGGGGCCAGAGCCTGCCACCGTGCAGCCAGAGAACAGAGCCCAAAGCACCACATCCAGGGGACAGGGCCTGGGCTCACTCTTGGAGGGGGGGAGGGATAGTTCAGTGGTTTGAGCATTGGCCTGCTAAACCCAGGGTTGTGAGTTCAATTCTTGAGGGGCCACTTAGGAATCTAGGGCAAAATCAGTACTTGGTCCTGCTAGTGAAGGCAGGGGGCTGGACTTGATGACCTTTCAAGGTCCCTTCCAGCTCTAGAAGATAGGATATCTCCATTATTAATTCAAAAAGATTAATTAATCATGGAAATTGCCTGGAAGTATCAGCATCCATTTACCAAGGTTTGACATGCCAAAGCCCAGACACTGAACTCTTGTTCTCAAAAGACAGAACTCTGGCTTGTGCTTCAGCAGAGAACTAAGCAGGGGTGTAGAGAGTTACACAGAACATTGTCTGAGCATCTCCCACTCCCCATTACATGTGCAAGAGGGCAGGCAACTCCCCTATCAAATACCCTTTAGCCAAATGGAAAAGTGCCCTGGGCTAGGAGTTCAGATCTCACCTGTATAGAGTGTTACATTTCCAGGCACTTCACAGCCTTGGGATTGTCCAAGGCTTCATACCGCAGTCCTGGAAGGCACCTACACTACATATCTCTGAAGCTTACTGAGCTGAGATTCAAGTGCACAGGCCATTGACTTAGCATCTAGTCATGCCCTAAGCCAGGGTTCTCAAACTGGGGGTCATGACCCCCTCAGGGGGTCACAAGGTTATTACATGGGGGTCATGAGCTGTCAGCCTCCACCCCAAACCCCACTTTGTCTCCAGCATTTATAATAGTGTTAAATTTTAAAAAAAGTGTTTTTAAATTATAAGGGGGAGTCACATTCAGAGGCTTGCTGTGTGAAAGGGGTCACCAATGCAGAAGTTTGAGAACCACTGCCCTAAGCCCTTCAGTTACAAGACCAGGACAGTGATAGTGATGATGAAATGCTAAGGGAAATTAGAGAGGCTATCAAAATTAAGAACCCAATAATAGTGGGGGATTTCAATTATCCCCATATTGACTGGGAACATTTCACTTCAGGACGAAATGCAGAGATAAAATTACTCGCTACTTTAAATGACTGCTTCATGGAGCAGCTGGTACAGGAACCCACAAGGGGAGAGGCGACTCTAGATTTAATCCTGAGTGGAGCGCAGGAGCTGGTCCAAGAGGTAACTATATCAGGACCGCTTGGAAATAGTGACCATAATACAATAGCATTCAACATCCCTGTGGTGGGAAGAACACCTCAACAGCCCAATGCTGTGGCATTTAATTTCAAAAGGGGGAACTATACAAAAATGAGGGGGTTAGTTAAACAAAAGTTAAAAGGTACAGTGACTAAAGTGAAATCCCTGCAAGTTGCGTGGGCCCTTTTTAAAGACACCATAATAGAGGCCCAACTTCAATGTATACCGCAAATTAAGAAACACAGTAAAAGAACTAAAAAAGAGCCACCGTGGCTTAACAACCATGTAAAAGAAGCAGTGAGAGATAAAGACTTCCTTTAAAAAGTGGAAGTCAAATCCTAGTGAGGCAAATAGAAAGGAGCACAAACACTGCCAACTTAAGTGCAAGAGTGTAATAAGAAAAGCCAAAGAGGAGTTTGAAGAACGGCTAGCCAAAAACTCCAAAGGTAATAACAAAATGTTTTTTAAGTACATCAGAAGCAGGAAGCCTGTTAAACAACCAGTGGGGCCCCTTGACGATCGAAATACAAAAGGAGCGCTTAAAGATGATAAAGTCATTGCAGAGAAACGAAATGGATTCTTTGCTTCAGTCTTCACGGCTGAGGATGTTAGGGAGATTCCCAAACCTGAGCCAGCTTTTGTAGGTGACAAATCTGAGGAACTGTCACAGATTGAAGTATCACTAGAGGAGGTTTTGGAATTAATTGATAAACTCAACATTAACAAGTCACCGGGACCAGATGGCATTCACCCAAGAGTTCTGAAAGAACTCAAATGTGAAGTTGCGGAACTATTAACTAAGGTTTGTAACCTGTCCTTTAAATCGACTTTGGTATCCAATGACTGGAAATTAGCTAATGTAACGCCAATATTTAAAAAGGGCTCTAGAGGTGATCCCGGCAATTACAGACCGGTAAGTCTAACGTTGATACCGGGCAAATTAGTCGAAACAATAGTTAAAAATAAAATTGTCAGACACATAGAAAAACACAAACTGTTGAGCAATAGTCAACATGGTTTCTGTAAAGGGAAATCGTGTCTTACTAATCTATTAGAGTTCTTTGAAGGGGTCAACAAACATGTGGACAAGGGGGATCCAGTGGACATAGTGTACTTAGATTTCCAGAAAGCCTTTGACAAGGTCCCTCACCAAAGGCCTTACGTAAATTAAGCTGTCATGGGATAAAAGGGAAGGTCCTTTCATGGATTGAGAACTGGTTAAAAGACAGGGAACAAAGGGTAGGAATAAATAGTAAATTCTCAGAATGGAGAGGGGTAACTAGTGGTGTTCCCCAAGGGTCAGTCCTTGGACCAATCCTATTCAATTTATTCATAAATGATCTGGAGAAAGGGGTAAACAGTGAGGTGGCAAAGTTTGCAGATGATACTAAACTGCTCAAGATAGTTAAGACCAAAGCAGATTGTGAAGAACTTCAAAAAGATCTTACAAAACTAAGTGATTGGGCAACAAAATGGCAAATGCAATTTAATGTGGATAAATATAAAGTAATGCACATTGGAAAAAAATAACCTCAACTATACATACAATATGATGGAGGCAAATTTAGCTACAACAAGTAAGGAAAAAAATCTTGGAGTCATCGTGGATAGTTCTCTGAAGATGTCCACGCAGTGTGCAGAGGCGGTCAAAAAAGCAAACAGGATGTTAGGAATCATTAAAAAGGGGATAGAGAATAAGACTGAGAATATATTATTGCCCTTATGTAAATCCATGGTACATCCACATCTCGAATACTGTGTACAGATGTGGTCTCCTCACCTCAAAAAAGATATTCTAGCACTAGAAAAGGTTCAGAAAAGGGCAACTAAAATGATTAGGGGTTTAGAGAGGGTCCCATATGAAGAAAGATTCTTTAATCTTTAGCCTCAAGGCTAGGACTCTTCAGCTTGGAAAAGAGGAGACTAAGGGGGGATATGATAGAGGTATATAAATCATGAGTGATGTTGAGAAAGTGGATAAGGAAAAGTTATTTACTTATTCCCATAATACAAGAACTAGGGGTCACCAAATGAAATTAATAGGCAGCAGGTTTAAAGCAAATAAAAGGAAGTTCTTCACGCAGAGCACAGTCAACTTGTGGAACTCCTTACCTGAGGAGGTTGTGAAGGCTAGGACTATAACAATGTTTAAAAGGGAACTGGATAAATTCATGGTGGCTAAGTCCATAAATGGCTATTAGCCAGGATGGGTAAGAATGGTGTCCCTAGCCTCTGTTCGGCAGAGGATGGAGATGGATGGCAGGAGAGAGATCACTTGATCATTACCTGTTAGGTCCATTCCCTCTGGGGCACCTGGCATTGGCCACTGTCGGTAGACAGATACTGGGCTAGATGGACCTTTGGTCTGACCCAGTATGGCCATTCTTATGTTCTTATATTCTTATGTGCTAAGAAGGAGGATGCTCAGGTAAGTTTCCCAGACTGAGCTGATTACATTGTTGCTTAAGAAAACAAACCCAGAAACAAAGAACAAATAAGGAACCTCCCTTGTAAAAACAACATTCTACACCAACCCCCTCCAGCTCAGCCACTGAGGTTTGCTAAATATGTTATCAATTCTCTGCTGGCTAGATAATAAATCATTAATTATTTGTCTTGTGATAGCACGTAGGAGCTTTAGTCATGCACCAGGACCCTCCTGTGCTAGATGCTGGAAGACATAAAACAAAAATATGTCATGCTTTATATTTGAAGAGCTCAAAGCACTTCACAAAAAAGGGTCATTATCATCATCTGCATTTTAAAGTGGTGAAACTGAGGCACAGAGCAGGGAAATGACTCACCTAAGGTCACTCAAAGGGTCAGGCCAGAGCTAGGCTCCTGATTCTCTCCCCTTTATCCTATCCTCTGCCACTACTTCGGTGGATTACGATGTGTCACTAGGATGCACTGGCTACCAAGGAAGTGATAGCTTGGAGCTGCCAAAGGACCATCGCCATGGCTGGATATTTCTGCTTTTTAGTCCTTATGGAACAACTTTTCTGGATAATATATAAAATCAGATGTCGTTCTTTATCATGGTCTTGACAGCTTGGAGAGCCATATCCCAGAATACTTTCCTTTGTCCCAGTTCTAAGTCATGGCTGACCAATACAACCAGCCCTTGCTGCATAATTAACCCTTAAAGAACTGAGGCTGGACTCACTCCTTGATAAATTACAATGAAAAACTGAAGCTGATTTTAGTATGTAGCTATTACAGTGAGGGGTGCTTTAGGACTCTCTCTCTGGGCATTTCTAACACATCCCTCAGCCAAGTGTCTGGGCACCCGATAGAATGATCAATCAGTGATTGCTGTCTGAAACACACTATTCTCTTCATGACCTTTTTCACTGTGATAGGCAGCATTGTCTAGTGCAATGGGATAGGGCTCAGGAGACTGGGGTTCTAGCTTTAGCTCTGCTACTGAACTGCTGAGCAGCCTTGGGCAAGTCACTTCTCTTGGTGCTTCTTCTCTCTCTGCCCCACCTTGTCTATTTCAGTCTCTTTGGGGCAGAGACTGCCTTTTTTCATACCTGTGTACTGTGCCTAGCACAATGGGGCCCCATTGTGTAAATGGAAACGTGGACAAAAGTGATCTGGTAGGTTCTAAGCCCCCTGGGACAGGGATTGGCTCCTCAGGCCACTGCCCCCACACTCTTACCAGCTGGCAGGAGCAACACAGGGACAGCACTTCACCCACGGGCAGGATCTGGCCCCCACTCCCTGTTTGTGCACCACAATATCAGCATTAAACAGTGGTAACAATAAAAGGCATCAGAGTGGGGCTTTCTTCTCTGGATCCACTGGGCTGAGGGACACCTGCAACCCTCCATCATGGTGATTCAGGCTGAGGTAATGTCAGGATACTGATGGGTGGTGGGGGTGTTTGCACTGGAGACATACAGGACCACTTAAGAAGCAAGGTTCTGTCCTCTGGGCAGATGACCCTCAGTGCTAAATAGCGAGGGGGGAAGAATCCAGGAAAGAGTGGATGGGAGCAGAGCAGCATCTGTGTTTCCCCATCTGGTATGGCTTTTTAATGTCTTTAGAAGAGTCCCGGTGGAGGGGTAGTGTGCTGTCCCTCTTAGAGGTGCAGATGGGGAACAGCAGGACCCAGTGTTTTCCCCAGGAATTGAAATGGGGGGGGGTGAGGACCGATAAGAGTTGAAACCAGGAGGGTAAGGTGGGCTGTATGGCACTATAGTAAAAGCTGAAAAATGTTTTACGACTATTATTAGATTTAACTCATGTTTTAAAATCATCATAGAAATTAAAATTGGCTACTCAAGCCTACTATGAAGCCTACTATCTACATCCTTCTTGGTTTCTTCTTGTAATTTTGCACAACTCTTTGGTGTCTTTTTGTGTGTCTAGTACTTCCAGTCCTTCATTATATGCTAATGTTCAGGTAGAAGGCAACTTCTTTCGGAATACAAAATTCTATTCAATGAGGAAAAAGAACACTCAACTGTAGCTGTTGAGATTGGGAGTAGCAAGAGATGTATTCCTACTTCCTTCATCCCAGGAAACATAGCACAAAGATTGGGTGATGATAAAGAAGAAGTTGAAGTTAAATTTTCATTCATTCATCGTATGATATTCCAATTTTTCTTCAAAATTCTCTATTCTGTCCTGAGCACATGGCAGCCCATTGCTAGTAGTGCCTCACTCCACTCAGCAGTATGTGTTTTATAAGACAGCCATCTGTAAAAGCTACATAGAGGTTGAGTAGAATCCAGAAATCACTGTTGTAGATTTGTAAGACTCAAGTTTGTGTACTTTTTCAGCTGACTTAACAAACACTTCTTGTCCTCTTCACTTAAGGAATCAATATAAGTGCCTTCATTAGTCAACTTCTGGACTGAAGTCTTTGCTTCTTCCAGTAAGTTTTCAATGGATATCCCTCTGATTGATGCAAGGGTAGCTTCTATTGCTGGACAAAGATCTACTACCGTTGTAGTAGACGCCTGTTTGACATTGTTTAATGACTCAAGTGGTTTCAACAGAAGACTTACAAGAGAGATAATGGCAATAGTCTTCTCTGAACTTAGTGGCAAAAGTAGTCCACCAGCCTCACTACTTAGATCTGGCCCATCTCAGTAGATACTTTCCAAAGCCAGTAATAACGGTTGCAGTAATTTTAAGACAACAGCCAAAGATCGCTCATGAGAAAGCCAGCGGTTGGACTGATTTGAACTTCAGTCCCAGTGTATATTCTATTTGTTTCCAAGACATTCAGTCCTTTTGGACTCTTGCTGAAAAAAAAAGTATAAAAAGCCATTAAATGTATGGCTTTTTAATGTCTTTAGAAGAGTCTGCAACTCACACTAGCGCTAACTGGAGCAGATGGCCTCTGCATCGTGCAGAGGAGAGATTAGGGTTACACTTTTCTCTGAGCAAAGCTTGTACTCCACATGACTTATGAGGAGAGGCTGAGGGAACTGGGATTGTTTAGTCTGCAGAAGAGAAGAATGAGGGGGGATTTGATAGCTGCTTTCAACTACCTGAAAGGGGGTTCCAAAGAGGATGGATCTAGACTGTTCTCAGTGGTAGAAGATGATAGAACAAGGAGTAATGGTCTCAAGTTGCAGAGGGGGAGGTTTAGGTTGGATATTAGGAAAAACTTTTTCACTAGTAGGGTGGTGAAGAACTGGAATGGGTTACCTAGGGAGGTAGTGGAATCTCCTTCCTTAGAGGTTTTTAAGGTCAGGCTTGACAAAGCCCTGGCTGGGATGATTTAGTTGGGTTTGGTCCTACTTTGCGCAGGGGGTTGGACTAGATGACCTCCTGAGGTCCCTTCCAACCCTGAGATTCTATGATTCTATGATTCTATGTCTTCCAGAGAAGTTTGTAGTTCCATCAAATGCACAATCAGCCATATATTTGGGATTCAATTTAGAAGCATTTAACTCTTCTAAGTTGTCACAGATGCAGCTGATGTGTCTTCTCTTATCTGAACATCTAGAATGCATTGTGACAGACGCAGACCAGTGGGGTACAGGAGTCTGGTCCTATTTGGTATCCAGGAAGTGGGCACCCGCCCACTGCTAAAGGACTCCCCCCAGCCTAAGGGGAGGATCCACAGGTCTGTGATACCAACTAAATACGGGGGACAACAAATGAAAAAAACAGGATTGGGAGTGAGGTCATAGGGCTAAACGAAGGGAACCTGATGGGGACACCGAGCAGAGAACCCCAGACAACGCCCACTGCTCCTTGAAGGCGTCAAGAGAGCCAGTGGACGCCGCCCTGAGGAACTCTGCCCGGATGCGTGAACAGACAGAGGAACGGAAATAGGCCCCACAGTCGCAGGAAATCCCATTGGCCAACCTCCTCTCCCTGGTTTTGTAGATGGCTAGTTTAGCCAGGGCCAAGAGGAGGTTGACAAGGAGATCCTGCGACTTTGTGGGGCCACGGATGGGGAGTGCATAGATAAACAGGTGAGGGGAAAAGTGCAACCAAAAACGCAAGAGGAGAGCCAAGAGGAGCCAGAACAGGGGCTGCAACCTGGCGCACTCCAAATAAACATGCGCCAGGGTTTCCTTCACGCCGCAAAAGGGGCAGGTGTTGGGGACGGGGGTAAACTGTGCCAAGTACACGCCCATGCTCACGGCCCCATGAAGGAGCCGCCAACTGACATCCCCGGCGGGCCTCGGGACTAAGGCAGAATATAAGCTGGCCCACTGGGGCTCCTCACCCTCGAGAGGTGGCAGGAGGTCCCACCATTTTGTATCAGGGCAGGACGCGAGGGTGAGGTAGTGAAGAGAGGAGCACGAGCGTGTACAGGTGTTTCCTAGGCGCGGTCTGGAACAGAACCGGCTGCAGATCGGGCAGCCGGCTCGCCGTGAAAGGGTGAGGGGGTCGATTGGGTCCACGGGGCAGGGACCAGATAAAAAGGTCCACGGTGCCCGGTGTGGAGGGTGGGCGGGGCGTGCCCTCTCGCAGGACCCGGTCGAGGTAGGCCCGAGCAGTGGGCAGTAAAGCGGCCTTCACCTCCTGAAGTACGCGCCGGGGGGTACGAGGTCTGGAGAGCCCCATACGCCGAGCGAGCGTCAGGGGATCCAGCCAGTCTCCCCGGTCGTAGTCCAGGAGGTCTCCGACCCTGGTGACTCCCGCCAAGACCAACCTCTGGCGCACCGCGGGGGACTCCGCCACCTGCACACGGAGCTGGGGGTTGTGCAGCAGGGGCTCCGCAAGGAGATCAACCCCCACGGTGGCCACCACGGACCTGGTCGTCGAAAAGAGCTTCCAGATCTGGAGGAGGTCCTGGTAGAAGACCGGCAGCCTGGAGAGGTCTCGCGGAAGACCTCTCGGATGAAGATAAAAGAGCTGCCGGTCGTATCGTAGCCCTCGGAAGCGGCGCAGAAAGGCGTGCGCCAATACGCTCCACGCCGGACTACCCGCACCATACAGGAGCCTCTGCAGGGCCTGGAGGCGGAAGACGTGGACCTGAGTGCGCAGGCACTTCAGGCCCTGTCCGCCCTCCTCCAGGGGCAGGTGGAGCACCCCTGCAGGGACCCAGTGCGTCCCTGGCCAAAAGAACTCCAGAACCACCCTCCGGAGGTCGGTCAGGAACCCCGGGGCCGGGACCAGGGTGTTGAGCCGGTACCAGAGCATGGACAGGACCAGTTGATTGAGCACCAGTGCCCTCCCTCGGAGGGAAAGGCACCGGAGAAGTCCTGTCCATTTCCGGAGCTGCTCCGCCACCCTGCCCTGCAAACCTTGCCAGTTCTCTGGCGGAGACGGATGCGTGGCAGAAAGGTAAACGCCGAGATAGAGCAGCGGACCCGCGCTCCACCGGATGGCCTGAAGCGCGGGTGGGAGGGAGCTCGCCTGCCACCCGTCCCCGACCACCAGGCCAGAGCTCTTGACCCAGTTGACCAGGGCGGAGGAGGCCGCTGAGTAAATGGCCTGGCAAGCCTCCACCCGCACCAAGTCGCCCGGGTCCTGGACCACGAGGAGCACATCGTCGGTGTACGCCGACAGGACCAGCCGCAGCTCCAGCTCCCGGAGCACCAACCCTGTCAGCCTCCAACGGAGGAGACAGAGGAAGGGCTCGATCGCCAGGGGGCACCCCTGCCGCACTCCCCGCCCGAAGCTGACCGGCTCGGTCAGGGTCCAGTTGAGCCTGACCAGACACTCCGCGGAAGCGTACAGCACCTGGAGAAACCCCACAAACTGGGGTCCGAAACCGAACACTCGCAGAGTGCTCAGGAGATACCCATGGTCCACCCTGTCGAATGCCTTCTCCTGATCCAGGGACAAGAGGGCGAACGACAGACCATCCCTACACCCTAATTCCAGAAGGTCCCGGACCAGATACAGGTTATCAAATATCGTGCGGCCCGGGACGGTGTAGGTCTGGTCTGGGTGGACCACATCCGCCAGCACGGACCCTAGCCGCATCGAGATGGCCTTTGCAACGATTTTGTAGTCCATGCTGAGGAGCGAGACGGGACGCCAATTCCGTAAATCGCAGAGGTCCCCCCTCTTCGGCAGTAAGGCGAGCATGGCTCGCCTGCACGAGAGAGGGAGGACCCCGCCCCGCAAAGACTTGGCCCAGACGGCGACCAGGTCCGGGCCGAGGACGCCCCAGAACACGCGGCAGAACCCCACGGCCAGCCCGCCCATGCCCGGAGATCCACCGGTGGGCACACGATGGAGGGCCCCCGAGAACCCGGCCAGAGTGAAAGGCAGCCCCAGCCACCCACGCCGACCGCCGGGAGCCCGCCCCAGAGCACCCCGCAAGCGCCAGGATTGGCCGGACCCGGGGAGAAAAGAGCTGTGCAGAAGGCCCCGCCCCCCCCACACCCCCGCCGGACCCGCGAGGGGGGCGCCGCCCCCCGCCAGGAGGCAGGCGACGCGCCTCCTGGGCCCCCCCCCAGGGCACAGAAGAAGCGGGAGCCGCGACCCACCCCCCGAAGGAGGCGGACGTGGGACCGAACAAAGGCACCCCGGGCTCGATGATCCTCGAGGGCCCGGAGCTCCCCCTGCCCCCCCCCCCGGCACCCCCTGCAGAGGGATGGACCCTCGGGGCCGGCGGCCAGACGCCTCCCCAGCTCCAAGACCTCCCGCCCCAACCACCCCATCGCCGCATCCCTCCGTCAGCTGCTACCCCGGGTGTAGTAAAGGCAGAAGAGCCGGGTGCTCACCCCCCCCCAGGTCCCACCACCGCCGCGCCAAGGGAAAGGCGCGCCGCCGCCCCCGCCAGGCCAGCCAGAACCCCCGGAAGGACGCCACGAAGCCCGCATCCCCCAGCAAACTACTATCAAAGTGCCAACAGGCTGGCCCTGGCCCCCCCGCGCAGAGAGAGGCCGCCACGGCGGCAAGGCGGCGATCCGAAAAGGGGGCCGGACGAACGCTGGAGGAGCGGGCCCGCGAAAGGCGGAAATGTGACAGGCAAACGCAGTCCAGCCGGGAGCGGTGCGACCGACGGGCCTCCACCCGGACGAAGGTGAACGCCTAGACACCGCCCGGGTGGCGGCCGTGCCAGACGCCCACCAGGGAGCGGCTCCCGACAATCCCCCAGAGGACGCCCACGGCAGCCGGGCACCGCCCGGCCCCCGAGCGGCCCCGCTCCCCGAGGGCGGTGCCAAAGTCCCCGCCCAGGACCAGGCACCCAAGAGGACCCAGGGAGACGAGGAAGGCGGACGCCCGCCGACAAAAACGCAACCTCTCCGGGCCCGACGCTGGGGCGCAGACACCGACGAGACCAACCACAAGCCCCCCCACGCGGACCCGGAGGCGCAGCAGGCGGCCCGGCACAGCCCTGGCGACCCCCAGCACCTCGGGCCACAGGTCGGGGGAGAACAGGGTCGCCACTCTGGCCGAGCGAACCGAGAGGTGGCTAAAGTAGAACCCGTCCCCCCAACTCCAGCTGCCAGCTAGCTTCAGCGGCCGGATCCGTATGGGTCTCCTGCAGGAAAACTACAGAGTACCTCCCCTCCCAAAGGAAGGAGAGCACCTGGCTCCTGCGGAGACCCATCCTACCCATCCTCTCGCTCTGGCCGGGTTCTCGGGGGCCCTCCGTCGGGCTGCGCAGCAATCCGTTACCAACCCCATAGGTGAGTAGAGAGTCACGGAAGAGGCGGACCCGCCGGTAGGCCACGGCGGCCTGCTTTCCGGTCCTCTTTCCCTCCCCCATGAGGGCCCTCACGGCCCGGAGGATCAGATGGAAATCCCCCCACCGCTGGAGCGCAAGTTGGACCTTGTTACGGGAGCCACGGACGTCCTCAAGGAACTCCCGCAGCTCCTCCCTCAGCGCATGGGGGGGCGGGGTAATGGATTGACGACCGTCCCCCAGCGAGGCCCCCGTCACAGCCCCATGTCCCACCGAGGCGGGCAGGCAGGGAGCAGACCCCCGACGTGGCGTCCGATGGGCCGACACCACGCGGCCTACCCCGCTCCCTGGTTCAACAGGGGGCAGTGGAAAGAGAACAGCAGTCCCTGGTGGGTCGGGACAGGGAAAAACTACTAAGGCTGCTCCCTGGGGAATACCCCCAGGGGCGGCAATGGCATCATGGGAGGTGGAGGAGACAAGGACGGGGCCAGCATCAGGGATAGGGCAGGGGTCAGGAGTAGGGGCGGGATCAGGAAGACAATCGGGGAGAGGGGCAGAAGCAGGATCCCGAGCCTCAGTAATCGGGCCACAGGAAGGTGGCCCCTCCCGGTCAGGGTCAGGAATCTGGGGGGTTGGAAGGGGACCCTTAACGATGCCGGGCTCAGCCACTGTGGTAGGTGCGGCAGCCACGGCATCCGGAGATGAATGGTCATCAACGAAGTCCCCGTCCGGGAAGGAGGTCGGTTGCCCCACACCCAAGAGGGACACCCCCTGGGAATTGGGTCCGGGCAGCGGGGCACCGGCTGTCGCATCAATGGGCTCAGCGGCCATCAGTGAGGTGCCACCTGCAGCCGGGCTGATGGAAGACCCCAGGGGACCCTCAGAGGCGGGAGCAGAAGCAGCAGTCAGGGGAAGGGAACACAGGGACAGGGGGACCGAGGTGAGGTCGCTCAGATCGAGGCCCGCTAGCAAAGGGTCGTCCTCCCCCTGTGTAACCGGGGTCAGACCCAGGGCCTCGATCTCCTCGTAAATGGAGGGAAAATTGCCGTCCACCACCCTGGGGCCCTCCCCGTCAGCACCCGCAGCAACGCCCACCTCAGCGCTTGCAGGGGCATTAGATGGTAAGGAGGCGAGAGGGGCTTCCTCGGGGGCTTCCACGGGAAGGGACCCCGGAGGAGGGGCAGTGTTACCTTCCGGTGCTGCCATGGTATCCCCAGCCGGCACCACAAAACAGGCACCGTCAGGGGGCAAGGCGGAAGGCTCTTCATCGGTGCCCCCCTTCCTGCTCTTCCGGGGGGCCTCCGAATCTGGTGACTATAACGGGGCCCGAGCCTTCCGCTTGCCCCACTTCCCTTGCACTAAGGACCAGCCCTCCATGGCATCATCCGGGGGCTGGCTAACAGAGGTCGGGTCTGGGGGCAAGGGCGATGGCTCAAGGACTTGGGGAGGCAATGAAGGGGCAGAAGGAACGAGGGAGGAGTCTCCCTTGGGAGGGCCCTCTCCCACGCCTGGCAATAACTCCGCCGCACCCTCCTCCACAGCGGTGGACCGAGAAGGAGGAGGGGCAGCTTCAGGTGCCGGGCAACCAGGGGCACTGGTAGTGACAGGGCCGGCGCCATGCTGGGGCTCGGGGGTCCCGGACGCTCCTCTGTGCTGGGCCAAGGGGCAGTCCCTCTGGACGTGCCCCATCGCCCGGCAGAGGTATCACCGGGCCTCCCCCGTCGAGTAATGCACCCGGTAGCGGGCTCCCTGGTAGGGGACCACAAAGGACCCCTCGAGCGCCTCTCCATCACGCACCACCGGCGGCAGTTGAAGCTGCACTTGCCGGCGGAACGAGAGGACGTGACAGAGGGCTGGGTCCTTGCAGCCCAACGGGAGAGGGCTGATGACGGAGATAGGGCGCCCCAGGGCAGAAAGGGCGGGCAGCAGGGCGGCATTGGGCAGGACGGAGGTCAGGATCAAGCGGACCCCCAGGTCTTCCAACGGCTCCAGGGGGACGAACACGCCCCCCACCGCCAGACCCGTCTCCACCGCCTCCTGGGCGGTGGCCTCCGATGCCAGGAAGAAGACCACCTTGCCGTACATCTTGGAGGCCGCCCAGTGATGAGCTGCCAAAATCTTAACAACGGGTTCCCTATAAAAAGTTCTGATTTAACAACGGGTTCCCTATAAAAAGTTCTGATTTAAGGGATGTGCGACAGCATGTATTTTTTGTACCAATAGGGTTACCATACGTCCATATTTTCCCAGGAGGTGATTAAGAACCGAAAAGCCTGACATGTCCAGGAAAATACAGATGTATTTTAACCCTACCTAAAGTTCTTTTTTAAAAAGATGGGGCTGAACTAGAAATGAGCTCCGTTTCACATGTGTGGGTGGTGATCAGGGACAGTCTCAATTTTGGGGTCTTTTTCTTATATAGGCTCCTATTACCCCTCACCCCCGTCCCGATTTTTCACACTTGCTGTCTGGTCACTCTAGGGTGTGCACATGTGTGGGTCCCAGCTGCTCCCTGCCCCCCCCTCATTAAAGCAGGTGTGCAGGGTTACTGCCCTGGGAACTGCAAGGCACCAGTGGATGTGGGGCTGGCTGCAGATAGGGGCGTGGGGCAGGGCTAGCTGGAGGCAGGGAGTGACACGGGCTGGCTGTGGGCAGGTGATGCAGACGGGCGGGCTGTGGGTGGCTGTGGGCAGGGGGTGGCTGCGGGTGGCTGTGGGCAGGGGGTGGCTGCGGGCGGCTGTGGGCAGAGGCTGGCTGCAGGCAGAGGCTGGCTGTGGGCAGGGGGTGGCTGCAGGCGGCTGTGGGCAGAGGCTGGCTGCAGGCAGGGGGCGGCTGTGGGCAGAGGCTGGCTGTGGGCAGGGGCTGGCTGGGGGCAGGGGCTGGCTGCAGGCAGGGGCTGGCTGCAGGCAGGGGGGTGGCTGGGGGTGGCTGCGGGAGGGGCTGGCTGGGGGCAGGGGGTGGCTGCAGGCAGGGGGGTGGCTGGGGGTGGCTGGGGGCAGGGGGTGGCTGCGGGCAGGGGGGTGGCTGGGGGCAGGGGGGTGGCTGCGGGCAGGGGCTGGCTGGGGGCAGGGGGTGGGGCAGGGGGGGACAGGGGGGGCTGGGGGTGGCTGCAGGGTGGCTGTGGGCAGGGGGTGGGGCAGGGAGCGGCTGTGGGCAGGGGGCGGCTGCGGGCAGGGAAGGCGGGGGAGGGGCTGGCTGGGGGCAGGGGGTGGGGCAGGGGCTGGCTGGGGGCAGGGGGCGGCTGCGGGCAGGGAAGGCGGGGGAGGGGCTGGCTGGGGGCAGGGGGGGGCAGGGGCTGGCTGGGGGTGGCTGTGGGCAGAGGGGGGGGCAGGGGGTGGGGCAGGGGGGGCTGTGGGCAGGGAAGGCGGGGGAGGGGCGCAGATACTCACACGGGGGGGGGGGGGGGCTGGGAGCAGCCGGACGCAGCCAGGGACTCACGGGGCAGCAGCCGGAGCCCCAGGGCCAGAGGTCCAAAGAGCAGGAGCAGCAACAGGGCCAGGAGGCAGCTCACATGGCTCTCGCAGCACAGCGCAGCGCCCCCCGGCGGCCGGGAGGAGGAATTACAGGCTTCCCAGGCAGAGCCCATCAAAGCTTCCCTCGCAGGGAAGCCAGTTAACAAGCGGTTCTAAAACCGCTTCTAAATTTAACAACGGGTTCGCGCGAACCGGTGCGAACCGGCTCCAGCTCACCCCTGAGACCGCCACAATGGCCGTGGGCCCAACCACCCTCGCCAACGCCCGCACGTAGGTCTCCACGTGGGGCGAGGCGGGCACCAGGAGGCAACGGACGCCGTGCTTCCTGGTCACGGTGGGGAAGGGGCCCCGGCCACTATAGATGGTAGCAGAAGCGGCGGTCGGAGGAACAGCGGCAGGCAGGGGGGCCGCCGCCACCTGGGCGTACGCCCTGGGGGCCGGGGGAGGGGCACCCGCGGAGCTGGTGGAGGGAGCAGCGGGGAGGAATGCCGCAGCTGGTAGCGGGGCTGCAGCAGCGGGGGCAGTCCCCGCCATGGAGGGCTTGGTCTTTTTAGCGGGACCTTTACCCTTCTTCCCACCCCGACCTTTCCCACCGGCTGGGGGGGCTCCCCCCAAATCGGAAGGGGCGAGGGATGTGGCAGCAGCGGAGGTCTCCCCGGTACTCGCCGCAGCCGGTGCCCCAGCGGGGGCGGTGGCAGGTGGACCGGCAGCGGCGGTCGAGGTAGAGGCTTGGGGAATGGACATGGGCGTTTCCGGAGGAGGGGTGGAGGGAGCATCGCGAGGGGTCTCCCCCGCCACGTCCCCCGCCATAACGAGAGCGGGGAGGGGGACAAACAGCGAGGGGAGGGGAGGGAGAGGAGGCGACCCCCCCCTGCTAGGCTGCAGGCAGGGGAGGAGGGTGCCAGAAAGGGAAGGCTAAAGGGGCGTGGGGAGCAATCGAGGACCCGGGGCGGGAGGGTGGCAGGTCACTGACCCAGAGTGGAATTCCGGCTCCTCTAGTTGCACTAGGGGATCAGGGGGGCTAACAGCATAGGGGGGTGCAGTGAACAAGGGCAAACTCAAATGGGGGAAGGGCACAAGCGCATGGGAGGGGGCATGGGCGCACGAGGGGAGGGGCCAATCAGGGCCGGGGAATCGCGGGGGGGGGGGAGTTGAGCTAGGAGCGGGGCAGAGGGACCACGGGGCTGGCAGCAGGGCTGGGGCAGGACAATCAGGGCCACAGAGGGAAATGGGTGGGGCAGACAAATGTGGCAAAGGAGAGGGGGCCAGGGCAAGGGGGTGGGGGTGGGGGTGGGGGGTGCGCCCACGGGCACTTGTGCAAAAAGTCAATGGTAGCTAGCTGCTGCTTCAGGCCCAGAGGATAGAAATGGGCATGGCAAGCCAGGTGAGCAGCTCAGTCCCAGAGGCAGGAGATTGAGGTAGATGGAAAACAGCCAGCAGGGGTGATGGAGGGGGCAACGATGGTGGTGAGGGCGAAGGGGGACACGGATGGACCGGGGGCAGGCTCCACGCCACACCCCCGGAGTCCCAACAGACACAGTCCAAACCCCCACCACAAGAGCACAGTCCAAAAAATACTCAGTCCTCAAGTGCCCCCTCCACGGTGGTCTACAGAGTCTCCATGAAGGCCTCCAGCAGCAGGCGGTCCTCTCCTTCTCCTCCTCCTCCTCCTCAGGGCTCCAGCAGCTCTCCAGTAGCAAACACAGCAGCTCAGGCGGTGGTTTGGTGGCCAGGCAGGAGGGACCCCGCTCAGAAGATGGCGGTGGTGGAGCCCTCAGCAACAAGGGCTGGAGCTGGGGTCCCTCACTCCCCTCCTCTGGGGAACAGGCCAGCAGCCCCCCCCCGCCCCAAGGGGCCGTGGGTGGAGTAACAGCAGCAACTAAGGTGGTCCTATTTGGCATCCAGGAAGTGGGCGGGTGAAGCCCGCCCACTGCTAAAGGACTCCCCCCAGCCTAAGGGGAGGATCCACAGGTCTGTGATACCAACTAATTACGGGGGACAACAAATGAAAAAAACAGGATCGGGAGTGAGGTCATAGGGCTAAATGAAGGGAACCTGATGGGGACACCGAGCAGAGAACCCCGGACAACGCCCACTGCTCCTCGAAGGTGTCAAGGGAGCCAGTGGACGCCGCCCAGAGGAACTCTGCCCGGATGCGTGAACGGACGGAGGAGTGGAAATAGGCCCCACAGTTGCAGGAAATCCTGTCGGCCAACCTCCTCTCCCTGGTTTTATAGATGGCAAGTTTGGCCAGGGCCAAGAGGAGGTTGACAAGGAGATCCCGCGACTTCGTGGGGCCACGGATGGGGAGTGCATAGATAAACAGGTGAGGGGAAAATTGCAACCAAAAACGCAAGAGGAGAGCCAAGAGGAGCCGGAACAGGGGCTGTAGAGGCTCCTGTATGGTGCTGGTAGTCCGGCGTGGAGAGCACTGGCGCACGCCTTCCTGCGCCGCTTCCGAGGGCTCCGATACGACCGGCAGCTCCTTTATCTCGACCCGAGGGGCCTTCCGCGAGACCTCTCCGGGCTGCCGGTCTTCTACCAGGACCTCCTCCAGACCTGGAAGCTGTTCTCTGCGACCAGGTCCGTGGCGGCCACCGAGGGGGCAGATCTCCTCACGGAGCCCCTGCCACACAACCCCCAGCTCCGTGTGCAGGTGGAGGAGTCCCCCGCGGTGCACCAGAGGTTGGTCTTGGCAGAAGTCACCAGGGTCGGAGACCTCCTGGACTACGACCGGAGAGACTGGCTGGATCCCCTGACGCTCGCTCGGCGGATGGGGCTCTCCAGGCCTTGTACTCCCCGGCTCGTACTACAGGAGGTGAGGGCCGCTTTGCCGCCCACGGCTCGGGCCTACCTCGACTGGGTCCTGCGTGAGGGCACGCCGCGCCCACCCTCCACACCGGGCCCTCCAGACATTTTCATCGGGCCTCTGCCCCGTGGACCCGACCGGCCCCCCCGCCCCTTCTCAGCAAGCCAGCTGCACAATCTGCAGCCAGTCTGCTTCCAAACCGCGCCAAGGAAACATCTCTACACGCTCATGCTCCACACCGGAGGGTGAGGAGCCCCAGTGGGCCAGCCTCTACTCCACTTTGGTCCCAAGGCCCGCCGGGGATATCAGTTGGCAGCTCCTTCATGGGGCCGTGAGCACGGGCGTGTATTTGGCGTGGTTTACCCGTCCCAGACACCTGCTCCTTCTGTGGCGTGAGGGAGACCCTGGCGCACGTTTACTTAGAGTGCGCCAGGTTGCAGCCCCTGTACCGGCTCCTCACAAATATTCTGTTTCGTTTCTGGCTGCACTTTTCCGCTCACCTCCTTCTCTACGCACTCCCTATCCGTGGCCCCACAAAGTCGCGGGACCTCCTGGTCAACCTCCTCCTTGCCCTGGCTAAAACTGCCATCTATAAAACCAGGGAGAGGAGGTTGGCCGATGGAGACTCCTGTGACTGTGGGGCTTGTTTCCGATCCTCTGTCCGTTCACGTCTCCGGGCGGAGTTCCTCTGGGCGGCGTCCGCTGGCTCCCTTGACGCCTTCGAGGAGCAGTGGGCGCTCTCCGGGGTTCTCTGCTCGGTGTCCCCGTCAGGCTCCCTTCTTCTGACCCTTTGACCGTGCTCCTGTCCCTGTTCTTTTATTAGTTGTCCCCCGAACTCAGTTGGGTTTTTGAGGCCCTGTAGATCCTCCCCTTAGGCTGGGGGGGGGGATCCTTTAGCAGTGGGCGGGCTTCCGCTTCCGCCCGCCCACTTCCGGAAACCCAATAGGTACAGGGAGTGAGTGCTCAGTGTCCTCAGGCTGCCCTGCTGGCTGGAGCGTCTTCCCTCCCTCCCTGGACTGCTGCTGCCACCCCTGCTGAGCGAGGGGTGGGGGGGCCTTGCCGGCCAGCCCCCCCTTCCCCACCTCTGGAGGGAGAAGCCAGGACCCCACCACCGCTGCTACCACCTGTGAGGGGTCCTTCCTGCCTGGCCACCAGGGTTGCTGGAGCTGCTGGAGCTGTGTTTGTCCTGGGGAGCTGCTGGACCTTGGAGGAGGAAGAGGATTCAGAGGACCACTGGCTGCTGGGGGAGCACACAGGACTCTGGAGCAGGGCCGGCTCTAGGCACCAGCGGGCCAAGCACCCGCTTGGGGCGGCATCCTGGGGAGGGCGGCAGATGGCCCCGGTGGACCTCCCGCAGGCATGCCTGCGGGAGGTCCACCGGAGCCGCCGACCCGCAACCGCCAGAGCGCCGCCCCCGCCCCAGCAAATCCTAGCCGCGGCTGGGAGTTAAAAGGCTCTAGGCTCCCCGCCGCGGCAGGCAGCTCGGAGCCTTCTGGTTCCCAGCCGCGGCTGGGAGTTAAAAGGCTCCGGGCTGCCCACCGTGGCGGGGAGCCCGGAGCCCTCTGATTCCCGGCAGCGGCTCGGATTTAAAAGGCTCTGGGCTCCCCACATCGGGGAGCCCAGAGCCCTTTAGACACGCCTGCCGCCCTAAGGGCGCACGGACTGCCCCCCCCCAGCCCAGGGCGGCAATTCAGTGCGCTGCTTGGGGCGGCAAAAACTCTAGAGCCGGCCCTGCTCTGGAGACCACTGTGGAGGGGGCCATCAAGGACTGAGTGATTTTTGAACTGTGCTCTAGTGGTGGGGGTTTAGACTGTGTTTGTGGGGACACAGGGGGTGTGGTGTGGAGCCTGCCCCCTGCCCCCTGGCCCCTCCCCCCAGCTCCCACCATCACCGCTGCCCCGTCCACCACCCCCACAGGCCACTTACCACCAGCCTCAGCTCCTGCCTCTAGGACTCAGCTGCTCTCCTGGCCTGCCACGCCCTATTGTCACCTTTTGGGCCTGCAGCAGCAGCCAGCCACACATTGACTTTGCACAAGCGCTTGTGGGTGCCCATACCCCCCTGGACTGACCCCTTCCCCTCTGCAACAGGCCCCCCAGCTTTGCCCCTTGCTGCCTGCCCCGTTTGCCCTTGTAGCCTTTTGCCCTTGCCCAGCTTCCGTGTGCTTGCCTGCCCCACCCATCTCCCGCTGCAGCTTGGTTTGTTTGATGCACCCCAGCCCTAGGTTGGCCCCTTGGTTCCTCTGCCCCACTCCCAGCCAGATTGCTCCCCTTCCTTTGGGGCCCCCCTTGCCCTGATCGGCCCCTCCCTTGTGCGCCCGAGCCCCTCCCATGCGCTTGTGCCCCTCCCTTGTTTGTTTGCCCCTATTGCACTGCACCCCCATTGCTGTTGTACCCCTCCCCTCCCCTAGTGCAGCTAGAGGAGCCAGATTCCAATCCTGTGTCGGTGACTGAACCCCCCCCAAGTCCTTGATAGCCCCCCCCATTTTGGCACCATCCTCCCCTGCCCGCAGCCTAGCAGGGAGGAGTGGTTGACCTGCTTCCCCTCCCCCCTCCCTTCCTCCGGTGTTTCCCCTCCCTCCCTACTCATCATGGCGGGAGACGCGGCGGGTGGGATCCCAGGAGCAGACCCCTCCCCCAACAACCCCCCTTGCCTCGACCTCAACTGCTGCTGCCGAACCACCTGCCACCGCCCTCGCTGAGGCACTGGTGGGCGACGGGGTGACCTCCACTGCTGCCATGTCCCTCACCCCCTCCGATTCTGAGGGAGCCCTCCCAGCCGGCAGAAAAGGCCAGGGCAAAAAGAAAGGAAAGAGCCCTGCTAAGAAGACTAGGCCCTCCATGGCAGGGGCTGCCACCAGTGCTGCGGCCCCGCCACCGGCCGTGGTGCCCCTCCCTGCTGTTCCCTCCACCAGCTCTGCAGGTGCCCCTCCCCCAGCCCCCAGGGCGTATGCCCAGGTGGCAGCGGCCCCCCGCCTGCCGCTATGTCATCTCCCCTGACCACCGCCTCTGCTACCATCTATAGCGGCCGGGGCCCCTTCCCCACCGTGACCAGGAAGCACGGTGTCCGTTGCCTCCTGGTGCCCGCCTCGCCCCACGTGGAGACCTACGTGCGGGCGTTGGCGAGGGTGGTTGGGCCCACGGCCATTGTGGTGGCCTCCAAGATGTACGGCAAGGTGGTCTTCTTCCTTGCCTTGGAGACCGCCACCCAGGAGGCAGTGGAGAAGCCCCTGGTGGTGGGGGGCATATTCGTCCCCCTGGAGCCACTGGAGGACCTGGGTGTCCGTATGGTCCTAACCTCTGTCCCTCCCTTCCTCCCCAATGCTGCCCTGTTACCCGCCCTCTCTACCCTGGGGAAGCCCATTTCTGTTGTTAGCCCTCTCCCGTTGGGCTGCAAAGACCCCGCCCTCCGTCATGTCCTCTCATTCCGCCGGCAGGTGCAGCTTCAACTGCCGCCGCCGGCGCGTGGCGGAGAGGCGCTCGAGGGGTCTTTCCTGGTCCCCTATCAGGGGGCCCATTACCGGGTACACTATTCTACGGGGGAGGCCCGGTGCTACCTCTGTCGGGTGAGAGGGCACGTCCGGCGGGACTGCCACTTGGCCCGGCACGTAGGAGCGCCCGGGACCCCCGAGCCTCGGCAGGGTGCCGGCCCTGTCATCGCCGGCGCCCCTGACTGCCCGGTGCCCAGAGCCGCCCCTCCTCCTTCTCAGCCCATCACTCATGCTGTCCCACCATTACTTCCAAGTCCCCGAGCTGTCATCCCTGCCCCCCGACCCAACCCCTGTCAACCAGCCCGCAGGCAATGCCATGGAGGGCTGGACCCGGGTACAGGGTAAGGGGGCAAGCGGAAGGCTTGAGCTCCGCTCCTACCTTCTGATGCGGAAGCCCCCCAGAAGACCAGAAAGGGGGCCACGGACACCGAACCTTCCACCTTGCCCATGGGTATGTTCCATCCACCAGTGCCGGCTGGGGAAGATGTGGCAGCACCGGAGGGTACCACCATCCATCCTCTGCAGTCCCTCCTTGTGGAGGCCCCCGATGAAGCCCCTCCTGTTCCCTTGCCACCTACACCCCCTGCAATACCCGAAGTGAGCATCGCCTCGGGCGCTAGCGGGGAGGACCCCGGGGTGGTGGGAGGTGAGCTCCCTTCCATCTGTGAGGAGATCGAGGCCCTGGGTCTGACCCCGGTTGTTATATCCTTGGGGCAGCCGGTGTAGGAAGCAATCACTTGAGGCCAGAGAGCAGACAGCTAACCAAAACCTCCATTTTATTTACAGATACAGAGAGCTCACTCAGCCGGTTGAAACCGGCTGAGCTATCCCTTAATAGTCTAACTCAGTTGCCATAGTAACAAAACCCATGACAACCAAATACACAACATATTCCTCCCCCCCTAATAAGAACATCCCCTAAATAAAACACACACTAAACTAGAGAAGGAGGGTAGACTGCCTCCATTCCCGGCTAAACCCTGGGGATTATTTTGCCCCATAACCGTGGGTTCGCCCTAACTAAAGATCCAGCCGATGAGGAGGCCTTCTGTCTCTCGGTGGATTACGGCGAACTTCTGGTGTTGTTGCACCCGAAAGTACTAGGGGCTCAGGGTCCGCAGCACGAATAGGTGAGGAGGTGGTATCAGCTCGTGCTGGGCAAAGGGGTATCTCAGCTGCTGGCAGTAGTGGAGGAGAACAGTCAGGAACAGGTGACTCATGATTCGGTGTCTCACCAGGAGGGGTGAAGTCAGACCCCTCAACTGCAGATGGGTCCTGAAGACTGGCATGACCTGGCAACAGCTGATCTACATGTCGCCGCCAGGTAAGATTCTCTGCAGTCCGGACTGTATAGGAAACAGGTCCTGTTTGAGTGATGACTGTGGCCGGGACCCATTTAGCTCTGGAAGTATAATTCCGAGCCAAAACTGGCTGTCCTGGGCTAAAGGTTCGGTCTTTTGCTCTGGGTGCCCGTCTGATGACTTGATATTGCTGCTGATGTTGCACAGTTTGTCTGGGTTCAGAAGGTTTCAGCAGATCAAAGCAAGTGCGCAGCTGTCGTCCCATCATTAGAAAGGCTGGGGAAGCCTGGGTCGTAGCATGAGGTGTGTTTCTATAGGAAAGTAAGAAGGTATCCAGACGCTTTTGAATGGAGTGTTGTCCCTTTGCTGATTTCAAAGCGTTTTTCATTGTCTGCACAAATCTTTCAGCTAATCCGTTGGTGGACGGATGATATGGTGCTGACGTGATGTGGTGTATCCCATTTGCCTTCATAAAATTTTGAAACTCCTGAGAGACGAACTGCGGTCCGTTGTCGCTCACAAGTTGTTCTGGCAGACCAAAACGACTAAAGAGTCCTCGTAGTTTTTGGATAGTACTCTCTGCAGTAGTGGACTGCATTATAGAGACTTCTGGCCATTTAGAATGGGCATCTACTGCCACCAAGAACATGCTTCCTTCAAGGGGGCCAGCAAAGTCAACGTGAATACGTTGCCACGGGTTTTCAGGCCAGTCCCATGGGTGTAGGGGTGCCCACTGGGGTGCATTTCTTACACTCTGACATGACATACAAGCTTTTGCCTTCTCTTCAATAGCACCATCCAATCTAGGCCACCAAAAATAGCTTCGTGCAATTTCCTTCATGCGCACTATTCCACAGTGACCGGAATGTAGCTGTTCTAACATCTGTGATCTCAGGGGTGGTGGAATAATGACACGCCTCCCCCACAACAAACAACCAGATTGGACCGATAACTCCGTCCGCCTGGACATGTAGGGAACAAGGTCGGGTGAGACCGGAGAGGTTTGTCGAGATTTTCCATGCATCACCAGGTCCATAACTTGGGATAATACTGGGTCAACGCGGGTTGCCTTCTTTATCTGAGTAGCAGTGATGGGTGTATTCTCTACCTGTTCAAAGTAGAAGATTTCCTTTTGGGCACTATCTTGATGTTTGACCGGTAAAGGCAACCTTGAGAGGCCATCTGCATTGCCGTGCAGAATGGATTTCCGATATTTGATTTCATATGTGTGTGCAGAAAGTATCAATGCCCAACGTTGCATACGACTAGCAGCTAATGGGGGAATGCCTGTGTAGGGTCCAAAAATTGATGTCAGAGGTCGATGGTCTGTAAGAAGAGTAAACTTTCGCCCAAACAGGTACTGATGAAACTTCCTAATTCCAAAAACAATTCCTAATGCCTCACGTTCGATTTGGGCGTAGTTAGTTTCTGCTTTGCTTAGAGTGCGTGAAGCAAAAGCAATAGGTCTTTCTTCTCCCGAAGGCATAATGTGTGACACGACCGCTCCCACTCCATAAGGGGAAGCATCGCAGGCCAATTGCAGGGGTAAGGATGGATCAAAGTGCGTTAGAACTTCAGAATTTAACAATGCATCCTTAGCTTTGTTAAATGCAACATCACAGGCTTCAGTCCACTTCCAGGCCTTGTTCTGCCCAAGGAGCTCATGAAGTGGTTTTAGCAGTGTGGCTAACTGTGAGATGAACTTTCCATAATAGTTCAGTAGTCCTAGAAATGAGCGCAGCTGGCTTACATTTCGAGGTGGGGGAGCCTCCACAATAGCTTTAACTTTTGCAGGGGCCTTATGAAGACCTGCAGAATCGATGATGTGTCCCAAATATTCAACAGAGGGCTTGAAGAATTCACACTTGTCTTTGCGAACTCGTAGGCCATACTCTTCCAGTCTTTGTAGGGTAGCCTCTAAATTCTTTAAGTGATCCTCTTCATTTCTTCCAGTGACCAGGATATCATCCAGATAGCACTGAACTCCTGACAAGCCACACAAGATCTGGTCCATAGCCCTCTGGAACAGGGCAGGAGCCGATGTGATTCCGAAGGGTAGGCGACAGTATCGATAAAGCCCCTTATGAGTCACAATAGTCAACAGCTCTTGGGACTTTTCATCGACGTGCATCTGTAAATATGCTTGACTCAGATCAATCTTACTGAACTTTTGTCCCCCAGCCAGGCCTGCGAAGAGGTCATCGATGTGGGGAAGCGGGTATTGCTCTGCACACAACACTGGGTTGACAGTGACTTTAAAATCACCGCAAATCCGGAGAGAGCCATCTTTCTTCACTATTGGAACGATAGGAGTGGCCCATGAGCTATGGGTAACTGGTATTAGGACTCCATTGGTGACCAGGCGCTCCAGGTCTGCTTCAACTTTTGGCCTGATGGCATATGGCACAGTTCGGGCTTTCAGATATTTTGGTGGACTGCCAGGTTTAATGTTCAATGTCACAGTGATTCCCTTCATACTTCCCAAATCATCTCCAAAAACAGCAGCATGTTTCCTTAGTATAGGGGTTAGACTGGTTTCTTCTTTAGTCATCCGGTGCACTTCTGCCCAGTTCAGCTGAATCTTCCCAAGCCAAGACCTACCCATTAAGGCTGGGTAGTTACCTCTCACCACAAACAGTGGCAATTTAGCCGCCTGTCCATTGAGCTCCACCTTAACATCAATAGTGCCCAACATGGGCACAGCTTCACCTGTATACGTCTTCAGAACAGTTTTTGTTGCCTTAAGCGGAAGATGCTGTAGCTTTTCCTTATACACAGTCTCAGGAACCAGCGAGACAGCTGCACCGGTGTCTAGTTCCATGCGTATAGGTTTGCCCTCCAATAAGGGGGTTACCCAGTATTCATGTGAGCCCGCTGCCAAAGACAAAACATGCAGTGGCACTTCCTCTTGTGAGGAGGTGTCACCTTGATCATCCTGGGTCTGCTCTAGGGTATGCAAGGTTCCTCTTTTTGTCGGCCAGACCACAGGCCTCTTTTTCTTTTGTTTACAGGCACACTCAATGTGTCCCTTTTTGCCACAGTGTCGACACACCAGGTCCTTACACCAGCATTCTGATGCCTGGTGACCCAGCTTACCACAGCGGTAACATTCTTGACTCTGCACCGTTTTGTGGGTCAGTTCTTGTGACACTTTTTGCACCCTAGGGGATGCACCGATGTATTGTGCCTCCCTTGTAGCCAGTTCCATGGAGACAGCAATATCAACAGCCTTCTGTAATGTAAGCTGAGCCTCTGTCAGTAGGCGCTTCCGTATAGCTTCACTGCAGAGGCCACACACTAACCTGTCACGCAGGGCATCATTTAACATCTCTTTAAATTCACAGTGTTCTGCTAGCTTTTTTAAAATGGCTACAAATTGTACAACTGTTTCATCTTCCTTTTGGTCTCTTTTGTGGAACCTATATCTTTCAACAATTACCAGTGGTTTTGGGGAGAAATGAGACCCCAGGATTTCCACAATGTCACTGTAAGATTTAGTCTCAGGCTTAACAGGGTGTAGTAAGCTGCGTAGCAGAGAGTAGGTTTTAGCCCCTACAACAGTTAAGAATATTGGCACCTTCTTCGCTTCTGTAATGTCATTTGCAATACCAAAAAGCTCAAAACGCTCAGTATACACATGCCACTGCTCTGTATTCTCATCAAAAGGCTCCAGGGGCCTGGTCAGAGTAGCCATGATTTTTAGTTTCACTTTCACAGTCAGTGCAAACAAGCAGCTTTTTTTCTTTGTTTGGTCTTTACCTTGACTTCTACTTCCTTCTGTTACTGGAGCAGCACCAGGATCCCATCCTCGTTGCCAGTGTTATATCCTTGGGGCAGCCGGTGTAGGAAGCAATCACTTGAGGCCAGAGAGCAGACAGCTAACCAAAACCTCCATTTTATTTACAGATACAGAGAGCTCACTCAGGCGGTTGAAACCGGCTGAGCTATCCCTTAATAGTCTAACTCAGTTGTCATAGTAACAAAACCCATGACAACCAAATACACAACACCGGTCACCCAGGGGGAGGACGACCCTCTGCCACCGGGCCTCAATCTGGTCGACCTCACCCCAGCCCCCCTTTCTCCGTGTTCCATCCCCCTAACCACTGCTTCTGCTCCCGTCTCTGAGGAGCCCCTGGACTCTGACCCCGGTGGGCCAGCCTATACTCCACCCTGGTCCCAAGGCCCGCCGGGGATATCAGCTGGCGGCTCCTTCACGGGGCCGTGAGCACGGGCGTGTATTTGGCGTGGTTTACCCGTCCCAGACACCTGCTCCTTCTGTGGCGTGAGGGAGACCCTGGCGCACGTTTACGTAGAGTGCGCCAGGTTGCAGCCCCTGTACCGGCTCCTCACAAATATTCTGTTCCATTTCTGGCTGCACTTTTCCCCTCACCTCCTTCTCTACGCACTCCCTATCCGTGGCCCCACAAAGTCGCGGGACCTCCCAGTCCCTCCTCCTTGCCCTGGCTAAAACCGCCATCTACAAAACCAGGGAGAGGAGGTTGGCTGATGGAGACTCCTGTGACTGTGGGGCTTGTTTCCGATACTCTGTCCGTTCACGTATCCGGGCAGAGTTCCTCTGGGCGGCGTCCACTGGCTCCCTTGACGCCTTCGAGGAGCAGTGGGCGCTGTCCGGGGTTCTCTGCTCGGTGTCCCCGTCAGGCTCCCTTCTTTTGATCCTTCGACCACACTCCTGTCCCTGTTATTTCATTAGTTGTCCCCTGAAATCAGTTGGTTTCCAGGTCCTGTAGATCCTCCCCTTAGGCTTGGGGTGGGGGGGAGGGGTCCTTCTGCATTTCCCGGAACCCAATAGGTACATTGAGAGAATTCTTCACTTTTTCAACTGTTGAGTCTTTCACTGTTGCACTGCATGCTTTTAGACTATCAGCTGGGTTTTTTGCAGAAATATAGCGAGCATTTGCCAGTCTTGTTCGGAACCAGTGTCCAACTTCAGGATTAACAAGTGACAATGCACTTAAAATTGGCCTCCAGTTTGTAGTGTGTTGTATCTCTTGCTTAAATAGAAAGTATAATGCAACAGCATTCTTAACAGCCTTATTAAGTACTTCTATCCTGCAATCCAGAGGTGTGGTGTTTTGCAGGCTTTTCATGTAGGTTATCAGTATGGGCTTGGCCGATCGGTCTGGCAAACCAAGCTCCTCCACTTTTACTATAAACATCTATGATATGCCCACATCTTGAATACTGCAGGCAGTTCTGGTCAGCCCATCTCAAAAAAGATATATTGGAATTGGAAAAGGTACAGAGAAAGGCAACAAAAATTATTAGGGGTCTGGAACAGCTTCCATATGAGGACAGATTAAAAGACTGGGACTTTTCAGCTTGGAAAAGAGATGACTAAGAGGGGATATGATAGAGGCCTATAAAATCTTGACTGGTGTGGAGAAAATGAATAAGGAAGTGTTATTTATCCCTGTACTTAACACAAGAACCAGTCGGCAAGTTTAAAACAAACAAAAGGAAGTACTTTTTTACACAATGCACTGTCACCTGTGTAACTTTTTGCCAGGGATGTTGTGAAGGCTAAATTATAACAGGGTTCAAAAAAGAACAAGATAAGTTCATGGAGGACAGGTCCATCAATGGCTATTAGCTGGGATGGGCAGGGATGCAACACCATGCTCTGAGTGTCCCTAGCCTCTGGGGCCACAGGGGATGGATCACTCAATGATTCCCTGTTCTATTCATTCCCTCTGAAGCACCTGGCATTGGCCACTGTCATAAGACAGGATACTGGGCTGGATGGACCTTTGGTCTGACCCAATATGGCCGTTCTTATATAAAAAAATTAATTATAATAATGTAAGCAGAGTCAGGATGAGCTCTACCCTGACATCTGGTGGTGAATTATGGCAAGTGTGGAAAATAATTTCAGGGGCTGATCTTGTTTGCATAGGCACACCCACCCCGCCTAGCATAGCCGACGGCAGCCTAAAATGGTCACTTTGACAGCTGTGGGATCCTCAATTTCTCTGTTATTGGGGGAAGAGGAATAAAGTGTTGTTACCCTGATTATGGGAATGAGGGACTATGAACCTGTTTTACGACAGGGGATCTCACCATCAACTAAGTAGCACTCGCTAGACAAGGGACATGGGTTCCAAAACCCAGTGAATTGAGAGAGGTTGGGGACTGGTATGTGTACTTGATGGTATGGTTCCTGTTTGAGGGTCTGGAACGCCAATTGCACTGCCTCTCTCCACTGTTGAAGAGCAGAGTTAATTTTGATTCTATTAGGAGTCCATCTAGGGACTGCTAAGCTGAATTCACTTTGGGCCAATGGTGCACCAGCACTGGGGCTCCCCTACTACAAGCTGAAATCATTAAAAGAGCTAAACTTACTGAGCTGAGTGCTGTGTTAACTAGTCGGGGAGCCTGAAGATCTATTGCTAAGCAGCTGGCAGAGCAGAGCAGTTTGCAGCATGGTTGGAGCAGCCCATGGAACGGTGAGCAGAGCAGAGCGGTTTGTGGGATGGTTGGAGCGGCCCACGGAACGGTGAGCAGAGCGGAGCGGTTTGTGGGATGGTTGGAGCGGCCCACGGAACGGTGAGCAGAGCGGAGCGGTTTGTGGGGACGGCTGGAGCGGCTCATGGGTCGGCTGGAGGAGCGGCACAGCTGGTGGAGTGGAGCCAGTTGTGGTGAAGGCTGCAGCAGAACTCCACAGAGAGGTGGGGCAGTCGGCCCTGGCCCACGTAAGGTGCCTCTTAACACACTGGGTGCCCCCCCATTTCCACCCAGGCTGGGGGGTAAAACTCTGCAGATACATTTTTGAACTCTGGGGCGGCACTGACCAGGGATGGAGACTTTTGGGTTGTTGAACTTTGGGGTGATTGGACTTAAGACCCTAAAGGGAAAAGGACACTGCCAAAACTTACTTGGTGGGTCTTTTGCTCATGGTTTATGTTATGAATCCTGTTTGTGGTGTTTCCCCAATATAATGCCACATTGTTTCCCTCCTTTATTAAAAGGATTTTGGCTACACTCAGACTCTGTGCTTGCGAGTGGGGAAGTATTGCCTCCTAGAGGCGCCCGGGGGGGTGGTGGTATGTCATTGTCCCAGGTCACTGGGTGGGGGCTCGAGTCGGTTTTGCATTGCGTTATTGAAACGGAACCCCTGGATACTGAACCTGGCCCTTGTTGCTGCCAACTCAGAGGGGCAGAAGGGTTACAATAATAAGAATTTAGTACAGAAACTCCGCAAGAGATCAAGCATTCTTAAAACTACAATACCCACCTGGGGAAGTGAGGAAACAGACTGACAGAGCGAGATGGGTACCCAGCGAGATGGGTACAGGACAGGCCCAAAAAGGAAAATAACAGAACACCACTGGCCATCATGTACAGCCCCCAGCTAAAACCTCTCCATCACATCATCAACGATCTACAACCTATCCTGGAAAACGATCCCTCACTCTCACAGACCTTAGGAGGCAGGCCAGTCCTCACTTACAGACAGCCCCTCCAACCTGATCAAATACTCACCAGCAACTATACACCACACCACAGAAACACTAACCCAGGAACCAATCCCTGTAACAAACCCGGTTGCCTACTCTGTCCCCATATCTACTCTAGCGACACCATCAGAGGACCCAACCACATGAGCCACACCATCAGGGGCTCATTCACCTGCACATCTACTAATGTGATCTATGCCATCATGTGCCAGCAATGCCCCTCTGCCGTGTACATTGGCCAAACCGGACAGTCTCTACATAAAATCGGATATCAGGAATGGTAACATACAAAAGCCAGTAGGAGAACACTTCAATCTTCCTGGACATTCTATAATAGATTTAAAAGTAGCCACATTTCAACAAAACCCTTCAAAAACAGACTTCAAAGAGAAACTGCAGAGCTACAATTCATTTACAAACTTAACATCATTAATTGGGGCTTGAATAGGGACTGGGAGTGGCTGGCTCACTACAAAAGCAGCTTTGCCTCTCTTGATATTGCCACCTCCTCATCAATTATTGGGAGTGGACCACATCCACCCTGATCGAATTGGCCCTGTCAGCACTGGTTCTCCACTTGTGAGGTAACTCCCTTCTCTTCAGGTGTCAGTATATTTATGCCTGCATCTGTAATTTTCACTCCATGCATCTGAAGAAGTGGGTTTTTTACCCACAAAAGCTTATGCCCAAATAAATCTGTTAGTCTTTAAGGTGCCACCGGACTCCTCGTTGTTTCCCCAAGATAATGACCTCTCGAGATAGCGACGATGTGAGATAATACCTTGGCAAATAATGCATTTTAAAAATCTTGGCCTATTAGGAAATGTATATTTATGTAAGTTTCCTAGCCACAAATCTAGCATTCTGGAGTGAAGTCACTAAAACATAGTCCAACAAACAAATGCTCTGGCCGCTGCTGTTCGTTGTGCTGCTGTTCACTCCATCCCCAATGGCCCTGCACCTTTACCTTCTGCCGCCACCTGCCACTGTGACCTCTGCGAGTCGGTCTCTTGTGGTTCCACCAGCTCTCAGCGATTTCAGCTCTCAGTGGGGGAACCTCGCTGCTAGTGTAGGCTGGGCTGTCTCTTCCACAGAAATACTGTCCCACAGCAGTAGGGCGACCAGACAGCAAGTGTAAAAAATCAGGACAGGAGGTGGGGAGTAATAGGAGCCTATATAAGAAAAAGCCCCAAATATTGGGACTGTGCCTATCAAATCGGGACATCAGGTCACTCTGCACAGCAGGTCTAAGCACTTAGAACTGGTTATCAGTGATTTCAGCTCTCGTGGTCACTTAACAAACCGAAAGACTCTCTATGGAGTCTAATCAGGTCTCTCTCTAAACATGAGAGAGGGGCAGGTCAAATAGAGTAGGTGACTCTTAAGCAGAGCCCACCCCACCAAGCAAAACATCTGTGCGCCTCCCTCTGTCTTCACTAGAATATGGCATCCAAACCTCCTGCTTAGGGGGTGCAGTTCAGTTGAGGGTGACCAGCGCTTAATTTGTAATGAAAGAGGTGCCGGGTTTTTTACTTTTTACTTTCATAACTGATGTGACAAGCCCAGAGGTCCCAGGGCTATGAACGGCCGAGCCTAGAGGTGCTGTACAAGCCCTAGTACAAATTAAGCACTGACAGTCACCCCCTCATTCAGGCAGGCTAAGCACAGTTCTGCTGCCCTTTACTCACACAGTAAGCAGGGGCGGCCTGCGAGAGGTCCTCCGAAGCCACGGGGCCAGTGGACCCTCTGCAGGCACGTCGCTGAGGGCAGCCTGCCTGCCGCCCTCACGGCGCCGGCAGAGCGCCCCCCGCGGCCTCCCGCCCCAAGCATGCGCTTGGCGTGCTGGGGCCTGGAGCCGCCCCTGACCCCAAGGATAACAACATTTCATGACCCCCACATTCAAAATGATTTGTAACCCAACACCAGCCAAAAGTGATCACTTGGGCAGCACAGCTCTGCCTGCTGGATACCCAGGCAGAGCAGGTGTGTTCATGTAAATACGGTTTTGTCCTGAAGCCTTTCCACACACACACACACACACACACACCCCCCCGGCTCATCACTAGCTGTCAGGGGAGAGTTCATTCAGACCTTGCTTACAAATCATACCAGGCCAATATTGCCGAAACAAATGTGCAATTGTCATAAATAACAGCGGTGTGGAGAAGCGAGTCTTTGTTCAGACTTTTCAAACCCATTGTGCTGGCTCGTTCCTGTGTCACGTACTGTGTGTGCTTTTATAATGCTTCAATTTCAAGGCAAGTGGCCCCCGGCGGGAGGGGCTGGGGAAATCCCTGGGGACCCGGCGCAGGAGCAGGGCAGAGTAAGGGACACGGGGGATGTCTGCCCCCGCGGAGCCAGCCAGGCAGCCCAGCAGGGGGCGCCATGTCCTTTGACGTGCTGCTCCTCAAGGCCGGGGCGGAGCAGAGCCCGCGACGGTCTCCCGGGGCTTTAAATCGCCGCCGGGACGCCTGGCTCCAGTGAGCGCCGGGCGGAGGCTCCTGCTGCGCGGCTGGACGTCGGTGGGTTCCGCAGCGCCGCCGCCGCCGCCGCGCGACCCCCGCAGGTAGGAGCCCGGCCCGCGGCAGCGGCTCCGGCCGGGCTGGGAGGCGTTTGGTTCACAGCCGAGACCCCCGGGCGCCCCCCGTCAGCTGTTCGCTCCGCCAGCCGCGCCCCCAGGAGCAGAACTTCCGACGGGAGTTGCCCGGCCCGGCCCGCGGGCTTTGCCGCTCAGCCCAGGCGCGAAGCCCGAGTTTGCCGGGGGGTCCGGCCGGGAGCCACTGGCTGGCGGGGCCGAATCTGTTCCCAGGCTGCTTCTCCCCCCCCCCCCCCCCGTTGGGTTTTATCCCTCCTGGCTCGGACGGGGGGGCGCACGGGGGGTGGGGCGGGCTCTGCACTGGAACTGAGTCCGGGAGTTAGCAGCGGCGTCAGCCGAGTCTGGGGATCCCCCCCGCGGTGCCCTCTGTGGCCGTGCTGGGGAATCTGGCAACCACAAGCGAGTTGCTACTGACCTGATTTGGCGGGCGAGAGATGCTGGAGGCTTGTGGCTGCGAGCGGTGCCAGGTTGCCCTTGGAAGCCCTCTCCCAGGACTGGCCCTCCAGAGAGCTCCGGGGAAGTTTGGTGGGCGATTTCCAGCCTGTCTGGACACTGCTTCGATGCTGTTGGTCTCATCCCGGGGGGCTGGGCAGCCCCCCTTTGCAGGAGAAAAGGTGGGCAGAGAAGTTGGGCTGTTGACGGGGTGTGTGATTTGCAGTTAGTTCTGGCTCAGCTGCTGGAATGTGTCTCCCAGATGGGTTCACATGCTAGCCAGTGGGGTTGCAAGGAGCTGGGTGGTCCTCAGGCCTGAAGTGGGCTCCCAAAATGTCAGGGCTGTCACCCCTGCCCTCCCATGACAAGATCTAATAGATTGCAAAATAACACCTGCAGGAGTGGGGCAAACGCGCCAAGAAAACCACCCCTGGGGGAGAGGATGCAGGATGCAGAAGGGAAAACTACCAAGGCTGAGGATTGTGTGCTAATGCACTGTACCAGCCTCTCACCAGTAACTGATGCTCCTTATAGTTATCGCTCTGTTTGGGATGGGAGGCAGGTTGGTGACCCAGTCCCCACAGACTGATTGGAGGGAGTTTGGCTCTGGGGGATGACCGGGATTTATCTTCAGATGCCGGTTGGAAAGGTTCCCAGGGCCGCCCAGAGGATTCAGGGGGTTGGGGGCAAAGCAATTTCGGGGGCCCCTTCCATTAAAAAAAAGTTGCAATACTATAGAAGCCTGTATTCTCGTGGGGGGCCTCTGCGGGGCCTGGCGCAAATTGCCCCACTTCCCCCCTCCCCGGGCAGCCCTGGGGAAAAATAAACCTTCTGCATCTCGGCACAAACCCAGTTTTGAGAACTTCTTCACAAGGTATCACTGGTTCTCAGCATCAGCTAGTGCTAAAAGGCACTAAAGCTCATTAAAAGGGTTGGACAAATATTTTCCGTCAAAACTTTTTCTGGATTGAAAACTAGGTTTTTTTAAAAAGCAGAAAAAAAAACCACAGACAATGTCTGCTTTCCTTCCAAATTTGTTGTGGTTTTTTTAATTGAAAAGCTGAAATTAGTCTGCCAAAACCTGAACATGATTTGGGGTTTCAGAAGTGTGTGGCTAAATATTTGCTGCTTGCTGTGTTTTCTTGTTTAAAGAAACAATAAAAAAATTCTGCTTTAAAAAAAATCCAAAACTTTTGAACCACCTCAGCTTGTGACCAAACGCCTGAGCCCATCCAGTCAGAGATTTTTCCAGGTTTCTGATACTCTGCTGGCTTCCTTGACTCATATCTGTCTCCTTATGTTCTAACCTAAATGAACCCAAAGTTATGAACAGCCATATTGGGTCAAACCAAAGGTCCATCCAGCCCAGTATCCTGTCTGACAATGGCCAATGCCAAGTGCCCCAGAGGGAGTGAACCTAACCGGCAATGATCAAGTGATCTCTCTCCTGCCATCCATCTCCACCCTCTGACAAACAGAGGCTAGGGACACCATTCCTTACCCATCCTGGCTAATAGCCATTGATGGACTTAACCTCCATGCATTTATGTGTTTCCTAGAGACTGGCTCCATGGGGTCCCTCACAAACTGGAGATGGTTACTGTGGGTTTGTCTTTAGTATAGCTTATGTACATACTCCACGAACTGAGCATTTGAGCTTGTTCCAGAATCTGGGATGAGCCTAGGATGTGAAAACTGAAATGCTCTAAATAGCACATGCATGTGAATGGACACAGGGTGCTAAAATTAAATTAACCCAGGGGTTCTCAAACTGGGGGTTGGGACCCCTTGGGGGGGGGGGGGGATCATGAGGTTATTACTGGGGGTCGCGAGCTGTCAGCCTCCTCCTCAAACCCCGCTTTGCCTCCAGCATTTATAATAGTGTTAAATATATAAAAAAATGTTTTCAATGTATAAGGGGGGGGGGGTCGCACTCAGAGGTTTGCTATGTGAAAGGGGTCACCAGTATACAAGTTGGAGAACCACTGAATTAACCCCTCTGAAGCTTCAGGGAATGCAGGGGAGGGGAGGGGAGGGGAGGGGGGGGTCTCCCTTGATTGGGTTGGGAAGGATATTGCTCTTCTCATGTGATCCTTCCCCCCAGTGGCTAATTTTAAATGAAGCTCCCCTCCCCTGACATGAATCTCCCTATGGCACTGAAATTAAATATAGACTATAATTTGGCATTTGAGAAGTGACAGGGATGGGAGCCCTAATGGAAAAGCTAACAGCTTGGCTCTTCTGCAAGCCTCAAACTGCTGAATGAGCTTTAGGGTAGGGAAGGCTGTGCCTCCCAAACAGCCTGGCCCTGCCCCCTATCCGACCCCCACCCTCTTCCTGCCCCCCTGACTGCCCACCCCCTCTTAGAATCCCTGACCCATCCTGCTCCTTGTCCCCTCACCGTCCCCCAGAGACCCCACCCCCAACCACCACCCTGGGACCCCACTCTTGCTCCCTGTCCCCTGACTGCCCCAACCCCTATCCACCCCCCTGCTGAGTCCTGACAGATGCCCAGAATGCCCATGATCCAACCCCGTTCCCTGTCCCCTGACCGCCCCCCCAACCTCTGCCCCCTCCCTGTGCCCTGACTGTCCCTGGGACTTCCTGCCCCTTAGCCAACCCCCCTGGCCCCTTACCCCCGGCTCCTCCCTCGCCTCAGCCCGTCCAGGAGCTTCCCTGGACAGCTGCAGCATGGCTCCGGCGGGGCCCCTGAGCCCTGCCCTGCTCAGAGCCGCGTGGTGAGGGGGTGGGGCTGTGAGCTCCACCCTGAGTGGAGGGAGCTGAGCTCAGCCTGGAGCTCACAGCCCCGCCCCCTCCCCACGCGGCTCTGAGCGGGGAGGAGCTCGGGCCTTGCTGGAGCCACGCTGCAGCTGTCCTGGGAAGCTCCTGGATGCACTGAGGCTCCAGATGAGGGGCGGAAATGGGGTCGGGTCAGGCTGGGGCCGGGGAGGGAGCCTCAGCCATTCTTGTGGGGGCCCCTGCGGAGCCCAGGGCCTGGGGCAAATTGCCCCACTTCCCCCCGCCCCCCTTGGTGGCCCTGAAGGTTCCAGTCCAGCTGGAGTGCTGTGTGGATGAGGCCCAGGTAGGGGAGGTCTCTTGGAACCCCATTATGTCCAGGCCTATCAGGGCTCTGGGCACAGCAGGATATGGACTGAGGAAATGAGGCACTAAGGAGAGCATGGGCATTTCCTGCTTATCCGTTAGTACTGCCCTTAGAATCCTGTGCCTTGTTCTTTGTGGCCAGGCTCCCATTTCAGTGTCTTGGCCCATGCAGCGCAGAGCAGTCCCAGGTCCAGCACCATGCAGTTTAGGGGACCTGTGGGTGAATGGGGGATATACACTTTATGCAAGAGGTTTCCCCTTCCTTGCTGTGCAGATGACTCATAGGCAATTCCCCTATTGAGATTCCCAGCCAAAGACCTCCCAGACAGTCATTCAAAGCCACAGCCTGATCCTAAGACAAGCAAAGCTGCTGCTGCCAAGGGACAACCCCTCCCCTCCGAGCTAAAGCCTCCTGAATGATCCAGGGATCTCCCACAGCAACCAGCCCTGCTCCCAGCAGACATGGCCATAAGCCAGCTCTCGCTCTCCCACCACTTATGGCTGGCTCTTACCATCTGACTTTTGGCAGGTTTCTGTGCTGGCTGGTTAGTACCATGAGCTGCATGTTTGTCATGGGTTTGAAAGCTCTATGGAAAAGAGCACATTTTTTCCAAGGAACTTGCCACATTGCATGCTGAGCTCTGGGAAATGTCTCTCCCAAAGGGAGCTGCTGGCTTTGGGAAAGCTGGCACTTTAGGTGCCTAAATGGGAGCCTGAGCACTTTAAGGAAATCTGCCCCACGCGTGCTGGAGTCTGACCTGGCTCATGCCAGTGCAACTCCATTGTTGACAGTAGTTATCCTTGACTTGTGGCAGTGAGATCAAAATCAGGCCCTCTGGTTTGTTCCCTTGCATTGCACAGGTTTCCCAGTTTGGTGGGATACATGCGGTGTGTTCTCATATTGCTTGTGTTGTGGTACTGTGCTAGGCTCTATATGAACATATAGGAAGAGAAGGTGCCTGCACCCAAGAACTTCCAGTACAAGTTGTTAATGTCTGCAGTGTTGTTCCCAGCACCCAACCAGGGAATTGCAGGTCACATGCCTCACTGCACCCCTTTACCTAGAAAGGTCCTTGTGCTGTCAGGCCATGGAGGTAGGAGGCCTCATTCTGATCTCACACTGACTTCAATGGACTGATTTCTGACTACAGCTTATCTCTAACTGTTCCCCCAGCTTGCTGGTCTTCAGAGGGCAGTGCACTATGCCCCCTGGCTGGGCTATTTCATCTGGTCTGGGCGTGTGGGGGGCTTTCTGCACTGTCCTTTGTGGACAGTTAATTTAACGTGAGGCTGCACTGAATCTGCATGAGGCACCAGATGCTGCAGTGACATGCATTTAAAAAAAATCAATGAATCAATTCAAATTAAATCTTGAGTGGAGGTGGGAGGAGCTTGTTTCTAAAAATGCCCTGACCTGACTTGACCCCTGCATATTTGTTTCTGAGACTCTGCCCCTCAGCCAGTCTAAGTGTAAGTTAGAACAACCAGGAGGCTGTAATGCCTCTCAGCACCGGGTCAGACAGGAGCTGATCCAAAGTGGGTCCTGGGGATCTCTGCCCTCGTCATCAGTTCTGCAGCTGCCTGCTCAGACTGTCTGTTGGATCCCACAACTGCTGCTGCAGGATCCGTCAGCAGCAGCTTCTCCATCCCAGTGCTGGCTGGGTCCCCATTCTGCCCAGCTTTGTTGGGGCAGCAGAGCCCCAACTGGCTTCTCACACACACCTCCCCAGCTCTGCCAATGCTCTTAGTTTCTGAGCTGCAGCCCTCCAGCTCCAATCCGAACCCCCATCTCCGTCCCAGCTTTGCTGAATCACCTTAGTCCCATGTGAAAATTCTCCAGGTGTGGCTGGCTTTTAGCATAATGTTACTTTCTCTTTGAAACCAGCCAGGAGGGGAAACCCTGTATGCCCTGTTTTCCTTGCTTTCTGATGATGGAGATCTCCCACATTGTTATTTGGGGCACCTGGACCATTGAGGAGGTGGTGGTGGTCTCCCAGTGTCCCTGAGCTGACAGCTGCTGCATGAGCCATGGGACTTTATCAGCCAGATGAGGAGAAGGTGGTGGAGCAACCTGCAGATCCTCATCCTGGGGTGGGGGATACCCCTGTCTGGTGGGTTGCATCCTGCTCCCTTCAGCCACACTGGGCCCATGTTTGTCCATTGATGAGGATGATGCAAGGGTGGGTTTTGGGGGAGGTTTTTGTGCAGCAACAAGTGGTGCAGAGGATACCCCGATCTGGGGGACACTGGGACCTCGAGAGGTGTTTTGCCTCCTGAAATCCCCCTGTGCAGCTGCCACTGGAAATGGAGGTATTCAGTTACTTCCTAAATTGCTGCACAGTGTTGCTGCATGCTGTTAAACAGTTACCGTGTTCTGAACCGGAGGCGGTTGTGTTTCACGAAGTGATCTACATCTAGCCAACCATATAGCTGTTACCTGTCCTCCTTTTGGGAACCTCTGGGATGAAAAGTACTGTACAAATGTGCAAAGAGAAGCAACAATCCAGAGGCCTCATTATAGAGGGAAGGGAATGCAATTTTATCTCTTTAAGAAGAGACTGTTTTGTTTCTGTCCTTGCTATATCACCCATGTGGGCTGGAGCAGTTGCAATAATGTTTATAACTTGGTGTTTCTCCAGCAATCAGCAAAAAGCGGAAAACTGGCTAGGGAAGGTGTCAACTTCCTACTGTCCATGGTATCTCCAAACACCACTGGCATGATGTGCTCGCCTTTGGAACATGTCCGCTTCAGGAAGCGCTGCGTTAACAAGCGCACAGTTAAAGAATCCACACAGTAGTTAGGATCCAGTTTTCCAAACTGGGAGGGTGCTTTGGGTGCATACAGTGCTTTAAACTGAATGGCAAATGCAGGCTCTTTCAGGGCCCTAAAGCCTGCATCATATGAAGTTTCATAGATACTAGGACTAGAAGGGACCTCAAGAGGTCATCGAGTCCAGTCCCCTGCCCCCAGTGATATCTGTGAGATTAGACCACCTGGTAGTGCCTAGCCGATTTGTTGTTAGTGCTCCTGGAATAACACCTGATACCTGGATTGGGATAGGGAATCAGTGGACATTTTGGCCCTTGGAGCCCCTGCAGCTTTAGTGTTGCTCCAAAGGAAATAACATTTCTGGCAGAAGGCTATTTTTCAGTGCTGCTGTGGCGCTTGTGGTGGAGACACTCTAGGTCACGGGAGAGAGCTCGCCTGTCTGCTTAACTCTTGCCTCTGCGAGAGGCGGTAGCTATGCTGGCAGGAGAAGCTCTCCTGCTGCGGTAGTGCTGTCTACACTGGCAGCTAAGTTCATGTAACTTATGTCACTAAAGGGGGTGGATTATTCACATCCTGAGTATTGCAAGTGATACCAAAGTAACCGGTAGGGTAGCCAAGGTCTTAGTGACTCACCCCTGCTGGCAGTCAGAGGGGCAGGGGCATGGAAGCACAGCTCCTTGGCTTGATGGTGCTGGCTCCCCACTTCCAGGGTCTGCCCCCCCAGTCTGTGAGGCAGGGAGGGGAAGGGAGGCAAGAACAGGACAGACACTGCACAAACATGCTGTTTCCATCCCTGACACTGGCACTGCTTGGCAGTGAAGTCCCTCCCCCCCCCTCCCCCCCCGCAACTCAGGGGCAATGCTACATATTCCTGAGCATCAGGTACTGGGATCTCCTTTAGTAGCTAGTTACGTATGCTGATGTCTCTGCTATAGAGCACTCCTGTAGCATAGTTTCTTGACTAGATCTCTGCTCAAGCATTAGCAAGTGCAGTGAGTTCAGTGCAAGGTGAGCATCTGCGTTCAAGTCCGCTAGCTGCGGTGGTTAGACAAGAGGAGGAATGTGTCTGCAGTTGAGTGCGTTTGCTCTTGGGTAGGGTTACCAGATAGCAACTGTAGGGGGAAAGAAATGGGGTGGGGGTGAGGGTAATAGGTGTCTATATAAGAGAGTCCCCCAAAATGGGACTGTCCCTCTAAAAGCTGGACATCTAGTCACCCTACTCTTGGGTGTAGGGTTTTTGGCACTGCTCAGGATCTGCACCCTCTCACTACTCTCTGTGCTGGGGTAGTCACTCTGGGGATGCATATTGGTCTCCATTCAGTTCCTAGGGGTGCCCACATTTCCTAGGGTCTCTACTCACCACTGCTGGGGCTGCACTCCAGGTTGGGAGAGGGGCACTGGAGACAGCACCACTTGTCCCTAGAGAGTCCCTCCAGGACACTGGCGTGGCAGTCAGGGATGCTTGTCTTGCCACTGCTGGGCTGCATGTGCTGTGGGGAGGGAGCTATTTAGCCTCCACTGTTAATCAGCTTCTCTTTGCCTGCCCTGGATGCTGTCCCCAGGCCAGGAGCGACTGGGCAGCACTGACTAGGTTATTACTTGTTCTAGATCAGGGGTCGGCAACCTTTCAGAAGTGGGGTGCCGAGTCTTCATTCATTCACTCTAATTTAAGGTTTCGCATACCAGTCATTCATTGTAATGTTTTTAGAAGGTCTCTTTCTATAAGTCTATAATATAGAACTAAACTATTGTTGTATGTAAAGTAAATAAGGTTTTTAAAATGTTTAAGAAGCTTCATTTAAAATTAAATTAAAATGCAGAGCCCCCCGCACTGGTGGCCAGGACCCAGGCAGTGTGAGTGCCACTGAAAATCCGCTCGCGTGCCGCCTTTGGCACACATGCCATAGGTTGCCTACCCCTGTTCTAGAGAGGCAGCAGCTGTGGAGATGGCTCAGTGGAGCATGCTTGCGGTGTGACTGGACAAAATGGGTCTCTGTGGATTGCAGGTTGGGGGAGAATGGGCCAAGGGAGGGTTTTGCAGGTGCTTCAGCAATCACAGGGTGTATTGCTGCAGATTCAACAGGAAACCCTTCAGCATTAGTAAACAGCCTCTGGTGCAATCTCCTCCAAGCTGTTACACTGGGTCTGCACAACGACAGGAATGCTAGTACTTCCCCAAAGCCCTGGCCTCGGAGCAGTGCCTGGCCCAGCTTGGCTGCATGTGTCATCGAATAGGGAAGGATGAACGGGCGTGCCCCTTGCAACACCTGGTTGCGATGGCTTCCTGCCAGTGGAAGAGTGAGGTTATGCCTCAGTGCTAAGTTGACTTGAGCACACTGGGGTTTTCTAAGTAACTCTTCGTCCTGAGCTGTGGGGACAGCGACCGGGGTGAGGGTGATGGAATGGGAGTTGCTAGGAACATTGTGATGGCAGAGGGAGGAGCAGAGCTGAATTGTGCAGGAGCCCTGCTGATGGACACTTGGCTGGGATTTGACTACTCTGCCCCTGTGGCCCTGCACATATCATGGGTGGGTGTGTCCATATCCATACAGCCTGCACAGAGCTGGCTTGGCTAGCCCAGGGCTTTCTGTCCCACAACTCTTCCACGTTTCCATTCTCCCTCTGGCACAGGGTCAGAGCAGAGATTGCCCCGGAAGCAGGGCCAGTGCAAGGATGTTTCGCGCCCTAGGTGAAACTTCCACCTTGCTCCCCACCCTCTGCCCTGCGGCACCTCCCCCCCCGCCCCAGCTCAGCTCTGCTCTGCACAGGGGCCACTGTAGCTCCCAAATAGGGGAGACACAAATCACCCTCTACCTGGGCAAGTGCAGGGCTCTGTGCCCCAACACAGGAGGAATCCCCCTGCCTAAGCACATGTCATGGAGTTTGCCAGAAGAGTGAGAGAGGGCAGGGGACGTTAGCGTTATTGTTGCCTTGCTCAGATCCATTTCCATTACAAGATCCATTTGTAAGTAATGTCTCTACACTTCAGGCCATTGCAACACAGTGGTTAAGAGCTCTGGTGCCATCTGCACTAGGACTTGCAGCTGCAGGAGAATTTCAGAGAATTCTGCGTGTGTGGGGAAAAACCTGGGGATTGTCTCCATGGCCTAGCCCTTCACTTGGCATGTGTGTTGAAGCTGCTGCCAAAGCAGCTGGGGATTTGTGAGGGTCTCCTCTTTGATGGAAACTAACCTCGACAAGTGAAGGCTGGTGGTAGAATGTGACCCACACAGTTGTTACAAGTGGCATTACTGCCTTCACCAGGGAATAATGCCATGTAGGCTCAGGCTATAGAAGACCCATCTACCTCACTGCCACCTTTAAAGGTATAATGGTGGCTGACAGTTGCACTCCACGCTTTCACTTTCAATTGTTACAGTAATACCAGACACTGCTAGAACAGGAAGGGCTAGGAGAGAAAATGGTGTGGTGTGTTTGTTTTTGTTTGGTTTTTTCTTTTCATAAAGTATCTCTCACTTTTTCCCTTGCAGTTAGTCATGTCCTCTGTGGGGCTTTGTCTAAACACACAAACTGCATGATTCTGGTGTGGCTCTGCTGCACTGCTTTAACTGTGCCAACATCCTGCAAACATCCTGCAAACATCGTGTTTAGACAAAGCCCTACAGAGGACACTGACTAACTGCAAGGGAAAGAGTGAAACTGACTGTACAAAAATCACACCTGCAATGACAGTCATATGGGTACAAACTCTGTTTGCGGACCAGGCCTTGATTGGGTGGGATTTCCCATTTTAAGCACAGAATTCTCTCCCCTGCTGGGGTGTGAAGGTGGGATTGGGAACCACAAACATTGAGAAGAGGTTCTGGGGCAGCAGTATTGCCCAAGCATTTAAAGATTGCAAGTCCTCTCATCTGCCCTCCACCCCCAAATGCGATTGTTTTAAAAATCATGAGGTGGTGGTACTGAGTGGTGTGGGTGGGGGGAGTCTTTTTATTGAGCTTCTGGTTTCTGAGCCATTAAGCTTGAAAACATGCCTCCCTTTCTTGGCCACCATGAAAACTAGAAACTTTAGAAAGTTGAGATTCTCACATCTGCTGCTTGGCATTAGTATCCTTACCCACAGGCCACCAAGAGTCTTGGGTTCAACTACCAGGGAACCCCTGAAGGTGGAAGGGGCAATTATAGGACCTTTAATTTTGGATGAAATTCTCTGGCCTGTGTCATGTAGGAGATCAGACTAGATGGGCAGGGCAGCGCATGCTTTAAAACCAGGTTTTAACCCACAGTCCCAGCTATGCAAGCAAGTGTGGGTTCAAAGAACATGCCTGAGGGTTTTATGTATGGCTGGTATGGGGGTCTGGGCAAAAACACACAGTGGGTAGACCTACAGAGTATATATAACCATAACGGTCCCATTATGAATCTGTCTACCTTACTAGCTAGAGGTCTCATTCCTTCCCCCCACCCCCCTGTCCTGCTCCTGTACACATTTGCCACATGAATGTAAATAGCAGCATAGCTGCAGTAGCGTACATAGTGTTGTACTCGGCGTGGCTAACCCCTGCCTCTGCTGCCACTACCCATGTGATTGCAGCTGCCTTGCTATCTATACTCATGCTAACATGAATGTATGTACAGTCCTGAGAATCACATCCTTAGCTCTTAGAGTACATGTAGCCTGTGACTCCAGGAGTGGAAATATTACAAAAATGCCCCAAACTGCAAGAGTTGGCAACAAGCGAACACTAGGGGCTACTTGCAATCTGGCCATCTTAAAGCCAAAAGGCATTTCAAGTTTCTTCTACTTTCTCTGCTCAGAGCCCTGGGGCCACTTCTTCAGAAGAGTTCAGCACCCAATGTGCGGAGCCTTCTTGCAGGCCTGGCCCCAAGAGTCATGCTGGGGGCTGAATGTTTGGACATAGGCCCCAAGTTCCTTTGCGGGTTGGACTAGATGCCTCCTGAGTCCCTTCCAACCCTGATATTCTAGGATTCTTTGACAGTTTGGTTCCTGTTACATTGACTGTCAATACTGGCCATTGTCTTGCTGTTTGAAAACAATTGCAACTGATCTCCCGCCAGAGAATCTCACCCAGGTCAGATTAGATGACCTCAGCTGGCCATGAATCCAACTGCATAAAGCATATGGAGGAGGGTTGAGTTTTGGGGGCAGGGATTGCATGGGCCCGTAGACTCCCTCCACCCTTTCCAGCTTTTGCCCATAAGTCTCCTCTTCCCATCCGCCTTGCAGGTGGTGACAGAGTATCAGACCAACACATTGAGGAGGTGACACTCACCGTGCATATCCTCACAATCCAATCTGAGCAAGTCTCTGACCCTCTTTGCCAACAGCCTGCCTCACCCTAATCCCATCCCCTCCAAAATGTCTGAGGAAGGTGCTGAGCTCAGTGTGACCGCTCAGTTCAGCAGCTGACCTTTCTCTCTGAGGGAAGTGTGTGTGTGTGTGTGGCCAGCTGTGAGGGCTTTCCTGGGATGTGAAGGATAGCCCCGAACAGGTCCCTGTTTTGAGGCATGCTTTCCATATACATCTGCATAGGAGCTCACTGTTCTCTGGAAATGAGAAGGATCTAGCAGGACTCCTGCTGTAGTGGAGACACTCCCATGAAGAATACCTGATGATTCCCAGAGCTTAATGCTAGCACAGAAGTTTGGAGTGTTGGGTGACTAGCACAGAGAAGATTCTGAGGTGGCAGAGGATAGCTTAGGCGGAGCTGAAAAGGAAGCCATTATCTAATTAGTAGTTTCAGTGGAAGTGTGTGTTCTCATCAAAGTGTCATGCATTAGACTTCCTCTTAGCTGACCTGTTAATATTACCTTTTTTGCATACAACCTCAGGTCAAATTCATTAGACACATCTCCCTGGTGTGGCACTCTGAGTGGAACCATCTTTTTGCATATCAGTTGTCCACGTCACTTCCTCACAAAGTTTGCTAGGCTGTTCTTTCCTGAAGTGGGAGTTTGCATCTCTCCTTGAGAGGCCACCTTAACGCACAGGAATTAAATTCATGACTACATACATGCATCAAATATGATAACTCCAGATAGCGATAGCACCAGCATGTCCAAAGATGGCCTAGTGATGGTGCCCTTCATGAAGGTGGAAACTCCCAGTTTTACAAGTGTGCACAAAAAAACCCTGAACTTAATTCATAAACCTATAAATATCCTAGCCTTTCCTCTCCTGCATACCCTTCCCTGCTGTCCCCTCGTCCTGAAGGCGCTGGATAAAGATCTGGAGTGCGCCAAGATGGACCAGGTTACTGCAGTGAGTTGCTGAGCGTGTAGCTCTTCCCCTCAGGATCCCTAGAAGTATTCTGGGGGGGGGGGGTCTACACCAAAAACAGAAACATTCTGCACACAGTATTAAATTATGCAAATTTTATTTGTCAAAATAACACTACATAATCAGGCCAATTTCAGTTATTTTGATTTATTTCAAAATACCTTTAAGCAAGTATGTCTGTAACAGTTCAGACTAACTCTCTCCTGCTGCGCAAGTTGGTGTTTAGGAAGCCCCTGTGACAACCCAGTTCCTGTTTCTTTGCCCTCTTCCTCTCCCAAAGCCTAGACGGGGAGGTCAGCGGAGGTGACAGTGGGCCAGTACAGAGTACCGACTTTTAAAAAAAGGTGCAGCCGTGTACCAGCAAATAAGTGGAGCATTCACTACTGGCTTACTTTCACCTCTCTGGGCTGCATAAAAAACAGTTTAAACTCAAAGCTAATAAAAGCTTGGAAAGGGAAAACTCACTGTCACATTAGTTTCTTTCCTCCCTCCTCCTCCAGCCAGGCTGCCAAGGCAGCTAGGCTCCGCATTCCCCCGACCCCTCGCACTCAGCAGGGGCTGCAGCAGCTCCCCTCTAGCTTGCAGCAGGGAGCAGGGGGACTGGGTGAGGGAGAAGCCTCCCCAGGACGCCTGCTGCCTGCATAGGAATAGTTTACATTTAGCTGTTCACTCCCTGGTTCAACCTGTGGGATTAGGGGCCATTTATGATATCCTTGTTAATTTCACTCACCCTTGTTGTGGGGGGGTGGGGGTGAGACCAAGGCAGGGGCAGACTAGAATAGGCATTTGGCTGCACAGCTTAAATCCAGAGCTAATAAAAGCCAGTGGAAGGGGAAAACTCACTGTCACCGTTGTTGGGGCTGGAGGAGCAGGGAGGAGAGAAACCACTGAGTGAAATTAACAAGGATGCCAGAAATGGCCCCTAATCTCGCAGGTTGAACCAAGGAGTGAACAGGTGAGTTTAAACTGTTCCTATGCAGGCAGCAGGCATCCTGGGGAGGCTTCTCCCTCAGCCAGTCCCCCTGCTGCAAGCTAGAGGGGAGCCGCTGCAGCCCTGCTGAGTGCGGGGGTCGGGGGGAAAACGGAGCCAAGCCGTGTTGGCAGCCTGGGGGGGAGGAGGGAGGACAAGGAGAAAAATGTGACAGTGAGGGTTTTTTTTTCACTTTTTCAGGCTTAAGCCAATATGAAAGTTCTATTAGAGATGGTACTGGTGGCAGTAGCTTTATTTTCTAGATCCAAGTCATGCAGTGGGAGGTATGAAGTATGTAGGAGAGCTGGGTTGCTTGCCTTTGGACTGTACCAGTAAGAAATGTACCTCACTTTCACCCTGGCCCTGCCTCTTCTGCCTGAGGCCCCGCTCCTTCTGGGGCGGGGGGGAGGCAGCGGAGTGGGCCCCGTACTGCTAAGAGCTGTATTTTACTTTCATGCCTGGAGGTCAGACACCCACAACCTTCCTCTTCCTCCTCCTCCCCCCACATCCCCTGGAGCCCAATTATGCCCCCCTCAGGAATACACCCAAATTCCCTCTCCTCAAAGCCCAGCTGCCGTGCCATCTAGTCCAGCTACCCCACTGACCCCCCCCCCCCCCGGCTGTGGTGCTCCTCCCTCACCCAGGGATCCAGAGGAAGAAACAGATGGATGCTCAGTCTGAGGCTTGAATGGAGTTTCCTGCACACTGCTGTTTCCTTCCCTTAGGTCATGTGGGGAACTGGAGCTGCCAGTAACTCTCTAGCTTCCTCTCCCTCCCCCCATCACTGTCTTCTATTTGTGACCTGGGCTCTGCTGGGTCCAGTGGCCCCTAGTAGCACTGCAGTCCATTTCTGGGGAGGAAAGGAAATTCTGCATGCACACCATTCATTTCTGCAAAACTGTGCAGTGGTGCAGAATTCCCCCAGGAGTACTAGAAGGGACAGACACCTTCTCTCCTGGCACATGTAGTGCAGCACAGCAGCGCATGACCCCCAGAAGTCTTAGCACCCCACACCAAGTACTATGTGGACGCAGGACATCACAGCAACTTGTCGAGTCAAAGGTCTGAAGGGACCATTATGAGGCTGTGGCCTGCCCTCCTGTGTAACACAGGCCAGAGACCTGCCCACAAGCTGTTGTTCTGTAGAGTTGCTACTGTCCCTTGTGAAAGGCTAACATAAGGGAAGTACTCAAGAGTGGACTGCTTATGTGAATTCTGGAGTGCAGACCCACCTGCAGTGAAACAAGAGAGGCATCCTCCTAAAGATGCACCCAGTTAGCAAACACACAATGAGAGCAGTGGTGAGCTGCAACCGGTTCGCACCTGTTCGCAAGAACCGGTTGTTAAATTTAGAAGCCCGTTTAGAACCGGTTGTTCCTGGAGGGACAACTAGTTCCAAAAGGGCTTTTAAATTTAACAAAAGCTCTAGCAGCTCCCTACCCTTCCCCCAGCCCCAGCTCACCTCACTCCGCCTCTGCCTCCTCTTCTGAAGCTCCTCCGGCTTCTCCTCCCCCTCCCCAGCTTCCCGTGCATCAGCTGTTCGCGTGGGAAGCCTGGGAGGGCTGAGAAGACTTCCACCAGGTGAGCTTGAGCTGGGGGCGGGGGCGCCAGCGGGAGGAGGGCTCCTGCCCCCTGGGTCGAGCTGCGACCTCGCCGGGCAGCGCGGCGGGGCTCCTGCCCCGGCCCCGGCGGGGCTCTGGTCCCAGCCCTAGCCCAGCTGGGTCCCCACCTCCAGGCAGCGCGGTAATGGGGCAAGGAGCAGGTGTTGGAAGAGGGCAGGGGAGTTGGATTAATGTCAGAGGGCAGGGAACAGGGGGATTGAACGGCAGGCAAGGGTCCCGGGGGGGCAGTCAGAAAGGAGCAGGGGTTGGATTAGGCGGTGGGGGGCAGGATTCCAGGGACAGTCCGGGGACAGAGAGAAGGGGTGTAGGGGTCCTGGGGTGCCATCAGGAATGAGAGAAGGGGTTGGATGGGGTGGCAAGGGGCAGGAGTCCCCTGGGGGGGCATGACCCCCTCATGGGGTGAGGAGGAGGGAACCTGTTGTTAATATTTTGGCAGCTCATCACTGAATGAGAGTGCATTGGTGCAGTCTGATAACCCTGGCACCCTTGTCCCAGATGCTGTATACACTTCACAGTAAAGGTCCTCTCTATCTCATAGAGCTGGAAGGAACCCTGAAAGGTCATTGAGTCCAACCCCCTGCCTTCACTAGCTGAACCAAGTACTGATTTTGCTCCAGATTCCTAAGTGGCCCCCTTAAGGATTGAACTCACAACCCTGGGTTTAGCAGGCCAGTGCTCAAACTACTGAGCTATCCCTCCCTGCCAAAGATATTCTAGTCTCAGGAATGCATTTTCCTTTAACATAACACTTTTTCTGTGTTTGGCCAGCACCCAGCCAATAGGGTCCTGGCACCCCCACAACACACCATAATAAGATAATTGCACCAACTGGAACATTAAAACAAAAAGTCCTGTGTATACAACCAAAGCCGCCTCATTCCGCTCTGGCTTTGTGGTGTTCTTTCTATGGGGTTAGTTGCTGGAATTTGTTTTTCTGTTGTTACTGGAAGGTGGTATCTCTGCTTCCTGCTACTAGAAATTTTGTTTCTTGCCATATGAAGAGCTGTGCTAATAAATGGCAGTTAGATGTTTGTTTGTCAATATGTAACAAACAGAAGCCTCAAATCACACTGGCATCAAGGGTGCATGGCACTAAATAGGACTAAGTCTGCAGTTTTGAGACCTTGCTTGCATGAGAACATTCTAAACCAGTATAAACAGATTTATTTAAACCAATGCAACCCTGTTGTGTGGACTCTTACATTGGTTTCAAGGTGCCTTCTAGTGATTGTATTACTATGGGCAGGTCTACACTACGGGGGAAAATCGATATAAGGTACGCAACTTCAGCTACGTGAATAACGTAGCTGAAGTCGAAGTATCTTATATCGAATTACCTACCGTCCTCACGGCGCGGGATCGATGTCCGCGGCTCTCCATGTCGACTCCGCTACCGCCGTTCGGGTTGGTGGAGTTTCGGAGTCGACAGGAGCGCGTTCGGGGATTGATTGCTACCTGCCGATACGGCGGGTAGTGAAGACGTACCCTATGAAGTACTTCCTCTTAAACCAGTTTAAAGGGGTTGCACTGATGTCAATCAGGGCTGGTCTGCGAATTATGTTTTTGGGAACAAACTGTTGTCGAATAACTATTCTGAAATATTTGCATCCACTTCCCTCTGAATGTACACAGAGTGCTGACTTCCTCCCCCCACCACCCCCCCAATAAAGGCTTAGCATTCTGCTTGGGTGTGGTGTGGTGTTGTCCCACTGCTGGGCTCTGTGCTTTCTAGTACTTTTCCCATGGGGCATTGTGGGATATCTGCTGGGAGCCACTGGAATTCTGGGACTTAGGGTCAAGCTTGCAAATTCCCATGATTCCTCTGGCTTCTGAAGCTGGCAAGATTTTCACACTGGTGTCAGCCAGTGTGCACCACCAGTGTGAGACACTAATACACAGCAGCTGCTTGTGGACTGTCACTTTGGGGGCCAGCTGTTGTGCTAAGAGGAGGAAGATGAAGCAGAGCAGCTGTTTATGCCTGATCTTTTCCTGGAATAGCTTCACTTCATGCAGTGCTGTTTCTGGGGTTGGAAAGCCAGTTGTGATGCAGTCCTGGGATGATCAGCAGTGGTGGCAGAATTTAAAGATGACCAAGGCCACTTTCCTAGAAATCTGCATGGTGCTCACCCTGGAGCTGCAGTGGCAGCAAGCCAGCATAGAGCTCCCCTCAGCATGGAGAAACATGGAGCCAGGGCTATCGGGAGGCTCACCAACCCTGCTTACTGCTGGTCAGTAGCTACCCAATATGGTGGTGGTAGATCAGCTGGTGCATGGAGGTGTGCACTGCGATAGTGCTAATGGCATTGGTCATAAAGTTTGGCACTGCACAGGAGAGACCTGATGGATTTGCCCGCTTGGAGTTCTCCAATTGTATTGGGGTCACTCTCCCCCACCCCGTCATGATCTCCAGGGACATGAAGCACCTCACTACCACCTGCCCTGAGTGTGAGGAAGCCTTAGGGTCCCCTGACTCCACCAGCAACGGGCAACACATGCACCTCCTTGAGGCCTATGCGGGCCCTGCTGCTGTCTCCCTTCAGGTTAGAGATAGGCATGCTCTAACCCTAGCAGCCCCCAGCCCCTGTTCTACTGGACACTCTCAGCCATTGGCTGCAAAGAAACAGCACACCCAGCTTAGCTGTTCCACCCCAGCTCACCGCTCCACATCACATGCAACAGTGTGAGGGTTACGGAGCTTGAAGCAGGGCCCGGGAGTCCCCAGGCAGCATGTGGCCCACAGGCAGCACCCAGCAGCTCCCTTGGAGGACTAGCTTGCAAAGAGCTCCACTCACCAAGTTTCTGACTGGGGGACACATCCAGACCCATTGATCAGCTGGGAAGTTCCACTTAAGCCAGAAAGAGGCACAGGAAGCTATCAAAGTGGGAATCCATGGCTGGCTGCTAATATGGACCACGACCGAGCCCTGCCTGTTCCTGTCATCCTTATCCCAGACACCCATCTGTTCCAGGTCCTGCTTTCCTGCCTCCTTCCAGGTGCCTGCTCTTACCTCCCACCCCTGATGCTGACTCCAGCTCTGATCTTAGAGCTGGTGGGAGAGTCAGGAGCCCACTCTGGTTCCAGGCACCTGACTCTAACCATTAGGTATGACTGCCCATGCCCCAGTCCCTACAAATTTATTTTAACAGTGACTCAAGTGATAGCACGTAGAAGTATTGGAAACAAATAGTCACAGGTAAAATCATACCATGCATTCTAGAGCCCTGACTTAATTAACAAGATACTTTCATGTCTAATAAAGTATTGCTCACTAGCACTTTGCAGCTGGGCTGGCTCTGACCTCTCTTTGAAAAGGCACAACACGCTGTCCGCTTGTCTCCTCAGTGAAGGATCCAAGCTTGTCTCCTGGTACCCCGAGATATATCAGAACAGTTCTTTGTCCTTAATCATCACCAGGGGAGGGATAGTCTGCTAAACCCAGGATGGTGAGTTCAATCCTTGAGGGGGCCACTTAGGGATCTGGGGCAAAAATTGGTCCTGCTAGTGAAGGCAGGGGGCTGGACTCAATGACCTTTCAAGGTCCCTTCCAGTTCTAGGAAATTGGTATATCTCCAATTATTTTTTTTTTTATTTTTAGCAGGACATAGGCTGAAAAATCAATAAGAGAGGAAAGCCAGAGGAAGAAACAATCCTCAATCTCTTTGATTCATATCTGGCTCAGTCTGCAAACAGCCCTACAGTGGGAGGCAGACAAGTCACAAATGACCAGACAGGGAGGTAAGTGTCAGTTGCCACCTATCCAAGGCCTGTCACCTGACCTGGTGACCTGTCTCAATCCCAAATCCTTCAGAACAGAATTTTCAGTGCAGGTACTGTGACAGACCCAGGCCAGTGGGGTACAGGAGTCTGGTAGAGGACAAATATACTGGTGACTGGATGAGTAGTTTTCTGTTCCCTGAGTGACCAGAGCAGGGGCTGCACTAGAGTAATCAGCAAAGAATCCTGTGGCACCTTATAGACTAACAGACCTTTTGCAGCATGAGCTTTCGTGGGTGAATACCCACTTCGTCACTTGCATCCAACGAAGTGGGTATTCACCCACGAAAGCTCATGCTGCAAAACGTCATCTGTTAGTCTATAAGGTGCCACAGGATTCTTTGCTGCTTTTACATATCCAGACTAACACGGCTACCCCTCTGAAACTAGAGTAATCAGGAACCTGCTAGAACCAATTAAGGCAGACAGGCTGATTAGAACACTTGCAGCCAATCAAGGCAGGCTAATCAGGGCACCTGGGTTTAAAAAGCAGCTCACTTCAGTTTGTGGCGCACATGCGAGGAGCTGGGAGCAAGAGGCGTAAGGAGCTGAGAGTGAGAGGGTGTAGCTGCTGGAAGACTAAGGAGTACAAGCGTTATCAGACACCAGGAGGACGGTCCTGTGGTGAGGATAAAGAAGGTGTTTGGAGGAGGAAGTAGCCCAGGGAGTTGTAGCTGTTACAGGAGGCACTCTAGCCAGCTGCAATCCACAGGGCCTTGGGCTGGAACCCGGAGTAGAGGGTGGGCCCGGGTTTCCCCCAAACCTCCCAACTCCTGATCAGGCGCAGAAGGAGTTGACCCAGACTGTGGGTTCCACCAGAAGGGAAGATCTGAGGTGAGCAAATCTGCCAATAAGCGCAGGACCCACCAAGGTAGTGGAGGAGCTTTGTCACAGTACATAACTCCTTAAATATTATCTGTGATATTCTATGATTATCTGTGCCTATATTTTTTGCAGTGGTTATGATGATCAGTGGGCTACTTGCTCTGGATAGAGACCTCACCTGTTGTGTTTGGTGAACTAATTTGCATACATCTGATCCAGGGAATCCTTGTAAACCCCTTTGCACCAGTTGGCACCAACAGGCTCCTGGGTCACAGACCCATGTGCCTGTCCTTTTGCTGACCCACACCAGGCCTCAGAGTTCATTAACTATTGCTTCAAGACCTGGCTGATCAACATGGAAGGTTCACCAAGATTAATATCAGAGGGGTAGCCGTGTTAGTCTGGTTCTGTAGAAGCAGCAAAGAATCCTGTGGCACCTTATAGACTAACAGATGTTTTTGCAGCATGAGCTTTCGTGGGTGAATACCCACTTCTTCGGATGCAAGAAGAAGAAGTGGGCATCCGAAGAAGTGGGTATTCACCCACGAAAGCTCATGCTGCAAAAACATCTGTTAGTCTATAAGGTGCCACAGGATTCTTTGCTGCTTCTACAAGATTAATATGGGGTGTTATGGCCAGGTCCATGGTACCCTGATCTTTTGAAACTCTTGTCTGGGTGTGTATGGAGGTTTCTTTCTCTTTTCCTTCCCCTAATGGAAAAATGGGACTTTTTTCCTCCCATGTATTGCCATAAGAACAGCCTTACTGATCAATGGTCTGCCCAGCCCAACTTCCTGTCATCTGACAATGGCCAATGCCAGGTGCTTCAGCAGGGATGAACAGGGCAATTTCAAGTGATCCATCCCCTGTTCAGTCCCAGCTTCTGGCAAACAGAAGCAAGGGACACCCAAGCATGGGGTTGCATCCAGTATTCCCTCTACATTTTCCCACCCATGTGCAGAATGTGGTGAGGGTGGAGCTGGGGCAGAGGGGTTTGGAGTGTGGGAGGGGGCTCAGGGGTGGGGCAGAGTGTTGTGGTGAGGGGGGTGAGGGCTCCAGCTGGGGGGTGGTCTCTGGGATGGGGCCAGGGATGAGGGGTTTGGGGTGCAGGAAGGTGCTTGGGGCTACAGCAGGGAGAGAGGATTCCCCCAGCTCTCTCTCCCTACAGCAGCAGGACCTGGGCTGGGGGGAGGAGGTTCCTCTCCTTGCCACAGCAGCTCTGGGGTTGGGGCTGCAGGATAGGCTCTGGGTGTGTTCTTTGAGTGCCTGTGTGGCACTAAATAGGCTGCTGCGGGGCCCTGTGGCCACACAGCTTACAGGGAACTGAAGTTGCATCCCTGACCATCTTGGCTAATAGCTATTGATGGATCTGTCCTTCATGAACTTATCTTACCCTTGTTTGAACCCAGTTATACTTGGCCATCACAACATCCCATGGCAACAAATTCCACAGGTTGACTGTGTTCTTTGAAGAAGTGCTTCCTTTTGTGTGCTTCAAATCTGCTGCTGACTAATTTAATTGTGGTACCCCTGCTTCTTGTGTTATGGGAAGGAGTAAATAACATTTTCTCCACACCAGTGAATTTTTTATAGACCTCTGTCATATCCCTACGTTGTTCTCTCTTTTTCCAAGCTGAACAATCTGCCTTTTTAATCTCTCCTCATATGTTCTATACCCTTAAGAATTTTTGGTGTCCTTTTCTATACCTTTTCCAGTTCTAATCTTTGTGTTTTGTTTGAGATGGGGTAACCAAATCTGCATGCAGTAGTCAAGGTGTGGGTATACCATTTGTTTAAATAGTTGCAATATATTTTCTGTCGTCTTATCTATTACTTTCCTAATAGTTCCCATCGTTAGCTTTTTTTGACTACCACTGCACATTGAACGGATGTTGTCTGAGAACTATCCACAATGACTCCAAGATCTTTAAGTGGTAACAGCTAATTTAGACCCCATGATGTGGTATGTATAGTAGAGATTGTTTCTATTGTGCATTACTCTGCACTAAGGAGCTGTCACTACCTGCCCTGCAACTCTAGGTGCCTTCAGTGCTCTGCTTCTGTGGCTCACCCCCCTGACACCAGCAGCTCATATACAAGCATGCAGGTCCCCCCTGCTTCCGCCAGCCTTGGTTACATTTTGCAGAGTGACCCAACACCCTCCCAGTCCCAAATTTCCCCAAAACCATCTGTCTTGTGATCATCTGCCAAGGTTCCCAGAATTCTGAGTTACTGTGTTACCCTTCTCACTCTCTGCCAGTGAGAGCTTTGCTAATTGGAAGCTGTGTGACAACTCCCGGACCTGCCAGCTTGTCTGTCTGGCCAGCCAACTCTGCAGCACTCTTCTAGTCCACACCTTGCCTTGGAGGCAACAAACCATGACCCCGAGCTCCCCAAATACATCTCCCCGCAGCATCCACTCCCACAAGTCATTAAGTTCACTGCACCTTTAAAGAGACAGTAATACCAGCTTGTTAATGGAACTGGGGGTTGAAATAAGTGTTTGTCAATCACAACGCTAAACTGGCATGTTGTGGAAAAATTGACCACACCGTTGATTTTTGGGTCAGACACAGCCTTGAGGCACCTTTATTAGAATACAAATATGCATATAGGGAAGGTCAGCATGGCCCCATGCAAAAGGGGTGGGGGGGTAGCTGCCTTGTCTTTAACAGATTTTCACCAAGCTTATAAAGGATAAAACCACAAAGCATAATTACACATCACACAGATTATACTTTATTAACTCCTTATTTGGCATACTTTCTTACTTTTAGTGAGCCTGTCACTGCCCCTCACCATCTAGGGTTTTTCCTGTTATTGTCCCAAATGTGGTTTTCGTTGGTAGTCTGCCTGCCTTTAAGACCCCTCCTTTGTGGTTGCATTGGATAAGGCTCTTGTCGCATTCTAGCTGAGCTTCCCTCAGTTCCCCTTTCTCTGGTTTCTTCATCACCACCACCCCCCCCCTCGTGCCCCTTATACAGACAAACAAGTTTTGCAGAAGTTAACCTTTGTTCTATATAGCAATTGGGTTTTGCTAACAGGCCTGGGCCTGAAAGGCAGGGGTTAGGATGCAGTTTGCTTCTGACCCTATGGGTGGGGGTCTGGCAAATTCCCTATCAGGCATAATTTAAATTAAAACAAGTTTATTAAACAAAATGTCATAGGTATATATGATACCAAAGATATAGGGTTAAACAAGCAAAAGTAAAAATGAATTTCAGCAAGTTACAATCTTTGCCTAAGCAGGATTCTTACCTGTATTGAAGGATCCCTTTGCCTCAGATGTACAGGAGCTCTGGCCTTTTTATCTGGCCAGTAGAATCCTAGAATCTCAGGGTTGGACGGGACCTCAGGAGGTATCTAGTCCAACCCCCTGCTCAAAGCAGGACCAACCCCAACTAAATCATCCCAGCCAGGGCTCTGTCAAACCGGGCCTTAAAAACCTCTAAGGAAGGAGATTCCACCACCTCCCTAGGGAACCCATTCCAGTGCTTCACCACCCTCCTAGTGAAATAGTTTTTCCTAATATCCAACCTAGACCTCCCCCACTGCAACTTGAGACCATTAATCCTTGTTACGCAGACCAAAAATGACTTTTTCTGCTTATATTTCCCAAAGTTCATTAACTTTCCTTGAAGAGGCAGGAAGGCTTCCGGCTGTTCTTCTGTTCCTGTTGACTTCCCATCCCCTTGCTGATTCATATGTAAATTTGACTTCCATTGTTGGTCACAACTTGCGTAATATCACTGGAGACAAGTAGATAGCTACCTTTCCTCCTGGCAGGAGGGAACCAGTTTCTCCTTTTGTTTGGTCACAGATTGTAAAGCATGATATTGGTGAATATCTGTAATTCCCCATATAGTATTGATGCAGACATTTCACAATTATCTTAATCACCAGTATCTCACAGGCTGTCATAAAAGACCTTGCTTGGTACATGTCTATCATGCAGGTTTCAGAGTGGTAGCCGTGTTAGTCTGTATCAGCAAAAACAATGAGGAGTCCTTGTGGCACTTTGGAGACTAACAAATTTATTTGGGCATAAGCTTTCATGGGCTAGAACCCACTTCATCAGATGCATGGAGTGGAAAATACAGGAGCAGGTATAAATACATGAAAGGATGGGAGTTGCCTTACCAAGCATGCGGTCAGTCTAACAAGGCAATTCAATTAACAGTAGGATACCAAGGAAGAAAAATAACTTTTGTAGTTGAAATGGGCCACTTTCATTAACAACAGTTGACAAGAAGGTGTAACAGTAGGGGGAAATTAAGTTTAGGTTTTGTAATGACCCAACCACTCCCAGTCTTTATTTAGGCCTAAGTTCTAAAATAAATGAATTTTAGTCTCTAAGGTGCCACAAGGACTCCTCATTGTTTCTATCATACAGTAATATTAGATTAAGCAATAAAATCAGTTGACTCAGTGTTTAAAGGTCAGAGCCGCTGTCCCAATAAACCATTGCAGTGTATTCTCCAATAAAGGTCCTTTTCTCCTTCTGGGAAGAGGCACCATGTGGCCTGGTGAAGACTTTATGCAGGCTCCTTCTCAGCTGGTAGTGGTTGAGTTATTGCCATCTCCCCTTGTTAGCTTGATGGCTTTGTTTACCTGTTATGTAAATTCACCATTGCCACTGCCTGGTGGTCACGGAAGTCAAACAAGGAAATAGACATTCCTTTGTCTAAGACAGACCGGGCTTATGCATTGCTTGGCAAACTCATCTTAAGAACATAATTTCAGCAGTTGTGTATTACCTGTTGTACACGTCCCATACATACATCATGCAATGATTATTAGGGCTATCGTGTTACCAGTTGGTATATGAAACCTTACACACAACAACACCTTTTTGATACAGGTTATGACACCAGTGTGCAAGGTGTAGTGAGCACATCAGGCCTGCCGAGCTGCTGACACAGATTTGTGGAGTGCAAGTAGAGCTCTGTCATGTTTGATAGGAAACTTGGAGCTTTTATCAAAATTTTGCTTCCCATCCAGTAGTGCAAACAATAAAATCATTAACTGACCAAGGCTTGCAAGCTGTTAACCCCAGTACCACAAAATAAAAAGCTGCAAACTTGAACAGTGAAAGAAGGCAGAATGCTTGCCTAGAAGTGCTGCATGCCCATTTGTGTCGCACTGCTTGTAAGTGTGCATAGGTGCAGGTGTTTAGCTTGTTTTGTCCTTCCCTTGCAGTGTAGAATGAGGAGGAAAGAAGAGAAGATTTGAGTTAGGTAAGAGCTGGGGTCCCAGTATCTGCTATTTTCCCTGTCCTGCAGTGTAAAGTGGGGAGGGAAGCGCCTGTGGCTAGAATCCGGGAAGGGTAAAGCTGCTCCTGGTACAGTGTTCATGGGCTGCAGGATATGGCTGGGATGTGGAGGTGGGTGGAACACTGCCTTAAGACTATATCTGCACTGCACACCACTGGTCTAGCTATATGCCACAGTGAAAAGCAAGCTGCATCCACACTGCAGTGTCAGGGAACGTCTTCAGCGGCACCCCGCTGCCAGCAACTTTCCCCACTGCCGGAGCTCTTCCCTGCTCCAGAGAGAGGCTCCAGCACCAGGAAGCTACACTGCTAAAAATAGCAGTGTAGATGTGGAAAGTGCTGCTTGGGTGTGTACATAGCTGTAAGCATCTGGACTCACTCCTGCTGGTGACTTCTGGGAATTAGCTCGTTCCAGCTCCGGAGCGCCCTCTGCAGGCCAGTGATCCGCCTTACCTGTGTCCCATGTCCCTCCCAGGACCCCTGTGCCCCGTTTACCTAGGCTGCTGCCCCCTGGCGGTAACCCCTCACAGCCTCAGGGTCTCCCCCTCCCAGGGGAACCTCCACCCACTATCCCCACTTCACCTCAGTGTTCGGCTGCTGCCAGTCCCCATCTAGCCCCCCGCTTACTGGGGTGGACTGCAGTGTAAGCCACTCATCATAGGCAAAGGGGGTTCGGACCTGCTGCCTCTGCCTACCCATGGGCTGCCCCCTGCAACCCAATACCTAAAGGGCCTTACCAGGCCTTCAGCCTGGGGCTTTCCTAGGCCAGAGCTCCCTGGCTCCATAGGCCTTTCCCCAGTCCTGCTCCACTCTAGGTTCCCTTCTTGGCACCTTGCAGCCAGGCCCTTCTCCCTCTACAGGCAGAGGGAAAGTGCTTGGGCCTCTGGCTCACAGCCTTTTATAGGGGCCAGCTGGGCCTGATTGGGGCATGGCCCCAGCTGAGCCTACTTTCCTCCAATCTGCCCAGGGTTCTTGCCCCAGCCTCTCCTGGGCTGTTTCAAGCTCTGCAGGGCAGGAGCGGGTGATCACTCCACTACAATAGCCCATATAGGTTACATAGCCACAGGGTTCAGGTGTCTCTACTCTACTCGGCTGAGCAGTGCCTCCCCATCTGCACTCTCTGTATACTCATGCTAGGAGGCATGCAGTGTCTGTACTGTACACAGTGAAGATGTACCCTAACATGCTGTCCTGCAAACTGATGTGCTTTTGCATCAGCATGTTTCTGTACATCCCTGTCTCTTTCTATGGTGTCCCTTGTTGGCTCGGTGGTCTCTCTTTGCCAGGAGAACTCTCCTCCGCCGTCTTGCTCCTCTTCTGTGTGGCTGACAGAAGTCATCAAACGCTTCATCCTTTGTCGTCCTCTTTCTTGCCCTGGAGATGGGCCAGGTGTTTGGTAGATCACATTCTCATCCTTGGGGGCTGGGGGGGCTTCTGGGCAGGACCTGGGGGAGTTGAGAACCAGACCAACAATGAGAAGCTGCTGTGTGGTGTGTGTATTTGTTCCCCCCCCCAACCCTTTCCATGGGGGACTTTGTTCTGATCCTAGGTTGTTTGGTGCAGTGGGGGGCAGGGTGAGGGGTGGTCTGGGTGTTTGCATGAGCTGGGGTGGATGGGCAGCAGGGTTTGTGTGTGCATGGGCTGGTTTTGCAGAGGGATGCTTAGTGCACCTCTCCAGGTTGTCCTTGCATTGGTGGATGTTACCCTGATACGGGTCACCAAGAGGCAGCAAACGGGTTTCTTCAAAAACAAACAGAACCTAAGGCCAGACCAGTAAGAAAGGAGAGCAGTAGAACAGAGACCCTGGACTTCAGAAAAGCAGACTTCGACTCCCTCAGGGAACTGATGGGCAAGGTCCCCTGGGAGAACAACATGACGGGGAAAGGAGTCGAGGGAAGCTGGCTGTATTTTAAAGAAACCTTATTGAGGTTGCAGGAACAAACCATCCCGATGTGTAGGAAGAAAAGTAAATATGGCAGGCGATCAGCTTGGCTTAACAGTGAAATCCTTGCTCGTCTTAAACACAAAAAAACAGCTTACAAGAAGTGGAAGATTGGACAAATAACCAGGGAGGAGTATAAAAGTATTGGTCAGGCATGCAGGAGTGAAATCAGGAAGGCCAAATCACGCTTGGAGTTGCAGCTAGCCGGAGATGTTAGGAGTAACAAGAAGGGTTTCTTCAGGTATGTTAGCAACAGGAAGAAAGTCAAGGAAAGTGTGGGCCCCTTGCTGAGTGAGGGAGGGAACCTAGTGATAGAGGATGTGGAGAAAGCTAGTGTACTCAATGCTTTTTTTGCCTCTGTCTTCACAGACAAGGTCAGCTCCCAGACAGCTGCACTCTGCAGCACGGTATGGGGAGGAGGTGACCAGCTCTCTGTGGGGGAAAGAAGTAGTTCGGGACTATTTAGAAAAGCTGGACGAGCACAAGTCCATGGGGCCGGATGCGCTGCATCCGAGGGTGCTAAAGGAGTTGGCCGATGAGATTGCAGAGCCATTGGCCATTATCTTTGAAAAATCATGGCGATCGGGGAAGGTCCCGGATGACTGGAAAAAGGCTAATGTAGTGCCCATCTTTAAAAAAGGGAAGAAGGAAGATCCAGGGAACTACAGGCCAGTCAGTCTCACCTCAGTCCCTGGAAAAATCATGGAACAGGTCCTCAAGGAATCAATTCTGAACCACTTAAAGGAGGGGAAGTGATCAGGAACAGTCAGCATGGATTCACCAAGGGCAAGTCATGCCTGACTAACCTAATTGCCTTCTATGATGAGATAACCGGCTCTGTGGATGAGGGGAAAGCAGTGGATGTGCTATTTCTGGACTTTAGCAAAGCTTTTGATACGGTCTCCCACAGTATTCTTGCCAGCAAGTTAAAGAAGTCTGGGCTGGATGAATGGACGGTAAGGTGGATAGAAAACTGGCTAGATGGTCGGGCTCAACGGGTAGTGATCAATGGTTCCATGTCTAGTTGGCAGCCGGTATCAAGTGGGGTGCCCCAAGGGTCGGTGCTGGGGCTGGTTTTATTCAATATCTTCATTAACGATCTGGAGGATGGTGTGGACTGCACCCTTACCAAGTTTGCAGATGACACTAAACTGGGAGGAGTGGTTGATACGCTGGAGGGTAGGGATAGGATACAGAGGGGCCTAGACAAAGTAGAGGATTGGGCCAAAAGAAATATGAGGAGGTTCAACAAGGACAAGTGCAGAGTCCTGCACTTAGGACGGAAGAATCCCATGCACTGCTACAGACTAGGGACCGAATGGCTGGGCAGCAGTTCTGCAGAAAAGGACCTAGGGGTTACGGTGGACGAAAAGCTGAATATGAGTCAACAGTGTGCCCTTGTTGCCTAGAAGGCTAATGGCATTTTGAGTTGTATAAGTAGGGGCATTTCCAGGAGATCGAGGGATGTGATCATTCCCCTTTATTCAGCTCTGGTGAGGCCTCATCTGGAGTACTGTGTCCAGTTTTGGGCCCCACACTACAAGAAGGATGTGGATAAATTGAAGAGAGTCCAGCGGAGGGCAACAAAAATGATTAGGGGGCTGGAACACATGACTTATGAGGAGAAGCTGAGGGAACTGGGATTGTTTAGCCTGCAGAAGAGAAGAATGAGGGGGGATTTGATAGCTGCTTTCAACTACCTGAAAGGGGGTTCCAAAGAGGATGGATCTAGACTGTTCTCAGTGGTAGAAGATGACAGAACAAGGAGTAATGGTCTCAAGTTGCAGAGGGGGAGGTTTAAGTTGGATATTAGGAAAAACTTTTTCACTAGTAGGGTGGTGAAGCACTGGAATGGGTTACCTAGGGAGGTGGTGGAATCTCTTTCCTTAGAGGTTTTTAAGGTCAGGCTTGACAAAGCCCTGGCTGGGATGATTTAGCTGGGTTTGATCCTGCTTTGAGCAGGGGGTTGGACTAGATGACCTCCTGAGGTCCCTTCCAACCCTGAGATTCTATGACCAGCAAGCTAGTCAGTGATGTTATTCGCTAGAGGTGCTGTGGGACTGGAAGGGCAGATTGAGCCGGCTGCTTTGCCATGCAATGTTTGTGCCAGAATCGAACACTTCCTTAGCCTGAAATTCTGGTTATCTTCCCTGCAGACATGCCCAGAGTGCATGGCAAAATAAATAGTTCTGTAGTAATTGTTCAAAACCTAAGGGGTTAATGATGCTGGGATTCTGACTACCTTAGCCAAGTGCCTTAAAATCTTTCTGCATTTTTAAATGCCCCACTTTAAGAAATAGACCTCAAAGTGCTGCGCTAGCTGAAAGCTCAGGGCCTTTCACAGGCTGTGAACCAACATCCTCTTTGTATTGTCTTGTTTTTTACTGCATATGGCATTTTGGCAAACACATGGACATTACATAGGTTTTTTTTTTTACCTCACTGCTAGCTTGACAGGATGCTGGGGGCGGGGGCATGGCAGTTGAAGGAGGGAGCAGGTATTGGAAAGGGGAGTGGGGGTGGGTGCTGGCCCAGCCAGGGCCCATGGACTATTAAAATGTAGGGACAACAATCAGTTGGGGAGTTCAGCTTCGCCACTGCAGATGCCATTTTGAGCATGGGGTGAGAGGGGGACTGAACACTCCCCCAGCAGAGAGTGGTGGGGAAGGAGCTGACTCTAGTTTCTGACCTAATTTAGGGCTGGTTTCCTGAGGAAGTTGCACCTGTTTCACTTAAGGTGGGAATTTCAACCAGTTTAGCAAAACTGGTGTAACCTTACCCCACCTAGGGTTGCTAGGTGCCCGGTCGACAAGGGGCCCTGACAGCTCTGCTCAGAACCACTGATCGGGCCGTTAAAAGTCCAGTCAGCAGCGCAGTGAGGCTAAGGCAGGCTCCCTGCCTGCTGTGGCTCCATGTGGCTCCCAGAAGCAACAGCATGTTCCCTCTCCAGCTCCTACACATAGGGGTAGCCAGGGGGCCCTGCACGCTGTCCCCATCCCAAGTGCTGGCTCTGCAGCTCCTGGGAACTGCAACCATTGAGAGCTGCAGGGGCAGCGCTTGGGGACAGAGCAGCAGGCAGAGCCACCTAGCTCCACCTCCGCATAGGAACTGGACGGGGGGGGGACACGCCACTGCTTCCAGGAGCTGCCTGAGGTAAGCACTGCCCGGAGCCTCCACCCTGACCCCATCCCGTGCCCCTGCCCCTGCCCTGTCCTGATTTTTCCCCACCCCACCTTCCGAACCCCTCGGTCCCAGCCCAGAGCACCTCCTGCACCCCAAATCCCTTATCCCCAGAGCCTGCACCCTCAGCCGGAGCCCTCACCGCAAACCCCTGCCCCACCCTGGAGCCCCCTCCCGCCCTCCAAACCCCTTATCCCCAGCCCCATCACAGAGCTCACATCCCCAGCCGGAGCCCTCACACCTTCTGCACCTAACCCCCCCTACCCCAGCCTGCAGCCCCCTCCTCCACCCTGAACCCATCATCCCTGGGCCCACCCCAGAGCTTGCACCCCAGCTGGAGCCCGCAGCCCCCTCTGCACTTTGAACCCTTCATTTCTGGCCCCACCCTGGAGCCCGCACTAAGTGATTCTGCAGCAATCCTATAGCTTCTAGTTGAGCTAGTGCACATCTTTTTAGAAAGAGACATCTGATCTTGATTTACAGACTTCAAGTGATGGAGAATCCACCCCATCCTTAGGTAACTTATCCCAATGATTCATTGTCCTCCCTGTTAATCATGTGCACCTTATTTCTAGTCTGAATTTGTCTAGCTTCAGCTTTCAGCCACTGTATCTTGCTCTGCCTTTGCCTGCTAGATTAGAGTCCTCTGCTATCTGAAATCTATCCCTTTGTAGGTACTTGTAGACTGTGTGATCAAGTCACCTCTTAACTTTCTCTGCAATAAGCTAAATAGATCAAGAGAGACTCCGGAAGGTTTCCTAGACCTCAGATGATTCTTTTAGGTTTTTTTTTTTATGAACCCTTTTCAATTTGTCAATGCCCTTTTTGACATGGGGACACCAGAACTGGACCAGTCACCAGTGATCTGTCTGATCTACACAGAGCTAATATGACCTTCCTACTTCTGCTTGTTGTTCCCATCCCTCCACCTACTAAAGGACACTTTCAGAGCTGGGAATGTGGGTGTATCTGGGTTTGAGCTACATTGGCCCAGCTCGTTTGGCAGGCTACAGGACTGGAGTAGCTGGGGATGCTGCAGGTAAATAATGCCACACATCTGCAGAGCTGGGGTGAGTGAAGTTTGCGGAGCACCTCTCCGTGTTGCACCTGACTCTGCTTGGGAGGGCAAGAAAATGTTATTGCTTATCTGAATGTTACAATTCCAAATTCAGTTCAGACACAAGGGCTGGATTCACACTGGGTTGGAGTATTGTCTCCGCCAAGCTCCCCAGATAGCACACACTGGATACTGAAAGCCTGCAAAGGAGATTGACCCAGCACCAGACTCATGCCTAGAACCACCTGACTGCTGAAAAAGCATTTATGGCCAGATCTTTATAAGACATCAGCTTCCCCTCGAGCAATGGTCCCCACAGTCCCTCCACCTCCCTCTCCAGTGGAGAAATCCCACCTTGCCCCTCCACTGAGAGCAATGGAGATCTCCACTTCTCTCCCCCATTGAGAGCAGTGGGGAATTCCCTCCCCAGGCTGTTCTCAATGGGAGCTCTTGGGTGCTGAGCTTGCTTGTAAACCTGGCCTCCAGCCTCTGCCCCGGCCTCTTTCAGCAGGGCAGCTCCTGCCAGAGGTGACTCAGCATTGCTGAGTGTCATGTAGCCATCGTTTGCAGAGATCAGTGGCCATTTCTGTGCAAATTCCTGCCCTCTGCTCCTCCGGGCCATGGGGTCCTGTCAGAACTTGGCACTGAGCAAACCTCCATTTTCCCCCATCTGTGAATTAGGGCTGAGGCCCACCTCACGGGGGCTGAGGAAAAGTTAATATATCTCCAAACAGCAGGCAGGCCCTCAGTTGGAAAGCACAATAACCTCCCTCCATGCTATAGAACATGCTCCAGCTGCTTGTGATTTGCCAGACCAGCTAGATCTCCCTGCCAGCTGGCCTGGCAGGGCTCGCTCAGAGGTTTGTGCTGGGGATGCTGGTTAGTTCTTCCCCCTACTGCTGGCTGGAGTTTTTGGAGGAGGCCTGGTTGTGCAAGGCAACTGCTGTCCCCTGCCAAAATCTGTGCTACCCAGGGAGCAGTTACTGAGTTCCAAAGGCACCTCTGTCACTGGCACCCAGCAGGCTAATCCGAGGGAACTGAGTATTGCGGTTCTCCAGGCTTGTCTCAGATCCTCTCCCTCCCGAGAGGAGATGGGGGAGAGGGGGGCCCCCATAGCTTGACAATGCAAAGTGTGTGCAGGGGATCCCCTCCCCCACCATGGTGCTGCTGCTTATGAGGTGAGGATAGTTTTCAGGAACTAGCTGTGCGAGGGGTTTGCACTGCAATTCCACTCTTTCCGTGCAGTGACTGGATCTTCACTCCAATTCTGTGGCATTCTTAAGTAGTGACTTGAACCATGGGTCATCTGTGTGGACTGAACCTGTGACCTACACACAGGCCTCAGGAAGGAGGGGTGATGGTGCTGGGCATTGCGAGACAGTGCAGTTCAGCGCATAGGGATCTGGACAGGGAGTCAGGAGACTTTGGTCTATTTCCCGATGACCTTGGGCAAGTCACTTCAACCTCTCTCTGCCTTGGTTTTTCCTCTCCCACTCTTTGTCTGATCCATTTAGGTGCCAGCTCCTTGGGGCAGGGGCTCTCACTAGGGCTCCTTGTCTTCACTAGGAAAAAAGGGTGGAAAGCCATGTGGTAAAACCTCCATGCAGACAAGGCAGTTGCAGTTTCAACACACGTTAGCAGGATGAGGTAGCCTCCAGGGCCCCCCTTCGTGTTTACCTCAACCTGCTACCACATGGGGAAAACTAAACTACCATATCCTCAGTAGGATTTTACTGTGCGTCTGACGAAGTGGGTATTCAACCACGAAAGCTCATGCTCCAATACGTCTGTTAGTCTATAAGGTGCCACAGGACTCTTTGTCGCTTTTTACAGATCCAGACTAACACGGCTACCCCTCTGATACTTGACATTATGTGTAAGCCACCATGTGGTAAGACCACACCTTTCTTCCTACATGTGGATGCATCCCTAGTGTCTGTCCAGCACCTTGCACCACGGGGCTGTGATCCCCTCTAGTGCCACCAGGCCCACTGTCATACAAACAGGAAAGCCCAGTCAGAGGTGGTGCAGTGTCCAAAGGCGGGTGCCCTCGCTGCATTGAGAGGGAATTTAGAAGATGTTGCAGGACAATAGGAGCTATATATTGTTTGAGAAGTGCCAGCATGTCTTAATCAACCTCAGCACTCTCCCCCTGGAGAAAAAACTATGTCCTGGGCTGAGTTAGTTGGACAGCAGAACAATTTAGCCCTTCCAGCCTACCTGGGACAATCCAGTCCCTGAAGGATTTCACCCAGGCTACAGCTAAGTCTGTCCTCTCCTGAAAGCTGTTCTGCATGGGGGAAGCAGAGAGAGGGACAAGATGGGCTGGGGTAGACTTCCTTTCTCCCTTGGGCAGCAGTGCGAGTGTTCTCTGTGTCTTCCATTCCCCAGAGTCTGCTACGCAGGACCAGATCCTCTGCTGAGCACACAGGTCCCTGGTGTCGTCCTGAGTGGCTGCCAGCAGCATCATGAAGGCTCTTCTCCTCATCCTGCTGGCTGAAGTCTGTCTCGCCTCCCTTGTCCCAGGTAGGTGGATCCGTAGGGACTCACGCCCAGGGCAGTCCCTAGGGGGGTGCAGGGCCTGGGACAAATCAGCTCCTGCCGGCTTGGGGGCCTTGCTGTGCACTGGGGGCTGGGCAGGGCCCCTGGTTGCGTGGGGCTGGCAGCTGGGACCCCAGGTTTGCTGCCGCTCCCCCTGAACCTCTAGTTCCTGCACCTGTCTTCCAGGACTGACTGTGCGGGTCACCTGTGCCAGCCATTCACACTGAACCGTGGGGCCCCCTAAAGCACAGGGTCCAGAGTGGTTGCCCCGATCTGCCCTACCCAAGGAATGGCTCTGCTCACGCCCGTGGGCATACCAGCTTTGAGGCATGTGCTTTGAAGAGTGTATACGTCAAGAACAGATGTAGGAGTTCTGATCCCCTCTGCTGAATGCTGAGCATGCTTAGGGCTGCACCCGATGGCGCTATGTCTGGGGCTTACATGCTGCCATGCAGAGAACCCATCAGCTGCAGGTCCGCAGAGCTCTTTACCGGGGTCTTTCAGCAGGCAGACAGAACTCAGGATGGCTGGTGCCAGCCCATACTCTTTAAGATGGATGGTTCAGCTTCTGCAGTACTGGTCTCATCCCTCTGCTCCCCCTGAGCCAACGGTGCAGCCTTGCAGGCTGGAGGGGAGACCAGTTAGGAGGGCTGGTCTTGGCATAGTCCCATAGTCAGATGGGCCAGCCTCGGGCTCATAAGGCAGTTTGTGTGGTGCCCCGCACAGCCTGCACATATGAGGGCAAAAGATGTTATCGTTGTAACACGTGTTAGCTAACCCTAGTGTTGAGAGGGCAATCTGCATTTTAACTTCTGTTAGCTGGTCAAACTCTGTTCTCCTCTCTTAAAACATGTTAGTTAGCACCCCTTAACCTGGTGTGCCTGCACAGGTCTGAAGGCAGTCCCACCCGTGTCTATCTAAAGCACGTCATAAAATCATAGAAGATCAGGGTTGGAAGGGACCTCAGGAGGTCATCTAGTCCAACCCCCTGCTCAAAGCAGGACCAACCCAAACTAAATCATCCCAGCCAGGGCTTTGTCAAGCCTGACCTTAAAAACCTCTAAGGATGGAGATTCCACCACCTCCCTAGGGAACCCATTCCAGTGCTTCACCACCCTCCTAGTAAAATAGTGTTTCCTAATATCCAACCTAGACCTGCCTCACTGCAACTTGAGATCATTGTTCTGTCATCTGCCACCACTGAGAACAGCAGAGCTCCATCTTCTTTGGAACATCCCCTTCAGGTAGCTGAAGGCTGCTATCAAATCTCCACTCACTCTTCTCTTCTGCAGACTAAATAAGCTGAGTTGCCTCAGCCTCTCCTCATAAGTCATGTGCCCCAGCCCCCTGATCATTTTCGTTGCCCTCTGCTGGACTCTTTCTCCAATTTGTCCATGTCCTTTCTGTAGTTGGGGGCCCAAAACTGGACACAGTACTCCAGATATGGCCTCACCAGTGCCGAATAGAGGGGAATAATCACTTCCCTCGATCTGCTGGCAATGCTCCTACTAATGCAGCTGAATATGCTGTTAGCTTTCTTGGCAATAAGGGCACCCTGACTCATTACCACCTTCTCATCCACTGTAATCCCCAGGTCCTTTTCAGCAGAACGGCCACTTAGACAGTCAGTCCCCAGCCTGTAGCAGTGCATGGGATTCTTCCGTCTTATGTGCAGGACACTGCACTTGTCCTTGTTGAACCTCATCAGATTTCTTCTGTCCCAATCCTCCAATTTGTCTAGGTCACTCTGGACCCTATCACTACCCTCCAGCATCTCTTCCTTTCCCTCCAGTTGAGTGTCATCTGCTGTCATAACTATAAAGGGAAGGATAACAAGCCTCCTGTACACAATTCTATAAAATCCCTCCTGGCCAGAGGCACCAAAATCCTTTTACCTGTAAAGGGTTAAGAAGCTCAGGTAACCTGGCTGACACCTGACCCAAAGGACCAATAAGGGGACAAGATACTTTCAAATCTTGGGTGGGGGAAGGCTTTTGCTTGTGCTCTTTGTTCTGGTGGTGGTCGCTCTTGGGACTAAGAGGGACCGAACATCAATCTCCAGATCTTTCTGCACAAGTCTCTCATATTTCAAACTATTTAAGTAACAGCCAAGCAAGGCCTGTTAGTTTTATCTTTGTTTTCTCAACTTGTAAATGTTCCTTTGCTAGAGGGAGGTTTATCCCTCTTTTGCTGTAACTTTTTGAAACTAAGGCTAGAGGAGGTTGCTCTGGGCTTATTGAATCTAATTACCCTGTAAAGTTATTTCCATCCTGATTTTACAGAGAGAAACTTTACCTTTTCTTTCAATAAAATCTTTCTTTTAAGAACCTGATTTTTTTTTCATGGTTTTAAGATCCAAGGGTTTTGGATCTGTGTTCACCAGGACTAATTGGTGAGGGTATACTCTCAAGCCTACCCAGGAAAAGGGGTGTAGGGACTGGGGTGGGGGTGGGGGGAGGAATTCATCTCAAATCTGCCCAGGAAAGGGGGGGTTAGGGACTTGGGAAATATTTGGGGGAAGGCAGAGTTCCAAGCGGCTCTCCCCTAAGATTTGGAACACACTTGGTGGTGGCAGCTAACTATTAACCTAAGCTGGTAAATAAGCCTAGGGGGTCTTTCATGCAGGTTCCCACATCTGTACCCTAAAGTTCAGAGTGGGGAAGGAACCCTGACATCCGCGAACTTGCCAAGGATGCAATGCATCCCATCATCTAGATCATTAATGAAGATATCGAACAAAACTGGCCCCAGGACCAACCCCTGGGGCACTCCGCTTGATACAGGCTGCCAGCTAGACACTGAGCCATTGATCACTACCTGCTGAGCCTGACAATCTAGCCAGCTTTCTGTACGCCGTACAGTCCATTCATCCAGCCCATACTTCTTTAACTTGCTGGCAAGAATATTGTGGGAGACCATATCAAAAACTTTGCTAAAGTCAAGGTATATCACGTCCACCAATTTCTCCATATCCACAGAGCCAGTTATCTCCTCATAGAAGGCAGTCAGTTTGGTTAGGTTTCACTTGCCCTTGGTGAATCCATGTTGACTGTTACTGATCAACTTTCTCTCCGCCAAGTGCTTCAAAATGGATTCCTTGAGGATCTGCTCCATGATTTTTCCAGGAACTAAGGTGAGGCTGACTGGCCTGTTGTTCCCTGGATTCTCCTTCTTCCCTTCTTTAAAGATGGGGAGCTATATTTGCCTTTTTCCAATTATCCGGGACCTCCCCTGATTGCCACGAGTTTTCAAAGATAATGGCCAATGGCTCTACAATCACATCAGCCAACTCCCTCAGCACCCTTGGATGCATTGCATCCTGCCCCATGGACTTGTGCTCATCCAGCTTTTCTAAATAGTCCTTAACCTGCTCTTTCACCACTGAGGGCTGCTCACCTCCTCCCCACACTGTGCTGCCGAGGGCAGCAGTCTGGGATGAAGACCAAGGCAAAAAAAGCATTGAGTACGTCAACTTTTTCCACATCAAGTAAGTGTCCTACACTTTCCCTGACCATCTTCTTGTTGTTAATGTACCTGTAGAAACCCTTGTTACCCTTCATATCCCTTGCTAGCTGCAACTCCAGTTGTGCTTTGGCCTTCCTGATTACACCCCTGCATGCTTGAGCAATATTCTTATACTCCTCCCTAGTCATCTGTACAAGTTTCCACTTTGAAAAGCTTCCTTTTTTGAGGGAGTCGGTCTGTTTTTTCTGAAGTCCAGGTTGCGTATTCTGTTGCTCTCCTTTCCTCCTTTTTTTGTCAGAATCCTGAATTCAGCCATCTCCTGATTACTGCTGTCCAGATTGCCACCCACTTCTAATTCCCTTACCAATTCTTCCCTGCTTGTGAGCAGCAGTTCAAGAGGAGCATGGTTCCTCCAGCACTTGCACCAGGAAGTTGTCCCCAACACTCTCCAAAAACTTCCTGGATTGTCTGTGCACCGCTGTATTGCTCTCCTAGCAGATGTCAGGGTGATTAAGTCCCCCATGAGAACCAGGGCCTGTGATCTGGAAACTTCTGTTAGTTGTCTGAAGAAAGCCTCATCCTCCTGGTCTGGTGGTCTATACCTTACCCCTGTAATGGAGACTTCTGGGGGGCAGGGCCATCACCCCTTGCACAGAGGGGTAACTAAGGCACAGTGAGGGTTTCTCTACACTCTGAAAAATGGCCTGCAGCAGCAAGACTCGGAGCCCAGGTGTATAGCCCCAGGCCCATGCTACATGTAGCCGTATGGACATTCCCACATGTGCTCAGAGACCCACCCTGCTCTCGGCGCTTCAGAGCCCAGGTTGGAATGTCCATCAGAGCCAGTGCTAGCCTACTTGGGGGTCATAAGCAGGAATATTTTGGCCATTCCCTATATTAAAGCAGGCAAATTCTTATAATAAAAGTGACTAGGGGCCTCCTTGAACTGCTCAGGGCCCTAAGCAATTGCTTAGTCTGCTTCTGCCTAGCACTGGCTCTGATGTCCACACTGCTATTTTTAGCACTCGAGCACAAGCACTGGTTTGTAGACTCAGGCTCTGAGACTCACAGCCACATGTCTTTTTTGCAGTATAGACACACCCTAAGCAACTTGCACAGGAAGTCTGTGAGAGAAAAGGAAATGGAACTCAGGTTTTCTAGAGCCCAGTGGTGCACCCTAACCGCTGGGCCCTTGTTCCTTGGGGGGACATCTTCACCATACTCCTCTAGGACGCTGCTAAGCACTAAGGGTTTAAAAAAGGCTGAGCAGCACATAAAGAAGAGAGACCTATTGTGCAGCAGGACAGAAAAGGATACAACCAGCAAAGGAATAAACCTCATTTGTCAGCTAGGAAGAGAGGATCCTGAAGAATACAGGAGAAAACACTTGAAGAATGATATTCAGAAAGGATTCTTCTGTGATTGCATCTGAATTCACTTCCCAGGGCATCTTTGGCCTGGTCTACACTACGCGTTTAAACCAATTTTAGGAGCGTTAAACCGATTTAACGCCGCACCCGTCCACACTAAGAGGCCCTTTATATCGATATAAAGGGCGCTTTAAACCGGTTTCTGTACTCCTCCCCAACGAGAGGAGTAGCGCTAATATCGGTATTACCATATCGGATTAGGGTTAGTGTGGCCGCAAATCGACAGTATTGGCCTCCGGGCGGTATCCCACAGTGCACCACTGTGACCACTCTGCACAGCAATCTGAACTCGGATGCAGTGGCCAGGTAGATAGGAAAAGCCCTGCGAACTTTTGAATATCATTTCCTGTTTGCCCAGTGTGGAGCTCCGATCAGCACGGGTGGCGATGCAGTCCCAAATCCAAAAAGAGCTCCAGCATGGACCGTATGGATGTGATCGCTGTATGGGCAGACAAATCTGTTCTATCAGAGCTCTGTTACAGAAGACGAAATTCCAAAGCATTTAAAAAAAATCTCCAGACAGAGGCCACAGCAGGGACTCAGCACACTGCTGCGTGACAAGCGTAACGGAAAGCCAAAAAATCAAATGGATGCTCAGAGAGGGAAGGAGGGAGGGGGGACTGAGGACTCAAGCTATCCCACAGTTCCTGCAGTCTCCAAAAAGCATTTGCATTCTTGGCTGAGCTCCCAATGCCTGTAGGGTAAAACACATTGTCCGGGGTGGTTCAGGGCATAGCTCGTCAATTTACCCCCCCAGAAGTAAAAGGGGGAAAAAATCATCTCTTGACATTTTTTAAATGTCACCCTATGTCTACTGAATGCTGCTGGTAGACGCGATGCTGTGGCAGTGAACTGCAGCATCCTCTTCCCCCCCTCCCTGGTGGCAGATGGTACAATATGACAGCTATCCATCGTCATCATCAGCCTGGTGGCAGATGGTACAGTGCAGAAGGACTGGTATCCGTCCTCGTCATCAGCCCGTGAGTGCTCCTGGCTGGCCTCAGGTGAGGTTGGCCGGGGGCGCCTGGGTAAAAATAGGAATGACTCCTGGTCATTTCCAGTAGATGGTACAGAACGGCTGGTAACCATCTTCATCATAGCAACTGGGGGCTGAGCTCCATCAGCCCCCGTCTTTCATGTGTAAAGAAAAGATTCTGTACTGCCTGGACTATCCTAGCAGCGGGATGCTGGGCTCCTCTCCCTCACACTGCTTAATGTCCTGTCTGGACTATCATAGCAGCTGGAGGCTGCCTTCCCCTCATTTTATCTCACTAACAAGTCACTGTTTCTTATTCCTGCATTCTTTATTACTTCATCACACAAATGGGGGGACACTGCAACGGTAGCCTAGGAAGGCTGGGGGAGGAGGGAAGCAACAGGTGGGGTTGTTGTAGGAGCACCCCCTGTGAATAGCATGTAGCTCATCATTTCTGCGGGATCTGACACGGAGCAGCTGTGCTCTCTGGTTCTCTGATACACTGGTTCTCTAGTACACTAGCCCCATATTCTAGGCAGGACTGATTCTATTTTTAGATACCATAAAGGAGGGATTGACTCAGGGAGTCATTCCCATTTTTGTCTTGTGCCCCTGGCCGACCTCAGCCAGGGGCACCCATGACAGCAGCAGACAGTACAGTACAGAAGGACTGATAACCGTCTCTGCTATCATGCAAAAGCAAATGAATGCTGCTGTGTAGCGCTGCTGTATCGCCTCTGTCAGCGGCATCCAGTACACATACGGCGACAGTGACAAAAGGCAAAACAGGCTCCATGGTTGCCATGCTATGGCGTCTGCCAGGGCAATCCAGGGAAAAAGGGCATGAAATGATTGTCTGCCGTTCCTTTCCCAGAGGAAGGAATAACTGCCGACATTTACCCAGAACCACCCGCGACAATGATTTTTGCCCCATCAGGCACTGGGATCTCAACCCAGAATTCCAAGGGGCGGGGGAGACTGTGGGAACTATGGGATAGCTACGGAATAGCTACCCACAGTGCAACGCTCCAGAAATCGATGCTAGTCTCGGACCGTGGACGCAGACCACCGAATTCATGTGCTTAGTGTGGCCACGTGCACTCGACTTTATACAATCTGTTTTACTAAACCGGTTTATGTAAAATCGGAATAATCCCGTAGTGTAGACGTACCCATTGTCTGACGGTTAGTCAGGGGTGGAGGATCAGAGTCCTGGCTCAGCAGAGCACCTGCCAGCAGCATGTGAGAGAATTCAGGCCCCATGCTTGGGGGTTCATGGCCAGTTCATGGCTCTGGGATTGGATCCTGGCCTGGGAGAGGCTAACATAAATCAATGGCAGCAATTAATTGGAAAGTGCTGCCTGCAAGAGCCTCACTCTACTGGATCAGGGACTTGTGAAAGGAGAGAACGCAGGCTAGAGAAATGGGGACAGTCCTTGTTGTTTCTGGGCAGGGGTGCTGGAACTACTTTTATAGTGGAAGCCATTGAACAAAACTGTAAAGCATTTGGTTGCTATTGTTATTTCAAGCTGGGAGTGCTGCAACCCCAGCAGCACCCCTAGCATGGGGTGGAGCCCAACATGGGAAAAGGGGCTGTCAGTGCTTGCCCTGGTGTGCTAAGGGGTAACACTACAAAGAGTGCTGCCCTCTGATCCACAGGGGGTCCACGTCAGTGAATTAAAAGCAGAGGCAGCCCCAGGTCTGAGAATCCCCTGGCTCTGGGCGTTCAGGGCAGCAAAGGGTTTTAACGGGATACCAGCAAAGAAGCCAGATCCAAACACTCCATGATCTTTGGCATGTGTGAGATCTGGATTGAAATCCCCTGGCTTGAGCCCCTATCTGCTTGGGAGCTGATAGTCTGAGCCAGCTAGGGCTGTCCACTCACCCACAGAGGGAGGGTGACTAGGCCCGACAACAGCAATTCCAGGCCCCAGGGCAGAATAGTCAATGCCCCCCCCCCCATAAGCCATGCCCGCGGATGGCGCTGTGCGTGCGCTACCTGGTGCCCAGTGAGCTGCCTGCTGCGCTGCTGGGCATGGCCAGGGCTTCCACATGCCTGCCTGGTAGGGCTGCCCACTGTCTAATCGCGCAAACCCAAAGACCATTGCCCCACCACCTGCCCCTTCCCTACCCTGAGACCACACCCCTGTCCTGCCCCTTCTCCGAGGCCCTGCCCCCTGCTCACTCCATCCCCTCACCCTCCATCGCTCGTTCTCCCCCACCCTCACTCACTCTCACCAGGCGGGGGGTTGGGGTGCAGACTGGGAGGGAGGTTGGGTGCTGGATGGGGTGAGGGGTTCAGGCTCTGGGAGGGAGTGTGGGTGTGGGCTCTAGACTGGGGCAGGGGGTTGGGGTACAGGAGGGGGCCAAAGGATTGGCACTTATCTTGGGGCCCAGGAGGTGTCCACATTCCGCTGCCCCCAGGCACCACCCCTACAGCTCTCATTTACCAGGAACTACAGCCAGAGTCGGTGCTGGGGGTGGGGGCGGTGTGCACATACCTCAACCTGTGGTCCGTGGACTATGTCTAAAGGGTCCACGAAAGATTTAAAACGGAAACTGACTGAATGGAAATGGATCGTCTGTGGCTATAGCTAATTTCTGAAGGGGTCCTCACCTCCATTTGAAATTTTTTAGGGGTCTGCAAATGAAAAAAGATTGAGAACCACCGTTTTAAGTAAGTGGTGAGCCTTCTAGCAGTCCCACTGAATTTGTTTTCAAAGCTGCCAGAAAGCAAATTTGCTTTATCCAGCCTTTTGAATTCAGGATTAAACACGGATTTGGCTGTTTTTAGCCCCAGCCAGAAAAATCAGAGGCAATTCCTAGCTGAAAACCGGAGTGGAGGTTATGAACTGCACAGACCGATCCATTTTGGATCCTCCCTCATTTTGTTTGTGACAAGTTGCCAGATGCCCAGTGTGCCCAGTAGGGATGAGGGTTATAGAGTGGGGGTAATTCCCAGGGTTTGTCGGGTGGCTGGTCAGCATCAAAGGAGCCCTCACCCCACCAGCCAAGCCTTTGCCCTATAGCCCAGCTTGTACTTCTTGATTTCTATTTTTCTCTGGTGGTGGAGCATAGAGCTGGCAGCATTAACTCCTTCCAGACTTGGAGTAGAGAACAATGGGCAGGCGATGGGACCAGGTCGGAGGAGGCTGGGAAACCACTGCAGGGCTGTGTAGCCCCAATCAGCTCTTCTTCCTGGACTCCCCTTGCCACCTAAGTGTTTGAGTTTTGTGGTCCCCATTTCATGCAGGGATTCTCTGCATCATTGCTACCTTCCAGCCCCCACCATGGTGACCTTTCTGGTCCAGGTGCAAATGAATCTGTAGTGGCTAGGAATAAGATTGTAGCCCTTTAAATAGTTTGCTAGCCCTCGTGTGGTCCCCACTGTGTTTGTGTTTTAGGAGCTGCCAGAAACCATCCAGAGCAGCTGGATGTGTGTAGCTAGGCACGTTGTACTACAGATGCCAAACATTCAGAAGCTTGAGTCTGGCCCTGTGAAAATCATGAGATTGGCTTAAAGCTTGAGATTTAAAAAATATTCTTTGCCTTCTGTTTTTTTGTGCTTTCAGGTCACATTTGCTTCATGTTCAAACTTTTCCATGCAACCAGGAGTGCTAGAAATTTGCTTGGTGTGGTGTGGGTGTTTTTTTTTTGTTTTTTTTTTAAAACAACCAAAAGCCAAGATTCTCATGCAGTACCAGGATTCCAGCAGCTGGGGCTTTAAGCAAAACACCTAAACCCAGAACTGGCAACAATGAATTAATAAATACTGTTATTTGAGACCCAGAAGTGCTGGATGCTTCCTTCACAGTGCTGTGGAAAGAGAAAAAGCCCCAGCAGACCCTCCCTTAGGGTCTCTCATCTCTGTTCTTTGGTCAGAGATCAAAGGGCAGTCCATCCTTGGGACACCAGTCCCCAGGACTCTGAGTCAGCTCAGGGACAAGAAACTGGGACTTGATCCAAGAATCCTCTTCTGAGCTGCATTCCACAGGCTAGAAACCTCTCCTAGTCCCATGCACAATGCCCTAAACCCTGGAAAATGGCCAGTCCCCAGGTGACATCCTTGAATGGTGGCTGATTTCGTAAATTAGTATAGCAAGGAGAAGGCTGTGCAGGCAGATGCTGCTGGCTTCCTTAAAGACACGCAGAGAACACTTGTTACTTCTCATGTCTAGATCCAGGCCTGTGGAGGCAGGCTCTTGTTGCAGCTTTTTGGGGCTTGGTTCCTTCTGCTAAAGGATGAAGCACTGTGGTGACAATTGGGGACTGGGAGTCAGGACCCCTAGATTCTTTTTTGAGTGATTGCTCATATTGATTCCAGTCAGGTGTGTGTGTGTGCCACGTGCACAGTCATTGGAAAGTTTTTCCCTTAGCAGCTGTGGAGCCCCCTGGAGTGGCGCCTTCATGGCGCTCAATATATGACCCTGTCTCCTCCGTTCCTTCTTACCGCCAGTGACGGTTGTTGGAACTGTGGCTTCTTGCTCAGCAAGTTCTCCACAGTTCCTTAGCTCTTGTTTCTCTTACACCTTTTATTTAGTTTTATTGTAGTTTATTTTAGTAGTAGTTTGTAGCAGTTGGGAGGGGGGTTTATCTTCGGTCCCGACCGCTTTTCCTTGGGAGGACTTACATGCCCAAGTCCCAGGGGTTTAAGCCCTGCAAGTCCCGCTCCAAGCCCATGCCAATGGGTGACCCCCACCACGTTTGTCTCAAGTGTCTAGGAGAGGCTCACCAAGCCAATAGGTGCAGGATTTGCAAGGGTTTTGCCCTAGAACCAAAAAGGAGCGAGACTTTTGCCTTACGCAGCTCCTTATGGAGGTGGCACTTAGACCTCAGCCTCCTTCAGCGTGGCAGGATCTGGCACCAAGTTCTTCAGTGCGTAGTGCCCCGGCGGCAGTGGTGGAAACAGCACCGTGGACAGACTCCACCAGAGACCTGCGGTACTGCTGCTCCCTGGCACCGAAACCAGTGGGATTGACCGAGCACCTCTCCAATTCCCTGGTGCAGGGGAGGGACACAGACACTCAGGCCCCTGTGTCCAAGTCCAAGGAGGTCAAGCGCCTAGCCTTGTTTGGCCGTAAAGTGTACTCCACGGGGTGGCTTCAGCTCAGGACTGCCAACCAGCAGGCAATTCTGAGCCGCTATAATGTCAATGCCTGGAACTCGATGCTCAAGTTCAAGGAGCTTGTGCTATCTGAGTCCAGGGAGGAGTTTGGGGCTATAGTAGAGGAAGGCAGGGCAGTGGCACAGGCCTCACTGGATGCTGCGGACTCGGCGGCACACACCTTGTCCTTGGGTATTGCCATGAGGTGCACCTCTTGGTTGCAAGCCTCGGGGCTACTGCCCAAGGTCCAGCAGACCATGCAAGACCTTCCTTCTGATGGGGCGGGCCTGTTCACGTAGCAGACTGACTCTCAGCTGCATAGCCTAAAGGACTCAAGGGTGACTATGAAGACCTTGGGTATGCACACCCCAGCAACCCAACGCAAACATTTCAAGCCCCAGCAGCAGCAGCAGCAGCACTCCTACCCTCCTCGGCTGCGGCAGGACTTTTACAGACGGAGGAGCAGGAAGGGCAGAAGAAAGCCTTCCAACCCCTCTTCCGGACAAGGTCAGGGCCCAAGCAAACCATCATCGGGTTCCAAGCAGGCCTTTTGAAGGGACGCCTGAGGATGGTGCACCAGACTATTCCCTAGATCCTTCAGCACACTTTTTGAATCGTTTTGTCCCACTTCTACCAGGCCTGGTCCCAAATAACCTTGGACCGCTGGGTCCTCCACACAGTGGAAGCAGGATATTCTCTCCAGTTCTGCTCCTATCCTACATCCCACCCCCATTCCCATCCCTCTTCAGGGACCCATCTCACGAGCAGCTCCTTATCCAGGAGGAGCAGGCACTCCTCGCCCTGGGAGCGGTGGAGGAGGTTCCTCAGGAGCTATGGGGCAAGGGATTCTTCTACTCATACTTCTGTGACATTCCCCTCTGGTGTTATCCAGATCGGTGATCTGCTAGGCCACTCCACTCCTTGACTCTGGGAGCCAGCCTGACCCTGCTCTGCTGTGAGAACCCCGTCACTCCTGGGCTGTTTATACACAGCCTCTGGCATGTAAGCTGCTCCTAGCTACTTGCAGCCGAATGACACTAGCCAATAGCTCCAGTCCCAGACACAACCCTAGGAACCTCCGTCTTGCAGTGTCCAGTTATACCCGCTGGACACTGCAAGCTTATATAAGTTAATCAATTTAACAAAGTATCGGGGGTAGCCGTGTTAGTCTGGATCTGTAAAAGCAGCAAAGAGTCCTGTGGCACCTTATACACTAACAGACGTATTGGAGCATGAGCTTTCGTGGGTGAATACCCACTTCGTCGGATGCATGTAGTGGAAATTTCCAGGGGTGGGTGGGTGTGTGCGCGCGCACAAGAATCAGGCTGGAGATAACGAGGTTAGTTCAGTCAGGGAGGATGAGGCCCTCTTCTAGCAGTTGTGGTGTGAACACCAAGGGAGGAGAAACTGCTTTGACTGTGAATGGCTAGCCAACTACAAAAGCAGTTTGTAGGCCTCATCCTCCCTGATTGAACTAACCTCGTTATCTCCAGCCTGATTCTTGCCTGCATATATATACCCGCCTCTGGAAATTTCCACTACATGCATCCAACGAAGTGGGTATTCACCCACGAAAGCTCATGCTCCAATATGTCTGTTAGTCTATAAGGTGCCACAGGACTCTGCCAATTTAACAAAGAAATTGATAGGTACCAGCCTTGTTTTCCCCAGGGGCGTCTCTGAGCCACTTCAAACCAAATGCACTGCTTCAGGTAGAATAAACTAACAGATTTATTAACTATAAAGATAGATTTTAAGTCAAAGCATAACAGGTCAGAGTGGTTACCAAAATAAAACATAAGCATGCAGTCTAAATTCTCAACCCTATTAGACTGGGCAGCAACTAGATTAACCAGTTTTTCTCACCCCACTGGATATTGCTGTCCTTGATATACAGGTTTGTCCTTTAAACCTGGGCCAATCTCCTGTGTTGGAGTGTAGTGAGGCGGCCTGGCTCCCAGCCGCCCCAGAGTGCGATGAGCCCCTCTGGATGCCTAAGTGGGCGGAGACACTGGAGCCTGTGCCTGCCTCCCAGAGGTCAAAGCGCAGGACAGGAAGTATAAAAGCCCAACCCCAGGGCTCAGAAGGGGCTGGGCCACCGGAGAGGCCAGACGCTGGTGCCATAGCTCCTGCTGGGGAGACTCCTGCCACCTGTGACCGACCCAAGGACTGGCCATACCCGAGGAGGCCGGATGCCGACCAGACGCCAGAGAAGCTAGTAGGCCGACCGGTGCGAAGGGACCCAGAGGAGCTGCCCAGCTTACTGCTCGCAGAGTGCCCCAAGGAGCCCATGGTGCTCGATGCCATGGAGGATGCTGACCAGACGCAGGTACTGCTAGACGGGGAGGTCGGAAGTAGCCTGGGGGCAGCCGACCCTAGTCTGGCTGTGGCACCCCCAGAGCTGATGTCGGTGTGTTGCGGCCAGGATCCCCACTGACAGAGCAGCAGGTCGCCTGCTGCCATCAGGGCCCCGAGCAGTGGAATGGGTGGGCCTGTGTCCCCCCTGCCACCCCACGCATGGGTGGCATCTCCCCGACGCTCAGGACCAGGAGCCTGGGCTTGGTATTGAACTCTGTGCTCAGCCCCTGCCTGAGCCCTGAACCGTTTGTTTGCTGCCCTGACCCGACCCAGGGCCTGGGCTTGGTATTGAACTCTCTGCTCAGCCCCTGCCTGAGGGTCTGAGCCCTGGACTGCTTCCTGCCCCACCAGGCTAATGCCCCCACTCACCGGACTTGTGTAGTGAGGTGGCCTGGCCCCTAGCCGCCTCAGAGAGGGGCGACCCCAACAGCACGCATTTACATGGAGTCTTGTCGTCTTCTCAGTGCCTTGGTTGCTTGCAGCATCGGTGGGGGCAGCAGAAGAGCCCAGTATGTGTCCACTCTGCCCGTTTTATACCCTCAGTCCATGTGCTTGTAGAGCTCAAGTCCAGGCATGTCTGGGGGCATTGCTGAGTCCCTTACAGCAAGGTTGAGCAATTCCCCTGGTGGGGCCTCATGCAGGTGAGTCACTGCATTGTAGCTCCCTTGCTGGACAATGGTTGTTGATGGGTTGTTTCACACCCTGCCCAAGTGTTGGTTACTTTCCTTGCTGTTGCCTCTGGGGACCTAATATTTGGCTGATTCCCCTAACTTACAGCATGTTTTAGTGACAACCATACTCCACAATTCTCATAACTTCATATGCATTAATGAGATACATCTATGGATAGAGAAATGACTTTCAGCAGATCATAACCTTTTCCCTGATACCTTCCAAGGCATGTGCTTTATATGTAAGATCACGATTATATGAAAATGAGGAATATGGGGGTTACAGCATGCTCCCCCAAGGTAAAGAATGTCACAACTTCCTAATCCCCAAGGCCAAGGAGGGGGAGATCTCAGACCCATCCTAGACCTGCATGGGCTCAACAAATTCATGGTGAAGTTGAAGTTCCACATGGTCTCCGTAGGCACCATTATTCCCTTCCTGGATCTGGGAGACTGGTATGCTGCCATTGACACGAAGGACGCATACTTCCAATATAGTGATTTGTCCCGCACACTGGTGCTTCGTATGCTTTGTGGTCAATCATGAACATTATCAATTCACAGTCCATCCTTTCAGCCTCTCAACAGCCCCCCCTGAGTGTTCACCAAGTGCATGTCGGTCATGGCTGCTTTCCTCCATCGACAGCAGGTGCAGGCATACCCCTACCTTGGCAACTGGCTGCTCAGGGGCTGCACCAGAGCACAGGTGCAGTCCCAAATCTGCGTGGTCAGGTGCACGTTCGAGCAGCTGGGTCTCCTCCTCAACCTGGGAAAGTGAACCCTGGAACCAACTCAGAGAATAGACTTAACTGGGACAATGTTAGGCTCGGTCCAGGTGCAGGCCCTTCTACCGGAGTCCTGATTCCACACCATCACGGACCTCATTCAAAGCCTCCAGCAATTCCCAACCTCCACAGCAAGGGGGTGCCTGAGTCTCCTCGGCCACATGGCTTCTTGCACTTACGTGACCCAGCATGCCAGGCTCTGGCTCAGACCATTGTAGACGTGGCTCACCTTGGCCTACCGCCTGGGGTGCAACAGCTTGAATTCAGTGGTCACGGTGCCGGGGCAGGTCTTCACATCACTTCGCTGGTGGCTTGACCCCCAGGCGGTGTGCGGAGGAGTTCCCTTCCGCAACCCTCAATCTTCCTTATCCCTGGCTACAGACACCTCAGCTATGGGATGGGGGGGCGCATCTGGGAGACCGCCAGAGACAGGGCCTGTGGTCACAGGATGAGCTCTCCCTCCATATCAATGTCAGGGAGCTGAGGGCTGTGCTTCTTGCTTTCCAGGCCAGACTACAAGGGCAGTGCGTAGCAGTTCTAATGGACAACACCACCTCCATGTTTTACATCCACAAGCAAGGGGGAGCCCATTCATCCACACTGTGCTAGGAGACCCTTCGGCTGTGGGAGTTCTGCATAGTCCACTCCATTCACCTGGAAGCATCGTTTCTACCAGGAGTTCAGAACACGCTGGCAGACTGCTTCAGCAAGTCCTTGCACACTTACAAGTGGTCCATCCGGCCAGACGTCATACACCTCGTTTTCCAAAGGTGGGGGTTTCCCCAAGTCTACCTGTTTGCCACCCCCCACAGCAGGAAGTGCCCAATGTTCTGCTCCTTCCAAGGTGGGAGCCCAGGATCCCTCACAGATGCATTCCTACTTCCCTGGAGCGATCGCCTGCTCTATGCCTTTCCTCATTCCCTCTTATGCACAAGGTCCTGCTCAAAGTCCGCAGGGAGGGGGCAAAGGTTATTCTGATAGCTCCAGCATGGCCTCACCAGCACCGGTACACCACGCTACTGGAGCTGTCAGTGGACATACCAGTCACGTTGCCTCTCCTTCCCGACTTACTCAGGACCACAGTCGCCTCTGTCATCCCGACCTGTGGTCCCTCTCCCTCACAGCTTAGAAGCTTCATAGCTGAACCCCATGGAACTTCTGTGCTCGGAACAAGTAAGGGAGGTCCTCCCAGGCAGTTACCTCCTGCATCTGAAACAGCAAGGCCTGGTGGCACCCTCCATAAGCGTACACTTTGCTGCTATCTCGGCCTTCCACCTGGGTGTGTCTGATTGCTTGGTCTTCACCAACCCTATGATTGGTTGCTTCCTCAAAGGTTTGCATTGCCTATATCCTCAGATCCATCAGCTTGTCCCTGCGTGGGACTTTAACCTGGTCCTTTCACGGCTCATTTGGGGGAGGGGGGGCATTCGAACCATTGGCAACTTGCTCCCTCCTGTATCTGTCTTGGAAGACAGCTTTCCTGGTCGTCATGTCTGTGAGAAGGGTGTCTGAGCTAAAGGCCCTTACCTCAGAACCGCCTCGCACCTTATCCTTGTGGAAAACAGTGTAAATCAGGCTGCACCTGACCTTTCTCCCCAAAGTGGTGTCACATTTCCACACCAGCCAGGACATTTTCCTGCCCGTCTTTTACCCTAAGCCTCATGCCAGTACCCGAGAGTAGCGGCTACACTCTCAGTGTTTGGCAAGCACTACCTTTCCCCACTGAGCGCACTAAGCCGTTCAGAAAATCGACTGACCTATTTGTAGCGGTGGTGGACTGGATGAAAGGCCTCCTGGTCTAATCTCAAAGAATATCCTCCTGGATCGCGTCTTGTATCTGCATTTGTTGTGAACTGGCCAAAGTGCTGACCCCAGCTCTCACGGCACACTCCACAAGGGCCCAGGCCGCATCAGCGGCATTCCTGGCCCAGGTCCCGATCCAAGAAATCTGCAGGGCAGCAACTTGGTCCTCGGTACATACCTTCATCTCTCACTACGCCATCGTCCGGCACGCCCGGGACGACGCAGCCTTCGGTAGAGCGGTGCTGCAATCAGCGTTTCATTAACTCCACCTCTACTGCCTGGGTAAGGCTTGGGAGTCACCTAATTGGAATCGATGCGAGCAATCACTCAAAGAAGAAAAGATGGTTGCTCACCTCTCAACTGTTCTTCGAGATGCGTTACTCATATCCATTCCAAACCCGCCCACCTTCCCTTCTCTCGGCATAGCCGGCAAGAAGGAACTGAGGAAGCGCAGGGTCATATATTGAGCGCCATGAAGACGCCACTCCAGAGGGCTCCATAGCTTACCCGATGGGTGCTGCTAAGGGAAAAACTTTCCAACAACTGTGCACGTGGTGTGCACACACCTTATTGGAATGGATGTGAGCAACACATCTTGAAGAACAACAGTTATGAGAAGGGAGAGGTGAGTAATCATTGGGTTTTTTTTGTTTGTTTCTGGCTCTGCCTGATTTGCTGTGTCACCATGGGGCAAATTACTTAGGTCAAATTCGGGGCGCACGAGGATCTGATTGGGATTAAAAAAAAATAGGTGTTCTGAGTGTCATGCTCAGGGCTACTGCCCATGTAGTCCCCCTCTATAATTCCAGCCAGGCTGTCCACCCTCTGGCTCCTCTTGGGCACGGGAACTCTCCTGTTGCTGTAGTTGGTGCACCTCTCCAGTGGAAGACTTCTGTCAAACCGTGTGCACTGGGAGTGACATCGGCTCTGTCGCTCTAAGGGGTGGATTTTTCACACCTGGAGCGATGTTTGAGTTGACCGAACTCTGCAATGTAGACCTGACTCTTCTCTCTGGCCACTGTGCTCTTACCCTGCTGTGGCTCTGTTTTCAGAGAAGGAGAAGAATCCACAGTACTGGAGGAATCAGGCTCAGCAGACACTGAAAACTGCCCTGAAGCTGCAGCAGCTCAACACCAATGTGGCCAAGAACATCATCTTATTTCTTGGAGATGGTGAGTGCTTTTCTCCACTGCCTGAGCAGTGCGCATGGGGCTGGAGTGGCCTGTGTCAACCCCAGTGTCTCAGGAGGGGTGGTTGGGTCAGTTTGGATTGGGAGCTGTCCAGATCTGGAAATTGGGCGCGGTGATATTGCCGTCAAGCTTTCTGGTGAGATTTCCCATAATTCCCCTGGTTGGAGGTTCATAAATCCCAGTAGATTCTGCCTGAGTCCTCCACTGGCTCGGACTGCATTGGTCTGTGGCCCCGATCCACAATGGGAGTTAGGAGCCTGAACACCATAGAGGGTCTGGGCCTCTCTCCCTGACATTACCCACTGTGGCTAACACTGGCTCCCTACTGGTAACTGTGTCAGTGGGGTGGAGGAGGAGCAGTAGTGTGTCCGGGCTGGAGTAAGGAGGCTGGAGATGGCAACTCCCTCTCCTTTGCTTAAAGCAGAAAGGGGTCCCCCTTCCTCACCTGGCCTAGGAAAGGACCACTGAACTGTGTCATAGACCCTAAACACGAATCACTTGGCTCAACCACAGGGGCTATGCTTGTAGCCCTGCTAGAATTGCAGAGCTCTGAGTGGCTGTGGAGTGCAGCGCAATGATAACTCTGCTGATGTTGCACTCACTGTGATGTCACACTATCAAACATTCACCACCAGTGGGAGGCATTATGTCATCAGAGTAACTCCCATTGGCTGACCTGACCCCCTTCCTGCCAGCTTTTGAAAGCCGCATTACCCAAATGTACCCTTTCCCAGGCATCACATGGATGCTTCTCCCCCACCCTCCCGGAGTTCAGTGACCCAGGCTGAGTTGGAGTTGGCCCTGCTTTGAGCAGGGGGTTGGACTAGATGACCTCCTGCAGTCTCTTCCAACCCTAATCTATGATTCTTTGGGTCACGATGCCGGCTGAAGTTGGAACGGAGAGGTTGATTCCAGAGATGCTGGGAACCATTGGGTTCCCAAAAGCCAACCCTGTTACCACCAACAGTAGGGCTGGGGTGCCAAGTTTATCTAACCTTTCAGTTAGCTGCCATGCAGTTAGACAGCCCGGGAAAGCCTGGTTCAGAAGGAACCAGTGCTAGCATGCCATGCCCCAGGCACTGCCAGGGACAGCTGTTCCCATTTAGACCCATGCTCGGGAATATTCTTCTGCGGTCTTGGTGTAAGACATGTGCGGTTGTTAGTAATCCTGGGCTGTGCTTTTTCTAATAAAACAAGAAAGAAAAATCAAAATATCAAGTCTGCTCCATAATTGCACAGTCAAGAGTAAAATTTTCAAAAGCACCTAAGTCCCATTTTTCAGAAGTCATTTGGGCTCTTAGGAGCCCACATTTCTATTGAATTAGACTTAGGCTCCTACGTACCATAACTCACTGCAATGTGCTAGGTCCTAGGTATTTACTTGGTCCATCTCTCTGAGCATCATGGGAGTTAGTGGGCATCCGTGATGCAGCTTGCAGATTCAGAGCTCATGGTTATAAAAGAAATACCAGCTATAAAATGTCACTGAGCTACCAAAAGAATGAAGGTGAATACAGCAACAGAGTTTATATTACAAGAGCACCCATTGCAGATAAAAGCTGGGAGGGCAAACAGACACAAAAGGGCATGTCTACACAGCCTGCCTCTGAGCCCGGGTCAACAGACTTGGGCTTGTGCTACCACATTAGAAATAGCTGTGTAGACGTTGCAGCTCGGGTGGAGCTCATGCTCTGAAGTCTAAGGAGGGAGGAGGTCTACAAAGCTATTTTTTAGCACCATAGCACAAGTCCTAGTCTGTGGTGTGGTCTTGGAGGCTCGCTGCTGTGCGGTGCCACTGGCTGTGTAGTTGTACCCAAGGTTACAGAACACGTCAGTGGCAGAGCCAGGAATAGAATCCCTTGTGCCTGATTCCTAATCCAGTGCCTTGTCCCCTAAACCAGGAATGGGTCCCCTTGCCTACCAGAACAGTTAGATGAGAGCAGCTCCCTTGCTCTCCTTAGTCCTATGTGACCGGTTCTCTAAGAACCTGTCCCAATGTGGAGATTTCCAGGGACTCCTTTAAGCTGAGAGATGGTCACTGGAGAAAGCTGATGCCCATCTTCTGTGCGTCCTCACATTGAAGAAGGGCCTTATATCAGTTTTGTCTGAACCTGCGCAGGAAGAGAGGAAGCACCTACTACCCCAAAGTCTTTGATGAACTGGAACCATATATTGGCAAGGGTGAAATGGTTTTGCATAGATTGCTTTTACTGTGTATAACACCCATGGGTTGGTCCTTAGCCCTGGGCTTCTTTCAGGGGAATAGAAATGGGATGAAGAGCAAAATAAATGATATTGTGCAATGTTCTATTTTAATCCAGCAGTTAAAGGGTTTATTGTATCATGAGCATGGTTAATTATAATGTGTCATCTGATGTTTTCCTCTTGGGGCCAGGGGAGCCAAGCTCAGACAGAAAAAGAGGAATCATTGTTGCAACTAATGTTCTAGTGTGCACCTGATCTGGAGACAGCTGTGTGGAGAAGCTGCTGGCGAGTGGGTTGGACTGGCTTTTCTGATCCCCAGCAATGCCTTGCAATGGCTTTTAAGGAAGTCAGAGTCTCAGCGCTTTGTGATTCTTCAGTGTTGGGCACAAGTCACTGCTCCATGTGATTTGTTCTCGCTTTGTCCAACTATCTGCTGCAGGCATGGGAGTCTCCACAGTCACAGCAGCTCGTATCCTGAAGGGACAGCTGCAGAACATGAAGGGGGAAGAATCCCTGCTGGAAATGGACAAATTTCCTTATGTGGCTCTGTCCAAGGTGAGCCCAGTTATTTTTGCCTGCCTGGCTATCCCTGGGGTATGGTTTGGCGTGGGAGCAGGCTCTACAAGCTGGCTGGGGTGAGACAACGTGTGTGACTGAGAATCTACAGGAATCGGTCCTGCTCTGGATTTCATAGCTGGGGCCAAGCTGTGGGACTGTGATGCTGCTCAGCCTGTGCGGGAATGTAGAGGAATGACTGTGGCCCAGCTTTTAAAGGAATGTACATGTTTCTGTGCACAGCCTTGCAACACCTAACTGATTTAGGAGCCTAAATCCCAGTGCCTAAAGGCCTTTACAAATCTGGGTCTGTGCCCATGGAGGTGCAATCCCAGCTCCACTGCTGCAGGGTTGGGGGGAGGGGCAGCAAGGATTGTACTTCCCCTGGCTCTTGCACCTTCAACTTGTTTCTCCCTGGGGCATGGCGGAAGGTTTCCCTCCAGCGCCTGCTCCCCACCCCCCTCCTCTCATCACACACCCTGCCTAGTATCAGAGCCCTGTCTCTGGGCCTCAGCTGCATTTCCCCAGTTGCTCAGTGGAAGCAGCTCAATTTGTTTCAGCCTGGGTGCCGAAAGAGGTAACTGTGGATAAAGCATCTGCCACGGCCATGGAACTGTCACTTTTCTCCGGGGAACTGGGCGCTTTGGGTCACCAGTAGGGCATTCGCCACCAGTCCTTCCCTCCCACCCCAAATTATTTCTCTCAGGGGCTAGGGACTCCTCTGTCCTTGGCTCTTGCCAGCTCCCCCGTGGGAGGAGAAGCTGGGAGACTAACACCTCTTTGTGGGCCTGTTGGTGAGACTGTCCCTTTGTTGACCCCCGAGGCAGAATCGATTTCAGTGACCCCAGTGCCATCTCTCCAGCAGGCATTGATGAGTGCTGTAAATCAAACCAGCAGCAAATAGGCCACTGGCAAAGGCAAAGATTTGTGCCAGCTGACTGACACGAGCACGCCCAGGGCAGCTCCTCTCGGCCAGGAAGGCATCTCTTAGAGACATTCAGTTCCCATATGTTTGGGTTCATTCAAGTGATTGCAATTACATGGGGATAATACCAGATTTACACAGGTGTCTTGGCCTCCCAGAGACCAGGAAAAGATTTATGGCAGAGAATACGGAGGTGTTGGGCCAACTTTGATACCTTTTGGAAGTTTGACATTTGAAAGGGCTTTGGTTCAAGGGCAAATTTTAAAGGTTAGATTGTGGGAAAGCAGACTCCTGAAAGACCCTCTGCATTTGCACTCTGATCACAAGATCGACTTTTAAAACTGATCCTGAAGCTGCCAGGTGTGTGTGCGCATGTGAATGTATGGTGGGGTCAGCATAGCTAGGGTTGCATTCAAATTTGCACATACCCACATATCTCTGATTTAAAATAGCTGAGAATTTCAAGCTGCCTCCAGAATTGGGGTGTCCAGTTTGCATTAATCATGTCATGGATGGGACCCTGAGCATCCAAATCCCTCAGGCTGATTTGAAAATCAGCTTGAATACAAAGAGTTTATTTCCCTGATTCCTTATAACTGAACTGCTCTCCACCAAGCAAAGCCAAGAGAGCTGCTCAACCCATTTCCTGCTTCCATTCTCTGACCCTGTGGAGCGGGGGGCTATGGTGGTCAGTTTACAAGAGATCTGCTTTATTGTAAATTCAGTTCCAACCATCTGTGCATGACATGAGCTTCATGGCACCCCACCCAGACTGTCTGGGAAGCTCAGCCCTTGAAGGCACAGTCCCTAATACCACAGGGGCCAGTGCCTCATTTGCAAAGTGGCAGCTCTTAGGGTAAAACACTGCAGAGACGAGCTGCTCTTAAAAACAAACTTAAAAATTCCACCTCATTTCTCTCAAATTGCTCTTCCCTGGAAACAAGTCTCTGGCATTTGGGTGGGAAAAGGGATCCTGGCACCAGCATTTGCAGGGCTGTGCTCTTCACCCAGCCCATCTGCTGGCATGTGGCTGGCAATGGGTGGATGGCCTGACACTGAGACACCTGCTGTTGCCTCCTTGCTCTGAACTGAAGCCCTGATTCGATCCATGCTTCTGTCAATAATACATTCCCACAGTATTCTTGCCAGCAAGTTAAAGAAGTATGGGCTGGATGAATGGACGGTAAGGTGGATAGAAAACTGGCTAGATGGTCGGGCTCAACGGGTAGTGATCAATGGTTCCATGTCTAGTTGGCAGCCAGTATCAAGTGGAGTGCCCCAAGGGTCGGTGCTGGGGCCGGTTTTGTTCAATATCTTCATTAACGATCTGGAGGATGGTGTGGACTGCACCCTTAGCAAGTTTGCAGATGACACTAAACTGGGAGGAGTGGTTGATATGCTGGAGGGTAGGGATAGGATACAGAGGGACCTAGACAAATTAGAGGATTGGGCCAAAAGAAATATGATGAGGTTCAACAAGGACAAGTGCAGAGTCCTACACTTAGGACGGAAGAATCCCATGCACTGCTACAGACTAGGGACCGAATGGCTGGGCAGCAGTTCTGCAGAAAAGGACCTAGGGGTTACGGTGGACGAAAAGCTGAATATGAGTCAACAGTGTGCCCTTGTTGCCAAGAAGGCTAATGGCTTTTTGGGTTGTATAAGTAGGGGCATTTCCAGCAGATCAGGGGATGTGATCATTCCCCTCTACTCAGCACTGGTGAGGCCTCATTTGGAGTACTGTGTCCAGTTTTGGGCCCCACACTACAAGAAGGATGTGGATAAATTGGAGAGAGTCCAGCGGAGGGCAACAAAAATGATTAGGGGGCTGGAGCACATGACTTATGAGGAGAGGCTGAGGGAACTGCGATTGTTTAGTCTGCAGAAGAGAAGAATGAGGGGGGATTTGATAGTTGCTTTCAACTACCTGAAAGGGGGTTCCAAAGAGGATGGATCTAGACTGTTCTCAGTGGTAGAAGATGACAGAACAAGGAGTAATGGTCTCAAGTTGCAGAGGGGGAGGTTTAGGTTGGGCATTAGGAAAAACTTTTTCACTAGTAGGGTGGTGAAGCACTGGAATGGGTTCCCTAGGGAGGTGGTGGAATCTCCTTCCTTAGAGGTTTTTAAGGTCAGGCTTGACAAAGCCCTGGCTGGGATGATTTAGCTGGGTTTGATCCTGCTTTGAACAGGGGCTTGGACTAGATGACCTCCTGAGGTCCCTTCCAATCCTGAGATTCTATGATTCTACATATCACCACAGTGGAGTGCAGGACAAGGCCAGCCAGCTGCCATCAGAAGATGGGGGGGGGGGGGGAGGGAGGACCCCCTTTGGAGGAAAACTTGCAAAAAATAGTGGGTTTTTTTATTATTTTAATTGAATAGGATCAAATATGTGTTGCGTAGTGTCCCTGCCCGGTGGCAAGCTGAAAATGTTCTGGACTGAGTTAACACATGCATGGAGCTGAAAGGCAGGGATTGTGGGCACAGGTGATAGCACGAGGGTCCGTGCCGGTGAATGGGGATTGTGGGCAGCTGGGTGATGTGCCAGCTCCCTCTTCTGCTGTGGGAGTCAAGCCTGAAGGCACTGGCACACCCCCAGAGGCAATCTCTCCCTCCCTGCTCACCATTGAGCTCAGCCGGGGGAGGGGGAGGCCATCAGTGGGTGGAAGGTGTCAAAGTTAGACTCAGGACTCACAGTTTGTCAGACCAGTCGGTTTTATTAGCACAGTGCTCTGCTAATAACACCCAGATAATGTGAGCACCATGCAAGACACAAACTGTCTTATTTATACAGATAAAAGGGTGAGAACTTAACAAGATAACAAAGGAAGCAGAATCAGATAAGTTCACCTGGGCTAGGCATGTATATCTTATTTCCTTACTAACTATTACCGATCTTCTGTTAATGTTTCGCCATTAGCACCATTGTTTATGCCTAATGTTTCTTTTCCTGGCACCTGTATTTCAACATTTCTTATTTCTGCTTAAAGGTACATACAACATTTCTTTAATCCATTCTTATTTTTACAATATAATTCATTCTACTTTCACAAAGGCAAGGGGGTCATATCATCAGTGCTAGCAAGTGAAAGGGTTGAGAACATGGGCATCTCCCAAAGTTGCCCCTGCATGCTTCAGAGGTTGGCAGTTGGATCAATTTCCTGGCATCCTGATGTCACTGGTGGGCCCCATCCCATCAAGGGCAATGGGAGTCTTGGCGCCAATTCGGCAGGGTTGGAAGGGGCCCACAGGGAGGCTGGGGCACCTGGCTAGTCAGGGTTTTGTCTGAAGCAACAGTTAAATGCCCCAAAGCTGGCTGTGGGTGGGGGGACGAGGGAGAGAATCACAGGGCAGAGAGCAGGAGAGCTGCCAGGCCTCGTTGGGAATGGGAGCATCTCTCTGGAATGGACTTCAGCGTCTGTGACTGCCCCTATGGCAGGTTCAGGGCAGTCTCCTTGCAACCCTTGAGTTGCCATGGGGCAGAATCCGGACCTGGCATGAGTGGCAGTGTCTCTGGGCCCAGTCCAGCTTTGTGGCCTGTAGTGGTGCAAGTTGTATACATGGTGCATGGAGCAAAGTCGTGAAGCTTGCACCAATTTGTGCACAAAACCAATGTAATTTACACGCTGAGAGGATGGATGGGAGGGAATCAAAGAAAAGCAGCAGCCAGGAGAATGTTAGACAAAGCAACCCACTCCTTTCCTTATCCCAGCCCCTCTCGTTAGCAGACGTCCACGCCAAGGCGCAGGAGAGATTCCACTCCTTTTTCACACCCACTGAATGCCAGCTGCATGGAGTGTCTCTGCTTTCCCACGCCTGTCCCGAGTGCCTTACCCCACCAGAGACCTTGCCATGGAATCTAGGCTTGAAGCCTGCATCAGTGCTGCCCCGAAGGCAGCCGGTGTTGCAATCTGTTCTTTGCCTGGGGACTTGAATCCAGCTCCTAGTCATATAACACACCAGCCTCCCGAAGCCTGTATATGTTCATTGCCTTTCTCCTAACTCACCCCAGCTCCTTTTCCCATAGGCCATCAGCAGACCAGTCCCTGGTATGTAGAGTTGGGAGGTTTGGGGCTGTTTCTTCCATGTGTGTTCTCGGGAGGAAAGGCAAGTGGCCAAGGCCTTGTGATGGAGGTTGCTGACACTGGTCTTGTTTATTCAACCCTGCCATTCATCCTTGCAGACCTACAACACCAACGCCCAGGTGCCAGACAGCGCAGGCACTGCCACCGCGTATCTCTGCGGGGTGAAGGCCAACGAAGGGACAGTGGGTGTGAGCGCAGCCGTGACCCGTGCTCAGTGCAATACCACCGCGGGCAATGAGGTCACGTCGATTCTCAAGTGGGCGAAGGAAGCAGGTGAGCAAGTGGGCAGGGCTGTAAGGCGTCATGTGTGGTACAGAGCAGCTGTCTGGGCTGGGCCCAGCGGCCAGAGTGGAGGGTGGGCAGGACAGGGGCATGGCCAGGATAAGTTGATTCATTTAATGGATTCTTTGTTTCCGACATCCCTGTCCCTTAGAGCAGGACTTCCTGGATGTGCTCCCCTTCCAAAGAATGGTGGGGAAAAAACATCCCCAACCACAGGAACAACCGACATGCCGCGGACACCTGAACCAAAGCAATGTGACGTTTCATGCTAAACTAATGGACAGTGTCCCCCTCCGTGTATCAGCTGAAAAGAGATACCTGGGACGTTTTCCCCAGTGAAATCCCCATCGCCTGTCTGTTCTGGGCATACCGTATAGTGCCCCCTTTAGGGCTGTGGCTAGAAAATATGTCCCTCCAACATGATGGTGAGCAAGGGGAAAATGATTGGTGGAGGGTGCCCTGCATGATAGCATCCCAGAATGCTTTGTGGTGTTCTCGCCTACGCGGGTGTCAGTACAGCATGGTTACACTCAGAGATCGCAATCAGGCCCTTTAGAGCTCTAACCATCAAACCACATATCACGCTCCCCACTCACTCATCCCACTGTTAACCCCTTCTCTCCTGCTGCAGGCAAGTCTGTGGGCATCGTAACCACCACACGGGTAAACCACGCCACTCCCAGTGCTGCCTATGCCCACTCTGCTAACAGGGACTGGTATTCTGATAACGAAATGCCCCCGGAGGCCATCCAGCAGGGCTGCAAAGATATCGCCCAACAGCTCTTTGACAACATCCCAGACATTGAGGTACAGTGTGGAGAAAAGCAGAGCCGGTGGATGAATAGCATTATATTCCTGGGGACGGGGAGGAATGACTTGGGGGGCTGGGTATAATATGGTGAGGGCTGGGATCCGTGGGAGCTGGCATTGATTAGACCATGAAATTGTAACATGGGTAAAATGTGTTCTGCAACCCCAGTTGGTGGCTGGGCCACATAGAAGGAAACAACCTGCTGCTGCCGCCAGTTAATGGAGTTCCTCCTTTAGCACAAGAGGTAGAAGTATGTTTTGCAGTGCTGGAGGTTGTGGGTTCATACCCTGCTGCATACCCATGGGGGCTGTTAGAAAATCCTGTTGCCTGGGCAACTTTCAAACTGGACTGGACAAAGCATAATTATTGGGGGGTGGATTAGATAACCTCCTAGGCCTCTTGCCTCTCAGTGAGTGAACCCCTGCCCGCACTCAGCTCTGCTGGGGGTGGGGCTGACAAAGCTGGGGAGCCCTCAGCCAGCTCCGGGGGGAGGGGACCCAGCCATCTGTCCTGCTACTCCAAGCCAGACTAGTGCATATCAGATGCTGCCTGCTGTAGCACGTACATGGAGGCCAAGGGCTTGGACCACGTCCCCAAGCTGGGATACCCCAGGGGGCAGGGGTAGTCTGACCACCCACTGCCCCACCCTGTGCCAGTGCTCAGGAAGATGCTGGAAGGGAGCCCTGCCCTGCTCTGGCTCAGGTACCCTAGGCTACCTGCCATACCTGTCCAGCAGAGGGCAGGATTAGTTAAAAAGGGTTGGATGGTCAGTTTGGATCAACACCCAGAAATGTGGCTACTTCTGCTAGGCTTGAGATGTCTGGGAACAGGGTTTGTCATGAGAGGCAGCATGGTGCAATAAGAAGGGTGCCATTCTGGCAGGTAGCAGACTTTGGCTTGCTCCCTGCTCTGCCATTGACTTGCTGGACTGGGGTGAGGGCTATCAGTGAGGGTGATGCAGGGTATTGCCCCTTATAGTGATGGAAAAGGACTGTTTCTGTTCTGTACCTGGGCTTTTGCCAGCTGGATTTGTACATTACTGTTGTCCTGAGCACTGGTGTAAGATAATCACTGACTGTCTCTCTCTCTCTCTGGAGAGAGAGAAACAAACTATGGCAACGGAAAAACACTCCTCTGTATATTTACCTTGGCTTGCTTTTACTTTGGACCTTGGAGAGTTCACTTAAATCTTCTTGTCACTCAAGTCATGTCAGCATTGTGTACTTTAGAGCTGTGCAATGTGTCAGAGCAAATTGGGGTGTGTGTGTGTGTCAGTTTTAGAATTAAGAGTTCTGGAACTTCCCTGACCCCTCTCAAAAAATTGTTTCACTTTCTATCCTTGATTCCTGAGGAAGAGCAGAGTCTATGAAAATATGGGATAAATTTGTAGTAGGGTCAGATTAATGGGAAGAAAAGATGGTGATCTGCTAAGATCTGCCCATGTGAATCATCAAAATGAGACATTGCTTGCAGTAGATTATGCACATACTTATGTTTATGTTTGCTAATAGCTGAGAATGGGTGACAGGGGATGGATCACTTGATTACCTGTTCTATTCATTCCCTCTGAAGCACCTGGCATTGATCACTGTTGGAAGACAGGATACAGGGGTAGATGGACCTTGGTCTGACCCAGTATGGTCGTTCTTATGTTCTTAAGTTCTTGTGCTGGATGACCTTGAGGAAGACCATTCCCCTCGATGTGCCTCCGTTTCCCCACCTGTAAAACAAGGATAATGGCCATTTCCTACCATGGCAAAATGCTTTGAGAGCTCTGCATGGAAAGTGCTCTATGTGACTATGCTACACTGCATTGATAGCCCTTGCCCCAGTTCAGTGCCTCCAATCCCAACTTCACCTGTGAAGGAGAGGCTCTGCAAAAATAATAAGAAACACTGAAATTATTTGCACTTCCTTGACCCTCTGTGGCTGGATTTGGATGAAGGTTTAGGTCGGCTTTTACCTTATCCAAACCAGCGTGCCTTGCCCTAATGGCATCTAAGGGCTTATCTGCACAGCAGCGCAGTGCAGAGTATGGGGAGGGGTGAATTGTAGAGTGTGCTAATGTGTCATGTTTTAACTGCCTCATGTAGACCCTGCTGGTGTGACCTGAAAGGTACCTAATGCACCTTGATGTAGTCCCTTTTCAAACAGCTGCTATATAGACAAACCCTAAGAGACCAAGTCGATTTCAGTGGCTTTTGTAAAGCAGGCTGAAGAGAAGACCCTGGCAGCAACGGGGTGTGTTCCAATCTGGGCAGGACTCCCTTGCCACATTACCTTCCTCTGAGAGTGATTAGTTGTTTGTATTGTGGTAGCGCCTAGACCCAGGATTCCAGTGCAACAGAATATAAGCTGGGGGACCAGAATATAAGATGGTCTCTGGCAATCCAAGTTAATATCTACATCTTGCTCTGTCTTTGGTGTCCCCCTGTGGGGGTTCATAGAATCTCAGGGTTGGAAGGGACCTCAGGAGGTATCTGGTCCTGCGTTGAGTAGGGGGTTGGACTAATCTCCAGACAGATTTTTTTGCCTCAGATCCCTAGGTGGTCCCCTCACGGATTGAACTCACAACGCTGGGTTTAGCAGGCTAATGCTCAAACTGTTGAGCTATCCCTCTTGTTTGGGGGGCAGGACTGGGGTGAGGAAATTGGGAGCAACATGGGAAAAGTACTACCTAAGCCTCCCCAAAATGCCATGAGCTCTACACTTCCTAGCCAAATGAGCTGTGTCTCACCCTCGGCTCCAATGCGGTGTGCCACGATGGCTTAGGAAGCAGGAGAGTAGTGAAGGGAAGCCTGACTGACTAGGCCCCACATAGCAATCCAAGGAACACTGACAAAGGCTTTCAGATTAATAACACCGGATCAACTGACTTATCTGGGCTCTGAGAAAACTGCCTGCTTTGCAGACACTGCTCTGCATCCTGGTGGAGCTCACCCATCACAGAATTCCCTCGTCCCACCCCTAAGCTGTGTGCTGGCTCTGCTCTAGCCAACTTGCCTTCCTCTGGCAGCAATATTGCCAGCAAGGTGGCAGCTGGTGGGGCTGTCTCTTGGCCCACGGTCCCAGGCAGTTAGTGTGGCAGAAGGGGGGATCCGACAGCCATCTAGCAGAGGTGATGGCTGGGACTGGGGCAAGTGAAAGGAGTTGGCTGAGAGTTCAGCTCAACGTGGTGCTGGGCACGCTCCATCCCCGAGAAGCTTGGCGTGTCTCAGGGTTGGGCCCTAGTGAAGTAGTTCTGGAGCATCAACAGAACAATGATGGCCTTCCCAGAGCTTCCAGCTTTGCTTCCGTGTGGATAAATAGCTGGTGTCTGCTGCTTCCCAGCGAGCATTTGGGATCCACCAGCCTGTCCTGAGCTAATGGCTCCTTCCCTGATGGCAAAGGCATGAAGTGATTGTGTGAGTCTTTGGCAATGAAATGGCAGGGACTGAGTGGGAAGAAAGGGAATGTTCTTGGGGATCTGCCAGCCTTCTGTGTGACTCTTAATAAAGCAAATGTCAATGCTGGGGCCTGGAGGGCTGGTGTGGGCTACCTGGGTCCTCTCCTGAAAGACTAAGATAGGGGTGGTGGGCTATCCAGGGGGCTGCCTGGAGAGGGGGATAGAAGGCCACCTCTGCTCTCAAAAGGAAGATTGGAAGCTAGGCCTGTGGGAGTACCTGCATGAGAAGGGCTGTTTCTCGGCAGGGCTCATAGCTTGGATGTGTCCCATGATATGGGGCTTCATCTCTTTAAGCTCGGGTGCTGGTATGGGGTATTTCAAGATAAAGGGTGTCTGGGCCAGGGGTCTGTAACTGCAAGGGCCATCAAAGCAACTTAGAAACTTCATTACAACTTCTGATCTTGGGCACTCTCATCAGTCAGGATCACAAAGGCACTGGCTTTTCAGCAAGATGGCCGTCTCTGCCACTGGGCTCAGCAAAATGGCTGCCTTTTTGCTTCAACTCCGAAGTGGTAGATAGGGGAACAAGGAGAAAGCCACAGCCTCCAGCTGGTGCCAAGTCCAGGGGCCAATGTGACACTTATGCCTTTTGGAGGATTCACTCTCTCTGTCCCATTGCTTGAACATCTCAGTGAGAAGACTGTCAGAACTGGCTGGCTGGATTTGGCTGTTCTGAGGCTTCTGGGGACAGTTGCTGGTGCTTCCAAATCAAGGCTTAGTGTCTCAGATTCTGAGCACTGATCAGTCCCCTTTGTTGCCCTTGGGTACAGGGAGATGAGGGGATCTGGGCCTTTCCACAGTGATCTAGGCCTCTGGCATCTCCAGATTGGATGATTATGTACTAGGAACGCTCTCTCCACATTGGTCTGACAAAGCCCTGGTCTGTTGACCGTCAGGGGTCATGGGATCTATCTGTTCTCTCAAGCCCTTTCACAGGGACCAGAATTTGTCCCTAAATGCAAGACTGTTCATGCAGAAGTAGGAGTGTCAATGCACAGCCTCTTCTGACAGTGGTGTGCTTCTACTGTAGGAGAAATAGTCCCCCAGCGCATATGAGGTGTAGAGGTATGCATCAGGATGCGTTATTGAGGAGCACCTGTCTATAGGAAATTACGAACAGCTTTTCGACAAAGGGTACACAGGCTTGGACAGAAAACCTTCAAATCCAGCTAATCATTTTATCTGCATTCCCGGTTCAAGGCAGGAGAAACCACGATAAACATTGTGCAAAGCTGCTGTCAGTGAACTCTTGTTTACAAGCACGCCTCTCACTGTGGCATTGATCCGGAGCAAAGAGCAGCCCCTACGTGATCGCTTTCACCACTTCCTACAGCACGTGGGCCTTTGTGGGAAGTGTCCCATCCTAACCGTGGCCTGGCTGGCTGAGCATGTGAGACCTGAGTTACTGTGGCACGTTTGAGTAAGGCAGGGCCCATCTTTCTATTCTGTGTTTGCACAGTGGGGTCCTGCTCCGTGGCTGGGCTAGTACACAAATAATTACTAATGGGCCTACCTAGGTGCTGCAGGAGCATGGCTCAGAGCACCTTTTCCAGGTGCCATGGGAAGCTTAACTGTGTGTGTTTGAGTCTCCTCATGTGAACAGAGTTTTGAGAACCACCTTGTGCCATGAGAACTGCTCAGATACACTCCTGGTATCCAGCATGGTCCTCTACTACCTGCAGTGAGTGAACCTCAGTGCCGGCTGCTCTGGATGTTTCTCTGAATCCTTTTGGTTGCTTTTCTGAGCCGGCTGGGTCCAGAGATCTGAACACTGAAAGGAAAACAAATTTACCAAACTGTTTTTTTTTTGTTTTGTTTTTTTTAACCCAAAACCTGTCTTCTACTTTGGCTGAAGTTTGGGTTTACCTGTGTTACTCCAGATATGTTCATGCAGGTTAACCTTTATTGTAGATGGAGAGCAATAAAAATCAGGAACAAGCCATAAAAACGTGTCCACGAGGGAACACAGGGCCAATCTTGGCTGGACCAGCCTGCGCTGAATGAGGCACATGGCTAGATTTTCCATTGCTCTCAGTAAAGAGGGGAGTTCTGTGTGGTTTTCATTGGGAGCTGAGTAACTTTGAAAATCTGGCACTTCATTAAGGCACCTAGATGGGAATTGGGCTCTTCTGCAAATCTGGCCCAAAGTGGCTGCCAGTCTTCTCAGGCAGCAGAGGCCTCAGATGTAACGTAGACACAGAAAACAGAAGTGTAATAGTTACGTAGATAAATCCACCTGGGGTGGAGATTTGAATTCAGGCCAGAGGTTCAGGCTGGATCTAATTTTATCCCGAATGGTGGTCTTAGTGTTACAGGCATAAGAACTCTTTGCGCCACAGAGGAAAACACGTTAGAAGCAGGAAACGAGCCCCCCTGGAATGAATAGTCTGATTTCCAGTAACATATGGACCCTGTGGATTTTGTTTCATGCTCCCATTAGCATTACAGTGGAGTGGAGATGGGGGCTGAACCCAAATTCTGAATCCCAGCACCCCTGGAAAACCTTGGCAGCTTGGATCTGTCCCAGATTTTGTGGTCTGGGATTGAATTAGCTTTCTTCTTTGGAAGAAACCACTTTCCTGACAGCTTGTGAAAGGCTGTAATTCTGGGCTGCCAAAAGACGGAGGAGAAGGGGGAAAGAAATGTGAGTAATAAGTCGTCTCCCAGGCTGACCTTCAGATCGCAACTGGCACTAGAAGTAAAGGGCCATGCTCTGGTGCCCATTGATTTCCTGATGCCCAGAACACTCTCTGCCACCACAGAGGTCTAGCCCACTGGTGTGGCCGCTCAATGTGCTTTTTGCCAACGGGGCCACAAAGTCCTTAAGTGTCTTATGGGCACGGAAAGAAAGAATGTGAAAATTACAAGGGAGGCAGCAAGTTGGCCGGGGCAGCTGTAGTGGAGCAGGTATCTGCCACAGAGGCACAGTCTCATTAATGCAGCCCTTGTGGGAGGGGAGAAAAAAAATCAGCCCTTTTAGTTCCCCCCCCTGCCAGCACCAGGCTGTGGAATCCAGCAGCAATGTTCTCTGGTGCCAGTTCTGTAAATCACTATCCCTCTTTGCTTCAAAATAACCCCAAATCAAACAGCCAAGCCCGTTAGCTAGTGCTTTAACAGGCACATGTTTTATTATTTTAACTCTGGCCTGGGTGGGAAATAATTACACAGGGCAGCAGGCTTTTTTCCCTTAATATTTTTGCTGTTGATTTTGCAGCTTTACAGGTCACCTTCTGAGAAGGGAAATCTGTGCCCGGGCTAAAAATAATAATGAGCAAATAAAAACACCTTCAAAGCAAATGCCCAGAGATGCGGCTCAGGTGCAGCATTGGATTCGGGGTCTGAGGCGCTAGCCAGTCAGACCTATTCAGAATTAGGGCTCTGCTCTGGGCCCATAGAATCATAGATTATTAGGGTTGAAAGAGACCTCAGGAGGTATCTAGTCCAACCCCCTGCTCAAAGCAGGACCAAACCCAACTAAATCATCCCAGCCAGGGCTTTGTCAAGCCGGGCCTTAAAAACCTCTAAGGAAGGAGATTCCACTACCTCCCTAGGTAACCCATTCCCGTGCTTCACCACCCTCCTAGTGAAATAGTGTTTCCTAATATCCAACCTAAACCTCCCCCTCTGCAACTTGAGACCATTGCTCCTTGTTCTGTCATCTTCTACCACTGAGAACAGTCTAGATCCATCCTCTTTGGAACCCCCTTTCAGGTAGTTGAAAGCAGCTAACAAATCCCCCCTCATTCTTCTCTTCTGCAGACGAAACAATCCCAGTTCCCTCAGCCTCTCTTCATAAGTCATGTGCTCCAGCCCCCTAATCATTTCCATTGTCCTCCGCTGACCTCTCTCCAATTTGTCCACATCCTTTCTGTAGTGGGGGCCCAAAACTGGATGCAATACTCCAGATATGGCCTCACCAGTGCCGAATAGAGGGGAATAATCACTTCCCTCAATCTGCCAGCAATGCTTCTACCAATGTAGCCCAATATGCTGTTAGCCATCTTGGCAATGAGGGCACACTGTTGACTCGTATCCAGCTTTTTGTGCACTGTAATCCCCAGGTCCTTTTCTGCAGAACTGCCAATTAGCCAGCCACTCCCCAGCCTGTAGCAGTGCATGGGATTCTTCCATCCTAAGTGCAGGACTCTGCACTTGTCCTTGTTGAACCTCATCATATTTCTTTTGGCTCAATCCTCCAATTTGTCTAGCTCACTCTGGACCCTATCCCTACCCCCCAGCTTAGTGTCCTCTGCAAACTTGGTGAGGGTGCAATCCATCCCATCATCCAGATCGGGGCGGGCAAACTTTTTGGCCTGAGGGCCGCATCGTGTTTTTGAAATTGTATGGAGGGCCGGTTAGGGGAGGGGGTCGTGGCCTGCTCCCCCCCCCCCCATCCACTCCTCTGGGACTCCTGCCCCATTCAACCCCTCCCGTTCCCTGACTGCCCCCACCCCGGAACCCCTGCCCCATCCAACCCCCCTTGTTCCTTGACTGCCCTCGGAACCCCTGACTGCCCCTCGGGATCCCTGCCCCCATTCAACACGCTGTTCCCTGCCCTCTGACCGCCCCAACCCCATCCACACCCCCACCTCCTGACCACCACCCCAAACTCCCCTGCCCTCTCTCCAACCCCCACTCCCGCTCCCTGCCCCCTTACCACGCTGCCTGGAGCACCAGTGGCTGGCGGCGCTACAGCCCCACTGCCTGGCTGGAGCCAGCCACGCCATCGCCACCACGCAGCACAGAACACTGGGTCAGGCCAGGCTCTGCAGCTGTGCTGCTCCAGAAGCTCGCAGCCCTGCCACCAGAGCATTGCGCCGGCGGCAGGGTGAGCTGAGGCTGTGGGGGAAGGGGAACAGTGGGGGAGGGGCTGGGAGCAGCCTCCTGGGCCAGGAGCTCAGGGGCCAGGCAGGAGGGTCCCGCAGACCGTAGTTTGCCCACCTCTGATCCAGATCATTAATGAAGCTGTTGAACAAAACTGGCCCTAGGACCAACCTCTAGTGCATTCCTCTTGATACTGGCTGCCAACTAGACATTAAGCCGTTGCTCACTACCCATTAAGCCCAATGATCTAGCCAGCTTTCTATCCACCGTGCAGTCCATTCATCCAGCCCATACTTCTTTAACTTGCCGGCAAGAATATTGTGGGAGACCGTATCAAGTTTTGCTAAAGTCAAGGTATATCACATCCACCGCTTTCCCCATATCCACAGAGCCAGTTATCTCATCATAAAAGGCAATCAGGTTGGTCAGGCATGACTTGCCCTTGGTGAATCCATGTTGACTGTTCCTGATCACTTTCCTCTCCTCCAAGTGCTTCAAAATTGATTCCTTGAGGACCTGCTCCATGATTTTTTCTGGGGATGAGGTGAGGCTGACTGGTCTGTAGTTCCCCGGATTCTCCTTCTTCCCTTTTTAAAAGATGGGCACAACATTAGCCTTTTTCCCATTGTCTGGGACCTCCCCCAATCACTATGAGTTTTCAAAGATAATGGCCAATGGCTCTGCAATCACATCAACCAACTCCCTCAGCACCCTTGGATGCATTGCATCCTGCCCCATGGACTTGTGCTCGTTCAGGTTTTCTAAATAGTCCTTAGCCCAGTGGTCCTCAAGCTTTTTGTAGCCAGTAGCACATTCATGTTTTCAGAAGAGTGGGGCGGGCACCAACAATTTTTCAAAGCTTATTTTGTATTTGTTACATTAAATAATATGAAAAACATATTTAATATTACATAATATATGAATCCATAGGATAAAAAGGATAATTTTACATGGAAAAGGTATTAATTAAATTATTCGGCAATTACTCTTTCACCTTACCATGTGAATTTGTCTTTTTTATCTACCTGTAAGAAAAATTAAGGGGTTTTTACAAAATAAATATCATAAACAGTTTTCATCTTATTTATTTAAAAAAAGTAAAACATTGTTGAACTGCTGGGCCAAATATATCTATTAGTCTTACTTTAACATAGACTGAAGCCTGCAGCCCCGGAGTTCTCTGTACCCGGCAGGCGTGGGGCCGCAGTTTCTCTCCGGCTTAAGCCGCGGCCCCATGCCTGCCGGGGACCGAGAACACCGGCGCCTGCAGCCCCGGAGAAGCTGGAGAGAAGCCGCAGCCCCACATCTGCCAGGGACAGAGACAGTGGAGTAGCCAGGTTTTCAGCGTAGGGGGAGCAAAAAACATAAAAAAGGCGCCCCCCCCGACTCCCCCTCTGGCCACGCCCCCAGACCGGACCCCCCCCTCCGCTCACCTTCCCTCCTGCGCTGCCGCCTGTCCCTGGTTCCTGTCCCAGTGCTTGGCTGCGCCTGCGCCGGACGGCAGGCGCCGCTTCCACGCTGGGCTGCCGCTGCTGCCCCATGGCTCTTCCGGCCGTATGGTGGGCAGTGCCGGCCGGCAGGCAGGCGCGGCTTCCATGCCGGCCTGCCGCCCCGCAACTCCTCTGGCCGTGTGGTGGGCAGCGACGGCCGGCAGGTGCGGCTTCCATGCCGGCCTGCCGCCCCACGGCTCCTCTGGTTGTGTGGTGGGCAGCGCCGGCCGGCAGGCGCCGCTTCTGCACGTGCCGGCCTGACGGGAAGCGGCTGCTTCCGCTGAATCCCGCCAGCTACGCTACTGGACAGAGAACACCGGCACCCGCAGCCTGCAGCCCCGGAGTTCTCGGTCCCTGGCAGGCACGGGGCCGTGGCTTCTCTCCCCTGCTGGGCACTAGGTGGGCGCACATAAATGCCCCGGTGGGCACCATGGTTGGGGACCACTGCCTTAACCTGTTCTTCCACCACTGAGGGCTGCTCACCTCCTCCCCATACTGTGCTGCCCTGTAGAAACCCTTCTTGTTACCCTTCACATTCCTGGGAGGGTTGGCCCCATCTCCAGCATCAGCACCAGTGTGAATCCTTTCATTTAGTGGAGACATGCCTGATACTCACCAGGAGCAAGAGGAGACTTAGACCCTTTGTCTGTGTGTAGATGCTGTTGTCATCTGATGAGTGCAGGGGGAGGACACCACGGTATGAGTCTGTCTGTGCACTGCATTTGGGAGGTGTGATTGCAGCATGTGTAGACGTATGCAAGCTAGATCAAGTAACAGCAGCAGTGTAGCTGCAGCAGCACAGGTGGGAGCTGTTTGAGGTGTACCAGGGTACCATGTGGGAGGTCCCGTCACACACCCCCCGCGCTGTCCTCTGGGCTCTTGCGGCTTCACTGCTATTGTTACCTGAGCTGGCATTGATCTAGTTGGTACCATGCAGCCAGTGCAGTGGGGTTGGCTCCTGGAGCCGGGCTCCCCCCAGGGGTCCTGCCTGGCCTCGCCCCACTTCTCGAGGCTCATGTCCCCTCTGCTCTGCTTGCAGGACTTGCTCAGCGCTAAATAGGGTTGCCAACTGTCTAATTATAGAAACCAAAACACCCTTGCCCCACCCCTCTGCCCTTCCCTGAGGCCCCCGCCCTTGCTCCGCCCCTTTTCCGAGGCCCTGCCCCTGCTCACTCCATCCCCTCTCCCTCACTTACTGTCACCAGTGTGGGAGGGCGTGTGGGCTCTGGGCTGGGGGGGTGCTCCAGGCTGAGCCTGGGCACAGGGGTCCAGGAGTGGGCATGGGGTGCTAGCTCCGTAAGGGAGTTTGGATGCTGGAGGGGGCTCAGGGCTGGGGCAGGAGGTTGGGACGCAGGCTTCAGCTGGGAGGTGCTTACTACGGGCGGCTCCTGGTCGGCAGCGCAATGGGGCTAAGACAGGCTCCTGCCTGCCCTGGCCTCGCATTGCTCCTGGAAGCAACTGGGATGTCCCTGCAGGGGTGGAGGGGGGGGGGGCAGGAGGCTCAGTGTGCCGCCCACACCCGCAAGTGCCGCCCCTGCAGCTGCCGCCCCTGCAGTTCAGAACCAAATCCAGCCTTTCTCCTCGATCAGTGAAGGGCCATGAGCCAGGGCTGTGGTTTGGCCTGTGATTCAGGGCTACCCTGGTCTGCTTTGCAAATCTGGCCCTAAGAGACTTGCCAAAGACCCCCATTGTGGCAGCAGAACTGGGGCAGAATGAGGATGGAACCCAGCTGGGCTGGCCCAGGGCTCTGCTCTCACCATTGGAGCCAGCTCTCACCCAGTGTCTTTAACAGATTAGGCTCAGTTCTGCTTTCAGCTGCGTCTGTGCATCCCGGGTGGGGCACTTCTTATCCCCCGACCGGGTGCTACAGACTGTCTCCCTCTTGTCAGGAGAACGCCAGGATCTGTCCAAGCCAGTGGATTATTTTCCTGCCCCCTCCTTGGCTGTTCCTCTTCCATCTTAAAATAGTCATTTTAAAAAAATCCAAATACACGAGAGAAGCAAAAACAAATATGGTCCCTTTCCCGCATACTCCTGCTCAGCGCCATGAGTGCCCCTTTCATAAGGAGACTGTGTCCCTGGGGCACCCTGAGGCAGGCGATGCCTGTTTGCGCAAGGCTGGGCCTGCAGTGGTTAGGCCTCCCAGCGCTATGGCAGGAGCACCACAGGCGTAAGCTGTGTGTGGGCACTGAGGGACATGCCATGCAGGGATGGATATTGCTTGAGGGTGTGTCCATTTGTGATGCCCTCTCCTCCCTTTGGGACCCGTGGGATGGGAACGAGAACAGGCTACTGCAACGGCAGGCAGCACATGCTATTCCCAGCCATGGATGATAGAGAGCAGCAATGGGGCTTTGCAGCCTGCATTCGCTCGAGCCAGCGGTGCTCTGTGTACTCCTGCCACTTCTGCTGCCATAGAGTCCAGGAATAATTTCTAATAAAGCCCAAGCTTTGCAATGAGCCATATCCCCATTTCAGGCCACAGCTGGCTGGCACCTTGTGACAAGAATCTGCTGTGGTTAGGGTGACCAGATAGCAAGGGTGAAAAATCGGGACGGGGCTGGGGGGTAATTGGCACCTATATAAGACACAGCCCCAAATATCGGGACTGTCCCTATAAAATTGGGACATCTGGTCATCCTAGCTGTGGTCACTGTAAGTGACCCTGGTGTCCTGTGACCAACAGCTGGAGATCGTGGTGAGTTGGGTGCTCTGGGCCAGGCTACCGGGTTCACTAGCTAGTGCTGGTCTGTCTGCATCCACATCAGGAATCCATTGAGTACAAGGGCCAGTCAGTCCAAATACTTAAATATTCAGAAGGCTAAAGTGTAGGCTTGTGATTCAGCCTTCCCCACCAGCCAGGAAAATCCTGGGGCTTGCTTTCCTGTGGCAGAGCTTGGACTGACAGGACAGACGGGTTTGCTGATTATCCATTCCTCTAATGATTAGTTTTGCAAGAATGGGGGAGAGAAAGAGACTAGCTGCCATCACACCTTCACTGGTGTGGTAAACCCAGGACAAACAGCTACCAAGGAGGGGGCGTAGTAATTAGTCCCAGGGGGTTAAAAGGCCTCTCCCAATCCACTGAGGAGAGAGAACCACGGGGATTACAGAGTGAGAGAAGCAGGGAAGCTTCCAGTAGGCTGGGTGCAGCAAGACACCGAACCCTCCCAGGAAGGAAGGCTGCACTCTCTCCTCAGAAGGGAAGGAAAACAAGCACAAGGGACGGACTGGGGAAAGGAATAGCCGGACCCTGTGCTACCGGTAACGATCTGCCTTGCCCAAGCCTGTGTCTCCAAGGCTAAAAAGGACTGGGCCTGCTGAGGAGAGGAAGGTACTTTGCCACACTGGCTAATCTGCAGATAATGGTTTGGTGCATTTTCCTGTTCTGCCTGCCTGCGCCCTCTGGGCAAGCTGTGCTGGTGTCCGTTACTATTACTACTATAAGGGATAGCAAGTGGTTTGAGCATTGGCCTTCTAAACCCAGGGTTGTGAGTTCAATCCTTGAGGGGGCCATTTAGGGAACTGGGGTAAAAATCTGTCTGGGGATTGGTCCTGCTTTGAGCAGAGGGTTGGACTAGATGACCTCCTGAGGTCCCTTCAAACCCTGATATTCTATTTCAACAATTGCATCCATGAGTGTTAAGTCCCAAGGGCTGTAAAAGTCACATGACAGCAGATAGTGTTTTAGCAGCATCGTAATCCTGGTGACCTGAGGCGCTCTGATTAATGTACCACAGATAGGGGCAGACTCTCAGCTGCTGTAAACCAATTGTGGTGCTACACTGAGGTCTAGCCCAGTAACTGATTAAGCTTCACATCCTCCATAGGATCATAGATTATTATTAGGGTTGGACGGGACCTCAAGAGATCATCTAGTCCAATCCCCTGCTCAAAGCAGGTCTAAATGGCCCCCTCAAGGGCTGAACTCACAACCCTGGGTTTAGCAGGCCAGTGCTCAAACCACTGAGCTATCCCTCCCCAGCCTGAGAAGTATGCCAGTATCATCAGCCCCATTTTATAGATGGGGGAAACTGACGTGCAGGGAGTTGAAGTGACTTGCTCCGGGTCACAGAGTTGGAATTCTGTCCCAAGAGTTCTTGGCCTCCTGATCCCTCCACTAGACTGTGCTGCATCCCGGTGAGACTGCAAGCATGTCTCTGTCCACATACTGATGGACAGCAGAGCCCTGAAAACCGGTGTCTGTTTAACCCTTTGGTTAACATGCTTGATCTCTGCAATACTCTGGCGTGGCTGAATGGAAACTGGGTTCTTTTTTGTGCCCTGCTCTAGGTGATCATGGGAGGTGGCCGGAAATACATGTTCCCAAAGAACACCAGCGATGTGGAATACCAGAATGATGACAAGTACAGTGGCACTCGTCTGGATGGCAAAAACCTCATAGATGTCTGGAGAGATAAGAAACCTAAGGACAAGGTAAAGGGGAGGGAGGGAGATGTCTGGGGAGCAGATTAAGGCCAGAGGGGCTGCAGGTTTAAAGATTCTTTACTCAGGGATCTCTGGTTCAAGCTCATGTTAAAAGATACGGAAATGATCCTGCTGATATAGCACTTCCCTTGTTCAAAGCCCCGCACAGTCAGTAACTAACCTCCACAGCCCCTGCCAGGAATGGGGAGTGTTTGCAGTTCTGTCTGGCACCTTCTATCCAAATGAGGAGCTGTGTGTTCTACAGACATCAACAGGGAGCATATGGGAAACAGGCAGACAGGTGATAAGTCTCACCCAGGATCATACAGTGAGTCAGCAATGGAGCCAGGATTACAGCTTGGGAGCTCCTGACCCACTGTTGAGGGTCTTTCAGGATGAAAGGTGCTCTAAGAAGCTGTTATCTGGATACCCAGGGCACTAATGAAAGAAAAGAAGGTTCCTGAGTTTCAGCATAAAAGTACTTCTCTTTAGAGTATGCAGTGTTGTTGTAGCTGTGTCAGTCCCAGAATATTAGAAGATATTACCTCATCCACCTTGTCTCTCTATTGGACCACTTCTGTTTTATGGTTTTATTCTGATTTATTGGTCCAATAAAAGGTATTACCTCACCTATCTTGTATCTCTTTAGAGTGACACAGATGAGCCCAGCTGCCTTTGACCTTTCTTGGCCAGAGACTTTGTCCCATCAGCACTTTACTGTCTCTCTAGATATCTATGTGGCTGCTAGAACCATAGTATCTTTGCTGGAATGTCAATGGGGGGGCTGTTGATTACAAAGAGGGCTGTTGCCAGCTTCCACCCAGTTTTTCCAGTCACCCCTCTTACCCAGGCTTGGAGCTAATCTTTGCAGAAGACCCTAGATGCCTGTATGGTTTTTATTTATATTCCAGAAGTCCTGAGGTCAAGAACCCACTGAAAAAACACACAGGAAGAGCTTGCAGACTAAATAGCTAAGACAGATAAAGGGTGGGAGAGGGTGAAGCCACTTGCCAAGGTCACTCAGTAGAGGTTGGTGTAGAACCCAGGCCTCTGAAGCCAGTGTCCGAGCCACTGGACCAATCTGCCTCTCTTTGTATGTTCCGCTGCCTAACTAGATAGTACCGCTAGTGCTTAAAGATGACTTTGTCCTAATATAGCCTCCCTAGCAGATGTCCTGGCAAGCCCAGTTCTAAACTGTGTTCTCTGGAATTTCCTGCATGTGCTGCTCTGGGATTGAGAGCTCTGTCTCAAAATCTATCATTTCTCTGTGTGCAGCTTGTCTACACCTGAAACGTTGCAGTGGCACAGACACTCTATGCTGACAGGAGGGGTTCTCCTGTTGGTGCAAGTAATCCACCTCCCCAAGAATGAGTAGCTAGGTCAATATTCATCCATTGACCTAGCACTGTCCACACAGGGACTTGACTCTTTGTCGCTTTTTATGAGGACTTGAGTCAGCTTAACTGCATTGCTTAAGGGTGTGGATTTTTCACACCCTGAGTGATGTAGTTAAGCTGATTTAATTTTCTAGTGTAGACCAGGCCTGGGATTTCAGTTCCTGCTTAGGTGGGAATGCTGGGGGGATGGAGAGAGACTGGAAATGATGGTGGTTGAACCCCTGAAGACTGTAGTGAGCCCTAGTGGTCTGAATGGCTTTGATGTTGATGGAAGTTAGATTTCTAATTGGCTTCAGCTTTAAGTGCCCACATTGCATACACTGAGAGTGAAAACAAGAGTCAGCAGAGGACAAGTAGGGATGGTTATTCCAGTCTAAGGGATGATACTGTGTGCGGGAAACTGAAAATCCCTGGACCTTCTGGAGTGACCTTTGAAACTAGCCCTGCAGCAGCCCTGGGGAGGTCTGCAAACATACCAGCTCACGCCCTGATCCAAGCCTGAGCCCTGAACTCCTCTGTTGCTCCAGCAAGTGCTGCCACGAGCCACTTGTAGCACAGGGAAGGAGACAGCATTGCTCGGTGTATCGGGAGCAGCCCTTGGAGCAGCTTGGATGAGCTCAGGAAGGAAGGAAGGAAGGGGGGGAGGGATAGCTCAGTGGTTTGAGCATTGGCCTGCTAAACCCACGGTTGTGAGTTCAATCCTTGAGGGGGCCATTTGGGGATTGGTCCTGCTTTGAGCAGGGGGTTGGACTAGATGATCTCTTGAGGTCCCTTCCAACCCTAATAATCTATGATTCTATGAAGCACATCCAGGTCTTAGCCAGAGGAGGCTGCCACTGCATGATGCTTTGGTCAGGGAGAGAAGACCTTCCATGCCCCCACCCCCAACCAAACTGATCAGATCTGAGTTGAGAATGAATGTAGCCTCTAGTCTGAAGAATATCAGTGATGCTGCTGGTTTGACCATACCCCTCCCTTCTCCATAGCACTCTATTTCTTATTGCAGTTCCTGTTATTCTTTTGGGGTTCAGTTGTGTTCACCCTCTCACATTCGTGCCTTTCATCACAAAGGATCCCACAGGGGGTTTTACCAGCTGTTGGCTTGTATACTCAGGAGTTGCTTTGCTGCAACAGAATTGCAGCCATCTCTGGGGTGGCACTCAATGGCCATTTAACAGCCCATGGCAATGCTGCATGGCAGCTCATAGGAAGGAACAAAGGAGAATTCTGTATCCAATGGAAACTGCTTTTCTCTTCTCTTGGTTATGATTTAGCTGGGACATAAACCATGGAACATTTGAGTTTGACTAAGACCAGCTGGTGTAACCTGGCCTCCCTCTGACTCAAAGGGATTCTGTTTCTTCTGCTGCTTGCGCCCTCAAAGGGGAGGTTCTGTGTTAGCTGCATTGGTGTTGCTAGCCATTTAGGAGCAGACAGTCACTCTACTGGGGTATCTTGACTGGCAGAGGGAATCTGGAGAGATGCCAAACTGGGTGAGGAAGGGGGCTCGCAGTCCGGCTGCAATGGCTAGAGCCAGGAGAGCAGGATTGTCCCCAGGCATGTGATGTCAAGCGGAAGGAACTTTCTCTTCCCTCGGCATGGTGGGAGCAGGCGTAAACCGTGCTGTGACTGGAGAGGGTTGAGCTGGCCTGAATCTTGGCCTGACCCAAACTGGAGCCCCCTCACACTGCTCAGTGCTGGCTTTGGCCAGAACCAGCCCTGAAACCTGTCTTATGCAAGAGGCTGAGCTCAGGGTATTTCTGGCTCAGCCCAAACCAGGAATTCTCATGGCAAAGCCTCTCTAGGCCAAGGCACGTGGGAGAAGCATCTGAACTGAATGGAACCTTCAAACCTTTGAGGTTCTCCCCATCATTTAGTTTCTGAGATGGGGTGGAGGGGAAGGAAACACGGGGTTTGTTTGCTCATGGCAGCTCCTACAAGTAACATGATGGTCAGCACAGGTACAGGGGGCCACCCACCTGGATCTGATTTCAGGATCTGGACCAGAAGTCCCTCTCTCTACAGCACTGGCAGATCTATGGGCATTGTTGCTATCAACCCTCACTAGCCTTAGCTCCAACTCCCTGGTTCTAGGTCAGAACCAAACCCAAGAGGGATCAGTTTTCTAGTTCTGAGGAGACTACAGCCTCATGCTGTTCAACTGCTGGGGATCTTATTACATTTATTTTCTGCTGCTTTGGGCCAAAACCTTGTGAGAATGGCCAGTGGGATTTTAGTGCTGTAGGATCCAAACCTGAATCCTAATCTTGTGCCTTAAAGCCAAAGCCTCTGCATGTTCTGAGCCTCGTACCAGGGCTGCAAAACTTTGCCCTATGCTTAAACTTTATGGGTGGGATGTTCAAAAAGTGCTCCGCTTTGGCCTACCTCTTATTCAGCTGGAGCTGAGGGGAGTTCTATCACTGAGGAGCATGCCCTGGGTGCTTTATTTGTTTTATTTTCCACGAGTCCTCGGAATACAAGGTCCAGTCAATTTTCTGTAGAAACTAAAGATCCCATTTCACTTCTTGATCAAAAAATCCCCCACACCACTGTTGTGTTTTTTGTGACTGTTGCCCTCCACCCCAGAGGTGGCTGCATTTCTATGCTGCTCTATGTAGCGGTGTGTCTATTATGTAACATTTATACTGCAGTAGCACCTAGAGGCCAACCAGGTCAAGACCCCATTGTACTGGGCACCATACAAATGTATAGAAAATGATAGTCCAGCCTTAAAGGGCTTACAATATCTGTAGTTTGTGACATGCTTTGGGATCCAAGATAGCACAGACAATCCAGGAAGTTTCTGGAAAGTGTAGGGGACAATTTCCTGGTGCAAGTGCTGGAGGAACCAACTAGGGGAAAAGCTCTTCTTGACCTGCTGCTCACAAACAGGGAAGAAATAGTAGAGGAAGCAATAGTGGATGGGAACCTGGGAGGCAGTGACCATGAGATGGTCGAGTTCAGGATCCTGATACAAGGAAGAAAGGAGAGCAGTAGAACAGAGACCCTGGACTTCAGAAAAGCAGACTTCGACTCCCTCAGGGAACTGACGGGCAAGGTCCCCTGGGAGAATAACATGACGGAGAAAGGAGTCGAGGAAAGCTGGCTGAATTTTAAAGAATCCTTATTGAGGTTGCAGGAACAAACCATCCCGATGTGTAGGAAGAAGAGTAAATATGGCAGGCGACCAGCTTGGCTTAACAGTAAAATCCTTGCTCATCTTAAACACAAAAAAACAGCTTACAAGAAGTGGAAGATTGGACAAATAACCAGGGAGGAGTATAAAAGTATTGCTCAGGCATGCAGGAGTGAAATTAGGAAGGCCAAATCACACTTGGAGTTGCAGCTAGCCGGAGATGTTAGGAGTAACAAGAAGGGTTTCTTCAGGTATGTTAGCAACAAGAAGAAAGTCAAGGAAAGTGTGGGCCCCTTGCTGAATGAGGGAGGGAACCTAGTGACAGAGGATGTGGAGAAAGCTAGTGTACTCAATGCTTTTTTTGCCTCTGTCTTCACAGACAAGGTCAGCTCCCAGACAGCTGCACTCTGCAGCACGGTATGGGGAGGAGGTGACCAGCTCTCTGTGGGGAAAGAAGTAGTTCGGGACTATTTAGAAAAGCTGGACGAGCACAAGTCCATGGGGCCGGATGCACTGCATCCGAGGGTGCTAAAGGAGTTGGCCGATGAGATTGCAGAGCCATTGGCCATTATCTTTGAAAAATCATGGCGATCGGGGGAGGTCCCGGATGACTGGAAAAAAGCTAATGTAGTGCCCATCTTTAAAAAAGGGAAGAAGGAAGATCCAGGGAACTACAGGCCAGTCAGTCTCATCTCAGTCCCTGGAAAAATCATGGAACAGGTCCTCAAGGAATCAATTCTGAACCACTTAAAGGAGGGGAAAGTGATCAGGAACAGTCAGCATGGATTCACCAAGGGCAAGTCATGCCTGACTAACCTAATTGCCTTCTATGATGAGATAACCGGCTCTGTGGATGAGGGGAAAGCAGTGGATGTGCTATTTCTGGACTTTAGCAAAGCTTTTGATACAGTCTCCCACAGTATTCTTGCCAGCAAGTTAAAGAAGTCTGGGCTGGATGAATGGACGGTAAGGTGGATAGAAAACTGGCTAGATGGTCGGGCTCAACGGGTAGTGATCAATGGTTCCATGTCTAGTTGGCAGCCGGTATCAAGTGGAGTGCCCCAAGGGTCGGTGCTGGGGCCGGTTTTATTCAATATCTTCATTAACGATCTGGAGGATGGTGTGGACTGCACCCTTACCAAGTTTGCAGATGACACTAAACTGGGAGGAGTGGTTGATACGCTGGAGGGTCGGGATAGGATACAGAGGGACCTAGACAAAGTAGAGGATTGGGCCAAAAGAAATATGATGAGGTTCAACAAGGACAAGTGCAGAGTCCTGCATTTAGGACGGAAGAATTCCATGCACTGCTATAGACTAGGGACCAAATGACTGGGCAGCAGTTCTGCAGAAAAGGACCTAGGGGTTACGGTGGACGAAAAGCTGAATATGAGTCAACAGTGTGCCCTTGTTGCCAAGAAGGCTAATGGCATTTTGGGTTGTATAAGTAGGGGCATTTCCAGCAGATCGAGGGATTTGATCATTCCCCTCTATTCAGCACTGGTGAGGCCTCATTTGGAGTACTGTGTCCAGTTTTGGGCCCCACACTACAAGAAGGATGTGGATAAATTGGAGAGAGTCCAGCGGAGGGCAACAAAAATGATTAGGGGGCTGGAACACATGACTTATGAGGAGAGGCTGAGGGAACTGAGATTGTTTAGCCTGCAGAAGAGAAGAATGAGGGGGGATTTGATAGCTGCTTTCAACTACCTGAAAGGGGGTTCCAAAGAGGATGGATCTAGACTGTTCTCAGTGGTAGAAGATGACAGAACAAGGAGTAATGGTCTCAAGTTGCAGAGGGGGAGGTTTAGGTTGGACATTAGGAAAAACTTTTTCACTAGTAGGGTGGTGAAGCACTGGAATGGGTTCCCTAGGGAGGTGGTGGAATCTCCTTCCTTAGAGGTTTTTAAGGTCAGGCTTGACAAAGCCCTCGCTGGAATGATTTAGCTGGGTTTGATCCTGCTTTGAGCAGGGGGTTGGACTAGATGACCTCCTGAGGTCCCTTCCAATCCTGAGTTTCTATGATAGCTCAGTGGTTTGAGTATTGGCTTGTTCAACCCAGCGTTGTGAGTTCAATCCTTGAGGGGGCCCCTTAAAGATCTGGGGCAAAAATTGGTCTTGATAGTGAAGGCAGGGGGTTGGACTCAATGACCTTTCAAGGTCCCTTCCAGTTCTGGGTGATTGGTATATCTCCAATTATTACCTATATAAATTTAAGGTCCTTATTATGATGAACATTCATTGCACAATAAAATACATTTACTAAGATACAAGAGAAATATGTGTTAAAGAGGGCAAAGCTGCCTGATTTTCATGCCTGTGAAGTTGTCTGGGCAGATATCGATGCATATATCTGGGATATATGGCAGATGTTCTCTGTGTGTGCAATACATATGGCAAATACCGTATCTGGGAAATACCTATGGCTTCCAGATTCGAAGGGCATAAGGAGCCACTGTGATCATCTAGTCTGACTGCCTCATAGCAAAGGCCAGAAAAATTCTCCACAATAATTCCTGTTCAAACTAGAACATCCAGTCTTGATTTTAAAATTGCCAGTGATGGAGAAGCCACCACAACCCTTGGGAAATTGTTTCCAGTGGTTAATTCCCCTCCCTGATAAATGTATGTCTTATTTCCAATCCCCTCTATAAGGAAGTATACATAACAGCTGCTGTTCCTTTGCTCTCCCCTAGAATTCCCGGTATGTCTGGAATAGCATTGACCTGTTGTCCCTTAACCCGATGGAAGTGGACTTCCTCTTAGGTGAGTATCTAAGAGCAAAGGCTGGAGGTGCGGGAGCTAAGCGAAAATCAGTGAGCTGAGGGACAGATTTACAAATGTGTTTACTTACCTGGAGATGCAGATAGGTGCCTAGTGGGATTTGTGAATGCTCCTCAGCAAGTTAAGTACCTAGCTGCCAGTGAACATCAATGGGAGTTGGGTATCAGCTCACTTAGATACTTTTTGTAAATCTCAGGTTGGGTGGCAAGGGGCCAAGACCACCCTGCCCCTCCCTTGTTGCTAAAAGAGAGGTCTGGTCAGATGTTGGCTCAGTGTGTGTGTGTGTGTGTGCGCTCTCGTTCTCAGCTCTGCGCAGATAATGGAGATAGCAGACTTTGACTGAGCTACCCACTAAATCCACAGACTCGGTTTTCAGCAAGGAACTTTGGTCAGGTTTATTGCCGACGAACGGTGCTAATGCCCTGGCTCAGTGGTACACTAACACATGTATGCTCGTGACAATGGACTGGCTCAGTGAATGGCTGGACTTTCCATTCTCCCCTTGGCCAGACAAAGACACTCCCTCTGAGATGCATCTTTATACACAGCTACAAACAAGTTACGTGTTGCCCCCTTGACGTTGCTAGTTACTGCCCTCTGACATACCTAGATACCACCCTGTGACGTAGCTAACCACCACCCATTACCAGGTACCTGTTGGTTTGATCAAAACATCTCTATCCATCATGCTGTTATCCTGACCTTATCTTTAGGATAGGTCAGTGCATTCATGTTATCTTTTGAGGAATGTGTTTTGGTATCAAGGTTTTCTGGTATCTTTCTGGAATACGTTTTTGTATATATTCTTGTGCCTAGCACTACTTAGGAATGTGTGTTTCTGCAATATCAGCCCTGTTCTTGCCAATTCTGTGAGCAGGGCCTCTTGTGTGTGCCTCTTGCTCACAACTTAACTTTAGCCCAGGCCTCAGACCTCATACCAGGCCTCTGACACCAGGCCTCAAGTCTCAGGCCCTCTTTCTACTACAGGGTACAGGGAGGGATTTAGGAGAAGGGAGGTAAGCTCATTAGGGGAAAGGCCAAGAGCCACCACAAGAGGGAAGTATCCTGTGTTGCCAGGGACTGATGGACTGTAATCCATTGTGGCTTCTCTGCTTCTATCCTCTATGATCCTTGCCTGGTGCAGGGAACTAGGATGACGAGGTCCCTCAGCATTGGAAAAGACTGAAAACACCTGACCAGAAAGACTAAGTGTGCACTGAAGAATCTTCCTATCTGATACTCATAAAGCTAGCTGTTCCCAAGTGCTGAGTCAACCACTGAGGCAGGAAAAGGGGCATTTAGTGCCAGCCCTGGGTGGGTGGGTGGCTGGAGTCTGCCTGTCTTCTAGCCTGCTGGGTCAACAGCGTACTTATAGGTGCAGTGGGGGAAGATCACATCTCCTTCACTGCTGCTCCCCATTCCAGTCTCTGCACAGTGGCAGAAAGCAGCAGCGTGGCTAGGAGGTGCTAATGTCCTGTTAGAATACTGGCACTTCAGAGATGACTTGGCTGCTGTGTGGAGTGGCACCCTGTGTTATGCCTTGTGACCCAGGCAACATCAAAACAGTTGCGCATAACACCCCAGAAGCGTACGAAAGCAGAGCTTAGAGACATTGCATTATGCATTGTAAGTACAGAGCTGCTGGTTAGCCGAGGAGCTGGCCCGTAACTGCCCCTTGGATGGAGGGAGAGGAACAGAGAGCAGAACCACACAGAGACTGGGGGCTGGACTGATGTTTCTTTTGCAGGCAGGGGAGACTTTTTTGATTTTTATAAAATGCAGGGAGCTGAAAAGGCTGAGGGCTTGTACAGAACCTTCCCCATCGGTTGTGTGCAGCTGCTGTTTGTACATCCAGCCATGCGTATTGAGGGCAAAACATACCTTGCAAAACACGTCTGCAAAGGATGCCTGTGGCTCAAAAGGAATTAGGCTCCTTCTGTATGGCCATGGCACTCTGCCTTCCAGCCTGTGACCCGTGTTTGTGAGAGATCCCTTCCCATCTAGCTACACAGAACAGGGAGTGGAGTCCTGACTCCCTGAAATCTGGTGGAGGAGAACCTATGGACCTGCACCACTTCCCATCTGAATTTGGGGTGTGTTCTCCTCATTATAGGCTCCCGTTATCCAAGGGAAGCACAGTGGGAAAGTGGCAGGAAAGGGGGATGGCCACTAGCTCTTGCTGAGTGAAATAACCCCTTTGGGCCCCTTGGACATATTGATGGGCCCTCACAACAGTGTCGGAAACACTTTTCAAATGCAGCTGCAGCCTCACAAGCATCTGTGTCTGATGTGCTCAAAAACCAAGCTATGGAGTCCTTGTCCCTGCTTGCAGAGAACATTGCTACCAAAGTACTAGCAACCATGGCTTTGGAAACCAGTGGCTGGGGCTGTAGAAGGGATAGCTCAGTGGTTTGAGCCCTGGCCTGCTAAACCCAGGGTTGTGAGTTCAGCCCTTGAGGGGGCCACTTAGGGATCTGGGGCAAAATCAGTAGTAGGGAGGGATAGCTCAGTGGTTTGCGCATTGGCCTGCTAAACTGAGGGTTGTGAGCTCAATCCTTGAGGGGGCCACTTAAGGATCTGATGCAAAAATCAGTACTTGGTCCTGCTAGTGAAGGCAGGGGGCTGGACTCAATGACCTTTTAAGGTCCCTTCCAGTTCTAGGAGATGGGAATATCTCCAATTATTAAAAAAAAAATTATTAATTTGCCACAGCATTTGTTATCAGGAATCACGGAGTAGCAGTAACTTCAGTCAAAGTGCTGGCTTACTGAATTTACCACGACTGCTCCCTGATATTTGCTAACAAATGCCCTCTTCCTCACCTCGCTAAGGAGGCACTGACGAGCCATAGCAGCACCCTCCACACCCAGCACCACAACCCCCAGGTAAGGAGGGGAGTCCTGGGGTGGAGAGGGACTGGAGAGTGAGCCCTCCCACAATTACCCCATAGCAGCGACTTCTGTGTACTGCGGCGCTGGGCCCAGCACCCTGCTCTGGGTGTTGCAACCTGGTGCGCAGGGCTGCAGTGCCGCTCAGTTTGGCTTGCCTGACTGGCACTGCCCTCCTGACACAATAGAGGATGAGGTGGGCCAAAGCTGAGAGGCACTGCTGCCCAGAGTTCTCCAGGTCACAGTACCAGGGACAGGGAGCTGGGCCCAGCCCCACGGGTCACAGGAGCTGCCGCTGCAGGGTGAGCCATGAGCAGAGGAAAATGTCAGACAAGTGGGACAATCAGACTGGGACTTTTTTTCACTCTGTGACAAACCCACAGCACTGCCAATGTCAAGTCCAGTGCTAGGCTGGCCCCGGTTGTGGCGTGGAGAGAGCCTTCCAGGGAGAGGCTCTCAGGACTGTGGCTGGGTCTGCAGTTCTCCACCCTATTCGGTCGGCTGTGAGCGTCGACCATGCATCAGCTGTTGTTATATATGGGCCTGAACTGCAGTCCCCCATGTCCCCACAGGTTCCAGTTCCTGCAGCTCCTCACTCTGCCCATGCAATGGTCCACATGGCAGTCCTCTTGGGTTCAGAGGCTCCTAGAACTGATGTTTGGATCCACAGCTCAGGCTGCCTTTTAAAATGGAGGCTGGTCCCTGCCCAGCCATGACTGGACACAGACTCTGGTGTAGAAAGCTTCTTCAGAAGATGTTCACTGTGCTGTGTGTGTGCGCACACGTGCACATGTACATATGGGGCCAGGCGTATGGATGGGTACATATGTGTGTGTGCATGTGAACACCTACTTACTGGGCCAGGCATGTGGATGGGTGTGTGTGCGTGTGTGTGTGCGCGCACGCACATACATACAGGACCAGGCATGTGGATGGGTACGTGTGGGAGGAGTGTGCGCACATGTGAACACATACATACGGGGCCAGGCATGTGGATGGGTACATTGGTGTGTGTGTGTGCACATGTACATTGGTGTGTGTGTGCACGTGCATGTGTACATATGGAGCCAGGCATGTGGATGGGTACATGTGGAAGGTGTGTTCACGTGTGCCTGCCTCATACCTCTGCCACTTCTGGATAGATTGTTTTAGTGCCTACCCCAGCAGTTAGCAATGACAGGCCCATTTTGATGATCATAAGAAAACAAATCCAGGAAGCTGTTTTTCCAGGTGGCTCAATTTGCTTTCTGAGTCTGGTTCCAAATGCTTGGGCCCCTCAGGAGATGCAGACACAGGGAGATCTCAGCCTGGAGTGATGGAATCTCTCCCTACATCAGCTCAAGAGCCGGACGGCACATGTGCAAAGCATCTGGCTGTGTAGGCCCCTCTCTCTTCGGAGTGGTGAAGCCTTTGACATCTGGGGGGTGTTTGCTGCAGCCTCTGGCCACTTCCTTTCCCCTGAGTCACATCTGAGGCACCAAACAGGTTGGAGCGAACAAACTCCTTTAGATCGTGCATACGTTTGGCACGCATTTCCCGCTGACTCCCTGGCTAGCGAGATGCAGCCATCTCGTTAACCCATTGTTGGCTAGAAGGTAGGATTCCCAAGAGGCCGAACAGTGGAGCAAAGAGCCAGCATTAGCCGTGAGCAATGGGGAGGAATCATGACACAGAGTGAAGCTGCCCCCAGGCTCCATTATAACCAGGAGCAGATCGGAGTCCACTGGAGTATTGGCAGGAGGGTAACCTGAGCAACAGATTTGCAGTAAGAAGGTGTCTGTCAGACAAACTCCTCAGGAGAGCCACTGCCCCTGTCCCTGAGGATCTGAGTATGATGTGGGCATCTGGGAGAAATGCAGAGGAGCCCAGCATGGATTGGGATAAGTGCTCAGCCCTCCTAGGCTCCAGCGAAAGGGATACGCTCAGTCCCTGGGCACATTAACCCCTCTGCTCCAGGCACTGGCCTGTAGCTTTGGAGAAACCTGCCGCCGCCTCTGGCCTGGGCTTGCAGCTGAGCCAGCTCCTGACAGACCTGAGTTCACAGCAGCACGGCCCCCTCCTGGCCAGCCTGGGCCTCTGGGTCACCTGCCACCTGCACAGTGACTCAGCAACCTCCAAGGAAGCAGGCCAGAGAGAGGCTGGCTGTTCCTGGAGGGCCCAGGCTGTTGAGAGAGATGGAGCATGGGGAGCTGGAGTGATGTGGACAGGATGAAGCTGATCACTCTGGAGTTGCCTGTTGTTCAGTATCGGTGCCACAAATAGGCAGGTAGGTAACAGGGCCTAGTAACCCTCTCAGTCTTCAATATCCCCTTGGATGGGGGGGGGGTTGAGGGGACCCAGCAGGGGGACCAGAGCCTCCAACAATTGCTCCACCCCAGCAACAGGTCCTGCCTCCTCCCCTTGTCAGATCCATATGGATGTGCAAGGTGAGCAGCAGCCGCTGGGCTCTTTTTCCGCAGTTATGTCTCTTGGAGCCAAGTCACACCGATTGCTGCATGTGGCAGGGACTTGGTACATCTAAGCCAGTTGCTAGGATCGGGGACAAAAGGCAGCTTGGAGTAGCTGCAGCAGTGCGTGAGCAGGCAGCGTGAGCATGGAGGACGAGTGCACAGTGGGAGTCCCAGGGAAAATGTGCACTTATAAAATGCTGCAGAGACTCAGAGGAAAAGCGGGTGTGTGTCTCTGATCTGTACCAGGTCCCCTTGGCTTCCAAGCAAAATTCTGGGCCTGTCTGGAATGGTGTTGGTGTGTGTGCTGCTGGTGAAGCAGCGTATGGTTACACACAGTCATTGTATTATGTCAATAAAACATGTTGAAGCAATTTCCCAAAGGAAGCACTTGCACACTGGATCTTGTGCTGGATTTCACTGTCGATTTTTGCATTTTGATAAAGTTGGCTACCGAGGTAGCAAAAGTGCTCAACTGTCTCCAAAGTCTGACCCTCCATGGTGATTTGTGGTGGGTCATGTGCAAGGCCTGAGGCAGGTTAATAGAGCACTTTAGTCATCTCAATATTGAGTGAGAGTTCCTAGGCTTCGGTAAGATTGTGCAAGAAAATCCAGTGTGGACTGAAGGTAATTCGCTGTGTGTGCCAGGATGGCACAGTCATCAGCATACTGAAGATCAGTAATAGACGCCCTGAAGACTTTTTAGACTTTGAGCGGAGAACTTGAAGATTAAAGAGCCACCTGTCCATTCTGTATTGCATGTCAACTGACCAAAATGACTGCTAAATAGATGGAGAACAGGGTTGGGGCAATAACGCATCCTTGCTTAACCTCAGTTTTGATGACAAAAGGTTCTGTCTCAAGGCCATTACAATGAATCGTGGCAATCATTTGATCTTGGAGAAGCCATAGGACCTTAATAAATTTTGGAGGGTAGCCAAATTTGGTCAGCACCTTCCACAGGGCATCACAGTTGACAGAGACGGACTGTGACCTGCAGCAGGACTCCAAGATCCTGGTCTTATAAGACAACTGTTGTTCCTACACTCCTCTCTGGAGGTAAAACCTGGGTGACCTATTGACAGCACCTCAACAGTCTGGCAAGGTACCACCAACGATGCTTCTGGAAGACCCTTTCTGTCAAGTGACAAGATAGCTGCACTAATGCCAGTATCCTCACTGACGCCAATGTCACCAGCATTGAAGCAATAATCCTCATGCATCAACTTCGCTGGGCTGGACATTTTGTGCGGATGCCAGACTCTCACTTCCCAAAACAAGTCCTCTACTCTCAGCTCACCCATGGTTGGAGATCCTGTGGTAGTCAGAGGAAACGCTACAGCAGTTCTCAAACTGTGGGTCAGGACCCCAAACTGGATCCCGACCCCTTTTTAATGGGGTCTCCAGGGCTGGCTTGCTGGGTCCTGGGGCCCAAGACCAAGGGCTTCAGCCCTGGGTGACAGGGCTCAGATTACAGGCCCCCTGCTTGGGCTGAATCATAGAATCTCAGGGTTGGAAGGGACCTCAGGAGGTATCTAGTCCAACCCCCGGCTCAAAGCAGGACCAAACCCAACTTAATCATCCCAGCCAGGGCTTTGTCAAGCCTGACCTTAAAAACCTCTAAGGAAGGAGATTCCACTACCTCCCTAGGTAACCCATTCCAGTGCTTCACCACCCTACTAGTGAAAAAGTTTTTCGTAATATCCAACCTAAACCTCCCCCACTGCAACTTGAGACCATTGCTCCTTGTTCTGTCATCTGCCACCACTGAGAACAGTCTAGATCCATCCTCTCTGGAATCCCCCTTCAGGTAGTTGAAGGCTGCTATCAAATCCCCTCTCACTCTTCTCTTCTGAAGACTAGATAATCCCAGTTCCCTCAGCCTCTCCTCATAAATCATGGGCTCCAGCCCTCTAATCATTTCCGTTGCCCTCTGATGGACTCATTTTTCCACATCCTTGTAGTGTGGGGCCCAAAACTGGACACAGTACTCCAGATGAGGCCTCGCCAGTGCTGAGTAGAGGGGAATGATCACATCCCTCGATCTGCTGGAAATGCCCCTACTTATACAACCCAAAATGCCATTAGCCTTCTTGGCAACAAGGACACACTGTTGACTCAGATCCCGCCCTTGGGTTTCGGCTTTGGCCCCCTGGCCTGGGGAGGTGGGGCTTTGGCTTTGCACCTCCTCCCCCCTTCCCTCTGGGGTGGTGGGGCTTGGGCGGGCTCAGGCTTCGGTCCCCCCTCCTGGGGTCCTGTAGTAATTTTTGTTGTCAAAAGGGGGATGCGGTGCAGTGAAGTTTGAGAACCTCTGCGTTACAAAGACACGGAAAGCGTATCTTACGAAAACTGATGTGGGCATCACAAGCTGGGAGGAGCAAACCACCAACTGACCCCAGTGGCACCATATCTTCCATCAGGCAGTGGCCTGCTTCAAGGAGAGGCGCCTAGCCCTCGAAGCTGAAAAGAGAGAGAGAAGGAAGGAAAAAGAAATAACTTTCTCCCAGCAGGCAGCTGGCCTGCCACAAAATGTCAGTACCTACTGCAGGCGGATTTGCGATTCCAGGATCGGACTCTTGAGTCATCTCAGGACCCACAGTCAATCCATGGTAGAGAATATCCTCGAATTGAGGGATTGCCAATCAATCATTACGTCCATAGTAGGCTGCTGACCCATTCAGAGAAAAATCTACTCTGAACCCCACACCTGGTTCTCAGTTACATCCCCCATCACACCACACAGCCCACATCCCGATGCATACTGCAGTATACACACATTATCTCTTACATCCAGGGTGGTGCTTCCTAGTGAGCAGAGCAATGGACAGGGGTCATGGTGCCTGGCTACTCTGCCAGTGTGTCCAGCTCCTGGTGGCAGAGAGAGGTGGGAGAGTATCAGAGCCCATGGGGGATCATTATGCTGGGAAAAACTTTGGTGATCATGTTGGTACAATCGGAATTGGTAGCACATGGATCTGAGGCCCTCGTAAAGATCAGAATGTGGTGCATAGCTGACACATCCTCTCCCTTTGCAGGCCTCTTCGAGCCAATAGATATGATGTATGAGCTAGACAGGAATGTCCAGACAGACCCTTCCCTGACGGAGATGGTGCAGGTGGCCATCAGAATCCTCCAGAGAAATCCCCGAGGATTCTTCCTGCTGGTGGAAGGTGAGAGCCAGGGTCTCCAGACTGGGGACCTGCCCACTGCTCCCAGTTCCCTGTGGGGCTGAGCTTCCCATCCCAGCTTCTCAGGGCTGGGAGCATCCCATTCTGAGGACATGGGCCTGTTACTGAAGGTCTGCTATTGTCTTCTGACCTGAATGTGCCTCTCTGGGAGGGTGATGAAATGGTTCTGGAATCGAGTGACAGTGGAAAAAACCCATCCCTATTGCACCCACCATTGCTTCACCAGTCAGGAAAGGAGCTGGGCAAGTTCCCTAGCCATTTACCTTACAAGTGAGCGGATGGAAATTGCTTTGTGGGGAGAGGCTGGTATGCAGGCAATGGGTCCCAGAGCCCACGGCTCCCGAGGGAGACCCTGGACATGGGTAAATACCAGCAGTGGTCTGATACTGGCCCACAAACTCCTAGCTTAACTGCATTAGTCTCCCTTTCTAGCATCTGAAGTGCAGGTAATGCTGGCCCCTGATTGCACCTTTCAGTCAAGGAAAGTTGGTTTCCTTTACTGGCCTGGAAGGGAGAGGAAGGGAGGGCTTGTGGTGAGGAATATTCACCACATGAGAACCAAGACTCCAGCCTAGCAGCTCCCCCATCCTGAGGGCTCTGGGAGGTAGTACTTATCCCTGCTGGGTGGGTGTTTCTTCTAATAGCGAGTCTGCTGCATGCCCTGGTATCTCAGTCAGCTGTTGGGCTGTTCCTTGGAAAGCAGCAGGAGACGACTCGGTTGTGGACGTGATCCTAGAAGTGGCTGGATAGAAATGATGTATTTTCCTTGCTCTCTCCCTGTCAGCTCCTTCCATCCATTCTCCAAATACCAGCTCAGATGCACCGTGCTGCACCATAAGGTGTGGTAAACATGGTTTGCACCTTCCGGTGCAGCACTCACCACAGGCCAGTGTCGGGACAGGAGGGCGGATTGGTAATGGTTAGGTGCAGCAGAGAGACAGTATATTGGACTCCACAGACCATTGACCTGGTCCAAGACAGCAGGAAGCAAGAGCTCTAGCAGGATGGACCAACAGTGTGATCTGTTATTAGTGAGTCCCAGGTTTCTAGTCCGACTAGTTGTTCCCTTCTTGCTTTTCCCTTTCCAGGGGGCAGGATCGACCATGGTCACCATGAGGGGAAAGCCAAGCAAGCGCTGCACGAGGCAGTGGAGATGGACAGAGCCATAGGCAAGGCTGGTGACATGACCTCACTGGAGGACACACTGACCGTAGTCACTGCTGACCACTCCCATGTCTTCACCTTTGGTGGATACACACCCCGCGGCAATCCCATTTTCGGTAAGGGTTTAACCCATTGGTTTCCCCCACAAGCTAAAGACCCACCAGTCTCCAAATGGTGGCACCTGGCCAGTTACTGCTGGAGGACCGTTTGGCATCGCTGCCTGGCAGGCTTGACAAAGCCCTGGCTGAGATGATTTAGTTGGGGTTGGTCCTGCTTTGAGCAGGGGGTTGGGCTAGATGACCTCCTCAGGTCTCTCCCAACTCTAATCTTCTATGATTCTATGACAGAGGTCGGCAACCTTTCAGAAGTGATGTGCCAAGTTCACTGTAATTTAAGGTTTACATTTTAACATTTGTAGAAGGTCTCTATATCTATATTATATAAATAAACTATTGTTATATTTAAAGTAAATAAGGTTTTTAAAATATTTAAGAAGCTTCATTTAAAATAAAAATAAAATGCAGATCTTTTCAATTTAGTGTGATCCTTGTCTGGGATTCCAGCCACCAGCCGTGCTCAGCCCACTGCCGGTCAGGGGTTCCATTCACTCAGCCGGCAGCGGGCTGAGCAGGCCGGTGGCACGCTGAGCGGGGCCAGCTGGGGGCTGAGTGGCTCAGTCCGCTGCCAGTCTGGGGTTCTGGCTGCCGGCCCCTTGCCAGTCGGGGTCCCAGCCGCCAGCCCCGCTCAGCCTCCTGCCGGCCTGGATGAGCAGAACCCCAGATGGGCAGCGGGCTGAGCAGGGCCAGCAGCTGGACCCCAGACCGGCAGCAGGCTGAGCGGGGCCGGTGGCCGGTCTGGGGTTCCATCTGCCAGCTCCTGCCAGCCGGGATCCTGGCCGCTGGCCCCCCTCAGCCCACTACCAGCCTGGGGTTCTGCTCACCCAGACCGGCAGCAGGCTGAGTGCTGCTGGCACCCCAGACTGTCAGCGGACACCGGCCCCGCTCAGCCCGCTGCTGCTCTGGGGTTCCAGCCATCGGCTCCTGCCAGCCAGGGTCCCAGCCGCTGGCCTGCTCAGCCCGCTGCCAGCCTGGGGTTCCCTGGGGGTCCCCAGGCCAGCAGCGGGCGCTGAGTGGGGCCGGCGGCCAGGACCTCAGCTGGCAATGGGGCAGCAGCCGGAACCCCAGAGAGGCAGTGGGTTGAGCCGCTCAGCCCGCCGCCACGTGCCATCAAAAATTGGCTCGCATGCTGTAGGTTGCTGACCCCTGTTCTCTGATGTCCCTTGAGACAGCAGCAATTGAAATGTGTCCAGTGTCAGAACCAGGTCAAAACTTTTGGCAGCTTTCCTAGACTGTAAGGCCATTACGATCCTCGAGTCTGACTCCTTGTAACTCAGGCCTGAGAACTCCCCCAGAGAGTCCTGCATTGCGCCTGAGCCCATGTCTTGTAGCTGACCTAGAGTGCATCCAATCTCAGTATCAGGACTCCAAGTGAGGGGAATGGATTTCTAATCACATCATAATATCCAGCTCCTGGATCCCTGAGCCCATGGACCAGAACCAAACCCCAGTTCTGAACACCCCGAAACTCTCTGGATTTAAGGCCTGGATTTCATTTGTACTGGAGCTCATCTCTACTGCAGGCCAGACTCGCATCATCCACCCCAGATGGAAACAGCAGCTGTTTAGCTACCCCAGCAAAATGCCCTATTTCTCATTTCTCATGGGGCACTGGCCCGACAACACTCTGCCTGCTGCAGCACCGGCACTGCTTGCTACAGCACCTTGGGTCCCCCCTCCAAATACTGGCCCGCCCTGGCCCGGCTTAGCCAAGGAGAGCCAATGAGCTTCCAGTGGGGTGGAATGGCTGCATGGGGCAGGCTGGACTATAAACCTTTGACAGCCCTGGCCACCTCCTGAGTTATTCACCCCCGAAATCTGGCTGCAGCGATAGTGTCTCATGCCCCACTCCCTCTCTCCTTGTTCTCACTTGGGAACCTGGGCTTGAGCTCTTTGATGGGCATGTGATCAGCCCCAGGGAAGCAGAAGCATCACTGGCTGACACTCCAGTCAGTGTCCTTGTCTAAAGAGAGGATCGGGGTGGGGGGCTGGGGGCAGATAAACTAGAGGATCCTGCAGATATGCCTCTCCAGCAGAAATACTCTATGGAAATTGGCAGGACTGGAGTATTGGAGTCAGGCATGGCATCTTCTGCAGAGGAGCGATGGCCACCATCCCTCAGGCTAACCAGGCTCCTCCCCGCACAGGTCTAGCGCCGATGCACAGCGATGTGGATAAAATGCCCTTCACCTCCATCCTGTACGGAAATGGCCCCGGCTACAAAATTGTAGCTGGAGAGAGGGAGAATGTGTCCGCCGTGAATTATGGTGAGTTTGGGGGGATGGCAAGATGCAGAATGGGGGGTGGGGAGGGCACATGGCAGGGACCAGCTGACGCCACTGGGTTCATGTAAAATGCATTGCTTATTCCAATCTAATTCCCAGTGAGCCAGAGTCCATTTCCCAAACCCACTGCCACTAACAGGGCCACCACATTGGTGCCCTCAGCAGAGAGGCCAAGGTCTGAGTGGGCCATAGAGGCTGAACTCCCCATCTCTCAAAGGTGGCCTGTCACGTGAGGATGGAAGCTGGGGATAGTGCATAGTGGGTGCCAGTCTCCAGCCTGGTGGTCTGACTGCCCAGTCTCTTACAGCTGTTTGTTCTCGCTCTGCAGCTCATGCCAACTACCAGGCCCAGTCGGCTGTGCCCCTGCGCCAGGAGACCCACGGGGGTGAGGACGTGGCGATATTTGCCAAGGGCCCAATGGCCCACCTCCTGCATGGAGTCCATGAGCAGAACTACATTCCACACGTCATGGCCTATGCCGCCTGCATTGGCCAGAACACAAACCACTGCAGCTCCGGAGCCCAGCACAGCACAGTGGGGCCTCTGCCCTTCCTCTCCACCCTTACCTCCGTCGTCCTCCTCAAATTCTTGTTTTAAGGTCTCGCCCTCAATCAGCTCACTTCCTTCAGTCACAGACCAGGGCTCTCCAGCTATCTCAAATAGAGATCCTGACCCCATTCAAAGACAGATCTTGAAACCTGTCTCACCATATGATACAGGGTCTTCAGGTTTTAACCATGTTGGACATAATACCAAGGCTTCCTATGTCTCTGGTCAATGGACCCACCTTGTCCCTGAACCAGGGTAGCTGGCCTATGGCCATGAACCACTGTTCAAGATCATTAGGGGTGGGGAACTGAGTGAGCGGCTCAGTTGCTGTTGATGCTGCTGAACGTCCCTGGTGTGGATGCCCTGGATTCCAAGTTGGCTTCAAGATCTGGAAATGTTGGGCTGTTTTTATAGCAATAGCCTGGACTGGTTCTGTGAACCCAAAGACAGAGACACAGGTTCAGGCTGGGGCAGACTCTCTTGGACCCAGATGTTTCATATCTCATAATGTTTTCTTTTGTTTTAAGCTCCTCTAGCCTCACTCAAGCAATTTTTTTAAAAAAATCAGATAAACAAAACTCACATATTAGGAAATGTTCTGTTCTCCTCCCATGGCTGCTGATTATGTAAATAGAGGCTTCCTCCCTGGGAACCAAAACCCGGATCTAAACTTTGAGAGAAGAGGCTTTTGGAATCTGAATCCAGATGTGGATTTTGGCTCTTTGGTTCATCTCTGGTTGATATTTTCAGAGGACCTTCGGAGAATTAGTCACTTAAGTCAGCAGGAGTTGGACACCTGGATCAGATCCAAAAAGGTATTTAGGCTGCTAAGTCCCTCCAATTTCAATGGAAGTTAGGAGCCTAAATACCTTTGGTTCTGGGCCTCAGCCCCTTGAAAATCCAGTCCTCTGTCTGACAGCACAGAAGTGATGCTTCAGACCCTGCACTATGGCATCACTGATGAGAGACTTTCAGCGGGGCCAAAGGAATCACTCACATCCATAGAATCATAGGACTGGAAGGGACTAGGGATGAGAGGTCGTCTAGTCCAGTTCCCTGCCCTCATGGCAGGACTGAGTATTATCAGTGATGTTTTATGTTTGAAGCCAGGGTGATACAATATATGGAGCCCTCTTTGATTCTTCCCTTTAGCCCCCTTGGTGCCAGGCATATTAGGCGCTCCCAGCCTATGCTGGGGTTGTCACGTCTGTCCCAAACCTTGTGCCACAATTTGTCCGGGCTCTGCTTTGTCCCTCACATCTGGCTTGTAGGACACTAAAGGTCTCTGGAAACAATGCGTGTTGGTCACTTCTTGGTGAGGCTGTGATGTGAAGATGTGGAGCAAACTGGCAGGTCAGGTTAGGAACCCAGGTTGTCAGCCAACCCCTCATGTCTCCCAAGCTGGGCTGGGCAGGTCTGAGTAAAGAGGTAATAATGGGAGATATACCAATCTCCTAGAACTGGAAGGGACCTTGAAAGGTCATCGAGTCCAGCCCCCTGCCTTTACTAGCAGGACCAATTTTTTTTTTCCCCAGATCCCTAAGTGGCCTCCTCAAGAATTGAACTCACAACCCTGGGTTTAGCAGGCCAATGCTCAGACCACTGAGCTCTCCCTCCCCCCTCTAAAAAAAGCATTCCTGTGAGATTTCCTGCAGCCAGTTAGGCCACGGACAATATCCCATGATCAGCCTTTGCTAACATATTGCAGTCCTGGCCCGAGCTCAGCAGTGGGGAGCAACTGGAGAATAATGTTGGCCACACTTTTCTTGACCATATAAAAAGGTTGTTTGCGGTGCTGTGGCCATGTTGGTTCCAGGATGTTAGAGAGACAAGCTATCTTTTATTGGACAGACTTCTGTTGGTGAAAGAGACCAACTTTCAAGCTCCACAGAGCTCTTTGTCACTGACCAACCTCATCTCCTTTATAAAAAAGGTCCATATGAGTTTCAGGCTGGGTCGTATTTGAACCAAACTGTTTTCCCTGTCTCTGATTGCATCACAGTGTGATGATGCAACAGCCTTAGGAGCCAAAATCTATTAAAAGTCAATGGGACTTAGTTGTGGACTGTTTCTAGATACTAGTTGACCAGAGTGGCCAAGCCCCCTGCTGACAGACAGAAAGAAGCAGGGTGGGAGTGGGGGTAACACTGTCAAAGGCACTTACATGCCTTGAGAGACTAACAATCGTTTCTCCTGACAAGTAGATGCAGTGGCTGGAGGGGAGTTATTTGCCATGCCATGTGGTGATTAGTTTCTGAGGATGCTCATCGGCATGCCGTTAGGAGACCTGAGCAATTTAATTTGTTATCTAAGGTTTCAGTCAGCTGTTTAATTTGTCAGTAGTTTTTTTTTTTGTATTTTTTTTTAAATAAAGCCTTTTAAAAAAAATCAACTATTTCAGGCCATTTCAGGCCATAGCGAATTGTCTGAAGACACTTGAATTCTTGGGGCCAATGGGGCGCTGGAAAGACAGCCTTTTTGGGTTCATATTCATAAGAAAACCACTGGCCTGAACACAGCCAGTTTGAAGGAACTGTCAATCCACTTCATAACCCGTGACCCAAGACCCCTGTCTGTATTACCATAGAAACTGTTGCCAAGGGTGTCATCCATGGTGACAGCAAATCAACTGTCCATGATAAATAAATACAAATCTGGGAATGCATCTGGATTGGATTTGCATTGAGGCCTCTTGTTTCAATTTTTAGTCTGGAGATCTTGTTATTAAAGCTTCTTGTGGTTTTTCCAAAAATGTGCATCGGCTTCTCAGCATAAAGCTCTGGTCTATAGCCAAAGCTGGGTGCAAAACCATAACGGCGCGTGCCAGGCATTGCAGTACAGCTGCTGAGGGTCCAGCTCTGGTTGCTCACATGTGCTGCTCCCTACGGGATTCTCGAGTAACTTGCACAGGTCAGTGGTTCCTGAGATTATTGCTCTCCGCCTGCTCGCTTTCATTTATGACCCGTGGAATGGGGGTGAAGCCCTTTAGAGCCTGGAGGGTGGGAAAAAAGACCTAGTTGGTTGGGCTGTCAGTCACCCAGAGATGGGGAAAGACTCCCCCTCCCACCCCAAAGGGTCCTGGGAAGTCCTCTACAGAACTCCCTGGCTTGGCATTGAGAGTCGGCATTGCAGGAGGAAGGTCCCCTGGAGGTCCCCATGGGCCTGTCGGGGGCCCGTTGTGGCAGGTATTCCTGCTTGGGTTTTTATTTTTATTATTATTTATTATTTAAAATAAATCTGGGCATTATTTTTTTTTTTAAAAACCCTCCAAACTGGGTCTTGCTGTTAAATTAGACAAGGGGTGGACAAACTTTTTGGCTCGAGGGCCACATCTGGGTGGGGAAATTGCATGCAGGGCCATGAATGTAGGGCTGGGGCAGGGGTTTGGGGGGCAGGAGGGGGCTCAGGGTGGGGTTTGGGGTGCGGGCTGTAGCCCAACGCTGCCTACCTTGAGTGGCTCTGGGGTGGCAGCGGCGCACGGCTCAGACAGGCTCCCTGCCTGCCCTAGCCCCGCACCACTCCTGGAAGGGGCCGGCACCACGTCCCTGTGGCCCCTGGAGGATGGGGCGAGGGGGCAGAGGGCTTTGTGCACTGCCCTTGTCTGTGGGTACCTCCCCTGAAGCTCCCATTGCCAATTCCCATTCCCGGCCAATGGGAGCTGTGGGGGGCAGTACCTGCAGGTGAGGGCAGCGCCTGGAGCCCTCTTCCCCCACACACACATTGCCCAGGGGCTGCAGGGACATGGTGCCAGCTGCTCCTGGGAGTGGCGCAGGGCTGACAATCACATGGGCCAGATCCAGCCCGCGGGCCGTAGTTTGTCCACCCCAGAATTAGACATTCTTGCTATTGCCTTGTGCCACAACCCTCTTGTTTATTTATTTGTGCTGGAAGGGTGATTAAGTGACTTCCCAGACACTGCCACCTTCCCCCCAATGTGCCTTCTTTGTTTTCCTGCCCATGTGTAGGGTTGCATTTTGATACATGGAAGCCTTTGTTTGCAGCTGTAGTTAAAGGGGGTTTTATTAATTATCACTGAGATGTATTTGTGGGTGAGGAAGATGGACCTTGAGCCAAGAGCCCTGGATTTGGATCCTAGCTCACCACTTGACTATCTGTTTCTCTAATCGGCTAAATTGTAAATGTTCACAGTAGAACAGTCCAAACTGTGAACATTTACAATTTGGCCCACTAGAGAGTTTGGATCCAGGGCTTTTGCTAGGCTTCTTGTGTAGCCCGACAGTTCAGACCTGGAATCTTGGCATAGTTGAGTTGGGTGGCCTCAAAAATACATTCCAAGGGAAGAGCAACTTTGAAAATGGGCAGAAGGAGGGAACAGATAGGGGTGACTGATTAAGTAGGTGGCCTGGCAGCATAGAATCATAGACTATCAGGGTTGGAAGGGACCTCAGGAGGTATCTAGTCCCACCCCCTGCTCAAAGCAGGACCAACCCCAACTAAATCATCCCAGCCAGGGCTTTGTCAAGCCTGACCTTAAAAACCTCTAAGGAAGGAGATTCCACCACATCCCTAGGGAACCCATTCCAGTGCAAACTTGCTGCCTCTCTGTTGAAGCACTATTAAGCTCTGACCACGTGCAGGCAGAGTCTGTGGGTGGCTCATACCTCTGGGGGTCTTGATCAAAACTCATCTTTCAGGTGGAAGCAGTTTGGGGGTTTTCTTTCTGTAATCAGGAGGAGAAGTTCTGGCGATTGCTGAAGTGGATCGGAATGTCCAAGTGCCTGGTCCATTGCTTGCAGATATTTATTTATGCAGTTCTTTCTGTTTCTATCTAATAATCCCCTAATCAGTCGATAAAATCAAGCCAGCCCATCTGCACACAGCACGCAAGGAACGGGTGGAAAAAACTGATGAGCTGCTTGCTAATCACTGCTACGTGGATGTAGCTGCTGGTGTGGGAGTGGCTGGCTGGGCACATGGCTTTTGGAGTGGCTAGCGTGTGTGTGTGTGTGTGAGAGAGAGAGAGAGAGAGAGAGAGAGACAAGGCCCTGGATCTCTGCTTTGACCTGTTGGTAGGTGCAGGACGCCTGGTGCAGACCCCTGACCTTCTCTCTGCCTAGCAACAAGAGTTGGTCCAGCTCCTGTTATGCACAACAGCACAAGAAGAAGAACTCCACATGGACTCCTCCTGAGGGTCGAAATGACAGTCTGGACCTATACATTGATTGCTTCCGCCGACGTGCACAGGCAGAAATTGTAGAAAAACAACATCGCTTGCCTCACAACCTAAGTCGTGCAGAACGCAATGCCATCCACAGCCTCAGAAACCATCCTGACATTATAATCAAAGAGGCTGATAAAGGAGGTGCTGTTGTCATCATGAACAGGTCTGACTACCAAAAGGAAGCCACCAGACAACTCTCCAATACCAAATTTTACAGGCTACTTCCCTCAGATCCCACTGAGGAATACACTAAGAAACTGCACCATCTACTCAGGACACTCCCTACACTAACACCAGAATAAATCAACATACCCTTAGAACCCCGACCAGGGTTATTCTATCTACTACCCAAGATCCACAAACCCGGAAATCCTGGACGCGCCATCATCTCGGGCATTGGAACTCTCACTGAAGGGCTGTCTGGATATGTGGACTCTCTGCTCAGACCCTACGCCACCAGCACTCCCAGCTATCTCCGTGACACTACTGATTTCCTGAGGAAACTACAATGCATTGGTGACCTTCCAGAAAACACCATCCTAGCCACCATGGATGTAGAGGCTCTCTACACAAACATCCCACACACTGATGGAATACAAGCTGTCAGGAACAGTATCCCTGATGATGCCACAGCACAACTGGTTGCTGAGCTCTGTGCCTTTATCCTCACACACAACTATTTCAAATTTGATGACAATATATATCTCCAGATCAGTGGCACCGCTATGGGCACCCGTATGGCCCCACAATATGCCAATATTTTTGTGGCCGACCTGGAACAACGCTTCCTCAGCTCCCGTCCACTCACACCCCTTCTCTACCTACGCTACATTGATGACGTCTTCATCATCTGGACCCATGGGAAGAAGACTCTGGAAAAATTCCACCACGATTTCAACAGCTTCCACCCCTCCATCAACCTCAGCCTGGACCAATCTACATGGGAGGTCCACTTCCTAGACACCACGGTGCTAATAAGTGATGGTCACATTAACACCACCCTATACCGAAAACCTACCGACCACTATGCCTACCTTCATGCCTCCAGCTTCCATCCCGGACACACCACAAGATCCATTGTCTACAGCCAAGCACTGAGGTACAACCGTATCTGCTCTAACCCTGCAGACAGACCAACACCTAGAAAATCTCCACCAAGCATTCTCAAAACTACAGTACCTGCACGAGGAAATAAGGAAACAGATCAACAGAGCCAGACGTGTACCCAGAAGCCTCCTACTGCAAGACAAACCCAAGAAAGAAACCAACAGGACTCCACTGGCCATCACATACAGTCCCCAGCTAAAGCCCCTCCAACGCATCATCAGGGATCTACAACCCATCCTGGACAATGATCCCACACTTTCACAGGCCTTGGGTGGCAGGCCAGTCCTCGCCCACAGACAACCTGCCAACCTGAAGCATATTCTCACCAGCAACTGCACACCGCACCATAGTAACTCTAGCTCAGGAACCAATCCATGCAACAAACCTCGATGCCAACTCTGCCCACATATCTACACCAGCGACACCATCACAGGACCTAACCAGATCAGCCACACCATCACCGGTTCATTCACCTGCACATCCACCAATGTAATATATGCCATCATATGCCAGCAATGCCCTTCTGCTATGTACATCAGCCAAACTGGACAGTCTCTAAGGAAAAGGATAAATGGACACAAATCAGATATTAGGAATGGCAATATACAAAAACCTGTAGGAGAACACTTCAAACTCCCTGGCCACACAATAGCAGATCTTAAGGTGGCCATCCTCCAGCAAAAAAACTTTAGGACCAGACTTCTAAGAGAAACTGCTGAGCTTCAGTTCATTTGCAAATTTGACACCATCAGTTTAGGATTAAACAAAGACTGTGAATGGCTTGCCAACTACAGAACCAGTTTCTCCTCCCTTGGTTTTCACACCTCAACTGCTAGAACAGGGCCTCATCCTCCCTGCTTGATCTAACCTCGTTATCTCTAGCTTGCTTCTTGCTTGCTTATATTTACCTGCCCCTGGAAATTTCCACTCTTGCATCCGACGAAGTGGGTATTCACCCACGAAAGCTCATGCTGCAAAACGTCTGTTAGTCTACAAGGTGCCACAGGATTCTTTGCTGCTCCTGTTATGGTCCAAGATGAGATGGGGCCGGTTACAAAACCTGGACTGGATCTGGGGTTGGAAGGGATTGGATGCAGGAGAGTAGAGACCCTCCCCACAGTTTAGGTATCCCACTATCACATCTTTTTTCCATTGACAGCAGCGCCTGATAGTGTCATGGAAACCCCCACCCACATGTCGACCCTTTGATGGACCTGATCTTTCTTCTCTTTTACACCAATGGACTCCATGGCCTTGAGTGGGGTTACTGCTGATCTGCATCGATGTAAGTACAAGAAAATCAGGCCCAGAGTCTCTCCAAGATTGTCACACCACAACTAGGTGCTCCCTGCTCCCCATCAAGGGCTTGGTGAAGAGCTTGCTCCAGAGCTGCACCCGTGTAGGTGCCTGGGTCGCCCAGCAGGAGGCAGTGACACTAGTGTGCACTGTCATGCTTGCATCCTATGGAGACAAGCTTTCCAGTGAAGAAGAAACCCTAGGCTGCTCTCTTCCCTCACTCCCATACTGGGGTTTGCTGGGAGTCTGCCCTACTTGGTCCCAAGGCTCGGATGTGTGTTATCACTCTGTGACACGGGGCTGTGTGTTCTCAGTGAGCTGACCATTGCAAGCCAGGCCAACGCCCCTCGAACCTCTGCCTGATCTTATCTGCTCTGCCTTTGCATGTCATCGTACGGCCAGGAGGCCCTATGTAAAGGGGGAGAGCTCAGTGTTTGATGCTGTGTGCTGCTGCTGCCTCTCTTGGGCTGGACATGGCTTCCTGGAGCCAGCTCACTGGGCTGCCCCTAGAATCATGGATACTCCAAGAGGATTGCTTGGGTCCTGGTTGTCATAGTGATGCCTGAGCTCAGCTTCTGGGGCAGACTGGACATTCTTAGCTGTGACTGCTCCCTAGTCCTGCTTGTCTGCAGAGCTCAGCTTTGCGGGCCTGTGTATGGCCCTGAGGGTTTGCTTTGGTGGGGTTGATCATGGAAGTGCCCTGGGATGGGCCGTCACTCCAGGTTGAGCCTCTTGTTTGCTTTTGTCCACAAGATAAATTTTGCATAAGCGGCAGAACAAGGCAGTGAGGGAGAAGCTGGGCCCACCTTGGACAGACTGCACAGGTACTGGCGGGGGCAATTGGTGTGGGTGGGAAAGGTGCACTGCTGGGCTGTAGAGTTGGCTGTGCCTGTTTCTGATTTCCCTAGCTTCTGGTGGAGAACTTCTTTGTCCTTCAGAAGGAGCCTAACTAACCATGGGGTCTCCTTTCCTTGCTAACAGCGGGTTCCAGCCTCTCCTCCCTCACCATGGGGTGCTGCCCTGTCCTCCTAACTGTGGGGAGACAGGGCTTCACCCAACATCATTATTGCTGGCAAACAACCAGCTTGGTCAGCACCAAGCAACCTCAGGGGGGAGGGATAGCTCAGTGGTTTGAGCATTGGCCTGCTAAACCCAGGGTTGTGAGTTCAGCCCTTAAGGGGGCCACTTAGGGATCTGGGGCAAAAAATGGGTCCTGCTAGTGAAGGCAGGGGGCTGGACTCGATGAGCTTTCAAGGTCCCTTCCAGTTCTAGGAGATTGGTATATCTCCAATTATTACCTATTACCATTAGCCCCCTTAGTCAAGGGCCTTTTCCCTCTGGGCTCTGGCTGAGCCACACTCTCGGCCTATGCCTTGGGCCTGGACCCCAAGCCTGAGCTCAGACTATTGGCCTGCTGTGTCCCTGCAGCAGCAGCAACTGCTGCCTGTGACATAAGAACGGCCGTACCGGGTCAGACCAAAGGTCCATCTATCCCAGTATCTGTCCACCGACAGTGGCCAATGTCAGGTGCCCCAGAGGGAGTGAACCCAACAGGCAATGATCAAGTGATCTCTCTCCTGCCATCCATCTCCATCCTCTGACGAACAGAGGCTAGGGACACCATTCTTACCCAACCTGGCTAATAGCCATTTGTGGACTTAGCCACCGTGAATTTATCCAGTCCCCTTTTAAACATTGTTATAGTCCTAGCCTTCACAACCTCCTCAGGTAAGGAGTTCCACAAGTTGACTGTGCGCTGCGTGAAGAAGAACTTCCTTGTATTTGTTTTAAACCTGCTGCCTATTAATTTCATTTGGTGACCCCTAGTTCTTGTATTATGGGAATAAGTAAATAACTTTTCCTTATCCACTTTCTCAACATCACTCATGATTTTATATACCTCTATGATGTCCCCCCTTAGTCTTCTCTTTTCCAAGCTGAAGAGTCCTAGCCTCTTTAATCTTTCCTCATATGGGACCCTCTCTAAACCCCTAATCATTTTAGTTGCCCTTTTCTGAACCTTTTCTAGTGCTAGAATATCTTTTTTGAGGTGAGGAGACCACATCTGTACACAGTATTCGAGATGTGGGCGTACCATGGATTTATATAAGGGCAATAATATATTCTCAGTCTTATTCTCTATCCCCTTTTTAATTATTCCTAACATCCTGTTTGCTTTTTTGACCGCCTCTGCACACTGCTTGGACATCTTTAGAGAACTATCCACGATGACGCCAAGATCTTTTTCCTGACTCGTTGTAGCTAAATTAGCCCCCATCATGTTGTATGTATAGTTGGGGTTATTTTTTCCAATGTGCATTACTTTACATTTATCCACATTAAATTTCATTTGCCATTTTGTTGCCCAATCACTTAGTTTTGTAAGATCTTTTTGAAGTTCTTCACAGTCTGCTTTGGTCTTAACTATCTTGAGCAGTTTAGTATCATCTGCAAACTTTGCCACCTCACTGTTTACCCCTTTCTCCAGATCATTTATGAATAAATTGAATAGGATTGGTCCTAGGACTGACCCTTGGGGAACACCACTAGTTACCCCTCTCCATTCGGAGACTTTACCATTAATTCCTACCCTTTGTTCCCTGTCCTTTAACCAGTTCTTGATCCATGAAAGGACCTTCCCTTTTATCCCATGACAGCTTAATTTACGTAAGAGCCTTTGGTGAGGGACCTTGTCAAAGGCTTTCTGGAAATCTAAGTACACTATGTCCACCGGATCCCCCTTGTCCACATGTTTGTTGACCCCTTCAAAGAACTCTAATAGATTAGTAAGACACGATTTCCCTTTACAGAAACCATGTTGACTATTGCTCAAGAGTTTATGTTTTTCTATGTGTCTGACAATTTTATTTTTTTACTATTGTTTCAACTAATTTGCCCGGTACCGATGTTAGACTTACCGGTCTGTAATTGCCGGGATCACCCCTAGAGCCCTTTTTAAATATTGGCGTTACATTAGCTAACTTCCAGTCATTGGGTACCGAAGCCGATTTAAAGGACAGGTTACAAACTTTAGTTAATAGTTCCGCAACTTCACATTTGAGTTCTTCACATTTGAGTGACATCCTTACCTCTTCCCAGAAGAGCTGCAACAGGAGCTCTGGGCAGGAATTCCAGCCGTCTCCACCCAACCAGCATGCTCATTGCCCTGCCGGGCCAGGGCCAGGGCCAGGATTCACAGTTCAGCAGTTGATCTGTGGAGTGATGGCTCTGCCTGGACTTGGACGGGGAAGCACTGCTAATGCCACAGAAGTGAGCAGTTACAGTTCTCCACTGGATAAATCCCAGATGGGAGCTGGTGCCAGCCCCACCATAAAACTTTCCAGCAAGGCGAATGTCCTCGCTCCATGCGTGGGCTCCTAGCTGCCTGCCTGGCTTCATTCCAGGCGGGTGCTGATGTGCTGACAAGTGGACACTGGGCAAGCTAAGCCCTTGGTTTCTGTGCTTTTGCCAGGCCTGGCAGCTGGTTCCATTGCCTGGGTGGAAAGGATATTGTAACTGGGAAAGCTGGGTGGCTGTATGTATGATGCGATAGATAAACAGAGGGCCTGGGGCTAAATGGGAGAGTGCCAGGGCTGGAGCCAAGGTGGACTGATTTTAAATTGAGCTTAAATCATTGATTATCATGTTTTGTATTTGTACTTTTTATTTTCCTAAAGAGAGGCTGATTCTCATTGTTTGGTAAACATTAAAACATGTTTTGGAGCTAAATATAGTCTTGACATTACATTTGGTATTACTTTTTGCTAAGTAGGAGGATACGCTATCTGTACACATTTAAGCAATTCTATAGCTTAACATACACACATTCAGATTCTTAATCTTTACATTTTTATGATGTTAGAAAATGATGAATTATGCATTGCTTATTTACTAGAGGATTAATTTTTTACTTGTGATTTTTATCAAGCTTTATTTGTATGGAAATTCAAGTTCAATTAAAAATGCACAGAAATACTATTTTAAAATCTTTTTTATTAGTTTTATTTATCTTAAGTGATGAATAAAAAGTTTAGCAAAACATGTTTTGCATTTAAAACTAACTGCTTTATTAAGCAAAGTATGTATTATCTGTAGTTAGTAAATTGAACTCACTGTTTCTGGTCCCCATGTCTTTCAAGATTTTAGAACTAGTAGATCTTGTCCTCTCACACCTACATTTTACTCATAGATTGAAAGTGGAAAACAAGATTTCCTGCTTTTTCAACTCCCAATCAGTTTCTTAACCTTGAACTGAACTAGTTGACTAAACTGAATTGAAGAAAATATCCTCTCTGCAGCCTCAGAGGAGGCTTCTGCTGGTTTAGCTTGTCAACAAACTCTGGTTCCAGGTGTTTAGCCAGTGACCTCCATCACATCAGTGGTTTCTCTTTCTTTAAAACTTGGCAGTAAATATGAACTAATTAATATTGCTTTTTTGTATTTAAATTTTTTTAATGCATTATAACTGTCAGGGTGGTTAAGCACTGGAATAAATTGCCTAGGGAGGTGGTGGAATCTCCATCATTGGAGATTTTTAAGAGCAGGTTAGACAAACACCTGACAGGGATGGTCTAGATAATACTCAGTCCTGCCATGAGTGCAGGGGACTGCTGGACTAGAGACCTCTCGACGTCCCTTCCAGTTCTATGATTCTATAATATGTTTGCAGTGTTGTGGTAGCTGTGTTGGTCCCAGGATATGAGACAGACAAGGTGGATGAGCTATCTTTTACTGGACCAACTTTTGTTGGCAGAGGTGAAAGTAAGCTGGTACGGGCCAGTACGGAGTACGGGTAAAAAAAGGAGCAGCCGTGTACCAGCAAATAAGTGGAGCATTCACTACTGGCTTACTTTCATCTCTCTGGGCTGCATAAAAAACAGTTTAAACTCAAAGCTAATAAAAGCTTGCAAAGGGAAAACTCACTGTCACATTAGTTTCTCTCCTCCCTCCTCCTCCAGCCAGGCTGCCAAGACGGCTAGGCTCCGCATTCCCCCGACCCCTCGCACTCCGCAGGGCTGCAGTGGCTCCCCTCTAGCTTGCAGTAGGGAGCAGGGGGACTGGCTGAGAGAGAAGCCTCCCCAGGATGCCTGCTGCCTGCATAAGAACAGTTTAAATTTAGCTGTTCACTCTGCAGTTCAGACTGCGGATTAGGGGGCATTTCTGGCATCCTTGTTAATTTCACTCACAGTTGTTGTTGGGTGGGGAGGAGGGGAGAAGCGGGGGTGAGACCAAGGCAGGGGCAGAATAGAATAGTCGTTTGGCTGCACAGCTTAAATCCAGAGCTAATAAAAGCCAGTGGAAGGGGAAAAGTCACTGTCACATTGGTTTCTCTCCTCCCTCCTCCTCCAGCCCCAACAACTGTGAGTGAAATTAACAAGGATGCCAGAAATGGCCCCTAATCCCGCAGGTTGAACCAGGGAGTGAACAGGTGAGTTTAAACTGTTCCTATGCAGGCAGCAGGCAGCAGGCATCCTGGGGAGTCTTCTCCTTCAGCCAGTCCCCCTGCTCCCTGCTGCAAGCTAGAGGGGAGCCGCTGCAGCCCCTGCTGAGTGCGGGGGTTGGGGGTTGGGGGAAAACGGAGCCAGCCTGGCTGGAGGAGGAGGGAGGACAAGGAGAAAAATGTGACAGTGAGATTTCACTTTTTCAGGCTTATTCCAATATGAAAGTTTTATTACAGACAGTACTGGTGGCAGTAGCTTTATTTTCTATATCCAAGTCATGCAATGGGAGGTATGAAGTATGTAGGAGAGCTGGGTTGCTTGCCTCAGGACTGTACCAGTAAGAAATGTACCTCACTTTCACCCTGGCCCTGCCCCTTCCACCTGAGGCCCAGCCCCTTCCACGGCAGGGAAGGGTGGGGGGGCAGAGTGGGCCCCATACCGGTAAGAGCTGTATTTTACTTTCACCCCTGTTTGTTGGTGAGAGACCAAAAGCTTTTGAGCTGCACGGATCTGTGACACTCTGAATGTCTTTCCCAGGCTTGAAGAGCAGCTCTGTGTAGTTTGAAAACTTGTCTCTCTCACCACCAGAGAATCAACTGGGATTTTTCCAACTGCTAAATCCTTCTGTAAAAGCATGCGATCCACTGGAAAAAAGCTTACATGGAACACAGTAAACATTTCCAGTAGTTGGAGAGTAAATAAATCAGTTTCACACAACAACTTCATCTTTGTGCAGATGAAATTAAAAAAAAGTTATTTAGAAAACATTTGTTGCTTCCCTGCAATTACCCGTGCAGAATTCAGGAAGTGTTCTACAGCCAAATTTCAACACACAGCCAAATCTACAGCAACCCCAAACTGACACTGCCATTTTCATCATATTTTCTCCTCAGTGCAGGATCTGAAGGAACTTGGTTAGTGGTAGATCTCTTGCGTTATCTTTAGCTTTTTTCTTCTTGCACAGCTTTGAGTGTCGTCATACACTGCTCTATTTCTACAGCCTTTCCTTCTGCTTGCAAATTTTCAGTGTTACCAGCTCCAGGTGGGCTGCATTGCTCAATGTCATTTTCTTCTCAAACACCAGAATTCTCTTGTAAGGGCTTCTCTGGGTTTTAAAACTAAGACACTCTTGTTGAGAGCCTAAAAATGTCTGAAAACTTTTATCATCTTTGAGTGTTTCAAATGGTTCAGTGCAAAGCTGGTTCCAAAAGGGATCATCATCATCTCGCTGCTGTTTTGACAAAGACAGCAATACACTTGGGCTAAAGGTGCCATCAGTCCACGACATTTTGCCAGCTAAGCAAATTTAACTGCCACACATTCACAATTTGAGTAAATGAGCAAGCGGCAAAAAGAATGGGAGAGTTTTCTGTCTTTACCCATTCTGGGCACATAGCCAAAAAAGTAATAAAAAGCAGGTTTGTTTTTAAACATGTTACAAACACATAGCAGCAGCGTGGGATTTGATTTAGCTATAAAAGTTAGTTCTTAGCTTTAACATATTTATTTAACTGTAATTTTTGAAATATTTAATTGTATCATAGAATCATAGAATCATAGAATTCAAGATCAGAAGGGACCATTATGATCATCTAGTCTGACCTCCTGCAAGATGCAGGCCACATAAGCCGATCCACCCACTCCTGAAATAATTCTCTCCCTTGACTCTGCTGTTGAATGCTCCAAATCATGATTTAAAGACTTCTAGTAGCAGATAATCCACCAGCATGCTTCGGAGGAAGGCGAAAAACCTCCAGGGCCACTGCCAATCTACCCTGGAGGAAAATTCCTTCCCGACCCCAAATATGGCGATCAGCTGAACCCCGAGCATGCGGGCAAGACTCTCCAGCCAGACCCTCTGGAAAAAAGCTAACAATATCCTATCATTGACCCTTTGTACTAATTACCATTGTGGCATGTTATTGACCTATTGACTAAACCCGTTATCCTATCATACCATCCCCTCCATAAACGTATCTAGCCTAATCTTAAAGTCATGGAGGTCCTTCGCCCCCACTGTTTCCCTCGGTAGGCTGTTCCAGAATTGCACTCCTCTGATGGTTAGAAACCTTCGTCTAATTTCAAGCATAAATTTCCTGACTGACAATTTATATCCGTTTGTCCTCGTGTCCACATTAGCACTGAGCTGAAATAATTCCTCTCCTTCCCTGGTATTTATCCCTCTGATATATTTAAAGAGTGCAATCATATCTCCTCTTATCCTTCTTTTGGTTAAGGAAAACAAACCGAGCTCCTCAAGTCTCCTTTCATACGACAGGCTTTCCATTCCACGGATCATTCTAGTGGCCCTTCTTTGTACCCGTTCCAGTTTGAATTCATCCTTCTTAAACATGGGAGACCAAAACTGCACACAATACTCCAAATGAGGTCTCACCAACGCCTTATATAACGGGACTAGAAATACCTCGCCTAGAAATACCTCGCCTAATGCATCCCAAGACCGCATTAGCTTTTTTAGCGGCCACATCACATTGCCTACTCATAGTCATCCTATGATCAACCAGGACTCCTAGGTCCTTCTCCTCCTCCGTTACTTCCAACTGGTGCATCCCCAGCTTATAACTAAAATTCTTGTTAGTCATCCCTAAATGCATAACCTTACACTTCTCACTATTGTATTTCATCCTGTTACTAATACTCCAGTTTACAAGGTCATCCAAATCTCCCTGGAGGATATCCCGATCCTTTTCCGAATTGGCAATACCTCCCAACTTTGTGTCATCCACAAACTTTATCAGCCCACTCCTACTTTTGGTTCCGAGGTCAGCGATAAATAGATTGAATAAAATCGGACCCAAAACCGAACCTTGAGGAACTCCACTGGTAACCCCCCTCCAACCCGACAGATCACCCTTCAATACGACCCTCTGCAGTCTCCCCTTTAACCAGCTCCTTATCCACCTCTGGATTTTCATTTCGATCCCCATCTTTTCCAATTAAACCAGTAATTCCTCATGCGGTACCGTATCAAACGCCTTACTGAAATCAAGATATATTAGATTTCCCTTGTCTAAAAAATCTGTTACTTTCTCAAAGAAGGAGATCAGGTTGGTTTGGCACGATCTACCTTTCGTAAAACCATGCTGCAATTTGTCCCAGTTGCCATCGGCCTCAAGGTCCATAATCACTCTCTCCTTTAAATTTGTTTCCATGACTTTGCATACTACAGATGTTAAACTAACAGGCCTGTAGTTACCCGGATCACTTTTTTTCCCCTTCTTGAATATAGGAACTATATTAGCTAATCTCCAGTCAAACGGTACAACCCCCGAGTTTAGAGATTTATTAAAAATCATCGCTAACGGGCTTGCAATTTCACTCGCCAATTCCCTTAATATTCTAGGATGAAGATTATCCGGGCCCCCCGATTTACTTCCGTTAAGCTGTTCAAGTTTGGCTTCCACCTCAGATACCGTAATGTCTACCCCCATATCTTCATTCCCATCAGTCCCTCTACCACTATTCCTTAGCCCTTCATTAGCCTCATTAAAGACCGAGGGAAAATATTCATTCAGATATTGTGCCATGCCAAGATTATCCCTAATCTCCACTCCGTTTAAAGTTTTAAGCGGTCCCACTTCTTCCTTCTTGGTTTTCTTCCTATTTATATGGCTAAAAAACCTTTTGCTATTGGTTTTAATCCCCTTCGCTAGGTCCATCTCCACCCGGCTCTTTGCCTTTCTCACTGCTTCCCTACACCCTCTGACCTCAATAAGGTAGGTTTCTTTGCTGATCCCTCCCATTTTCCACTCCTTGTACGCTTTCTGTTTTTTCTTAATCACTCCTCTAAGACGCTTGCTCATCCAGCTCGGTCTAAACCTGCTACCTACGAACCGTTTTCCCTTTCTCGGGATACATGCCTCTGACAGCTCCTGCAACTTCAACCTGAAATAACCCCAGGCATCTTCCGCCTTTAGATCCCTAAATATGTAAGTCCAATCCACTTCCCTACATAGTTGCCTCAATTTAGTAAAGTTAGCCCTTTTGAAATCGTAAACCTTAGTCTCAGATGCAATTTTGTTTATCCTTCCATTTATTTTGAAATGAATTAGCTCATGATCACTCGAGCCAAGGTTGTCCCCTACAACTATTTCCTCAACAAGGTCCTCGTTACTTACCAAAATCAGATCTAAAATGGCATCCCCCCTCGTCGGTTCAGCAACTACTTGATGAAGGAATTCATCAGCTATCACGTCTAGGAAAAGCTGAGCCATATTATTATTACTAGCATTTGTTTCCCAATCTATATCCGGGAAGTTAAAATCTCCCATGATCATACAGTTCCTATTAGTATTTACCTCCTTAAAAACATTAAAGAGCTCTCTATCCATATCCAGGCTAGATCCCAGCGGTCTATAGCACACCCCAATCACTATCCCAGGGGACGCTCTAGTAGTTTTCTTCCCCAATGTGACCATTGGCCATACAGACTCCGTATTATCCATTGCATTGCTAGTTATTTCGTTACTTTTCACCTCATTATTGACATACAATGCTACTCCCCCACCTTTACCTTTGTTTCGGTCTTTCCTAAACAGCACATACCCTTCCATACCTGTACTCCAGTCATGACTACCGTTCCACCATGTTTCGGTTATTCCTACGATATCCGGTTTCAATTCTCGGACCAGGAGCTCTAGTTCCTCCATTTTGTTACCTAAGCTTCTCGCATTGGTGAACAAACATCCTAATTTTTGCTGTTTGGCTCCTCTCACCCTTTTCACCCAACTTGGTAGGGACACAGTACTACCAGTATGACCTGTCGGTCTAGTATCCGTCCCCCCCCTCTTCCTTCTGCCCAACACTGTGGCCTTTAATTTCAAAAGGGGAAACTATACAAAAATGAGGGGGTTAGTTAGACAAAAGTTAAAAGGTACAGTGACTAAAGTGAAATCCCTGCAAGTTGAGTGGGCCCTTTTTAAAGACACCATAATAGAGGCCCAACTTCAATGTATACCCCAAATTAAGAAAAACAGTAAAAGAACTAAAAAAGAGCCACCGTGGCTTAACAACCATGTAAAAGAAGCAGTGAGAGATAAAAAGACTTCCTTTAAAAAGTGGAAGTCAAATCCTAGTGAGGCAAATAGAAAGGAGCACAAACACTGCCAACTTAAGTGCAAGAGTGTAATAAGAAAAGCCAAAGAGGAGTTTGAAGAACGGCTAGCCAAAAACTCCAAAGGTGGTAATAAAATGTTTTTTAAGTACATCAGAAGCAGGAAGCCTGCTAAACAACCAGTGTGGCCCCTTGATGATCAAAATTCAAAAGGAGCGCTTAAAGATGATAAAGTCATTGCGGAGAAACTAAATGGATTCTTTGCTTCAGTCTTCACGGCTGAGGATGTTAGGGAGATTCCCAAACCTGAGCTGGCTTTTGTAGGTGACAAATCTGAGGAACTGTCACAGATTGAAGTATCACTAGAGGAGGTTTTGGAATTAATTGATAAACTCAACATTAACAAGTCACCGGGACCAGATGGCATTCACCCAAGAGTTCTGAAAGAACTCAAATGTGAAGTTGCGGAACTATTAACTAAGGTTTGTAACCTGTCCTTTAAATCGGCTTCGGTACCCAATGACTGGAAGTTAGCTAATGTAACGCCAATATTTAAAAAGGGCTTTAGGGGTGATCCTGGCAATTACAGACCGGTAAGTCTAACGTCGGTACCGGGCAAATTAGTTGAAACAATAGTAAAGAATAAAATTGTCAGACACACAGAAAAACATAAACTCTTGAGCAATAGTCAACATGGTTTCTGTAAAGGGAAATCGTGTCTTACTAATCTATTAGAGTTCTTTGAAGGGGTCAACAAACATGTGGACAAGGGGGATCCGGTGGACATAGTGTACTTAGATTTCCAGAAAGCCTTTGACAAGGTCCCTCACCAAAGGCTCTTACGTAAATTAAGCTGTCCTGGGATAAAAGGAAAGGTCCTTTCATGGATTGAGAACTGGTTAAAGGACAGGGAACAAAGGGTAGGAATTAATGGTAAATTCTCAGAATGGAGAGGGGTAACTAGTGGTGTTCCCCAAGGGTCAGTCCTAGGACCAATCCTATTCAATTTATTCATAAATGATCTGGAGAAAGGGGTAAACAGTGAGGTGGCAAAGTTTGCAGATGATACTAAACTACTCAAGATAGTTAAGACCAAAGCAGATTGTGAAGAACTTCAAAAAGATCTCACAAAACTAAGTGATTGGGCAACAAAATGGCAAATGAAATTTAATGTGGATAAATGTAAAGTAATGCACATTGGAAAAAATAACCCCAACTATACATACAACATGATGGGGGCTAATTTAGCTACAACGAGTCAGGAAAAAGATCTTGGCGTCATCGTGGATAGTTCTCTGAAGATGTCCACGCAGTGTGCAGAGGCGGTCAAAAAAGCAAACAGGATGTTAGGAATCATTAAAAAGGGGATAGAGAATAAGACCGAGAATATATTATTGCCCTTATATAAATCCATGGTACGCCCACATCTCGAATACTGTGTACAGATGTGGTCTCCTCACCTCAAAAAAGATATTCTAGCACTAGAAAAGGTTCAGAAAAGAGCAACTAAAATGATTAGGGGTTTAGAGAGGGTCCCATATGAGGAAAGATTAAAGAGGCTAGGACTCTTCAGTTTGGAAAAGAGAAGACTAAGGGGGAACATGATAGAGGTATATAAAATCATGAGTGATGTTGAGAAAGTGGATAAGGAAAAGTTATTTACTTATTCCCATAATACAAGAACTAGGGGTCACCAAATGAAATTAATAGGCAGCAGGTTTAAAACAAATAAAAGGAAGTTCTTCTTCACGCAGCACACAGTCAACTTGTGGAACTCTTTACCTGAGGAGGTTGTGAAGGCTAGGACTATAACAATGTTTAAAAGGGGACTGGATAAATTCATGGTGGCTGAGTCCATAAATGGCTATTAGCCAGGATGGGTAAGAATGGTGTCCCTAGCCTCTGTTTGTCAGAGGATGGAGATGGATGGCAGGAGAGAGATCACTTGATCATTGCCTGTTAGGTTCACTCCCTCAGGGGCACCTGGCATTGGCCACTGTCGGTAGACAGATACTGGGCTAGATGGACCTTTGGTCTGACCCGGTACGGCCTTTCTTATGTTCTTATGTTCTTATGTTCCTTATACCTAACCGTCCCCCTCTGGCTATATCTGTTGTTATACTGTTGTTCTCACTCTCAACGTATAAATTTGGCGTGGAGAGTACCTGGACCTCTCCCAACCGTCTCCCCCCAATGTCTAGTTTAAAGTTCTTTTAATCAGATGAGCCAGCCTCCCTCCTAGAATTCTACTTCCTTCCCTACTTAGGTGGAGCCCATCCCGTGAGAACAGTTCTCTGTCCCCAAAAGCCTCCCAGTGCCCATACATCCCAAAGCCCTCCTTGTAACACCGCTCCCTCAGCCAACTATTTATCGCCACGATCCTGTCACCCCTTTGGCGCCCTTCCCTAGGGACAGGTAGAATCCCACTGAAGATCACCTGAGCCTCAATTTCCTTGAGCGTCTTACCCAACCTGGCATAGTCTCCCTTGATTCTCTCTAGTGAGAATCTAGCCGTGTCATTCGTTCCTACATGAAGGATGATCAAAGGGTTCTTACCTGCTCCTCTTAGGATCCTTTTCAACTGCAGGTCCACATCCCGTATTTTAGCGCCCGGTAGACAGCACACCCTTCTGTTCTCTGGATCGGCCCTGGTCACAGGCCTGTCGAACCTTCTCAGTATGGAATCCCCAATCAGATAGACCTGCCTTTGCCTGGGGACAGTGCGGTCCTCTAACCTATCCTCCGTCCCCCCTGGTTGCAAGCTCCTTCCATTCCTATCATCCCTTGTGGTTCCCCTTAAGCCATCCTGCATCCTCCCGGGGCCCAAACTTGGTGCTGCCTCCATCGACTCCTCCCCTCTTTCTATCGGACTAGCCGCTCTTCTCTTTTTCTTTGCCCTCCCACCGTCAGCTACCACCTGCTGTACCCCTTCCTCATTCTCCAAACCTTCAAACCTGTTCCTTAGCTCTATTTCTCCCTCACTGGCTCTCCTTTCCCCTGCCTGCTTCTCACGGTCACATGCTTCCACCGCCCATATTCCTCGTCTGGCAGTATCAGACTTGTAAATCTTGTAAATCTCAATTTTGGGATAAGGAACCTACAAATCTTAAAATATAACCAAGTACCTTCCCCCCTCCCTGTTTTTGTTTGTAATTGTGATTTTTATGAACCAATGGCTGATCCTAGGTGGAATAGGTCCATAAGAAAGGATTATGTTGTAATAATTGGGCCTGCACAATTTGGGTACATTTGACCCCGACTGTAAAAAGTGAATGAAAGTTAATAAAATGTCACACTAACCTTATAACAACAATTGTTGATGGGAAAATGTGCAAAAAGGAGCCAAAGGCTAGCTTAGCCCAAACAAAAAGGCCTATCAATGCAACTCAAGGACTGTGTTAAAATCATGCCTGATAATCAAAATAAGTGTGGAACTAGAAATCAGTAACTCAAAATTGCTATGTCAGAAATGAGGCCTGCTTCGTACCATTAACTGGTGAACAAATTAATAAGAGGATGTCCAATTCTGCCTAACACTCCCTTTGGGGGTTTTTAGAAAGAAAAGACTTTTGGGGAAAAATTACCAGCAGCAGCAGCAGACACTCTCTGCCAAAGCCAGCTGCGGTGAGGTTTACAGCATGGTTCCTACCTCTACTGTCTCCTGGGAGCCCAGGATCTACTCCTTCGTCGTTTGAATCCTGACAGAGAGCTGTAGCTCACGAAAGCTCATGCTACAATAAATTTGTTAGTCTTTAAGGTGCCACAAGTACTCCTGTTCTTTTTGCGGATACAGACTAACACGGCTGCTACTCTGAAGTCTGTAGAGAGGGACCCAGGTGACATGGACAGAGCAGGTGGAGGTGGCAAACTCCCAGTCATCATCTGCTATGTGAGACTTTATCATGCACCAGCACCTTGTGTCCTTTCCTTCCACACCTTATTTCTCTGTCCAATCCCTCTCCTTTTTTCTTCTGTCTAATACAAGTCTGGATTAGTCAACCAAGGCAGTAGAGTTTGCAATGGGGCTGTAAGCCTGTGACCAGGAAGGCAATGCCCTGAACAGCCTGATGCTGGAGCAAGTTTGCCAGGTCTCAGAGCCGCTGATCAGACCGGGTGCTGGGCCTCTGTTCCTTCAGCAGGGAGCTGGCAAGTGAAAGGCAACCAGGGCCACCCAGAGGATTCAGGGGGCCTGGGGCAAAGCGGGGGAGCTTCCGCGCTTGTACTCACCCGGCAGTGGTCCGGGTCTTCCGTGGCATTTCGGCAGTGAGGTCCCTTCGGTTGCTCCGTGTCTTCGGCAGCACTGAAGGGACCCCTGCCACCGAAATGCTGCCAAAGACCTGGACTGCCGCCGGGCCAGGGCTCGCAGGGCCCCTGCGGGGCCTGGGGCAAATTGCCCCACTTGCTGCCTCCCCCCCCCCCCCCCGGGCGGCCCTGAAGGCAACATGAGAGACCAAAGCTGCATGTTTTGTCTTTGTTGTTCTGTTCTCTCCCTTCTTATCTTTGTATTGTAGGAAATGGGAAGAGACTGTAACAACAGCTCCAGCTCTCAACTAACATCTTGGCTTTTCTTCAAGGAGGACAGTTACTGCCGTCTAAGAGACGGTCAGACAACGGGGTATTTCCTGCTAAAGTCTCTTTCCAGCTGAAGGGAACAAGGGATGTTGTTAAAATAAAAGCCTGACTTAGTACTTGACATTCAAATGCTTTAGTTATTTTTCCTTTTCTGTATCTTTAATAACGGAGCTAAAAATAAGTCCTGGTACGAAGCAGGCAGAAGTCTCTGTACAACAGACTCTGGCCCTTGTTTAAAACTGGTTAATGTTGGACAGTGACAGCATCATATCTTTAACTCTTCGGGCCCATTTATTCTGTCTAAATGCAGCAGGCCCACTGTGACATACTATACCTTGGGGAAGCAGCTCATTCCTCATCTGTATATAATCGTGATCTTACATATAAAGCACATGCCTTGTAAGGTATCAGGGGAAAGGTTATGATCTGCTGAAAGTCAATTCTCTATCCATAGATGTATATCATTACTGCGTATGAAGTTATGAGAATTGTGGTGTATAGGTGTCACTAAAACATGCTGTAAGTTGGGGGATCAGCCAGATATTAACTCCCCAGAGGCAACAGCAAGGAAAGTAGCCAACACCCGGGTCAAGTGTCAATCAACCCATCGCCAGCCATTATCCAGCAAGGGAGCTACAATGCAGTGACTCACCGGCATGAGGCCCCACCAGGGGAATTGCTCAACCTGCATTGGAGACTCAGCAATGCCCCCAGACATGTCTGGACTTGTGTTTTCCAAGCACCTGGATTGAGGATATAAAACAGACACAGTGGCAGGGGTGAAAGTAACTTACAGGACTTACCGGTACTGCTGGAGTCCTGAGGGGGGCATGGCCTCAATAGGAAGGGGCGGGGCCTCTCAAGATTTAAAGGCCCTGGGGAACCAGCTGTGGCTGGGAGACCCAGGGCCTTTAAATCAACCAGGGGCTCCCAGCTGCAGAGGTGGCTGAGAGCCCCAGGAGCTCAGGGGCAAATTAAAGGGCCCGGGGCTCTGGCCGCCAGGGGGAACCCCGAGCTTTGCAGGGCTGGGGCAGGGATTTAAAGGGCCCAGAGCTCCTGCCGCTGAGGGAAGCCCGGAGCCCTTTAAATCCTGGCCCCAGCCCGGCTGCCAGAGCTGTGGCCGGGATTCAAAGGGCTCTGGGCTGCCCGCAGCCATGGGGAGCTCTGAGCCCTTTAAATCCCTGCCCCAGCTCAGCTGCCAGAGCCGCGGCCGGGATTTAAAGGGCTCTGGGCTGCCCGCAGCCATGGGCAGCCCAGAGCCCTTTCAATCCCCGCCGTGGAAGTCGATGCGGTCCAGCACGGCGTACTGGCTCTTGCCGGTACGCCGTACCAGACCGGACTGGCTTACTTTCACCTCTGACTGTATGTATGTGTGTGTATGAATGTGTCACAAACAATGCAGCTGCAGCCTGCCACCGACCAGCAGCGACCCCAGCAACCGGCCCCTGTGGGCTGCTGCCTGCAGAGAGCCAGCAGGTGCCGCTGGGCTGGGTCTGCCAAGGAGTAAGTAACCAAGGCAAAAACCACAGCCAGACAGCCAGGGAGGGAGCCGGGGGAGGGGAAGTCAGGGTGAATGAAGGACAACTGGAATAGCCTTCATGAAATATACAAGATATTTAGAGAAAGTTTTGTCAATTTCAGCCTCTGCACTCTGCAGGCAGGACAAAACAAAAAGAGATCTGAGATTGCACCCGATGTCCTAAGGACATTTCAGGTGTTTAAATCAATATATAAAGAGGGTGGATTGGAATGAAAACTACTATTTCTTTCAAAGGAGGCACAATAATTTCCCTGAATATTCAGTTTTCCCCTCCAATCCCTTTGTGGTTTTGTCTATGAGGGCTATTTGCTTTCCCTATGAATCTTTAGTTGCTTTAGCAAAATTGCTTTGCCCAAAATAAACCCTAATCATCATGACACATTTTTCCACCATGTTCTCCATGTTTTTTGTGTGTTTTTTTTTTTTAAACAGTAACATTTCAAAGAGGATCTGCAAGCAGTTTGGACATCACAACCATGATCCTCTGCTGGGGAGGGAATGGGATAGATTTGAACTTGGAAATGGTTCCTGATTTTTGATTGTGTTTAGGAGATCCCCTCATCCCGGGGGCAGAAAAGAACTGCCCCTGCCATGGTCACACACACCCAACAACAACTGGGAGTGAAATTAACAAGGATGCCAGAAACGGCTCCTAACTCTGGAACAGCTGAGTTTAAACTGTTCTTTTGCAGGCAGCAGCAGCAGGCATCTCAGCCAGTGTCCCTACTGCAAGCTAGAGCCTAGAGGAGAACCCCTGCTGGGGTGGAGTGGGGGGAGGAATGCAAAGCCTTATCTGCAGCCTGGCTGGAGGAGGGGGAGGGAGGAGCCGAGAAACCAATGTGACAGTGAGTTTTCCCCTTCCACCTGCTTTTATTAGCTCTGGATTTAGGCTGTGCAGCCAAATGCTTGTATTTGTTGTGTATGTTAGTATTGGAGAGATCCCCTCATCCCCGGGGGCAGACAGGGACTGCCCCTGCCATGGTCAAACACACCCTCCCCTCAACCCCTCCCCCCAGCTGCTGTGAGTGAAATTAACAAGGAGGCCAGAAACTGAGCCCTGGGGGCTGAACCATCAGGGAACAGCTGAGTTTAAACCAGGGGTCTCAAACTCAAATGACCCCGAGGGCCGCATGAGGACTAGTGCATTGGCCCGAGGGCCGCATCACTGACACGCCCCCTTGCTGCCCCTGGCCCCACCCCCAATCCACCCCTTCCATGAGGCCCCGCCCCTGCCCTGTCTCTTCTCCACCTCCTCCCCTAAGCGCGCGCAGTTTTAATAAATATATACACTCAGTAATGCACCTCACTCAAAGGACAAAACACGCACTTAGATTTACTGCCTAAGGCTCTGGGAGGGAGTTTGGGTGGGGGAGGGGGTCTGGATGCAGGCTCTGTGCTCGATGCAGGCTCCAGGCTGTGGCAGGGGGTGGGGGTGCAGGCTTTGGGACGGAGTTTGGGGATAGGAGGGCTGTGGGGCTGAGAGCGAGGGGTACATGATGCAGGAGGGGGCTCAGGGCTAGGGAAGAGGGTTGGGCTGTGGGGTGAGGGCTGTGGATGAGGGGTTCATGATGCGAGGGGGCTCAGGGCTAGGGAAGAGGGTTGGGCTGTGGGGTGAGGGCTGTGGATGAGGGGTTCATGATGCGAGGGGGCTCAGGGCTAGGGAAGAGGTTTGGAGTGTGGGGTGAGGGCTGTGGATGAGGGGTTCATGATGCGAGGGGGCTCAGGGTTAGGGAAGAGGGTTGGGCTGTGGGGTGAGGGCTGTGGATGAGGGGTTCATGATGCGAGGGGGCTCAGGGCTAGGGAAGAGGTTTGTTCTGAGGGTCACTGCTGTGGATGAGTGTATCAGGATTTGGTGGCGCTAAGGGCAGGGGCAGAGGATTAGGGTGCGGGGGGATGAGGGGTTCATGATGTGGGGGCGCTCAGGGCTGGGGCAGAGGATTAGGGTGTGGGGGATGAGGGCTCTGGCTGGGGCTGAGGATTAGGGTGCAGGGGGATGAGGGGTTCATGATGTGGGGGTGCTCAGGGCTGGGGCTGAGGATTAGGGTGCGGGGGGAATGAGGGCTCTGGCTGGGGCTGAGGGTTTGGGGTTGGAGAGGCTCAGGGTAAGGGAAGCCTGCCTTGCCAGTACTGGCGGAGGGCAGGCAATAGGACCCTGCACCCTAATCCTCAGCCCCAGCCAGAGCCCTCATCCCCCCACACCCTAATCCTCTGCCCCAGCCCTGAGCGCCCCCACATCATGAACCCCTCATCCCCCCGCACCCTAATCCTCTGCCCCAGCCAGAGCCCTCATCCCCCCGCACCCTAATCCTCTGCCCCAGCCCTGAGCGCTTCCCTTCTCCCCCCCAGCCCGGCCCCGGCGGGTCCCGCTTCCCTTCCCCCGGCCCGGCCGCGGCGGGTCCCGCTTCCCCCCCCCCCCTTACCCGAGCGCGTCTCCGGCGGTCCTGCTCAGAGCCGCGTGGTGAGGGGGCGGGGCTGGGAGCTCCCCGCCGAGCGCAGCGCTCAGCCCAGAGCTCCCAGCCCCGCCCCCTCCCCACGCGGCTCGGATCGGGGCGGGGCTCAGGCGCTCGGACGGAGACTCGGCGCTCTATGCGCCGAGGCTCCAGGAGAGGGGCGGAGGCGGGAGCCTCCGCTTTTCTCTTGGGGGCCCCTGCGGAGCTCCCCTGGGGAGCTCCGCGGGCCGCAGGGAAGAGCTCCGCGGGCCGCATGCGGCCCGCGGGCCGCATGTTTGAGACCCCTGGTTTAAACTATTCTCATGCAGGGAGCAGGCTTCTCTCTCCCTCCCTCAGTCAGTCTCCTTTTCTTATGGTCCTCTGTACCGGCCCGTACCAGCTTACTTTCACCTCTGCACAGTGGCCACATGCTGGGCCTTTCTCCTTCACCCACCTACACTGCAAGCAACAAAGGACACTCTGAAGACTCCAACTGAGGGGACTGGCCAGATTTTAAGCGTGAAATCTGTGTGCTATGAACTGCCATATCCAGTGGGGTGAGAAAAACTGCTTAATCTAAACGTTCCCCAGTCTAGACTGCGTGCTTATATTTTCTTTTCTTTTGGTAACTCTCTCTGACTTTTTGTCTATCACTTAATATCACTTATTTACTACAAAAGAGAGATTTAAAACTTGTTTAGCTGTTTATCTTTACCAGTGATTTTTCTATGAAGTATGGGGCAAATCTGCTCAGGTTTACAAAGGCTGATGTATGTCCACTTTCCATTGCTGAAGTGGTGAACCAATTAATAAATCTGCACTGCCCATCTTGAGCAGTGCAAGACGGTATATTCCTGAGGTACAGTGCCGGGAGCTGGGGGGATTTGGCTGGTGCCTTTCTCTGTGTGATTCATGCAATACAGCTGGGTGTGAGGTCTCCACATGCTGTTTTGCTGAGTGATCACAGTGGCTGGAGGGGTTTGCTGCTGGTCACTAGCAAGGCCTGGTGAGAGACAGCCCAGGCTGGAGAGAGTTCAGGGGGCACAGTGGTCCAGTGGGGCTGCACCCTGGGGATCCTGTCACACCATCTTCCCAAGGAGCGGGCCTGGTCTGACTCTTGCTCCTTCTTGGGGTATCTAGGGGCTCAGTTGGACCCTGATATCAACAAAGAACCCCAGTCCCTGCTAGAGCTGGGCCTAAGGCAAAAACTGGGTCCTGCCCACCCAGGCTTTAGTTTTGCTTCTACAGCAAAGTGGCTCCCAGTGTCTCTGCTGTTGCCTGAACTGAGCTAGAACTACAGAGGAAAGCTCTTCCTGCAAGGCAAGAAGCAACAGGGGTGCGGACCCCCTAGGAAAAAGATTTAAAGGGGCCATGCTCTCTAAACCCCAAAGGCGTTACATAGTGAAAGTGTTTCCTAATATCTAACCTAGTCCTCCCCCACTACAGCTTGAGACCATTGCTCCTTGTTCTGTCATCTGCCACCACTGAGAACAACCAAGCTCCATCCTCTTTGGAACTACCTTCAGGTAGTTGAAGGCTGCTATCAAATCCCCCCTCACTCTTCTCTTCTGCAGACTAAATAAGCCAAGATCCCTCAGCCTCTCCTTGTAAGTCATGTGCCCAGTGGTGAGCTGCAGCCGGTTCGCACCGGATCGTGCGAACTGGTTGTTAAATTTAGAAGCCCCCTTTAGAACCGGTTGTTCCTAGAGGGACAACTAGTTCCAAAAGGGCTTTTAAATTTAACTAAAGCTCTAGCAGCTCCCTACCCTTCCCCCAGCCCCAGCTCACCTCACTCCGCCTCCTCTTCTGAAGCTCGTCCGGCTTCTCCTCCCCCTCCCCAGCTTCCCGCCAATCAGCTGTTCACGCGGGAAGCCTGGGAGGGCTGAGAAGAAGCAGCACTTCCACCAGGTGAGCTGGGGCCGGGGGCGGGGGTGCCAGCGGGAGGAGGGCTCCAGGCGGCGCGCCGCTCGGCGAGGTCCTGGCGAGACTCTGGGGTCGGGCGGCGCGACTCCTGCCCTCAGGGTCCAGCTGCGACCTCGGCCGGGCAGCGCGGTTCCTGCCCGGCCGCCGCCAGGTCCGGCCGCCAGGTCCGGGCGGGCGGCGCGGTTCCTGCCACCGGGTCCGGGCGGGCGGCGTGGTTCCTGCCGCCGGGTCCAGGCGGCGCGGCTCGGCTCCTGCCCCGGTGTCCGAGTCCGGGTCCGGGTTAGGGTTGGATGGGGTGGCAAGGGGCAGTCAGGGGACAGGGAAGAGGGGTGGATAGGGCATGGGTGGGGGGGGGGCTGTCAAGAAACATGGGGGTGTTGGATGGGGCAGGAGTCCCCGGGGGGGCATGACCCCTCATGGGGTGAGGAGAGGGAACCGGTTGTTAATATTTTGGCAGCTCATCACTGCATGTACCCCCCCACTCCCCCCATCATTTTCGTTGCCCTCCGCTGGACTCTCCCCAATTCGTCCACATCCTTTCTATAGTGGGGGGCTGTTAGTTTTCTTGCAACAAGCCTTCTTGCAACAAGGGCACACTGTTGACTCATATCCAGCTTCTTGTCCATTGTAATCCCCAGGTCCTTTTCTGCAGAACTGCCGCTTAGCCAGTCCGTCCCAGCCTGTAGCAGTGCATGGGATTCTTCCATCCTAAGTACAGGACTCTGCACTTGTCCTTGCTGAACCTCATCCGATTTATTTTGGCCCAATCGTCCAATTTGTCTAAGTCCCTCTGGACCCAATCCCTACCCTCCAGCTTATCTACCTCTCCCCCCAGTTTAGTGTCATCCGCAAACTTGCTGAGGATGCAGTCCAGCCCATCATCCAGATCATTAATGAAGATGTTGAACAAAACCGGCCACAGAACTGACCCCTGTGGCACTCCACTTGATACCGGCTGCCAACTACACATCGAGCTGTTGATCACTACCCATTGAGCCCAACAATCTAACCAGCTTTCTATCCACCTTATAGTCCACGCATCCAATCCATACTTCTTTAACTTGCTGACAAGAATACTGTGGGAGACTGTATCAAAAGCTTTGCTAAAGTCAAGGTATATCACATCCACTGCTTTCCCCATATCCACAGAGCCGGTTATCTCGTCATAGAAGGCAATCAGGTTAGTCAGGCATGACTTGCCCTTGGTGAATCCATGTTGACTGTTCCTGATCACCTTCCTCTCTGCCAAGTGCTTCAAAATGGATTCCTTGAGGACCTGCTCCATGATTTTTCCAGGGACTGAGGTGAGGCTGACCAGTCTGTAGTTCCCCGGATTCCCCTTCTTTCCTTTTTTAAAGATGGGCACTATATTTACCTTTTTCCAATCATCCAGGACCTCCCCTGATCACCACGAGTTTTCAAAGATAATGGCCACTGGCTCTGCAATCACATCAGCCAACTCCCTTAGCATCCTCAGATGCATTAGATCCAGACCCATGGACTTGTGCATGTCCAGCTTTTCTAAATAGTTCTTAACCTGTTCTTTCACCACTGAGGGTTGCTCACCTCCTCCCCATACTGTGCTGCTCAGTGCAGCAGTCTGGGAGCTGACCTTGTCTGTGAAGACCGAAGCAAAAAAAGCATTGAGTGCTTCAGCTTTTTCCACATCATCTGTCAGCCATCCCCTGGGCACAGGTGCTCCTGGCATGGCCTTGTCCATCGGGTGCCCTTTTGTTACTGCAGCCTGTCACATCCAGCCTTCAATTTTCTCTCAGGGTCACGCTCCAGCTCCCCTCCACAACACCAGCCAAGGAGCCGAGCCCCCAGGGGGTGGCACAGCACAGCTAATGTTCCCATGATCTTTTGACATGAGGGAGGGGGGAGGATGTTAGGCTGGGAAACCATGGACCTTTCATAACATGCACCATCCCCTGTCTGTCTCATCTGGTTTCTAGAGGTCCCTAATCACTGTAGGAGCCAGGCAACAAGAGTGCACTGACCCACATCTTGGACAGTTTAGTTGGGTGAGGGCCAAATTCTCTGCTGGCAGCATCCCCGCAGGACTGTACCAGGTCTGTCCTCCAGCAGAGCATGGGAGGCCCAGGGGTTGTGAGTCTGTTATAGCCATAAGCTAGACAGGCTTGGTCCTTAGCTCAAGCTGAAGCAACCAACGCTTTTAGCTCTGGCGAGTCCCTGGTTTAATCTCTGGAGTATCAGACAAGATGGCGACATCACATGAGCACCAGCAGTGAGAAGGGTGTTCAGTCCTCCTGAGCCCTGAGTGACAGGAGTTTCACTCCTTTAGCCCATCTCCAGTCCAGGGCCAGCGGCTCACCCACGTCGCTGGTGGTGCCCACTTAGGAGGTGGAATCAGAGCCATGGCTGGCAGAGAAACTCCTAAGCAGCAGCCCCAGCCCTGCTCCTCTCCCATCAGCCGCTGGAAATGCAATTGTTACTTGTTTGAGTTTGTCCAAAGAAATTAGTACGTACATCAACACACCATGGTATTTTCATGGCACTGGTGCTGGGGCACGTCGTGATGCCATGTGGTTATCTGCTATCAAAACATTGCAGTGGGCGTCATTAAATACGTGCCATTGACAGCCACTGCAGCTGGCTTTAATGTGGCATTGGCAGGATTGCCTGTTCATGAAATACCAGGGGGTAGTATTGATTCTGCCCTGTTCTCCCTGCTATAAATCACGGGCAGCTCCATCGTAGGGCAAGACAAACATGGCAGGTGTCGGGGTGATGGCTGTACGTCGTAACGTGCTGTGATACCATTATGCCACGACACGCCATGCTACACTGCAATGCAGTGAAGTTCTGCAGACCCCAGGAGTTATTTCATGGCTCATTTGCATCTCATGTGTTATATGAGCTGGACCAGTCACCATGTGAGCAACAGGGAGCAGGCTGGGCAGCAAGCCCATCAACAGACTGGAAACAGCTCTACGTAAGCCGCACCCTGGGAAGGCCAGAGTCTCATGGGCTTCCTCGCAGCGGGCGGGGAGGGGCGGCCGCTGTAGCGTGTAGGAGCAGGCTCACAGCCTAGTGTGGAGCACAGAGGGATGCTACCCTATTTCTCTACACTACAGACATAGTGCTGGACAGGGAGTCCACAAACAGCCATTGGGCCTTCCTGCCAAACATGTAGTCACCGGACACCCTTCATGGCAAAGCACAGGCCTCACTTGGCTGAAGCCCCATTAGCTGTAGGAGCTTCAGGGGTTATAGTCTCAAGAGACCGCCAGCCTAAGGGCTGGCACAGCCACCCGTACTGCTCAGGACTGGCTCTGGCCCACAGAGCCTTACAACCAGTGGGGACCACGCAGCCGGACTCCAGCGGGTGGAAGGATCTAGCTACTTCCCTGACCTCCATGCAGCAGCTTAGTCCAAAGATTCAGGAAGGTATCTGCCATAAACGAAGGAGGGTGCCATCCCCATCCCATTAGACTCCCTGTGTTGTTGGCTCACCGGTCCCTTTACAGAGGCAAAATATCCCAACCAGTGGTTTGTCCTGAGACTTTTATTGATGCAAATAATTCAGCCCTTTTCCCCCAATGCTGCCTTGGCTTCAGAAATCACTTCCCCAGCTGCGGCCAGGCAGCCCTTAGAGTCATGCAGCCGAGCATGGGGTCAAGGTTCTCCCAGGCCCTTTGGCACGCTGCAACCACTGCGCTTGTCAGGAGCACAGATGCTGTACCACAGCCAGCCCTGGAGTTGGCCCTGTGTCTCCCAGCCATCAGGCCACCCCCATGTTCAGCCTTCCCAGAGCCCTGGCCGTGATGTTTGGCCCCAGCATGCCTTGGTGGGTTTATGGGCTGGCTCCAGCCCAGGGGCACAAGCCGTGAAGTATGAACTGGCTTTCTGACTTCCTGCGGGGAACCACACTGGCATAGATTGAGAACAAACAGGGAAGCCGCAGAACTTGGAGCCAAGGGCTTGCTCTGCTTGGGAGATGCCAGGAACCTAAGCCAGCATGTGGTTTCAGCTTCTTTATTTGCAGAGTCAGATTCAAATATACATTTACTGGAGGCCACAGACACAGAACATGTCCCAGCCAGGTTGTTAGGCTGTCTTGAAAATACCCCTTTGGCAAACAGCCTTCACCTCTGCCGACCAGGCCAAGTTTCCAGCTTGGAGATGCAGCCCAGGCAGTTCACCTCGCACGCACAGGGCCATGCCAGGTTAAGCATGGTGGTTTCATTGCATGACGCAGAGTGGCCCAAGGGAGGGAAGGGAGCAGGGCTGTGGGCACCGTGTGAGATGGGTGACATTCCATGTGACAGCTGTTCTTCACAGCAGTGGTGGAAAGAGAGAGAGACTTGCAGAGAAAGGGGGTTGCTGCAGCATCACCAGAAGTCATTGAACTGCAGGAACCCAGGTTAACTTGGCAGTGAAGACAAACCCACAGAGGCCCCAAAAGATCTGGGCCCTGCTGTGCAGCGCAATGTACAGACACAGCGAGAGACAGCCCCTTACAACTCGACAAGCCAGCCAAAGGCTGGGGGAGGACAGCAGGGACAGAACAGGGAAGTGACTCAGCGAGGACTGCCAGCTTTCTACTCGCGCCCTGCCCCGCCCCTCCTCCAAAGCCCCGCCTCTTCCCTGCCCATTCTGAGGCCCCGCCCCCTTCTCACTCCATCACACCTCCCCCCTTGCTCACTCTCCCCACCCTCACTCACTTGCTCATTTTCAGCAGGCTGGGGCAGGGGGTTGGGGGGGAGGGGGGAGGGCTCCAGGGTGGGGCCATAAATGAGGAGTTCAGGGTGTGGGAGGGGGCTGCAGACTGGGGGTTCGGCGTATGGGAGCAGCTCTGGGTTGAGGTAGGGGGTTGGGGTGTGGTAGGGAGTCCTCCTGCACCCCCAACCCAAAGCAATCCATGTCCCTGGGTGGCCGGGAGGGTAGGTGCCAGATCCAGTGGCAGATGAGGCCCAGCTGGGAATTCAGCATGACGGTAGGAAGCTGCAGAAGCAGGGGGGAGAACTGTGCAGTCCCGCTCCAGTGGCTGGAGCAGTGGTTCTCAATCAGGAGTACGTATACCCCTGGGGTACACAGAGGTCTTCCAGGGGCTACATCAACTCATCTAGATATTTGCCTAGTTTTACAAGAAACTACATAAAACACACTAGCAAAGTCAGTACAAACGAAAATCTCATGCAGACAATAAGGGCTGCTGCCCTTTATACCATACACTGAAACGTAAGTATGATATTTATATTCCAATCAATTTATTTTATAATTACATGGTAGAAATGAGAAAGGAAGCCATGTGTCAGTAACAGTGTGCTGCTGCATGTGTGCTCTGTGTGCTCTGGCTGGCAGTTGGAGGCAGGTTTGAAAGCTCGAAGCCTCTGGTAATTGGCTGAGCCTTAATCAGTGGGCGGGGTATTCACTCAGGCCAGGGCTTTATAAAGCCGCGCACAAGCAACCAGGGAGCTTTGCGAACAGGGGCTGCTAACAGGGAGTTTCGCAAGGGAGTTGGGAAGGGAGTGGGAGCCCCTCGCCAGCCCTAACCCCTTCACCGTGGCCCCCCCCCTAAAATCCTAAAACCGATATACCAAACTACATTCTAAAACTACTTTCCGTAAACCACCCTTTCACTAACTAGGAGACAATGCAGGCAGAAGCCCAGCAGCAGAGTGGGGGCTATCCAGTTTATTGCACTGACTGTCGCATGTATGATTACCTGCCCTGTGGGCGGGTGGCGTATGTGTGCAGTCGGTGCAAGGAGCTCCTGGCCCTCAGAGACCATGTACGGACTTTGGAGGCCAGGGTGGCGGAACTGGAAGAGCTGAGAGAGGCAGAGAGGTATGTTGATGAGGCTTTCCGGGACACTGTAGAATTGTCCCACCTCCGCTTAGACAGCTCCTGTGCTGTTGAGGAGGAAGAAGGGCCCAGGGAAGTAGAGCAGTCAATGGGAGCAGAGGGAAACCTTCCCGTAGTTGGGACCCTCCTTCCAGATGGTGCTGGGGTTACCTCTCGCACTGAGGTTGCCTCTCCGGGGGAGGGAACTCGAGTTTCTAGGAAAAGGCAGGTGTTAGTAATGGGAGATTCGATTATTAGAAATGTAGATAGCTGGGTCTGTGATGACCGGGAGAACCGTATGGTGACTTGCCTGCCTGGTGCGAAGGTTGCGGATCTCTCGAGGCATCTAGATAGACTTATGTGTAGTGCTGGGGAGGAGCTGGTGGTCGTGGTACATGTAGGTACCAATGACATAGGGAAGGGTAGGAGAGATGTCCTGGAAGCCAAATTTAGGCTGCTAGGGAAGAGACTGAAATCCAGGACCTCTATGGTGGCATTTTCAGAAATGCTCCCAGTTCCACGCGCAGGGCCAGGTAGGCAGGCGGAGCTTCAGAGTCTCAATGCGTGGATGAGACGATGGTGTAGAGAGGAGGGGTTCACGTTCATTAGGAACTGGGGAAACTTCTGGGATGGGAGGAGCCTATACAGGAGAGATGGGCTCCACCTAAACCAAAGTGGAACCAGACTGCTGGCACTAAACATTAAAAAGGTTGTAGAGCAGTTTTTAAACTAGGAGATGGGGGAAAGCCGACTGCTGCAGAGGAGCATGTGGATCGGACACAGACTTCTCTTAGGGGAGAGTCTGATGATAGAGAATCTCCAGGTTATAGTCAGGAGCAGAGGAATGAGAAGTATAATGTAAGGGCTGGATCAGATGATAAACAGTCACATAAAAAAGAATCTGGCACATCAGAAAAAGGTAGGCTAATAAACAGGGACAAGTTTTTAAAGTGCTTGTACACAAATGCCAGAAGTCTAAATAATAAGATGGGTGAACTAGAGTGTCTTGTGATAAAGGAGGATATAGATATAATAGGCATCACAGAAACCTGGTGGACTGAGAGCAATCAATGGGACACAATCATTCCGGGGTACAAAATATATCGGAAGGACAGAACAGGCCGTGCAGGGGGAGGAGTGGCACTATATGTTAAAGAAAGTGTAGATTCAAATGAAGGAAAAATCTTAAGCGAATCCACAGGTTCCATAGAGTCTCTATGGATAGAAATTTCATGCTCTAGTAAAAATATAACAGTAGGGATCTATTATCGACCACCTGACCAGGACAGTAATAGTGATGATGAAATGCTAAGGGAAATTAGAGAGGCTATCAAAATTAAGAACCCAATAATAGTGGGGGATTTCAATTATCCCCATATTGACTGGGAACATTTCACTTCAGGACGAAATGCAGAGATAAAATTTCTCGATACTTTAAATGACTGCTTCATGGAGCAGCTGGTACGGGAACCCACAAGGGGAGAGGCGACTCTAGATTTAATCCTGAGTGGAGCGCAGGAGCTGGTCCAAGAGGTAACTATAGCAGGACCGCTTGGAAATAGTGACCATAATACAATAGCATTCAACATCCCTGTGGTGGGAAGAACATCTCAACTGCCCAACACTGTGGCCTTTAATTTCAAAAGGGGGAACTATACAAAAATGAGGGGGTTAGTTAGACAAAAGTTAAAAGGTACAGTGACTAAAGTGAAATCCCTGCAAGTTGCGTGGGCCCTTTTTAAAGACACCATAATAGAGGCCCAACTTCAATGTATACCCCAAATTAAGAAAAACAGTAAAAGAACTAAAAAAGAGCCACCGTGGCTTAACAACCATGTAAAAGAAGCAGTGAGAGATAAAAAGACTTCCTTTAAAAAGTGGAAGTCAAATCCTAGTGAGGCAAATAGAGAGGAGCACAAACACTGCCAACTTAAGTGCAAGAGTGTAATAAGAAAAGCCAAAGAGGAGTTTGAAGAACGGCTAGCCAAAAACTCCAAAGGTAATAACAAAATGTTTTTTAAGTACATCAGAAGCAGGAAGCCTGCTAAACAACCAGTGTGGCCCCTTGATGATCAAAATTCAAAAGGAGCGCTTAAAGATGATAAAGTCATTGCGGAGAAACTAAATGGATTCTTTGCTTCAGTCTTCACGGCTGAGGATGTTAGGGAGATTCCCAAACCTGAGCTGGCTTTTGTAGGTGACAAATCTGAGGAACTGTCACAGATTGAAGTGTCACTAGAGGAGGTTTTGGAATTAATTGATAAACTCAACATTAACAAGTCACCGGGACCAGATGGCATTCACCCAAGAGTTCTGAAAGAACTCAAATGTGAAGTTGCGGAACTATTAACTAAGGTTTGTAACCTGTCCTTTAAATCGGCTTCGGTACCCAATGACTGGAAGTTAGCTAATGTAACGCCAATATTTAAAAAGGGCTCTAGGGGTGATCCCGGCAATTACAGACCGGTAAGTCTAACGTCGGTACCGGGCAAATTAGTTGAAACAATAGTAAAGAATAAAATTGTCAGACACATAGAAAAACATAAACTCTTGAGCAATAGTCAACATGGTTTCTGTAAAGGGAAATCGTGTCTTACTAATGCATTAGAGTTCTTTGAAGGGGTCAACAAACATGTGGACAAGGGGGATCCGGTGGACATAGTGTACTTAGATTTCCAGAAAGCCTTTGACAAGGTCCCTCACCAAAGGCTCTTACGTAAATTAAGCTGTCCTGGGATAAAAGGAAAGGTCCTTTCATGGATTGAGAACTGGTTAAAGGACAGGGAACAAAGGGTAGGAATTAATGGTAAATTCTCAGAATGGAGAGGGGTAACTAGTGGTGTTCCCCAAGGGTCAGTCCTAGGACCAATCCTATTCAATTTATTCATAAATGATCTGGAGAAAGGGGTAAACAGTGAGGTGGCAAAGTTTGCAGATGATACTAAACTGCTCAAGATAGTTAAGACCAAAGCAGATTGTGAAGAACTTCAAAAAGATCTCACAAAACTAAGTGATTGGGCAACAAAATGGCAAATGAAATTTAATGTGGATAAATGTAAAGTAATGCACATTGGAAAAAATAACCCCAACTATACATACAACATGATGGGGGCTAATTTAGCTACAACGAGTCAGGAAAAAGATCTTGGAGTTATCGTGGATAGTTCTCTGAAGATGTCCACGCAGTGTGCAGAGGCGGTCAAAAAAGCAAACAGGATGTTAGGAATCATTAAAAAGGGGATAGAGAATAAGACTGAGAATATATTATTGCCATTATATAAATCCATGGTACGCCCACATCTCGAATACTGTGTACAGATGTGGTCTCCTCACCTCAAAAAAGATATTCTAGCACTAGAAAAGGTTCATAAAAGGGCAACTAAAATGATTAGGGGTTTAGAGAGGGTCCCATATGAGGAAAGATTAAAGAGGCTAGGACTCTTCAGTTTGGAAAAGAGAAGACTAAGGGGGGACATGATAGAGGTATATAAAATCATGAGTGATGTTGAGAAAGTGGATAAGGAAAAGTTATTTACTTATTCCCATAATACAAGAACTAGGGGTCACCAAATGAAATTAATAGGCAGCAGGTTTAAAACAAATAAAAGGAAGTTCTTCTTCACGCAGCGCACAGTCAACTTGTGGAACGCCTTACCTGAGGAGGTTGTGAAGGCTAGGACTATAACAATGTTTAAAAGGGGACTGGATAAATTCATGGTGGCTAAGTCCATAAATGGCTATTAGCCAGGATGGGTAAGAATGGTGTCCCTAGCCTCTGTTCGTCAGAGGATGGAGATGGATGGCAGGAGAGAGATCACTTGATCATTGCCTGTTAGGTTCACTCCCTCAGGGGCACCTGGCATTGGCCACTGTCGGTAGACAGATACTGGGCTAGATGGACCTTTGGTCTGACCCGGTACGGCCTTTCTTATGTTCTTATGTTCTTATTGTTATGTCTGATTTTGTAAGCAAGTATTTTTAAGTGAGGTGAAACTTGGGATATGCAAGACAAATCCACCTCCTGAATGGGGGAAAGTCATCTGGAAAGGCTGAGAACCACTGGGCCTGAGCATGGAGGAAAGGCCTGGAGAGAGGCAGCCCAGGGAGGGGCTGTGAGAAGAGGCCTGCAGGCAGGGCCGGCTCTAGGCACCAGTGTTCCAAGCATGTGCTTGGGCGGGCGGCACTCCGGCCCTTTGGGATGGCACTTTGCTTCGGCGGCAGCACTACGGCTTTTCTTTTTTTTTTGCTTGGGGCGCATAAAACCTGGAGCTGGCCCTGCCTGCAGGAAGGCCCAGCTAGCAAGAAGTCCAGCAAGGAGATGGAGGGAGCAGCACTGAACTGCTCATCAGGCTCCCTGGGCAGGCCTGGAACCCAGAGGAGAGGAAGGGCCTGGATTGCTCCATCTCCCACCTCCCCTTTGGGAAATACCCTGACCCAAGGGGGCTTACAGGCCTCACACTAAGGTGTGTCAGGGACAGGCTGGAGCAGTCCTGGCCCAGGTAGGCTCTGCCCTCAGGCACTGCCAAGCATGCCCCAGCAAAGCTCAGCAGCCCAAGCCAGGGGAGAGAAGAGAGACGTGATTGCTGGGTGAGCACCACTCTGCAGCAGCAGCAGAAGTGGGGGTCTGGCCGTGGGTCTTTCCGCCCCCTGCTTTGACACTATGCACGAGGGTAATAGAAGCAGGGGCAGCCCCAGAGGGGCATAGGCATTGGCCTGTGGGGTTTGAGGCACAGACTTTAACTTGACAGCAGCCACCCCCGCCCCCCAAACTGAGACACAGCGTGTGATAGGAAGTGGGCAAGGAGGGGAATGTGAGCAGGGGTGTTGGCTGATCCCAGGCCAAGAGCTGGTGGAGCTGGAAGAACTGGGTCTCCCTACCCCACCCCCAGGGCCAGCTCCAGGGTTTTTGCCGCCCCAAGCGGCGGAAAAGAAAAAGCCGCGATCGCGATCGGCAGCAATTCAGCAGTAGCGCCACCACACCGCTTTCTTCTTCAGCCGCTCTTCAGCGGCAGGGCCTTCCCTCCGAGAGGGACCGAGGGACTCGCTGCTGAATTGCTGCCGAAGAGCCTGACGTGCTGAGCTGGTGCCTGGAGCCGGCCCTGCCCACCCCAGCAGGGACCTCATCCCGAGGGGCCGGGCCATACTGAACTAAGAAGATGACTGAGGTCAGAGGCCCAGACAGCTAGGCCTGCTAGACCAACCAAAGCATCCCCTCCAGAGGAGAAGGACTGTTCTGTTTGGAGCTGGGCCTGCAGGAGGAAAGCCCTGGAGGCATCGTTCCGCACAAGAGCAGGAGGGCAACCGGGGTAGGGTGAAGTGTTGTGTTGATTTGAGTTCAGTTTACTGGATTCTCCGTTACGCCAGAAGCGGTGAGACGATAAGTGATCAGCCCTGGGGGCCGAGTCCGGAGAAGAGGCAAACGCTGTCAGCAGGGGGTGCTAGAGGAGCAGAGTCGCCACACCACGCCCAGCAGTGACTCACGCGGAAACACACCAGTTAGGGTGACCAGAAAGCAAATGTGAAAAATCAGGACGGGGGTGGGTGTTAATAGGAGCCTATATAAGAAAAAGACCCAAAAATTGGGACGGTCCCTATCAAATTGGGACATCTGGTCACCCTACCAGTCAGCGTGCGACTCTTCAACACAGCCCAGCTCTCCCGAATCCAGAATTCCCTGATCCCATGGCGTTCCCCAACACCTGCCCCATCTCCTCTCCCATGGCCTCCCCAATCCTCCCAATCAACCCCCCAGCCACTGCACCTACTAGGTCCGTGGGAGAGCCCCAGGAGGGACCTGTGGCACTTGGCACTATCTGTAATGGGAGGAGTGTTATGCTGGGTCCTCCCCTCCCGCCTGGTCTGCTCTATTCCTCTCTTTCTCCCACATCCCCTGCACATGCTCCTGTGCCACCTGGTGCCTTCTCCTCTGCCCCTTGGACGTGTTGCTGAGTCCGCTGGTCGCCTTCTCCTGCTGCTTCCTGGATTGCCTGCCCGCGTCTCATTCTCTTCTCCCCTACACGCTGCTCCTGTTTGTGGGTCGCTGCTCTGATAACTGGGGGCTCTTTCCTCCCCACTCCCCAACAGTGGTGGCGGCTCTGCTAGATGCTTCTCCTCCTTTTCACCTGTTTTCTTAGCTCTCTGGGCTCTTCCTGGCAATGAAGAGCACAGGCACTTGCAGAAGCTGCTGGAAGCAAGGCAGTGGAGCTGGCACATGTGATCAGCCAGCTCTCCAGGGGGTCATCCGCAAGTGCTGTACAGACCACAGCATGCAAACCCTTGGGTAGGTTACAGAGTCCCTGTAGCACCTACCACTGATGGCATGAGACAGAGGGGAGGATCCTGGGGTCACTAGTCACTGGGGTTCTCAGAAAGTTGGTCTTTAAACTGGATTACACATGAGCAGCTAATGTTTCACTAGGCTATCAGCCTTTGCTCCTCTGAGGTAGGTGGCTGCAACCTTCAGTGCCGATGGCCTATTGCTCACATCCCTTCCAGCAGGGCCAGGAAGAGGACAGATGCTACACAAGAGCAGCTGCACTGTGAGGGGCCTTGCAGGGACCCTGTCTCCATTTCAGCTTGGCAGGGGCTGTCCTGTTCTCTTCCTCATCACCGCCCATTCTCTAGGTCTGACCCTGTCTTGGATCTGCCCCCACCACCAAGCGTATGTAGCTGTCCCATCTATGATCTATCTAAATGTGTCCTGAGGGTGGAAGCTGCATGCACAGTGAGCAAGGCCTGCGAGGAAGGCAGCTCAATGGGCATGGAAACCTGTACGAACTAGAGGGAGCCTTGTCTTCTGGTTACTCACTCTCTGGTTCCCGCACTGCCCTTGCTCAGCACAGGGACTGCTGGGGACATGGCTTTAGAAAGCTGGGGTGAAAGGTTGGTTTCAGTAGAGCAGATCTAAACATGGAATTCCTGTCAGGAGTTCTGAGATTTGAAAACATTTTGATATGGACTATAACAGTCAGACACAAGCAGGTCAGTATGAGAATGTTGACAAAATCAGTATGTTGTGGTGAAACTTTTCAACTTAGTCAAATCAGCATTTTCCATTTGTCCTACAAGTTCCCCCCGGCACTGCCCGCACCCCCACTCGCTGCCCCCATGGGAGCATTCCCTTTTGCTGCTCCCTTCTTATGACAAGGGCCCCAGTGTGCGGCTTGGCATCAGTGACTAGCTGTGGCTCAGCAGCCATGGGAGTGGGGTGAGGCTCGGGGGTTGCACTGTGTAGCTGGAGCACATGACTCTCACAATGGTCAGCTACACCAGCCAGGAAGGATGTGGTGTGGTAGCTCCAGGGATGAGATGCAGGCCAGGGCGAATGGACAAGGGCAGCCCTGGTGTTGCAGGCTGTTCAGAGAGAGGAACTGGAGACCACATCCACCATGATCACTCAGACTGAGCCTCCTGGAAGCCCCCACTCCTTTAGCAAGGAGGCCGTACCCTTGGGCCAGTGCTGCTGACTTCTCCTGGCAGCAGAGAAAGAAAAGGGGACGCAATCCCCCAGTCACTAGTCAACGAGTGGGGGAGAAGAGACGAGAGTAATCCCCAGCAGCCAATCAGAGGGCAGAAGATAGCCAGGCAGATGGCAAGCAGTCTTTGACCCTGGGCAGCCGAAGGAGGCTGGATAGGATGGAATCTGCTCCAAGGCAGGGATTGCGACAGCATCCCCAGCACCCCTAGTTCCAGCACCTGTGTGACTAGCTCAGCGTTCCGGGCATATGGCAGAGACCAGTTGGGAGCAGAGTGGAGAGGGGGCTCCCTGGAACTGGCCAGTGCAGCACTTCCAGGCACTGCATCTGGCCTGTCTGTGACCCCAGCCTGCAGACAGGAAGGGACAATCCACTGCTCCTGCCTCAAGACTGCCAGCAACAGGAGGAGATAGCCTGGCTCTCTGGCCCCCGCCTGCAGCCAAGCTTTAGAGACAGCACCATCCCCAAAGGGGGTGGGTGCTTAGTCCCTCTCCAGCGAGCTCCAGGGAGGAGCTGCTTGCCTGCACAAGACTCCTGATCACTCAGCCAGAAGAGGACCCTGAGCGAGTCCCCCTGGATCCCAGTCCGATGGGCAGGTGGGGTTTAATCTTGCACCATGAAGGCATATTGGATAAATCTGCGACAGGGCTGTTATCTCCCTGCATCACCAAGACCTGTGCTGCCACTTCCCAGTATGACAAAGTGGTTCTAACAGCCGCACCTCACAGGCCTGAGCCGTGGGAGACACAGGGAGGTGAGGGCAGACACATGGGAAGGAACAGTGGGGAGTGGGTGGGCACATGAGCTTGGGTGCTTGCTGGCATGGCCGTTAGTGATCAAAAGGCTTGATTAATAGCGCTAATCATTGACTATTTGCACTGACTGTGGAGTGCTCTGTGATCACCCCCTCCCAGGCAGCGTGGCGTTCTTATTTATCATCTGTTGGCTTGTGAGAGTTTGAATGGTTTGTGAGCTCAAGCACAGTTACCCCCTCAGCTCATTGCCAGCCCCGGCAAGTAGCTTGATTCTTTAGCGCACCAGGCACCTGTAAAATAAGCCCAGGTGACACTCTGGAACTGTCCGAGGATTGGGAGGACCCTCCGTCTGCACACCAGGCAGGTGCTAAGCCAGCACTGAAAGCAGGTCACATTCCCATTGACCATAAGCAAGGCATTGAAGGGAATATGGCATGGGCTGAAGCCAGCTGACCTGCTAGCTTGACAGGCTGGGAATGCAGCAGCCTAGGGCCACCTCCCTGCAATGGCATGTGCTCCTTGGCTGATGCTGCTGTTTATCTGAGGAGCTGCAGAGGCAGGTTCCGTTTGTGCTGAGCTGTTTGGCTAGCACGGAAGGGATGCTGCTCTCCCCTTTCACTGCAGCTCTCAAAGAGGCTGATACCTTGGCTGCTGGATAAGTTGAAAGCTCCACCTGGCTGTTTGGATTTCTGAGCCTCTGGCTGGTGATATGATCAGTGCCTTGAGTAGAGCCACCAGCAGCCTTTGGGCCCACAGGTGTGGGAACTATGGGTACGGGGGGTGCTGCAGCACCCCCATGTTTTAGCTAGGGCTCTGCTGCTGGCCCCCTGCACCTGAGTCCCACCAGGGCACGAACCCACCCCCTTCAGTCTAACACGAGCCCCCGCAAGGCCTCCACAGTCACTCACCTAAATTTCCTCCACCCTGATTTCCATTTAGTCTCCCCAAAACAGATATGCAAAAACCTACACTCAAATAGCCCCAGCACATGCACAACAACCTGCCCTCCACACAGGCACTACTGTTCACAGTGTGTTAGGTCTCTCCCTCCCTCTCTCTTCTTGATTCACAGAGGAAAGTCTGCTGCAGACAGCAGCCATGGGCCTGGGTCCTTAAACTCATTCTCTTAGTGCTGAGGGTGCCGGGTTCACTCCCTATCACTGACCAAGATGATGGTCACTAGTAGAAGTGATGCACGCTGCTGTGGTGTTTAGAGGAACTTCCTCTGTCCAGGGGAAGTAGGATGCTGCTGTCCTCCTGTCCAGCATGTGCTATGCAGCTCCCGCTGTGTCTATGACTGCGAGGGGATTTAGTCCTTTAGCTCAAATCATAGAGACTCACACTTTTAGTTCTGGGTTCCAAACCTATTGATGGCCAAGATGACAGTTGTTATGCATGTGTAAGGGGACTCTGGTCCCCTTACTAAAACTCAGTGGGGGGTTTTTGGTTGCTAGCTCCCAGTACCAAAGGAAAGGGGAAGGGTTGATGGGAAATCAGGACCCTGAGATTGACAGTCCCCAGGAACAATGGGGAGAAGCCAATGCTCCAGCTCAGCCTGATTGACAGGGTGCACAGGCTAATCGGGGAGTCAGGAGGCCAGGGGGTCCCATCCTCCATGTGAGCTGGAATTGCCTGGGTCAGACAGAGTGGGGCCAAGCTAAGGAGAGAGCAGGGGCCCAAGCTGAGCTGTGGAGCAGAGCTGTGCCAGATCCAGAGGGACCAGAGAAGCAGCCCAGAAAGCAGGTCGGTGCTGGGAGCAGAGTCACAGAAGCAGCCCACAGAGCAGACCTGTGCTGGGAGCAGAGCTGCAGCAACCAGAGCCAGAGGGGCCAGAGAAGCAGCCCAGGGAGCCGGAGGCAGAGCAGCAGCTGTGCTGAGGCAGAGTGCTGGAGCTGGAGCTGGAGCTGGAGCTGGAGCTGGAGCTGGAGCTGGAGCTGGAGCAGTCCAGAGCCGGGTACAGTGAGCGCGAGGGGGACCTTGGGCAACGGGCCCAGCATAGGGAGATGCCCCCAGCCAAGATGCCCTGCAGGCCGCACTGGGAGGGGGATCATAACCCTGGTGGGGTAGGGGTGACTCTGGGAAGAAGGGTCCTGCCACCTAGAGCATGAGAGCATGTGGCCACCGCCAGAGCAAGTGTCCGACCCGCAGCATCCCTGCAGCACAGCCAGGGCCTGGGCAGAGGCCTGGGACATGTGAGGAACAGACTGAACGTCCCTGAAATTCCAGAGATGCTGGTTGTGATGTCCCCGTGCCACACAGGAGAGTGGAAGGGGAGCCCTTAAGGTCAGGCAGGCCTCTGGGTAAACGAAGTGGGAGCGAGGACTCAGATCCTTTCGCTAGCCCACTTCACCGGGGTAGTGTATAAGCCAGGAGAGTTCCCTACAATAGCGGGAGTATTCCCTTGCTTACATAATTGGTGTCATGAACAGGATCCTATCCACAGGGTCCACCCCATTGGTTTACTGGTGGAGTTCTGGTAGCACTGTCCAGACCTGGTCAAGAATCATACCATGGCTGGAATTGAAGAACTACGGGCCCAGTTTTCTGAACTTCAGCGCCGATTATCAGACCAAGCTGAGGCATTACAACAAGCTAGAACAGAACAGAGAGAAGCCTTATCACTGGCTAAGGCAGTAACAGACCAACAGGCAGCAGAAGCTAAGAAACCCCCAACTATTTATGTTCCACGGGAACAGAAGGTCACAGAGTTTGGTGGCTTCCCAACTAGATCAGGAGACATTATGATAGAGGAGTGGGTCAGGTCTCTGAAGGCAGCTCTGCGTGTGCTAAGACTACCTGAAGAAGATCGTGTGGACCTCAAGGGCCAGGCCAAGGCCACAGTAAAGTTCATGGCAATGGCAGACAAGAAAGATGTGGAAAAGGTATTTGAACTCCTCCTAGAAGTATATGGAGACAAGGTACCTCTTGGAACCCGACTAAAGGAGTTCTTTGAGAGAAAGCAGAAGCCTGGTGAAACTGTTCAGGCATATGCGTATGACCTCCAGGAGAGAATGAGCAAAGTGGAGCAGCGAGACCCTCGATGAGTTTCAGACCCAGATACGGTTCTGAGAGACCAGCTGGTCCTGGGGCTCTGGGATGATTTCCTCCACCATGAAATGAAAAGAAAGTTGAAGGAAGAGCCTGGTAAGACGTTCCATGAACTCATGCAGGCTTCCATTATGTGGTCGGAAGAAGAGGAAGTTCCTGTGGAGGAGATGGACAAGGCTAACACGAAATGGGGGCCTAGGGAATGCAACTGCTGGGGAAAAGACCCTGCCCTAAACACAGTTAACACTGGAAAGTTTAAGTGAAGCTGTCCAAAAACTGGCAGTCCAACAGGAGCAGATCCTGAAAGTGATGACCAAGTTGATGAAAGAAAAAAATCCCATTAGTATGCCAAAGTATCTAAGGGCACCGGGATCCCAAAGATCCCCACTGAAGGATGAGCTGGGAAGGTGTATTTGTTACACTTGTGAAAGGCCAGGGCATACTAGCAGAGAATGTCCACTGAGAAGGAGAACAGAGTCCCAGGCACTGGAAACCAATGGGGCACCAGGAGTGAGTGGTCCATCTACAGTAGAAGGCCAAGCAGTGGCAGAAGGACTCCTAGGCCTGTCCTTGGTGGAAAAATCATTCTACATACAGTGTTGAAAGGAACGCGGGCAGTGCCAGCATATCTAGCGACTTCCGTAAGTGAGCATTTGGAGACTGTCTAACTGCTGAAGTATGTATAGCAGGAGTGAAGACCAGATGTTTGTTAGATACTGGCTCAGAAGTCACCACCATTACTGAGTCGCATTTTCAAAAATATTTGAAAGACATGGAGCTGACCATGCACAGCCCACAGTTTGTACGTCTAACAGCAGTTAATGGACTGGCAATCCCAGTGGTGGGATGCCTCGAAGCAGACAGACTACATGGGCCAGACACTGCCAGGGAAATGCAGCTTCATCCTGAAAGACAAAGCCTCTGAAGGGAGCCATATGGAAGAAGGAGTCCCAGGGATTCTAGGGATGAACATCATCAGTGAGCTGAAGGAGCCAGTAGAAGGAACCAGGAGGATCATAGAATCATAGAATCTCAGGGTTGGAAGGGACCTCAGGAGGTCATCTAGTCCAACCCCCTGCTCAAAGCAGGACCAAACCCAACTAAATCATCCCAGCCAGGGCTTTGTCAAGCCTGACCTTAAAAACCTCTAAGGAAGGAGATTCCACCAGCTCCCTAGGTAACCCATTCCAGTTCTTCACCACCCTACTAGTGAAAAAGTTTTTCCTAATGTCCAACCTAAACCTCCCCCTCTGCAACTTGAGACCATTACTCCTTGTTCTGTCATCTTCTACCACTGAGAACAGTCTAGATCCATCCTCTTTGGAACCCCCTTTCAGGTAGTTGAAAGCAGCTATCAAATCCCCCCTCATTCTTCTCTTCTGCAGACTAAACAATCCCAGTTCCCTCAGCCTCTCCTCATAAGTCATGTGCTCCAGCCCCCTAATCATTTTTGTTGCCCTCCTCTGGACTCTCTCCAATTTATCCACAACCTTCTTGTAGTGTGGGGCCCAAAACTGGACACAGTACTCCAAATGAGGCCTCACCAGTGCTGAATAGAGGGGAATGATCACATCCCTCGATCTGCTGGAAATGCCCCTACTTATACAACCCAAAATGCCATTAGCCTTCTTGGCAACAAGGGCACACTGTTGACTCATATTCAGCTTTTCGTCCACCGTAACCCCTAGGTCCTTTTCTGCAGAACTGCTGCCCAGCCATTCGGTCCCTAGTCTGTAGCAATGCATGGGATTCTTCTGTCCTAAGTGCAGGACTCTGCACTTGTCCTTGTTGAACCTCATCATATTTCTTTTGGCCCAATCCTCTAATTTGTCTAGGTCCCTCTGTATCCTAGCCCTACCCTCCAGCGTATCAACCACTCCTCCCAGTTTAGTGTCATCTGCAAACTTGCTAAGGGTGCAGTCCACACCATCCTCCAGATCGTTAATGAAGATATTGAACAAAACCGGCCCCAGCACTGATCCTTGGGGCACTCCACTTGATACCGGCTGCCAACTAGACATGGAACCATTGATCACTACCCGTTGAGCCCGACCATCTAGCCAGTTTTCTATCCACCTTACCGTCCATTCATCCAGCCCAGACTTCTTTAACTTGCTGGCAAGAATACTGTGGGAGACTGTATCAAAAGCTTTGCTAAAGTCCAGAAATAGCACATCCACTGCTTTCCCCTCATCCACAGAGCCGGTTATCTCATCATAGAAGGCAATTAGGTTAGTCAGGCATGACTTGCCCTTGGTGAATCCATGCTGACTGTTCCTGATCACTTTCCCCTCCTTTAAGTGGTTCAGAATTGATTCCTTGAGGACCTGCTCCATGATTTTTCCAGGGACTGAGGTGAGACTGACTATTCTGTAGTTCCCCGGATCTTCTTTCTTCCCTTTTTTAAAGATGGGCACTACATTAGCCTTTTTCCAATTGTCTGGGACCTCCCCCAATCACTATGAGTTTTCAAAGATAATGGCCAATGGCTCTGCAATCTCATCGGCCAACTCCTTTAGCACCCTCGGATGCAGTGCATCTGGCCCCATGGACTTGTGCTCGTCCAGCTTTTCTGAATAGTCCCGAACTACTTCTTTCTCCGCAGAGAGCTGGTCACCTCCTCCCCATACCGTGCTGCAGAGTGCAGCTGTCTGGGAGCTGACCTTGTCTGTGAAGACAGAGGCAAAAAAAGCATTGAGTACACTAGCTTTCTCCACATCCTCTGTCACTAGGTTCCCCCCCTCATTCAGCAAGGGGCCCACACTTTCCTTGACTTTCTTCTTGTTGCTAACATACCTGAAGAAACCCTTCTTGTTACTCCTAACATCTCCGGCTAGCTGCAACTCCAAGTGTGATTTGGCCTTCCTGATTTCACTCCTGCATGCCTGAGCAATACTTTTATACTCCTGCCTGGTTATTTGGCCAATCTTCCACTTCTTGTAAGCTGTTTTTTTGTGTTTAAGACGAGCAAGGATTTCACTGTTAAGCCAAGCTGGTCGCCTGCCATATTTACTTTTCTTCCTACAATATTTACTTTTCTTCCTACATGAACTGTCATGGGCACTCTAAGAAGAATTCTGTGCTGAGTAGAGCACTGGCTTGAGTGGAGAGACAAAACCTTTCACTGGGCCCTGTGGGGCAGATTAGAAACGTTAAAGTGGGCAGAAAACAGAAGACATGTATTCCTCCTTGGAGAAGGAAGATCATTGATGAACATTGCTGAGTACCAGGAAATATCAACAGATACCGAGCTCTTGTAGAGCCTACAGCTGGGATAAACCTACCTAATGGGCTCCAGCCAGCCAATGTACTACTAAAGCCATCAAAAGAAGAGTACCAGTGAGTCTGCTAAACTCAAGTTTGAGGGCTGTGGAGTTGCATCCTCAAAACAGAACTGCAGAGGTACACCGGCCTGAGGGAGTGGTTCCTTAGGTGAAGGTAACATTTGAAGAGAATGGAAATGAGCTGCGGGTGACAAGGAGGGAGAAGGGAGGACGAGTTACCCTTCCCCTAGAAAGATGTGGTGGGAGACTGCCAGTTCCAGTTCAAGTAGCATGCCATGGGCTGATTTCTGCACAGGTGGCTATCTTAAGGGCATAGCCAGAGAAGCATCAAGAAGTTTTTTCTAAGGATGCGATGACCAATTTCAATGACTGAGTCAAAGGTGTCCATGACAGGCCAAAGATAGCCAGCGAAGTTGCTCTCAGTACAACTAAAGACATAGCCTAAAGTCTGTGACCTCTGCTAGTCAGTCTCTTAGTGATTTTTAGCTCTTAACAGGCTTGGCAGAAACAAGGTCCTACCACAAGTGATTTCAGCTCTCTGTGATTTTCAGCTCTGGGCAGAAACACAGTCCCACCACAACTGATTTTAGCTCTGATTAAGCATTTAAAATAACAAAGAGGCTCCTAATGAGGCCTATTTAGCTCTTTCTTTGAACAGTGGGGAGGAACAGGTTAAACCAAACTGGGGAATTCTTGGGGAGGATTCACATCTCCTGTCTAGAACACATCTCCTCCTCTTACTTTCACAGGGCTATGGTATTCAAGCCCCTGGCTTAATGAGGTTCTTTCGGCTGAGGGTGACCTCATTTGGGACAGATTAAGAACAATCCTGCTTCCCCGTATTCATACAATAATGCCAACAATATTGGTAACAGCATTTCACTACCCCTGCATTCAGTACTAAAGTGGTTTATAACCCAACACCAGCCAAAGTTGATTATTTTGAGTAACACCACTCTATCTAGGGGTAGGGTAGGATAGGGTCCAGAGTGACCTAGACAAATTGGAGGATTGGACCAAAATAAATCTGATGAGGTTCAACAAGGACAAGTGCAGAGTCCTACATTTAGGACAGAAAAATCCCATGCACTGCTACAGGCTGGGGACCAATGGGCTAAGCAGCAGTTCTGCAGAAAAGGACCTGGGGATTACAGTGGATGAGAAGCTGGATATGAGTCAGCAGTGTGCCCTTGTTGCCAAGAAGGCTAACGGCATATTGGGCTGCATTAATAGGAGCATTGCCAGCAGATCAAGGGAAGTGATTATTCCCCTCTATTCAGTACTGGTAAGGCCACATCTAGAGTATTGTGTCCAGTTTTGGGCCACCCACTACAGAAAGAATGTGGACAAATTGGAGAGAGTCCAGTGGAGGGCAACGAAAATGATATGGGGGCTGAGGCACATGACTTACGAGGAGAGGCTGAGGGACCTGAGGTTATTTAGTCTGCAGAAGAGAAAAGTGAGGTGAGATTTGACAGCAGCCTTCAACTACCTGAAGGGGGGGTTCCAAAGAGGCTGGAGCTCGGCTGGTCTCAGTGGTGGCAGATGACAGAACAAGGAGCAATGGTCTCAAGTTGCAGTGGGGGAGGTCTAGGTTGGGTATTAGGAAACACTATTTCACTAGGAGGGTGGTGAAGCACTGGAATGGGTTACCTAGGGAGGTGGTAGAATCTCCATCCTTAGAGGTTTTTAAGGCCTGGCTTTACAAAGCCTTGGTGTAGTTGGTGTTGGTCCTGCTTTGAGCAGGGGACTGGACTAGATGACCTCCTGAGGTCTCTTCCAACCTTAATATTCTATGATTCAATGTGTGGAGAATATGGGAATTGTTGTTGTATTTGTAATGGACAATATAATATGCGTGTGTCATGCACTCCCAGGTCCTGTGCTCTCTTGACTCCATACGGTCCCTTGAAGGAACTCCCTTCAGTATGTCAGCTCTTCTTAGGGGTACACTCTCTCTGTGGGGGTTAAGGCCTGGAACCGCACCTCTCTGAGCCTCAGCAGGCTTGTCTCTCTCTGTGGGCCCCCTCAAGGAGTCCACTCGCTCTGGACCCTTGGGACCTCCACATCCTGAGGGATAAATGCACTGTGATCTCTAGCCCCCTCCTTCCAGCCAACCACCTTATATCACCTCCCCTAACAGCCCCTGCTCTGTCCTTTGTCTTCGGTACCAGGTAAACAGGCTACTTGGGCCCTCTCTCTTCCGTCCTTTGTCCCTCCACTGGCTGGAACCAGTGGGTCAGGTCACTGGCCCCGCTTTCCTCAGCCCATTGTCCCCTCACTGGCCAAAACCGTCTGACTTCCAAGCTGGTGTGGGCCTCCCAGTCACCAGTTGCTAGGATACGCAATCTCCAGGTCGCTGTCTGTGGTCCCAGCTGGTGAGGTCCAAGCTGGTTCTCTGCAACTACAAATACTCTCTCCCACCACCTCGTTAAACAAGCAACACCCAGGGAAACCGAGTCTCACGCACTCTTCATGTAAACCATTGAAAAAATAAGAAAATCCCCCACTTCATCACAGCATCTCAGTTTAGAATCATAGAATCATAGAATGTCAGGGTTGGAAGGGATCTCAGGAGGTCATCTAGTCCAACCCCCTGCTCAAAGCAGTACCAATCCCCTGACAATTGGGTTTACCCACCCAATTGCTACCCACAAGCTATGCCCCAGGACAGGAGAATAAGGGGAGGCTGGAAGTCACATAGGCAATAGGCGTGAATGGGGTGTGTGGATGCGTTATCAAGACCTGTCCACAGGTACATGAAGGGCCCTGCAGAGACAGTGGAGGCCTCAATGGCTGAACATTAGCTGTTAGCGACTGTGAGTCAAGGCTAGGTTTAAGAACACAGTAGAGGCTGCAACTGGCGCCAAAGACACAGGAGGTTAGGTGACTGTGTTATGAGCTGGGCACATGGACAGAGAGAGGCTCACAGACGCACAGGGTCAGACACAGAGATGGTTTCAAGGAAGCTCCAAGAAAGGGAGGCAGAGTATTCTGCTAAGAAGGACCCTGACTGAGGCTTAGTCAGGCACACAACCATTGTCTCCAAATGAACTCATGAATATCATGAGCCAGTCCAGAACAAAGCTAGGAGAGTTAAAGTCAAAACAGGCATGGCAGCTAGCAATAGATCACAGTCTGTCTTCGGTGCCAGAATTAACATTTTCAACAGCTGGAAAATAACATTAAAGCTAAATACAAGAACTCTGGACAAGAGCATGCTCAGTGGAGAAAGTGACACATGAGAATATTATTTTGGGATGATAATTAATCATAGAAGATTAGGGTTGGAAGGGAGGGGAGAGGGAAGGAGAGGGCAATTGAGCTCTGATGGGTTCTTCTGCTCCTGGTGGAGGCAAGACAATGAAGCAGACAGCCAATCAGAAGGCAGCTTCCCCTCCTTTTTCCCCCTCCCCCGCTTCCGCTCCCACTCCACAGGACTCAGATTTGCTATCTTAACCTGGCTTTGGGAGTGGACTGTGTCGGATGCATAATATTTGAAAGGGCCCTTGTCCTGAAGAGCAAAAGTACAGACGGCAATCCATCGCTGACATGAATTAAAATACAAGGGAATAGGTTTTTTTGTTCTCACATGTAGTTTTTCAAAAATGTTCTGTGCACATCTGTTCGGGTCTGACAGCACACCAGGGTATAGCTAGGTCAGTCAGGGGTGTGAAAAGCCCACCCTGGTGTTGACACAGCTCTGCGGACAGAAGAGTTCTGTAGTGTAGACAGGCCTTCAGCCCAGCTTTTCATACTGACCTAAGGACTCTCAGAGCTCTACGCCAGGTGAATAATAAATACTGGCTTTTGTTTAGAACAGCTGCTTCGTCGCTGCAGATGCTTACTAGCTACATTGCTCCCTGCAGGGGGAAAGTCTCTGACAGGAACCTGAACTCATCTGGACTCACTGGGGAGCCACACTGAAGGATGCTGTACCTCGCAGGCCGAGTCTTGGAGTTATGAAGCTCGCTCTTGTAAAAAGCTAAGCCTAGGGCCTCGAGACTAGGGGTCCTTCTGAAGAGACTGAGCCATCAAGACCCCTGTGGATATGGGGCAAAGCCCTGAATTTTGGCTAACTGCTCAAGCCAAAGGGACAATAACAAGAAGAAATGTGTAATACCTCCTGTGGTCACATGACCCATTAAGGCTCAGACCCCTAGCGTCAGCAGATTATACAATGTGTGGATACTGTCATTGAGAGTGGAGTGCCCATAGACACGGGCAGAGTGGGGCCTGTCAGGTACAGAACTTGTTCCAAGCTGATTGCGGTAATCTATTATTTGTATTGTGCTAGCACCAAGGGATCAGTGTCCCATTGTGTCACACAAACACAGAACAAAAAGATTGTCCCTGCCATGAAGAGCTTATACAACAAATGGCCAGAGGAGCACAAGGGAACAGTGAAAAGTATGGTCGGGACGTCTTGGCAGGCTCTTGCTATAATGAGGTACCTCCGTGTGTGGCATTAATAGGCTTTGTTTGCAGAGTTGTTGTAGCTGTGTTGGTCCCAGGATATAGAATCATAGAACTGTAGGACTGGAAGGGACCTTGAGAGGTCATCTAGTCCAGTCCCCTGCCCTCATGGCAGGACTGAGTATTATCTAGACCATCCCTGACAGGTGTTTGTCTAACTTGCTCTTAAAAATCTCCAGGGATGGAGATTCCACCACCTCCCTAGGCAAGGTGAGAGAGACAAGGTGGGACGGGCTCTGTGGAGCTCTAAAGCTCGTCCCTTCCACCAAGAGCTCTTGGCCCAGTGAACGCTTAACCCTCACCCAGCTTGTCTCTCTCATTAACAGGCTTGGCAGAATTAGATTTTGTTAAATGATTTTGACAGATAATATTGATGTTTATTTTTATTGATATAAATGTTCACAACTGTGGGAAATGATGGGGCAGTCAGACAATGGGGGCAGTCAGACAATGGGGGTCAGCGAATAACTATTTAATGACAGTCGATGCTGAGATTCAAAAAATTAATGGTTTATAACCATGAAAACACAAATTGTCAAAATATACAAAGTAAATATCCTTAAATGAACCTCAAATGAGTTCTCAAGCAACATTTTCCTTACTTTGCCTATCTATAAACGGTCACTATAATCGATGGAAATATTTTTTGTAGGTTTTTGCATGTACAGTGAAATCAATTTTTACCGACATTTACTAATCAAAATCTAATTCTTCCGAGTGTAATCAGTAATTATAATTACTTCAGTGGTGCCATAAATGCCTGAAGCTCAATGTGTGACTATTTTGCAGCAGGACCATAATTACCACAGTCATTCAGAGAATACCTCATACTAATGCTCAGAGCAGGTAAGGTGACTCTGACAAAGATTTGGGAGTCATGGTGCATAAGCAGCTGAACATATACTCCCAGTGCGACGCTGTGGCCAAAAGATCTAATGTGATCCTGGGATGCATGAACAAGGAAATCTTGAGCAAGAGTAAAGAGTGGTGTTGTAGCCATGTTAGTCCCAGGATATTAGAGACAAGGTGGGTAAGGTAATATCATCTATTGGACCAACTTCTGTTGGTGAGAGAGACCAACTTTTGAACTTATATACAGCTCTTCTTCTGTGCGTCAGGTCGAAAGATTGTCTCTCTCACCATCAGAAGTTGGTCCAATATTACTTCACCCCCCTTGTATTGCTTGGGAATAAAGAGGTTATTTTACCTCTATTTTGCACTAGTGTGACCACTGCTGGAAACCTGGGTCCTGTTCTGGTGCCTCAGTTCCAGAAGGATGTTGATAAATTGGAGAGAGGTCAGAGAAGAACCACAAGAATGATTAAAGGTTTAGAAATGTTGTCTGATAGTGATAGACTCAAGCAGCTCAATCTATTTAGTTTAACAAGGAGAAGGTTAAGGGGTGACTTGATCAGTCTGTAAGTAACTACGTGGGGAAAAAATATTTGATACTGGGCTCTTCAGTCTCGCAGAGGAAGGTCTAACACGCTCCAATGGCTAGAAGCTGAAACTAGACACATTCAGATAGGAAATAGGGTGTACATTTTTAACAGTGAGAATAATTAACCATTGGAACAATCTACCAAGGGTCATGGTCAATGTTCCCTCTAACTTTTTCCATTAATTACTCCAGCCAGGATAGGTTAGGCACTACTCAAATAATTAAATTTAAGCATAAGAGAGAAATAAACATTATGAAATGCTTAGACCAGCCAAAAAACTCAAATAACAGCACTTTGAAAGAATAAAATTACAGAGAATTTATGTGCATTGCAGAAAGTATCAAGAATAAATAACAACAACGATAATACAAGTATGTGTTGGGAGGTGAGTGTGAAAGATAGAGTGTGTGTGAGAGACGGAGACACTGTGTGTGTGTGTGTGTGAGAGAGAGAGAGACACACACACACACACTGTGTGTGTGAGACAGACACAGTTTGTGAGACACAGTATATGAATGTGTGACACACAGTGTGTGTGTGTGAGAGAGAGAGACATGTGTTACCCCTGTAAGTATAAGCAGCAAAGAATCCTGTGGCACCTTATAGACTAACAGACGTTTTGCAGCATGAGCTTTCGTGGGTGAAAACCCACTTCGTCAGATGGCCTTTTAAGTAGATCGGCACTCAAAGCAGCCACAGCAGCAGCCACCAGTACGCTCCCTCTGTCCCACTCCTGAGCCCTGTCGTGTTCTCCCCTCCCATATGGAGATGGGGTAAAGGGGCAGAGGGAAGGTGGACACCCTGACATCAGCCCCGCCCCCGCATAGCAAGCAGGAGGCTCCTGGAAGCAGCTGACCAGGGGCTGCAAAACAGAGGGCAGGAGCAGCATGGCAGTGGGGGGAGGGACACCTGAAGTGCGCGGCACTTGATAGCCTGCTGGGTGGCCTTGCGGTTACGCAGCTTAAAGGGAACTTAGGTCATGGTAGATTATCTCTCACTGACAATTTTTAACTCAAGAGTAGATGTTTTTCTAAAAGCTCTGCTCTAGAGAGTATTCTGGGGGCAGGTCTCTGACCTGTGCCATCCAGGAGGCCAGACTCGATGATCACAGTGGTTTCTTCTGGCCTTGGAATCTAGGAACCTATGAAAATGTGTATTGTCGTCTGCTTCCCTTTGCTCCTGGTCTAGGAAATCAGATCTGGCTCTGAACTGGCCCCATGTGCTGCAATGAAAATGGGGTGAGGGATGTAGGCATTAATTTAGGGGCAGAGTTGAGTAGCTCTTCGATACTTACTAAATAACCTTTGCCCTCCAGGAGAGCATCGTGAACCTCATTACGATTCTGAAAGAGAAACCTACTGTGGCTGGTCAGGGAGGCATAGCTGTAGTAGCCTTGGTCTCCTCCTTCCTGGGGGAAAGATGGCAAACAGCCCTTCTTGGTGTAGTGGTGGCCCCAGAGGATCACACCTTCTTCCACTTTTACCTCAGCCTTTACAGTTGCAATTCTAGCTTGCTGCACTGCATGGCAGCTCTGCAAAGATCTTCCCAGCAAACCAGGGATTGCAGGTCTTGCACCAGTAGCGTAGCTAGCGAGGTTCAGTGGAAGCAGCCGCTTCCCCTCTGGGCGGCAGGCACGGAAGCGGAGCCTGCCGGCCGGCGCTGCCAGCAGTTCCTGCTGGCCCAGGAGAGCCCCGCCAGTGCGGCCGCAAAGCAGCGGCAGCGGCAGAGCCCGTGCATGCTGGAGGAGCGGACGCCGCGGCTCTGCGCTGCTCATGGCAGCCACACTGGGCAGACCCGTGGCCAGTCACTCCCAGCAGGAGCCTCGGCGCTGCCCGCGGCTCACCAGAATAAAACTCCCCCAAGGAGGGGAGAGCGCTTCCCCCCTCCCGCCGTGGCCTGTCAGTGCGACCCGCCCACAGCCAGGCTCCGCCAGCAGCCCTGGGCAGGGCAGCGCCCCCCGGGCTGAGCGGGCGAGCCGGGCTGCAGCTCGCTCGGACTGCGCCTGGCGGACCTCGCTGCCTTCTTCCCCCACACCCCAAGGGGTAGGGCCAGCGCTGAGCCTGGGCTGGTGCTGCACGCGGCGAGCCGCTCCCAGGCTCTCCAGCCCCCTCTGCACAGAGAGCCCCGGGGACCCCAGCCCACTCCCATCCCCAGTAACCCCTCCCCAAACTCCATACCCCGTGTACCCCTCCCATGTACCCCGTGCCCCTGCCTTTCCCTCCCCTTCACCTCCCCTCGTACCTCCGGCCTCTGCCAGCCTCCCTGTACAGCCATGGGGGTGGGAGTGGCGTGGCCAGGGGGCGCAGCATGGCCGCAGTGTGGCCGGAGGAGCCAGCCAAGCAGGGGAGGGGGCACGGCGTGGCTGGAGGAGCTGGGGGGCGTGGCCGGAGGAGGAGCCAAGAGGGGCGCCTTTTTTATGTTTGCTTGCTCCCCCTGCTGTTAGAACCTGGCTACGCCACTGTCTTGCACCCCGATAACAAGACCCTATCCAGGGTGAGACTGGCAAACTTGACCTCTGGTCCAGCTGGAAAGTCCTGTCTCTTACTGGCAGTTTTGTAACAGTGTGCATTGCCAGACAGTAAACACAGATGTGCTCCTGAAGTATAAAAAAATAAGTGTTGTCAAACACAGTTTTAATCACACTGTAAATAATAGAATACCATTTTTTAAAAATATTTTTGAATGTTTTCTACATTTTCACACATATATAGATTTCAATTACAAAAAGGAATACAAAGTGTACAGTGCTCACTTTATATTATTATTTTTATTACAAATGTTTGCACAGTAAAAAAGATAAACAAAAAAAATTGTCTTTTTCAAGTCATCGCACACAAGTACTGTAGTGCAATCTCTTGATCATGAAAGTGCAACTTACACATGTAGAATTATTATTTTTTACATAACTGCACTTAAAAATAAAACAATGTAAAATTTTAGAGCCTACAAGTCCACTCAGTCCTACTTCTTGTTAAGCCAATTGCTCAGACAAACAAATTTGTTTACATTTATGGGAGATAATGCTGCCTGCTTCTTATTTACGTCACCTGAAAGTGAGAACAGACCTTTGCATGGCACTGTTGTTGCCAGTGTTGCAAGGTATTTACGTGCCAGATATGCTAAATATTTGTATGCCCCTTCATACTTGGACCTCTGTTCCAGAGGACGTGCTTCTATGCTGATGACATGTTCTGCTTGATAGCGATCCAAAGCAGTGTTAGGATATAGCTATTCAGGCCTGCCTGTAAAGGCCTATACTGTAAGAACTTAGGTGTATTTTTATCATGCCCCACAAGTAATAGAATAGGCAGAAATCCACCCCTTGTCTCTGAAGGACTGGGAGGCAGTAGTGGGCCGTTTGGGAAAGGTACCACAGGATGATTGGGATCAGTTTGTGCTGTGGCTAGTGGAGGTGGGCAGGGAGATGGAGGGTCTAACTCGTGAGGACCAGGTGATCATATGGCATAGTCTTTTGGGACTGGGCACCTTGGGAATTGATGTGGCAGGACTGGCACACCCATTTCTAATCCCCAGACAGGTGGCAAAACAGTTGTTTGGGGTGTACTCTTTTGCGGGGATGAATAAGATGAAGCGAATCCCTGGGGAAACAGGGCAGGATACACTTAATCGCATACAGGCATGGGCACGGTGCTGCGTGCATCCCTTGGACAGTCCATGGGTGATACCCCAGAGAGGGGCACCAGGACCTGGTGGGGGTGTGGAGCAGGGTAGGGGTGTGGAATTGCTGGAGAAACCTGGCCAGTGCTGCAATGCTGGCCTCCCTGGATGGGGAGAAACTCTTTTATCTGTACCATTTGGTATCTGACAATACCATTGATTGTGCGTTAACACAGGAGTATTGAGCAAAGGACCGACCTGTGGCCTTTGCCTCTCGACTTTTGAGTGATGTGGAACTGAAGTATGGATGGTGCTACTGGGAGGTAGGGAAATTCAAATGCCTCACGGGAATGCAGAAAGTAATAGTCCAATCTCATCATGACCCCCTGTGGCTGTTAAACATACATACTATCTTACAGGGACAAGTGAGTGGCGGCGTATTGCCAAATGGTTGCTGGCACTACAAGCAGAAAACATTAAAGCAGAAATGTTAAAGGAATCCATAGTCTGGGTAGCCGGATTACATCTGGCTGGCACCCCACACCAATGTGAAGCCAGCTCAGGTAAATCCCAACATCAGGTGTTTTGGCGGCTAACCCCAATCAGGTAAAGGGGGGGACACTGGTATGGTTTTTAGATGGAAGTTGTAGGTGTCAGGGGGGACAGAAAACTGCAGGCATTGCTGTTGTGGGAATCAGCACCATTGGTTTCTCACTAGAAGCAAGGTCAGTTTGGGAGGCAGAACTGGGAGCCTTGTTAATAGCTTTAAATGAAGTGGATCCCAAATTTGAGTCAGAATGTTGGGTGGTGGTAGATTCAGATTATGTATTTCGTGGGGTCACATTAATGCTGAGATGGTGGGCGGAGAATCATTTCAGGGCTCCACAATCAAGCATGCTAACTGGTGGAAGCGAGTGGAGGAGCTCAGTCACCGTTTTACACAGATCAATATGTTAAAGGTAAAAACACACAAGAAAACAGGACCCCTAAGCAAAGGGAATAATCTGGCTGATGCAGAGGCCAAACGGGCTGCAACAGAGGCACCCCCATGGCCCTGGGAGCCAGAAGAGAGTGTGCCTGTAGCAGTGATAACAAGAAATGGGGTGGATACAGATCGGGGAGGGCAAATTTGAGAGTTGCAAAAATCTGACCCAGGACTGGAAGGCACCATGAAACTTGGGGACAGGTATGTGCCAAAGGTGGAACTAATGGAAGGTATTTGGTGTGTCTTGACAGCTGAGGGACCAGTAATGCTGTGCCCTCAGGGAAGCTGGATGGCTTTCTTAAGCTGGGTGAATGGGAGCTTGGCTGGGGGACACCTTGGGTTTGAGGAGGCACTGGGAACTTTAAAAAGGTTGTGCTGGTGGCCAGGAATGGCAGTTAATTTAAAATCACATCTGCCCGGGGAATGTGATCTACCCATGGTGGGAGATCTAGTGATGTACAAGATTCCAGGTCAACACCATCCATTCCCAGCTCCTAAATGGAAGGGCCCCTATCTTGTCCTTGATCAGTTAGGGCCCAGCCTGCTATTATTGGGTACAGAGAATGGAGGACGGGAGTGGGTTCACTGCATGCAAATAAAAAGGTACAAGCAGGGGATGGGAAAGGGGACGTGTACATTTTGTTATGTGAGTATTACAGGTTAATTCAAAAAGGAGAAAAGGATGGAACAATTACTAGTGCTAATCACAATTGTCACATTTACAAATTCTATTCAGATTCCACGATGTAGAGAGAGAAAAACTATGAGAATCTCCCCATAGAAAGATGTACCACTGTCACGGAGTGTGGGGGAGACAAGGCCCTGCACCCCTGGCTTCCTGCTATTCACCATGACTCTCAGCCAGCCAGTAAAACTGAAGGGTTATTTAGACGGCAGGAACACAGTCCAAAACAGGTCTTGCAGGTACAGACAACAGGACCCCCTCAGTTAGGTCCATCTTGGAGGGGGCAGGGAGGCCAGAGCCCCATTGGGAGGCCAGAGCCCCATCTGGGCTCCCCTGCATTTTCCCAGCCAGCTCCAAACTGAAACTCCCTCCAGCCGTCTCACCCAGCCTCTTCCTGGCTCCTCCCCAGCCATTGTCCATTTCCCGGGCAGAGGTGTCACCTGGCTGCAACCCCTGTCCTGGTTTGCATGTTACATGGTCGGGTATCTGGCCTCAAGGAAAGTCTCCCTTCCCCAATGCAGACAGTCCCAGCAAAACTCCCCTGCAACCCTCCCAGGTCAATACTCCCCTCTCCCTGCTGTGTCACAGGCACCCACACAGAATTTAAAGAAAACATTAAGAACATTCCCACTTCGTCACAACCACTAATACTCCAATAGGAATTTGGCAGTGTCAGTATAAAGTGGCCACAACCTGGAGCAGAGAATATTCCCCGACGAGAAAATGTATGGGAGGCATTGTGGGAGCAGGTGCAGCCAGCACTTTTTAATGTGTCCTGTCACTCTATTGCATGGGTGGTACGCCCCAAGGAATGGTGGGTGGGCCAAATTCATCCTAACTGTAGCATGTACATAAAAGAATTGAAACAACAATTCAATTGGTGGGTGAGGGGACACACCTGGAATTGTCATCGGACAAGGGGATTGTGGGCAGCAGGAAACATGGAATCTGGGGGGCAAGTGTGGGAGGGATAGCTCAGTGGCTTGAGCATTGGCCTGCTAAACCCAGGGTTGTGAGTTCAATCCTTGAGGGGGCCACTTAGGGATCTGGGGCAACATCAGTACTTGGTCCTGCTAGTGAAGGCAGGGGGCTGGACTCAATGTCCCTTCCAGTTCTAGGAGATAATTTAATTAGTAAACCAAAATGTGAGATTTCAACAACAAATTAATAGTACAGAAACTATCAGCAGTTGTCACAGGTTGAAGCACAGCAGTAAAGGTAAACTTGCAGTTAACTCATTGGGCAGAGAACCTGGTAACATGGGTGGGGGGTGGCTTCAGAAGATTAACATGGGAAGAAATGTGTGTAGGTATTCAAAATGCTCAGTTAATAATGTTAATGGATATTATGAGAGATTCTTGAACAGTGGCCTTCAGTATTAAATCAGGAGGCTAGCCCATATTTATCCACAATTGCAAAAATATACCCATCTATCTGGAAAATAACATCCCCCACCTGTGGGGAGAGTTCTTGTGTAATTGTTACTATAATACCATGGGAAGAAAATGCAAATAAGGTGGTCCCCTTGAACCCTATGGAGGTAACTAGGGAAGGGGGAGCGCATTGGAAGCCACTAGGAAATAGGTGTGGGGGTGGGTGGAATGGGGTAAATTGGTCTGTCATCACATTAAGCAGTTGTATAGGAGAAGCAGGATCAATGGCCTATTGCAAAGGGGGGGCATTTAGGGGTAATGTATATGGGGTATGGGGTATTCTGTTGGCAATGGATGCAGTCCTGCAATATCACACTAGGAGGCAAAGTCCTTCCAGTATATGACCAAATTATGAACTTCTATACACTGCCACCTGGACTATGGTGCACCAATGGGTCAGTGGATTTAATCGTTGTAAACAATCGAACCAGCACCCACTACCCCAGGCCGTGCCAAGTAGTTGAATTGGTTTGGACAATACCAAATTTCACTGTGGATATTCAGTGGACACACAATATGGACAAAAGCACACAAAGATTACAAGAGCAACTTGCTGCAAGCGGCAACAGCTGGACACGCTTACAATACACACTACAGGATGGCACTGATAAAATTTTAACCCTATCAAAGGAGGAGAAACAGTGTTTTTGGTGGTGGCCAGAATGTTGGACCATACTGCAGTGGTGTATTGTTAAGTGTATTTGTGTTACGTTGCAAATGGAAATGATCAAGGGGGGCACAACCCCCTAGAGAACAGCCACTAATTATAACCTATAAGTAATGTAGTAAGCCCTCCCCCTCAGTGTACTAGACAACCCAGATCCAACCTTTTCGGGCCCACTATAATGAGAACTCTGGAACACTAATTGGACTAGGTGTGGTATGCCTGTACGAGAGAAGGTGCAGGGCATGGAACTACACAAGGGGCAGTGGGACAGATGGAATATCAAGACCTTCCACCTTGATGCCCTGGTCCTATCAGGAAATGTGTCGCCATATGTCCTGTGCTTTTCCAGGGATACCTGGGCAGGAGGATCCCAAAAGAAAAAGAAAAAAAAGGGGGTGGAGTGTTAGCATATAGATATTCAGGCCTGCATGTAAAGGCCTATACTTTAAGAACTTAGGTGTATTTTTATCACTTAGCTAGTTATAGAGGTATAAAACAAAGAATCAAAATCACAGTGTATGGCCCTTCTTTGACTAGGATAGTCCGAGACCTGGTTTGGCTAAGCAGCAGAGACAGCCATAAGCTGGGAAGCATATGGTCTTATCCTCTATGGTAAACCCAGGACAAACAGCTACAAAGGGGGTTAGTAATTAGTCCCAGGGGGTTAAAAGGCCTCTCCCAATCCACTGAGGAGAGAGAACCATAAGGTTCAGCTGGAAAAGGGGTTACCAGGGAACTAATTAGGTTCAGCTGGCTCCAACTGCTGGAGACCTTTTTAAACCCGCCCCTGCGTGGAAGGAGGGGGGTGAGAGAGTGAGAGAAGCAGGGAAGCTGCCAGTAGGCTGGGTGCAGCAAGACACCGAACTCTCCCAGGAAGGAAGGCTGCACTCCCTCCTCAGAAGGGAAGGAAAACAAGCACAAGGAGCGGACTGGGGAAAGGAATAGCCGGACCCTGTGCTACTGGTAAGGATTTGCCTTGCCCAAGCCTGTGTCTCCAAGGCTAAAAAGGACTGAGCCTGCTGAGGAGAGGCAGGTACTTTGCCACACCTCACATTCCAAACTAGTCACGTTGAAATAAGGTGCTATTGGGCTGTTAGGAATATCACCCTGTCCTGATATTCCTATCACTGCCAGATAAAGATGGTTAAAGAAAACTTAGTTTGAGAGCATCCTGTCTGGCAAGAAATCACTTCTCAATCGTTGTGGTTGTGAAACCCACATTTCTGTGTGTTTTATCTTTATGGCCCCCACTTTTCTATTGTGAATCTGTCTGGTTTCTGTCTGCTGTATAAGTAATTTTGCTAGGTGTAAGTTAATTAGGGTAGTGGGATATAATTGGTTAGAGAATTATGTTACACTATATTAGGATTGGTTAGAAAGATTTCAGTAAAATGGTTGGTTAAGGTATAGCTGAGAATATTACTATATAAATTAGAGGCAAAGAGGAAGTAAGTTGGGATTCAAAAATAAGGAAAAAAGAACTTGAATTTAAACTTGCTGGAAGTTCACTGAATTGTTTGCACCTTTGGACTTCAGGTATTGTTGCTCTCTGTTCATGCGAGAAGGACCAGGGAAGTAGGGAGGGTGAAGGAATAAACCCTCTAACAAGCAGTGCGGACTGATGCACATTGGTTTTCATCATCTGAGTCAGATGCCACCAGCAGAAAGTTGATTTTCTTTTTTGGTGGTTCGGGTTCTGTAGTTTCCGCAAAAGTTTGCTCTTTTAAGACTTCTGAAAGCATGCTCCACACCTCACCCCTCTCAGATTTTGGAAGGCACTTCAAATTTTTAAACCTTGGGTCAAGTGCTGTAGCTGTCTTTAAAAATCTCACAACCTTCTTTGGTAACTTTTTTGTATTTTGTCAAATCTGCAGTGAAAGTGTTCTTAAATTGAACAACATGTGCTGGGTCATAATCCGAGACTGCAATAACATGAAGTATATGGCAGAGTGCGGGTAAAACCACAAAGCAGGAGACATACTACTCTCCTCCAAGGAGTTCAGCCACAAATTTAATTCATTCATTATTTTTTTAACAAGCGTCATCATCATGGAAGCATGTCCTCTGGAATAGTGGTCGAAGTATGAAAGGGTATACGAATGTTTAGTGGTTGGTTCAAGGACTTTCTGGGACAAAGCAGGCACATGCAGAAGCAGGAATCTTTCTCCCAGTTGTGAAGCGGGTACCACTTGAAAACTGAACCCATCATTTCCCTTGGGTTTTGTCCGATCATCAGTTGGAATAATTTCCCCAGGAAATTATCTAATCTATCTTGCTATCGGTACTCAGTGCTACATCCTCAGATAGATCGTTCAGTGGGAAATGCATCCTTTCAAAATGGATCCATTGCAGTGGAAAATAGCAGCTCATCTCACTGAAAAGGGACAAGGGGAAGGTTTATGGTACCAGGATGTGGTACAAACACCTTTCCAATCTGCTTTCACAAATGACTGAACAAAAATTGAAAGAACCTCCCTGTTTCAATGAGACCTAGGACCCACTCATCATATTCATTACTAGACAGGGTAAGAGAAGAGTAATTAAATCTCGTGCTTCAGGGCATCAGCTGATCATCACAGGAGTCAGAAAGGGATCAACTCCAGGTGCAGGGTTGCCTTGTTGGTCAGATGAATTGTGGGTTTGCCGTTTGTTTGTTTTGTCTTCCTCTGAATTTTCAGATAGTGGCCAGTGCAGGAGGGAGGACGCAGGACTCATGGACCAGTAGGCAGATCTGATATGGCAATGGATCAGAAAGGACAATATTCTGAGTCAGTATGGCAAATCTGGCGCAGAACTCTCTTGATATAGGGGGAACGAGGCCGTGAAGCTCTTCTTGTTCTTGTTAAATCACAGCTGCATGGCACCTGCTTCAGGCTCTGGCATGAGGCCTTTCCTGTCCTGTCCTGGATTCAGCCTAGACCCCACCTTCAGCAAGATGGCCTTCAGCTCCGGGAAACGGCTGCTTTCAATTAATAGCTTGATTTTTCAATCTGTTTAGAAGCTCATACGTGGCATATGGCACTGAGAGAACACGTCAAAATATGCTTTTAATTTGGATGTCATTGAAATTAGGATTCAGTTGGGGCCATATTGTCTGATCATTAAATTCAAGGAAATGAATAGAGACACATTCACAGAGGATTAGCTCATCTGTAAGACACACACCAGGAGTGAAACCACAGCAAGTGGTGTTTTCAATAACAAATGTGCATTTAACACGTGGAGCTGGATTTACAGCTTTTCAGAAGATGTGCAATGATCACACTGCAGCAGGGGTTAGAGAAGGGCCAGGTTTCACAATGGAGTGGCCAGAAAATGTGAAAAATGTTGAGGTTTACAAATTCCCTTTCATTCCGCTGAGCAATGATAATGAGATCATTTGAAAATTTTCACAAAAAAACACAAGCGAGGGAGCAACTTGCCCTGTTATACCCAGAAGCCTAGTGGTTGGGGCACTCTCTGAGAGGCAGGGGACTGCCTAATTCAGAGCAATGACTTAAATCTGCGTTTCCCACATGCCAGGTGAGTGCCTGAACCACCCACCCATGGAGTCAATCTCTCCTCTAGGAGCTGTTCCATTTGGTATAAATAATTAAACATTCCCTGGGCCAGGACGTATGTGTGTGACTCTATAGCCCCTGGGCTGGAAGAGACCCACTGTCAACCTGCTGCTCTAAATCAGGCATAGCAGGGACCTGAGCCTGGGTCTCCCCATCCCTCGGTGATTGCCCCAGCTACTGAGCGACTGACTATTTGAGGGTCAGTTAGTCTCGCTCACCAGAAATTCCGCCTTGGACGTGACACACCCTCCACACAAAGGTTTTGTTGAACCTGATACATTTCCACACAAAGGTTCAATTATGACAAATCTTCATTTTCCAATGAAAAACATTTCATTGACAAATTCCCGACCAGCTCCTCCTGGGCTTGAGTAATTGAGAAATTTTATCTCTGCATTTCGTCCTGAAGTGAAATGTTCCCAGTCAATATGGGAATAATTGAAATCCCCAACTATTATTGGGTTCTTAATTTTGATAGCCTCTCTAATTTCCCTTAGCATTTCATCATCACTATTACTGTCCTGGTCAGGTGGTCGATAATAGATCCCTACTGTTATATTTTTACTAGAGCATGAAATTTCTATCCATAGACATTCTATGGAACATGTGGATTCGCTTAAGATTTTTACTTCATTTGAATCTACATTTTCTTTCACATATAGTGCCACTCCCCCCACTGCATGACCTGTTCTGTCCTTCCGATATATTTTGTACCCCAGAATGATTGTGTCCCATTGATTGCTCTCAGTCCACCAGGTTTCTGTGATGCCTATTATATCAATATCCTCCTAAGGGAAATTAGAGAGGCTATCAAAATTAAGAACCCAATAATAGTGGGGGATTTCAATTATCCTCATATTGACTGGGAACATTTCACTTCAGGACGAAATGCAGAGATAAAATTTCTCAATACTTTAAATGACTGCTTCATGGAGCAGCTGGTACGGGAACCCTCAAGGGGAGAGGCGACTCTAGATTTAATCCTGAGTGGAGTGCAGGAGCTGGTCCAAGAGGTAACTATAGCAGGACCGCTTGGAAATAGTAACCATAATACAATAGCATTCAACATCCCTGTGGTGGGAAGAACATCTCAACTGCCCAACACTGTGGCCTTTAATTTCAAAAGGGGGAACTATACAAAAATGAGGGGGTTAGTTAGACAAAAGTTAAAAGGTCCAGTGACTAAAGTGAAATCCCTGCAAGCTGCATGGGCCCTTTTTAAAGACACCATAATAGAGGCCCAACTTCAATGTATACCCCAAATTAAGAAAAACAGTAAAAGAACTAAAAAAGAGCCACCGTGGCTTAACAACCATGTAAAAGAATCAGTGAGAGATAAAAAGACTTCCTCTAAAAAGTGGAAGTCAAATCCTAGTGAGGCAAATAGAAAGGAGCACAAACACTGCCAACTTAAGTGCAAGAGTGTAATAAGAAAAGCCAAAGAGGAGTTTGAAGAACGGCTAGCCAAAAACTCCAAAGGTAATAACAAAATGTTTTTTAAGTACATCAGAAGCAGGAAGCCTGCTAAACAACTAGTGGGGCCCCTTGACGATCAAAATACAAAAGGAGCTCTTAAAGACGATAAAGTCATTGCGGAGAAACTAAATGAATTCTTTGCTTCAATCTTCACGGCTGAGGATGTTAGGGAGATTCCCAAACCTAAGCTGGCTTTTGTAGGTGACAAATCTGAGGAACTGTCACAGATTGAAGTGTCACTAGAGGAGGTTTTGGAATTAATTGATAAACTCAACATTAACAAGTCACCGGGACCAGATGGCATTCACCCAAGAGTTCTGAAAGAACTCAAATGTGAAGTTGCGGAACTATTAACTAAGATTTGTAACCTGTCCTTTAAATCGGCTTCGGTACCCAATGACTGGAAGTTAGCTAATGTAACGCCAATATTTAAAAAGGGCTCTAGAGGTGATCCCGGCAATTACAGACCAGTAAGTCTAACGTCGGTACCGGGCAAATTAGTCGAAACGATAGTTAAGAATAAAATTGTCAGACACATAGAAAAACATAAACCATTGAGCAATAGTCAACATGGTTTCTGTAAAGGGAAATCGTGTCTTACTAATGCATTAGAGTTCTTTGAAGGAGTCAACAAACATGTGGACAAGGGGGATCCAGTGGACATAGTGTACTTAGATTTCCAGAAAGCCTTTGACAAGGTCCCTCACCAAAGGCTCTTACGTAAATTAAGCTGTCATGGGATAAAAGGGAAGGTCCTTTCATGGATTGAGAACTGGTTAAAGGACAGGGAACAAAGGGTAGGAATTAATGGTAAATTCTCAGAATGGAGAGGGGTAACTAGTGGTGTTCCCCAAGGGTCAGTCCTAGGACCAATCCTATTCAATTTATTCATAAATGATCTGGAGAAAGGGGTAAACAGTGAGGTGGCAAAGTTTGCAGATGATACTAAACTACTCAAGATAGTTAAGACCAAAGCAGATTGTGAAGAACTTCAAAAAGATCTCACAAAACTAAGTGATTGGGCAACAAAATGGCAAATGAAATTTAATGTGGATAAATGTAAAGTAATGCACATTGGAAAAAATAACCCCAACTATACATACAACATGATGGGGGCTAATTTAGCTACAACGAGTCAGGAAAAAGATCTTGGAGTCATCGTGGATAGTTCTCTGAAGATGTCCACGCAGTGTGCAGAGGCGATCAAAAAAGCAAACAGGATGTTAGGAATCATTAAAAAGGGTATAGAGAATAAGACTGAGAATATATTATTGCCCTTATATAAATCCATGGTACGCCCACATCTCGAATACTGTGTACAGATGTGGTCTCCTCTCCTCAAAAAAGATATTCTAGCACTAGAAAAGGTTCAGAAAAGGGCAACTAAAATGATTAGGGGGTTAGAGAGGGTCCTATACGAGGAAAGATTAAAGAGGCTAGGACTCTTCAGCTTGGAAAAGAGAAGACTAATGGGGGATATGATAGAGGTATATAAAATCATGAGTGATGTTGAGAAAGTGGATAAGGAAGTTATTTACTTATTCCCATAATACAAAAACTAGGAGTCACCAAATGAAATTAATAGGCAGCAGGTTTAAAACAAATAAAAGGAAGTTCTTCTTCACGCAGCGCACAGTCAACTTGTGGAACTCCTTACCTGAGGAGGTTGTGAAGGCTAGGACTATAACAATGTTTAAAACGGGACTGGATAAATTCATGGTGGCTAAGTCCATAAATGGCTATTAGCTAGGATGGGTAAGAATGGTGTCCCTAGCCTCTGTTTGTCAGAGGATGGAGATGGATGGCAGGAGAGCGATCACTTGATCATTGCCTGTTAGGTTCACTCCCTCTGGGGCACCTGGCACTGCCCACTGTTGGTAGACAGATACTGGGCTAGATGGACCTTTGGTCTGACCCGGTACAGCCGTTCTTATGTTCGTATGTTCTCTTTTATCACAAGGCACTCTAGTTCACCCATCTTATTATTTAGACTTCTAGCATTTGTGTACAAGCACTTTAAAAACTTGTCCCTGTTTATTTGTCTGCCATTTTCTGATGTGTCAGATTCTATTTTATGTGATCTGGCCCTTACATTATCCTCTTCTATCCTCTGCTCCTGACTATAACCTGGAGACTCTCCCCTAAGAGAAGTCTGTGTCCGATCCACATGCTCCTCTGCAGCAGTCGGCTTTCCCCCATCTCCTAGTTTAAAAACTGTTCTACAACCTTTTTAATGTTTAGTGCCAGCAGTCTGGTTCCACTTTGGTTTAGGTGGAGCCCATCCCTCCTGTATAGGCTCCTCCCATCCCAAAAGTTTCCCCAGTTCCTAATGAACGTAAACCCCTCCTCTCTACACCATCGTCTCATCCATGCTTTGAGACTCCAAAGCTCTGCCTGCCTACCTGGCCCTGCACGTGGAACTGGGAGCATTTCTGAGAATGCCACCATAGAGGTCCTGGAGTTCAGTCTCTTCCCTAGCAGCCTAAATTTGGCTTCCAGGACATCCGTCCTACCCTTCCCAATGTCATTGGTACCTACATGTACCACGACCACCGGCTCCTCCCCAGCACTACACATAAGTCTGTCTAGATGCCTCGAGAGATCCGCAACCTTCGCACCAGGCAGGCAAGTCACCGTACGGTTCTCCTGGTCATCACAAACCCAGCTATCTACGTTTCTAATGATCGAATCTCCCATTACTAACACCTGCCTTTTCCTAGCAACTGGAGTTCCCTCCCCTGGAGAGGCAACCTCAGTGTGAGAGGCACCCCCAGCACCATCTGGAAGGAGGGTCCCAACTATGGGAAGGTTTCCCTCTGCTCCCATTGACTGCTCTGCTTCCCTGGGCCTTTCATCCTCCTCAACAGCCAGCGCAGGGGCTGGCTGACCGGAGGTGGGACAATTCTACAGTGTCCCGGAAAGCCTCATCAACATACCTCTCTGCCTCTCTTAGATCCTCCAGTTCCACCACCCTGGCCTCCAAAGTCCCGTACATGGTCTCTGAGGGCCAGGAGCTCCTTGCACCAACTGCACACATACGCCACCCGCCCACAGGGCAGGTAATCGTACATGCTACACTCAGTGCAATAAACGATAGCCCCCCCTCTGCTGCTGGGCTTCTGCCTGCATTGTCTCCTAGTTAATGGAAGCATTGTTTAAAGGGTTGTTTAAAGCAAGAAGTTTTGAATGTAGTTTGGTTTATAGGCTTTAAGGGGACTAAAGGGGCACAGATAGAACCAACAAGGGACCCCCGCTCCCTTCCCACTCCCTTCCCAAACTCCCTTGGGAAACTCCCTGTTAGCAGCCCATGTTCGGGTAAGCAGAGTCAGGATGAGCTCTACCCTGACATCTGATGGTAAATTGTGGGGAGTGTGGAAAGAATGTCAGATATTTGCATTAGCACTCCCACCCCACTTAGCATAACACACAGCAGTCTGGGATGGTTATTTTCACAGCTGTGGGATCCCCAATTTCTTTGTTATTGGGGCAGGAGAAATAAAATGTTGTCACCCTGATTAAGTAAATGAGGAACTACAAAACTGTCTTATGATAAAGGGTTTCATTGTCAACTAAATAGCACTTGCTAGACAAGGGACATGGGTTCTAAAACCCAGTGAATTGAGAGAGGCTGGGGACAGGTATCTGTACTTGGTGGTGCAGGCGCCTTGTGTGAGCCAGAGGCCCCAGTTTTGCCTATGCCTCTCTCCACTGTGGAATGTCAGAGTTAATTTTTGATTCCCTTAAGAATCAAGATACAGGTTGCTGAGCTGAACTCACTTTGGACCAGTAGTGCACTGGCACTGGGCTCCCCTACTGTGAGCTGAAATCACTGGAATTGCTGAACTAAGAGCACTGAGTACTGTGCTAACTAGTGGGGGAGCCTGAAGCTATACTGTGGAGCAGAGCAGCTGGCAGAGTGGAGCCAAGCAGTTTCTGGGGACGGCTGGAGCGGATCACAGGACAGCTGGTGGACCAGAGCAGCTGGTAGAGCGGAGCAGCTGTGGGATGGGTGGAGCAGCCCACGGAGCTGAGCAGTTGTGGGGGCGACTAGTGGAAGCAGAACCCCACGAAGAGGCAGGGCAGTTGGCCCCAAACCACGTAAGGTGCCCCTTTCTACCCAGGCTGGGGAGGGGGACCTCTGCAGGTAGACTCTCGAACTCTGAGGCTGCCTGACCCGGGACAGAGACTTTTGGATTGTGGGACTTTTGGGACTGTGGGTGATTTGGGGGGTTGCTGGACTCAAGAGACCAGAGAGAAGGACACGGCCCAATTTCCTTGGGTGGGTCTTTGCTCACGGTTTGATCTATGAACTCAAGCTGAGGTATTTTCCCAATTTAATGCTTGTTGTTTACCTCATGTAATTAAACCTTTTCTGGTACACCAAGACTCTGTGCTTGCAAGAGGGGAAGTATTGCCTCCTTGAGGCACCCAGGGGTGTGTGTAAGATTTTCCCAGGTCACTGGGTGGGGGCTCGAGCTGGTTTTGCATTACATTGTAGGGAAGGGACCCATACGTATTGAACCCGGCCCTTGCTGCTATTGTTTCGGCCTGGCAGAAGGGTTACATTCGCAAAGCTGGGTTGGTGCTCATATTTGTCATGAGGTGTCTCTGTTGTCTCAGGAAGCTATGTATGGGGCCAAAACACCATGAAATATGGTCTCCCTAGCATATTTTCACTCTCCATAAACTGAAATGCCATGAGGAGACCAGATCTTGCCTCATGATCCAAGAGGACTGTTCTGTGGATACAGATTTCAGTCTCCAGACCCATCAGGCCAGCCCTTTGCATCACCATGCAATTATTGTGTCACCTGCTGGCTATGGCACCATCAATGGAACTGACGTTTGCACATAAGTCCCATCAGCTCAGTCCCTCCGTCTCCTGCAGCTAGGACCCTGTCAAGCCATTTTCTAGTGCTTTTCCCTGTCAGGCACTAAGAGCCTCAAGCACCAGGGCTTCCATCAATTCCTGGGGAAGAGAGAGGTTGTTCCACAGCCTCACAGCTTTCAGTGCCTGGAAGCGTCTCCTGCTAGTCAGCCTGAATGTCACCTCATTTGTGCCACCCTAACCAATTCCTCTACCACCCTGGTTTCACATCCTTCAACTAGGTGTAGGCCAGTGGTCCTCAACCTTTTTGTGGCCAGTTGCACATTCATGTTTTCAGAAGGGTGTGGTGGGCGTCAACAATTTTTCAAGGCTTATTTTGTATTTGTACATTAAATAATATGAAAAACATCATATTTAATATTACATAATATATGAATCCATAAGATAAAAAGGGTAATTTTACATGTAAAAGATATTAATTAAATTATTCGGCAATTACTCTTTCACCTTACCATGTGAATTTGTTCTTTTTTATCTACCTGTAAGAAAAATTAAGGGTTTTTTACAAAATAAATATCATAAACAGTTTTCATCTTATTTATTTTAAAAAAGTAAAACATTGTTGAACTGCTGGGCCAAATATATTTATTATTCTTACTTTAACATAGAATGAAGCCTGCAGCCCTGGAGTTCTCTGTCCCCGGCAGAGACAGGGCTGCGTTTTCTCTCCAGCTTAAGCCACGGCCCCATGTCTGCCAGGGACTGAGAACACCGGCACCTGCAGCTCTGGAGAAGCCGGAGAGAAGCCGCAGCCCCATGTCTGCCAGGGACCGAGAACACCGGCGCCCACAGCCTGCAGCCCCAGAGTTCTCGGCTTCTCTCCCCTGCTGGGCACTAGGCGGGTGCACATAAATGCCCCGGCGGGTGCCATGGCACCCACGGGCACCACGTTGGGGACCACTGGTATAGGCCATCATATCCTGTCACAAACTATCGCTGTGCCAGACTAGATGGATTCATCTCTTTCGTTCTGTCCCGTTAATCCCTCTAGTCTCTCAGTGTTGGGGGAGGGATAGCTCAGTGGTTTGAGCATTGGCCTGCTAAACCCAGGGTTGTGAGTTCAATCCTTGAGGGGGCCATATAGGGATCTGGGGCAAAAATCAGTACTTGGTCCTGCTAGTGAAGGCAGGGGGCTGGACTCAATGACCTTTCAAGGTCCCTTCCAGTTCTAGGAGATAGGTATATCTCCAATTATAAATAAAAAAGTGTCTGTCTGTGAAACAAATGCACTATTCCAGTTGTGGTGACCCCACAACCATACCAAGGGACTAGCACTTCCCTGCTCTTGCCATGACCACACACTAGTGCTTGGCCAAAAACTGCACTGGACTTTCTTTACTGGTTCCCACGGCAGCTCTCTGTCCAGTCAGCTGAGCCAAAGCCATTGAATCAAGGTTTCCAGCTGAGCTCAATAGGCCTCTTTCAACCTTCAGGTGGCCCAGGATCCCCCCCTCCCACACTGAAGCAGCCAGGTGTTTATCACTGGTTGACCTTTTGGGGTTATTTCACCCAGTCCATCACCCCAGCTGGAATTGCTGGTGTTTTTCTAAATGGAGCCTGGCCCAGGCTGTGCCGGTGCTGTTAGGACAGATCCAGGTCCAGCACTGTCACAGTTCTGTCTCAGTGCAGCATTCTGAAGGGGGGAACTCCCAACGGGGCCATGGCAATGCTAAGAAAGGGAGCTAGGGTATGAACAGTTCCTTCCCTTTCCCGATGAGGAGCTTCTGGCCCCTCCACTTCTTCCCTGAACTCATTTGTGTCTCTGCTCCTTTTCCCAGCATTCCTTGTTGTAGCCTATAATTCCCATGGTCCCTCTGGGAATGATGCCCCCCCCCGGATCCCTGGGATCTGTATTGAAACCGAACTGGCCCCCCATTTCAATTCCTGGGGAAAACACTGACTGAGAACACCCTGCCGTTGTCCGAGGAGGTGTCTTTGGCTCAGAAGACAGAGGCTGTTTCTCGGGCACCCAAACCACGTAGGGCTGGGTAGAGAGGCAACAGCCGACAGTGCTTACGGAGGCTGTCGAGCTGACGGCTGACGGGCTGGAGACGCGACTGCGGTGGCCCAGGAGCCCGAGGAGGAAGGACAGACAGGGTGAGGGGAACTCTTGTGAAATGGATCCAGGGCCATCATGGCTCCTTCCCCGGTCACCACCTAAAACCACAACCCTCGAACGCCAACACCCGGTCAGCTGAGCCCAGGCCAACAAGGTAGACGGCCCGCGGGAGGGGCAGAGCCCACCTGTCGCGTTGCGTGACTCACCCCTGAAGCGCCTCCTGCTGGTCATCTCAGGGAATTAGCGTTTCCAGACTCCGGAGCGCCCTCTGCAGGCCAGTGTCCCTCTCAGGACCCAGTGCCCCTTGTCTTTGGGGTGCTGCCCCCTGGCAATACCCCCACAGTCTCCCACCCAGAGGAGCCCCCAACCCCCTATCCCCACCTTGCCTCCCTTGTGGGCTACTGCCCGTCACCATCGAGCCCCCGCTCACTGGGGCAGACTGCAGTGTAAATGCCACTCATCACAGGCAAGGGGGATTTGGACCTGCTGCCTCTGCCTACCCATGGGCTTCCCCCCACAACCCCAGTACCTAATTGGCTCCCCAGCTCCCTTGGTCTTTCCCCAGCCCTGCTCCACTCCAGGTACCTTCTCTCAGCTCCCTGCAGCCAAGTCCCTCCCTTTCAAGGCTACAGAGAGTCCGTCTCTGGCTTCTGGCCCCAGCCCTCTTATAAGGGCCAGCTGGGCCCTCATTAAGCCAGCCTCGGCCTCCAGCTGGGCCCCCCTAGCTGAGGCTGCTTTCCCCAATCAGCCCCACTTTTTCTTCCCTGCCACAGCCCTTTCCCTGGGCTGTTTTAAGCCTTTTAAGGCAGGAGTGGGTGACCACCCCGCTACACCACCGAAGACAGCTCCTGGGATGGGAGGAACCCAAGGCAGTTGCTGGGCGTGTGACCAAAAGGGGCTCATTTGGCAGGACCGCCCATACATGGACTGTAGTTATGGGCAAGTCTGTGTGGCTGGCACCCAAGCCCGAGGAAAGACACGGAAAAACTTGTAGTCCTGGTCCGAGTAGACAGCCTTAGTAGACTCAGGCTGTAGTCAGACAATTATTCGGGAGGGGCTCATCCCTGGCCTTGAACTTTCCAGGATGAGTATACATCTACAGTGTATCTACGGAGATATACAGCCTTACCCGACTGCCTGGGTAAAACTTAAGATTCATGTCCGGGGCGAAACCTTCCAAGCCAATGTGGCTCCCAGGCTAGCCTACCCTGTGGTGTTAGGGCAAGACTGGCCAGAATTTCGGGAAATCCTGTGAGGCCACAACCACCCACATGTGGGAGTGGGAGGCGCACAATCAACGAGAGGGGAACTCCTTGGCCACCCCACAGAACCCAACCCCAGAGAAGGGCTGTCTAAACCCCCGGAGCTGCCCTACAAGTCCCCTCCAGTCATAGGACACTCCATCAAACATGACCAGGCGGAGTTGGAGCATGACGGAGACTTCATTCAAGAGCAGGGGGAGGATCAAACTTTAAGCTGGGCCTGGAGGCAGGCAATGACCCCAGACCAAGAAGGGGACGATACGCCACACCCGCCTCGAGGACCACGGTTCGTGATCTGGAGGGACTGCCTCTACCGGGTGGTACAAGTTCCCCAAATGTGTGAAGTTATCCGACAGCTCTGAGTGCCCTGGAGATTGCGTCAGAGCCTCCTGCAGCTGGCTCATGCAGGGCCGGGGCGGGGCACTGGGGAGAGAAGACTTTCCAGAGGATAGCACACCAGTTTTTTTGGCCTGGCATACACCAGGAGATAAGAGATTATTGCGCTTCCTGCCCCGAATGCCAGTGGTCCAGACCAAAGGGGATGCCCTGGGGTGTCTCCTCATCATAGGCGTGCCAGTTGAACGTGTTGGTATGGATCTCATAGGGCCACTAGAGAAGAGCCAACGAGGGAATCAGTTCATCCTCATACAGGTTGATTACATGACACGCTACCCCGAGGCTCCCCCTTGTGCACGGCTACGGCCCCTACCAGCATGGTGGAACTAGTGAAGATTTTTGCTCAGGTTGGGATACCCAAAATGATCCTGAGCGATCAGAGCACTAATGTGTCCTCCAAATTGATAGCTGAGTTATGCCACCTCATGAACATCTGGACCTTCAGGACTTCAGTGTGCTACCCTCAAACCAATGGGTTAGTCGAATGCTTTAATGGAACCCTTAAGTCAATGCTCTTCAAATTTGTAGAAGATGACCTTCGACATTGGGACTCGCTGTTGCCTGCCTTATTGTTTGCAGTGTGGGAAGTCCCTCAAGCCTCCCCTTTGAGATCCTCTATGGGAGACAACCCCGGGGTATCCTCGATCTCCTGAGAGAAGACTGGGAGGCACTAGGAACTACCCAGTACATGTTATGAATCTCTGAGCATCTCCAGGCCTTGGGCGCATTCACTTGAGAGAACTTGTTATGGGCTCAGCAAACACAGGAGCAACAATACAACAAAGGGGCGAGGGTATGCAACTTTGAGCCGTGGGACTGGGTTCTACTATTATTGCCCTCCGCCTAGTTGAAGCTATTAGCCAAGTGGCAAGCCCCTTTGAGGTGTCCTGCTGGGTAGGACTGGTGGACTACGAAATCAGGCTGCCATGGCAATGGAAGGAAGTACGCACATACCACGTGAACTTGTTGAAAGCCTGGAAGGACCGAGAGACTCTATTTATCGCTCCTTCACCCCCTGAACCAGAATTGGGGCCACTGGTGGCTGGATCCCTGGATCCAGGGCTGGTGGTAAGGGGAGGGGACCTTAGCCTCTCACAATGAGAACAGTTACAGCGTCTCATACAGGACTTCCCAAGTGGCTTCTCAGGACGGATTAACCTCATAAGCCATCACATTGCAACAGTCCCGGGGCAGAGGGTGAGAGACAACCACCAACTACTCCTCAGGAAGATGCTTGAGATGGGAGTCGTGGAGGAATGCACACCCAGAGTCCCAGGGGACTGGGTGTGCATAAACCGCGACAGGGCAAATTCACCCTGCCCTGGACGAGGAATGGTTAATCCTACATTGTGGGCTGAGGAAGCCACGCCCCCTCAAGTCTACTGGGCATGCTCCAAATGCACTAGTATAAAAGGGAGCAGCTCACTTCAGTTGCTACTGATTGCTGGGGAAGAAGGATGTATGCTGCAGGCTCCAGCCAAGTATCAGTTGAAGCTTGAGGCTGTGGGAGCTGGGGATGCCATAACCCAGGCAGACACCAGGGTACCCATGGAGGCCCCACAGTCACCAGGGACAGCGCAGACCGGGGAACCCAGAGACAGCAGAGACACCCAGACCCCAGCAGTGGGAATCATGGTAGGAAGCAGCCCAGGGGAGTTAGATAGTGGCCCGGTTAGTGAACCAGAATTTTGAGTCACCGTGTTTCGGTCGGACCCCACACTGACTCAGTGGCACGCACCCCAGGACTGGGGTATGGTGGAGAGGGAGGAACCAGCCCCCTGCTTTTTGTGTGTGATGGCCCCTTCCCCTGACTGAGGCCACTTGGCCTCAGGGCCTCACGGTCAGGGGCAAACATATTGACTTTAGCCTTACTGCCCTGCAGACTTGGGTGAATCTATTTAGTTGGGGGTTGGCCCTGCTTTGAGCAGGGGGTTGGACTAGATACCTCCTGAGGTCCCTTCCAACCCGGAGATTCTATGATTCTGTGGCCACTGGGCATTACTTCCCTGCTGACTGAGGCGAATCTATTGACTCTGGCCGTTTGCCGCATTGCCCTGCTAACAGGGGTGAGTATATTGACTCTGGCTATGGAGGCATAGATGCAGGTTATGTATGCCCTGCCGCTACACCCTAAAGGAGATGGGATGCACTTGCGCCGCACTGGACGGGGTCCTCCCAACCCTGTCACAGGTGGGTGCCAGGTCCCCCTGCCTCCTACCCACTGAGCCCAGCAAGACCATTTGCACTGCTGCTTCCCAACAGCTACCCATCTTGCCAAAGGCACCAGGCAGCACATGTGCGCCTCTCCAGACACGGCTGCCCAGCAGCCTGCCTGGTTGTCCCCCTCTCAAGGAGCCCACTCCCCTAGTCAGGAGTTGTCCAACTCCACCTCTTCTGCTCCTGATTACTGAGCCATCATCTGTCCTTCCAGAGCAGGGAGCTTGACTCTCCCAAGGGGAAAAACCCCAGCACATTACATCTTTTCACTCACTGGCAGCTGGCAGGGCAATCCAAACGCTGGCCAAATTGGTTAACAACCCTAACAGTGCCCTTGTGGGGAAACAAGACATGCTCTTCACTAGGAGGGCAAGGGTGGCACAGTGTCTCCATGACCAGCGTTACACAACACACAAACTCTCCTGGCCTTTGTTTTTCGGGGGAGGGTGTGATCAGCCTTCACAGCTACAGCAGAAGCCAAGGTGTGAACATAAGACCGGCCAGACTGGGTCAGACCGAGGGTCGATCTAGCCCAGTATCCTGTCTTCCAACAGTGGCCAATGCCAAGTGCCCAAGAGGGAATGAACAGAATAGGTAATCGTCAAGTGATCCATCCCGTGTCGCCCATTCCCAGCTTCTGGCAAACAGAGGCTAGGGACACCATCCCTGCCCATCCTGGCTAATAGCCATTGATGGACCTGTCCTCCATGAACTTACCTAGTTCTTTTTCTGAACCCTGTTATAGTCTTGGCCTTCACAATATCCTCTGGCAAGGAGTTCCACAGGTTGACTGTGTGCTGGGCAGGGAAAAGGCAGATTGAGGGGGTGGAGTTGATGTGGGCCTGGGGCAGAAGTGAAGGCTGGGGGGGGGGAGCACAAAATGAATTGCCATGGGGCTGGAGGCGCAGAGCTTGTGAGGGGGCTGGGCACAGAAGGAACTGAGCACAGGGTATAGTTAGGGTTGCCAACTGTCTAATCACACAAAACTGAACACCCCTGCCCTGCCCCTTTCTCCGAGGCCCTGCCCCTGCTCGCTCCATCCCTCTTCAGTCTTCCCCACCCTCACTCACTTTCACCAGGCAGGGGGTTGGGGTGTGGAAGCGGGTATGGGCTCTGGGATGGGGGTGCAGACTCTGGGGTGGGGCTGGGGGTTCCGGGCTGGGCCAGGGGGTTGGGGGGTGTGAGTGGGGGGGTGAGGGTCCAGCTGGGGGCGGGGATGGGAATGAGGGGTTGGGATGCAGGAGGGGGTTCTGGGCTGGGCCAGGGGGTTGGGAGTATGTTTGGGGGGTGAGGGGTCTGGCTGGGGGTGGGATGGGGATGAGGGGTTTGGGGTGTGGAAGGGGATTCTGGTCTGGGCTAAGGGGTTAGGTGTGTGTGTGGGGGTGAGGGCTCTAGCTGGGGATGGTGATAAGGGGTTTGAGGTGTGGAAGGGGACTCCGGGCCGGGCCGGGCCGGGCCGGGCCGGGGGGCGTGCAGGGTCTTGGCTGCACTTACTGAGGAAGGAGCTGCCAGGTCCCTGCAGCCTCTAGGCATATGGGAGGCCATGCTGCCTTCATGCTCACAAACACCCCCGCCCCCAGAGCTCCCATTGGTCACAGTTCCCGGCCAATGGGAGCTGTGGAGCCAGAACGTGGAGCCTACCAGTTCCTGGCCTAGGGGCCTTTTCCCTGTTCAGCACACAGTCAACCTGTGGAACTCCTTGCCAGAGGATATTATGAAGGCCAAGAGTAAAACAGGGTTCAAAAAAGAACTAGATAAATTAATAAATTCAGGTAGAGAACCTGCCTTAGCCCTGGGCCCCCGCTGTGCTGCTGACCGGATTTTTAACATCCCAGTCGGTGGTGCTGACTGGAGCCGCCAGGGTCCATTTCAGTTGAAAACCGTACGCCTGTCAACCCTAGGTATAGTGGCCCCAATCTGTTTGTCACTATCGATCAGCAGCCCTAATTGTCAGACAAACTTTGGGATGGGCCAGGGGCGTCAACTATCAGAAGACAGCTCAGAAGACATTTTTAAAAAACTCATGATTTTGAGGCCAGTCTCATGATTTTTGGGTGTCTGACTGATGATTTTTTTTTTAACTTCTGGGTTTGGCAGTGGGAAGTTTGGGGCCCCACCATGTTTCTCCTCTCAGTAAAGACGCTGCTGCGGGACACCACAGGGTGTGTCCTGTGTCCTGGGGCGGCCTCTGCAGCAGCCGCAATGCTCCCTAGTCCTAGTGCTGCCTTTGCCTTCTGGTTTTTGCCCCCCATGAGCTTGGGAATTGGGGTTTTTGTAGCTAACTTGTGCGCCCTCTGCTGGCTGGAGGGCTGAGTCTGCAGGAGCTGAACAAACCGCCCAGTCTCCAAAACCCCAAACAGTTTCCATGTAATTGTTTCTTGGCAGCAGAGTGGGGGCAAAATGCCCTGACGAGTTGATTAGAATTCAGAGAACAATCACAGGTCTGTGCTTGTCCAGCCAGTGATGGATTAGCCCTCTGTTGCCTTGGGCTGAGATGAAATATGTGCCGCCTGACCCCATTCCACTGAACATCAGACAATAAAAAAAAACCTTCCGTCACCCACTGCTGTCAGCATGGCACCACCGGCTGCAAAAGGGTAAGCTTCAAGCAGATGCAAGAATGTATTGGCCTGGGTGTCCCAACAATCAGCGAGCACCTGGGGAGAGGGGCCTGCAGCAGAGGGGTCTCCAGGGCAGAGAGTGGACGAGGCAAACGAAAGGTTCCGTGTTGGTTTTACAAAGAAGGAGGTGGCGGTGCCATGCCCCAAAGGGGCAGGTGTTAGAACGATACATAAGCAAATAGTCTCACACAAAAGAGCTAGCAAAGTGCATTTTGCTGGGCAGCCTGCAAAAGAGATGAGACAGAAATCCATGGTTGGGTCTCTAAATAGTCATCTACCAGAGGCCAACCTCAGATCAGGAGTGGGCACTGCACAGATACATGCTAAGAGACAGTCCCTTCTGTCGGGGACTCGAACCCCAACAGCGAAGTTCGTTGTCTGACCGCAGAGAGACCAGGCAACACCAGCAAGGTCCGATCAAAAGTTCTTTATTGATAAGTGCACGTATCAGTAAAGAACAGCTCGTATCTGAAAAGAACCAGCCCCCCCTTTACAGTTTAGTATAGCTTATATAGACAGTTTTATTACGTCATAAATTATTCACTTCACACAACCCATATCCCACCCCCCTTTGGTTAGTAACAAACCCTAATAACAAAGCACATCTGTCTTTCTTTATAATGTAAGCAAGTTGTGATGCCCCAGCAACTTTCTTATCAGCATAGTTGCCAAGCACCAGACACTGGAAGACAGGAGTTAACGCAGCTGGTAACTTGAGGAATGCACCTCCCTTTCGTATCTCACTTTTTCCCAGGGCTTTATGAAACATGCTGACTTCAGTCAGATTGACATAACTGGTTTTTGTGCTACATCTTTATTCAGGCCTAACACTTCCCAACGCCCTCACCATCTCAATAGGCAAGACAGAGACAGGAAGTATTCTCAGCCCTGTTTTGCAGATGAGGAAACTGAGGCACAGACAGATTAAGTTACTTGGCCAAGGAGGCTGTGTCAGAGCCCAGAATCAAACCCTGATTGCCCAAGTCCCATGCCACTACTTCATCCACAAGACCATCTGTGACGAAGTGGGACTGTTCTTACTGGGGTGCTGTGTGCAGTTCTTAAGTATCTAGCAAAGCAAAAGGCCAGCGCATCTGAATGCCTGACACTCTGTCTCCTAGCAACTGATGGCCCGGGCCCCTCCTGCAAAGGTGCCAGGAGAAGGTGTTGGAGACAAAGGGGTCAGGTGACCTCCTGGCCCGGGAAAGAAGCTGAGCAGAGAGGAGGGGCTGGAGGAGGCTGGGCAGACTGGAGCTGGCTGGGGAAAGAAGGGAAGCAGAGACAGGGCTCTGATCCCCAATGGGGGCTGTGGGGCTCCTGGGGCCCCAAGATGGACCTAACAGGGGGGATCCTGTTATCTGTGCCTGCAAGACCTGTGTTCCTGTCGTCTAAATAAACCTTCTGCTTTACTGGCTGGCTGAGAGTCCTGGTGAATCGCAGGGAGCCTGGGGGTGCAGGGCCCTGACTCCCCCACACTCCATGGCACCATCCATCCTCACAGCGTAGCCTCTAACAGCTCCTTCTCAGTCACAGAGGTCACATGTTTCAGATATGACCACTGACTATTTAAGGCCTCTGCATTTGGGAGCCCAACTTGAGATGCCTCAGGCCTGATTTCCACAGTGCTGAGCACTCACAGCTGCCATTGACTTCCAAGGGTGCCCAGAGATTCTAAAAATCAAGCCCAAGTCATTTCAAAGTGGGCACCCAATGTCTAGGAACCTGTTTTGCTTAATGAGTGAAGTGAGCTCCACGGCCCACCCCCAGTGATGCTCCCCGTCCCAGAAAGCTCCCACAACTTCTTTCAGGCTGGAGTCTGCTGAACCCCCCACAGCTGGGCCCTATATAAGATGGCAGCAAACCATATCCCAGAGATCATCCTCAGAAGTCAGAGGTGGGAGAACCGAGGCAGCTAGTGACCCTGAAATGGAAATATTGCAGGTGTCCTACACCAGGTGTCATTCTGCTACATGTCATGGGAACCTATATTCCCTGTAAGCTGTGGGCATGCATGGGGGCAGGGACCTGGAGGTGGGGGCTGGACTGGGCACAGCAATTCCTGGGATCAGGCAGGAACCAGGGTGTTTGGGCCAGGCCCAGGAGCAGCTCCCCCTGGCAAGAGAGACACGAATGTCTGAGACCTCCCCTTCCCAGCATGGAGATGGCTGCACCTTGCTGAATCTCAATAGTTCCTCACTCCCTATGCAGAACACCGAACCCCATCCCTCCACCTCCCCATTCAAAGTGAGCTTCTGTCACCTCTGTCAGAAGTGCTGGGAGTGAACTTGCCTTCTGGGGAAATATGTCCATGAGATCTTAGCCCACCCAGGTGCTGGCAAGCGTTACGGGTCCCCAGAGAAACAGCCCAATAGCATAAGATTGAAATGACCATGAACTGTGTCTCCCTCACCTCATTGTTTTAATGGTTGGATGTTGCTCCTGGTTTCCAAAAGCCCTTAGTCTTGGCTCCTTCATCCCAACAATGACTATAATGCCGACTCTGAGCTCCCTTTCCCATCCCATGAATTATGACAAACACCCAGAACATCAAGAAACATCTAGCAACTTCTGCTTGGGGAAATCAGACCTACTGGCCATCATAGAGTGAACAGGAATAAAGCTACACCTCCGCTTAGAAACAGGAGTTCTCTGGGAGATCTGTGCATTGCATTGCATGCCTTGGCCTGGCTGGACAGAGCGGCGCACTGGATTGCTTTCCACCAGGGCTTTGCAATGCCAGGCTATGAATTTGAGGGGCAGCTAGCCCTTTTAATGCATATCATGCTACCTCACTTAAGCCACTCAGGGGGGTCCCAGCCATTCCGGTAATTTCCTCTAATGCCAGGCTCAGCTGCAGCTGCTGGAAGCTGCCTGATTCCCTGAGCGCAGCTGGGAAGAAAAGCTTTCTGGGTGTAATGTTCAGGCTCACTTTGACCATCTCCCTCTCCCATCCCCAGGCTCTTTCTCTTTCTTTAACTTCTGCAACTTTTCTGGCTATCCTCTCACCCCTGTCTGGTGGCCACGATCCTGCTGTGTTCACTCAGGCAAGAATTCCTGGGCAGTAAATTGGAATTTTGGTCATGTGTTTCTGCTCCCCTTTACCTGGGTGTGTTCTGTCCCTGATTTGCTTTGACTGCATAAATACTGCTGGTTTCTTGGGGATCCCCCAGTAGAACTGGGCTAAAATGTCACTGCACTGCCTGGATTTAGGTGCAGACTGTTCCCCCCATCTCCCTATGATCCTCTGAGTCTGAGTGAGGTTTGCATAGCACCTAGCACAACAGGGTGCATGGCTGGGATTCGTAGGTGCTACCACAATACAAATAATCATCATTGATCCAAAGTAACAGTAGCAACATGGTCCATGGTCAGACGACTTCTGGGCCTAAGGTGTTCCTTGCAGGAATGAGTTAGGTGCTCCACTCAAAACAGCCCAAGGAGGAGGAGGTGCTGCAGCCCATCTCGTAATTTCTAGTCTAGTGCTTAGAGCACACACCTGGTGTGACAGATTTATGTTACCAATCTACCTGAGGCATCAGGTGATCAGGCTGAGGCCACAGGATCGTTAGGGAAGGAGATGAAGGAGCACACCAAGGGTCTGAGTTTTAAAGCTTTATTAATAAAATAACAGTGGTGAGTGCGGGGGCTCCCCACGTCACTCAAAGGAAGGAAGAAAGCATTAGTGCCCATGCCTTAACCCACTTTCATACTCACACACGCACAACCCAAGGCTGGCCAAGCCTGGGTGTAATGTAAGACGAAGAGGGGGAAGGGTGGACGAGAGTTCTGTCCTGTGCACAGGCTGTCCAGGATCCGCTGTTGATGTCTGATTTGCTTCAGCTCTCAGGAGGGTTTTAAGTCCTGGGGTCTTTTGGGGGCATTTCATTCAGAGACCTCTGTCCCCCGTGCTCTTTGTACCAGTCCAAACCGGCTTTCTGAGGCATCCTCAGCTTTCCCAAAACACACCGGCTTCAAGGACGCGAGACTCTGTTTTCCCCCTCTCTGACCTTTACTGTCTCACCAGTTTTGCAATCCCCTGCCCAGCTGACCCCCCCCCCACCCTTTTCCCACATTTGGCTGGGGTTGGGTAAGATGCAGATGTGGCTGCAGGCTTCTTGGCTGCATACAGTCTGTTTGAGCGCTGTGACCTTAGACTGGAACCAACGTCTTATCTTTGGGCTGAGCTGAGGGCTGAGGCGTTGAGTTAACCCGTTCTCTTCTCCCGTCCTCCCCCTTCGGCCTCTCCCAGCCTGCAAAGGAATCTTCTACTCCACACTCACACCTTTAACCCTCTAACCCTTCCCAAAGTGCCTTGTGATGCTTGCAACAGCATAAGCAACATACAATGCTGACCTACCTCCCCGGGGGACCCCCTGAGGAAGGGGGCCACTGGGTTGTGACACTGGGACAGGGATCCAGGTTCATTCCCCTATCTCTGTCAGAGAGGCAAGAGGATTTGAACAGGGGTCTCCCATCTCTCAGGAGTGCTCTAACCACTGGGCTCTGGGATACTCTGCAGTGGGGCTCCCTCACTCTCTCCTGCTGAAGCTGTTCTGCTGTGGACAAATAATGAATGAGTGACTGGCCTGGCCCCAGGGTCTCCTGCCCCCACCCCCTGGACTCACTCTCACATCCCCAGTGATTGTTCCACGCAGGCTAAATACTGTGACAGTCAGAGAGTGAGTGTGTGAAAGAGTCTGTGGTCCAGTGACCAGAGCACCCGGCTGGGAAGTGGGAGACCCTCGGTCCAGAGCCCTGCTCCAATCACTTTTTCATTGTTTATAGTGTGACCATATTTCCCTAAACCGAAAATGGGATGCCCCCAATGGAACCAAGTAGCAAAGCTGGGAGCAGGAGGAGGAGAAATGGGTCTGGGCAGCAGCGCAGGGTGTGACTGTGTGTGAGCACTTTCAAGCTTGGAGCCAGGAGGTGAAGCAGGCAATGCCTCTTTGGGGGCTGGGAGGGCAGAGGGGCAGGAAGGAGGCTCCAGGTAGTGGCAGGGACCAAGGAGACCCCAGAGAGCAGCCCTGGGGAGGTCGGGGAAGGCTGGGATGCAGGACCAGCATTTCAGATTTTGGTATGGGGGAGGCAATGTCTGGCCGGTGAGGGGTGGGGGGAGAGGAGCGAGCGATGAGGGGGAGGGTTGCTCCTGGAGGGGTGGGGGGAGAAGGTCACTGCTGGCCAGTGGGGAAGAAGAGTGAGTGATGGGAGGTGGTGTGGGGGAGGGAATGTCACTCCTGGCTGGTAGGGGGAGAGGAGCGAGGGAAGGGTCTCTCCTGAGGTCCCTTCCAACCCTGAGATTCTATGATTCTATGAAGGGTGGGGAGGGTTGCTACTGAAGGGTTGGGGGAATGGAGAGAGCGACTGGGGGGGGTCACTCCTGGCCGGTGAGGGGAGAGGAGCGAGGGAAGGGTGGGGGGAAAGGAGTGAGCGATGGGGGGGTTCGCCTCCCAGCCAGCAAGGAAGCGGGGAGAGGAGCAGGTGAGGGGGGGTCGCTCCTGGCGGGCAAAGGGTGGTTGGGGGAGAGAAGCGAGTGACTGGGGTGGGGGTCGCTCCCGGCCAGCAAGGGGTGGTTGGGGGAGAGGAGCGAGTGACTGGGGGGGTCACTCCTGGCTGGTGAGGGGAGAGGAGCGAGTGATGGGGGAGATCAGTGGGAACGGCGACTCTGGGCCTGAATGCGTGTGAGCCTCCTTCACTAGCAGCTAGATACGGGAGGGGGCTGTGTGCAGGTTGCTGGGTTGTTCTGCTAGCTCAGAGCTGGGGATGAGGTGCCAGGTGAGGTTACTTTCCTTCGTTTGTCCGGCAGGGCCTATTCCCGCAGCCACAGGGCTTGTGAAATCTCTTGCACTAAAGGAGGAAGCCTCTAGACTTGGCCTACCCCTGGGGTCTCAAACTCAATTTACCTTAGGGCCGGTGCCATTCCTCAAATCCTCCCAGAGGGCCGATAATGTCACTGAAGATGGTGTTCAGAAAAGAAAACGTTTATATTGTATTTTTTATTTTGGATTTCTCAGAAATAATAAAACTGTCGTACAACTTTATACAATTCTTCTCCTGCCAGAGAGTTTTTAGTGTTTGCCAGAAACCTGGCAATGCTTCAGTTCTGTCAGTTTGTTGATATTTGGCCTCAGTGACTGAGCAGTTGAAACCTTCAGGATTGCAGCGAGGTGTGCATCAGATAGTTCTGTTCAGTCCACTTTCCCACGCTCTGCTGACAGCAGGACCTGGGCTGGGCCTCGCGGCTGAGGAGGAGGCACAGTCATGGTCTGCCCACTGGTCAGATGCAGGGGGTGAGGAGCACGGCTACTACCCTAAGGAGATGGGGCAGCGGGTGGTTCTAACCCTCCCTGTGTGTCTGGGAATATGCTCCCATCAGGTTCAGTGCCTCCTGGTGCTCCTGCTGAGATGGCCCTGTTCTACACGGCCTACCAACATTACATGGGACAGTGGGTAAAAAAGTAAATAAAGGGCCTCATTTCATTACACAGGCCTGCAGTGCCAACAGCTAGAAAGAACCTCTTTCCTTTCTTCTTATCTTCACCTTATCTTATCTGCAGGCACCAGGCACATTGGCTCCGTGCAGGCGGCACCCCCTGGAGCTCCCATTGGCCATGGAGTCAGTGCTCGGGAAGGGGGGACGCTGGCAGAGTGCCCCTCGCGCTGTCATTGGAGCCTCATGGGTCACACCACCTCCCAGCCCGTTTCCCACCCTTTTCCCCTGCTCCCTTGGCCTCATGCCACCCTGCTGACTCTGTCTGGCGACTAGTGATGCTGCCTCCAAAGCTGACTCTGCCCAACGGCTAGTCATGACATCACTGTCCCTCTCCCCCTGCCCCCCTTGGCTGGCAGCCACGAGGGCCGGATAAAAGAACTTTTTTAAAAGTTTCTGCGGGCCACAGTGGGGAGGTTCTCGGGCCGCAGATGGCCCGCAGGCCGGGACTTTGAGAGCCCTGGCCTACCCACAATACTGAGTTGATGACCTGGCAGGGCTGCACCTAAGTGTATTAACTGGGGCTTAAAAATGGAAATGCAGCATACAGAGAGCTTGCATGCTGGGACCTGGAGATCCTCAAAGGTATTTAGGCACCTAACTTCCACTGATGTAAATGGGAGTTAGGCACCTAAACACCTTTCAGAATCGGGGCCTTTCTGTTTCAGGAGGGCACAGGGCTGCGGGCTGCATTTGGCCACCATGCCCACGGGCCTTGGGTTGGCTGCGCCTGCCCTACCTGGATCTGGTGACAGGGCCGTTCACAGTCACAGATGCAGGCCCAGTTACAGTCCGGCGCCCAGCCCCAGAACAGTGGGGAGGAGCTGGGATGGAAGGGCCTGGCTGTGAGGGGCAAGAGATGCCCCAGTTATGGAGTGGTTGAGAGGCTGAGGTGGGAGACCTTCCTCGGGGAGCACATGCCATACCGTGGAATTCCATTCCTAGCTGCTTGGATCAGAAAACCAGGGAGCAGCTACAGAGAAGCACAGAGGGAAGCCTGCTCTCAAGGACGGCTGAATGAACTGCTTTGGGGAGAATCGGAGCTGGCTGACCCTCTGCCCACAGCTAAAACCAGCTGAACCCTGGATTTTTGGGAGGATTCTTTGTTCCCCGTCCCATCTTCATGTTGATTTTTTGCGGCTGCCTTTGCCATTCTAGGTTCTGGGAGTGGATCTGATGTGGGGACTCCTGCTGCAGAAACCCCATGAATAATGAGCATCTGCATCAGAAGTTCCATAATCCAAGCTTGGCTCCAATTGGAAACTGAACCTGAAGCCCCTCCCCCAGACTGGCACAAGTGAATTAGGTGTTAATGTAAGGATTTAACTAGGCTGCAGCTTAAGGACAGCTGCAAATTCTAGCACTTCCTCTGGTATGTCTTGGACATGTCAGCAGTTTGGATCTGGCTTGCTACGTCCTGGGTTATTCTGGGACCAGAAGCAGATATGCTGTGCTGGAAAGGTTGTTGTCAGGGCCGGCTCCAGCATTTTTACTGCCCCAAGGGCGAACAGCACTTCTACCACCGCTTCAGTCTGAGAGGGACTGAGGGACCCGCTGCTGAATTGCATCCGAAGAGCTGGATGTGCCGCCCCTTTCCGTTGGCTGCCCCAAGCACCTGCTTGCTGCGCTGGTGCATGGAGCCGGCCCTGGTTGTTCTTGTGAGATTTCCAGACTTGAAGGCAAATTCTCTGCTGGTTTAATTGGTGGTACTCCACTGACTTTCGTGGAGCTGCACGGATGAGCACCAGTTATTCAAGGGGCCCATGGTGTGAAGAAAAAACACACTGTGGGCTGCTTACTGGAACCAAAGTTTAATTTTGTGAGGTTTGCCCATCGCTACCTGAAGGTCCATCAAACCAAGAAGTGAGCCAAGGAAAATCTGACCTGACTTGAAGCTTTGCAGGTTAAGACTTTGGAGAAATGGAAGGCCTGGCACAGTCAAGGAACTATGATGTAATTGGAATAACAGAGACTTGGTGGGGCAGTTCACATGACTGGAGCACTGTCATGGATGGATATAAACTGTTCAGGAAGGACAGGCGAGGGACAAAATGGGGAGGAGTTGCACTGTATGTAAGAGAGCAGTATGATTGCTCAGAGCTCCAGTATGAAACTGGAGCAAAACCGGTTGAGAGTCTTTGGGTTAAGTTTAGAGACAAAAGCAACAAATGTGATGTCGTGATGGGCTTCTGCTATAGACCACCAGACCAGGAGGATGAGGTAGACGAGGCTTTCTTTGGACAACTAACAGAAGTTTCAAAATCACAGGCCCTGGTTCTGATGGGGGATTTAAATCACCCTGACATCTGCTAGGAGAGCAATACAGCGATGCACCGACAATCCAGGAAGTTTTTGGAGAGTGTTGGGAACAACTTCCTGGTACAAGTGCTGGAGGAACCAACTAGGGACTGTGCTCCTCTTGACCTGGTGCTCACAAACAGGGAAGAATTGGTAGGGGCAGTAGAAGTGGATGGCAGCCTGGTCAGCAGTGAGCATGAGATGGTCAAGTTCAGGATCCTGCCAAATGGAAGAAAGGATCCCCTGGGAGGCTAGTCTGAGGGGGAAAGGCTGTATTTTAAAGAAGCCTTATTGAGGGCGCAGGAACAAACCATTCTGATGTGCAGATAAAATAGCAAATATGGCAGGCCACCAGCTTGGCTTAACAGAGAAATCTTCGATGAGCATAAACACAAAAAGGAAGCTTACAAGAACGGGAAACTTGGACAGCTGACTAGGGAGGTATAACGATGCTGCTTCTGGTGAGACACTTCTGAGAGTGTCAGTTCAGGACAAATTGCTTGGAGTAGGCCAGTTACAGCCCAAGGCTGGGGTTCCTTTGCACACCAAGGCAAACCAAACCAGCCAGCCAGAGGGGAATTTGGCTTTTACCCCACTGGCTAACTACAAGTCACACAAGCAATTCCCTTAGATGCTCCAGTTTCGCAGTATCACCACCAGTCCCACTCGTTATGGGGATGAATGGGTATGAAACCCAATACCCCAGTATAAGGAAAAAGGTTCTCCCGATCCCAAAGGAACAAACCCCAGACCCAGGTCAATAAACAAGTCAGATCTTACCCACAAATCCCGCTGTTGCCAATCCTTTAGAATCTAAAATCTAAAGGTTTATTCACAAAAGGAAAAAGATATAGATGAAAGAAAATTGCTTAAATGGAATCAATTACATACAGTGATGGCAAAGTTCTTGGTTCAGGCTTGTAGCAGTAATGGAATAAACTGCAGGCTCAAATCAAGTTTCTGGAGTACATCCCCCGCTGAGATGGGTCATTCAGTCCTTTGTTCAGAGCTTCAGTTTGTAGCAAAGTCCCTCCAGAAGTAAGAAACAGGATTGAAGACCAGATGGAGGAGATGCAGCAGCCTTTTATAGTCTCTTGCCCGTGGAAGCACACCATTGTTCACATGTTAGTTTGAACATTCCTAGGAAAGCTCAGATGTGGATTGGTGTCTCCCAAAGTCCATTCTCAGTTAAATGTTTCTTGATTGGACACTTACTGGGAATAGTCCCTTCTTAAGAAGCTGACCAAATGCTTCACTGAGGCTACTTAGAATCAAAACACATTGATCTACAAGTACATAGCCACTATTCATAACTTCAACTACAAAATGGCACACACATACAGATAGCATAATAATAACCAGCAAATCATAACTTTTCCCTAGACACCTTACATGACAACCTCTGTACAATATTTGCTGCAAATATATAACAGTGATTGCAACAATGATGGTCACATGTTTTGTTAGTAATGTCACAGGATGACTATAAGAATATTTCTCAAGCATGCAGGGCTGTAATCAGGAAGGCCAAAACACAATTGGAGTTGCAGATAGCAAGGGATTTGAAGAGTAACAAAAAGAGTTTCTACAGGTATGTTAGCAGCAAGAAGGTGGTCAGGGAAAGTGTGGGCCCCTTACTGAATAGGGGAGGCAATCTAGTGACAGATGATATGGAAAAAGCTGATGTATTCAATTTTTTTTTGCCTTGGTCTTCACAGACAAGGTCAGCTCCTAGACTACTGCACAGGGCAGCACAGTATGGGGAGGAGGTGAGCAGCCCTCAGTGGTGAAAGAACAGGTTAAGGACTATTTAGAAAAGCTGGATGAGCACAAGTCCATGGGGCAGGATGCGCTGCATCCAAGGGTGCTGAGGGAGTTGGCTGATGTGATTGTAGAGCCATTGGCCATTATCTTTGAAAACTCGTGGCAATCAGGGGAGGTCCCAGATAATTGGAAAAAGGCAAATATAGCTCCCCATCTTTAAAGAAGGGAAGAAGGAGAATCCAGGGAACAACAGGCCAGTCAGCCTCACCTTAGTTCCTGGAAAAATCATGGAGCAGATCCTCAAAGAATCCATTTTGAAGCACTGGAGGAGAGGAAAGTGATCAGGAACAGTCAGCATGGATTCACCAAGGGCAAGTCATGCCTGACCAACCTGATTGCCTTCTATGACAAGATAACTGGCTCTGTGGATATGGGGAAAGCAGTGGATGTGATATACCTTGACTTTAGCAAAGCTTTTGATATGGTCTCCCACAGTATTCTTGCCAGCAAGTTAAAGAAGTATGGGCTGGATGAATGGACTATAACGTGGATAGAAAGCTGGCTAGATTGTCAGGCTCAACGGGCAGTGATCAACAGCTCGATGTCTAGTTGGCAGCCGGTATCAAGCGGGTTTTTTTCAACATCTTTATTAATGATCTGGATGATAGGATGAATTGCACCCTCAGCAAGTTCTCAGATGACACTAAGCTGGGGGGAGAGGTAGATACACTGGAGGGTAGGGATAGGGTCCAGAGTGACTGAGACAAATTGGAGGATTGGGCCAAAAGAAATCTGATGAGGTTCAACAAGGAGAAGTGCAGAGTCCTGCACTTAGGGCGGAAGAATCCTATGCACTGCTACAGGCTGGGACCAACTGGCTAAGCAGCAGTTCTGCAGAAAATGACCTGGGGATTACAGTGGATGAGAAGCTGGATATGAGTCAACAGTGTGCCCTTGTTGCAAAGAAGGCCAATGGCATATTTGGCTGTATTAGTAGGAGCATTGCCAGCAGATCGAGGGAAGTGATTATTCCCCTCTATTCGGCATTGGTGAGGCAATACCTGGAGTATTGTGTCCAGTTTTCCCCCACCCCCACCCCGAAGGGATGTGTACAAATTGGAGAGAGTCCAGCGGAGGGCAACAAAAATTATTAGGGGGCTGGAGCACATGACTTATGAGGAGAGGCTGAGGGAACTGGGCTTATTTAGTCTTAGGGTGACCAGATGTCCTGATTTTATAGAGACAGTCCCAATTTTTGGGTCTTTTTCTTATATAGGCTCCTATTACCCCTCACCCCATCCCAATTTTTCACACTTGCTGTCTGGTCACCCTATTTAGTCTGCAGAAGAGAAGAGTGAGGGGGGGATTTGATAGCAGCCTTCAACTACCTAAAGGGAGGTTCCAAAGAGGATGGAGCTAGGCTGTTCTCAGTGGTGGCAGATGACAGGTAGAAAGCCAAGGCCCTGGGAGTGAAGGCACTGCTCTTCTGCTGAGGCATGAGGCTTCGGAAAGAAAGCAAGTAAGTTTACGGGTTGGTTGAGATTTAAACGGGATATTTGGTAGAAATTTTGGTAGAAACTTGGGGTGCAAGAGCAGGGAGATTTTGTCTGTATGGAATGCGGTGAAAGATGGAGTCAGTCATCATGGCTCCAAGTTCACCTGCCCTTGTTCCTGAAGCAATAGCCACTAGCAAGGTGACCTTCATGAAAAGGAGGGAGAGAGACCATGAAGCCAGTGGCTTGAAGGGTGGTTTCATTAATGCTGAGAGAATGAGGCTGAGTTCCCATTGGGGGTGTAGACGGGCTGACTCACCCCTGCGGCGCCTCCTGCTGGTGACTCCGGGAATTAGCTCGTTCCAGCGCTGGAGCGCCCTCTGCAGGCCGGTGATCCGCCTGTCTTCAGGCCCCCGTGTCCCTCCCTGGACCCGGTGCCCTTTCACATGGGGTGCTGCCCCCTAGCAGTAACCCCTTTCTCTCTGGGTCTCCCCTCCTTGGGAAACCCCCACCCTCTATTCCCACCTTGCCTCAGTATTGGCTACTGCCAGTCATTGTCTAGCCCCACACTCTGGGGCAGACTGCAGTATCAGCCTATTCATCACAGGCAAAGGGGTTTGGACCTGCTGCCTTGGCCTACCCCTGGGCTGCCCTCTGCAACCCCCAGTACCAGTTAGCCCACTGCTAGGCCGCAGCCTGGGGCTTTCTAGGCTGGAGCTCCCCAGCTCCTCAGCCTTTCCCCAGCCCTGCTTCACTCAGGTATCCAGTCTCAAGCTCCCTACAGCCAGGCCCTTCTCTCTCTGAAGGCAGAGAGAGACTGTCTGAGCTTCTGGCTTCCCTGGCCTTTTATAGGGGCCAGCTGTCACTCAGTTTGGGGCGTGGCCTCACCTGCAGTCACTTCCTTAATCAGCCCAGCCTTGAGAGCAGCCGCTCTCAAGCCCTGCCAGGCCTCTTTTAAACCCCTCAGGGCAGGAGCAGAGGTTCCACCCTGCTACAGGGGGGCAATAGGTTGTATGGATGGGAAAATCCTGAGACCATTTCAAAACCTGGTAATCAAGGGATGTGTACATATTAAGTGCCCTTTCCAGTGGTGGTGTGGGGGTGGGGTAGTGAAAGGCACTGATAGCAGCTATGTGGACCTTAAGAAAATTGAGGGTGAGTCCCGATATCTTTAAGGCTAGTCCAAAAGAAGGGGAATGTCCACTTCCTCTGGGCAAAGCCCTCCCTGCTGGGCCCAGGAGGCAAAGCATTTCCACTTGGCCCAATTTCTCAGAAATAATAAAACTGTCATACAATTCTTCTCCTGCCAGAGAGTTTTTAGTGTTTGCCAGAAACCTGGCAATGCTTCAGTTCTGTCAGTTTGTTGATATTTGGCCTCAGTGACTGAGCAGTTGAAACCTTCAGGATTGCAGCGAGGTGTGCATCAGATAGTTCTGTTCAGTCCACTTTCCCACGCTCTGCTGACAGCAGGACCTGGGCTGGGCCTCGCGGCTGAGGAGGAGGCACAGTCATGGTCTGCCCACTGGTCAGATGCAGGGGGTGAGGAGCACGGCTACTACCCTAAGGAGATGGGGCAGCGGGTGGTTCTAACCCTCCCTGTGTGTCTGGGAATATGCTCCCATCAGGTTCAGTGCCTCCTGGTGCTCCTGCTGAGATGGCCCTGTTCTACACGGCCTACCAACATTACATGGGACAGTGGGTAAAAAAGTAAATAAAGGGCCTCATTTCATTACACAGGCCTGCAGTGCCAACAGCTAGAAAGAACCTCTTTCCTTTCTTCTTATCTTCATCGTATCTTATCTGCAGGCACCAGGCACATTGGCTCCGTGCAGGCGGCACCCCCTGGAGCTCCCATTGGCCATGGAGTCAGTGCTCGGGAAGGGGGGACGCTGGCAGAGTGCCCCTCGCGCTGTCATTGGAGCCTCATGGGTCACACCACCTCCCAGCCCGTTTCCCACCCTTTTCCCCTGCTCCCTTGGCCTCATGCCACCCTGCTGACTCTGTCTGGCGACTAGTGATGCTGCCTCCAAAGCTGACTCTGCCCAACGGCTAGTCATGACATCACTGTCCCTCTCCCCCTGCCCCCCTTGGCTGGCAGCCACGAGGGCCGGATAAAAGAACTTTTTTAAAAGTTTCTGCGGGCCACAGTGGGGAGGTTCTCGGGCCGCAGATGGCCCGCAGGCCGGGACTTTGAGAGCCCTGGCCTACCCACAATACTGAGTTGATGACCTGGCAGGGCTGCACCTAAGTGTATTAACTGGGGCTTAAAAATGGAAATGCAGCATACAGAGAGCTTGCATGCTGGGACCTGGAGATCCTCAAAGGTATTTAGGCACCTAACTTCCACTGATGTAAATGGGAGTTAGGCACCTAAACACCTTTCAGAATCGGGGCCTTTCTGTTTCAGGAGGGCACAGGGCTGCGGGCTGCATTTGGCCACCATGCCCACGGGCCTTGGGTTGGCTGCGCCTGCCCTACCTGGATCTGGTGACAGGGCCGTTCACAGTCACAGATGCAGGCCCAGTTACAGTCCGGCGCCCAGCCCCAGAACAGTGGGGAGGAGCTGGGATGGAAGGGCCTGGCTGTGAGGGGCAAGAGATGCCCCAGTTATGGAGTGGTTGAGAGGCTGAGGTGGGAGACCTTCCTCGGGGAGCACATGCCATACCGTGGAATTCCATTCCTAGCTGCTTGGATCAGAAAACCAGGGAGCAGCTACAGAGAAGCACAGAGGGAAGCCTGCTCTCAAGGACGGCTGAATGAACTGCTTTGGGGAGAATCGGAGCTGGCTGACCCTCTGCCCACAGCTAAAACCAGCTGAACCCTGGATTTTTGGGAGGATTCTTTGTTCCCCGTCCCATCTTCATGTTGATTTTTTGCAGCTGCCTTTGCCATTCTAGGTTCTGGGAGTGGATCTGATGTGGGGACCCCTGCTGCAGAAACCCCATGAATAATGAGCATCTGCATCAGAAGTTCCATAATCCAAGCTTGGCTCCAATTGGAAACTGAACCTGAAGCCCCTCCCCCAGACTGGCACAAGTGAATTAGGTGTTAATGTAAGGATTTACCTAGGCTGCAGCTTAAGGACAGCTGCAAATTCTAGCACTTCCTCTGGTATGTCTTGGACATGTCAGCAGTTTGGATCTGGCTTGCTACGTCCTGGGTTATTCTGGGACCAGAAGCAGATATGCTGTGCTGGAAAGGTTGTTGTCAGGGCCGGCTCCAGCATTTTTACTGCCCCAAGGGCGAACAGCACTTCTACCACCGCTTCAGTCTGAGAGGGACTGAGGGACCCGCTGCTGAATTGCATCCGAAGAGCTGGATGTGCCGCCCCTTTCCGTTGGCTGCCCCAAGCACCTGCTTGCTGCGCTGGTGCATGGAGCCGGCCCTGGTTGTTCTTGTGAGATTTCCAGACTTGAAGGCAAATTCTCTGCTGGTTTAATTGGTGGTACTCCACTGACTTTCGTGGAGCTGCACGGATGAGCACCAGTTATTCAAGGAGCCCATGGTGTGAAGAAAAAACACACTGTGGGCTGCTTACTGGAACCAAAGTTTAATTTTGTGAGGTTTGCCCATCGCTACCTGAAGGTCCATCAAACCAAGAAGTGAGCCAAGGAAAATCTGACCTGACTTGAAGCTTTGCAGGTTAAGACTTTGGAGAAATGGAAGGCCTGGCACAGTCAAGGAACTATGATGTAATTGGAATAACAGAGACTTGGTGGGGCAGTTCACATGACTGGAGCACTGTCATGGATGGATATAAACTGTTCAGGAAGGACAGGCGAGGGACAAAATGGGGAGGAGTTGCACTGTATGTAAGAGAGCAGTATGATTGCTCAGAGCTCCAGTATGAAACTGGAGCAAAACCGGTTGAGAGTCTTTGGGTTAAGTTTAGAGACAAAAGCAACAAATGTGATGTCGTGATGGGCTTCTGCTATAGACCACCAGACCAGGAGGATGAGGTAGACGAGGCTTTCTTTGGACAACTAACAGAAGTTTCAAAATCACAGGCCCTGGTTCTGATGGGGGATTTAAATCACCCTGACATCTGCTAGGAGAGCAATACAGCGATGCACCGACAATCCAGGAAGTTTTTGGAGAGTGTTGGGAACAACTTCCTGGTACAAGTGCTGGAGGAACCAACTAGGGACTGTGCTCCTCTTGACCTGGTGCTCACAAACAGGGAAGAATTGGTAGGGGCAGTAGAAGTGGATGGCAGCCTGGTCAGCAGTGAGCATGAGATGGTCGAGTTCAGGATCCTGCCAAATGGAAGAAAGGATCCCCTGGGAGGCTAGTCTGAGGGGGAAAGGCTGTATTTTAAAGAAGCCTTATTGAGGGCGCAGGAACAAACCATTCTGATGTGCAGATAAAATAGCAAATATGGCAGGCCACCAGCTTGGCTTAACAGAGAAATCTTCGATGAGCATAAACACAAAAAGGAAGCTTACAAGAACGGGAAACTTGGACAGCTGACTAGGGAGGTATAACGATGCTGCTTCTGGTGAGACACTTCTGAGAGTGTCAGTTCAGGACAAATTGCTTGGAGTAGGCCAGTTACAGCCCAAGGCTGGGGTTCCTTTGCACACCAAGGCAAACCAAACCAGCCAGCCAGAGGGGAATTTGGCTTTTACCCCACTGGCTAACTACAAGTCACACAAGCAATTCCCTTAGATGCTCCAGTTTCGCAGTATCACCACCAGTCCCACTCGTTATGGGGATGAATGGGTATGAAACCCAATACCCCAGTATAAGGAAAAAGGTTCTCCCGATCCCAAAGGAACAAACCCCAGACCCAGGTCAATAAACAAGTCAGATCTTACCCACAAATCCCGCTGTTGCCAATCCTTTAGAATCTAAAATCTAAAGGTTTATTCACAAAAGGAAAAAGATATAGATGAAAGAAAATTGCTTAAATGGAATCAATTACATACAGTGATGGCAAAGTTCTTGGTTCAGGCTTGTAGCAGTAATGGAATAAACTGCAGGCTCAAATCAAGTTTCTGGAGTACATCCCCCGCTGAGATGGGTCATTCAGTCCTTTGTTCAGAGCTTCAGTTTGTAGCAAAGTCCCTCCAGAAGTAAGAAACAGGATTGAAGACCAGATGGAGGAGATGCAGCAGCCTTTTATAGTCTCTTGCCCGTGGAAGCACACCATTGTTCACATGTTAGTTTGAACATTCCTAGGAAAGCTCAGATGTGGATTGGTGTCTCCCAAAGTCCATTCTCAGTTAAATGTTTCTTGATTGGACACTTACTGGGAATAGTCCCTTCTTAAGAAGCTGACCAAATGCTTCACTGAGGCTACTTAGAATCAAAACACATTGATCTACAAGTACATAGCCACTATTCATAACTTCAACTACAAAATGGCACACACATACAGATAGCATAATAATAACCAGCAAATCATAACTTTTCCCTAGACACCTTACATGACAACCTCTGTACAATATTTGCTGCAAATATATAACAGTGATTGCAACAATGATGGTCACATGTTTTGTTAGTAATGTCACAGGATGACTATAAGAATATTTCTCAAGCATGCAGGGCTGTAATCAGGAAGGCCAAAACACAATTGGAGTTGCAGATAGCAAGGGATTTGAAGAGTAACAAAAAGAGTTTCTACAGGTATGTTAGCAGCAAGAAGGTGGTCAGGGAAAGTGTGGGCCCCTTACTGAATAGGGGAGGCAATCTAGTGACAGATGATATGGAAAAAGCTGATGTATTCAATTTTTTTTTGCCTTGGTCTTCACAGACAAGGTCAGCTCCTAGACTACTGCACAGGGCAGCACAGTATGGGGAGGAGGTGAGCAGCCCTCAGTGGTGAAAGAACAGGTTAAGGACTATTTAGAAAAGCTGGATGAGCACAAGTCCATGGGGCAGGATGCGCTGCATCCAAGGGTGCTGAGGGAGTTGGCTGATGTGATTGTAGAGCCATTGGCCATTATCTTTGAAAACTCGTGGCAATCAGGGAGGTCCCAGATAATTGGAAAAAGGCAAATATAGCTCCCCATCTTTAAAGAAGGGAAGAAGGAGAATCCAGGGAACAACAGGCCAGTCAGCCTCACCTTAGTTCCTGGAAAAATCATGGAGCAGATCCTCAAAGAATCCATTTTGAAGCACTGGAGGAGAGGAAAGTGATCAGGAACAGTCAGCATGGATTCACCAAGGGCAAGTCATGCCTGACCAACCTGATTGCCTTCTATGACAAGATAACTGGCTCTGTGGATATGGGGAAAGCAGTGGATGTGATATACCTTGACTTTAGCAAAGCTTTTGATATGGTCTCCCACAGTATTCTTGCCAGCAAGTTAAAGAAGTATGGGCTGGATGAATGGACTATAACGTGGATAGAAAGCTGGCTAGATTGTCAGGCTCAACGGGCAGTGATCAACAGCTCGATGTCTAGTTGGCAGCCGGTATCAAGCGGGTTTTTTTCAACATCTTTATTAATGATCTGGATGATAGGATGAATTGCACCCTCAGCAAGTTCTCAGATGATACTAAGCTGGGGGGAGAGGTAGATACACTGGAGGGTAGGGATAGGGTCCAGAGTGACTGAGACAAATTGGAGGATTGGGCCAAAAGAAATCTGATGAGGTTCAACAAGGAGAAGTGCAGAGTCCTGCACTTAGGGCGGAAGAATCCTATGCACTGCTACAGGCTGGGACCAACTGGCTAAGCAGCAGTTCTGCAGAAAATGACCTGGGGATTACAGTGGATGAGAAGCTGGATATGAGTCAACAGTGTGCCCTTGTTGCAAAGAAGGCCAATGGCATATTTGGCTGTATTAGTAGGAGCATTGCCAGCAGATCGAGGGAAGTGATTATTCCCCTCTATTCGGCATTGGTGAGGCAATACCTGGAGTATTGTGTCCAGTTTTCCCCCACCCCCACCCCGAAGGGATGTGTACAAATTGGAGAGAGTCCAGCGGAGGGCAACAAAAATAAATATTGGGCTGGAGCACATGACTTATGAGGAGAGGCTGAGGGAACTGGGCTTATTTAGTCTTAGGGTGACCAGATGTCCTGATTTTATAGAGACAGTCCCAATTTTTGGGTCTTTTTCTTATATAGGCTCCTATTACCCCTCACCCCATCCCAATTTTTCACACTTGCTGTCTGGTCACCCTATTTAGTCTGCAGAAGAGAAGAGTGAGGGGGGGATTTGATAGCAGCCTTCAACTACCTAAAGGGAGGTTCCAAAGAGGATGGAGCTAGGCTGTTCTCAGTGGTGGCAGATGACAGGTAGAAAGCCAAGGCCCTGGGAGTGAAGGCACTGCTCTTCTGCTGAGGCATGAGGCTTCGGAAAGAAAGCAAGTAAGTTTACGGGTTGGTTGAGATTTAAACGGGATATTTGGTAGAAATTTTGGTAGAAACTTGGGGTGCAAGAGCAGGGAGATTTTGTCTGTATGGAATGCGGTGAAAGATGGAGTCAGTCATCATGGCTCCAAGTTCACCTGCCCTTGTTCCTGAAGCAATAGCCACTAGCAAGGTGACCTTCATGAAAAGGAGGGAGAGAGACCATGAAGCCAGTGGCTTGAAGGGTGGTTTCATTAATGCTGAGAGAATGAGGCTGAGTTCCCATTGGGGGGTGTAGACGGGCTGACTCACCCCTGCGGCGCCTCCTGCTGGTGACTCCGGGAATTAGCTCGTTCCAGCGCTGGAGCGCCCTCTGCAGGCCGGTGATCCGCCTGTCTTCAGGCCCCCGTGTCCCTCCCTGGACCCGGTGCCCTTTCACATGGGGTGCTGCCCCCTAGCAGTAACCCCTTTCTCTCTGGGTCTCCCCTCCTTGGGAAACCCCCACCCTCTATTCCCACCTTGCCTCAGTATTGGCTACTGCCAGTCATTGTCTAGCCCCACACTCTGGGGCAGACTGCAGTATCAGCCTATTCATCACAGGCAAAGGGGTTTGGACCTGCTGCCTTGGCCTACCCCTGGGCTGCCCTCTGCAACCCCCAGTACCTGTTGCCCTCTGCTAGGCCGCAGTCTGGGGCTTTCTAGGCTGGTGCTCCCCAGCTCCTCAGCCTTTCCCCAGCCCTGCTTCACTCAGGTATCCAGTCTCAAGCTCCCTACAGCCAGGCCCTTCTCTCTCTGAAGGCAGAGAGAGACTGTCTGAGCTTCTGGCTTCCCTGGCCTTTTATAGGGGCCAGCTGTCACTCAGTTTGGGGCGTGGCCTCACCTGCAGTCACTTCCTTAATCAGCCCAGCCTTGAGAGCAGCCGCTCTCAAGCCCTGCCAGGCCTCTTTTAAACCCCTCAGGGCAGGAGCAGAGGTTCCACCCTGCTACAGGGGGGCAATAGGTTGTATGGATGGGAAAATCCTGAGACCATTTCAAAACCTGGTAATCAAGGGATGTGTACATATTAAGTGCCCTTTCCAGTGGTGGTGTGGGGGTGGGGTAGTGAAAGGCACTGATAGCAGCTATGTGGACCTTAAGAAAATTGAGGGTGAGTCCCGATATCTTTAAGGCTAGTCCAAAAGAAGGGGAATGTCCACTTCCTCTGGGCAAAGCCCTCCCTGCTGGGCCCAGGAGGCAAAGCATTTCCACTTGGCCCAATTTCTCAGAAATAATAAAACTGTCATACAATTCTTCTCCTGCCAGAGAGTTTTTAGTGTTTGCCAGAAACCTGGCAATGCTTCAGTTCTGTCAGTTTGTTGATATTTGGCCTCAGTGACTGAGCAGTTGAAACCTTCAGGATTGCAGCAAGGTGTGCATCAGATAGTTCTGTTCAGTCCACTTTCCCACGCTCTGCTGACAGCAGGACCTGGGCTGGGCCTCGCGGCTGAGGAGGAGGCACAGTCATGGTCTGCCCACTGGTCAGATGCAGGGGGTGAGGAGCACGGCTACTACCCTAAGGAGATGGGGCAGCGGGTGGTTCTAACCCTCCCTGTGTGTCTGGGAATATGCTCCCATCAGGTTCAGTGCCTCCTGGTGCTCCTGCTGAGATGGCCCTGTTCTACACGGCCTACCAACATTACATGGGACAGTGGGTAAAAAAGTAAATAAAGGGCCTCATTTCATTACACAGGCCTGCAGTGCCAACAGCTAGAAAGAACCTCTTTCCTTTCTTCTTATCTTCACCTTATCTTATCTGCAGGCACCAGGCACATTGGCTCCGTGCAGGCGGCACCCCCTGGAGCTCCCATTGGCCATGGAGTCAGTGCTCGGGAAGGGGGGACGCTGGCAGAGTGCCCCTCGCGCTGTCATTGGAGCCTCATGGGTCACACCACCTCCCAGCCCGTTTCCCACCCTTTTCCCCTGCTCCCTTGGCCTCATGCCACCCTGCTGACTCTGTCTGGCGACTAGTGATGCTGCCTCCAAAGCTGACTCTGCCCAACGGCTAGTCATGACATCACTGTCCCTCTCCCCCTGCCCCCCTTGGCTGGCAGCCACGAGGGCCGGATAAAAGAACTTTTTTAAAAGTTTCTGCGGGCCACAGTGGGGAGGTTCTCGGGCCGCAGATGGCCCGCAGGCCGGGACTTTGAGAGCCCTGGCCTACCCACAATACTGAGTTGATGACCTGGCAGGGCTGCACCTAAGTGTATTAACTGGGGCTTAAAAATGGAAATGCAGCATACAGAGAGCTTGCATGCTGGGACCTGGAGATCCTCAAAGGTATTTAGGCACCTAACTTCCACTGATGTAAATGGGAGTTAGGCACCTAAACACCTTTCAGAATCGGGGCCTTTCTGTTTCAGGAGGGCACAGGGCTGCGGGCTGCATTTGGCCACCATGCCCACGGGCCTTGGGTTGGCTGCGCCTGCCCTACCTGGATCTGGTGACAGGGCCGTTCACAGTCACAGATGCAGGCCCAGTTACAGTCCGGCGCCCAGCCCCAGAACAGTGGGGAGGAGCTGGGATGGAAGGGCCTGGCTGTGAGGGGCAAGAGATGCCCCAGTTATGGAGTGGTTGAGAGGCTGAGGTGGGAGACCTTCCTCGGGGAGCACATGCCATACCGTGGAATTCCATTCCTAGCTGCTTGGATCAGAAAACCAGGGAGCAGCTACAGAGAAGCACAGAGGGAAGCCTGCTCTCAAGGACGGCTGAATGAACTGCTTTGGGGAGAATCGGAGCTGGCTGACCCTCTGCCCACAGCTAAAACCAGCTGAACCCTGGATTTTTGGGAGGATTCTTTGTTCCCCGTCCCATCTTCATGTTGATTTTTTGCAGCTGCCTTTGCCATTCTAGGTTCTGGGAGTGGATCTGATGTGGGGACCCTGCTGCAGAAACCCCATGAATAATGAGCATCTGCATCAGAAGTTCCATAATCCAAGCTTGGCTCCAATTGGAAACTGAACCTGAAGCCCCTCCCCCAGACTGGCACAAGTGAATTAGGTGTTAATGTAAGGATTTACCTAGGCTGCAGCTTAAGGACAGCTGCAAATTCTAGCACTTCCTCTGGTATGTCTTGGACATGTCAGCAGTTTGGATCTGGCTTGCTACGTCCTGGGTTATTCTGGGACCAGAAGCAGATATGCTGTGCTGGAAAGGTTGTTGTCAGGGCCGGCTCCAGCATTTTTACTGCCCCAAGGGCGAACAGCACTTCTACCACCGCTTCAGTCTGAGAGGGACTGAGGGACCCGCTGCTGAATTGCATCCGAAGAGCTGGATGTGCCGCCCCTTTCCGTTGGCTGCCCCAAGCACCTGCTTGCTGCGCTGGTGCATGGAGCCGGCCCTGGTTGTTCTTGTGAGATTTCCAGACTTGAAGGCAAATTCTCTGCTGGTTTAATTGGTGGTACTCCACTGACTTTCGTGGAGCTGCACGGATGAGCACCAGTTATTCAAGGGGCCCATGGTGTGAAGAAAAAACACACTGTGGGCTGCTTACTGGAACCAAAGTTTAATTTTGTGAGGTTTGCCCATCGCTACCTGAAGGTCCATCAAACCAAGAAGTGAGCCAAGGAAAATCTGACCTGACTTGAAGCTTTGCAGGTTAAGACTTTGGAGAAATGGAAGGCCTGGCACAGTCAAGGAACTATGATGTAATTGGAATAACAGAGACTTGGTGGGGCAGTTCACATGACTGGAGCACTGTCATGGATGGATATAAACTGTTCAGGAAGGACAGGCGAGGGACAAAATGGGGAGGAGTTGCACTGTATGTAAGAGAGCAGTATGATTGCTCAGAGCTCCAGTATGAAACTGGAGCAAAACCGGTTGAGAGTCTTTGGGTTAAGTTTAGAGACAAAAGCAACAAATGTGATGTCGTGATGGGCTTCTGCTATAGACCACCAGACCAGGAGGATGAGGTAGACGAGGCTTTCTTTGGACAACTAACAGAAGTTTCAAAATCACAGGCCCTGGTTCTGATGGGGGATTTAAATCACCCTGACATCTGCTAGGAGAGCAATACAGCGATGCACCGACAATCCAGGAAGTTTTTGGAGAGTGTTGGGAACAACTTCCTGGTACAAGTGCTGGAGGAACCAACTAGGGACTGTGCTCCTCTTGACCTGGTGCTCACAAACAGGGAAGAATTGGTAGGGGCAGTAGAAGTGGATGGCAGCCTGGTCAGCAGTGAGCATGAGATGGTCGAGTTCAGGATCCTGCCAAATGGAAGAAAGGATCCCCTGGGAGGCTAGTCTGAGGGGGAAAGGCTGTATTTTAAAGAAGCCTTATTGAGGGCGCAGGAACAAACCATTCTGATGTGCAGATAAAATAGCAAATATGGCAGGCCACCAGCTTGGCTTAACAGAGAAATCTTCGATGAGCATAAACACAAAAAGGAAGCTTACAAGAACGGGAAACTTGGACAGCTGACTAGGGAGGTATAACGATGCTGCTTCTGGTGAGACACTTCTGAGAGTGTCAGTTCAGGACAAATTGCTTGGAGTAGGCCAGTTACAGCCCAAGGCTGGGGTTCCTTTGCACACCAAGGCAAACCAAACCAGCCAGCCAGAGGGGAATTTGGCTTTTACCCCACTGGCTAACTACAAGTCACACAAGCAATTCCCTTAGATGCTCCAGTTTCGCAGTATCACCACCAGTCCCACTCGTTATGGGGATGAATGGGTATGAAACCCAATACCCCAGTATAAGGAAAAAGGTTTTCTCCGATCCCAAAGGAACAAACCCCAGACCCAGGTCAATAAACAAGTCAGATCTTACCCACAAATCCCGCTGTTGCCAATCCTTTAGAATCTAAAATCTAAAGGTTTATTCACAAAAGGAAAAAGATATAGATGAAAGAAAATTGCTTAAATGGAATCAATTACATACAGTGATGGCAAAGTTCTTGGTTCAGGCTTGTAGCAGTAATGGAATAAACTGCAGGCTCAAATCAAGTTTCTGGAGTACATCCCCCGCTGAGATGGGTCATTCAGTCCTTTGTTCAGAGCTTCAGTTTGTAGCAAAGTCCCTCCAGAAGTAAGAAACAGGATTGAAGACCAGATGGAGGAGATGCAGCAGCCTTTTATAGTCTCTTGCCCGTGGAAGCACACCATTGTTCACATGTTAGTTTGAACATTCCTAGGAAAGCTCAGATGTGGATTGGTGTCTCCCAAAGTCCATTCTCAGTTAAATGTTTCTTGATTGGACACTTACTGGGAATAGTCCCTTCTTAAGAAGCTGACCAAATGCTTCACTGAGGCTACTTAGAATCAAAACACATTGATCTACAAGTACATAGCCACTATTCATAACTTCAACTACAAAATGGCACACACATACAGATAGCATAATAATAACCAGCAAATCATAACTTTTCCCTAGACACCTTACATGACAACCTCTGTACAATATTTGCTGCAAATATATAACAGTGATTGCAACAATGATGGTCACATGTTTTGTTAGTAATGTCACAGGATGACTATAAGAATATTTCTCAAGCATGCAGGGCTGTAATCAGGAAGGCCAAAACACAATTGGAGTTGCAGATAGCAAGGGATTTGAAGAGTAACAAAAAGAGTTTCTACAGGTATGTTAGCAGCAAGAAGGTGGTCAGGGAAAGTGTGGGCCCCTTACTGAATAGGGGAGGCAATCTAGTGACAGATGATATGGAAAAAGCTGATGTATTCAATTTTCTTTTGCCTTGGTCTTCACAGACAAGGTCAGCTCCTAGACTACTGCACAGGGCAGCACAGTATGGGGAGGAGGTGAGCAGCCCTCAGTGGTGAAAGAACAGGTTAAGGACTATTTAGAAAAGCTGGATGAGCACAAGTCCATGGGGCAGGATGCGCTGCATCCAAGGGTGCTGAGGGAGTTGGCTGATGTGATTGTAGAGCCATTGGCCATTATCTTTGAAAACTCGTGGCAATCAGGGGAGGTCCCAGATAATTGGAAAAAGGCAAATATAGCTCCCCATCTTTAAAGAAGGGAAGAAGGAGAATCCAGGGAACAACAGGCCAGTCAGCCTCACCTTAGTTCCTGGAAAAATCATGGAGCAGATCCTCAAAGAATCCATTTTGAAGCACTGGAGGAGAGGAAAGTGATCAGGAACAGTCAGCATGGATTCACCAAGGGCAAGTCATGCCTGACCAACCTGATTGCCTTCTATGACAAGATAACTGGCTCTGTGGATATGGGGAAAGCAGTGGATGTGATATACCTTGACTTTAGCAAAGCTTTTGATACGGTCTCCCACAGTATTCTTGCCAGCAAGTTAAAGAAGTATGGGCTGGATGAATGGACTATAACGTGGATAGAAAGCTGGCTAGATTGTCAGGCTCAACGGGCAGTGATCAACAGCTCGATGTCTAGTTGGCAGCCGGTATCAAGCGGGTTTTTTTCAACATCTTTATTAATGATCTGGATGATAGGATGAATTGCACCCTCAGCAAGTTCTCAGATGACACTAAGCTGGGGGGAGAGGTAGATACACTGGAGGGTAGGGATAGGGTCCAGAGTGACTGAGACAAATTGGAGGATTGGGCCAAAAGAAATCTGATGAGGTTCAACAAGGACAAGTGCAGAGTCCTGCACTTAGGACGGAAGAATCCTATGCACTGCTACAGGCTGGGACCAACTGGCTAAGCAGCAGTTCTGCAGAAAATGACCTGGGGATTACAGTGGATGAGAAGCTGGATATGAGTCAACAGTGTGCCCTTGTTGCAAAGAAGGCCAATGGCATATTTGGCTGTATTAGTAGGAGCATTGCCAGCAGATCGAGGGAAGTGATTATTCCCCTCTATTCGGCATTGGTGAGGCAATACCTGGAGTATTGTGTCCAGTTTTCCCCCACCCCCACCCCGAAGGGATGTGTACAAATTGGAGAGAGTCCAGCGGAGGGCAACAAAAATTATTAGGGGGCTGGAGCACATGACTTATGAGGAGAGGCTGAGGGAACTGGGCTTATTTAGTCTTAGGGTGACCAGATGTCCTGATTTTATAGAGACAGTCCCAATTTTTGGGTCTTTTTCTTATATAGGCTCCTATTACCCCTCACCCCACCCCATCCCAATTTTTCACACTTGCTGTCTGGTCACCCTATTTAGTCTGCAGAAGAGAAGAGTGAGGGGGGGATTTGATAGCAGCCTTCAACTACCTGAAGGGAGGTTCCAAAGAGGATGGAGCTAGGCTGTTCTCAGTGGTGGCAGATGACAGGTAGAAAGCCAAGGCCCTGGGAGTGAAGGCACTGCTCTTCTGCTGAGGCATGAGGCTTCGGAAAGAAAGCAAGTAAGTTTACGGGTTGGTTGAGATTTAAACGGGATATTTGGTAGAAATTTTGGTAGAAACTTGGGGTGCAAGAGCAGGGAGATTTTGTCTGTATGGAATGCGGTGAAAGATGGAGTCAGTCATCATGGCTCCAAGTTCACCTGCCCTTGTTCCTGAAGCAATAGCCACTAGCAAGGTGACCTTCATGAAAAGGAGGGAGAGAGACCATGAAGCCAGTGGCTTGAAGGGTGGTTTCATTAATGCTGAGAGAATGAGGCTGAGTTCCCATTGGGGGTGTAGACGGGCTGACTCACCCCTGCGGCGCCTCCTGCTGGTGACTCCGGGAATTAGCTCGTTCCAGCGCTGGAGCGCCCTCTGCAGGCCGGTGATCCGCCTGTCTTCAGGCCCCCGTGTCCCTCCCTGGACCCGGTGCCCTTTCACATGGGGTGCTGCCCTTGGCAGTAACCCCTTTCTCTCTGGGTCTCCCCTCCTTGTGGAACCCCCACCCTCTATTCCCACCTTGCCTCAGTATTGGCTACTGCCAGTCATTGTCTAGCCCCACACTTTGGGGCAGACTGCAGTATCAGCCTACTCATCACAGGCAAAGGGGTTTGGACCTGCTGCCTTGGCCTACCCCTGGGCTGCCCTCTGCAACCCCCAGTACCAGTTAGCCCACTGCTAGGCCGCAGCCTGGGGCTTTCTAGGCTGGAGCTCCCCAGCTCCTCAGCCTTTCCCCAGCCCTGCTTCACTCAGGTATCCAGTCTCAAGCTCCCTACAGCCAGGCCCTTCTCTCTCTGAAGGCAGAGAGAGACTGTCTGAGCTTCTAGCTTCCCTGGCCTTTTATAGGGGCCAGCTGTCACTCAGTTTGGGGCGTGGCCTCACCTGCAGTCACTTCCTTAATCAGCCCAGCCTTGAGAGCAGCCGCTCTCAAGCCCTGCCAGGCCTCTTTTAAACCCCTCAGGGCAGGAGCAGAGGTTCCACCCTGCTACAGGGGGGCAATAGGTTGTATGGATGGGAAAATCCTGAGACCATTTCAAAACCTGGTAATCAAGGGATGTGTACATATTAAGTGCCCTTTCCAGTGGTGGTGTGGGGGTGGGGTAGTGAAAGGCACTGATAGCAGCTATGTGGACCTTAAGAAAATTGAGAATGAGTCCCGATATCTTTAAAGCTAGTCCAAAAGAAGGGGAATGTCCACTTCCTCTGGGCAAAGCCCTCCCTGCTGGGCCCAGGAGGCAAAGCATTTCCACTTGGCCCAATAAGAAAGCCTCGTGGACTCTTCCCTGCTGCCTGAAAGGAAGTCTTGCACTGCTGACAAACTCCCATTCTAGAGATGTACATCCAAATACAGTAAAAGCTTTGTTATCCAGCATGTTGGGGGAATGGGGGTGCTGGTAAGTCAAAAATTCCAGTTCACTGAGAGGGAGAGAGTTTGGCTGCGGGAGCAGGCTCAGGGCTGGGGCACAGGAGGCAGTATAGGGCATGGGCTCTGGGAGGGAGCTTGGGTGCGGGGAATTGGTGTCTGGGAGGGGTTTTGAGATGTCAGATCCAGGCAGAACTCACCTCGGGCAGCTCCCCGCAAGCAGCGACATGTCCAGAGAGGGATGGTCAGGCGGCTCTGCATGCTGCCTCTGCCTGCACCACTGCCCCCACAGTTCCCGTTGGCTGCAGTCCCCTGCCAATGGGAGCTGCAGAGCCAGCACTTGGGACAGGGGAGGGGCAGCACCCACAGGCAGGGATAGCTCAGTGGTTTGAGCATTGGCCTGCTAAACCCTGGGTTGTGAGTTCAACCCTGGGGATTGAAATGAAAATCCAGAGGTGGATAAGGAGCTGGTTAAAGGGGAGACTACAGCGGGTCGTATTCAAAGGTGATCTGTCGGGTTGGAGGGAGGTTACCAGTGGAGTTCCTCAAGGTTCAGTTTTGGGTCCGATCTTATTCAATCTATTTATCACTGACCTTGGAACCAAAAGTAGGAGTGGGCTGATAAAGTTTGCGGATGACACCAAGTTGGGAGGTATTGCCAATTCGGAGAAGGATCGGGATATCCTCCAGGGAGATTTGGATGACCTTGTAAACTGGAGTATTAGTAATAGGATGAAATTCAATAGTGAGAAGTGTGAGGGTATGCATTTAGGGATGACTAACAGGAATTTTAGTTATAAGCTGGGGACGCACCAGTTGGAAGAGGAGCAGGACCTCGGAGTCCTGGTTGATCGCAGGATGACTATGAGTAGGCAATGTGATGTGGCCGTTAAAAAAGCTAATGCGGTCTTGGGATGCATTAGGCGAGGTATTTCTAGTAGAGATAAGGAGGTGCTAGTCCCGTTATACAAGGCGTTGGTGAGACCTCATTTGGAGTACTGTGTGCAGTTTTGGTCTCCCATGTTTAAGAAGGATGAATTCAAACTGGAACGGGTACAAAGAAGGGTCACTAGAATGATCCGAGGAATGGAAATCCTGTCGTATGAAAGGAGACTTGAGGAGCTCGGTTTGTTTTCCTTAACCAAAAGAAGGTTGAGAGGAGATATGATTGCTCTCTTTAAATATATCAGCGGGATAAATACCAGGGAGGGAGAGGAATTATTTCAGCTCAGTACTAATGTGGACACGAGAACAAATGGATATAAATTGGCAGTCGGGAAGTTTAGGCTTGAAATTAGACGAAGGTTTCTAACCATCAGGGGAGTGAAATTCTGGAACAGCCTAGCAAGGGAAACAGTGGGGGCGAAGGACCTCTCCGGCTTTAAGATTAAGCTTGATAAGTTTATGGAGGGAATGGTTTGATAGGATAACATGATTTAGTCAATAGGTCAATAACGTGCAACCACTGGTAATTAGTACCGAGGGTCAATGTTGGGATATTGAAAGTCTTTTTCCCGAGTGTCTGGCTGGAGAGTCTTGCCCGCATGCTCGGGGTTCAGCTGATCGCCATATTTGGGGTCGGGAAGGAATTTTCCTCCAGGGTAGATTGGCAGTGGCCCTGGAGGTTTTTCGCCTTCCTCCGCAGCATGGGGCAGGGGTCGCTTGCTGGAGGATTATCTGCTACTTGAAGTCTTTAAATCAGGATTTGGGGACTTCAACAGCTGAGTCAAGGGAGAGAATTATTTCAGGAGTGGGTGGGTCAGCTTTTGTGGCCTGCATCTTGCGGGAGGTCAGACTAGATGATCATAATGGTCCCTTCTGATCTTAAGTTCTATGATTCTATGATTCAATCCTTGAGGTGGCCACTTAGGGATCTGAGGTAAAATCAGTACTTGGTCCTGCTGGTGAAGGTAGGGGGCTGGACTCAATGATCTTTCAGGGTCCCTTCCAGTTCTAGGAGAGAGGTGTATCTCCATATATTTATTTATTTTATATTTATAAGCCCCCATGGCCATTCCTCCACCTAGGAGCACTGATCACAGCCAATGGGAGCTGCAGGGTCAGTGTCTGCAAGCAGAGCCCTCTGCCCCCGCCCCCCTCCAGGGACCGCAGGGACGTGGTGCAGGCCACTTCCGGGAGTGGTGCGGGGCTGGTAATCCCATGGGCTGGAGCCAAAGCCCTGATGGGCCGGATCCAGCCCGTGGGCCGTAGTTTGCCACCCCTGAGCTAGGCTTTTCTCAGTGGTGGCAGATGACAGAACAAGGAGTAAGGGTGTGTGTGTGTCTAGATTGGATAGTAGGAGGGTGGTGAAGCACTGGAATGGGTTCCCTAGGGAGGTGGTGGAATCTCCTTCCTTAGAGGTTTTTAAGGTCAGGCTTGACAAAGCCCTGGCTGGGATGATTTAGTTGGGGATTGGTCCTGCTTCGAGCAGGGGGTTGGACTAGATGACCTCCTGAGGTCCCTTCCAACCCTGAGATTCTATGATTCTCTGATTCTGTGAAATATCAGAGCTCTGTGTGTGGGATAGGCAGGGCTGAAATGCCAGGGGTGCTATAGTTAGCATGGAGGTGCACCAGCAGAGCTGTGGCTGGGGGGAGCAGGGCTGGGCTAACACAGATAAGGTGGAGAAGGTCAGGGCTGGAACAGCATAGAATCATAGAATCATAGAATCTCAGGGTTGGAAGGGACCTCAGGAGGTCATCTAGTCCAACCCCCTGCTCAAAGCAGGACCAAACCCAACTAAATCATCCCAGCCAGGGCTTTGTCAAGCCTGACCTTAAAAACCTCTAAGGAAGGAGATTCCACTACCTCCCTAGGTAACCCATTCCAGTTCTTCACCACGCTACTAGTGAAAAAGTTTTTCCTAATGTCCAACCTAAACCTCCCCCTCTGCAACTTGAGACCATTACTCCTTGTTCTGTCATCTTCTACCACTGAGAACAGTCTAGATCCATCCTCTTTGGAACCCCCTTTCAGGTAGTTGAAAGCAGCTATCAAATCCCCCCTCATTCTTCTCTTCTGCAGACTAAACAATCCCAGTTCCCTCAGCCTCTCCTCATGTGCTCCAGCCCCCTAATCATTTTTGTTGCCCTCCGCTGGACTCTCTCCAATTTATCCACATCCTTCTTGTAGTGTGGGGCCCAAAACTGGACACAGTACTCCAAATGAGGCCTCACCAGTGCTGAGTAGAGGGGAATGATCACATCCCTCGATCTGCTGGAAATGCCCCTACTTATACAACCCAAAATGCCATTAGCCTTCTTGGCAACAAGGGCACACTGTTGACTCATATTCAGCTTTTCGTCCACCGTAACCCCTAGGTCCTTTTCTGCAGAACTGCTGCCCAGCCATTCGGTCCCTAGTCTGTAACAGTGCATGGGATTCTTCCGTCCTAAGTGCAGGACTCTGCACTTGTCCTTGTTGAACCTCATCATATTTCTTTTGGCCCAATCCTCTAATTTGTCTAGGTCCCTCTGTATCCTATCGCTACCCTCCAGCGTATCAACCACTCCTCCCAGTTTAGTGTCATCTGCAAACTTGCAAAAGGTGCAGTCCACACCATCCTCCAGATCGTTAATGAAGATATTGAATAAAACCGGCCCCAGCACCGACCCTTGGGGCACTCCACTTGATACCGGCTGCCAACTAGACATGGAACCATTGATCACTACCCGTTGAGCCCGACCATCTAGCCAGTTTTCTATCCACCTTACCATCCATTCATCCAGCCCAGACTTCTTTAACTTGCTGGCAAGAATACTGTGGGAGACTGTATCAAAAGCTTTGCTAAAATCCAGAAATAGTACATCCACTGCTTTCCCCTCATCCACAGAGCCGGTTATCTCGTCATAGAAGGCAATTAGGTTAGTCAGGCATGACTTGCCCTTGGTGAATCCATGCTGACTGTTCCTGATCACTTTCCCCTCCTTTAAGTGGTTCAGGATTGATTCCTTGAGGACCTGTTCCATGATTTTTCCAGGGACTGAGGTGAGACTGACTGGCCTGTAGTTCCCTGGATCTTCCTTCTTCCCTTTTTTAAAGATGGGCACTACATTAGCTTTTTTCCAGTCGTCCGGGACCTCCCCCGATCGCCATGATTTTTCAAAGATAATGGCCAATGGCTCTGCAATCTCATCGGCCAACTCCCTTAGCACCCTCGGATGCAGCGCATCCGGCCCCATGGACTTGTGCTCGTCCAGCTTTCCTAAATAGCCCCGAACTACTTCTTTCTCCACAGAGAGCTGGTCACCTCCTCCCCATACCGTGCTGCAGAGTGCAGCTGTCTGGGAGCTGACCTTGTCTGTGAAGACAGAGGCAAAAAAAGCATTGAGTACACTAGCTTTCTCCACATCCTCTGTCACTAGGTTCCCTCCCTCATTCAGCAAGGGGCCCACACTTTCCTTGACTTTCTTCCTGTTGCTAACATACCTAAAGAAACCCTTCTTGTTACTCCTAACATCTCTGGCTAGCTGCAACTCCAAGTGTGATTTGGCCTTCCTGATTTCACACCTGCATGCCTGAGCAATACTTTTATACTCCTCCCTGGTTATTTGTCCAATCTTCCACTTCTTGTAAGCTGTTTTTTTGTGTTTAAGACGAGCAAGGATTTCACTGTTAAGCCAAGCTGGTCGCCTGCCATATTTACTTTTCTTCCTACACATCGGGATGGTTTGTTCCTGCAACCTCAATAAGGTTTCTTTAAAATACAGCCAGCTTCCCTCGACTCCTTTCCCCGTCATGTTATTCTCCCAGGGGACCTTGCCCATCAGTTCCCTGAGGGAGTCAAAGTCTGCTTTTCTGAAGTCCAGGGTCTCTGTTCTACTGCTTTCCCTTTTTCCTTGTGTCAGGATCCTGAACTCAACCATCTCATGGTCACTGCCTCCCAGGTTCCCATCCACTATTGCTTCCTCTACTATTTCTTCTCTGTTTGTGAGCAGCAGGTCAAGAAGAGCTTTTCCCCTAGTTGGTTCCTCCAGCAGTTGCACCAGGAAATTGTCCCCTACACTTTCCAGAAACTTCCTGGATTGTCTGTGCATCGCTGTATTGCTCTCCCAGCAGATATCAGGGTGATTAAAGTCACCCATGAGAACCAGAGCCTGTGATCTAGCAACTTCTGTTAGTTGCTTGAAGAAAGCTTTTCCACCTCATCCCCCTGGTCTGGTGGTCTGTAGCAGACTCCCACCACGACATTACCCTTGTTGTTCATACTTCTAAATTTAATCCAGAGACTCTCAGGTTTTTCTGCAGTTTCATACTGGAGCTCTGAGCAGTCATACTGCTCCCTTACATACAACGCAACTCCCCCACCTTTTCTGCCCTGCCTGTCCTTCCTGAACAGTTTATATCCATCCATGACAGTGCTCCAGTCATGTGAGTTATCCCACCAAGTCTCTGTTATTCCAATTACATCATAGTTCCCTGACTGTGCCAGGAAATGGAAGGATGGTGCAGCATTACGAGTGCTACCTCAGGCCTTAGGAAATTCCCGTTCAGTTCCCTGCTCTGTCACAGACGTCCTGAGTGATGGCAGGCGACGCACTCAGTCTCTCTCTGTGCCACCCATAAAATGGGGCTTCTATTGCTGTGCTCCCAGGCTTAGGGTATAGACAATGCTCAGACCCTATGGAGAGGGAAGTGCAGGGCGCCTGCTGCCCATCTGCAGGGACGTGAGTAGAGTGTAAATAACTCTCACAGCTGAGGTGGAGCAGGATCCCTGCTGCTGAGTGCAATCTGCCAGGGAGAGCCTGGGCTTGAGAGGGGGAAGTGCTCTCAGGCAGGGCTGGGCACTGGAATGTCAGCAATGTTGGCAAGGCCTGCTGCCTTTCTGGCGTCCCCATTGTTCTGAGTGTGCTGGCAGTTCACGGGCATTAGCGGTGCCCCAGCCTGAGGGCATCAGAGCCAGCGCCAAGATGAATGGGTCACGGCTGTCTGTCACAGCCGAGAACCTGGTGTGGCCACTGCTGTGCCTGAAGAGCTAAGCAGGGGCCCTGCTGGCTAGGCAATGACCCTAGTAATGACCTCTTCAGCCCCTGGGCCTCTGGAGAACCTCCCTGGATGTCTGACAAGTGAAAATTAATGATGGCCCCTGGTGCTTGGGTAGAGGAACCCAAAGGCCAGGGGTACTGGGACAATGTGTATAGTGGGGGTGCTGCGAGCCATTGGCTCAAACTGTAACCCCTGTATATATGGAAACCACTTCAAGCCTGGGGGAGCAGCAGCCCCCCCCACCCTACCCCTAGTTCCAGCACCTATGCCAAATGTTCCCTTCCAGCACCCATCCATATCACTGCAGAGACGCATGGGGCCAAGGTTTGGAAGCTGGTGCCCGCGGCAATGATGTGGGGATCTCAGTCAGCAGCTGCCAGGGCGTCTTGTTTTCAGTGACTGTATTTCCAAGACTAAGGCCTTGAGGGTTGTAGTCCTCTCACAGTCGCTCCTTGCCCAGGGCAGCCATCTCTGGATCATGGCATGGCACAGGAATACACAGCTGGTGCTGCGCCTCTCTGGCTGGCAGCAGCGCCTGGACTGGGCTCTGAACCTGAGACCGGAAACGTCCCTGGGGATGAGCCCCTGAGATGGCAGCGCTGGAGGGCGAGCTCTCATTGAGCGATGGGGGCTGCTGCCCTCCTGACGCATAGTGAGTGCAGACGAGCCCATTAGCAGCTGATGTTTCGGATAGGAGCTTGTCCCAATGGGTAGGGGAGAGGGGGTGTATGGGTATCCTACTCACAACAGCAATAACAAGCTCAGTAGATTGAAAAGCACTTTAGGAAGGGGTCAGTATTGTTATCCCTGATTTACAGCTGGGGAAACTGAGGCACAGATACAGGACATAATGGTCCAAGGTCACCCAGCAGCACAGCCAGGACTAGAACCCAGGTCTCAGCACAGTGCATTGTCCATTAGGGGACACTGCTCACAAAGTGATGCCTCAGGCACTGGCACCTCTGAGCTCAGCCTGGTTGATCAAGTCCCAGTCCCACTGCCATCCCCAAACCCCCACTCGGCTGCCCCCGAACTCAGCACCTACGTGGTCAGGGCAAAAGGTGCCTCAGCACATGTGCTGCTGCCAGTGGGCATGTGCGCTAGGCATCCGGACATCCCAGAGCAACCCACAACCTAGGGGAGGCCAGGGGGGGGGATCGTACCTGCAAGGCCAAGCTCAGCGCATGCCGAAAGGATCGAGCCCTACGTGATGGTGGTGCCCACTGGTTAGAGCCCATTCCTGAGAGGTGCGAGAGCCTGTTCAAGCCCCTTTTCCCTCTCGGGCCCAGGCCTGCCACATCCCACGTGAGTTCACCAACCACGGGGATGGGCACCGCCGTGTCACTGTGTGGTGCAGGCAGCTAGCTGACTAGTCCTGCCAGCATGCCGGGTGCCTGAGCCGCCTGCCCCAGACAGGGGGCTCGCAAGCAGAGCTAGTGCCTGCCTGCAGCCCAGACATGGCTGCCTAGCTCCAGGACACGCCTCTCATCAGGTCTCCCATAGGTGGCTCCCTGTTAAGCATGCTGGCTTCTGGGGAGCACGTTCTTAGGTGCTGGTCTCTCGCCATTCATCGGCTTTGTGCACCCCACGGTTGTACCCATGGCCCCTAAAATGTAGCCCCTGCAACGCTCAGCATTGCCACATTTAAGTCCCTCTGTGGATCCAGGTCATTGTGTCCTGCGCCTCTCCCCGCTGGCCCCAGCCCAGCCCTTGACCTCCCATGGCCAGGGGGGACCTCCCTTGGCCCCAACCCAGCCCCAGCCCGGACCTGCCGCTGCCCGGGGAGAGGCGCCTATCCTGTGGCCCCAGCCCCAGAGCTCTGCCCCAGCCCTGGGACCCCTCCCACACGCCAAACTCCTCGGCCCCACCCACGCCACACATCACCTCCCTATGGTGCACATAACAAAATTCATTCTGCGCAGGTGAGGGAAAAATCAGAGGGAAGGGTGGTCTGGCCTCTTCTGGGCTTGTGAAGAAGAGCCTGAACCTGTGTCATGAGGGAATTCCCTTCTGCCCCTGTAGCCTCACCACAACTGTAAGGCCCAGAGCTGCTAGGTGTTGACATCCAGCCATTTAACTCCAGTGCCAGCAGCTGTTGCCTAAACCCCTCCCCACAGCAGCAGGAATTGGCCCAAAGTGTTGTGTATTTGGTTGTCATGGTTTTTGGTTCCTATGGTAACTGAGTTAGAGTATTAGGGGATAGCTCAGCCAGCTTCAGCCGGCTGGGTGAGTTCTCGGAGTCTGTAAATAAAATGGTGGTTTTGTTAGCTGTCTGCCCTCAAGTGATTTCTTCCTAAACCGGCTGCCCCCAAGGATATAACACAAAGGAGCTGGAAGTCCTGCCACAGAATCATAGAATCTCAGGGTTGGAAGGGACCTCAGGAGGTCCAACCCCCTGCTCAAAGCAGGACCAATCACCAAACAGATTTTTACCCCAGTTCCCTAAATGGCACCTTCAAGGATTGAACTCACAACCCTGGGTTTAGGTTTAGTAGGCCAATGCTCAAACCACTGAGCTATCCCTCCCCAGAACCAGGCTTGAGTCTTTGGGGGCCTCGAGTTTTTCTAAAAATGTGTTGGGGTGGGGTGAGGTGCATGATGTGGTAGTGTGGGAGCAAGGGAGCTTTCATAGAATCATAGAATCTCAGGGTTGGAAGGGACCTCAGGAGGTATCTAGTCCAACCCCCTGCTCAAAGCAGGACCAAACCCGAACTAAATCATCCCAGCCAGGGCTTTGTCAAGCCTGACCTTAAAAACCTCTAAGGAAGGAGATTCCATCACCTCCCTAGGTAACCCATTCCAGTGCTTCACCACCCTACTAGTGAAAAAGTTTTTCCTAATATCCAACCTAAACCTCCCCCTCTGCAGGTCCAATGAATGGGAACATCTCTTGTTCTGGCATCTGGCAGGGCTCTGTTTAGACTGGGGTATTTCAAAGTCCTTGTCTCCACTAGCCCCCCAGGAGACCTGGGATTGAATCCTGCACTGGGTTGTGATTAAAAAGGAATGTATTTGCCTGCCTTGCAAAATTCCCAGCCAGCTGAGCAGTCTCTTGTCAGAAGAAGCCAAGGCCCCATAAGTGGGTTAGAGACTGGCACCTTTTTGGAGAGTTTTTAAGCCAAGCTATTGAAGTCTAGTGTAGCGGTAGGATGCTCCATTCAGTTTCCTAGGGGTTTCTGGAGAGACCGGGTTGATTATTGGTTACATTCCTAACACAGTCTAGAGCAACTGTCCCTAATGGCTGGAAAGGGGGGGAGGTTGGGACTACAGGTCAGGTGAGATGCAGGCGCTCAACCACCTTTGTGATGATGTCTGGCTAGAGATGTCTGGCTCAGCTGGGAGCTGCCTGTTTCCCAGGGCTCGCTCTGCAGGCTGTACCCTTTGCTGCCCCTGCAACCCGGCCTGTTGCTGTGCAGCTCCTGTCCCTGCTGGGCCGCCAGGGACCCTCTGTCTCTGCCCGTGCCCCTGCTCCTACCTCCTTGGCTGCTGGGGCTGGGGCCGGGCCAGCACAGCCCTGGCAGGGGACACACCCCACAGGCCACCTGGGCACAAGGCCAGGCCTGCAGCAATAGGGTCATGGCACCATCTAGTGGCTCTTGGGAACATGGCACCAGCAAGGACAAGGATCCCAAGGACAAGGCCCCAAAGCCGAGCAGGTGCCATGCAGACAGCTATGCACTGGTCCCCTGTGAGGCCTGATCCTGGGCCTCAGCTGACACTGGCCGGGGGAGAGGCCGGCGGGGACGAGCACGGGGACAGCTGTTTCCGGGGGGGGGGGGGGGGGGAAGAAGAGCAGGAAGGAACCCAGTGAAGTCCAGCTCGTGGGACCCCCCTGACCCGGACACCTGCGGGGAGCAATGCGCTCGGCCATGTGGCTGCTGAGCTCGGCTTGGCCCTGGTGCTCTGGAGTCACTGGGTCCCAGCCTGGGGTCACGGGCGCTGGCTTGCAGCTGGCCCCCACACACTTTGTCTTGCTATGGCTGAAGCTAGGGGTGGGGACCCGCCCCGACTCCATCCCCTTTGCGCTGGCTCAGGGCACACGGCGAGGTAGCTTTGCCTAGCAGCTGCAGCACAGCCCCCTGGAGGGCAGGAGAGCAGGGGACGTGGGGGTTGAGCCTGACTGACAACGAGATGCCTGGGGCTTGCTCTGCAGAGGTGCGACCTCACTGAGTTCAGTGGGAACGGGGAGGTAGCTGGCCCTTTCGGAAACAAGGCTCAAGGGCCTGTAGCCTCAAATGTATCACTCCTCCTAACTGCTTTTGATGTCAATGGAATGAGGTGCCTCAATGGCTCTGGGCCAAGGTGCTTCAGGTGAGAGACCAAAATCAGGGAGCACCTTAAAAAATTATCCTTTATCTGCATCAGTGTCACAATTTGAGAAATTGGGCATGTGGTGTAGCCTTGCCTTGGAGTGGGATTTACCCCATCCCAGCTGAGATCCTTGAGCTATGCAAAGTATCATCCCTGGCTGGATGGTTCAGAGCCAGGCCAGATGCCTTGGTCCTTGGCCCCCTGCTCCCCAAACCCACCTGGGAGCTGCACAGGGGGCTCATTTTACTTTCCAACCTGTGTAGCCTAAAAATCATTTTTGCAAAGAGCATCATCTTACAATAGCGATAAATAGAACTTTATTTTATACATATGTCACCAGAAACACAAACACAATTTTGGATTTTAAAAAAAAGTAGTTTCTGAACATTAATTTAGAATTGGATCCAATGCATTTTATGTCGCTTTAAAAAAATGAATACAACACAGACATAAAATACCCCTGGGTGTTCACAGCATCGTTATATTACATAGACAGTAGGCAGTTTAAAATTAAATACATACACATCATGGCATTGTACCTTCCTGCCCGCAGAGGAAGCCATTTCAATTTTTTTTTTTTTTACAATGTGCTGTGCATGCCCCCACATGAAAACAGACCCATGCCTACACACCAAGGTCATCCTACTTCAGGAGCTAATGGACTCGGCGTGGCTGGTGACCCCTGTGGCAGCCAGGAAGCTGCTCTGGAGAGCAGCATAGGTCTGCTGTTTGTAGTGCATCATGTGCTGTCCGTGACCCTGGGCAGTGGCACAGAAGAGGTTAATATCACAGCTGGCAGACTTTTCCCCCAAAAATGTGTTTTTTCCAACAAAAAAGGTATTTTTCAGCAAAATGATTTTTTTGGGGTGGAAAATTTTTATTTTGGTAATATTTTTCCCCCTGCCCAGTTTTTTTTTGGGGGGGGGCGGGGGGGGAGGGCTGGCTAGGTTCAGGGACTCCTGGCACCCCTGCGTCACTTTAGTCAAAATGTTCCGGTCTGTCAATGAAAAAACATAAATGGAACATTTCTGGGTTAAAATATTTTCACAAAAAATTGGAAATTTGACCAGAAAGGTGTTTGTGAAAACTCACCATTCAGGGGTTTCGGGTCATTTTTTTCATCAAAAACAAAAACCAAAAAATAGTGCAGGAAGCTTTCTAGGAAAAAAATAAATTTTTAAAAAATCCCTGAAAAAATGAATCGGCTTTTCCTGCCCAGGCCTGTCGAACCTCCCTTGCCTCTGGGCTACTGGTGCAGCATGTCAGCTAGCTAGCCAGCCGCCTGCAGCAGGAGCCGGGGTTCACTTGTGTGGCTGCAATGGGTCTGTCAGTCGCCATGGCTCTTTGGGATAAACGTACTCTAAGGGCGTCAGGCGTTTGCCCAGTCCTGGGTTCACACACGCTCTGATTCCATTCTGGTCAGGCCTGGGTGCCCCAGAGCTGGGCAGTCGTGAGGCCGAATGCAGCCGAGCTCTCTCACAGACCCCAGGCTGAAGGCACACAGCCATTCGCATGCCTCACCCGGCCCGCAGCGCCCCATTGCTCTCCGCAGGACTCTGCTTCCAGGGTGCTAAGAACAGAGTGGGGGCTGGGGCGCCCCCGGCTGGCCACGAGTCAGAGCGACAGTGGTGTTTGTGGAGTGTATGGGCATCACTAAGGGCAGGAGGGGAGCAGTGTGCACAGGGAGCCCCTGTGCTGGGGCCCAGGTGAAGCCCCCCCCATGCTGCCAGGCTCATGGAGCAGCTGGGGCATAAGGTGCCAGACCGAGGGGACCCTGCCGAGGGGCACTGCGCAGCCCTGTGTTGCCAGTGGGGGGATGCTGAAAGTCTGGGCTAGTGTCCCACGGCACTGGGGCACAGACCTCCCCGGCTTTTGCCTCCATGCCCAGGCCGGCCACACCCTCACTGGTGTGCGGTGGTGAAGCAGCCCTCCCTCTGGCAGGGCAGAGCCATTCCAGGCCCGGCTCTTTCCTCCGCACCCTGGGCATCAGCCCAGCGCCACGGCTGCTGTTCGAGGCCATGCTAGGTGGCTGTGTACAGACGGGAGTAGAGGGGGGTATATACACCTGCCGCTGGAGATCGGCCAGCCTGTCGGAGCGCTGCAGGGGGGCTGGACGTGCACAGTTGGAGGCATGGCCTTTCAGGCCAGGGCCAGGGTCAGACCTTCTCCCTTGGACCAGGGTCCCACTTCTAGTTTGCCAAGTCTCCCAATCCCTCCTTCCCCCAGGACTCCTCCCTATCCTGGGCTCTTCCAGTGACAGGCATCCTTCACCCTAGATACCATCTACGTGCCACCCTTCCTCCTCCGGGGCTGGGTCAGACTCCCAGGGACGGCCCTGAGGCGGCTCACAGGGTAAGACTGGCCAATGTGGGGAACGGGGAACAGCTGGCCGGGAGAGGTGGGGGCTGGGGAGTCTAGCTGCCACGGGTGTTTGGCCCATCAGTGGGGAGTGGCTGGGCTCTAACACACCATGGCATCGTTCCTGGCAGCCGAGTGCCTGGGTACAAATGGCTTCCTCTCTGGCGAGGTTCCTTCAAGGCTGCCAGGTGCCCTGGGCTGCAGGACACGTCCCAGGGTACAAGGGCTGGGCAAGGACGATGTGTCTGGCACCGCATGTCCCATCAGGAAAGTGCCGAGCAATCCGAGCTCTGGGTGGGGACTGGGGACACGACGGGCAGGGCCACCAGCAATCTCTTCCAAGGCCTCGATCGCTTGCGGGAGAGGCTTTGGGCGCGGGCGGATGGCCTGATCCTCCTCAGCCATGTGGTGGGACCTTCCCAGTGTGCCAGCACCGGCTCTCAGGCAGCCAGTGCCTGGCCGCATTGTGGGAAGGGAAGGAGGGAGCTGGCCTGGCCATCTTAGGCCACAGGCTTCGGCTGCTGGCTTCAGCGATAGGCCAGTCGTCTTCAGCTGTGACAGAGGTCGGGGCCCTCCTCAAGCCCTTCAGCTTGTGCTTCTTGTGTGGGTGCTGCAGGCGAAGGAGAGTGGGGCAAGGGCGCTGGGCACAGGCCGTAAGAATCCCCGTCTTCTCCAGGCTGGGGGAGAACAGAGACGGGGGTAACCATGGGTACGGAGGCGGAAGGGACGGGGACATGGGGAAACACAATCTGTGCCCCAAGATCTGAGGAGACCACGGCCCAACAGGAGAAGGGACCCCACAAATGATCCATCTGCCAGCTGACCTTGTGGTGACATCCTGCCCCGGTGCTGGCAGGTCTCAGAGCCCTGCGGTTTCTGCACACGTGGAGAGAGCTCTGTGTCCTGGGCAGAGCACAGGCCATGTGCCAGCTAGGCCCTTGGCGTGGGCTGGGAAATCAGGATTCCAGGCAGTGAGTGGGGGATTTCTCGCCCTCCAGCCACCCTGTGCCAGCTGTCAACTGGGACTAACAGGTGCAATGGGGATCCCCTTGGGGGGCCTGGAAACCCCTTGCCCAGGAGCACTGAGGAAGCAATACAGGCAATCTACAGCATGTGCTGCCCTCCATCGCGTCCTTCATGGACGGGGCAAGACTGGGGCAGCCCAGGAGTTCGGCCCACCCCGGACACAGAGGGCAGCTCAGAGCTGGCTCAGCCGCTCTTGGGCCGGCTGCTGACATGGCACAAGGCAGCTGCCCAAAGGCCCAGGGCCTGGCTCAAGTGCCACCCCCAGCACATAGCAGAGCCCAAATCCCGGGGGGCGAGGGGGGGCGCTTGTACTCCCAGCAGGAGGAGGAGACCTACCCCCCCCATAACCATCCTGTACCAGGTTCCTGCAAAGCCCTGCCCCCCATAACCATCCCTCCCCAGGCACCGGCAAAGCCCTGCCCGCCCCCTCAACCGTCCCTCTCCAGGCACCAGCAAAGCCCTGCCCCCCATAACCATCCCTCCCCAGGCACCGGCAAAGCCCTGCCATCCTCCCCAAAACCATCCCGCCCCAGACTCTGGCAAAGCCCTGCCCACCCCCGCATAACCATCCCGCCCCAGACTCTGGCAAAGCCCTGCCATCCCCCAACCATCCCGCCCCAGGCACCAGCAAAGCCCTGCCCACCCCCGCATAACCATCCCGCCCCAGGCTCCAGCAAATTAGGCAGGACTGAGGGTGCTGACCTTTGGGGGATGCACGTCCACGGAGACTAGGTGAGGGACTAGCAGCTCTGCATGGACAGACACACAGACGGGGACATTAACCACAATACTGGGGTCACAAACCAACCCACAGAGAGCCACCGCTTCGGGGTTCATCCAGCCCTGGGGCAGACGTGGCCTGAGTGCAGCTTCAGCCCAGCCACGGAAGGGTTTGCCAGTTCTGTGTCTGGCACGCTGGCTAGGCCAGAGCGAGTGGCTGTTCCTGGCTCAGGGATTGCTGCCCCTTGCCCTGCAAGCAGGGACCAAGGCACTTGGTGCCTTTGGCTAACGTGGCCCAGCCCTGAGTGCAGGAGCAGGCGGAGACTCTCAGGCAAATCTGGGATAAGGGTGAGTTAGAAGCATTTGACCCACAGGCCACGGGCTGCACGTTGACCCCAGGGAATCTGGACAAAAGCTGTCTCCTTGCGGGCAAAGCATTGTCCACTGGTGCTGAGCCTACGACAGCTGCATGCATCTCCGTGCGGATCTCTGGAGCCCCAGACCAGGGACACGCTCGGGCTCCCAGACCTGCCACAGGCAGGATGGTGGAGTGCCCAGAGCTGGGTCTGTGGTGGCTCCTTTGCAGTCAGTGGTGCTAGCCACCCCCGGGGGAAGGGAGGGGAGCATGCAGTCCCTGCTGAGCGCTTTGGAGAATGCCCCCGCCCCCATGCACCCCCTTCCGCTGCTGCTGGCCAATGCCCCAAAGCAGGGGTGATGGAGGGCTCAGCGCGTCCTGCACAGGGGGCACAGCTAGACGGGCAAGGCCGCCCAGAACTGGGGGCACGGGGGCATGGCGCCACGGTCACAGGCCTGGGAGAGAGGGTCAGGAATTGGCCCTCTATGCGCCAGGCTCTCAGGTGGGGGAGGGGAATGGACACGGCTTCTCTTCTGCAAAGCCGTGACAGTGTCAAGGTGCTGAGTAGTGGGGGCTCCTCAGGGGAGCACTGGAGTCCCTCTAACCTCCCCCCTCGCGCGCAGGCCCCATCCTGCATGTAAATGCCCACTGGCCTCTCCCCAGGCCCTGGCCCTTGGCCCCAGCGCACTCACCAGGTGGGGCGTGTGCCGCTCAGACCTCTCCAGCTGGATTTTGATCTCCGGACAGGAAGGGTCTCCAGGTTTCCTGGGCTCTGGCTGGGGAGACTGGGAGGGGCCTGGAAGGCAGAGTCAGATGAGGATGCGAGACGCAAGTTCCCAGCACGGCCGGGAGAACTAAATGCTGATGCTTAGTAGCCAGAGACCTGGTGCACAGGCAAGTGGTGGAGCCATGTTCATAATGGACGACACAGGGGACTGATTCCCATTCGGCCAGGCCAGAGCTTGGGCAGGAATGGGGGAGGGGATGGGGGCTCTGAGTGCTCCTCTTCTAATGGAGCCACGCAGAGGCCTGCATGGCACCCGGTGTAAATTACTGCCCCCTTGGGGCTGCTCTAACTTATGCCCTGCTTCCCAGAGCCCTCTGGGGAGCAGAGAATAGCTGCAGGGCAACGGCCCTGACCACAGCCTGATCCACCCCTGGGGTGCCTCCCGCCCTGCCCTGGCTGGGAGCAGGGCAGGTACAGAGGCCTCATGCCAGTGTTTCACTGGCAGTGGAAGCCCCCTGCACATGCAGGCTTCACTGGGCGCCATTTCTGCTTCCCTTTAAGGCTGTTTGACGCTTCCCGAGAGGCACAAAGGAACCTGGCTACACTGAAGCCAAAGCCAGCGTGCTTCGCATTACCAGCTAGCTGTGCTTGCTCCCGGCTGTGCTATCTCCAGCGGCCTAGAGCAGCGTGAGCAGAGACGGCAGCTTCAGCCCTGCCGTGGCCTGAACTCAGGGCTCTGCCTTTCCGCCAACACCCCACCAGCAGCATCTCCCTGCTGTGGCATTTCTAGTGCCCCCCTGAGCAGGCTGCCCAGCTGGCAGCAGGAAGATTTCCAGCCAGCTGGAAAGTTTCAACCCTTGCAGTTCTTTTCCTGATGCTACGGGCCCCTGAGGCTCCACTCCCCAAACTGTGTGTATGCCCCACCCCCCAGCTCTCCACCCAGCATGGAAAGCAGTGCGGCCTAGTGGACAGTGCACTACACTGGGATTCAAGAGACCTGGGCTCTATTCCCAGCTCTGCCAGGGGCCTGCTGTGTGAACTTGGGTGCCTCAGTTCCCCCATCTGTAAAATGGAGACTCAGATCCCCCTGCTAATGGCATCTGAGTGCCCAAGCACTTTGACATGTTATACAAGAGCTAGTGATTATCACCTGCCCCTTTGGCGCAACCAGCCCCAGAGCCAGGCTATCTTGCCCATCCCCAGAGCCATTCGCTGGCAAGGTAGGTGCACAGCTCTCAGGCGGACACAAGGCAAACGCAGAAGCTTGAGGGGCTACAGCAGGGGTCGCTGTGCCATGGTATGGTGTGAACTGGGAGGTGTGGGGGGGCACTCGGCTCCCCTTCCCGCCATGGCTGGGGTCCGGGGCAGTGGAAAGTCTGTGGCAGAGGCCAGGCTCCTGCCCCATAGATGCATCAGGAGGATCTCAAAGAGGCAGTGCCAGGGGAGGGCACAGAGGAAAGGCGGAGGGGACGGGGGGGGGGGGTTGGGGCCGGCGGTGGCTGGGGCCGCACTGGGTTGGGTACCTGGAGAGCTCCCGCCGCTGGCAGTGCTGAGGCTGTCATCCAGCCATGTGCTGTAGATGAAGGAGTCTCGCTTGTGAGGCGTCCCCGAGGCCTGGCTCTCCTGCAGGACACACAGGAGAGGGATGGGGGGCAGTAAGGCAGACACTCCCCGGCTGATGAGCTCTGGCAATGGGCTCTTCCTGGGAGAATCAGAGCCTCCTCCCAGCTGAGGATGCTGGGTCCCCCCCAGCAGCCGAGCCCCCCCCCCGGCCCAGCTGACAGGGACCTCCCACTCAGGCTGCGATCCCCACCCCCCCAGTGCCCCGTGGTCAGCAGGGACCTGCCCTGTGCAGTAAGGGCCCCTCCAGCCCGAGGCTGGGAGGGCAGGGAAAGGGGCCAGTGTGCCAAGCTCCAGCCTCACTTACCACACCCGTGTCATCGTCAGCACCCTCGTTCTCCTCCACCACGCTGCCGAAGCTGCTGGCGCTGGATGACGAGCAGGAGAAATCCCGCAGCACCTCGGGCCTCTGCAACGCTGGCTCCCCCCTGCAAACATGGGGCAGTCAGACCCAGTACCCCCCTAAAGCCCCTCCCGGGACACTGGGCAGTCAGACACAGCAGCCCGCTGTATCCATGCCCAAGACACAGGGCAGTGAGACCCAGCAGCCCCGTGACATTATTGGCATGAACTGTGACTGTAGAGATCATTATTGCAACCAAGGTCCTATAGTTGCACCAAATCTGGTACAAAGGAGGTCAAGTCTATGAAAAGGTTGCAATTTGCTGGTTATGATTATGCTGTCTGTATGTGTGTATTATGGGCTATGTACTTGTATCTCAATGTTTGATTCCAAGTAGCCTCAGCAAAGCATTTGTTCAGTTTCTTGAGAAAGGACTATTCTCAGTAAGTGCCCAATCAAGAAACACTTAACTGACAATGGACTTTGGGAGACGACAATCCACATCTGAGTTTTCCTGGGAACTTTCAAACTAACTTGTAAATAATGGCGTAGGCCTGCACACTGAGTCATGCATGGACATGTGATTTGCCCATGTGACTCCAGGCTCCATCTTGCTGCTGGGATTTTCCACAATAAGAACGGAGGGGTGTCCTTCCACAGGCAGAGAATACAAAAGGCCCTGAAAACTGCTCCATTTTGTCTTCAATCCTGCTTCTAGCCTCTGGAGGAACCTTGCTACAAACTGAAGCTCTGAACAAAGGACTGGATGATCCATCCCAGCGGGGGATGTACTCCAGAAACCTGATGTGAACCTGCAATTTATTCCATCACTGCTACAAGCCTGAACCAAGAACTTTGCCATTATTGTATGTAATTGATTCCATTTAACCAATTCTAGCTCTGCTCTACATGTCTTTCTTTTTATGACTAAACCTTTAGATTTTAGATTCTAAAGGATTGGCAACAGCGTGATTTGTGGGCAAGATCTGATTTGTATATTGACCTGGGTCTGGGGCTTGGTCGTTTGGAATCAGAAGAACCTTTTTCCTTTTACTGGGGTGTTGGTTTTCATAACCATTCATCCCCAGGACGAGTGCACTGGTGGTGATACTGGGAGACTGGAGTGTCTAAGGGAATTGCTTGTGTGACTTCTGGTTAACCAGTGGGGTGAAACCGAAGTCCCCTCTGGCTGGCTGGTTCGGTGATGCCTAGAAGTGGAGAAACCCCCAGCCTAGGGCTGTGACTGCCCTGCTCTAAGTAATCGATACTCTCAGTAGTGTCTCACCAAAGGCTGCTTCGTTACACTCCCCTACACCCCTCCCCGAGACACAGGGCAGTGAGACCCAGCACCCCCTCTGTGCCCCCCTGTGACTCAGGGCAGTGAGACCCAGCACCCCCTCCGTGCCCCCCCGAGACTCAGGGCAGTGAGACCCAGCACCCCCTCCGTGCCCCCCTGAGACACAGGGCAGTGAGACCCAGCACCCCCTCTGTGCCCCCCTGTGACTCAGGGCAGTGAGACCCAGCACCCCCTCCGTGCCCCCCTGTGACTCAGGGCAGTGAGACCCAGCACCCCCTCTGTGCCCCCCTGTGACTCAGGGCAGTGAGACCCAGCACCCCCTCTGTGCCCCCCTGTGACTCAGGGCAGTGAGACCCCGCACCCCCTCTGTGCCCCCCTGTGACTCAGGGCAGTGAGACCCAGCACCCCCTCTGTGCCCCCCTGTGACTCAGGGCAGTGAGACCCAGCACCCCCGAAACCTGCCCATTGAGACACCCCCTACTCCCCCCTGAGACACTGGCCAGTGCGGACTCCCCGTGCACCACCCCCCCAGACACTGGGCTCTGAGACCCAGCTCCCTCTCTGTGCCCCCCTGAGACTCAGGGCGGTGAGACCCAATATCCCCCTTCCCCCACCCCCGAGACACTGGCCAGTGAGACCCAGCCCCCCCCCCACACCTCCCCCAAGACTCAGGGCAGTGAGGCCCAGCACCCCCTAACCCACCCATCGAGAAGCCCCCCGCACCCCCGAGACACTGGCCAGTGAGACCCAGCCCCCCCCCCCACACACACCTCCCCCAAGACTCAGGGCAGTGAGGCCCAGCACCCCCTAACCCACCCATCGAGAAGCCCCCTGCACCCCCGAGACACAAGGCAGTGAGACCAAGTACCCTCCGTGCCCCCCCCCGAAACACTGGGCAGTGAGACCCAGCACCCATCACGTACCCCCCACCCCGAGACACAGGGCAGTGAGACCCAGCACCCTCCCTGTACCCATGGCCGGCTCCAGGGTTTTTGCCGCCCCAAGCAGTGGGGGGTGGGGGGAAGCCGCGATTGCGATCAGCGGCAATAGAGCGGAGCTCCACCGCGCCGCTTTCTTCTTCGGCAGCAGGTCCTTCCCTCCGAGAGGGACCGAGGGACCCGCCCCCGAATTGCTGCCGAAGAGCTCGACGTGCCGCCTCTCCCCTTTGGCTGCCCCAAGCACCAGCTTGCTCAGCTGGTGCCTGGAGCCGGCCCTGCCTGTACCCCACCCCTGAGACACAGCAGCCCTCTGGTACCCCCCCAAGACACAGGGCAGTGAGACCCGGCACCTTCTAACCCACCCCCCGAGACACAGGGCAGTGAGACCCGGCACTTTCTAACCCACCCCCCGAGACACAGGGCAGTGAGACCCTGCTTGACAGAGTGGGGATTCCTCAAGGAATCAATTCTGAAGCACTTAGAGGAGAGGAAGGTGATCAGGAACAGTCAGCATGGATTCACCAAGGGCAAGTCATGCCTGACTAACCTAATTGCCTTCTATGACGAGATAACCGGCTCTGTGGATGAGGGGAAAGCAGTGGATGTGCTATTTCTGGACTTTAGCAAAGCTTTTGATACAGTCTCCCACAGTATTCTTGCCAGCAAGTTAAAGAAGTATGGGCTGGATGAATGGATGGTAAGGTGGATAGAAAACTGGCTAGATGGTCGGGCTCAATGGGTAGTGATCAATGGTTCCATGTCTAGTTGGCAGCCGGTATCAAGTGGAGTGCCCCAAGGGTCGGTGCTGGGGCCGGTTTTATTCAATATCTTCATTAACGATCTGGAGGATGGTGTGGACTGCACCCTCAGCAAGTTTGCAGATGACACTAAACTGGGAGGAGTGGTAGATATGCTGGAGGGTAGGGACAGGATACAGAGGGACCTAGACAAATTGGAGGATTGGGCCAAAAGAAATCTGATGAGGTGCAATAAGGACAAGTGCAGAGTCCTGCACTTAGGACGGAGGAATCCCATGCACTGCTACAGACTAGGGACCGAATGGCTGGGCAGCAGTTCTGCAGAAAAGGACCTAGGGGTTACAGTGGACAGGAAGCTGGATATGAGTCCACAGAGTGCCCTTGTTGCCAAGAAGGCTAACAGCATTTTGGGCTGTATATTGCCAGCAGATCAAGGGAGGTGATCATTCTCCTCTTTTTGGCATTGGTGAGGCCTCATCTGGAGTACTGTGTCCAGTTTTGGACCCCACACTACAAGAAGGATGTGGAAAAATTGGAGGGCAACAAAAATGGTTAGGGGGCTGGAGCACATGATTTATAAGGAGAGGCTGAGGGAACTGGGATTGTTTAGTTTCATAGAATCATAGAATCATAGAATCTCAGGGTTGGAAGGGACCTCAGTTTGCAGAAGAGAAGAGTGAGGTGGGATTTGATAGCTGCTTTTAACTACCTGAAAGGGGGCTACAAAGAGGATGGATCTAGACTGTTCTCAGTGGTAGAAGATGACAGAACAAGGACTAATGGTCTCAAGTTGCAGAGGGGGAGGTTTAGGTTGGATATTATGAAAAACTTTTTCACTAGTAGGGTGGTGAAGCACTGGAATGGGTTCCCTAGGGAGGTGATGGAATCTCCTTCCTTAGAGGTTTTTAAGGCCCGGCTTGACAAAGCCCTGGCTGGGATGATTTAGTTGGGTTTGGTCCTGCTTTGAGCAGGGGGTTGGACTAGATACCTCCTGAGGTCCCTTCCAACCCTGAGATTCTATAATTCTATGGTACTATTTTGCATGGATGCTGTGTGTGCCTCCGTTTCCCTGTGTATTGCACCAATGTCTAGGTGGTGGGATTAAGCATATGTGACTTTTGTAGGGGTTGCTCCATCTGCGTGCATGGGTGCTATGGCCACTTCTTCATAACCTGAGACCCAGGAGGGGGATGCGACCAGGTGACTCTTGGCCCGGGAAGCGAGACAAAGGCCTGAGGAGGAGGAGCGGGCAGGGTAGGGGCCAGGCAGCTAGAAGCATCGGGCTCAGGGAGAGGACCAGCACCCTGGCTCTGAGACCCACTCCCTGCAAGATGGACTTGGCTGAAAGTCACTGATTTCTGTGCTAACAAGTTCTGCCCTATGTTGTGTTCCTGTTGACTAATAAACCTTCTGTTTTACCGGCTGGCTGAGAGTCATGTCTGACTGTGGAGTTGGGGTGCAGGGCCCTCTGGCTTCCCCAGGACCCCGCCTGGGCGGACTTGCTGCGGGAAGTGCACGGTGGGGCAGAGGATGCTGAATGCTCCGATGTCAGTCCAAGGAAGGTCAAAGCTGTGTAAGCTTCTTGCCCTGGAGACAGTCTGCTCAGAGAGAGGAGGCTCCCCCAGAGTCCTTACTGGCTTCATAGGGAATAGTTCCAGAGCATCGCCCTGGTGACTCCATGACAGCTGGTGGCAGTGGTGGGATAAACTGCACCCCGTGGACACATCCTGCAGTAAGTGACTGGAGAAGAGTAAAACGAAGGGGGATTAGCAAGAGACGGGCGTGCTGGAGGCTCCAAGAGGTGCGGTTCCAGGAGGCAGAGGCTCAGCCCTGAGAGAGGTGGACCTCCGAGATGGGCTGTTGCACTGAAGGGGAACCTCCCAGGGACCGTGGGGAGCTGAGAGAGCACAGGCCTGAGAGTCTGAGGGACAGGCAGGGCCGGTGTAACCACGAGGAGAACTAGGCGGCCGCCTAGGCCACCAAGATTTGGGGGTGCCAAAAAGCGGTGCCCAACATTTTTTTGACACGACTATTCGTTTTTTAAAGTTTATAATAAGCGATGCTCCGAGGGGAGGAGGGGGGCAAGGTGGACGTTTCACCTAGGGTGCAAAATAGCCTTGCACCGGCCCTGGGGACAGGCATGCTGAAGGCTCAGAGAGGTGTGGTTCCAGGAGGCGGAGGAGCCTACGGCTCAGCCCAGAGAGAGAGTGGACCCCCGAGAAGGCTGTTGCACTGAAGTGGTTCCTCCCAGGGACCATGGGGGAGCTGAGACAGCACAGGCCTGTGAGTCTGTGACCACTTGGGAACAGCGTGGAGATGGCCTATAACCATCTCCTTAAGAAGGACATTGTAGAGCTGTGCAGAGAGAGGGCTGTGCATTGGAAAGCTCACTAAGGCACAGCTGATTGCTCAGTTGGAAGATGAGGATCGCTCTAAGGAGCCGGTTCCTAACTCAGCTGAGGCCACGAGAGAGGCTGGGAGCAGCCAGGCAGCCCCAGGGTTCACACCGGTTCCTGACCCGGCTGAGGCCACGAGAGAGGCTGGGAGCAGCCAGGCAGCCCCAGGGTTCACACCGGTTCCTGACCCGGCTGAGGCCGCGAGAGAGGCTGGGAGCAGCCAGGCAGCCCCAGGGTTCACACCGGTTCCTGACCCAGCTGAGGCCACAAGAGAGGCTGGGAGCAGCCAGACAGCCCCAGGGTTCACACCGGTTCCTGACCCGGCTGAGGCCGCGAGAGAGGCTGGGAGCAGCCAGGCAGCCCCAGGGTTCACACCGGTTCCTGACCCGGCTGAGGCCGCGAGAGAGGCTGGGAGCAGCCAGACAGCCCCAGGGTTCACACCGGTTCCTGACCCGGCTGAGGCCGCGAGAGAGGCTGGGAGCAGCCAGGCAGCCCCAGGGTTCACACCGGTTCCTGACCCGGCTGAGGCCGCGAGAGAGGCTGGGAGCAGCCAGGCAGCCCCAGGGTTCACACCGGTTCCTGACCCGGCTGAGGCCACAAGAGAGGCTGGGAGCAGCCCGGTGTCCTGGAGACCCGTGTACCTGACCAGCAGGCGGGTCTCCACCGGGTTCCCCGTTGGTGGATCTGAGATAGATGGAATTGGAGCTGAGATCGAAGGAGTCAGAGGACCATGAGAGAAAGGAAAGGCTCCAGTGTCTAGCCCCCTTCCTGGGTCCCAAGGCCATACAGCTGTTTAGCCAGATGGGCGGGGTGGCAGACTGGCTCTCACTCCGGGCCCCGGCGTGTATGTCTGCGTGGAGTCTCCTGGGCTCAGGCCCTCGGATCCCCAGTGGGAGCGCAAGGTGGTGGTCAATGGGGAGACCTACCTGGGGTGGCGAGACCCTGGGACAGAGAGAACTGTTGTCAGGCCCTGGATAGTGCAGCCTCACCAGATGCTGCAGGGCTGTGTGCCCTGGGTGAGGGTCCCTGGGATGAAGCCCCTCGCCCTGCCTATGGCCCGGATCCCTGTGCAGACCCAGGAGGGGCCCAGCTGGCTGGTTGTTTGGGCTCTCCAAGGTATCGGCTGGGAGGTCCTGTTGGGGGGTGACTGTGTCTCTTTGGGACAGGATCCAGGCCCTGCTCCTGTAACGGCCGAGGATTTGAATTTGAATCCAGGGAACCAATTGACTAGGATGGAAATGGTCAGTGAAAATACAAATGACCTGGCTGGCAGGGGGGAGGAGCTGCAGGGCTCAGGATACCTGCCTACCTGTAACCAGCCCCCTGGGGCTGAGGGGGACAGAGAGATGCTCCTCGCCCCCCTGCACACGGGGGAGGTGGCTCACACTGGCTGATGCTGTGAGCAAAGCAGCGGGCTCCCTGCCTGCCCTCATTGGGACAGCAGGGGCAGAGCTGAGCCCAGGGGGATCAGAGACCCCAGCTGAGTGCGGGGAACCACAGCCAGCGGGGGACAGCTGCCAACCAGGGCTGCCTTGTCCAGAGGTGCAAATGGCCTGGGGCAAGGGTAAAGCAGCCTTGGGAAACCTGCCTGTCTTGGAGGAGCCTTTTCAGAAGGTGGCCGTGGACTTGGTGAGGGACAGATGGGAGGGGAAGGCCTCCTCTGATGGAGAATCAGTGGTGGAGCATGTACTGACTTTCCGGGAAAAGCTCACTGAGCTCGTGGGTCTGGCCAGGGAGAACCGAGCCAGGGCCCAAGGGAGGCAGAAGCTCTGGTACGACCAGGAACCAGGTGAGGGATCTCGTCCCGGTGAGGAAGAATAAGCTGCAAGCTGCCTGGGACGGGCCCTTCAAGGTCATCCAACAGGTGAATGAGAAGAACGATGTGGTGGAACTGCCCAATCGGGCTCACAGCCACCAGGGGACAAGGTCACCATGATGGAGCCGAACTGTGACAGGGAGAGGCTGGTACTGGCCGTGTGTGGCCATGGAGAGAAGGGGGAAGATCCCCTGGTGGGTCTCTTCCCTGAGACCAGAGCCGGCCCCTTGCTGGACTCAGTTCCCCTCTCTGACCAGCTACCCCTGCCCAGCAGGCAGAGATCAGAGAGATGCTGCATTCGTACCAGCAGCTGTTTTCCAACCAGCCTGGGCTCTCTAACCGAGCTGTCCACTGGGTGGAGATGGGAGCCAGCCCTCCCAGCAGGTGTTCCCCATTCAGAGTAACGGGGAGCACAGCCCAGGCCCAGGAGGGAGAGGTCAGAGACATGCTCGCTTTAGGGGTGATCCAGCCACCCACCAGCCCCGGGGCCCTCTCCCAGGGCCCCTCCCATGGTCCCCAGGAAAGATGGGCCGATTCTGCGTGGCCTATCGGAAGCTCAAGGCCTTCACCATGTCTGCCCATATCGAGGCCTGATGAGATCCTAGACAAGTCGGGGGGGACTTGGTACCCCATGACCAGGGATTTCACCAAAGGCTACTCGCAGATGCCAGGTTGAAACCTGCTTTTGTCACCCCTTAGGGGCTGTACAAGTCGCTAGTCCTATCTTTTGGCCTCAAGGAGGCACTGGTCACCTACCAACGCCAGGTGGATCAGTCACTGAGGGGGATGGAGAATTTTACCCTTCCAGACATTGATGATATTTGTGCCATTAGCCAGACCTGGGAGGACGAGGTGTCCCAGGTGAAGAGGGGGCTGGGGCGTCTCCAGGAGGTGGGGCTGACTGGAAAAGCTGGGACGTGCCGGGGGGGGGCAGAGGTGTCGTACCTGGGCCACAAAGTGGGGAGCGGCTGCCTAAAGCCAGAGCCAGCCAAGGTGGAGGCGATCAGAGACTGGCCTGTTCCCCAGACCAAGAACCACATCCAGGGATGGCGTGGAACCAGCGGAGGTTTGTACCCCACTTGAGCTCCCTAGCTGCCCCCATCACTGGGCTATGCAAGAAGGGGAAGCCAGACAAGCTGGTCTGGACCAGGCAGTGCCAGAAGGCTCTCTACGCGCTGAAGGAGGAGCTGGTCAAGGGCCCGGTGCTGGGAAACCCAGACTTTGACAAGACCTTGATGGTGTTCACTGATGCCTCACACACAGGGTGGGCGCGGTGCTGGGGCAGGCCAATGCAAAGGAGGAGAAACACCCCATCATGTACCTAAGCAGGAATCTGCTGCCCCGGGAGCAGGGCTATGCAGCCATAGAGAAGCAGTGCCTGGCCATGGAGTGGGCCCCTAAACGGCTGCAGCCAGATCTATTTGGGCAGCGCTTCACCGTGTACGTGGACCACTCGCCCTGCCATGGCTGCACCAGATGAGAGGGGCCAATGCCAAGCTCCTGCGGTGGAGTCTGTCCTCCCAGGATTGTGAGATAGAGAGTGCAAATGTTATAGGTGATGCTATCTTCTGGAGAGGGGGCCTGAACTTCCCCAGGTCACGGGCTAAGGTGACCCCGCTCCGCTTGGTCTCAAAGGGGGGAGAGATGTGACAAAGTGGGGATTTTCCCTTGGTATGTTGTATGTGAGCCTTACAGTTTTGCATGTGTATTGCACCAGTGTCTAGGTGGTGGGATTAAGCGTGTGTGACTTGCGGGGGTTGCTCCAGCTCCCTGCATGGGTGCTGTGGCCGCCCCTTGGTAACGGAGACCCAGGAGGGGGATGCGACCAGGTGACTCTTGGCCTGGGAAGTGAGACAAAGGTCTGAGGAGGAGGAACAGGCAGGGCAGGGGCCAGGCAGCTGAAAGTGTGGGCTGGCTTGGGGCTCAGGGGGAGGACCAGAGCCCTGGCTCTGGGCTCCCCGCCCCGCAAGATGGACTTGGCTGAAAGTCACTGATTTCTGTGCTAACAAGATCTCCCCTACCCTGTGTTCCTGTTGACTAATTAACCTGTTTTACTGGCTGGCTGAGAGTCACTGCTGACTGTGGAGTTGGGGTGCAGGACCCTCTGGCTTCCCCAGGACCCTGCCAGGGCAGACTTGCTGCTGGAAGTGCATGGTGGGGCAGAGGATGCTGAATGCGCCGAGGTCAGACCCGGGAAGGTCGAAGCTGTGTAAGCTTCTTGCCCTGGAGACAAAGAGAGGAGGCTCCCCCAGAGTCCTGACTGGCTCTGTAGAGAATAGTTCCAGAGTATCACCCTGGTGACTCCGTGACACCCTGTGCCCCCCAAGACATTGGGCAGTGAGACCCAGCACCCCCCCCCATACCCTCCCGAGACACAGGGCAGTCAGACCCAGCACTCCCTAAACTCTCTCCCCCCCTCAAGACACATGGCAGTGAAACCCAGCACCCGCCTATGCCCCCTGAGACACAGGGCTGTGAGACACAGCACCCACTCTGTGACCCTCCAAGATACAGAGTACTGAGACCCAGCACCCCCCTAACCCACCCCCCAAGAGACCCCCTACTCCCACCTGAGACACTGGGCAGTGAGACCCAGCACCCTCCAACATGTCCCATCCTCTCCCTCCCCCACCCTTGGAGAGACAGGGAACTCAGACCCCTCACTGGCTGCCCCTGGACAAGTCTCTTTCCCTGGTCCCACCCACGGGTGCCCAGAGCCCTGCGGCAGGGCTGGGTCTGGACCACCCTCTGATGGGCATTTTCAGAGTACAGCAAATGAGTGCAGATCAAGTGAAAAGGCCCCTCTGCCCCCCAGCCCAGCTCTCGCTCTCTGCTGACAGCTCATGTGGCTCCCTGGGAATCCCAGCCCTGGGCCAAGGAGGAACTGACTTGTTCTTCGTGGTGGGCATCTCTGGAGAGCTCTGGTTGGACGAGTTCTCCGACTTGGGCTCCTGGGACACGTGGCCGCTGTCAGGCGTCTTCTGGGGACCTGCTGGGTTCTCCCTGTGAGAGGCACCAGGGACATGCTTGGGCCAGGGCAGGGGGAGCCATGCGCGCTGCTGGGCAGCTCTCAGATCCAGCTGCCCTCCCAGGGGGCACCAGGATTTTCCAGCCCATAGCATGGCAGGGCTGGATTGGTGACTGGTGTCCCTGTCCTGGTCTCCCCTGAGCTCAGTGCCAGCCACAGTGAAGCACAAACCCCGGCTGTGGCCAGGCTGGCCTGGCCCTGGCAGTGCTTGGCAGCAGCCCCACTCCCCTTGGGGTCCAAGCCAGGCTGAAATCGGGGTGAATTGCGGGAAGCTGCCCCCACGGGGAGAGCACATACCCAGCCCGCCCCGCCCCGGCCCGGCAGTCTGCTGGGAGCAGCCTTGGAGAGACGGAGCCGCGTAGCCACCGGGGAGGCTCTCTGTGCTCACTGGGGTGGCCCCTCCCTCCTCCTCCCCAGCACTCTACTCCCTGCCCCTGCTGTGCCCATTGGCACGGGTGCAGCACAGCGGGGCTGGGGCGGGGCAGGTGGGACCCAGCTGTCTCTTCCTGGGCGGGGGGTGAATGGAGCTGGTGCTCCCTCTTGCGGGTCTTGGTGCCCCCGCTCCGCCTCTGCCAGGGCTTCACCCACCTTTTCTCCTGCACCTCCTGGATGTTCTCGATGCCGATGGCGCTGCTTCTCCGGGGGCTGAAGGGGCCGGATTTCTTCCGTGTCGGGCTCTTCCCAGGAACAATCAACGACTGGAAAAGATTTGATCCCATCAGCCAGACAGTGCTGGGAAGCCCCAACTCCCCGCGGGACACTGCCACCCTCCCCCCACAGGGGCCCATGCGGGGGGGGGAGGGGGTTGGACTTGGACCAAGGGCAAAACCAAATTGGAGCAATGGGCAGGTGCCCCCATCCCGAGGGCTGCTCCCCCTACAGCGTTTGCCAGGGCACCGGAGTCCCCTGCTTAGCTGGGTCGCACGGGTTACTTGCTCACACTCATCTCCCACTAGGGAGCCCTGGGTGCCACCAGAGTGCCAGGGGCCGGTGGGGAGGAGGAATTGGGCGATGACTCTGCCCCATCGCGTGGTGCCAGCTGCTAGCCATGGGGCAGAGACTGGGGCTGGGCAGGGCTGGTGGGGTCTGGGGGCCTGATGCTATGGGGGAGTGAGCAGCTGTCCAACCGAGAGTGCCCAGCATTGGAGGGGCACTGCCGGGGTGCCTGCGCCATGCCAGAGGGGCAGCACCTGGCAGACAGCATGCCCTCGCAGTGGGCTTCCCGACGTGGGGAGAGGTGACCCGGGCCTGTGGGGCACTCCTGCGCAGCTTGAAGCAGTCACAGCCCTTTGCAGAGCCCTGCATCCATCTCTGGCACCTTTCACCTGAGGATCTCCAAGTACTGCATGGACTGGACCAAAGCCCTGTGAGCAAGGTACTGTCACCCCCCTTGTAGAGGTGGGAAACCGAGGCACTGTGAGGTGACGTGACAGACAGGAGAAGAACACAGGAGTCGGTACTCCCATGCCACTGGCTTGCACTGCCTGCCAGCTCAGGCAGGGCCATGCACGGCAGCTGTGTCCATAGCTGGATCTCAACTTGGAACCAGCGTCACCGGCTGGGGGCGGGGCGGAGAGCAGTCTGGATTGACCCCAGTGATGCAGAGGGGCTAGCCCAGCTGGAGACCCAGTCGTGTCAATGAATTAACATTTGCTAGCCCCCGGCCAAGGTGAAGGGACGGCGTGGGGCCACGTGGGAACAAGCAGGGCTGGGCTGTGGGCACTAGCCTCCTGCTGGCACCTCAGTGGGCAGGGGGCGGTCTGCACTGCGGTTAGCACGAGTGATGTATGCCCAGAGACTCCTCTGGAGTCGGCTCAGCCCCGGGGAGCTCGGTCACACTGCGGCATCACTCTCCCCTGCTGGGCTGCACTGCGCTGCTCTGTGAACACCTTCTCAATGGCTAGCAGGAGAATTCCTCTGTCCTGCCGGGCCCAGGGGGTATGTCGGAGGCTCTGGCAGACTGGCACCACTGGCAGCTAGCTGCATCCTCACTGCAGAGCGGTCACGGTAGCAGCTGACGAGTGCTGCACACTAGAGCTCAGTCTGTGCCCGCCGGGTCAGCCACAGCCACGGCCCGGCATGTGCAGAGGGAGCGGGGGCCAGGCTGGGGAGAACGCCGGTTCACTCTGCAGTGAGGCCAGGCTTGGGGCACAGGGCTGGAGGGGGGATCGCGACACTTTGCTGGGCCTGAGGAGAGGAACGGCCCTGGGCTAGGAGGAGGGGAGGCAGCTGCAAGGGGTGGAAGGCAGCAGGACTGTGGGTGCCAATACCCAGGCAGGCTGAAAGCAGCAGGTGCCAGGGAGGCTGACACCTCTCTCCCTACCCAACCCCCGAACTTAGCTGCAGAGAAGCTGGGCTCCCAGCACCACCCTGCAGCACCAGAGGCCCAGCCGGCCAATGTCCCCACTGCGGTCCAGCTCCCCCATCGCATGTACAGCGCTGGCTCCCGGGGGGGGGGGGGGGAGAGCGAGAGCGAGAGATCAACCTCTTCTATGGTTCCTATCCCTATGGCGCTGCCGCGACGTCCGCACCTACTTGGCGCTTTTCCAGGGACAAGCAATGACTGGCAAGCGGGCAGAGGAGAGAAGCAGAGCGGGGGAGGGGGGGAGAAAAAGAGAAGAGAGTCATGCAAAAACAACGGCTTGACCATCGTCCCAGGGCTCGTTACCAGCGCCCTGTAGTGCCCGTCGCCGAGGAGCCGGTGGCTGTCAGGGTGGCCTATGCAGGGGACACGGGAGCTGTGGTGGGGATCCCCACGGAGCAGCTACTGGCGCTGGATGGTTGATCTGGAGTTGGCAGCTCTCCTGGGAAGGCCTGACTGAGAGGGTGTTGTGGGGCTTGCCGAGTGCGGCGAGAGGCGGGGGTGGGAGCAGCTGGGAAAGGGGGCAGGGCTGCATGACACAGAGGAGAAGGGGGCTAGCTCAAGGCAACTTTTGCAGACAAAAGCAAACACCTCCTTGCACCCTGCCCCAGGCAGGTCAACCTCTCACAATTGGGGAAACTGAGGCCCAGAGGAGGCCATGGTTTGCCTAAGGCTACACTGCAAGTCAATGTCCAAGCTAGGGACAGAACCCCAGACTGCTGGCACCTCTCCTCCCCTGAGGCCCAGCCAACCCTCCCTGGGCATCGGGGTCTCAGCTCCTGCTGTCACTGCCAGGACCGGCAGCGTGGCCATGGCTTGCCGTAGGAGCAGGAGCCCACGCTGGGGGACTGGCCATTGCCGCGCTCAGCACAGCCATGGAGCCCGGCATTCCAGGGCAGTAACACCAGCAGGCAAATTTTCCAGGGACAAGCAATGACCTCAATCCTCCTTTGGGGGCACATGGACATTTAATGCAAACAAGCCCTCTTTTACCCAACATGCACAGTAGCTAGCACGTCCTATGCGTCCCTGGCTGGTGCCCTCACCGAGCAGAGCCAGGGCCACCACTGGACAAGGGGGGAGCACAGACGGGGGCAGGGCTTGGGTGCTGGATTGTAAACTGAGCTGCAGGGCAGGGCAGTGCAGTGCAGGGCAGGGCATGGCCACACGATGGCGCCAGCACCTAAGAGCTTGGCAGGGGGCTGGTTCTGAGGACTGGGTGAACTCACTCACATCCTGAAGCTAGTGGTTCCTCTTCCCGCTGCCAGCGGGGACCGACACCGGTGCTTTGCCCTTCTAGCCCCTTCCCTCCAGGGTCTCCAGGCACTTTGCAGGCATCGATCAATGTGCCTCACAGCCCTCCCCCTCTCTGGTACAGATGGGGAAACTGAGGCACAGAGCGAGGCTATGACTCACCCCACGTCACAGAGCCAGTCAGTGACAGAGCTGGGCAAGGAACCTAGGAATCCTGACTCCAATCTCCCCTATGCTAACCACTAGACCACACAGACTCCTGGGCGGGCTTGGCCATACAATGGGGAGTTAAAGCTGTGGGGCTCAGAACAGGGGCGGGGCTCAGAGCAGGATGGAGTCAGACAGGAGGGGCTCAGAGCAGGGGGCGGGGCTCAGAGCAGGATGGGCTCAGAGCAGGGGGCGGGGCTCAGAGCAGGGGCGGGGCTCAGAGCAGGATGGGGTCAGACAGGTGGGGCTCAGAGCAGGGGCAGGGCTCAGAGCAGGATGGGGTCAGACAGGAGGGGCTCAGCGCAGGGGGCGGGGCTCAGAGCAGGGGGCGGGGCTCAGAGCAGGATGAGGTCAGACAGGCGGGGCTCAGAGCAGGGGGCGGGGCTCAGAGCAGGGGGTGGGGCTCAGAGCAGGATGGGGTCAGACAGGCGGGGCTCAGAGCAGGGGGCGGGGCTCAGTGCAAGGGGCGGGGCTCAGAGCAGGATGGGGTCAGACAGGCGGGGCTCAGAGCAGGGGGCGGGGCTCAGAGCAGGATGGGGTCAGACAGGCGGGGCTCAGAGCAGGGGGCGGGGCTCAGAGCAGGATGGGGTCAGACAGGCGGGGCTCAGAGCAGGATGGGGTCAGACAGGTGGGGCTCAGCGCAGGGGGCGGGGCTCAGAGCAGGATGGGGTCAGACAGGTGGGGCTCAGAGCAGGGGACGGGGCTCAGAGCAGGGGGCGGGGCTCAGAGCAGGATGGGGTCAGACAGGTGGGGCTCAGAGCAGGGGGCGGGGCTCAGAGCAGGGGCGGGGCTCAGAGCAGGATGGGGTCAGACGGGAGGGGCTCAGCGCAAGGGGCGGGGCTCAGAGCAGGGGGCGGGGCTCAGAGCAGGATGGGGTCAGACAGGTGGGGCTCAGAGCAGGGGGCGGGGCTCAGAGCAGGGGCGGGGCTCAGAGCAGGATGGGGTCAGACGGGAGGGGCTCAGCGCAAGGGGCGGGGCTCAGAGCAGGGGGCGGGGCTCAGAGCAGGATGGGGTCAGACAGGCGGGGCTCAGAGCAGGGGGCGGGGCTCAGAGCAGGATGGGGTCAGACAGGCGGGGCTCAGAGCAGGGGCGGGGCTCAGAGCAGGGGGCGGGGCTCAGAGAAGGGGGCGGGGCTCAGAGCAGGATGGGGTCAGACAGGTGGGGCTCAGAGCAGGGGGCGGGGATCAGAGCAGGGGCGGGGCTCAGAGCAGGGGGCGGGGCTCAGAGAAGGGGGCGGGGCTCAGAGCAGGATGGGGTCAGACAGGTGGGGCTCAGAGCAGGGGGCGGGGCTCAGAGCAGGGGCGGGGCTCAGAGCAGGATGGGGTCAGACAGGTGGGGCTCAGAGCAGGGGGCGGGGCTCAGAGCAGGATGGGGTCAGACGGGTGGGGCTCAGCGCAGAGGCGGGGCTCAGAGCAGGGGGCGGGGCTCAGAGCAGGATGGGGTCAGACAGGTGGGGCTCAGAGCAGGGGGCGGGGCTCAGAGCAGGGGCGGGGCTCAGAGCAGGATGGGGTCAGACGGGAGGGGCTCAGCGCAAGGGGCGGGGCTCAGAGCAGGGGGCGGGGCTCAGAGCAGGATGGGGTCAGACAGGTGGGGCTCAGAGCAGAGGCCGGGGCTCAGAGCAGGATGGGGTCAGATGGGTGGGGCTCAGAGCAGGATGGGCTCAGAGCAGGATGGGCTCAGAGCAGGGGGCGGGGCTCAGAGCAGGGGGGCGGAGCTCAGAGCAGGATGGGGTCAGACAGGTGGGGCTCAGAGCAGGGGGCGGGGCTCAGAGCAGGGTGGGGTCAGACAGGTGGGGCTCAGAGCAGGGGGCGGGGCTCAGAGCAGGGGGCGGGGCTCAGAGCAGGATGGGCTCAGAGCAGGGGGCGGGGCTCAGAGCAGGGGGCAGGGCTCAGAGCAGGGGGCGGGGCTCAGAGCAGGGGCGGGGCTCAGAGCAGGGGGCGGGGCTCAGAGAAGGGGCGGGGCTCAGAGCAGGATGGGGTCAGACAGGTGGGGCTCAGAGCAGGGGGCGGGGCTCAGAGCAGGGGCGGGGCTCAGAGCAGGATGGGGTCAGATAGGTGGGGCTCAGAGCAGGGGGCGGGGCTCAGAGCAGGATGGGGTCAGATGGGTGGGGCTCAGAGCAGGGGCGGGGCTCAGAGCAGGATGGGGTCAGACAGGTGGGGCTCAGAGCAGGGGGCGGGGCTCAGAGCAGGATGAGGTCAGACAGGTGGAGCTCAGAGCAGGGGGCGGGGCTCAGAGCAGAATGGGGTCAGACAGGTGGGGCTCAGAGAAGGGGGCGGGGCTCAGAGCAGGGGGCGGGGCTCAGAGTAGGATGGGGTCAGACAGGCGGGGCTCAGAGCAGGGCTGGGGTCAGACAGGTGGGGCTCAGAGCAGGATGTGGTCAGACAGGTGGGGCTCAGAGCAGGGGGTGGGGCTCAGAGCAGGGGGCGGGACTCAGAGCAGGATGGGGTCAGATAGGGGGGGCTCAGAGCAGGGGGCGGGGCTCAGAGCAGGGGGCGGGGCTCAGAGCAGGATGGGGTCAGATAGGTGGGGCTCAGAGCAGGGGGCGGGGCTCAGAGCAGGGGGCGGGGCTCAGAGCAGGATGGGGTCAGACAGGCGGGGCTCAGAGCAGGGGGCGGGGCTCAGAGCAGGATGAGGTCAGACAGGCGGGGCTCAGAGCAGGGCTGGGGTCAGACAGGTGGGGCTCAGAGCAGGATGTGGTCAGAAAGGTGAGGCTCAGCGCAGGGACGGGACTCAGAGCAGGATGGGGTCAGATAGGTGGGGCTCAGAGCAGGGGGCGGGGCTCAGAGAAGGGGGCGGGGCTCAGAGCAGGATGGGGTCAGATAGGTGGGGCTCAGAGCAGGGGGCGGGGCTCAGAGCAGGATGGGGTCAGACAGGTGGGGCTCAGAGCAGGGGGCGGGGCTCAGAGCAGGGGGCGGGGCTCAGAGCAGGGGGGGGTGCTCAGAGCAGGATGGGGTCAGACAGGCGGGGCTCAGAGCAGGGGGCGGGGCTCAGAGAAGGGGGCGGGGCTCAGAGCAGGATGGGGTCAGATAGGTGGGGCTCAGAGCAGGGGGCGGGGCTCAGAGCAGGGGGCGGGGCTCAGAGCAGGATGAGGTCAGACAGGTGGGGCTCAGAGAAGGGGGCGGGGCTCAGAGCAGGGGGCGGGGCTCAGAGCAGGATGGGGTCAGACAGGCGGGGCTCAGAGCAGGGGGTGGGGCTCAGAGAAGGGGGCGGGGCTCAGAGCAGGATGGGGTCAGACAGGTGGGGCACAGAGAAGGGGGCGGGGCTCAGAGCAGGATGGGGTCAGACAGAAGGGGCTCAGAGCAGGGGGCGGGGCTCAGAGAAGGGGGCGGGGCTCAGAGAAGGGGGCGGGGCTCAGAGCAGGATGGGGTCAGACGGGGGGGGCTCAGCGCAGAGGCGGGGCTCAGAGCCGGGGGCGGGGCTCAGAGCAGGATGGGGTCAGACAGGTGGGGCTCAGAGCAGGGGGCGGGGCTCAGAGCAGGGGGCGGGGCTCAGAGCAGGATGGGGTCAGACAGGTGGGGCTCAGAGCAGGGGGCGGGGCTCAGAGCAGGGGGCGGGGCTCAGAGCAGGATGGGGTCAGACAGGTGGGGCTCAGCACAGGGGCGGGGCTCAGAGCAGGGGGCGGGGCTCAGAGAAGGGGGCGGGGCTCAGAGCAGGATGGGGTCAGACAGGTGGGGCACAGAGAAGGGGGCGGGGCTCAGAGCAGGATGGGGTCAGACAGATGGGGCTCAGAGCAGGGGGCGGGGCTCAGAGAAGGGGGCGGGGCTCAGAGAAGGGGGCGGGGCTCAGAGCAGGATGGGGTCAGACAGGTGGGGCTCAGCGCAGAGGCGGGGCTCAGAGCAGGGGGCGGGGCTCAGAGCAGGATGGGGTCAGAGAGGTGGGGCTCAGAGCAGGGGGCGGGGCTCAGAGCAGGATGGGGTCAGACAGGTGGGGCTCAGCACAGGGGCGGGGCTCAGAGCAGGGCGGGGCTCAGAGCAGAAGCAGGCCCGGCAGGGATGCGGGGATGGTCACACTCACTATGCCTGTGGTTTTGCCCATGTCTGGGTTGTTGTGGCCGAAGCTGCCGCTGTGGCTGGTGGACACCGTGTTCTGCTTCTTGCTGCTGAGGCCCATGGCATCCATGGACTGGCTGCGGCTGCGGATCACGCGCTGGAAGGGAATTCGGTCGCCGTCACTCACTGCCTGTGCCGCTTTGGCACTGTGCTCAGGGCCACCAGCCCACAGCTGCTGGCCATCCCTGGGCCCAAGCACAGAGCTGCAGCAGGCTGGAGGGGAGAGACACCGGGACACGCTCTGGGGAGCAAGGAGGGGGTTGTGGGAAGCAGAGCCTGAGACAAACCCCATCCCCCAACACCGGCTCCCCGGACAAACGGCAGCGTGTGGCGGCATGCGCTCGGCCTGTCACCTTGAGCATGGGCTGTGCTGGGGGGCCTGGACCACGAGCCAGACCCTGGCAACGGAGAACTCTTGAGGCTCCAGAAGGAGGCTAAAGTCCCCTTCCCACTAATGTACGTAGCAAGGGGTGTCCATGGTGGGGCTGGGGGTTCCTGCCTGACCCCTGCAGCAACTAGCTGCTGTCCTACAGCATGAGAATTGAGAACCAGCCGCCAGCCTACGTGAATGGCTGTAGGACGACCCACTCACTGGACGTGGCCTATGAGCCCAGGGGGCAGGGAACTCCACCTAGTGACTTCTCACCTCGGGAACAGTGAACTCCTAGTGGTTGGGGGACAGCCGAGGCCACCAGCCCCCGTACTGATGGCCCCACACGCTGCCCCCGCAGCACGGAAAGCATGAGCAGATTGGAGGGGCATTGCCCAGCTGTGGGGGCACAGTAAAGCTTCCCGGTGCTGTTTGCCAGCTTGTACCAAGCTCCCGGCCCAGTGCTGGCCCCATCTGAGCAGCTTCTCCTCCCAGCCCCGCACCAGGGTGCCTGCATTTCCCCGACACCCGCAGCTGGGCTGGGGGCGGGGGCTGACAGCGGCTGGCTCAGCGCTGGGACGGGGCAGAGAGGAGCCGGGGGCGGACAGCATATCCGGCTCCTGGCCTGGGGCTGTAACTAGCGGAAAGGAGCACTGCACGCTTCAGCTCACCTGTACTTCCTTGGGGGAATGCGCAGGGCTTGGCTGGCACAGCCTGGGACACGTTTCACTCTCCTGTCCCACCAAACAAAGGAACCCACAAGCCAGCGTGGCTAGTGCTGAGAGCAAGGACTGGCACCAGGACTCCTGGGTTCCACTCTCGGCTCTGGAAGGGATCGTGTCTAGTGCTCAAAATGGCACTGGCAGCCAGGACACCCTCCACGCTGGAAGGGAGTAGGGTCTAGGGCAGCCAGGACTCCTGAGTTCTATTCCCAACTCTGCCTTCCCGTGTGACCTTGAAGAAGTCACCTAGGCTGGTGTTTTCACAGGTGTGGAGATCCCCTGGGCCTAGGGCACCCAACTCCTTCAGTCCCTTTCAACCCTGCAGCCATAACTTCCCAGTGCCCTGACCCCACTGCCCAAGGGGCTGCGATCCTTCTGCTGGGCCAGGCAAGCTCAGCACCCTTCTGCGCATGGAAGGCCTGCCTGGAGGCAAGTGCCATGGCTGAGTCCTCAGGAAGGGGCGTTTGCCTGGAGGAGCTTTCGCTGCAGCAGGGTGAGATGGGTGCCAGCATGGCCCGCTGCCAGGCTCTGCCCCAGTTCCAATGCTGTGCTTCAGAATGGACCGTGGTGAGTGCCACATGCAGGCACCAGACTGGTGGGGTGCCAGTGCCATGCAAAAGGCTGACTCAGGTGGGTGCTTGCCAGCCAGGCTGGGAGGGAGACAGACGTGGAGAGGGGGAGACAATGGGAGTCCTGCTTATTAGTGCTCCCTGCTGACTAATACGGAGCGCTGCGGATGTGCCTGAAAGTCAGGGGAAGACACTATGCACCTCACCGCTAGTCTGCAGCCACGTCCCCTCTCTCCTGCTTGGCTAGATCTGTCCCCATGCCAGGGGGCATGCAGGAGACAGTGCAGCTCTCATCAACCTGCTTAGTGCAGGCCAAGGCCTGCAGGCCAGACCCAGAGTCACCCTTGTCCTCTATGGATTTAGGGCTCCACTGAGAGCTGACATATCCCCTAGGTCCCTGGGGAACAGTGGACACTTCTCTACCCCACCCGTCCAGGCCAGGTTAGCAGGGCCAGGCGAGTCCGTCTGTGCTCCGTGGGACACAGCGCTGCTGGGAACTTGGGTGTGGCCCCTGGGCCAGGTGGGCAGGAGCCAGAGCCCCCAGAGGTGAAACCCAGACAGCAAAACTGATGAGCAAACTCAGCACACTGGCCACTCGCAGGCAGCTCTGTCACGGGGACCACTGAGCCCTCTGCAAAGATGGCTGGGCCACCAGGCCAGCCTGCGACGTTGCACTCCATATGCTTGTATGAAAATATGCTAATAAGTGTGAATATAATGTAACTGAAATATGCTTCATGCAAAACGTCTCTTGTAAGGTATCATTACACAGCTTATAATCTACTGAGTGTGGTCATCCTATTTGTATAAATGTATCATTCCTGTATCTGAAACTAGAAATATGAAATATAACTCTGAGATCCTATTGTAATTGTGCAAAGTGTGGGCCATTAATGGTGGTTTGGGATCTTGATGGCTCCCATCAACTAGGACATTGGTTGTTGTCATAAATATAAAGGGAAGGGTAACAACCTTTATATATGCAGTAACATAAAATCCCTCCTGGCCAGAGGTACAGACAGAGATACAGAATCATTTTACCTGTAAGGGGTTAATCAGTTCAATTAACCTAGTTGGCACCTGACCAGAAGGACCAATGGGAAAATAAGATACTTTTAAATCGTGGGAGGGGGGAGGTGTTGTTTATGTTCTCTGTTGGTTCCCTCTGGACAGAGAGAGAGAGACCAAGCAGGTAACCCATCTCTTGAACAGATACCTTAAAATGATACATCTAAAATTACAGACATTGTAAGTAAAGGCAAGGAAATGCATTAGAATATCTTTTGTTTTAGCTTGTGAATTTTCCCTATGCTAAGAGGGAGGTTTATTCCCGTCTTTGTAACTTTGAGCCTAGAGGGGAATCCTCTGTGTTTTAAATCTTTGTATCAGCCTATAAAATTACCTTCCAGCCTGATGTTACAGAGGTGCTGCTTTTACTTCTTTCCTTATAATAAAGTTCTTCTTTTAAGAACCTGATTGATTTTAGTGTCCTAAAAATAAAGGGTCTGGTCTGTACTTTTATTAAAGGTGATTGATTGGTATATTATTCTCAAGCCTCCCCAGGAAAAGGGGTGAAGGGGCTTGGGGGGATATTTGGGGGAAATAGGACCTCCAAGTGGTCCTTTTCCTGAATTTTTGTGTAAATCACTTGGTGGTGGCAGCAATACTGTCCAAGGACAAGGAAAGGATTTGTGCCTTGGGGAAGTTTTAACCTAAGCTGGTAGAAATAAGCTTAGGGGGTCTTTCATGTGGGTCCCAACATCTGTACCCCAGAGTTCAGAGTGGGGAGGGAATCCTGACATGGTGGCAGCGCGGTGGGATCATTTTGAACCAGAAGCACGGACCTCAGGATATTAAAAGGATTTTTTTTTATTTTAGGCTTGAAAACCAGGGAGGTATTTTTTTAAAAGGACACTTTTTCTTTTTTCTTTTCTTTTTTTCTTTCTAGCTCTCGGGTTAGGCCAGGCTAAGCGCAGAAAGGCTAGGAGGACGGAAAGTGAGGTCCAAAAGAAACTAGAATTAGCCAGATTGGAAGCTGAAGAGAGACAGAAAGAACATGAAAGACAGATGGCCTTAAAGTGCTTGGAGTTGGAAGCAGAGGAGAGGAAAGAGGCAAATGCTTCGAGACGGAAATGGAGGCGAAACACTTGGATACAGAGTTGGAGCTGAAGTGCTTAGATCTGGAAAGGGCTAAGCTGGGTCCAGCCGGTAACCCTAACAATCCTTCTCCAGGTACCGCCCCCCATTCCAAAACATTCCCCACCTACAAGGCAAGTGATGATACAGAGGCCTTCTTAGAAAATTTCGAAAGGGCCTGCCTTGGGTACAGCATCTCTACAGACCAGTATGTGGTGGAGCTGAGGCCGCAGCTCAGTGGACCCTTAGCGGAGGTGGCAGCTGAAATGCCTAAGGAACACATGAACAGCTACAAACGCTTTTTAAAAAGGCCAGAATTAGAACGGGGTTAACACTGAGCATGCCCGTCGGCAGTTCAGAGCCCAAAGGTGGAAACCAGACGTGGCATTGTCCCGACATGCCTAACACATTGTAAAAAATTGGGATGCCTGGGTATCAGGAGCAAGCGTTACATCTCTGGAAGGTCTGTCTTTCCTAATGCAAATGGAGCAGTTCTTAGAGGGTGTTCCTGAGGAAATAGAAAGGTACAGCCTAGACGGGAAGCCCAAAACTGTAATTGAGGCGGGGGAGATCGGAACCAAATGGGTGGAGGTGGCGGAAAAGAAAAAAGCTAGTATCAGTTGGAGGGGATACCAGAAGGGACAACCCGAAACAACACCCTACCACTGGGGGCAGCCCAAGGTCCCACCTACATCCCAAGGAAAACCCCAAACACCTTATCGTCCCACCACACCAGTCTCCAGCAACTCACCTCGCCCCAGTGACCAGTCAGCTGGGCAATGTTTTAAATGTACTAAGCTGGGGTATGTGAAGGCCAACTGCCCCAAGAACCCAACAGATTGCAGATCATTACACTAGAATCACACCAAAGTTCCCCAGGCCCAGATGCCTCCCAGATACTCTCAGAGCGAAGGGAAACTGTGAGTGTGGGTGGGAAGAAGGTTATCGCGTGGAGGGACACTGGAGCACAGGTGTCATCAATCCTTAGTGGACCCTAAATTCATCAACCCAGAGGCCCAAGTGACAATTCAATCCTTCATGTCAAACTCTTTAAACCTGCCTACAGCCAAGTTGCCTGTCCAGTACAAGGGCTAGTCAGGAATGTGGACTTTTGCAGTCTATGATGATTATCCCATTCCCATGCTGCTGGGGGAAGACTTGGCCAACCATGTGAAGCTAGCCAAGAGGATGGGAATGGTCACCCGTAGCCAGGCTAAGCAAGCTTCCACATCTATCCCTGTTCCTGAGCCATCCACCAGGGCCCAGTCTCTGTTACCAGAGCCCGAAACTGAGGTGGTAAAACCGGATCCCCTGCCAACGACTGCAACAGCCGTAGTGGATTCAGTCCCAGAGACCCAACCAAAGCCAGTCCCAGAACCGGAATGGGCAGAGCAACCAGCACCAGAACTATTGCCAGCACTGAATCCAGCACTTGCAACCTCGTCTACAACTCCAACGCCAGAGTGCACTACCGAGCCGGCACAGCTAAACCTATGCAAGAGGCTCAGCCGGAGCCTGAAATACCACATAGTGCACCAGCCGAGAGCAGTTCACAGTCAACTGAAACAGCCCCATCACCTACATCACTTCCAGCGGGACCAAGCCCAAGTCCACAATCCAGTGAGGAACTGATGTCTCCAGCATCAAGGGAATAGTTCCAGGCCGAGCAGGAAGCAGATGAAAGCCTCCAGGGAGCTTGAACGGCAGCACGGAGCAACCCACTGCCTCTCAGTTCTTCTAATCGATCCTGGTTTGTTGTAGAAAGAGGACTTTTATACAAGGAAACTCTTTCTGGTGGGCACCAGGAAGACTGGCATCCTCAGACACTGTTGATAGTTCCAACTAAGTACCGGGTAAAGCTCTTAAGCTTAGCCCACGATCATCCTAGTGGCCATGCTGGGATGAACAGGACCAAAGACCGTTTGGGGAAGTCCTTCCACTGGGAGGGAATGGGCAAGGACATTTCTACTTATGTCCGGTCTTGTGAGGTGTGCCAAAGAGTGGGGAAAACCCAAGACCAGGTCAAGGCCCGTCTCCAGCCACTCCCCATAATTGAGGTTCCGTTTCAGCGAGTAGCTGTGGATATTCTGGGTCCTTTCCCAAAAAAGAACATAGAATCATAGAATCATAGAATCTCAGGGTTGGAAGGGACCTCAGGAGGTCATCTAGTCCAACCCCCTGCTCAAAGCAGGACCAAACCCAACTAAATCATCCCAGCCAGGGCTTTGTCAAGCCTGACCTTAAAAACCTCTAAGGAAGGAGATTCCACTACCTCCCTAGGTAACCCATTCCAGTGCTTCACCACCCTACTAGTGAAAAAGTTTTTCCTAATATCCAACCTAAACCTCCCCCTCTGCAACTTGAGACCATTACTCCTTGTTCTGTCATCTTCTACCACTGAGAACAGTCTAGATCCATCCTCTTTGGAACCCCCTTTCAGGTAGTTGAAAGCAGCTATCAAATCCCCCCTCATTCTTCTCTTCTGCAGACTAAACAATCCCAGTTCCCTCAGCCTCTCCTCATAAGTCATGTGCTCCAGCCCCCTAATCATTTTTGTTGCCCTCCGCTGGACTCTCTCCAATTTATCCACATCCTTCTTGTAGTGTGGGGCCCAAAACTGGACACAGTACTCCAAATGAGGCCTCACCAGTGCTGAGTAGAGGGGGATGATCACATCCCTTGATCTGCTGGAAATGCCCCTACTTATACAACCCAAAATGCCATTAGCCTTCTTGGCAACAAGGGCACACTGTTGACTCATATTCAGCTTTTCGTCCACCGTAACCCCTAGGTCCTTTTCTGCAGAACTGCTACCCAGCCATTCGGTCCCTAGTCTGTAGCAGTGCATGGGATTCTTCCGTCCTAAGTGCAGGACTCTGCACTTGTCCTTGTTGAACCTCATCATATTTCTTTTGGCCCAATCCTCTAATTTGTCTAGGTCCCTCTGTATCCTATCCCTACCCTCCAGCGTATCAACCACTCCTCCCAGTTTAGTGTCATCTGCAAACTTGCTAAGGGTGCAGTCCACACCATCCTCCAGATCGTTAATGAAGATATTGAACAAAACCGGCCCCAGCACCGACCCTTGGGGCATTCCACTTGATACTGGCTGCCATCTAGACATGGAACCATTGATCACTACCCGTTGAGCCCGACCATCTAGCCAGTTTTCTATCCACCTTACCGTCCATTCATCCAGCCCAGACTTCTTTAACTTGCTGGCAAGAATACTGTGGGAGACTGTATCAAAAGCTTTGCTAAAGTCCAGAAATAGCACATCCACTGCTTTCCCCTCATCCACAGAGCCGGTTATCTCATCATAGAAGGCAATTAGGTTAGTCAGGCATGACTTGCCCTTGGTGAATCCATGCTGACTGTTCCTGATCACTTTCCCCTCCTTTAAGTGGTTCAGAATTGATTCCTTGAGGACCTGTTCCATGATTTTTCCAGGGACTGAGGTGAGACTGACTGGCCTGTAGTTCCCTGGATCTTCCTTCTTCCCTTTTTTAAAGATGGGCACTACATTAGCTTTTTTCCAGTCATCCGGGACCTCCCCCGATCGCCATGATTTTTCAAAGATAATGGCCAATGGCTCTGCAATCTCATCGGCCAACTCCTTTAGCACCCTCGGATGCAGTGCATCTGGCCCCATGGACTTGTGCTCGTCCAGCTTTCCTAAATATACTGACTTTCATGGATTTTGCCACCCAATGGTTGGAAGCAGTAGCCCTAAGCAACACCAGGGCTACAAGTGTGTGCCAGGCATTAACAGACATTTTTGCCAGGGTAGGTTGGCTCGCCAACATCCTTACAGATTCGGGAACTAATTTCCTGGCAGGGACCATGAAAAACCTGTGGGAAGCTCATGGAGTGAACCACTTGGTTGCCACCCCTTACCACCATCAAAACAAAGGGCCTGGTGGAGAAGTTTAACGGAACTTTGGGGGCCATGATACGTAAATTCGTAAATGAACACTCCAATGATTGGGATCTAGTGTTGCAGCAGTTGCTCTTTGCCTTCAGGGCTGTACCACATCCCAGTTTAGGGTTTTTACTATTTAAACTTGTGTATGGCCGTGAGGTTAAGGGGCCATTACAGCTGATGAAGCAGCAATGGGCGGGGTTTATGCCTTCTCCAGGAACTAACATTCTGGACTTTGTAAACAGCCTAAAAAAGACCCTCTGAAACTCTTTAGCCCTTGTTAGAGAAAACCTAAAAGATGCTCAGAAAGGGCAAAAGGCCTGGTATGATAAACATGCCAGAGAATGTTCCTTCAAAGTAGGGGACCAGGTCATGGTCTTGAAGATGCTCCAGGCCCATAAGATGGAAGCATTGTGGGACTGGCCATTTATGATCCAAGAACACCTGGTAGCTGTTAACTATCTCATAGCATCCCCCACCTCAACTCTAAAGCCTAAAGTGTACCATGTTAATTCTGTAAAGCCCTTTTATTCCAGAGAGTTAAAGATTGTCAGTTTACAGCCCAGGGAGGAGATGACGCTGAGTGGTCTGAAGGTGTCTACTACGAAGGAAAAAGTGACGGTGGCATGGAAGAGGTGAACCTCTCCATGACCCTCGGACGTATGCAGCAACAGCAGATCAAGGAGCTGTGCACTTGCTTCGTGACGATGTTCTCAGCCACCCCAGGACGGATAGAAAGGGCATACTACTCCATTGACACAGGTAATGCTCACCCAATTAGAGCCCAACCTTACCAGGTGGCTCCTCAAGCCAAAACTGCTATAGAATGGGAGATCCAGGACATGCTACAGATGGGGGTCATCCGCCCCTCTAAAAGTGCATGGGCATCTCCAGTGGTTCTAGTTCCCAAACCAGATGGGGAAATACACTTTTGCATGGACTACCGTAAGCTAAATGCTGTGACTCGCCCAGACAACTATCCAATGCAGTGGTCCCCAATGTGGTGCCCGTGGGCGCCATGGCGCCCGCCGGGGCATTTATGTGCACCCGCCTAGTGCCCAGCAGGGGAGAGAAGCCGCGGCCCCGCGCCTGCTGGGGACCGAGAACTCCGGGGCTGCAGGCTGTGGGCGCCGGTGTTCTCGGTCCCTGGCAGACATGGGGCTGCGGCTTCTCTGGGGCTGCAGGTGCCGGTGTTCTCGGTTCCCAGCAGGCGCGGGGCCGTGGCTTAAGCCGGAGAGAAACCGCGGCCCCTGGGGACAGAGGGGCCCCACGCCTGCCGGGGACAGAGAACTCCGGAGCTGCAGGCTTCATTCTATGTTAAAGTAAGAATAATAAATATATTTGGACCAGCAGTTCAACAATGTTTTACTTTTTTAAAATAAATAAGATGAAAACTGTTTATGATATTTATTTTGTAAAAACCCCTTAATTTTTCTTACAGGTAGATAAAAAAGAGCAACTTCACATAGTAAGGTGAAAGAGTAATTGCCGAATAATTTAATTAATACCTTTTACATGTAAAATTACCCTTTTTATCTTATGGATTCATATATTATGTAATATTAAATATTTAATGTACAAATACAAAATAAGCTTTGAAAAATTGTTGGCGCCCGCCACACTCTTCTGAAAACATGAATGTGCTACTGGCCACAAAAAGGTTGAGGACCACTGATCCAATGCTATGCAAAGATGAGCTATTGGAGAAACTGGGACGTGCCCATTTCATCTCTACCTTAGACTTAACCAAGGGGTACTGGCAAGTACCGCTAGATGGACCCGCCAAGGAAAGGTCGGCCTGCGTCACCCCTGCAGGGCTGTATGAATTCCATATGCTCCCTTTCGGGCTGCGAAATGCACCTGCCACCTTCCAGAAACTTGTAGATGGTCTCCTAGCGGGACTGGGAGAATCTGCAGTCACATACCTTGATGATGTGCCCATCTTTTCTGATTCATGGGCAAAACATCTACAAAAAGTTTTTGAGCGCATAAGGGAGGCAGGACTAACTGTTAAGGCTAAAAAGTGTCAAATAGGCCTAAACAGAGTGACTTACCTTGGACACCAGGTGGGTCGAGGAACTACAACCCCCTACAGGGCAAAGTGGATGTATCCAAAAGTGGCCTGTCCCAAAGTCAAAGAAACAGGTCCAAACCTTCTTAGGCTTGGCCGGATATTACAGGCAATTTGTACCGCACTACAGCCAAATTGCCGCCCCCACTGACAGACCTAACCAAAAAGACACAGCAAAATGCACTTCAGTGGACTGAAGAGTGTCAGAAGGCCTTTAACCAGCTTAAAGCGACACTCATGTCTGACCCTGTGCTAAGGACACCAGACCTTGACAAACCTTTCCTAGTAATCACAGATGCGTCTGAGCGTGGTGTGGGAGCAGTTTTAATGCAGGAAGGACCGGATCAAAAATTCCATCCTGTCGTGTTTCTCAGTAAAAAACTGTCTGAGAGGGAAAGCCACTGGTCAATCACCGAAAAGGAATGTAACGCCATTGTGTACGCGCTGGAAAAGCTAGGCTCATAAGTTTGGGGACGGCGTTTCCACCTGCAAACTGACCATGCTGCACTGAAGTGGCTTCATACTGTCAAGGAAAATAACAAAAAATTTCTTCAGTGAAGTTTAGCTCTCCAAGATTTTGATTTTGAAATACAACACATTTCAGAAGCTTCTAACAAAGTGGCTGATGCACTCTCCCGTGAAAGTTTCCCAGAATCAACTGGTTAAAATCGTCCTTGAAATGTGGGAAATATTGTTAGTTTTTATATAGTCAGTAGTATATCTAAAGGTGCATGTGTCTTAGTAACTCTGTTGTCTCCTATAGCTCCAGGAAGAAATCACAGCCAGTGTGGAACAGGCTGTCCAGCACCGTCTGTGATTTGGGGGGCGTGTCATAAATATAAAGGGAAGGGTAACAACCTTTATGTATGCAGTAACATAAAATCCCTCCTGGCCAGAGGTACAGACAGAGATACAGAATCATTTTACCTGTAAGGGGTTAATCAGTTCAATTAACCTAGTTGGCACCTGACCAGAAGGACCAATGGGAAAAGAAGATACTTTTAAATCTGGGGGGAGAGGGAGAGGGGGCGGGGAGGTTTTGTTTGTGCTCTCTTTGTTGTTTACCTCTGGAGAGAGAGAGACCAACCCATCTCTTGAAAAGATACCTTAAAATGATACATCTAAAATTACAGAAATTGTAAGTAAAGGCAAGGAAATGCATTAGAATATCTTTTGTTTTAGCTTGTGAATTTTCCCTATGCTAAGAGGGAGGTTTATTCTTGTTTTTGTAACTTTAAAGTTGAGCCTAGAGGGGAATCCTCTGTGTTTTAAATCTTATTATCACCCTGTAAAATTACTTTCCATCCTGATTTTACAGAGGTGCTTCTTTTACATTTTTCTTTATAATAAAGTTCTTCTTTTAAGAACCTGATTGATTTTTAGTGTCCTAAAAATAAAGGGTCTGGTCTGTACTTTTATTAAATGCGATTGGTTGGTGTATTATTCTCAAGCTTCCCCAGTGTGGAAACAGGGTTAAAGGATTTAAATATAGGCCTCTTAGTTATAAGAAACAGAGCAACTGTCATGCTAAGTCTTAGCCTAATATCGCGGGACCTGTAGAAGCAGGGCTCATGTCAGAAGCGGGTGGGAAGACAGCAGAGTTGAGTCAGTGTGACCCAGCCTTGAGATAGCGATGTTTGAGAACAGAAGTGAGAAAATACAGGAATGGGCAGGACATAACATAAACAAACTGCAGATGTTTTTAATTAATGCATTAATGACACTAAAATGTATAAATGCTTGTGTGATAGTGCTTGTACTTTGAAGAAACTGAGGCAGAGATGCTCTCTGTCAGCTGTGTTCTTCCCTTGCAATTGCATGTCCTGAATAAAGCTGTCTCTGATTTTGTTGCTTCCAACCTGAGAGTGGAGTTCGTTTCTTCCACACCAGGAAAGGGAGTGAAGGGGCTTGGGGGGATATTTTGGGGAAATAGGAACTCCAAGTGGACCTTTTCCTGAATCTTTGTCTAAATCACTTGGTGGTGGCAGGACTCCTGCCTCCCAGGCTCTGCTCTAACCATTGGATGCTACTACATCCCTTTAAGGGACGTGGGATGTGCCCACCTGGGGGGCACGGAGGAACTCTGGGGTGAGTGCAGTGGGGCCCTGGCCAGCCCTCATGGGAGGCACGGTGGGAGTACCATGCAGCTCCCCTCTGCTCCCAGGCTCCCAGCTCTGCTCCAGCCACGGCCCCAACCCCAGCCACGGCCCCAACCCCAGCCTCGCCCCCAGCCTTCACCCCCGACTGTGGCCCAGCCACGGCTTCCACTCCCGGCCCTGGCCTTAGTCCGGCCCCCACCTATGGCTCTGCTCCCAGCCCCAACCCCAGTCCTGCCCCCAGCTTCAGCCTCCAGCCCTGTTCCTGGCCCCAAACCCACCCCCAGCCTTGGCCCCCTTACCCCTGTCCGCCCCCCGCCCCCCACCCAGGAGCCATGGCCCCGCTCCCGGCTCTGGCTCCCGAGGGGCATGGGGGGGGTGCAAAGAGGTGTAGGGGGGGCAGGATGGTGAGAAGTTTGGGGACCACTGCTTGAGGGGCTAAAAGTGTGGGTTCCCCCTGCCCTCAAACACATCCCTAGATCTTCTGTCCCCTTCCCAGTGCTCTGAGCTGACTGCAGCCTCCCAGGCCTTGGCGGCCCCTGGCTGGAGAGCTGCGCTGCCAGGTACGGGGACACGCCCCTCTCACCTTGAAGGACTCGAAGAAGCCTCCGCTCCCCCCGCTGCCGTTCTCCAGCTTGTCCTCATCCCCAGCCAGGCCCATCATGGACTGGCTGTTAACATGCAGCTCCTCGTACAGCGTCTCCAGCAGAGCTGCCCGCGTGCGCTCCTGTGGCAGGAGGGGCACAGGCGGCATTAGCGGCATTGGAGGCACGGGCTGGGGGCAGTAGCGATCAGGAACGAAGGGGACTGAGTATTGGGGGGACAGAGACCGAGTTGTGATTCTGTCCCTGGCTCCTGCTCGGTGCCCGGCTGTCGGCCCTGGAGAGCGGGGGTGTCCCCAGGAGCCTTTGGCACATGCTGCACTGCTCACTGGCCGTATCCTGGGCCCGGCGTAACAACTGCATGCAGCTGTGCGGCGAGGCCTGGCCCTGGCCCCAGAGCCGACGACCGAGGGCATCGTCTCGCCACCCTTGCTCCCAGAGCCCTAATGCGGGCACTGAGGCACACTGGCTCTCACAGGAATGAGGGTTCATGGATAGAGAGACGGGGCCAGAATGAGGCATGGGGCAATGGGTGAGGGGAGGGCAGGTACTGGGCATTGCTGGGGGGGCTAGGGAGGATGCCAGGTCAGAACGCAGCACCTGGCACGTGGCTCCTGACCCACCTCCAGCTTGGCAAACTTCTCGGCTTTGTAGCAGGCATACTCGGCGTTGATCAGCTTGGTCAGCAGAAACTCCTGGAACTCGAGGCCCTGCGGGAGGAGAAACCCCACATCAGCCTCTGCCTTTCCCTAGGGAATGAGCTCGGTGGGCAGCGGCCAAGCAAGCCCTGGTGGTGGGACTAGCACATGGCAGCAGGAGGCTCCACCCACCCTTGGCCCCGCCTGCCCCCGAGTTCCAGGCATTACCGCAATGGGCCAGGGCAGTCACCAGCAGACTCCATGGCTGGCTGCCCAAATCCCTGCTCCGAGGCCCCCCATTCCCAGCAGAGAGCGTGACTCCCGCACAGCGCACAGCCCCAGCCAGCCTGCTCTGGAAGTGCAGACAGACGAGCTGGCCCCAGGGAGCTCCCTGGCCCCAGGGAAGTTCAGCACGTCCCCTCTGGGGAGGTCAGTGCCTGCCTGGGGGCAGCAGCTGGCCTCAGGCTTCCTCGCCTCTCACCTTTCTGAAAACGGCTGGGTCAGGCAGTGGGGGGCCAAAGAAAGGCACATCGTCCCGGGCCGTGACGGAGACCTGCAAGACACGGCACTGTCAGTCCCACCTGAGCCACATGCTGCCTGGCCGGCGGGTACGTCTAGACAAGGGAGGGCTCAGATGGGGTGGGCAGCTGGGCAGCTCTTTCCTGCAGGGCCCCCTGCCTTGCACCACTTACTGGACACTGGGATGTCTTCATGGCACAGGGGAATCACCCTCCTGACAGCCGGGGCAGAAGCACTGGGGCCTGTAGTGCCCGGGAGCGGTGCATCCCTCCGAGCACTGTGCCTGCCCAAGAGCTCACCCCTCCCAGCCCGACTCGGCTGTGCTGAGCAGCGGCCTCCAGCCCCCTGACGACAGGCCCAGCCCTCTGGCCAGGACTCTCCGGCAGCATGTGGTGAGAGCAGTGCTGCTCCCCCCAGAGCTGCCATCTCCCCAGATCACCGGGGCCAGGGGCTTAGCATTGAAACAGGACCTTCCACTTCAGGTCCACAGGGTGTCCTTGGGTCAGCAGCAGCCTGGCTCCGGGTTCAAGCACCTCACGCCCAGGCCATGTGCTCTGGACAGGGCTCCCCCTCGTCCAGTGACCATCCCAGGGGGAGCAGTGATAACACCCACGCTTCAACTTGGGACTCACATGATCATTAGTCCCAAGAGGTAACTGAAGCACAGAGACTGGCTCCATATCACAGAGTCAGTGGCAGAGCAGGAACAGAACCCAGGAGTCCTGACTACCAGCCCCCTGCACTAATCCTGAGACCTCACCCCCTTCCAGAGCAGGAACAGAACCCAGGAGTCCTGACTACCAGCCCCCTGCACTAATCCTGAGACCTCACCCCCTCCCAGAGCTGGAAACAGAACCCAGGAGTCCTGACTACCAGCCCCCTGCTCTAATCCTGAGACCTCACCCCCTCCCAGAGCTGGGAACAGAACCCAGGAGTCCTGACTACCAGCCCCCTGCTCTAATCCTGAGACCTCACCCCCTCCCAGAGCTGGGAACAGAACCCAGGAGTCCTGACTACCAGCCCCTATCTATAACCACTAGGGACTGTCACTCCCATATTAAGAGCCTTGTGGCCCATTACTGAGTGTCATGGATTGCTTCCCATGCCCAGTGCTCTTCCCAGGCCTGTTCCCTCAGCTCCCAGTCCCTCGCTGGGAGCAGATCTGTGGCCCAGCCCCTGCCCTGTTAGTGCCACGGTAACTCGGTGGTGCCCCACCAATTGGGCTGGGTCCCTGGTGGGCTCCAAGCAGGCCCCCGGGCGTGCGCTCACCTTGTAGAGCGTGCTCTCGGAGCAGGGCTTCTCCGCCTGCACCACGATGTAGGCGTGCAGGAAATTGGAGGCGATCATGTCCGGCACGAAGGGTGTGTTCTCATCCTGGAAGACGATGGCCACAATGTCGTTCCCGATGTGCCTTTTCCTCTGCAACTGAGCGCAGTGGGGAGGGCATTACTCCCACAGCCCAAGCCCCGTGCCACGGCGGCCAGGCCCAGCACAGGTCAAGGAGGGGAAGTGGTGGGAGATGGAGCAGGGAGACTGGGAGCTCGGCGAGGGGCAGGAGCATGGACAGGCTGAGCCAGAGGGACAGGGGGATCTCCTGGCTGCCCCTTGTCAATATCCCCGCTCCCCTCTGGGCCGAGACGGGGCCTCGGCACTGGCGAGTGTCTCTTCAGTCCGGTGGGGGAATGGGGCTGGGTTAGAGCTCATGGGGAGCAGGCCAGGGGCTGTGTGTCACGCTGGTCAGTGACTGCGTAGAAGGGTGATATGCAGGTGCATGAAGAGGGTGGGCTGTGTGTGTGTGCCCATATATGTGCAGACATGCGTTTCTGTGTGCAGCTCCTGCCAGGGTGGGTGGGGTGCACATGCAGGGCTGGGAGGCTATGTGGGGCTGTACTTTAGGGGATGTATACACATATGTGCCCATACATGTGCAAACATGCATGCCCGTGTGAAGCCCCTGCCGGGGGTACTGCAGCTCTCTCCTACCTGCTGGGCGTCGCCCTCGGTGTAGGGCAGCTTTGTGGACACGTGGAACATGATCTCCTTGCTGCGGAAGGTGCAGTAGACGGATTCTGTTCCCGTCTGGCCATGGGTCACGTCCAGCCCTCCCCGGAACCTGCCACCAAAAAGACCCAGGCCTCAGGCAGATGCCCACCCTGCCCTGTCCCTCCACTCCCAAGGAGCCTGGGACAGCAGCTGCAAGGCCAGGCCGATCTGTGGTACCGCGAGTGGCACAGGCTTAGCGAAGAGGGGCCAGAGCAGTGCAGGGGGCCAGCCTCCCTCCTCTCCACACACAGGCTCGCTCACCCTTTGAAATCCTGCAGCTGGACTTTCTGGCCCAGGAAGTCGAGGAACTCCATGAAGGCTGGGCTCTCCTCGGTGGTGCCAAACAGCTCCTCCTCGGACGTCTGCAACACGGCCAGCAAAACAGAGGAGTTAGGACAGGGCTGGGCCCCCTGCCCAGCTTAGCATGAGCCCAGGGCTGTGCTGGGTTGAGGCCTGTCCAGACAGCCTGGCTGGAGAGAAACTGAGTCTGTGAGAGGGGGCAAAGGAGCCGCTAGCGGAGGTGCAGGGGTGAAGAGCCTCTGCTACGGCCGAGTCTCCCCCGGGTCTGTGCCATGAGCTGAGCTCTGACCTGCAGAGTGAACCCGCCATGCCCCCGATGGCAGGGCCTGCAGAGAGCATGACAGCCACTGGGGCCCAGCTCTGTGGAGTAGCCATCGCAATCCTTCATCTGGGGCTGTCGCAGCCCCTCACCCACAGCTTGTATGTGCACCCAGCTTCGGGGTTCTCCCCATTTAACTGGTGGGGAAACTGAGGCAGGAGGGACATGACTTGTAAAGGGTCACGGGAGAAGCAGGTAACAGCACTCTCCAGACTCACAGTTCCCAGCCTTAACCGTTAAGTGATGCTCTTCACCCCACCCCCCCTCCGGTAACAGAACCAGGACAAACGCTGTGTAGTCAAGGGTACGGTTTAGCTGGATAGCCCCTGCCATGGTGCCTGAATCCATTACAGCTCTTGGCAAAGCACATGGGCCATTGCTGTGCTGAGATGAAAGCAGCTGGGAGAGCGGGATGCCAGGGAGATGTCCCTGGTGTGTTCAGGAAACCCGGCTCCAGCCGCTCCTGCTCACCAACAGCCATGCTGAGCTGGAGTGGCAGCCGGAGGGTTGGGGGCTCCCGTCCCTGCCACAGGCTGCTTGTCAGAGGGGAAAGCTGGGGGTGGAGGCTGGCAGGCTGGGGTAGCCCCGGCCCCCTGTGAGATGAATTCACTGTCCCGGAAAGCCCAGCCCCCGCTCCACAGAGACTGACCCACCTGGCCCAACTTCTGGTAGATGACACCGAACTTGAAGTGATTGCTGAGGACATGCTCGTCGAAGGTGACAATGAGACGGGAGGCCTGGGGAGACGGGAGAGGCTGGTTACATCCAGCTGCCAGGAACCCCTGCTCCCTCTGGGCTGTGACAGGGACCCGGCACTGGGGGGGACTCACGATCCACACATGGCGGGGGTGCTGCATGGGCAGTAGGTGTGGGGTGTGAGGCATGGGGCAGTGCAGAATCTGGATTTTTGGGTGGAGGAGGGTGTCTCATGATTTCAACATTTCTTCCGTCCCAGAACATTTGAAATTTCCCACAAATCAATTTTCTGAAAGAAAACTCATCTGGGGCTGATCGAAGCTCTGACAAAATCTGACCCTTCCCTTCCCAGCGCCACTTCTTGCCCCATTTTTATAATACTCAAAAAAATGGAAGGAAAAGTTGTTTCAAAATGGAAAACCGAAATGCTGCGTTTGGAAAAGATCAAAGTGGGGCACTCCGAATGGTACATCCCAAGCTCTGCGCCCGGCAGGACACGCCTGGCCCCACGCAACGCCCCCGGCCCTGCACAGCACTTCATTTCCATTTGGAAAGGAAGTTACCAAGGCGAGACGATTCCATGGAATGTTTGCTGTCTCTGAACTGGTGTTTCCAATGGAAAAACATCCCGTTAGAAAATTTCCTCCCACTGGCGGGTGGGCGAGGGGAGCCCTTGGAGCAGGAACAAGCCACACAGACAGGGTCTGGGCTGGCTCGACCAGGCTTTTCCCATCTCTGAGATCTAGGACTCTGGTTCTTTTCTCCACCTGGTGCAAGCCCAGGCCCCTCGCACATCTCTGTGCGAATTCCTAGCACTGCGACCAGGAAGCCCTGGGGGCTGGGGACCCGTGGAGCAGAGGGCGACAGGTGCAGCAGGGACCTGAGCTCTTTTCCAACTCCAGCCCTTTGTGCCTTCATCCACATGTAGCTACCCACAATGCTCTTCTGCCTGTCAGCAGACACAGGACGGAGCCAGCGCTCTGGGACATGTGGGGGGCATGTGTCTGGGAGTCACCAGACAGAACAAGGAGTAATGGTCTCAAGTTGCAGAGGGGGAGGTTTAGGTTGGACATTAGGAAAAACTTTTTCACTAGTAGGGTGGTGAAGAACTGGAATGGGTTACCTAGGGAGGTGGTGGAATCTCCTTCCTTAGAGGTTTTTAAGGTCAGGCTTGACAAAGCCCTGGCTGGGATGATTTAGTTGGGTTTGGTCCTGCTTTGAGCAGGGGGTTGGACTAGATACCTCCTGAGGTCCCTTCCAACCCTGAGATTCTATGATTCTATGATGCCCCTCTTTCCTGTGCCCCCTCCCCGCCTCAGTGGACTGCAGATATGTGCTGTGGGAGGGATGGACTCTCCCAAGTCCAGGGCTTCCTCTGACCCACCCCAGGGGTGGGAGCTTCGCCATGAAGCAGCCGGACCCCAGCCCAGGACACAATGCCCTGAGCTGAGCGCTCTGCCCTCAGCACTGGTGTCAGGGGGCAGAAGGAGCCAGCCCTGTTATAAACCCAGCCAGTGAGGTAAGCCCCTAGGATGGGGGCGCCTCTCCTGCAAGGAGGAAGCCCCTCCAAACCCCTGGGTGGAGCTCTATGCTGGGCCGGGAGCACCCTGAGAAAGGCTCCCGGGGGGGGGGGGGGGGGGGGGGGCTTGGCACCGCTGCTTCTGGCCACGGGCAAACCTGGCAAAGGAGCCAGCCAGGGTGAGGTCTGGGGCTAAAGCTGGACTAAGTTCTGACTGGCTGTGGAATGCCCAGCCTGGTTCCTGCTGCAGGCGAGGGTTCCCTGCCGGGAGCCCTGGGGGAGGCAGGCTGGATGGACATGTGCGCGCGGGAGCTGTCAGAAAGCGCAGGCTGGCTTCCGTCCCCCCGGCACGCTGCCTCCAGCCTACCTTTGGGTACAACACGGGATAGAACCGATCCACGTTCACGTCCTCGCACGCCAGCTGAAACACAGATGAGAGAGTGAGAACGTGCATGTCACGGAGTGTGGGGGAGTCCAGGCCCTGCACCCCCACTTCCTGCGATTCACCGTGACTCTCAGCCAGCCGGTAACACAGCAGGTTTATTAGACGACAGGAACACAGTCCCAAGCAGGGCTTGTAGGTACAACCAGGACCCCCCCCTCAAGGGCGGGGGCAGGGAGCTTAGACCCCAGCCTTGGGGTTCCCTCCGTTCCCCCAGACCCTCTAAACTGAAAAACCCCCTCCAGCCATCCCACCCAGCCTTCCCCCGGCTCCTTCTCCAGCCTTTGTCCAGGTTCCCAGGCGTGGCCGCAACCCCCGTCTTGGCTCAGCTTACAGGCTCAGCTCAACCAGGTCGCTCTTAAGGCGCTTCTTATACATTTTCCCATTGGCCGCTCACAGGCCTGGGTGCTCCCAGGTCCCCACAGTTTCCAGGAGGAACCCCTAGTGTGCCAGCCCTTCTCCAGGTCACCATCTCTCTCCCAGAGCCCAACTGCAGACTCCTCCACCCCTGAGCCTGCTCACCAGTCCCCAGGGGGACCCTGTTACTGCAACAGTCCTTCTCGCTGGCCACACACTCCCAGAGGTTAAGCATAGCTCATCCGCCCCCCAAAACTGCTCCTCTCTGAATCTTCAGCACACCTGGTCCTTGCCAATCCCCCTTCGTGTTACTGCTCCCCAGTCACTTACTGCAGGAAAAGTCATCCATGGGGTGCAGTACATCCCACCGCTGCCACCAGTTGTCACGGTGTGTGGGGGAGTCCGGGCCCTACACCCTCACTTCCTGCGATTCATCGTGACTCTCAGCCAGCCGGTAACACAGAAGGTTTATTAGACGACAGGACACAGTCCCAAGCAGGGCTTGTAGGTACAACCAGGACCCCCCACTCAGGTCCCTCGAGGGGGGGAGGGCGGAAGGGAGCTTAGACCCCAGCCTTGGGGTTCCCACCATTCCCTCAGACCCTCCAAACTGAAAAACCTCCTCCAGCCTCTCACCCAGCCTTCCCCCGGCTCCTCCCCCAGCCTTTGTCCAGTTTCCTGGGCAAAGGTGTCGCCCGGACACAACCCCCCTCCTGGCTCAGGTTACAGGCTCAGGTATCATCCCTCAGGTGAAGTCACCCACTGCTCTCCCATCCCCCAATGCAGACAGTCCCAGTAAACTCCCCTGCGACATCCCCAGGTCAATCCTCCCCACTCCCTGCTCCGTCACAGTGCAGCTCAGAACCACCTGTGTGCACGTGTCGGGGGGAGGAGGAGGGAAGCGTGTACTACTGCCCCCTGCTGGATGGGAGCAGCCAAAGCCCACGTGTTGGGATTTCAGGGTGACACTCTCTGTTCTCTCAGGCTCCCTTCGGGAGCAAGGTGGGGGGTTGTATGTGTGCCCCTGTGACAAAGTGGGAATGTTCTTGATATGTTTTGTGAATGCTGAGTGGGGAGTATTAACCTGGGAAGGTTGCAGGGGAGTTTGGGGCTGCCTGCATCTGTTTTACTGGCTGGCTGAGAGTCATGGTGAATCCCAGAAAGCTGGGGGTGCAGGGCTCTGACTCCCCCACGCTCCGTGACAACTGGTGCCAGTGGTGGGATCTACTGCACCCTGTGGATGGCGCTTCCTGCAGTAAGTGACTGGGGAGCAGTAAAACCAAGGGGGACTGATGGGGACCAGGCGTGCTGAAGAGTCAGCGAGGGACGGTTTCAGGGGGCGATTAAACCCTGGGAGTGTGTGACCAGCGAGAAGGACTTTTGCAGTAACAGAGTCCGCTTGGGGACTGCAGCGAGCGGTCCCAGGGCGGAGAGGTGGTGACCTCGAGAAGGGCTGGCACACTAGGGATCTCCCTGGAAACCGTTGGGAGTGGCGAGCACCCAGGCCTGCGAGTGGCCAGCAGGAAGAGGTTTGCCAAGCGCCTTAAGAGCGACCTGGTGGAGCTGTGCAAGCAGAGGGGGCTGCGCATTGGGAGGCGCACCAAAGAACAGCTGATTGCCCAGCTGGAGGAGGGAGACCGCTCGACTGAACTGATCCCTGTCTCTGAGGGAAGCAGCCTGGCAGATGCAGCGCAGACACCAGTGTCTGTCCCAGCTGGGATTGGTCAACCAGCGGCTGAGGGCTTCCCGAGACCCCCCCTGCCTATGCCTAGGGGAAGGGCGGGGAGGAGCCCAGCAAATACCGAGGGCACCGTGACACCCACGGCCAGCAGGGGATCGTCCCGGCGACGCTCGGCATCCGTGGACTGGAAGCGGCTGAAATGGCAGAGAGAGCTAAAAATGAGAGAGCTGGAGGATCACGAAAAACAGAGACTGCATGAAGAGAGACAAAGGCAGCATGAACTGGAGGAGAAAGAGAGACAGAGGCAGCATGAAGAGAGACAGAGGCAACATGAACTGGAACTGGTGAGGCTGGGGGGCAGCGGGCCCCTGGCTGTGGTGAGTGAGGGGGACCCAGGACTGCGTGGAGCTTTGATAAGTCCATCCTGGCCCAGCGTAAGGAGGGGGAGGACATGGGTGACTTCCTGGGTGCCTTTGAGACGGCCTGCGAGCTGCACCAGGTAGATCCTGCAGACAGGCTCCAGGTTCTCACCCCCTTACTGGACCCCAACGCCATGGCATTGTACCGCCAGCTGGAAAGGGCAGAGAAAGGGGACTACGAACTATTCCAAAAAGGCCCTGCTATGCGAGTTTGGGCTGACTCCTGAGATGTACCGGGAAAGGTTCCGGGGTCAGGATAAAACCCCTGAGGTCTCATATCTGCAACTAGCCATCTGCATAGAGGGATATGCCAGCAAGTGGGCAGATGGGGCCTAGATGAAGGGGGACCTGGTTAAACTGATCGTACTAGAGCAACTGTATGAGCGGTGCCCATCCGACCTGAGGCTGGGGTTGAGGGACAAAAAGCCAGAGAACCCACGACATGCAGGTGGCTGGCCGATGAGTTTGTGAAGAGCCGGTCAGGGGGTGGCAGGGAGGAGTCTCAAAGGAACAGATCCGCCATGATGCAGGAAGAGAGTGACCCTGGGACCTCCCATAGGGGAAACATGGAGAACCCCCTCCCAAGGGGAACATCTGGTGTCAGGGCCAACCGACCGGCTTGAGGGGACCAATGAGACATGGGCTGCTATTACTGTGGCCAGAAAGGCCATATATGGACCCAGTGCCCCAGGCTCAGGGACAGACTGGGCAGACCAAACCTACAGAGGGTTAACTGGGTAGAGACCCAGCCAGACGGTGGGCAGGTTTCCCAGGCAAGGGGGGCTGGCAGCTTATCAACTGCTCAGGAGGGAGGAGGGCCCCAGGCCAACTTCTCTGCAGAGCTGGATGCTCCGGACACCAGGTTCTCCGTGTACAGGGTGGGCGCGGGGCTGTCCCTGCGGAGCGAGTGCCTTGTTCCCCTGGAGGTGGATGGGAGGAAAGTCTCTGGATACTGGGACATGGGCGCTGAGGTGACGCTGGCCCGGCCCGAGGTGGTAGCTCCAGATGAGGTGATGCCCAACACCTATCTGATCCTGACAGGGGTGGGCAAGACTCCATTCACGGTGCCCGTGGCGAGGGTACACTTGAAATGGGGGGACAAGGAGGGCCCCAAGGAAGTGGGGGTGCACCACCATTTGCCCACTGAGGTGTTAATGGGGGGGGGGGGGGACATGGAGAACTGCCCTGGTTGTGACCCGTAGCCAGAGCCTGCAAGGGACACTGCACCTTGAGGTCGGGTACGTTGCCCGAGGCGCAGGACCCTAACCTGGTGGGGAGGGAACGCCCAGGGACACAGCTCAAGGAGGCTGCGGCTTCGGACCCAGCCGGCGAGAGGGAGCAGGTCCCCATGCCTGTCCCAGCTGCTGAGCTCCAGGACGACTTGCAGAAAGATCCCTCCTTGCGGAAGATAAGGGACCTGGCCGACCTCGGTGTGGTACAGACCATGGGGGGAGGTTGCTGGGAAAGGTTCCTGTGGGAGAAGGGGTTCCTGTACCGAGAATGGGAAATGAAGTTATGGGGAATCAGGAGGCAGCTGGTGGTACCCTGGAAGTATCACCACGAGCTGCTATGCCAGGCCCATGACATTCCCCTCTCAGGGCACCAGGGAATCTGGCGTTCCCAGCAGAGGCTGCTACGGAACTTTTACTGGCCTGGGGTCTTTATTACTGTCCGACAGTACTGCCAATCGTGTGACCCCTGCCAGCGGGTGGGGAAGGGACAAGGGGAAAACAGCTTTAGGACCCTTGCCCAGCATAGAGGAGCCTTTCCAGAGGGTGGCCAAGGTAAAAAGGGGGGCTCTTAACCAAGAGAGCCCAAATCACAGCCCTCCAGACTGGAACGCTGGGAAAAGACCCCATCCCAGTTTGAACCCCAGGGGTATTGGGGTGGAAAAGGCACGGGCCGCATTAGCCTTCCCACATGCGGACTACGAGTGCCCTCAAGCACACCCGACCTAAGGGGGGGCGGGAAACTGGAAGGGCCTGGTGTAATTCTCCCCCAGGAAGGGGGGGATGCTGGGGTGTCCATGGGAACGTGGGTTTGTTCCAACTTCAGTCACTGGCTGAAGTGACCCTGCTCAGTTCGGTCTCAAAGAGGGGAGAGATGTGACGAAGTGGGAATGTTCTTGCTGTGTTATGTGAATGCTGAGTGGGGAGTATTGACCTGGGAAGGTTGCAGGGGAGTTTTGCTGGGACTGCCTGCATTGGGGAAGGGAGGATACCTGAGCATGTAACCTAAGAACCCAGGAGGGGGGTTGGAGGCCAGGTAACACCTCTGCCCAGGAAACTGGACAAAGGACACAAAGGCTGGGGGAGGAGCTGGGGGGAGGCTGAGTGAGAGGCTGGAGGGAGTTTCAGTTTGGAGCTGGCTGGGAAAGAGAGGGGCGACCCGACCAACAGGGCTGTGGCCTCCCTGGGGCCCCCAGATGGACCTAACTAAAGGGGGTCCTGTTGTTTGTACCGGCAAGACCTGTTTTGGACTGTGTCCATTGTCTAAATAAACCTTCTGTTTTACTGGCTGGCTGAGAGCCACGGTGAATCCCAGAAAGCCGGGGGTGCAGGGCTCTGACTCCCCCACACTCCGTGACAGCCCCAGCCCAGCCCCTGCCCCCCACCAGGCTATCAACCTCAGCGCCCTGAGAGAGAATGGGCCGTACGGCCACAGTGCCTCGGCCTGCCGGCCACGGTCACCAGGCAGGCTGCAGATAAATGGACCCCTGCTGAAGCCAGGAATGACCCCAGCCACAGGGCACTAACTGGCCCCCACGGCCCGGCGCTCTCCTCAGCCCTGAGGCAGGGAAACAGGGCCTGGCCTGCACAAGGGCTGAGTGAGATCAGGGTAGAGGCTCAGCCCATGGAGCTGGAAGGGTCCCACCGAGGTACCTGCCTTGGCCATCTGCACGATGTTGGGGAACTCGGTCAGGCAGGAGATGGGGATGACATCGTGGTAGGTTCGGCACTTGGTCCTGCAAGAAGAGACGAGGGTGTCACAGGACCTGGCTGGGCCCCCCGAGAGCCTTGGCGCCTGGCCCCTGGCACTATCCAGGCCCCTGTGGCTCGGGCATTGCCCCAGGGACACAGAGGGCCCCGCACTCACCTGAGCAGCAGCCGCAGGTGCTCCTGGTCACCAATGACATCATACTTGAGGGAGAAGACGAGGTGGCCCAGTGCTGTGTCCAGGGAGTAGTAGTTAAAGTGCTCCTGGGGAAAAACAGATGAGCCACTGAGAGACCAGAGCTCAGCCTCCCAGCAGGGGTGGGCATAGCTCTTTGGTCCCGTCTCTGGTGCGGGGACAGAGTTTGTGCCCTCTGGGGTAACGGCTGCCCTCCTGGGCTCACACGACAGCCTGATTCCCGGGAGCAGGAGCGAAGGATTTCTGCCCCTTGGGCCCCAGCGCTGGGCAGGATGGGGTGCCCCCCACAGGGCCTGGGCACCTCCTGGCGACAGAGGGAGGGAGGGAGGGGCAGTTTTCTGGCTAGGGCCTTGCACAGCCTGGCAGGTGAGGGCCAGCTGGTGACCAAGGAAGTGTGTGTGGGGGGTGGGGGGCGGTTAGGCTCAGGCAGCAGGTCAGACACCTGCCACCATGCGCGGGAGAGCAGGGGGCTGCAAGTGGCTGACGGGTCCCATGTCGGCTACTCCAGCTCAGGAGCATCTTGTAAGAGGCACACGTCCCTTCCACTCCCCGGCATGCTGAGCGCTGCCCCCCACAGGCTGCTGGGCCAGGCTGGCATGTCCTGCAGAGACCCTGCCTTGGGACTCGGAGCAGGACCCCATGGCCTGGAGATGTCCCACAGGGTCTGTCAACACCTCATGCCCCTCCACGGCCTGCTGCAGGGTCAGGGGTCAACAGAGCCAGGGACCCGACAAGCCCCAGAGACCAGTGGGCAGCACAGGTAGGGGATGCACCTGGGGAACCCCAAGCAGTCTAGGCTGCTGCTCCCACTTCCCCACCAGCTGCAGGTGAACTTGGCCAACAAGCCATTCCCAGCTGCCAATGGGGCACCCCTTCATGCCACAGCTCCCTCAACTACTGGCTGCATGAACCAGGGCAGGCCGGGACCTGGAGGTGCCCTGCAGGGGGGCTCAGACGCTCTAACACAGCGGCACCACAGGCCTTTCCCAAGTGAGGGGCACCCAGAGCAGCTGCGTTGTGGGATCCACCCCTCTGTGATCGCGATGCAATGGGTCAGCCTGGCCCATGGGGAGATGGAAGGGCCGACACACGGGGCGCAAACCCCAGAGCGGTATGGGCCATCCCCACCCCAAAGGCTGTGTAGGTTTCCCACACCGGCAGAGCTTGGGCTGCCAATCCCATGCCTGGATTTGAGCACCATCCCTGGGACCATTCCAGAGGGCTTAACCATGGGTAGCCCTGACTCATGCCAAGCGACTGGGGACATGCAGCGACTGGGGACAAAGCACTGCTGGGGGCCTCACACCCTTTCCCCAGAACATTTCTCCCCACCAGGACACCAGCGCTGCCCAAAACACCGTGACGCAGCCAGCAACGCGCTCCAGCGTGCCGCAATCCCCAGAGTGCTGCCAGGGTAGGGAGGAGCACAGTGCAAACAAACAGCTGAGTCCACGGGGCCGATACAGCCGGAGCTGTACGGCATGTAAACAAGGCCCCAGCACAATGCTCTGCTGGAACAGCGGGAGCAGAAGGGATGCAGCAAGGCAATCAGGGGGCCTGCTCTCGCCATTGGAGGAGGGTGCTAGCATGGCTCAGAGCCACGGAAGAGACACGCTGTGTGCAGGTGCCAGGAAATTCATCCCAGCAGCAAGGGGTGCAGAAAAGCAACAGGTTGTAAGTACTCCAGCAAACAGCGTGAGAACCTTGGTCAAACAGAGCCCGGGACTGCAGCCCACACCCTGAAGGAGAGCCCAGGGGCCTCAGGCTACCGCATGGGCTTTCCCAGGCTTAGGCCTGTTTGACTGAGGACAACAGAGGAGTGCTGCTATTCTAGCCATGCAGCTTTTTCTCAGCAACTAGCAGCACTAGCAGGATCCTGTGATCCGGCCTGCGGGGGCTAGAGACGGTGCCAGCCTCACCCGCCCTCAGGTACCCCAGTTCTGTGCATGTGGGGGGCAGGGAGAGGCCTGAAGCCAGCTTTGAACTCCCCCTTTTTGGTGACCTGCCCAGCCCTTGGAGTGGGGTGGAGGGACCCTGGGAAACAGCGAACTGCTGTAGAGCAGCAAATGCCAACCATGCTCCCAACCCACCCCCTATGCCAGGGCTGGAGCACGGCTGGCACAGAGCCCTGACACCAGCTCCGTACTGCTCAGGGAGGCCCCCGCACAGGGTGGCTTTTCAGGAAGTCTTTTCTGCTCCCTTAAAGGCCCCTTTACGCCCCCAGAGCATCTTAAAGGGGCCTCAGCACAATGACTAACCAGACCCCTAAACTGGATCCAAACACTAGCAGTATCCGCTCCACCCCCTGAGCCCCATGAAACTGGCTAGTCCCCAGCTGCGTGTCACCTGGGAGCTGGTGAACTGCGGGAGCCGCTGGGGGGCTGTGGGCCTGGGAGGTGGGGCAGGGAGCTGGGCAAGGCAGGGCTCTTGGGGGATCTGAAATCAGACTGTGGTTTGTGTGTTAAAGAGCCCTGACAGTGGGACATCCCGGGGGCCCCCGATGGCGAGATGTCCCATGTCACCATTGCCTTCCCCAAGCCCCTCTCTGCAGACAGGAGTCAAGTTCTTTTCCTTGTTCGATTCCCACAAATCCAGTCCCCCCGTCCTGTTCACACAGGAAATTTGCTACATGGCTTCCTTGGGGGGCCCGATGGGGCTCGGCTGGGTTGTTCCAGGGACAGAGAGCACATGAGTTAGCCCCAGCATGGCCTGTCCCCAGCCTGCAAATGAAACAGAGACCCAGTATGAGCCTGCTCCAACGTCCATTGAAACCAGGGGGAGTCTGAGTCCCTGGAGCCAAGGAAACCGGTCTGGGCGGGGAATCACCAGCAAAGGGCTGGAGAACAGCCAGTCTGCGCTAAAGGCAGCGCATGGCGAGCGCCTGGATCATCTTCCCGCTGGGCTGGGGCGGGGGGGTGAGTGGGGAAGGGATGCCTACCTTGCCCAGGAAATGCTTCCTGTAGATCCTGGCCATGTGGTTACATTCCAGTTTCCCCTTGGAGGTTGGAGACGGGAGCGACTCGGTTTCAGGGATGCCGGTCAGCTCATGGTTGGTGCCTTCGATCCAGTAGCCCCCGAACTGTGGAAGCAGGATGAGGGGGAACGGCCCCTCGCGCCCCAGTACCTGAAGAGAGAGGGAAGCCCAGGAAACTGCACTGAGGAACGCTGACCGGCTTCCCAGAGCAGCGCCGCAATCCTGGTATGGAGACCCACAGCCCCGTGGAGCATGCACCTAGGGTTTCTACAATGCCACTCTTCCGAAGGAGCCCAAGGGCCTTCGCAAACGAAGTGTTCGGCCCGCCAGCCTTGGGGGCCCGAGGCAGCAGCCAAGGGCACAGTGGAGGAATGGGAAGCCGGGAGGGCACTGAGGGAGTCAGGACAGTGCTCACTGTCTGGAACCAGGCCCATAGCGAGCACAGGCTCAGCACTGACACAACGGGGTGAGGGAACATCTTTCATTGGGCCAGCTCCTGCACTCTGAGGTGATGAAAGGTCTCCCCTCCCCCGTGGCTCTCTAATAGCCAGGGACCAACACTGCAAACTGCGGAGGGGCTTGGTTTTACATCCAAAAGGCAGCGCTGCCAGGAGCACAGCACCCCGCAGCGCCATGCTGGGCCAGTCAGGGAGAAGAGCACCCAGTGCTAGCTAATCACCACCACTCCCTGCTCACCCATGCACAGCCTGGCCAGGCCAGATGCTGCATAGCTTAGGAGATCTGCTAGGATCCTAGCCCAGCCCCACACAGCTGGGGACAGACCCTATGTTGGCTCACCAGGAGGCTTCCAAAAGAGGGGTGCACTGAACCCTCTTACCTCATAACTTGCCTTGGAGCAAGATAGTAGGGACTAGTGCTTAGCGCACTGGCCTGGGCCTCAGAAGACTTAGGTCTGTTCCCAGCTCTGCCCCTGGCCTGTGGAGTGACCTTGGCAAGTCCCTGCCCCCTCCATGCCTCAGTTTCCCTATCTGTAAAAGGGGGCTGTAAAGCACCTGAAGAACTCTGGGTGCAAAGTGCGATCAAAGAGCTGCAGCTTGTTCTCAGAGCGACCTGACACTTAGCAGCTCCCTAGGAAACCAGCCAGCGAAGGGCCTGGGATGTCTGTGCAGGAACTGGCTGATGGGGAGGCAGCTGAATTTCAACAGGAGGCGCTTCCCTCTTGGTTTCTATTGAAGCAATGCCCCAGCCTGCTGCTGGAGGGATGGACGCCTCTGCCAGTTGCTAAGGCAGGGCAGGCAGGCTAATGGTTGTTAAAGACCCTGAAGCCCTTTCCCTACACGATGGAGCCTTGGCCTTAGTACCCTGGCCTAGTAACCACGTCCATCCTTTCCACGCCACCCCCCCCACCCCCCCGGTGCTACATGCCCGCCGAGATCCCTGGGGAGCTGGGGGATTTACCAGCACCCCCTGGGGGTTGGCGCCATCCCTACGAGTGCCCAGGGTGTACCCTGTGATCTGGCAGGGCCGGCCAACCGCTGCAAGACTCAGGCGCTGGTCTGGCAGGGCAAGGGGAAGATCAGCAGAACAGCCCGCCCCTCCCTGCTCGTCCCCTGCACTCCCTACCCCGCCCGCCTCTTCATCCCAGTCACTCGGTGCCTTCCCAGGGACTCCCATCCTAGGTTGGCCACTGCCCTCCTCTAGACCTGCCCTGCTGCAATGCCAGACGCTGGTGGCTGGGCAGAGCAGGCCCCACCCTGCCTTTGTCACACGTCTCCTTAGACTGAAAGCTCCTTGGGGCAGAGACCAAGCCCTGGGGTCTGCGCAGCACCCCGGACTGGGCTCTGGGCTCCACAGCAAGGTAAATATGACACAGGCAGAGCGTGGGCACCTCCATTACCTCATGGACGCTGGGATACGGGATATAATCCTCTTCGGTCTGAAAAAGACAAACATAGCAGAGGATCATCGACTGGGAGAGTCCACCTTGTGTGAGAGCCAGGCCTGCTGCTGCCCTCCCTGGGCCCTGCCCCCCCAGCCAGGCCTGCCCTGGGCCCCACCCCCCCAGCCAGGCCTGCCCTGGGCCTCGCCCCCCCAGCCAGGCCTGCCCTTCCTTCCTTCCTTCAAGGACCTGCCAGACAGAGAAGAGGCTTATCCTTAAAGCCCAGCATCCACATCTCCCCTGGGGGATGTTGCTCAGAGAGCAGAGCACTTTGGGGTGCGTACTGGTAGTGGAAGCTGTAGTGTAGACAGGTCTCTACCACCAGGGGAGCTGCACTGGTGCACAATAATGGGACGCCTCATTGTGCAAATATCTGTGATGGGGCAGGCAGGACCCACCAGACACCAGCCTCCTGCGAAGGTGATCGAGGAACAAAGCCAGACAGGTCACTGGTGACCCACAGGACCTCATTAAAGGCTGAACATTCAGATCAGCAGTGACACTGATGAGTGCCATCAGGGCCGCCCAGAGGATTCCAGGGGCCTGGGGTCTTCGGCGGCGGGGGGCCCTTCAGTTCCGGGACCCGCCGCCGAAGTGCCCCGAAGACCCGCGGCGGGGACCCCCCCGCCGCCGAATTGCCGCCGAAGCAGGACCCGCCGCCGAAGTGCAGCCCGGTCTTCGGCGGTAATTCGGCGGAGGGGGGCCCCGCCGCGGATCTTCGGGGCACTTCGGCGGCGGATCCCAGAACGGAAGGGGCCCCCCGCCGCCGAATTACCGCCAAAGACCGGGCTGCACGTCGGCGGCGGGTCCCGCTTCGGTGGTAATTCGCCAGCGGGGGGTTGTTCCGCCCCGGAGCGGAAGGACCCCCCCCCCGCCGGCAAAGACCGGGAGCGAAGAAGCTCCTGCGCCCGGCCCCGCGAGAGTTTTCCGGGCCCCCCGGAGTGAGTGAGGGACCCCGCTCCAGGGCCCCCGAAAACTCTCGTGGGGCCCCCTGTGGGGCTCGGGGCCTGGGGCAAATTGCCCCTCTTGCCCCCCCCTCTGGGCGGCCCTGAGTGCCGCTGTGGGTAGCATGTGGTCAGGCCAATGAACTGTGCCGCCCGCTGCGCATCCCAAGGTGCTTATTGTTTCCCCTTGCTCTGTCAATCAGCTGTCCCTTCTCCTGCCGACAGCCCGGCAGGGACGTCTCCACGGCCACTGGGCTCCCGCACAGCTGCTGAAGACAGGGTGAACACGCTACAGTCAGCCCCCCCGGGAACAGGTGATGGCTCTCAGGGACGCCCATCCCAGCTGGAGCTGCTCTCTGCTGGCTGAAGGCATTAGCTTGTCACCTTTGGAGATCTGGGTTCAAATCCCAACTGAGGTGACCAGGAGAATGAGTCAGATGGTCTCATCCTGCTTCCCACTTGAGCACAACAGCAAACCACGCCGCAGAGCAGCTGACAGCTCCTATGTAGGAGGCTGCGGGCCAGCACTGAGGGGTGTCGGCAGAGCTGGGGTTGGGTAGGACTGGAAAAGCAAGGATGGTCGGTGTTCAAACTAAAGCGCAGTGGCAGAGCAGAGGCTGGGAACCCTGAACAGCTCCTGCTGAGCAGCCCTGAGCTGGGGCTCAGGGGGGCATCGATTTCTCTGCCTCTAGTCAGAGCCCCTTTGTTTGTGGGCGCTGAGCTCAATACGGAGAGCAAGGGGCGCCAGAGCCACCTGCAGCCGGGCGGTGCAAAGCACAGGCCCCCCCGACACTGCAGAGGGCATCCCAGCATGAGTGGGTAACCCCAGATGTGCTGGGGGAGGGAGTGCCAATGCCCCTGCCCCCATGCAGCATCCTCTGGGGCCTACCTTGAGAGGGGGTGGGAAGGAGCATCGCTGTTCATCCATTCTGCTTCCCTGTGAGAGACAACAAGGAAGAGAGAGTCAGTGGGTGGCCCCGAGCACAGGCCCTGGCACCAGAGTGCGTGTTTGCTCTGCGGGTGGGGGCTGCTTCCTGCTTGGCACAGATCTGCAGGCAGCTGTGGGTCACTGTCCCTGCTCTGTATCCTCCTCTGAGTCGACGGCTGTGGGAGGGACTTGGGGGTTGTGTCCACCTGTGGCAGTGCCTGGCAGGATCTCTGCAAGCGTGTCCATGTACTCACAGCTGGGGGTGGGGCGCTGGTTGTCACTGTGGCTGCGCAGCCTCTGCTAGAATCGTCGTGTTTCTGTGCAGTGCATCAGGACAGGGACAAGTCCCAGGGCTACGAAGCCCCAGGAAGCCATTCAGCTCTGCTCACTTGGAGAGCTTGGCTTCGCATGCTGCACCGGCTGGGCAGTTCCCAGTCTGGGCCGCGCTCCTGCAGATGCCTCTGCTCGGCGACTTAGCCACTGCCAGCAGCCTGCTTAGACATGCCAATCCCATGAGGGGATGACGGAGCAGCTTCATCCTCCGTCCCAGGTCAGGGTCCACAGAGAGACCCCCTCCCGAGGGGAGCCCAGTGCAAAGGGCCTTTCTGGAAAGCCCCTAGGGGTTTGCAGGGCCCCCATCTCCCTGGCTCTGCTCAACCTGCAGCATCAGAGGAGACCCTACTCCTGCCCGTCCCCTCCAGAAATGTATTGAATCAGCTGCAGCGAGACACTGAAAAACTCAGTTAAAAGCTCTTTAGGCTCCAGCCACAGCGACAGCCTCTGCCGAACGTACCGACTCGACACCCTGTCCAACCTCCTCCAATCTCTGCGCCTCAAGGGCTGCTCCCGCCTGGGCTCTCCCATGGGACACAGGGGCCCTGGCGGATCTCTCATCCCAGCCGGGCGGGGGAGGAGTGTGAGGGAGCTCCCCGGGCTGAGATGGGCCCAGAGCAGGGTCCTGCTGGGAATCCCTTCCCCAAACCAGCCTCCACTTCCCCAGAGTCCGCCTGCCCCCCGCCCATGCCTCCTAGTGCGTATTGCACCTTCCCTCCTTCCTTTCTTCTGCTCAGCCAGCCATGGGCCCAGCTCCAGGGAGGCGACTCACCTGCATCTTTTCGATCATCTCAAACAACTCTGACGTCTGCAAGAGAGAGAAAGCAGCCTGCATCAGGCGAAGGGCCGAGACCCTGCGCTGCAATCCCAGCAGGCCTAGGGTGCCCATTGTCATAGGGCTGCCATCAGTACCCTGCATGGGATAGCCAGGCTGCCCCCATCAACCTCAGGCAGGGCAGGCTGGGATAGGGGAGGACTTTAGGGGTAGGTCTGATGAGACTCAGAGACAGCCAGGTCCCAGCCCCTGCCCCCAGCCTGGCCCTCACTCCCCCCATCTGCCCCACCACTGCTCTCAGTAACTGTGCTGGCCTCAGGCCTCCGCTGACACTCCCACTGCCAGGGGACTCCCTCCCCAGCTGCGCCTGATCTTGGGGCAGTCAGTGAATCACGCTGGCTGTGTGATCCAGGGGAAACGCTCCCTGCTCGAGCCCGTCAGCCCCTGTCCCAAATGGGGTGAAAGCTGTCCTCCTTTTAGGCCACGCACCCCTCAGCCTGCAGGGTGGGGGCAGTTCTGGCCTGTCCCAGGTGGGAATTGTCTGGCCCATTGATGGGGCTCGGATACGATGGGCTGGATTTCCCAAGACACTACATGGAGAGCCCCACTGTGCCCTGCCCTTTGGGGACCAGCACAGGGTGGGGGCAGGGGGAGCTTGCTCACCAGAGGACAGAGCTGCTAGATGGGCGAACCCCCCCGACACTTACTGAGATACCCGTGTGCAGGGTTAGCCCCCCAACAGATACGTAGCTACAAACATACACTCACCTGTGTTGAGATACAGCCGTGTACACAGGCACATGGCCAAACACACACATGCACCCGTATAGGAATCCACACACACAAGGAGAGAGAGACACACACACACACAATCTCCCCTCCCCCCCATAAACACCCTTGTGCACCCAGACATGCTCCTGAACATAGACACACCTGCCAATATGCATGTGCACACAGACACCCACCTCACACACCCACATGCAAACTACAGACACATTGCACACAGCCCTACGTGCAGCCCCAAGAACTCATTCACATGTGCTCCTGGACACACACCCCACATGCGCACATACAGTACGGGCCCTGCTCACCCCTAGGCGTGCAGGGTTAACCACTTTCCCTTCTAACACAAGCAATCGTGCTTAATTACTTGTCTTGGCAGCGGCTCAGAGCTCCCTGAGCGCTCAGCAGCTCCCAGCTGGAGTGGGCGGAAGGGCTGGAACACAGAGTCCTGAACTTCATAGGAAACAGCTAGACTGGAAGCAGCCCTGCCTGGTTCGGGGGCTCCTCCCACCCACCCGATCCCCCTCCAGGCCAGCTCTTCTCACTGCCTCCCCCGCATCCCAGCCCCATTCACCCACTTTGGCGTGCGTCCCCTCCTGCCCTTGTCGCCCCAGCCTGCAGACCTGCCACAGCATGCGTCTCTGGGCCAGTGGTCAAGGGTCAGGGTCACTGTCAGGCACCACCCGAGCAAACCCAGCCAGGACGGGCGGATGCTGCTGGAGGCCCCAGGGTCCCCGATGCTGATGCCACTGCGTGCCCGAGACGCTGCTCTTGAGCCAGACTCACGTTCCAGCCGCACTCGGCTGAGTCGCTCCTGTGCAGCCCTGGCGCACCAGAGGAGAAGGGCTGCAGCCGAGCCATCCTGATGGGCTGGGGCTCTCCTGGGGCACTTCCCCACGCACCACACAAGCCCCAGCTGCTCTGAGCTCTTGTGGAGCAGCCAGCCCCAGCCCCCGCCCCCTCAGCCCCGGGATACCAGGAGGCATGGAGGTGAGCGGTGGCTCGCCCGGTGCTGGGATTCGCTGGCACTCAGCTCCATGTGTACTTTATAGGCGTGGAGCCAGGTGCAGGAGAGAGCCGTGCCAAGGGGCAGGTCTCTCTGCTCCAGCCTGCCCCAGGGTGTGCAGAGGAGCCAGGGAGTTGGTTTCAGATCACCTGGACGGCCAGGGGTCTCCACCACAACGTACCCCAGCAGCTGGGTGTGTGAAAGACTCAGGCTGCTCCCACCTGCTCCCAGGCCTGCGCGGTAACAGACAGCAGCTCAGCTCAGCCCATGCCAAGCTCTCTGCTGAGCCCCAGCCCTGCATCCTCAAATACCGCCCTAGTTATGGGGGAGGGGGCAACTGTCTCAGCAGTACTGCTCAGAGGTCAGGTGAACGGCAGACCAAGGCTGTTTCACACACAGCCCTCGGCACGGGGCAGCAGCACCCACTAGGCCAGTGGTTTTCAGACTGCAGGCTGTGACCCAGTACTGGGTCATGGACTGTCAGGCTCTGGTCAGCACCGCCAACCGGGCCGTTCCAAGTCCCATCGGCAGCGCTGTCCAGCTAGGGCAGGCTAGTCCCTACCTGTCCTGACACCGCGCTGTGCCCCGGAAGTGGCCAGCAGCAGTAGGTGGCGGGGTGGGGGGGGCCACGGGGCTCTGGGCGCTGCCCCTGCCCCGAGAACCGCCCAATGGGAGCTGGTGGGGGGCAGTGCCTGTGGGTGAGAGCCACGTGGAGCCACTTGCGCGCCTCTGCCTAGGAGCCAGACCTGCTACTGGCCACTTCTGGGGTGCAGTGTGGTCCGTGGTGCTAGGACAGGCAGGAAGCCTGCCTTTGCACCCCCACTGCGCCACTGTCCCAACCTTGCACCCCAATCCCCTGCCCCAGCCCTGAGCCCCTGTAGCCCCTTCCTGCACCTCAAACCCCTTATCCCCACCACCACCCCAGAGCCTGCACCCCCAGTCCAGAGCCCTGACTCCCTCCCAAACCCCAAACCCCTGCCCCAGCCCAGAGCCCCCTCCCACAACGGAACCACTCATCCCCGCACCCCAGCCCTGAGCTCCTCCTACACTCCAAACCTCTCATCCTCAGCTCCGTTGGGTCGCAGGCATCAACAATTTTCTTCAGAAAAGAAGTTTGAAAACCACTGCACTAGGCCAGCCAGCCGCCTGCGCCCCCCTACCCTGTCCAGCCCCACTGATCCAGAGCCAACTCCCCTCCCCCAAGAGTTAGGATGCTGCTTTAGTGCCCCTGCCAGAGTCTTGGAGCTAGGAGCCCAGAGTTGTCATCTCAGCTCTCTGTTGACATGGGTGACACACAGCCTTCCATGCCTCAGTTTCCCCTCTCAGATAAAGGGACCAATCCCCCTTCACAAAGGGTTAACTAGGTAGAGACCCAGCTGGACGAGGGGTAGGCTTATCAAATGCTCAGGAGAGAGGAGGGCCCCAAGCCAGCTCCTCTGGGGGGCTGGATGCTCCAGACTCCAGTTTCTCGGTTTACAAGGTGGGCATGGGGCTGTCCCTGCGGAGCAAGTGCCTTGTTCCCCTGGAGGTGGATGGGAGGAAGGTCACTGGGTACTGGGACACGGGCGCTGAGGTGACGCTGGCCCGGCCCGAGGTGGTAGCTCCAGATTGAGTGATGCCCAACACCTACCTGACCCTGATGGGGGTGGGTGGGACCCCATTCAAGGTGCCTGTGGCAAGGGTACACTTGAAATGAGGGGCCAAGGAGGGCCCCAAGGAAGTGGGGGTGCACCACCATTTGCCCACTGAGGTGTTAATGGGGAGGGGACTTGGAGGACTGGCCAGGCAACCCCCAGGGTGCCCTAGTCGTGACCCGTAGCCAGAGCCGGCAAGGGGCACTCTGCCCTGACTGCAGGGGAAGTACCTTGCTCGAGGTGCAGGACCCTACCCCAGAGGGGAGGGGGTGCCCAGGGACACGACCCAGGGAGGCTGAGGCTTCAGACCCAGCCGGCGAGAGGGAGCCAATCCCCATCCCTTCGCCAGTTGCTGAGTTTCAGGCTGAGTTGCAGAAAGACCCCTCCTTGCAGAAGCTAATGGACCTGGCTGAACTCAGTGCAGTACAGACCATGGGGAGAGGTTGCCAGGAGAGGTTCCTGTGGGAGAAGGGGTTCCTATACCAAGAATGGGCTCCCCCAGGGAAAATGGAGTCATGGGGGATCCGGAGGCAGCTGGTGGTCCCCCAGAAGTTTCGCCACAGGCTACTGTACCTGGCCTATGACATCTCTCTTGCAGGGCACCAGGGAATCCGGAGCACCAGGCAGAGGCTGCTACAGAACTTTTACTGGCCTGGGGTCTTTACTACGGTCCAACAGTATTGCCACTCCTGTGACCCCTGCCAGAGAGTGGGGAAGGCCCAGGACAAGGGGAAAGCAGCTTTGAGACCTTTGCCCATCATAGAGGAACCTTTCCAGAAGGTGGCCATGGACATAGTGGGACCTCTCAGTAAGACGACGCGGTCGGGGAAGAAATACATTCTGGTGCTGGTTTCAGAGTAGTAGCCGTGTTAGTTTGTATCCGCAAAAAGGTGAGAAGTGACTAAGAAGTGAGCTGTAGCCCACAAAAGCTTATGCTGAAATAAATTTGTTAGTGTCTAAGGTGCCACAAGTACTCCTGTTCTTTTTTCTGGTGGTGGTGGATTTCGCCAGACACTGTGGCGGATGCACTGCTAACCATCTTCAGCCGAGTAGGGTTCCCCAAGGAAGTCTTGACAGACCAAGGGTCCAACTTCATGTCGGCCTCGCTCCTGTGCTTGTGGGAGAAGTGTGGGGTCTGGAACACCTGGGCCTCAGCTTATCACCCTCAGTCCAATGGGCTGGTGGAGAGGTTCAACGGGACGCTAAAGATGATGCTGAAAACCTTTATGAATCAGCACCCGCAGGACTGGGACAAGTACTTACCTCACCTGCTGTTCGCGTACAGGGAAGTGCCCCAGGAGTCTACGGGTTTTTGCCTTTCGAACGTTATACGGCAGGAGGGTGAAGAGGCCTCTAGACCTGATGAGAGACGAATGGGAGGGGAAGGCCGCTCCCGATGGAGAGTCAGTGGTGGAGTATGTCTTGACCTTCCAAGAGAAACTGGCTGAACTCATGGGCCAGGCCAGGGAGAATCTGGCCAGAGCCCAGAGGAAGCAGAAGGTCTGGTATGACCGCACGGCGCGAGCCCGTGCCTACGCCACTGGGGATCAGGTGATGGTTCTCATCCTCGTGAGGAAAAACAAAATCCAGGCTACCTGGGAAAGTCCCTTCAAGGTTGTCAAACAGCTAAATGAGGTAAACTATGTGGTGGAGCTGGCGAACCAGGCGCACCACTGCCGGGTGTACCATGTGAATATGATGAAACCATATTATGCCAGGGGGAATGTGGTTTTGGCTGTGTGTGGACATTGGGAGGAGCAGGGAGCTGACCCTTTAGTAGATCTATTCCCTGGGACAACAGCTGTTCCCCTCTGGAAGCAATTCCCCTCTCTGATCAGCTGACCCCGGCCCAGCAGGCTAAGATCAGAGCGGTGCTGCATCTGTACCGACAGCTGTTTTTCAACCAGCCTGGACGCACTAATTTGACTGTCCACCCGGTGGAGACCGGGTCACATCCTCCTATAAGATGCTCTCCCTTCGGAGTCACAGGTAAAACTGCCCAGGACCTGGAAAGAGAGGTCAGGGACATGCTGGCTTTGGGGGTGATCCAGCCGTCTTCCAGCCCTTGGGCCTCGCCGGTGGTGCTGGCCCCCAGAAAGGACGGGTCGGTCCGGTTCTGTGTGGACTATCGAAAGCTTAATGCCATCACCGTATCTGATGCCTACCCCATGCCCAGGCCTGACAAGCTCCTAGACAAGCTGGGAGGCACTCGGTACCTCACCACCATGGATCTTACCAAGGGCTACTGGCAAGTGCCGCTGGACGCAGATGCCAGGCTGAAATCGGCCTTTATCACCCCTCTGGGGCTCTACGAGTTTCTGATCCTGCCTTTCAGCCTTAAGCCAGTGCCTGGTGGATCAGCTACTGAGGGGGATGGAGAGTTTTGCTGTGGCGTATATTGACGACATCTGTGTCTTTAGCCAGACCTGGGAGGACCACGTGTCCCAGGTTAGACGAGTGCTGGACTGACTCCGAGAGGCGGGGTTAACCGTAAAGGCGGAGAAGTGCAAGGTGGGGATGGCTGAAGTATCTTATCTGGGCCATCGGGTGGGGAGTGGCTGCCTAAAGCCGGAACCAGCCAAGGTGGAGGTGATCAGAGACTGGCCCTCTCGCCAAACCAAAAAGCAGGTCCAGGCCTTTATCGGGATGGCGGGGTACTATCGAAGGTTCGTGCCCCCCTTTAGCGCCATAGCCGCCCCCGTCACTGAGCTGTGCAAGAAGGGGAAGCCAGACAAGGTGGTCTGGACCGAGCAGTGCCAGGAGGCTCTCCAGGCGCTGAAGGAAGCTCTGGTCAGTGGCGCAGTTCTGGCAAACCCAGACTTTGACAAGCCCTTTATGGTGTTCACCGACGCCTCAGACACGGGCCTGGGGGTGGTGTTAATGCAGGAGGATGAAAAGGGGGAGAGACACCCCATCGTGTACCTGAGCAAGAAGTTGCTACCCCGGGAGCAGAACTACGTGGCCATCGAGAAGGAATGCCTGGCCATGGTGTGGGCCCTTAAGAAACTAGATCCATATCTCTTTGGGCACCACTTCACCGTGTATACCGACCACTCTCCCCTGACCTGGCTGCACCAGATGAAAGGAGCCAATGCCAAGCTCCTGAGGTGGAGCCCGCTCCTGCAGGACTATGACATGGACGTGGTCCATGTGAAGGGAAGTGCCAACCTGATAGCGGATGCGCTGTCCCAGAGAGGGGGCCCTGAACTTCCCCAGGTCACTGGTCAAAGTGACCCCGCTCGGTTCAGTCTCGAAGGGGGGAGAGATGTGACGCAGTAGGGACTGTCTGTGTGGGGGATGGGAGAACAGGGGGTGACTTTAGGTGAGGGACAGGACCTGAGCCTGTAACCTGAGCCAGGCAGGGAGGTGGGGGGAGTGAAGCTGGACAAAGGAAGAGAGCCTGCTGGAGAGGTTTTTAGTTTCAGTTTTGGGCTGGCTGGGAAGAGGCAGGAACCCCAAGTCTGGGGTCTAAGATCCTTGCCCCCATCCCAGAGGGACCTGGCTAAGGGGCCTGGTTGTACCTACAAGCCCTGCTTGGGACTGTTCCTGTCGTCTAATAACCCTTCTGTGTTACTGGCTGGCTGAGAGTCCCAGTCAATCGCAGGAAGTGGGGGTTGCAGGGCCTGGACTCCCCCACACTCCGTGACATTGTCCCCTCGCTGGTCCCACCTCTGTGTGCATTGGAAGCCCTGTGGGCAGGGCCTTGCTTGCTGTGGGTACAGCCCAGCAAATAGAGCCTTGGCTCTTGGCAGGGACCTCTGGGGACCCCTGCAACATAAGTCATTCCTAATACTTCGAATCAGAGGCAGCAGCTGTTTGGATTACCCTGGCAGTAGCTGTGTGCTATTAGCCTGGTGAGGGTAATTAAAGCAATTAGCAGGCTACAGGAATGAATCTCCCGCCTGTGAGTCATGCCGAGCAGAGCCAACGTGTTTCACTGGGAAAAATGAAAGGGAAACACAGGTCCCCTGGCTAGTCTGGTGCCGCTTGTGACAGATGGAGCCAGAGAACAAAGGCACAGGAACTGCAGTGACTCAAGGTATCACATATAGCCCGTGTGCGTCATGATACCACATGTCAGAAATAGCAGCAGTTAATCCCAGCACATCCCACAGTGCTTAATACAGGTATACACAGGATTCCTTTCACCCCTCTGGGGAGGAATGCAGCAGCCACTCTCTACAAAACTGCACAACATTTTAGGACAGGCAGGGAAGAACACCACCTCCAATTAAACTGAAGGAATTTAGGTAGGAAGAATGTAGTTACTACTGCCAACTGCAGTGTGTCCAGGACACCAGCAATAATGACCCAGTTTATGTGAATAGTCCCATGGGATCTTTGATGCCAAGTGCTCCGGGCTTTGGTTCTGCAGGCACTTTAACAGGGCTGAACATAAATGTCTATATCTAGCAACAAAGAATGCTGGTCACACTTACAGAAGGGGGGCTCGATCCTGGGCAGCAATGACTCTGAAAACAATTTGGAGTCATGGTCAGCAGTGCCGGAACCGGGGAGGCCAGGGGGCCAGGGCCTCCCACTTTTTAACAAAAGAAACATACGTGCTCTCCGTAGGGTATTTGAGTATTAATTCCTCCACCACTTTGGCCCTGGCCCCCAACTTCTACAAAGATCCCAGCGCCCAAATGGCCATTGTCTCCTTCTCCCCTTTAAAACCTGGCTGGGAGGGAGCATGCAATGACCTCAGCTTCTCCTCATAAGTCATGTGCTGGTCAGCAGCAAGGTCCCGCTTTGCACTGAGTCACATACTGGCAGCTGGGCCCTCACCTGTTGGCTACCAAAACTGCAGCAGAGGCTTCAGTAGGTGCTGGGGACCTGCCAGGTCTGGGAAACAGGAAGGACCTGTCACCTGAGGGCTTCAGGCTGGTCAGAAGGGAAAGTAAGGTAAGGAGGGGGCTGGGGATCTGGGAGGGTCAGGCCATTGTGGGGCAGGGGCTGGGGAGCTGGGAGGGCCAGGCCGTTGGGGGATGGGGACTGGGGAGCTGGAGGGGTCAGGCTGTTGGGGGGTGAGGGCTGGAGATCTGGGAGGGTCAGGCCATTGGGGGATGGGGCCTGGGGAGCTGGGAGGGTCAGGCCGATGGGGGCTGGGGAGCTGGAGGGGTCAGGCCGTTGGGGGCTGGGGAGCTGGAGGGGTCAGGCCGATGGGGGCCTGGGGAGCTGGGAGGGTCAGGCCGTTGGGGCCTGGGGAGCTGGAGGGGTCAGGCCGATGGGGGCTGGGGAGCTGGGAGGGTCAGGCCGTTGGGGGCTGGGGAGCTGGAGGGGTCAGGCCGTTGGGGGCTGGGGAGCTGGAGGGGTCAGGCTGTCAGTTGGGGGCTTGGCCAGCACTCTTGCAGTCCTTCCGGCACCCATGATCATGTGGGGTGATCAGCTGAACATGAGCTCCCAGTGCAAGGCTGTGGCTAAAAGGGGCTAAAGCAATCCATGGATGCCTTAACAGGGGAATGGCTAGAATGACATTTTCCTCTGTGCTTGGCACTGGGGCGCCTGCTCCTGGCATCCTGGCTCCAGCCACAGCTCCAGGAGGATGCCGATAAACTGGAGAGGGGTCAGAGAAGAGCCAGGGGGTGATTAAACTGGGTTAGAAAACCTGCCGTATAGAGACTGACTCACGGAGCTCCATCCATGTAGCCGAACAAAGAGACGGCTCGGGGTTGACTTGATCCCAGCCTGTAAGTACTTACGTGGGGAACAAATATTTCCTAAGGGGCTTGTCAGGCTGGCAGCGACAGCTCTGCCCCAACCCAGTGGCAGGAAGCAGAGGCGAGACACGTTCAGACTAAGGCGAACATTTTTACCAGTGACAGTAATTAACCATTGGACCAATTCACTGGGGTCATGATGGATTCTCCATCCCTGACCATTCTCAAAGCTCTGCCCTAGGGATTACTAGGGGCAGATCTCTGGCCGGGGCTCTCCAGGGTCACACTAGATGGGCACAAGGGTCCCTCCTGGCCTTGGAAACTATCAGCACAACGCTAATTGAAAGGGAAGAGCACCCTCTACTGAATCATCACCTGCATCTCCACAGCACCTCAAGTCTCCCATCCAAGTACCATAGAATCATAGAATAGAATCATAGAATATCAGTGTTGGAAGGGACCTCAGGAGGTATCTAGTCCAACCCCCTGCTCAAAGCAGGACCAATACCCAACTAAATCATCCCAGCCAGGGCTTTGTCAAGCCTGACCTTAAAAACCTCCATGGGAACCCATTCCAGTGCTTCACCGCTCTCTGAGTGAAAAAGTTTTTCCTAATATCCAACCTAAACCTCCCCCACTGCAACTTGAGACCATTGCTCCTTGTACTGTCATCTTCTACCACTGAGAACAGTCTAGAGCAGGGGTTGGCAACCTTTCAGAAGTGGTGTGCCGAGTCTTCATTTATTCACTCTAACTTAAGATTTCGCATGCCAGTAATATGTTTTTAGAAGGGCTCTTTCTATAAGTCTATAATATATAACTAAACTATTATTGTATGTAAAGTAAATAAGGTTTTGAAAATGTTTAAGAAGCTTCATTTAAAATTAAATTAAAATGCAGAGCCCCCTGGGCCGGTGGCCAGGAACCAGGCAGTGTGAGTGCCATTAAAAATTAGCTCACATGCCGCCTTCGGCACGTGTGCCATAGGTTGCCTACCCCTGGTCTAGAGCCATCCTCTTTGGAACCCCCTTTCAGGTAGCTGAAAGCAGCTATCAAATCCCCCCTCATTCTTCTCTTCTGCAGGCTAAACAATCCCAGTTCCCTCAGCTTCTCCTCATAAGTCATGTGCTCCAGCCCCCTAATCATTTTTGTTGCCCTCCGCTGGACTCTTTCCAATTTGTCCACATCCTTCTTGTAGTGTGGGGCACAAAACTGGACACAGTACTCCAGATGAGGCCTCACCAATGCTGAATAGAGGGGAATGATCATGTCCCTCGATCTGCTGGCAATGCCCCTACTTATACAGCCCAAAATGCCATTAGCCTTCTTGGCAACAAGGTCACACTGCTGACTAGAGTACATCTAGAGTACTGTGTCCAGTTTTGATTAGGGGGCTGGAGCACATGACTTATGAGGAGAGGCTGAGGGAACTGGGATTGTTTAGTCTGCAGAAGAGAAGAATGAGGGGGGATTTGATAGCTGCTTTCAACTACCTGAAAGGGGGTTCCAAAGAGGATGGATCTAGACTGTTCTCAGTGGTACCTGATGACAGAACAAGGAGTAATGGTCTCAAGTTGCAATGGGGGAAGTTTAGGTTGGATATTAGGAAAAAAAAATTCACTCAGAGAGTGGTGAAACACTGGAATGGGTTACCTAGGTAGATGGTGGAATCTCCTTCCTTAGAGGTTTTTAAGGTCAGGCTTGACAAAGCCCTGGCTGGGATGATTTAGTTGGGAATTGGTCCTGCTTTGAGCAGGGGGTTGGACTAGATACCTCCTGAGGTCCCTTCCAACCCTGAGATTCTATGATTCTATGATTCATATCCAGCTTCTCGTCCACTGTAATCCCCAGATCCTTTTCTGCAGAACTGCTGCTTAGCCAATCAGTCCCCAGCCTGTAGCAGTGCATGGGATTCTTCCTTCCTAAGTGCAGGACTCTGCACTTGTCCTTGTTGAACCTCATCAGATTTCTTTTGGCCCAATCCTCTAATTTGTCTAGGTCTCTCTGTATCCTATCCCTACCCTCCAGCATATCTACCTCTCCCTCCATTTTAGTGTAATCTACGAACTTGCTGAGGGTGCAGTCCATCCCATTATCCAGATCGTTAATGAAGATATTGAACAAAACCGGCCCCAGGACCGACCCTTGGGGCACTCCACTTGATACCGGCTGCCAACTAGACATGGAGCCATTGATGACTACCCGTTGAGCCCGACGATCTAGCCAGCTTTCTATCCACCTTATAGTCCATTCATCCTGCCGATACTTCTTTAACTTGCTGGCAAGAATACTGTGGGAGACTGTATCAAAAGCTTTGCTAAAGTCAAGGAATAACACATCCACTGCTTTCCCCTCATCCACAGAGCCAGTTATCTCCTCATAGAAGGCAATTAGGTTAGTCAGGCATGACTTGCCCTGGCAGAAACTGGATTGGATGTCAGCATTCATATGCCCCTGCACCTGCACCACATGCCTGTGGGAAGCCAGCACATCAGAGGTGTGAACGCACAGACAGAGCCATCTCGCTTGAGCACAGGAACAAGTTGTTATCTGAGGCTGGTGAGGAGTCAAGGCAGGATGGGCCACGGCCCACAGAGCCCAACCCCCAGGAAGTCCTGACAGCAGCAGCCGAGAGCTGAGCCAAGCTCCGAGCATTTCACCACGGAACAAATGAACCAGGCTATTCTGGGCAATACCTGAAGGTGCCAGATGAGGAGAGCAGCAGCCAGTCTCTGCAAAGTATCATCCTGAAATGCTATCATCAGCCCTGTCCCCACAGTGCTCCAAGGGGAGGCCAGCCCTCCTCCCCTCAAACCAAAGTGGCATTGCCTGTGTGCGCGGCTGTAAATAATTTACAGCCCCTGAGCGACATGCTTCTGCTATTGGAATGTTTGTACAGAAAGGGAAACCTGAGTCTCTGGCCGGCACAACAGGTGGCTGAATAACAGAGCGAGATCACCATGCACAGAACGTCACGGGGCCCAGACTCGCAGCTGGCTACAGGAGACGGCCCAGTGCGATTGGGGTGCATATGAAAAGCGACACGCCTTAAAGCAGAGGCGATGGCCCTGCTCCATAGAGCTCCACTGGGTCCACTCCTGGGGTGCAGTTCTGGCCCGAGACGCTGCTCGAGGGAGAATTCCCCTGGCACAGGGGGCACGCTGGGGGGCAGCACATGCTGCTACAGCATTTCTGGCTGGCAATGCAAGTCCTAGGGAGCCTACAGGAGGCTGTTGCAACTTGCTCTTCCTGTTGCACCCCTGGCCTGCACCTCCTATACCACACCTGCTGGAGGCCAAACGCTGCCTTCCCAGCCAGCACGGCACTGCACTGCTGGGCCACGGGGAGCTTGGAGACAGGGTGATGTCGATCTGGCTTGGGAGACAGGCAAAGGCTGCAAACCCCAAGGAGGGGGATGCATTGCTGGAGGTGGCACACAGGGTCGTGGCTGGGACTTGTGGGAGGAGAGGGCGTATATATCAGAAGAAACATCCTGACCTGGGGGCAGAATAGGCTAAAGCACAGGACAAGGTCCCTAGGGGCAGATCATCTCTTCCCTCCCCACCGGCCCTGGTGCTGGGACATCCCGGGCGGTCAGGGCAGGTGCCAGGGTAAGTGGGGGGTGGCTGGCCCAGGTCACACTGCCCACCACATGCCTTGCTGGCAGTGACACTGCCCAGCTGTATCTTGTCTGTTCGTCATGCAGACCAGCAGAGGCAGCCAGCCAGCAGCTGGCAGTAACAGGCTCTGGGCTGGGGGGCTGAGCATGGGTGCCAGCACAAGGCGGCATAGAGCTGCACGCTGCAGGGGCATTCACAAGGGCACTGAGAAAAGGGCAGAGGTGATTTCTCAAAACCCAGCAATAATCTCGAATGGAGACGAAGGACTTTTATCTTCCCCAGGAAGTGACAGAGCCGTCGCTGGACTGGGTGAATGGAGGGATCGTAGCAGACACACGGCTCCCCTGGATAATTCCCCCCACTTCTATAGGGCAGTGTGCTGGCAACTAGGACGGGCACAGGGACTGGGGGACACCAGCAGAGCTGGGGCAAGGAGAGCCCCAGACTGGGATAGCAGGGGAGAGCTGTGGGTTGGGACCGAGGGGCTCTGGCACAGCAGGAGTGGGGGTGGGAGGGGTGCCCTAGCCAGGGAAGAAGTTACCGTGGATTTTCTTCTTACCTGCAGGGATTAACTTGCTGGGGGAAAGGATCCCTGCCTGGGCATGGGGCTGGTCCTGGGATCGAGGGGAGGCAGGCTGCACCTCCGTCGTCAGGAGCTCTCCCATTGCTGGAGCTCCCAGGGGGCCTGCGGAAGCAGGGCATCCCGAGGATGCAGGCTGCAGGACAGGGTGCAGCATACTGTGGGGCACTGAGGCGCCGGGTGCAAGGGTGACAGGAGGAAGGACCGAAACTGCCGTGTGCAAATGTAACCCACATGCCTCCTGGTTGTGGTGTCTGTCCCATCTAGTGGCACCGAGACACTAAGAGAGAGAGATTAATGAGTCTGCTCTACAGCCTTGTTGTACCATGGGTACTGTGCTATAGAATTGGTTATATTTTGGCTATATACAGTGTATGCTTTATAGTAAGAATTAAGGTATCAGAATAAATGAATAGGATAGTGGATACACCTCTACCCCGATATAACGCAGCCCGATATAAGGCGGTTCGCATACAAGGCGAGTAAAGTTCTGACACGCTGCTCTGAGCAGCGTGTTAAGGGTGCTGGGCCAGGCTGGGGCCGAGGGGCTTGATAAGGGGCAGAGGGTCTCAGGGGTGGTCAGAGGTCCCCCCCCAGGGTCTGGGGGGGCAGGAGCTGTGGAAGGGCACTTTTGGGGGCCCCATGGTCCCAGAGTGGCCTGGGGGATTAGTGGGGGGCCAGGAGCATCTCACGCTGGTTTCCTTGCCCCGGCCCCAGCCGTGTCGCTCAGCGGATGGGGCTTGGGGGAAGGGATCCCGCCCACACTCACCAGCAGTGGCAGAAGTGGAGCAGCCCGGCCCCAGCCCACTCCACTCCGCCAGCTCCCAGCCACAGGTGAGTACGGGGGCGTCCTTTCCCCAGCCTCCCTGCACTCACCGGCGGTGGGAAGCGGAGCGCCGCGGCTGGGAGGGGGTAGAGTGGAGCAGGTTGGGGCCTTCTCGCTCCACTTCCCGCCGCCGGTGAGTGCAGGACCTTTCCCCAGCCTCCCCGCAGCGACGCAGCTGGGGCCGGGGCAAGGAAAGTGGAGCAGGCTGGGGCCACGTCGCTCCGCTTCCCGCCGCCGGTGAGTGCCGGGGGGCGTCCCTTCCCCAACCTCCCTGCGCTCCTTGGCAGCGGGAAGCTGGGAGGTGGCGAAGTGGAGCGGGCTGGGGCCAGGCTGCTCCGCTTCCCACCGCTGCCGGTGAGTGCCTGTCGGGGGTGGGTGGGGGGTGGATAGGGGTCGGAGCAGTCAGAGGACAGGGGGGTCCTGGGGGGTGATTAGGGACAAGGGTCTGGGGGGGCGGTCAGGGAACAAGCAAGTTTGATATAACAGGGTCTCACCTATAACGCGGTGAGATTTTTGTGTCTCCCAAGGACAGTGTTATATCGGGCTAGAGGTGAACTAGCATTAGCCGTTTTCTTTTTATTCATGCCTTGCAAGTACAGACAGGATCTTGTCTGTGTCTATGTTAATTAGATTAAAGGAATTTCGAAGGCCTAGGCCCCAATGTAGGAAAAGATAGTTGCAAAATTTAGTAAGGCCTAATTTACGATGCCTTTCTTGTTCAACATAAACCACTGCTATTTGTTACCTTTCGAAGGTCTCTGTAAAGAACTGTTTGTGTGAAGGAGGAGTGCATGCATCGGGAGAAGATAAGGTGTGAAGGCCATTGCTGAAGCCAGATGGCCAAGGGAGGAGGAGTGAAGAGACTTAAAGATGCCAGAGAACCATCAGCGCACATCCATGGCTGAGGAGGGGCAGACTGACAACCCTGAGGTGAAGGCTGCACCCTTAAAACACAAGATAATTGATTAAATCAAAACCAGACAGGATCACCCTGCCGGAGGTGTTTTGGGCCAGCCAAAAAGATAACACCCACTGAGGAGTAACTGGTCATAAACGGACACAGCAAAATCCATAGACTTCAATGGAGAAAAAGGACTATAAGAACAGTGTGCTTTGCCATGGGGCTTTGGGTTCGTCTTGCCACAATTCCAGGAGCATCGGATTGCGACAGATAGAGCCTGGCTCCCCTCTGCGACCAATCTGGCTGGCCACTAGATTGATCCAGACTCTGGACTGGTAACTATAAACATCGACTGGCAGGACTGTGTGCATGGGGGGTGGGTGGGGATGTGACTGAAAAGCATATGCTAATTGCTGTATTCTCAATAAATGCGGCTTGTTGCCTTTTCCGCTATAAAAAGATCTCGTGTGGTTTGTTTAAGCGTAACAGCTTTAGCTAACAGCCAGTTGGCTTTTAGCTCATGCGGCAGAGGCTCATGCACGGAGCTCCAGAGATCCCCGGGTTGATCCTGCTCTCCGCCAGCCGGGGTCTGTCGGCGTTACACAAAGAAGGGTGGAGAATCCTAAGCATGTGCAACTAGCCCCCAAGGCAGAGCTGGAAAGAGAAGGGCCCCGGATCCAGCAGGAGCTAATGTCGCTTCCTGAGCAACCAGCTGGAAGATCCAAGGGTAAAAAATGCCTGTGCAATGAGTGGAAAAATTGGAGCAGCAACAAAAGAAAAAGGAACAGAGTCAGCCGAGGCTGCAGGGCAGGAGAAAGGCAGAGACAGGCTCTGCAGAGTGAGCTCATGCTGCCACAGCGGAGAGGATCTGCAACCACTTGAAGGGGGAGTCTCAGAGAGTCGGCTCTTTCCTAAGCGACATGGGGGGCTCTAAAATGACTGGGGGCTAAACCTTTTTTCCTCCTTTTCTCTGTCCAAAGGAGAAGACATTCGATCAGCCAGGAGGGATGGAAACCTCCTACACAGAGGAGGGGATACTTGGAACTATCCGAAGCCAGACACATGCCAAACAATCAGTGGGGCCACTGGACAACTGAGGTGGTAAAGGAGCACTCAGGGAAAACAAGGCCACTGTGAAGAAGCTAACTTAATTCTCTGCATCAGTCTCCACTGCAGAGGGTGTAAGGGAGATTCCCAAACCTGAGCCGTTCCTTTTAGGTGACAGATCTGAGGAGCTGTCCCAGATTGAGGTGTCATTAGAGGAGGTTTTGGAACAAACTGATAAATGTAACAGTGATCGGTCACCAGGCCCAGATGGGATTCCCCCCCGAGTTCTGAAGGAACTCAGATATGCAATTGCAGAATTACTAACAGTGGCCTGTGACCTATCACTTAAATCAGCCTCTGTACCAGATGACTGGAGAATAGCCAATGTATTTTTAACGGCTATTTTTTAAAAAGGCTCTGGAGCCAATCCTGGCAATTACAGGCCAGTAAACCTAACTTCAGTACCACGCAAATTGGCTGAAACTATAATAAAGAACAGAATTATCAGACCCATAGATGAACACGATTTGTTGGGGAAGAGTCAATATGGCTTTTGTAAAGGGAAATAATGCCTCACCATTATTAATCTACTAGAATTCTTTGAAGGGGTCGACAAGCATGTGGACAAGGGTGACCCAGCGGATGTAGTGTACTTGAACTTTCAGAAAGCCTTTGACAAGGTCCCTCACCAAGGCTCGAAGTAAACTAGCAGTAAAGCAGTCATGGGATAAGCAGGAAGGCTGTCTCATGGATCAGTAACTGGTTAAATGATAGGAAACCAAGGGGTAGGTAGGAATAGACAGTCAGTTTTCAGAATGGAGAGAGGTAAATAGTGCTGTCCCCCACAGGTCTGTACTGGGACTTGTGCTGTTGAACATATTCATAAATGATCCAAAAAATGGGGAAACAGTGAGGTGGCAAAATTTGCAGAAGATACAAAATTATTCAAGACAGTTAAGTCCAGAGCTGAAGACTTACAAGGGATCTCACAAAACTGGGTGACTGGGCAACAAAATGGCAAATAAAATTCAAGGTTAATAAATGCAGTTATACACAATGGAAAAGATCATCCCAACTATACATATAAAATGATGGGGTCTAAATTAGCTGTTATCACTCAAGAAAGATCTTGGAGTCACTGTGGATAGTTCTCTGAAGACATCCACTCAATGTGCAGCGGCAGTCAAAGTGAACAGAATGTTAGGAACCGTTAGGAAAGGGATAAATAATAAAATAGAAAATATCATAATGCCATTGTATATATCCATGGTGCACCCACACCTTGAATAGTGTGTCACCCCGTCTCAACCCCCCCCCCCAGAGATATTAGAACTGGAAAATGTTCAGAGAAGGGCATCAAAAATGATTAAGGGTATCAAGCAGCTTCCATATGAAGAGAGATTCAGAAGACGGGGACTGTTCACCTTAGAGAAGAGACAACTGAGGGGGATATAATAGAGGTCTATCAAATCGTGACTGGTGTGGAGAAAGTGCCTAGGGAAGTGTTGTTTACCCCTTCACATCACACAAGAACTAGGGTCACCGGATGAAATGAATAGGCTGCAGTTTCAAAATCAACATAAGGAAGCGCTTCTTCACACAATGCACTGTCAACCTGTGCAACTCGTTACCAGGCGAGGTTGTGAAAATCAAAAGTACAGCTGGGTTCCAAAAAGAGCTGGACAAGTTCCTGGCGGATAGGTCCATGAATGGCTATTAGCCAGGATGGTCAGAGATACAGCCCCATGCTCTGAGCGTCCCTAAACCTCTGACTGCCAGAAGCTGAGGCTGGACAACAGGGGATGGGTCACTTGAAATTGCTCTGTTCTGTTCATTCCCTTTGATACATCCAGCACCAGCCACTGGGCTAGATGGTGGACCATTGGTCTGACCCACTATGGCCGTTCTTATGTTCTTCGAGAGACAAGGTGGGTGAGGAAATATCTTTTAATGGACTGTCATCTATTGGTGAGGGAGACAAGCTTTCGAGCTTACACAGCACTCTGAAAAACATTCTTACGTTACGCTAACCTACAGGCTCAAATCGGCAAGTCCAGACAACCCATCCTAGGAGTGCAGGGGGAGAGAGAGGACAGACCTTGAGAACCTCTGCCAACAAGATCTGACACATCAGGGAGAGCTGAAGTGGGGTCAGAGGGTTAAGAGGGACGCAAACCTGATACTGATCTGAAAGGGACAGCAGAGCAATCCCGGCAATTCTCACTGCATAAGACTCACTGCAGTCCTGAGTCAAAGAAAAACTAGGAGAAAAAAACTGAGCACCAAACAGTCAATAGGAGTCTTTCTATTTGCTTCAAGGCCCTTTGAGTCTGGCCCCAGGGGAGAAACAGTCCCAGGAGCAATTAGCACCCTGAGGGCCCCCCCGCCGCAGAAGAAGCTCCAGGGGCCCGGGCCCCGCAAGAGTTTCCCGGGCCCCCCGGAGCGAGTGAAGGACCCTTGTGGGGGCCCCTGCGGGACCCGGGGCCTGGGGCAAATTGCCCCTCTTGCCCCCCCCCGGGTGGCCCTGATGCAAGCACCTGTGGCCTAGTTGTGTAGGTTTTTAAGGTCAGGCTTGACAAAGCCCTGGCTGGGATGATTTAGTTGGGTTTGGTCCTGCTTTGAGCAGGGGGTTGGACTAGATACCTCCTGAGGTCCCTCCCAACCCTGAGATTCTATGATTCTATGAAAACCTGCCAGGCAAAGAAAACCAACCCAAGTGGCTGCAGGGCTCACAGAGGGAATCCAGGCTGAGGACTGGCTGGGCCTGGATCCCTCAGCAGCAGCTGTGGCCTTCCTCGGAACTCTGGCTACAAGGTCTCCCTGACCCTCGCTCCACAATTAACCCAAAAGGAGCCAGAGAGATCAGAACCTTGGGTGGGGCAGATGCAGGCTCCCCTTTGGGGTTGGCAGGGGCACCTCGGGGTGTGAGAGGACAGCGAAGCAGAGTGGGGCTGAGAACGTGATAGGGAAACGGGCAATGGGCTTCTGAGTCATGTCCTCAGATGCATCGTGTCAGCCAACAAGGAGGGACCAGTGCCCTTGTCCACAGCTCTCCCGCAGTCACCCTGGGTCTCTGAGGACACGGCACCAAAGGGAAGGACCCTGCCCTGGCAGGGGCTGGGCTTGGTGATGGGTCTGTGCCATCTTTGCCCATCCTCGCCCCCTGCCCTGGCACTCACTCCCCCACTAATCCTCCTCTATGAGCTAGGCTGATGAAGCAGGAGCAGGGCAGGGGCTGGCTGGCAGGGGCCAGAACCCTCTGCCCTCTGTGCAGGCCCCAGCAGCAGGCAGAGCTGCAGGCTCTCACCTCTGCCCTGTGCTCATTTCCCTTGCAAATACTGCAGGGGGGATCAGCTGGGGAGGATGTGGGAGGGCCTGGGCAGGAAGAGGGAAGGAGGCACTCTTCAGAGGAAAGAAGCCAGTCCAGATCGCACTCCTGTCGCTCTGCTGACCCTGGCAGGGTTACCCCAAACCTGAATCTGGCCTGCTGTGTTTTGAGGGCGTTCACCTACCCAGTGTGGGGGAAGTGTCCTTGGGACAAAATCCCCAGCAGGGCACTACCTGCAAACACAGGTTCCTTCCTGCCCAGCTTGTGCCCGGCCCAGGCACCACCTGCAGGAGCTGGCACAAATCCTGGAGTAGGGCAACCCCAGCTCGAGGGAGCTTGGCTCTGTTCTGCCAGCGCAGAGGGGGGCTGGCAGCTACCCACCTCAGACTGTACAGTGGTGGTATTTCAGGATAAGCATCCCACAGGGTCTCTGCCCCTGACGTACCAGCCTGTCCAGGCTGCAGAGACCTACCCATGTCACCTTCACACGTGGTACACACATCCACCAAGCAAAGCCCCCGGGCAGCAGCTCAGTATCGCGACCCTCCAAGAAATAGAAACTGAGGCACAGAGCGGACAGGGACTTGCCCAAGCTCACACTAGTCAGACACAGGGCTGGAAGTGCAACCTCAGAGTCCTGACGACAGGCCTCCTGCTTAGGCCACTATACCCCGCGCCTACCATGGCAGGCGCTCCCCCTGCAGAGCCAGCAGCTGGGGTGTCCCCACCCAAGGCCTGTCTGCAGCCATGGCCCCCAGCTCAGTCACTGCTGCAGGGACCCACACCTGGGTGTCTCGGGGGGCTGGGGAAGGCACCGTGGCATGGGGGGTACGGAGAGGACTCTTACCTTGGGGTGGGGTGGAGCAGAGCCCACCCAGGGCAGCTCTACGGTGTGTGAGACATGCTGGCTTGGCACATCGTTCTTCCTGAAAGAGAAGAAACCCGCATATTACAGCTGGCCCCATGGCTGTGATCTCTCCAGCTGGGCTGGGGCTGGAGGGGCCGGGAGGAGAGAGGCCAGCAGTGGGGATCCCAAGGGAGTCGAGGAGAGGGTAGACCAGGGGAGCCACCAGGTGCTGCTCAGCAGCCGCATCAGAGGGGAGATGCAGCCTGGTAACGCATCCAGGAGAGACGCAGCGCTGCAGGGGCCCATCAGGAGCTAGCTTCACGTCACTTGCATTTAACGAAGATCCCCAGGAAAGTGCAGCAGCAGGCTCAGCCAGACATTGCTCCAGTTACGAACACGCTACCGAAGCAGCCAGTGGACAGCGCAGCTGCTCCACGGACTGCAACAGACACTCCGACTCCTGCACCTGGTACCTTGCGTCTGGCTAGTGGACTGCAACCTGCGTTCCCTCATCCATCACACCTGGCCAGGGCCACGCAGAGACAGCTAGTCAATTGCCACCCTCAGGAGAAGGAGCAACAGCAGCTGCACAGCTGCGAAGGAGATTGGGTTATTATCCAGGCAGCTGCTACTAGCGATGAGGGGTTCACACCGGCACAGGCCCCTTCACACCACTTTGAGGATTGAACTGGGAACTCTGCCCAGCTGAAAACCAGCTCAGCCCCCAGCCTTAGAAACCCACTTGCCGGGTGGCCTGAGAGGAAGCAGATTTCAGCTCCCTTTCTCTCAGGCAGCATACCGAGGCCACAGATCCCAGAATGCATCATTGTCTGATCCAGCAACCGGTGCTCTCATTGGGAGCACCCAACAGGGCAGCGCCAAACTCTGGGGTGCATTTTGGTTGCCCCATGGCAAAGGATCCACATGGCCCAGTTCTCAGCATGCAGGAGCCACAGATCCCAGTGCAGGTGGCTGCATTACCTGCCCTGGACCCAGCCCCTGTTGCTCAGACCCACTGCTGGGCAGACATTCCCAGCTGTGTTTGCCTTCCTCCGGCAATTATTAATGCTGGCACCGCCAGACAGGCCCTCCAGCTACGACGGGGCAGTGCTACCATGCTCTGCACCCAGCGAAATCCTTCTCATTGCCATGCAGACCCCGCGCCAGCGAGCCTCGCATGCCTGCTCCCCGAACGCAGAGGCCACAATCTGCCACCCCCGTCCTCCCGCCAAGCCCACGTACACCAGCCCAACCCAGTCCCTGCACTGGGGTCAGGGAGTCACTCCCAATTGACACCACACACATTTTCACGCTCATTCCAGCAGCACCTGGAGAGCCCGGCTGAGATCAGGGCCCCTGCACGGGCACTGCACCGACACAGCGAGCCAGGCCCTGCCCAAAGAGCTGAGTCTGAGCAGGCCAGGCAGCCGTGGGGGAGCAGTGAGCGGGAGGGGGGAGGGGAGGGCTGTGCCCAGGCCAGCAGCAGAGCCAGGGACAGAACCAGCTGCACTAGCCACTAGACCATGCTGCCTGCCACTGGCCGCTCTGGGACTGCAGGCCGCTATCTCCAGGGAGTGGCAGGCCCAGCCCCCCAGCAAAGGGCCTCGGCCAGGCGAACAGGGAGTTTGGTCTCTGGGCCGCACGCACTCCTTGGCTCCACTGGCCTGCCAACAAGGGGCCAGGCATCAGGGCAGCAGCGTGTCCTGGGGCCTGAGCCTGCCCTAGCTCCTTGCTCCGTGCAGAGCCAGGCACAGACGCCCTAGGTCCCTCCTGACACACGGGACTCGCACCCGTAGCTGGCTCCATGGGTGCCTGCCAAGGCTGGAGAGTGACTCACAGGAGAGTCACCAAGGAACCCCCAGTGTGCAGCACCAGCAGTGACTCCTGGGCACCCTCCCCCCAGGGCCCGGAGCCAGGGCATGCTGGGCGCCCTTCCCCCAGAGCCACGGAAAGCTGGCTCAGCTGGCTCCTCCAGGGCTCAGAGCCACGCCATGCTGGTTGCCCCTCCCCCGGAGCCACAGCATGCTGGGCATCCCTCTCCAAGGGCTCAGAGTCACAGACGCTGGGCACTCCCTTCCCCCAACCCTTGCGGGGCCTAGAACTGCAGCACACCGGGCACCCCCCACATCCCTCGCAGGGTGTTGGGTGTGACACCCTGGCACCCCAATATTCACCACTGTCATGGAGTTAGGATATGTTTTGTACAAAGTGCGCCTTGTGATGCATCATTCTCAAAGTTTTGATCTGCTAGACATTACTATCTCGTGGGATTGTATGTGCTATCGTTGTATGTGAAGTTACGAAGTTTGGCCACGTGTGTGTTACTGAAACACGTTGTGAGGCCGAACGCACCCACAAGCAGCCTTTCAGGTACAACAGTAAAAAGGCCAAACAGTGTTAACGGCTTATTGAGGAAATGCACACAAGCAGCAGGATCACCCCAGGAACTGTGTGCTATAGAAACCTCTCCGAGCCAGCACTGCACGAGGGGAACTGTCTGACCCAGGTCACAGCAAAAGAGCTTTCCAGCGTGGGAAGAAGATATAAAAGGGGGACAATGACATCCTGGGGGGACTTCAAACTCCCTGCAACACCACACCTGGGAACACCTGAGGAACAAAGACTGACCAGGGGGAAGTGATGGTCCCCGGCTACCGGGATTTCTAGCCTGTGTATGAAAACCTGGGAAAGCCAGGATGCAAAGCCAAGGCAGCTTACGCCTTAAGAATCTGCCAGGCTGTTTATCACTCAGGGTGAGAATTTGCTAATTCATATCCTACCTGTCTAGGATGTTACGCTCAGTTTGTGAGTTTGTTTATTTGCTAGGTAATCTGCTTTGATCTGTTTGCTATCACTTATAATCACTTAAAATCTATCCTTTGTATTTAATCAACTTATTTTATGTTTTAATCCAAACCAGTGAGCATTTACTAAGGTGTCTGGGGAAAATCTCAGCTTGGTCACCATAAGTGTGCATGGTCCTCATCACATTGAGGGAGAGGTGGACGGGCATTAAACCCATATACTGGCCAGATGTGACCAGGGCAGGACGGTACTGCTCTGGGCTCCTAGGCTGGGAAGCTGGTGGTTAGGCCAAACCAACCTGATCTCCTTCTTTGAGAAAGTAACAGATTTTTTAGACAAGGGAAATGTGGTGGATCTAATATATCTTGATTTCAGTAAGGCGTTTGATACGGTACCGCATGAGGAATTACTGGTTAAATTGGAAAAGATGGGGATCGAAATGAAAATCCAGAGGTGGATAAGGAGCTGGTTAAAGGGGAGACTGCAGAGGGTCGTATTGAAGGGTGATCTGTCGGGTTGGAGGGGGGTTACCAGTGGAGTTCCTCAAGGTTCGGTTTTGGGTCCGATTTTATTTAATCTATTTATCGCTGACCTCGGAACCAAAAGTAGGAGTGGGCTGATAAAGTTTGCGGATGACACCAAGTTGGGAGGTATTGCCAACTCGGAAAAGGATCGGGATATCCTCCAGGGAGATTTGGATGATCTTGTAAACTGGAGTATTAGTAACAGGATGAAATTCAATAGTGAGAAGTGTAAGGTTATGCATTTAGGGATGACTAATAAGAATTTTAGTTATAAGCTAGGGACGCACCAGTTGGAAGTAACGGAGGAGGAGAAGGACCTAGGAGTCCTGGTTGATCGTAGGATGACTATGAGTAGGCAATGTGATGTGGCCGTTAAAAAAGCTAATGCGGTCTTGGGATGCATTAGGCGAGGTATTTCTAGTAGAGATAAGGAGGTGCTAGTCCCGTTATATAAGGCGTTGGTGAGACCTCATTTGGAGTACTGTGTGCAGTTTTGGTCTCCCATGTTTAAGAAGGATGAACTCAAACTGGAACGGGTACAAAGAAGGGTCACTAGAATGATCCGAGGAATGGAAAGCCTGTCGTATGAAAGGAGACTTGAGGAGCTCGGTTTGTTTTCCTTAACCAAAAGAAGGATAAGAGGAGATATGATTGCACTCTTTAAATATATCAGAGGGATAAATACCAGGGAAGGAGAGGAATTATTTCAGCTCAGTGCTAATGTGGACACGAGGACAAACGGATACAAATTGTCAGTCAGGAAATTTAGGCTTGAAATTAGACAAAGGTTTCTAACCATCAGAGTAGTGCAATTCTGGAACAGCCTACCGAGGGAAACAGTGGGGGCGAAGGACCTCCATGAGTTTAAGATTAAGCTGGATAAGTTTATGGAGGAGATGGTATGATAGGATAACGGGCTTAGTCAATAGGTCAATTAAGTGCCACACTGGTAATTAGTACAATGGGTCAATGATAGGATATTGTTAGCCTTTTTCCAGAGGGTCTGGCTGGAGAGTCTTGCCCGCATGCTCGGGGTTCCGCTGATCGCCATATTTGGGGTCGGGAAGGAATTTTCCTCCAGGGTAGATTGGCAGTGGCCCTGGAGGTTTTTCGCCTTCCTCCGAAGCATGGGGCAGGGGTCGCTTGCTTAAGGAGTGGGTGGATCGGCTTATGTGGCCTGCATCTTGCAGGAGGTCAGACTAGATGATCATAATGGTCCCTTCTGATCTTGAATTCTATGATTCTATGTAACTGCAGCTGGGTGTGTCCTGACCTGTGTGAATGCTGGTGAAAGTGCAAGCTGGGAGGGCTTTGCAGCTTGTTACAGCAGTACAGTGCAAAGGGAGCCCAGGCTGGTGGGTCAGAGGGCTCAGTAGTACCCCAGTTCCAGGTGGCACCCCAGGGGGAACCTGTCACACATGGCACACCGGGCACCCCCACAGGTAGGGTTGCCAACTCTCCAAGATTGCCCTGGAGTCTCCAGGAATTAAAGATAAATTTTTAATTAAAGATTATGTCATGTGATGAAACGGCCAGGAATACGTCCAACCACAGTTGACAGCCCTACTCGCAGGGCCCAGAGCCATGGCACAGCTGGGCAAGCCCCTCCTCCACCCCTCACAGAGCCCAGAGCCACGGCACACCGGGCACCTCTCCCCAGGGCTGAGGCTCAGCACACCAGCTGGGCTCTGTGATCTAAGAAAGTCTCCCCCAGGGCTGTCAGAGGGAGACCCAGGCCTCTTCCCTCTGTAGGGCAAGTTTTGGGAATGCTCCCTCGGGGACTGGCTGTCGCTGCAGCCGTCTGTGGCCCCAGGTCTGCTTAGATCCTAGCAGAAGGCAGACACAGTAAATCACTGGCCAGCATCTGTCTGGGAGCAGGATCAATCTGGGGGTGTGGGACTGACATCAGCATCTGGGGATCCAGAGCTGCCTGGAGTGACCCTGAGTACAATCAGCTTCTCCAGCCTGGCCCTAGGGGGTATCACAGCCCGCAAGGCACCAGCGCAGCTTCAACACCCTTTGGAAACATCACCTAGCTTCATGGGGCAGCTCTCTCCCCTCAGCACCCTATACTACAGGTGGGGAAACCGAGGCACTGAAGGGCCCCACAGTGACAGTGGCAAGGCTAGAACCTAGCTCTTCTGAGGTCACTGAGCCATGCCCCTTCAGCCCCTGGAAGGACCCAGAGCTGTAGCGGGGGCTGGTTTGTGTCCCTCGTACCCGCACCTGTCCCTATGGCACCTGGCAGGCACTGCTGGGAACAAGGCTGCCAGAGCCGGGAGGGGTGGAGAGCATCAGCATGAGCTGGCAAGGCCCCCACATAACAGAGGTGTCCCCAGAATATGTAGGGGGTCCCCAGAACACCCCTGGGGGATGCCCCATGTCACTCTCTGCCAAAGGATCAATGTGGTGCAAGTTCGGCACCCTCAGCCAAGCCCAGACACACCCCAGGCCCCTGCTCCCCGCTAGGAGGAAGAGGAGGGTTTATCCATGGCGGGACGATGCCCCCAGGGGAGCCGCTCGGTCAGAGCTGCCCAGCATGGTCCCGACAGCTGCCACGCTCGCCTGCCAGGCCGGATATGAGGGATTTGCAATTCTGGGCCTAACCACATAAAGGATTCCTGGGCCTGGCTTGAGCTGGCCCAGCAAGGCAGGAAATGGGCAAGTTTCCCACAACTCAGCTCAGCTCTCCGATGCCCCTCACTCCTGACCCACAGCTCCCCACTAGTCCAGCGCTGGACCTGTCCCAAACAGCATCCAGCACATGTGGGGACAGAGATCTCACCAGGCCCATTTCCCTTCACATCCATCCTGGCACTCAGGCCCCCAGGCCCCAGTGAGAGCTGGAGGTCCTGGGGGGCCTTTGACTCTGACCCTGGAGCGCAGAACCCACGGTGGGGGCTGATGCCAGCAGGTGCCCTGGCTGCTGCAGGCCCCAGGCAGGGAGGGAGGGGCGTGCCGAGGGAGGGCTCGCTCCATGGGGGCACAGGGCTGTTTCTGATGAACTCAGATGCATCTGGGTCACCTTGTGCCTTTCTCGTCCCCCACACGGCGTCCCTGGGCCGATCAGGGACACAACCTGCCCTGAAGCTGCACTCCCTAGGCAGCTCAGTCAGGGAAAGCTTTGCTGATGCAGTCACTAAGGTCCTCAGCTTTCGGCTCCCTGCTGCTCACCCAGGGAGTGCTCTGCCTGCCCACCCGCCTGCCCGCCGGGCGCACAGATGGGCTCCCAGACACAAGTAAAGCTCCGGAGCATGCACAGAGCAAACGAGTAGGAAAATGCACTTACAAAGCGATTCTCCATCGGCCTGGGCCTGCCAAGGGGAGGAGACAGTCTGAATTATTACAGCACATCACAGCAACACAACAACACAACCCCACCTAGCACAGAGCCACAACACAGCATAACACAACCCATCTAATGCAGACCCACAATACAACCCCACCCAGCACAGAGCCAGAACACAGAACCACAACACAATCCCATCCAACACAACCCCACAGAACACAACACAACAAACCCCCCTCTAACAGAGAATCACACCACCAGCACACAGCACAACACAACCCCATCCAGCACAGCACAGAACACCAGTACAGAACTGCATCGCAACACTGAAACACAGCACAGTGACAAAAAAACAACACAACACAGCAACAGAACACCAACACAGGACAGTACAACTGTGCAACCCAGACCTGCACTAAGCCACAAAGTAATGCATAGCAAAGCCACAACTCAGCCCCATGAGCACAGCCTGCAAACACTACACACCGTTATAAAAACAGAACAGTCCAATCCCCTCCTCTCCGCTGTTGGGTTCTGGCCTGAGTACAATGCCAGTCCCACTGCAAGGGATGGGGGGTTCTGGGATCCTGGCCAGCCCCCGATCAGTCTCACACAGAGGGGCCACTACACACTTCGCTGCTCTTTCTAAGCAGCAGCCCTAGGCATGGGCCTGGCTCTGCTCGCACACCCCAAGACAATACCACTGCAGCCTGGCCCTGCACTGCCCAGTCCCAGACACTACAGAGAAAGGGCCAGGATTCAGCCACCCTCTTTCTGCCGGCCTCCAGCCCACTTGGTTTGACATGGTTGAAGGTCTAGGCTGTGAGTTGTGGGGAAAGCCAGGGGTGCTGGGAAGCCAGGGGTGACCCGCCGGGGTCCTGCTGCAGCCCTTCCCGGGGATGGAGTGCCTCTGGAGGAGGGAATCTCTCCCTCACCTGTGCGGTTCCAACATCCCATCCCACCCACACCAGGAAGCAGCAGAAGCTTCCCAAATGCATCCCTGGCAGCAAAGTCCAGCAGGGTGAGGGCAGGCCCTGCCCCATGGGCTGCAGACTTGCAGCTCACGCCGTGGGTGCAAACGTCTGCCAGGGGAAGAGGCAAGTGACTGACTCATTGCCCCATGACTGGGAAGTAACAAGGATCAGGCTGGCCACAAGGAATGGACAGTGTAGGCCGTGGAGTGCCCAAGAGAGGCCTCCTCCTGTGTCAGGCACGAGCATCCGCCCCGGGAAGGCAGGCAGCACAGAGCACTGGCTGCGGGGAGCAGGGTTTCCTACTGCTCGATTCCCCTCTGAGCCTTGTCTGGAGCGCAAAGGGGTCAATAGCGAGTCGGCCCATGAGGAACTGATGCCAGCGCAGGCCCAGTGCCTCCTTGGTGGCTGGTGGGGGGGTTGCAGGGCACAGCGCTGGAGAGGGGCTCTGTCTGTGTGACATGGTCAGTTCCTGCTTGGTGGAACCAAGAGCACCAGGACCGAGCTGGCAGGGTGACGAGAGTCGAGGGGGTTACAACATGGCACCAGCTCCTGCTCTACACAGTTGCGCATCCCGGCCTGTGCCAGGCAGCAGGTTGATGATCCCAACGGCCCCTTCCCACCTCACATTCTAGGACCCCAGGAACCTCCTTACCTGAGGAGGTTGTGAAGGCTGGACTAGAACAATGTTTAAAAGAGAACTGGATAAATTCATGGTGGCTAAGTCCATTAATGGCTGTTAGCCAGGATGGGTAAGAATGGTGTCCCTAGCCTCTGTTCGGCAGAGGATGGAGATGGATGGCAGGAGAGAGATCACTTGGTCGTTGCCTGTTAGGTTCACTCCCTCAGGGGCACCTGGCATTGGCCATTGTCGGTAGACAGATACTGGGCTAGATGGACCTTTGGTCTGACCCGGTACGGCCTTTCTTATGTTCTTATGTTCTCTGTTGGGAGGAGGGGGCTGGGATGAGCCAAGGGGGAGCCAGAAAGCTAGGAACCCTGGGAGTCTTTGCACTGGGACAAAAACGCTGCTTCCCTGGCACTAAGTGCTGGACCAGCCTGGCTGTTGGGGTCTCAGGTGTTTATGCCGAATATCCCGTCCCCGAGGCGCAGGCACTAAAAGCATCTACCCAAGAGCCACCTTTGCACGCCAGGCCCATAGGCCTGCGGCCTGCTGCTGTTTGGCAAACCCAGGGCCAGGGCCGGTTTGCAGGAACCTCACCCTAGGCACCACCTGCCTGGGAGTGAGCAGACCGGCTCCCCATTGCCAAGGGGACAGGAAAGCTCCAGCAGGCAAGAGCGCACGGCCTTGGAGCTGCAGCAGTGAAGAATGTGCCAGGACTCCCTGACACCTGCCTGATCCAGCCTCCAAGACAAACCTTCCTCCACTGCAGATTCCAGCCTCCCCCCACAGACTGGCTCCATTCGAGGGCTCCCCCCGACCCTCCCAGTGGGTACAACACCCCCTGCATCATTCCCATCCCTAATGCAGCACCCAGCCTGCGGCTCACCCACATCCTCCAGCCCTGCTCATCTGTTTGCCTTAGCAGGATTCCAGAGCAGCCCCTCTCCCCGCGTACCCCTCACCCAGGACATGATGCTGGCAAAGCCACTGACCCTGTGCTGGGACCCAAACTCCCCCCCTCAGAATGGGTGAGCTCTGCATTGGGTCTGGAGAGCTGCCTAGCTGTCGCTGGGCTGCCTCCATCTCAGCGTGGTGCATTAGAGACACGCTGATGGCGGGTGAGTCTCATTAGAGACTGTCCTACAGACACATCTGCTCTCCTGCCCAGCCCAGGCCCCCACCTCCGCTCCCATTCAGTATTTATCACCACTGCGGAGCAGGCCCCCAGGGGGCTCAGACCGGAAAAAAGGTCCCTGGCCCTTCCGAGGGCTAACAGGCAGATACCGACAGGAGAGGGGAGCCCAAGGAAACAAGGGGGCAGTGCCAGGCAGCATGATGGGCAGGGCGCAGCCCAGCCATTGTCTAGTGTGTGGTAGGCATCCTGGCAGAGAAGAGTTTTTAGAAGGACAGCAAGGCCCGTTGCATGCCCCCACCCTCCCATTTGCTATGGCATGAACCACTCCCCCTCCCCCCTGCAGCACTGGAAAAGGGGTGGGTTATTTCGAGCGTCTGTGCCAAGCTTTGGCAAGGGAGCTGCGGTGGAATCAGCCTGCTGTGTGCAGGGCTTGGGTTGAGAACCACTGACAGAGGGACCTGTTTGCCAATGCCCACCTCTCCTTAGCACCTGCATGGCCCCCTAGCCAGCATCCTCACTGAGGTGAGCGCTCAGTGCCCGAGTGGCACCCCTCCATCCACGCCAGAGATCAGCCTGTCATTACCCGCACCCGTGGTCACAAGAGATGGTGGACAAGCCCTGTGCACCCCCAGCACCGCTGCGCAGGGAGCTCTGAGCAGCTGGACTGCAGCGCCTTCCCAAGGACTGAGCATCCAGCAGTGCCAGCCGCTGCAGCAGGGGCAGGTTAATCAATGTAACTAATCTAGTAAAATTCATGCTTCTCCTGGCCCAGGCTGAGCCGCAGGGCAGCACCTCTGAGGCTGGCTGGCAAAGCTGGGGGCCCCTCTGGGGCTCTGGCTCCTAGGAAGGAGGGGTCAGGTCCCTGGGGGCAGGTGCTGAGATCATCCTGCTGCACTCCGTCCCTCTCCTCGACAGGTCCTCGGTGTGCTCTGCGCTCTTTCCAGCAAGGAGGAGAGGGAAGAGCTGGACTAGGTCATCATCTCAGGACATTTCTAGCCTCTCTCATGGCTGCAGCCTGGTGGCGAAAGGACACCTCAGGCCTTGAAGAAGCCCTGGACTTTTGTCCGTCAGCAGGGCTTGGGGACACCACATGGTGCGGCTGAGAGACAGAGGTGTTTGCTGGTCCTTCTCAAGCAGGGATGCTCCCAGTGCTGGCATGGCTGGGAAGAGGGGCCGTCGCACTGCCTGGAGAAGCGAGGTGAGTTACAGACCCACCGCTCCCCCTGGACGCCAGCTTGTGAACCTCAGCCTCCAGGGAGGGCGGGAAGGCCGGGCAGGTGTCTGCCGCTGGGGTGGGACGGGACGGTTGAGGGAATCAGCCGCACTGGGATCCTCCAGGACATGCCTGCCACAAGCCTGCCCAGGGAGGGCGCCTGCACCTGCAGGTGGGATGGCTGGCTCAGAGCCACAGGCTGTGCCCCCTTGTCTGCAACCTCGGGGGGCTGGGCAAGTAGGAAACAACCATCCTAGACCTTCCCCTTAGCTCGAATCACAGCGGGGGCGACGCTGTACATTTTCCCCAAGCTATTTAGTTTTACTGAAGTGGGCTGAACATTTTCCACCCGCGGGCAAGTATCTACGAGCCACATACTGTCCAGGCCCGCTCGTGCCTCCTTCTGGCCTCCCTTCCCGGAAGCACAGGCAAGCCCTGGTCACACTAGGGAGCAGTGTCTAATACCCCTGCCCGCCGGGGCTAAGCCTGGCTCAGCTCAGCCGTGCTACTGGGCATTGGAAGGCCCGTTTCTTAGAGCAGCTCCAGGAGGTAGCTGGAATGCTGGCAGCCCTGCTACCCTACAAGTCTCTCGTTCTCTGCAAAGGCCTCATGCTTGTCTGTGTAACAGGGGGTCTGCCCCTCTAGGGGCTGGGTCCTGCAGCCAGCCAGCCGCGCGGTTACCAAACCCAGAGCTCAGAGCGCGCAGCTGGTGGGAGAGTTGGGGATGTGGTAGCCTTGGAATGGGGGGAGAGAGGCAAGGGGAAGGCCCTGGACGCTGGCAGCCTGCTCTGTCCTGGTGTTGGTTTAGGCATCTCATGTTTGAAGAAGGGTTGGTGCACACTGCCCATGGCTAGTCCTTCCTGGGCCAGCCAATGGCCCGGTACCACCCCACAGCTGCTCCTGCACCCACTTGGCTCTTCCCACCTTACTTCTCCCCACCCTGTCACTTTCACGGGAGTCTGTCCTGACACCAGGCCTTTGATTCTTCAAAGCTCATCAACTGCACCTGTGATTCCTCAGCCACTAACGACTCAAGGGTCAGTGAGGCAGCTGGGCCACGGGGAGCTCTGGAGCATGGGTCTGCAAGAATGCATCCCAGGTATACAGGCTGGGACTGCTGGAAACAAGGAGATGCCATTGACTTAGCTGGAGGAAACGGTAGCTCCCAATTGGTTCCACCAAATGTTTGTCTCAGCCCCATGGTGCTTCACAGATTGTAAAAGAAATCCTGGTACAGCTGGCACCAGAAAGATGGCCGTGCGAGGTCTCAGGCTGTCACTGGTCTCATCTGGCCATGCTTGCTAGGGCTCAGCTCCTTTGGTACCAGCAGCAGCCTTCAGCTCAGGCTGATACAGACCCCAGCAGCAGCAGAAGGCACCTTACGCTCAGTGGTGCTGCAGCCAGACTCCTGGTGCTCAGCAAATCCGCCTTCAGAGACGGCTCAGCAATGCACATTCACCCGGGACAAATTCCGAGCAGCCCATGGACACAGGGTAACTTGGGGCACAGGGTCTGAGTCTCCTCTTGCTTGCCCCTTAGCGTCACTGGTGTGCCTCCTGATCTATGCCAGGGCAAGAGATGGATCTGGCCCAATGCTGCTGAACAGCCAGTAGAAGCCACCACTCCCCCTCCCCCGCTTCTCCTGTAGATCGAGAGCTGTCTGATCTCCATATGCAAATATGCAGATGAGATGTTTGTTTGCTGCTGCTGCTGCTGCTGCTGCTGCTGCTGGTGTCTCCTCAACAGGGAACTAAATGGCAGCTGAACTGCCTTCTAGTCCTCACCTCTGCAGCAAGGAGCTCGACCTCCCCTGCGTCTAGCTCTGAGCCCCGTCCTCTCCTCCGAGTTACCTGCCCTGCCAATCTAGGCACTGCTCAGGCTGCAAGGACCAAGGGCCCTGTATGCCACTGAGCACGGCCAGTGAACACCACACCAGCTCCTGGGGAGACAGTGGGGAATGCCGGGAAAGGGTGACCAGTTGTTCTGGACAAAGTCCATTCCAGGTGGCCCCAGAAATCCATCTGGGGTTCTCCTTGCATCAGCAGCATCGAGTCCATTCCAGGTGGCCCCAGAAATCTATCTGGGGTTCTCCTTGCATCAGCAGCATCGAGTCCATTCCAGGTGGCCCCAGAAATCCATCTGGGGTTCTCCTTGCATCAGCAGCATCGAGTCCATTCCAGGTGGCCCCAGAAATCCATCTGGGGTTCTCCTTGCATCAGCAGCATCGAGTCCATTCCAGGTGGCCCCAGAAATCCATCTGGGGTTCTCCTTGCATCAGCAGCATCGAGTCCATTCCAGGTGGCCCCAGAAATCCATCTGGGGTTCTCCTTGCATCAGCAGCATTGAGTCCATTCCAGGTGGGCCATTCCACCTCTGGATCTTCCCCTTTCAGGGCACAGGACTCAGACCCCAGCCTGGGCAGTTAATTTCACATCCGGTGACACGTCTTGTCCTTCTCTGTGCATGGCCCCAGTGCCCCAGTGCAGACACTGCAGCAGTACCAGGCTCTGTGCACAGCCTGTCCAACTGCAGCTGCTGCCCAGCTTGAACTCAAAGCCAAGGGGCCACAGCCAGGCAGGGTCAGTGCCCGCGAGCTGCCTGGCCTGACTCCCTGTGAGGGGGTAACGAAGCTGCCGCCATTCAGTCCCCAAATAACCTTTGCAACCTGCTAGGCGATGCAGAGCTGCCCCCCTCAACAGCTCCCTGCACAGCAATTCCATCAGGCGGCACGTGCAGAGCCCAGGAAACGCACCGTGGGGGGGGGGGGGCTCCTCTTCAAAGACCAGTGAAAACCCTGGGCCTTGCTTTGACGTCTCATGTTCCTGCTCCTGAGCCGCCCTTCGGCCGTGGGTTTGCTTTAGATTCCCCGACCCTTAGACCCAGTGAATCCTTCGGGGGGGGAGGGGGGATCCAGCTCTGGTGCAGGTCACTGCAGTCCCCCCATTGCTCCTGAGCAAGGGAGCAGCACCAGGTCCTTTCAGCGAAAGGGAGCAGGGATTTCCCCTGGTGCGGCAGGCTACTCCCAGCTGCTGCGTATGGGCTCTCGGAGCTCTGAGGGTCCCACTTGGCAGAGCTGGGAAGTGGCTTGTCCCTGGTCTTGCAGCACGTCAGGATCGAGCCCTGGTCTCCTGGCTCCCAGGCCTGGGCCTCAGACGCCGCTCATGGCCTTGCCCATGGTAATGTCTCCTGGGGCAGGGGCAGAGTAAGAGGGTTTGGGGAGCCACATGGAGTGTGAAGAGCTTCAGTGCTGCAGTCTCAGGTCTCGGAGACGGGAAAGGCCCTGGGCAGTCACAGCAAGAGTGGTCAGGCCAGTCATTTTCTCTCCCCATGCCGCCGTGGCTCTTCTCCACAGGCTGCAGCAGCTCTCTGGTCAGCCTGCTCACTGCCCCGAGTTCCTCCGCTCCTGCCTGCGCATTTCCCACATGCTCAGGGTTTAACTGATCGCCAGATTTGGGGTCGGGAAGGTATTTTCCTCCAGGGCAGATTGGCAGAGGCCCTGCAGGTTTTTTGCCTCCCTCTGCAGCATGGGGCAGGGGTCACTGGCTGGAGGATTCTCTGCAGCTTGAGGTCTTCAAACCATGACCTGAGGACTTCAGTAACTCAGACACAGGTTAGGGGTTTGTTACAGGAGTGGGTGGGTGGGATTCTGTGGCCTGCGTTGTGCAGGAGGTCAGACTAGATGATCATAATGGTCCCTTCTGACCTTAAAGTCGGTGAGTCTATTTCCATCCCGGGATCTCAACGAGGGTGTTAATGGTTTAAGACTAAGATTCTGTCATGGTTATTTTTAGTAAAAGTCACGGACAAGTCACAGGCAATAAACAAAAATTCCCACAAGCCATGACCTGTCAGTGACTTTTGCTGCTGCGGCTCCATGGTTTCCCCCACCGCCGTGGTAGCTGGGAGCTGCGGGGTCCCCCTCCAGCCCTGCTCAAGGCCCCGCTGGCTGCCAGCTCCAGTCCTGGGGCTGAAGCAGAAAATGTCACAGAGGTCTCTGGAAGTCATGGATTCCGTGACCTCTGTGACATAAAAGTAGTCTTATTATTGATGGATGCATCTCTAGGGCCACAGCTAGGCAGGGCACGTCACAGTGCCCTCCCTAAGGACCAAGAGCCTAACTCTGCCCCCAGTACTCCCATGCAGCCCTTCCTCCTCTCTCGATTACCCCCTGGAGTAAATCAGGAGTAGCTGCACTGGCACCACTGGAGCTCCTTCCATGCTAACGTAGGGAGAGAAGAATCAGGCCCAGCTAGAACATGATGGGGAGGGGGAAAGTGGAAGCCTGGAGAGGAAAGCAGGGCTCCCATCATGAGTCCCCAAATCACGGTTCAGACACGTCAGTTCTCGTACCACTCCCTGCCCCTGTGCACTGGCCACAGTGACCCAGGAAGGCTGCCCAGGCCACTGCACGGTACTCTGGAGGGACAAAGCCAACTCTGGCTTTCCCAACCCTGACGGGAATTTGGTGATGGGTGTCGCTGACTTGGCTAGCAGAGCTCTCTGCCAACCTAGCAAACTTTCAGCCAATGGGCTTCCGAAACCCCAACTGCATGATGCAATAGACACAACAGACCTGATCTTTACAGGTTCCAGCTGCTGCTTAGACTCCAATGCAAGCACAAAGCTGAGCTGCATGGGGCTTGGCCAGCAGCCAGGGGATTGTGCATCACAGCACTGGGCAGCTGTATCGGCCAGCATGTGCTGGGCCATGGTGGGGCTGACAGGATGCCATGGTGGCCCCCAGTGATGAGCTGCCAAAATCTTAACAACCGGTTCCCTATAAAAAGTTCTGATTTGAGGGGGGAGGGAAGCGGGGGGGAGGGCAGGGGGAGACATACTCATGGGGCCAGGGGCCCCTGCAGGGCCTGGGGAAAATTGCCCCCCCAGCGGCCCTGGAGCTCGCAGCCCCCCTCCTCCTCCTTACCTTGCCTGCAGTTCAAAGCAGCAGGACGACTCAGGAGCTCAGCTGAGCTGCCCAGCTGGTGCCGGTGGCTGGCCACACTGCAGCTGGGGGGAAACAGAGGAGGGGCCGGGGGAACCTCAGCCTCCCCAGCTGGGGATCCTGGGAGCAACAGGATGGTCCGGCCCACGGACCGGAGTTCTTTGTCCACTCCCTGGCCTTTTAACAACCGGTTCTCCACGGAGGTCTAATTTTAGCAACCGGTTCTTGGGAACTGGTGGGAACTGGCTCCAGCTCACCACTGGTGCCCCCCCCTCCCAAGCCCCTCCTAAGGGTGCCTTACAGGACTAAGTACTGTACCTGCCATACTTTGAACTCATTGGAGCCCCAGGTTCAAGCCCTGCTAGGGTCAGCTCAGGTGACAAAATGGAGTCCCTTGAAAGTTTATCCCACAAAGGTTTTCTAGGTAAGGCATCTGCTCTGAGGGCATGAGAACACACCCACAGAGGAGGAGTTGTAACCACCACAACCCCACTCCCTGCTACCACAACAAAGGGAGGTTCATATGGAAAGAAATTATTATTGCAAATAGTCTCATTACATCGTGCCCAGAGCCATATTTTCCCCTAGTTCCGCTGTTGTGCAGCCTGCAGCAGGCTGTTGTCAGCAGCACTCTGGATACATCCAGACTAGAGCCAAACACCAGGGTCCTTGCTCCAGCAGATTCTCCTTGACTTCATTCAGAATAGACTGAGTGAAAACAAAATGAGAGGCCGGATTCTCCACTCACTCACACCAGTGCAAATTACAGCCCCTGGAGCCACCCCAGGGTAGAACTGGGGTGAGCCAGTGGTGAGTCGGGCCAAGGATTCAAAGCTGTGGTTTGTGAAGTGCTTTGGCAGGAAAAGTGCTAACCCTGCTTTCAGCCCATGCTCTGGGGTGGGCATCGTCCCCTCCTCGGCTGCACAGGAGCTAGTGTGGAACGCAGGCTGACTGCTAGCATGGCCTGGCACATTCTGAGCACCCTGCGCAGGAGAGACACCAGATCAAACCCAGTCCCCGTCTGACCCCGCACAATGGAGCCCAGCAATGCTTTTCTCTTTGCACTCTGCGTCCCCAGGCGGCACACACTGTGTCTAGCTTCTCTCCACCAGACTCCGGGGGTGTAATCCTGGCTCCCACCCCAATCTCCAGATACCCAACAGCACCAGTCTGACTCCGAGGTGGCACCATGTCAGCTTAGAAGTGACACTACTTTGGGGTGAGCAGAGCAGCAGAAAAGCATCGACGCTACTGGACACTGAAAAGATTTGGGAGACAGACATCCACTGAAATTTAGGATGGCAGAATAGCCCTGGACTGCCCAAGGGGATGGGCTACACCAGGGGTTCTCAAACTGGGGGTCAGGACCCCTCAGGGGGTCGTGAGGTTATTACATGGGGGGTCGTGAGCTGTCAGCCTCCACCCCAAACCCCGCTTTGCCTCCAGTATTTATAATGGTGTTAAATATATAAAAAGGTGTTTTTAATATTTAAGGGGAGTCGCCCTCGGAGGCTTGCTTTGTGAAAGGGGTTACCAGTACAAAAGTCGGAGAACCCCTGGCCTATACTCTGCTATTACAGGAACTGGCCATTAGGTGACACTTTCGCTCCAAGCAGAGCTCTGCAATAAACCACATTTCTAGTTTGAGCGAAGAAAGCGAAATCCTGACAAATATTAGAGCAGAGATGGGCCCAATCCCCAGCTCCAAACACCCTGACCCAGCGAACAATAGACTCAGCTGAAATAACAGAGGGGATTCTGAGTAGGCCTCTGCTCCAATAGTAAAAATAATGTTTAGTGCTTGTGCTTTGCAAAGTAGGGTGCTGAAGGCCCAGTCAGTGCACCCCCGCTCCTCTGAGCAGCTCTTGGGATCCAACAAGATTGCAGCTGCAGCCTTGCAACCCCCCTTTGAGACCGTTCTGTGTGCGCTCTGGTGCCATCCTGAGACTCCGGACACCTGGGTTCTAATCCTGGCTCTGCCATGGACGCCTGGCTGACCTCCATCCCTTTGTCTGCCCTGTCCATTTAGATGGTGAGGTCTTTGGCTCAGGGCCTGTCTCTCACCCTGGCTACAGAGTCTGGCACAATGGGGTCTCTGGCTGCTGCCGGATTACAAATACTGAGAGTAACTTTTGCCTTTTCATACCATGTGATTCTATGCCCATCAAATGTCACACTGCTTGAGATTGTGTTTTGTTTCGCATGGAGAGCGGGAACGTGTTCACAGGGCTAAGCCTCCTGTTCTTGAGACCGGCCTGGTTCTGAGCCACATGTTTGTGAGACTCAGTGCGTAACATGAAAACAAGAACACAGCCGTTCTCCTGATGGAATGGGAAAAAGCCTGGATTGGCAGCACTCCTGCCTGTTGTCATGGCCATTTCAGAACCACTGCAAAACACACCTTGATCACTTGAGCTACGGAAGCAACTTCATTACTACCAGCAGCACTATGCTTTCATCCTCTGTTTGGACCAGCTGCTAGAGAGGAATGGCACACAGTTCCCACGCTCGGTACCTTGAATATGTGAAAGTTTCCAAGCACTGGAAAGTGTCAAGCCAGGCACTTAGTGTGCCTCGCACTTAGATCCAAATTAGACGCCTGTTTCAGTTCCAATCCAGAGGCTTCTAAAATCTTGCATGGTTTGGGTGCCATCAGCCCAAAGCCAACTTCTGCTCCTGCCTCAGCCTCCAACCCAAACCCTGGTCCTGCCTGAACAGAAGCCCAAACGCCGACCTAAATCCCCAGTGGGTGTGGCTAGAACACCAAATCCCTGGCATTGGATAGTCCCCCTGAGTTTGCCTCGCTCTCCTTCCATTACATTCAGTATATTTGCTGTGCAGTGGGCGGGCTGAGCTGTGGCACCAGGACACGTGTGTTTCCTGGTAGACATCCCTGAAGTTAGACATGTGACTCCCTTCCAAGGCCCGAGCTGGTCAAATTCCCCACTTGCCGCTGTCTTCTGTGCCAGCCACAAGAGGGGACCCACAAAACCTGCTGATGGGGAATTCCTTTATTAATGCCATTCTGGGCCCAACCTCCGTGGGTTCTCTCTCTTCTCTTTTTAAAGATGGGCACTATATTTGCCTTTTTCCAATCGTCCGGGACCTCCCCCGATCGCCATGAGTTTTCAAAGATAAAGGCCATAGCTGACTCTGCCTGGCGACCAGTGATGGTATCACTGTCCCTCTTCCCCAGCCAATGGGAGCTGCGGGGGGTAGCGCCTTCAGCAGACAGAGCCGGCAGCTTGGCTGCATTTCTCCTGCCTGCTCTCCTCCTACCCCACCCCCCTTGTCCGGCAGCCACAACGGCCGGATGAAAGAACTTTTTAAAAAGTTTCCGTGGGCTGCAGTGGGGAGGTTCTCGGGCCGGGACTTTGAGACCCCTGGCCTAGGCTGAACAGCACGGCAGAGTCAACATAGACTGAGTCAACCTCCTTAACTTTGGGGATTTCCTCACATGTTCTCTTACCCTGCCCCCTCCCCCTTTGAAACACAGTATTGTGTAAGAGACACTCACTGTCCACAGCTGGGTAAAAACTGGAGGGAAAATTGTAGAGAAGCAAGGCCAGAAAGATCCCGCTTGGTGCTGTACCACCCTTCTGTCCCCAGGCTAATGCTCTATATTGCATTGTGCTGCAAAGACCCCACTGGTCTCTGTCTGAAGCTTCAGGTGTTACCTGGGAAAACTTCAAAGGAGCTGCTTGTGGGGAATGTGTTTAAGATCAGCAAGGATTTCACTGTTAAGCCAAGCTGGTCGCTTGCCATATTTACTGTTCTTTCTACACATTGGGATGATTTGTTCCTGCAACCTCAATAAGGATTCTTTAAAATTCAGCCAGCTCTCCTGGACGCCTTTCCCCGTCATGTTATTCTCCCAGGGGATCCTGCCCATCAGTTCCCTGAGGGAGTCAAAATCTGCTTTTCTGAAGTCCAGGGTCCGTATTCTGCTGCTCTCCTTTCTTCCTTGTGTCAGGATCCTGAACTCGACCATCTCATGGTCACTGCCTCCCAGGTTCCCATCCACTTTCGCTTCCCCTACTAACTCTTCTCTGTTTGTGAGCAGCAGGTCCAGAAGAGCTCTGCTCCTAGTTGGTTCCTCCAGCACTTGCACCAGGAAACTGTCCCCTACACTTTCCAAAAACTTCCTGGATTGTCTGTGCACCACTGTATTGCTCTCCCAGCAGATATCAGGGTGATTAAAGAACCATGAGAACCAGGACCTGCGATCTAGTAACTTCTGCTAGTTGCCGGAAGAAAGCCTCAACCATCTCATCCCCCTGGTCTGGTGGTCTATAGCAGACTCCCACCATGACATCCCCCTTGTTGCTCACACGTCTAAACTTAATCCAGAGACTCTCAGGTTTTTCTGCAGTTTCATACCGGAGCTCTGAGCAGTCATACTGCTCTCTTACATACAATGCAACTCCCTCACCTTTTCTGCCCTGTCTGTCCTTCCTGAACAGTTTATATCCATCCATGACAGTACTCCAATCATGTGAGTTATCCCACCAAGTCTCTGTTATTCCAATCACATCATAGTTCCTTGGCTGTGCCAGGACTTCCAGTTCTCCCTGCTTGTTTCCCAGGCTTCTTGCATTTGTGTATAGGCACTTAAGATAACTCGCTGATTGTCCCGCTTTCTCAGTCTGAGACAGGAGTCCTCCCCTCTTGCACTCTCCTGCTCGTGCTTCCTCCCAGTATCCCATTTCCCCACTTACCTCAGGGCTTTGGTCTCCTTCCCCCGGTGAACCTAGTTCAAAGCCCTCCTCACTAGGTTAGCCAGCCTGCTTGCAAAGATGTTCTTCCCTCTCTTCGTTAGGTGGAGCCCGTCTCTGCCTAGCACTCCTCCTTCTTGGAACACCATCCCATGGTTGAAGAATCCAAAGCCTTCTCTCTGACACCATCTGCGTAGCCATTTGTTGACTTCCACGATTCGACGGTCTCTACCCAGGCCTTTTCCTTCCACAGGGAGGATAGACGAGAACACCACTTGCGCCTCAAACTCCTTTATCCTTCTTCCCAGAGCCACGTAGTCTGCAGTGATCCGCTCAAGGTCGTTCTTGGCAGTATCATTGGTGCCCACGTGGAGAAGCAGGAAGGGGTAGTGATCCGAGGGCTTGATGAGTCTCGGCAGTCTCTCCGTCACATCGTGAATCCTAGCCCCTGGCAAGCAGCACACCTCTCGGTTTTCTCGGTCGGGGCAGCAGATAGATGACTCAGTCCCCCTGAGGAGGGAGTCCCCGACCACCACCACCTGCCTCCTTCTCTTGGGAGCAGTGGTCGTGGAACCCCATCCCTAGGACAGTGCATCTCATGCCTTCCAATCAGAGGAGTCTCCTTCTGCTCCCTTCCCTGAGATGTATCGCCTAGTCCACTCTCCGCATTAGTACCTGTGGAGAGAACAATGCCTGTGCTAGTCTCTCTGGTCATCACTTTGAACTCTACTGCCCTGCCCTCAGGAGACCAACCATCAGACCCGCCCTTTAAATTCTCTGGGAATTTTGAAAAATCCCTTCCTGTTTGCTCAGCCAGGCGTGGAGTGCTCTCAGCGCATCTTTCCAGGTGACCATGCCTCCACATGCCAGGTGAGCCCCCGTATGGTGAGTTGCTGAACCTCATCAGTGTTGGGGCGGGGGGAAGCTGTCCAGTCCCAGCTGCGCTCCAGCCGTAGGAATTATGATACCTTCGGGCAGATATCAAGGGCCATGATGGAAAGGGGCCACGACCGGGACGCACTGCAGTGCAGGGTTAAAGTGAAGGAGCTGCGGAATGCCTACCGCAAGCCTGCAAGGCAAACAACTGCTCCGGTGCTGCCCCCGCAACCTGCCGTTTCTACAAAGAGCTGGACGCGATACTTGGGGCGACCCCATCTCCACTCCGGGGACCACCATGGACACTTCAGAGCCCAGTGCAACAAGGCAGGAGAAGGAGGCGGAGGAGGAAAGCAGGAGTGAGGGTGCTGAGGAGGAGGAAGAAAACCCGAGATCCCTAGATGCATGCAGCCAGGAGCTGTTCTCAAGCCAGGAGGAAGGTAGCCAGTCGCGGCGGCTGGTGCTTGGGGAAAGACAAACACCAGAGGAGGTGCCCAGTAAGCGGCTTTTATTTTGGGAAGGAAGCTATTCAGAGCGGGCTCTTGGGGCGAGGAGGGTTAGGGCTGCATGCATGCCTAGATGCGGAATAGGGCATTGATGTGCTCTCTCATATCGGGGTAATTGGCCTCACTGATCTCTTCAAAGGTCTCATCCAGAACTTGGGCAATGCGCTTGTGCATGTTTCTTAGGAGAGCCACTGTGGTCCTTGTCCCAGTCAGGCTAACGTGTCTGTGCCACTTCTGCCGTGAGGGGCGGGGGGCCATTGCTGCACACAGACAAGCTGCATATGGGCCAGGGTGGAAGCTGCATTGCAGTAGAAGACCCTCCCTTGCTTCCCAGGTCCCCCTCAGCAGCGAGATATCTTCCAGGACAAACTCCTGTGGAAAATGTGGGGACAGTGTTCAGTATGGGGCCCCCCTGCCACTGTTGGCTCTCCCCATGGCCCAGAAACCCAGAGGACAGTATGGCTGTGAAACAATCAGTCACGCCTGACCCTGTGCTTACTCACCATTTTGGGGCTCCCATGGGTTATGTGCACTCGCTTTGGGATGGGCAAATTATGCTATTGTGTAGACTGTGCTTGCCCTGAAGTACAGAGGAATCATTGCTCTGTCTGGTGTGAACAATGCTGCCTCTGTAAAGTGTTGCATTTTGCCTTTACAGATGCAACCTTGAGATCTCAGCCGTCCATGTTATCACCGTCCGAAAGACTCCAAAGAATCAGAAAGAGGCCACATAGAAGCAAGGAAGACATATTGCGTGAAGTAATGCAGCATTCAAGTAATGAAAATCAAAAAGTGCAGGAGTGGTGGGAGAGTGAAAGGAGGGTCCACCAGCAGAATGCGGATCGCTGGCACCAAAGCACAGAGCAGCTGCTAAGCATCATGGAGCACCAAGTGGACTCGATACAGGCGCTTGTAGCAATGCAGGTGGAGCACTACCGTGCCTGCCCCCCGCCCTTCAGCCCTTGTCCCAAAACTCTTTCCCTTGTGCCCCAATGTCACCTCCAACCCACTTTCCCCAACATCCGGGTTCTTACCACCACCAACTGCCTCCAACACCTGTAGCTTCACCACCCAACCCTGAAAACTATGATCCTTACCCACTACACTCAACCCCCAACCCCATGCAGTGTAACCAGCCTGCAGTGCAGCACTCATTGCACAGCACTCCAGACAGGACATACGCAAATCTGTGATTGTACCGTTCCCCACCCCCTTGCCCTTTCTGTTTCCCAAGCAGTTGTGTCTCCTTTCAATAAATGGATTTCTTGGCTTTGAAAACATTCTTTATTATTGAATGAAGTAAAAGATACCTTAGCCCAGGAAAGCAACAGGCACTGCAAGTCAGTGTAGCAAACAGATTCCTACTCACATTGGAACCACTGCTCTTCACTCCCTTGCAGGGCACCAAACATTACTGATGGCTTTCAGCCTCAAATTGCTCCCTCAAGGCATCCCTAATCCTTGCAGCCCCGCACTGGACCCCTCTAATAGCCCTGCTCTCTGGCTGTTCAAATTCAGCCTCCAGGTGTTGAACCTCCGAGTTCCATGCTTGAGTGAATCTTTCACCCTTCCCTTCACAGATGTTATGGAGGGTACAGCACACGGATATAACTGCGAGGACGCTGTCATTGGCCAGGTCCAGCTTCCCATACAGAGAGCACCAGCGGCCCTTTAAATGGCCAAAAGCAAACTCCACAGTCATTCTGCACCAGCTCAGTCTGTTGTTGAACCGCTCCTTGCTGCTGTCAAGGCTCCCTGTGTAGGGCTTCATGAGCCACGGCATTAAAGGGTAAGTGGGGTCTCCAAGGATCACAATGGGGATTTTGACTTCTCCTACAGTGATCTGCTGGTCTGAGAAAAAAGTCCCGGCTTGCAGCTTCCTGAACAGGCCAGTGTTCCGAAAGATGTGTGCATCATGCACCTTTCCAGACCAGCCTGCGTTAATGTCAGTGAAACACCCACAGTGATCCACAAGCGCCTGGAGAACCATAGAGAAATACCCCTTCCGATTAACATACTCGGAGGCTAGGTGACTGGTGCCAGGATTGGAATATGCATCCCATCTATCGCCTCTCCGCAGTTAAGGAAACCCATTTGTGCAAAGCCAGCCACAATGTCCTGCACGTTACCCAGAGTCATGGTTCTTCTGAGCAGGATGCGATTAATGGCCCTGCAAACTTGCATCAACATGATTCCAACGGTCGACTTTCCCACTCCAAACTGGTTAGTGACCGATCGGGTAGCTATCTAGAGTTGCCAGCTTCCAGATTGCAATAGCCACCTGCTTCTCCACCGCAGGGCAGCTCTCAATCTTGTGTCCTTGTGCCGCAGGGTGGGGCAAGCTCAGCACACAGTCCCATCAAAGTGCCTTTTCTCATCCAAAAGTTCTGCAGCCACTGCTCGTCATCCCACTTGCAGGATGATGTAATCCCACCACTCAGTGCTTGTTTCCCCAGCCCAAAAGTGGCGTTCCACGGCGGTGAGCATGTCCATGAATGCCACAAGCAAACTCGTGTCATATGCATTATTCGAGTCGATATCGTCAGAGCTCTCACTGTCACTTTGATCATAAGGAACAACTCGACTGCCAAATGTGACGCACTGGCGAGACTTGACAGCATACTCCTCAGCAGTTCAGGCTCCATTCCCGCAGACCAAAAGGGAAGACGGAGCGCGCAGCACAAAAAACGTTGAAAGATGGCCCCAAATGTGGACGGAAGCAAAGGGAATGCTGGGATGCAAACAGGTGCATCACAGAGTGTTGGGACAGGACCCAGAATGCCCCGTACTCCATGCCCCCTTCCCACAAGCCACAGCGCCAGAATGGGAAGAGGTGCTCTGTGGGATAGCTGCCCATAATGCACCGCTCCCAATCATAGAATCATAAAATATCAGGGTTGGAAGGGATCTCAGGAGGTCATCTAGTCCCACCCCCTGCTCAAAGCAGGACCAATCCCCAACTAAATCATCCCAGCCAGGGCTTTGTCAAGCCTGACCTTAAAAACCTCTAAGGAAGGAGATTCCACCACCTCCCAAGATAAGAAGGCCAACAGCATATTGGGCTGTATTAGCAGGAGCATTGCCAGCAGATCGAGGGAAGTGATTATTCCCCTCTATTCGATACTGGTGAGGACACACCTGGAGTACTGCGTCCAGTTTTGATTCACCCACTACAGCAGGGATGTGGACAAATTGGAGACAGTCCAGTGGAGGGCAACAAAAATGATATGGGGGCTTGGGCACATGACTTACGAGGAGAGGCAGAGGGAACTGGGATTGTTTAGTCTGCAGAAGAGAAGAATGAGGGGGGGATTTGATAGCAGCTTTCAACTACCTGAAAGGGGGTTCCAAAGAGGATGGAGCTAGACTGTTCTCAGTGGTAGCAGATGACAGAACAAGGAGTAATGGTCTCAAGTTGCAGTGGGGGAGGTTTAGATTGGATATTAGGAAAAACTATTTCACTAGGAGGGTGGTGAAGTACTGGAATGGGTTCCCTAGGGAGGTGATGGAATCTCCTTCCTTAGAGGTTTTTAAGGTCAGGCTTGACAAAGCCCTGGCTGGGATGATTTAGTTGGGGTTGGTCGTGCTTTGAGCAGGGGGTTGGACTAGATGACCTCCTGAGGTCCCTTCCAACCCTGATATTCTATGATCCTATGGAGAAAGCATCATTAGTTGCCTGGCAGAGTCAGCTTTGGAGGCAGCATCACTAGTTGCCAGGCAGAGTCAGCAGGGTGGCATGAGGCCAAGGGAGCAAGGGAAAAGGGTGGGAAACGGGCTGGGAGGTGGTGTGACCCATGAGGCTCCAATGACAGCGCGAGGGGCACTCTGCCAGCGTCCCCCCTTCCCGAGCACTGACTCCATGGCCAATGGGAGCTCCAGGGGGTGGCGCCTGCACGGAGCCAATGTGCCTGGTGCCTGCAGATAAGATACGATGAAGATAAGAAGAAAGGAAAGAGGTTCTTTCTAGCTGTTGGCACTGCAGGCCTGTGTAATGAAATGAGGCCCTTTATTTACTTTTTTACCCACTGTCCCATGTAATGTTGGTAGGCCGTGTAGAACAGGGCCATCTCAGCAGGAGCACCAGGAGGCACTGAACCTGATGGGAGCATATTCCCAGACACACAGGGAGGGTTAGAACCACCCGCTGCCCCATCTCTTTAGGGTAGTAGCCGTGCTCCTCACCCCCTGCATCTGACCAGTGGGCAGACCATGACTGTGCCTCCTCCTCAGCCGCGAGGCCCAGCCCAGGTCCTGCTGTCAGCAGAGCGTGGGAAAGTGGACTGAACAGAACTATCTGATGCACACCTCGCTGCAATCCTGAAGGTTTCAACTGCTCAGTCACTGAGGCCAAATATCAACAAACTGACAGAACTGAAGCATTGCCAGGTTTCTGGCAAACACTAAAAACTCTCTGGCAGGAGAAGAATTGTATAAAGTTGTACGACAGTTTTATTAGTTCTGAGAAATTCAAAATAAAAAATACAATATAAACGTTTTCTTTTCTGAACACCATTTTCAGTGACATTATCGGCCCTCTGGGAGGATTTGAGGAATGGCACCGGCCCTAAGGTAAATTGAGTTTAAGACCCCTGGTCTAGGTAGTTTGTCATAAACATGCAGCTAAGGGTAGCATAAAATCCCTCCTTTACCTGTAAAGGGTTAAGAAGCTCAAATAACCTGGTTGGCACCTGACCAAAAGGACCAATGAGGGGAGAAGATACTTTCAAATCTGTGGGGGAAGACTTTTGTTTTCTCTCCCTTCCTTGTTCTCTCCAGGTCAGCGAGGAGTCAGGGCAGGGAAAATACACCTCCCAAAGCCACACCTGAACTAAGCAGCTAAGATTACAAATTGTAAGTAATAGGAAGGAAATGCATTAGATTGTCTTTTGGACAATGCTATGAGGGAGGTTTATTCCTGGTTGGTTTTTTGGGGTTTTTTTTTGTAACTTTAAAGTTTTGCTTAGAGGGGAATCCTCTGTGTTTTGAATCTGATTACCCTGTAAAACTACCTTCCATCCTGATGTTACAGAGGTGCTTCTTTTACTTTTTCCTTATAATAAAGTTCTGCTTTTAAGAACCTGACTGGTTTTTAGTGTCCTAAAAACCCAAGGGCTGGTATGTGCCCACTTTGTTAACCTATTTGGTTGGTATATTATTCACAAGCTTCCCCAGGAAAGGGGATGTAGGGGCTTGGGGGGATTTTGGGGGAACAGGAACTCCAAGTGGTTCTTTTCCTTTAATCTTTGTCTAACTCACTTGGTGGTGGCAGCAGTACTCATCCAAGGACAAAGAAGGATTTGTGCCTTGGGGAAGTTTTTAACCTAAGCTGGTAGAAATAAGCTTGGGGGTCTTTCATGCGGGTCCCCACATCTGTACCCCAGAGTTCAGAGTGGGGAGGGAACCCTGACATGTTTAATGACAGAGGTTAATAGACTCACAGTTTAAGGTCAGAAGGGACCATCGTGATCATGTAGTCTGACTTGCACATGGCAGGCCACAGAACCCCCCCCCCCCCACACACACACACACACTCCTGTAATAGACCCCTAACCTCTGGCTGAGTTACTGACATCCTCAAACCATCATTTAAAGACTTCAAGTTACAGGGAATCCACCATTTATTCTAGTTCAAACCAGCAAATGACCCGTGCCCCATGCTGCAGAGGAAGGCAAAACCCCCGCTAGGTGTCTGCCGATCTGACCCAGGGGAAATCCCTTCCCAACCCCACATATGTCCATCAGTTAGACCCTGAGCATGTGGGCAGGGCCCACCAGCCAAACACCTGGGAGAGGAGTCTCTGTAGTAACTCAGGGTATATCTACACTGGAAACTTCAAAGTGTTGTCGTGGGAACGCTCCCGCGGCAGCGCTTTGAAGTGTGAGTGTGGTTGCGCGCGTGCTGACCGCTGCCGCTCCCCCGTCGACTCCGCTTCCGCCTCTCACGAGCTGGAGTTCCAGAGTCAACGGGGAGCGCTATCGGGGATCGATTTTATCGTGTCTACACTAGACAGGATAAATCGACCCCCGATAGATCAATCACTACCCGCCAATCCAGGGGGTAGTGAAGACCTGCCCTGAGTTATCATCCAGACTCCGCTTGCTCCTCCCTGGGGGCTGGCTTTACGGCTAACTCAGGCACAATAATATAGCGTAACCCTCAGAGGCCAACGTTTCCCTGTGCTACCTCCTCTCCTCCAGCTCCCATGGCCTCGAGGAGTAAACAAACGGGCCTGCCACCACGTCAGCACAACTGCAGCAGTTTTATGCAGGGCTCTGACATCCAGCAGGCGAGACATGACCTGGGCTGACATGACCATGTAGATCACTGTTGTTACCACCGCTGGACAATTGCAACAAATCTTACGCAAAGTATGTCATGTAAGGTGTCAAGGGAAAAGTTATGATTGGCTGGCTATGATTATCCTGTTTGTATGTGCATATCATTTTTGTATCTGAAGTATGAATATTGACTATATACCTGTATTCCAAATGTGTTTGTTCCTGGGGTAACGCCACACAGTAGTTTGCATCTAGTCTAGCCAGCACATTGTGAATGGACCATTCAAGCTGATGGCCCATTAACAAACACAATGGGCCATTGAAGCAGCTTATCCCTGCCAGGTGGGCCATCCTGTGGACACCTTAGCCAGAATATGGGTAATGGCTCCTGTTATGACTCATCAAAGCATTCAAAGGCATGTGACTGGCTTATATGACCCTGGACTCCATCTTATGCCTGTACTTTTCCACAGACTAAGAGGGCTGTCCCTCTGTAGCCCACACACCTTCTGGGTGTGGTGTTCTGTCCCATCTAGTGGCACCAAGCCCACTTAAAGATTAATGAGTCTGCTCTACAGCCTTAGCTAAGAGCCAGTTGGCTTTTGGCTCATGCACTAAGCTCCAGAGATCCCATGCACTGAGGTACCAGGTTCAATCCCCTCTGCTGATGACCAGGGTCTGTCAGCGTTACACCTCCACATGGGAGAAGGTATAAAAGATCCTGGAAGCATCTCCATTTTGCCTCTTCTCTGCTCTGATCTCTGGACTATGGACTCACCCTAACAGGAGCATTACAACCAATGGACTGAGGACCTTCCAATCTTTCAGAAGTTACCAGAGACTGTACAAGCCAGCAGTTTATTCAATCACTGCAACAAACCTGATCCAGCAACTTTGCAGTGAGTGTATGTATTTGATTCCTTTAACCATTTTAACTCTCTTCTCTTATACGTAAACCTTTAGATATTAGCTACTAAAGGCTTGGCAACAGTGTGATTATTGAGTAAGATCTGAGTTGTATACTGAGCAGGCCATGTGGCTGATCTCTTGGGATTAGAAGAAATCTTTGTTTGATGAAAATGGTTTTAAATGACCACACATCATAGTCTAGTGTCTGGGTGGTGAAATAAGTGCTGAGATACCTAAAGAGACTGCATTTCTGACTTCTTGTGAACCAGTGTGGTGAGATAGATGTTTACTTTTGTTTCTAATAGAAGAATAACCAAACGTTTGGGGTAGGTTTGCCCCATTTCTCAGCAGTTTGTCTTGAATCTGGTTTTCTTAGCTGTGACCCACTGGATCTGATCACACTTGCCAAGCTTTGACACTGGGGCAGCCCCAGTCGCTCCAGAGCAGGTACTCCAAAAGCAGCATTCCCCCACACCCATTCCGAGGAAGCCTCCAAGGGTTATTTGCTGCATTACTAGCCATTGCTTTGTTTGAACATCTCCGGTCCTGTCCTGTCCAGTGCCGCCCCGATTAATCACTCCTGCTACCAGCACTGCTCCTGTCTGCTGCTCTCTGTGCTAGGATCCCATCTCAGTGAGTGCAGGTGAGAGAGCAAGAAACTCGGTTAACCCCAAAGCTCCCATTTGCTAAAGCCAGGGCCTTGCTTCCCAGCTCTTTAGGCCTGGTCTACACTACAACTTTAGGTCGAATTTAGCAGCATTACCTTGATTTAACTCTGGACCCGTCCACACAACGAAGCCCTTTTTTTCGACTTAAAGGGCTCTTTAAATCGATTTCTTTACTCCACCTCCAACGAGGGGATTAGCGCTGAAATCAGCCTTGCCAGGTTGAATTTGAGGTAGTATAGACGCAATTCGACGGTATTGGCCTCCGGGAGCTATCCCAGAGTGCTCCATTGTGACCGCTCTGGACAGCGCTCTCAACTCAGACGCACTGGCCAGGTAGACAGGAAAAGCCCTGCGAACTTTTGAATTTCATTTCCTGTTTGGCCAGCGTGGCGAGCTGATCAGCAGAGGTGACCACGCAGAGCTCATGCAGAGCTCATCAGCATGATGTGCACGTTGCTGGGGGACATTGCCTGGCCCGTACTTTGTGAGAAGTCTATGACCATGTCTATGTCCTCATCACTCTCATCACCGCGCTGCCGTCGCCTCCTTGCCTGGTTTTGCATGAAACAATTATCTGCCATTGCTCTAACGGAGGGAGGGGCGACTGACGACATGGCTTACAGGGAATTAAAATCAACAAAAGAGTGGCTTTGCATCAAGGAGAAACACAAACAACTGTCACACAGAATGGCCCCCTCAAGGACTGAACTCAAAACCCTGGGTTTAGCAGGCCGTTGATTTCACAAAACAAATCGGGTCAATTTCTTGTTTTGATCCACTCCATCTATCTTTTACATCTTATGCTGGCAGCAGACAGTGCAGTTCGACTGCTAGCCATTGTCATCTCCTGGGTGCTCGGCAGAAGATGCTGCATTACGACTGCTAGCCATCATCATCTCCTGGCTGCTCGTCAGAAGACGGTGCAGTAGGACAGCTAGCCATCGTCATCTCCTGGGTGCTCGGCAGAAGATGGGAATGACGTGGCTGAGTCACTCCCATGTCTGCCCAGGTGCCCCTGACCGCCCTCACTGAGGTTGGCTAAAAGAGCACCCAGGAATACGACGACAATGGCTACCGATCGTAATGCACCGTCTGCTGCCAAATGCAATGAGCTGCTGCTGTGTAGCAATGCAGTCCCACGTCTGCCAGCACCCAGGAGACGGATGGTGACGGTGAGCTGAGCGAGCTCCATGCTTGCCGTGGTATGGCATCTGCTCAGGTAACCCAGGAAAAAAGGCGTGAAATGATTGTCTGATGTTGCTTTCACGGAGGGAGGGAGGGAGGGAGAGTGGGGCCTGATGACATGTACCCAGAACCACCCGCGACACTGTTTTTGCCCCATCAGCCATTGGGATCTCAAGCCAGAATTCCAATGGGCAGCGGAGACTGCAGGAACTGTGGGATAGCTACCCACAGTACAATGCTCCGGAAGTCGACGCTAGCCTCAGTACTGTGGACGCAGTCCGCCGACTTAATGCACTTAGAGCATTTTGTGTGGGGACACACACAATCGACTGTATAAAAACGATTTCTGAAAAACCGACCTCTATAAATTCAACCTAGATTCGTAATGTAGACATACCCTTAGAACATACTTGAGCAGCCATCAAAACAACTAGCAAGGACCAGTGCAATCAACAGCTGATTTGCTGGCAAAACAATCCTGGCTCTGAGATGAAAGCAGAGGCCTCATTGTGGGTGACCCTGATGAGATCTGCCAGTGCCCAGAGAAACGGGGAGGAGGGTGCGAAGGCTGCTTGCAGGGAAAGCTACTGGCAGGCTGTAGGGCCAGTACAGTGCGACACACATTCCTGTGTGGGCAGCTTGGCCCCAGTGTGAAAACAGTCCCTGTTGTGTGTCCTGGCCAGGGTGTGGGGAGGAGAGGGGCTCAGCATGACAATCTGCATGGTAACACACAGAATGAGCACTGGGAGCCAAATCTGTCCTGCCTCTTCCAGGGCTGCTGCTCCCTGGCGGCACAGCCAGAATCCAGCTCCTGAGCGTGCTCCCCAGCCTGTCTGTTGAGCGCGGGCACCTGGGCTGTCTCAGCTCCAGCAGCAAGTTAATGCCCAGTCTCAGCAATCTTTCCTTCTCTCTCTCTCTCCCCTACTGTTTTCTCTCTCACTTGCTCTGGCTTTCCTTTTTTCCCTCCTCTCTGATCTATTCCTGGGCACTTCTGCATGCCTTGTGGGATTTCAGCCTCCGCTGCCCACTCCTTCAGGGACAAGGTCCGATCAGGGTGCAAGTCACTCTTGGCAGCCCCTTTCCAACACAAGGAAGAAAATGGGTGAAATGTCCATGCGAGGGGGAGGGGGTTCTCTCCACGCTGCAGCAGGGAGGTCCAAACCTCCCACCCCATTCCTCTGCTAATTGCTAAGAGCAGCCATCCCCCAGTGTGATTGCACAGAGGGAGGTTACCTGTGTCCCTGCAGCTGGGACATGGACGGAGCACTGGGGAGAGTTAGGTCTCCAAAGAGACAGGAGGTGCATGCTGCCCCCCTTGCACGCAGGGCTGGGAAGGGCTTTTTACAAAGGTATTTAACAAAGGCTTTGGACAGCTGGGGATCTAGTGAAATAATCTACCCCCTACTACCTGATCCGTGGAGTACTCGGTGCCTCTCTGGGGCTGGCCCTGGGCCACACAGAGACCTTGCTGAGCCTAGCAGAGCTATGTCACTAAGCTCAGGCCACAGAGGCTCATGATTTCCGATGCTAGGTCCCCAGGTTTGAGCCCCGCTGCCAGCGACTCAGCCAGGGGTGAGAGACTGAGAAACCTGCTTTGCTTTTGGTCAAAACAGATTTAACTCCAATGCCTAATGAAAATGGTGGAGAAAGGAGTTCTCAGTTTGTCAGATATCAGCCCCTCTCACATAAGGTAGGAGCACCCAGCAAGGCCTGACTTGCCAGTCCTGACCTTTGGAAGGTACAACTCAAGCAGGAAAACCCCACAGTATAAACATCTCTTTTCCAGGCTTCTTTGCAAGCCTAAAGAGGGTCCAAAGCCCGTTTATCCCTGATTTATTGCCCATCTCCTGTCACTCAGGGCTTGGGAAAAGAGGCACGTTGACATACCTGGGGACTAGAATCTTCTCGTCACAGAACGGACCCTGCTCATTTAGCCACAGTGCAAGCGCTCCCTATCCTGCCCACCACTGCAGGTCCAACCCCAGGGTGACAGGCGGTCAATCCATTCAACACTCAGTCCTTGACCTCTCTGGGCCCTGTGGAGACGGCCTGTGCTTTGGGGTCCTGTCCATTAGGAACCAAACTGAGAGCCAGCAACTCATTTCACATCAGCCACTGACCAGCTTCCAGCCGACAGTAATAGCACATTTGTGTGACATTAGCACCCACAAGCATCAACCAAGCTCAGGTCCTAGTGTGCCAGGCACTGCACAAAGGGCAGGCGACAGCCCCTGCACCGAGTTCCCCCCTTAGTCTTCTTTTCTCAAGACTAAACATACTCGGGTTTTTTCACCTTTCCTCTCAGGTCAGGTTTTCTAATCCTTCTCTCAGTTTTCATGCTCTCCTCTGGACTCCCTCCCATTTGTCCACATCTTTCCTGAAGTGCGATGCCCAGGGCCGGACACAGGACTCCCGCAGAGGCCTCACTAGTGTTGAGTAGAGCGGGACACTTACCTCTCATGTCTCACAGTCCTATTAAAACACCCCACAATGATATGAGTCTTTTTCACAACCATAGCACATTGCTGACTCATATGCAGTTTGTGATCCACTTTGTCGGCCCTGTTTAGCTGGTCCGCCCTTGCTGGGGGGCCCAAAATGTTTTCACCGGGGCCCAAACCCGCTCTCGGCGGCCCTGGGCGTGGGACCATCCTCAGACCCTTCCCTTCTTTCCCCCTCAGGAGAGACTGCCCAAGCAGGACCCGTCGGCAGAAGCAGATCTCCCGGTGCAGTGACCCACCAACTGACTGGGTGCTTAGATGTGCCTGGTCTGAAACTCTGGCAAGTTTCCTCTCCATGCAGGTCGGTGAACTTCCCCTTTCCCGCCCCAGCCTGCGTGGCTGCTGCAGATCCAGGGGAGCAGCAGAGACACAAGGGGAAGGTCTCCCTCTTCTGCTTTAGCATCTGCCAGGGGAGCAGCCTGCTCCTCTGGAGAGCTCCTGCTCTGCAAACTGCAAGCCGCCAGCAGACCCCAGCGCCCTCCCTGGGGCTGTGGGGTGCGGGAGGCCAGCGAGTCTCCATTAACACTCCCCAGCTGTCTCTCTGGCCCTTGAGGACCCTGGAGCTGGATTGCCATAGAAGAAAGTGCGTGGAAACCACCCCCTCGCCGTCATCCGCTCCCAGCTGCTCGCACATGCAATCAGGCTGCGCTGTGCCGGAAAAAGCCCACTCTGGGTTCACTGCACCACACACCAGGCCCCACCACCCCTGCCCCGCCCCACCTCGCCTCATGCCATCCTGGGCCCAGCTGGAGGCTCGTTCTGCTGGAGAAGGTTAAACAGTCTCCAGGACTGAGCAGCTAGTTCTGGCTGGGAGCAGATGCTGTGCTGAGCTGCCTGCCATGCAGGAGTTCAGTGCTGGGGGGGTCTGTGGGAGGCTCTGCTCCAGAGGCTGGGCTTGGATCTGGCTAGGCATGGGCAGCCTTGCAAAATGAGAAGGGGGCTGGTAAGTGGGTCGCTGGTGAGGAAGTCCCACAGCACTGGGATGAGGGGCAGGATCAGGAAGAGTGAGGGGCCAGGTTGGGTCACAGGCTAAGAGGAATACTAGCAAGGGGCCCCATAAAATGATCCAAGCACTTCACTGGGGCAGCTGGGGCAGCCTCACCCTGCCACTGCTCCAGTTACCCCTATAGGCCGAACCGTAGAAACTCAGTGTTCACAGCACGAGCCCCATGAACCCACCTCCTGGGAAGGAATGGAAGCACAGGAGCAATCCACACTCAGCAGCCCCCTCCCAGACCCACAATCCGAGCCCCCAACTGCTGTCACTTTCAAGCCAAAGCTCCCGCCAAATGTTACTGGATCGCAGCTCCCAACCCCCAGGAATGGTGGGTCACTTGTTTTAGTGCCATTGTACAAAGAGGGAAACTGAGGCACAAAGTGCCCACACAGCTGGTCAGCAGCTGAGAGGGAACAGAGCCCTGATCTTCTGGCTCCCAACCTAGTTGTTCTTTGGCTGTCTGTGGAGAGCATCACAGCACTGAACACACGCTCCAGGAAGTGAGTGTTGTCTAGTGGCTAGCACAGACAACATCAGGTTGGACTCCTGTGTTCTCTGCAGCTGAGCTACTGTGCAAATTTGGGCAAGTCTCTTCCCCTTCTTGTGTCCCTGTCCCCCCGCCCCCCCCCCCTTTGGATTGCGATCTCGTCGGAGGTCTCCCTGGGTCTGTTCAGCGCCTGGCACAATGGGGCCCTGACCTCCAGTGGGCCATTGGGTGCTCCTGGAACTCCCCACTAGTGCCCCAGGGCTCATACTATCCTAGTGCCTGACATGGGGCAGGAGGAGGAGCTAAGCAAAGACTGCACTGTGGGCAGGGCAGCCCCACGGGCGAGGGTGGGGCCAGGAACAGAAGACTGAGCTGGCAGCAGCAGCAATGCCCTTCTGTCGACATTTAGGCAGAGGCTGTGTCAGCACAATGGAAGGGAAGTGCAGAGCAGGAAGGACACTTGATGGCGGGGGCTTGGTGCAGCCAGGTTTCCTGGAGCAATTGTTGCCTTGGGGCTCCCAGAACCAGGATCACGCTGGCCTCAAGTGGCAGTGCCTGCAGGGTCCTCGGGAGAAAGGGCTGCTGCGCTGCAGCCTCCTTCCTGCAGATGCCACATCAGCCTGAATGCCCTGGGGAGCAGCGAGATCCCACAGCTCAGCAGAGACTGGGGCATCACCCCTTGGGTGCTGAACTCCTGGCACCTCCTCTCCCAGCACCGGACTCTGGGGCTCAGCTAGATCAGGTCTGTTCGTCCAGGGAGCACTGAAGCAAATTAATGACATATCTCAGCCCCATGCAGGGGTCAAGGCATGGGGAGGAGCTGATCCTAGAACCATCAAATCCCACTGGGGATGGAAGCTGACTGCAGTTATTACCTAGAATGCTCACCAGCGACAGGCTGGGTGAACCTCTCGTACAGCTCGGTGCAGCAACAGCACGGAGCCCTGCCCGGCCCTGGGCCCTGCCCATCGCACGCAGCCTGGCCCGGCCCTGGGCCCTGCCCACCGCACGCAGCCCAGCCCGGCCCGGCCCTGGGCCCTGCCCACCGCACGCAGCCCGGCCCGGCCCGGCCCTGGGCCCTGCCCACCGCACGCAGCCCGGCCCAGCCCGGCCCTGGGCCCTGCCCACCGCACGCAGCCCGGCCCAGCCCGGCCCTGGGCCCTGCCCACCGCACGCAGCCTGGCCCGGCCCTGGGCCCTGCCCACCGCACGCAGCCCAGCCCGGCCCGGCCCGGCCCTGGGCCCTGCCCATCGCACGCAGCCCGGCCCGGCCCTGGGCCCTGCCCATCACACGCAGCCTGGCCCGGCCCTGGGCCCTGCCCACCGCACGCAGCCCGGCCCGGCCCAGCCCTGGGCCCTGCCCACCGCACGCAGCCCGGCCCGGCCCAGCCCTGGGCCCTGCCCACCGCACGCAGCCCGGCCCAGCCCTGGGCCCTGCCCATCACACGTAGCCTGGCCCGGCCCTGGGCTCTGCCCACCGCACGCAGCCCGGCCCGGCCCGGCCCTGGGCCCTGCCCATCACACGCAGCCCAGCCCGGCCCTGGGCCCTGCCCATCGCACGCAGCCCGGCCCGGCCCTGGGCCCTGCCCACCGCACGCAGCCCGGCCCGGCCCGGCCCTGGGCCCTGCCCATCACACGCAGCCTGGCCCGGCCCTGGGCCCTGCCGACCGCACGCAGCCCGGCCCAGGGCCCTGCCCACCGCACGCAGCCCGGCCCAGGGCCCTGCCCACCGCACGCAGCCCGGCCCGGCCCTGGGCCCTGCCCACCGCACGCGGCCCGGCCCTGGGCCCTGCCCACCGCACGCGGCCCGGCCCGGCCCTGGGCCCTGCCCACCGCACGCGGCCCGGCCCGGCCCTGGGCCCTGCCCACCGCACGCGGCCCGGCCCGGCCCTGGGCCCTGCCCACCGCACGCGGCCCGGCCCGGCCCGGCCCGGCCCTGGGCCCTGCCCATCGCACGCGGCCCGGCCCGGCCCTGCCCTGGGCCCTGCCCATCGCACGCAGCCTGGCCCGGCCCCGGGCCCTGCCCACCGCACGCAGCCCTGCCTGGCCCCGGGCCCTGCCCACCGCACACAGCCCTGCCCAGCCCCGGGCCCATGTGCCACAGACAGGCCTGCTCAGCACTGGGTTCTGCCTGCCTGGTCCTGGGCTCTGCCCACTACACCCAGCCCTGGGCCCTCGCTACCACAGATGGGCATGGCCAGCCCTGCTGTCATGCAGTGTGGGGGAGACCAGGCCCTGCACCCCCGGCTTCCTGCGAGTCACCGTGACTCTCAGCCAGCCAGTAAAACTGAAGGGTTATTTAGACGGCAGGAACACAGCCCAAGACAGGTCTTGCAGGTACAGACAACAGGACCCCTCAGTTAGGTCCATCTTGTGGGGCCAGGGAGGCCACAGCCTTGTCTGGGCTCCCTTCCATTTCCCAGCCAGCTCCAAGCTGAAACTCCCTCCAGTTGTCTCACTCAGCCTCCCCCAGCCTTTGTCCAGTTTCCCGGGCAGAGGTGCCACCTAGCCTCCAACCCCCTTCCTGGGTTCTCATGTTACGTGCTCAGGTATCCTCCCGCCAGGCAAGTCTCCCAGTCCGAGCCAAACTCCCCTGCAACCTTCCCAGGTCAATACTCCCCACTCAGTATTCAAAGATCACATCAAGAACATTCCCACTTCATCACACCTGCCCACTGCACATGGCCCAGCCCTATCCAGCCTCAGGCCTATGGCCAGCCTTGGCCTGGTTGGGCTTGGGTGACAGACTCGTGTGGCCAGAAGGGACCATCATGGTCATCTAATCTGACCCCCTGCACATCACAGGCCATAGAACCCCACCCACCCACCCGCTCCTGTAACAGACCCCTAACCATTTATTCTAGATTAAACCATTAAGTGACCCATGCCCCTTGCTGCAGAGGAAGCGAAAAAACCCCAGGGTCTCTGCCGATCTGACCTGGGGGAAATTCCTTCCCCAACTCGAATATGGCAGCCATTCAGACCCTGAGCATGTGGGCAAGACCCACCAAGCAGACACCTGGGAAAGAATTCTCTGTAATCTCTCTGGGCCCTGCAGCAGCTGCAGTCTTAGTAACCAAGCCCACTCCCAGAGCAGCTGGAGGCACAGTTGCAAGCTAAATCTCCTGCCCCTGGGGAAGGAGGGCTGGGACCAGAACCCCCATGCCTTCAGCACCCCAGAAACAGCCTTGTACCCTTGATGCTAATAGAGAGCACCTTCAGCTGGCAGCGGTTACCAGCCCAGCCTCTAGGGGGCACTGTTCTCTGCGGCATACCAAGGCAGGGCACAGCCCAGTCTCCTGGGCCTCTGAATCTGGCTTGCCAATGGCACTGCTGAGCGCTGCTCCCCACACTGTGAGAATGGGGCCGCTAGGACCCTGCTCCCACACGGGGGCAGTGCCAGGAGGGTACATTGGGATCCTATTCCAATTCTTTATCTTTGGCTTAACCCACAGGCGGTGCTGGCAGAGCTGGTGCTGCAGAGACATGAAGCATTACCCATGGGCAGACGCTGTCCCCTCAGCCCCACCCAGGTGTCCGTCACCAGGACTCAGTCACTCCTCAGCTCTCCAAGGAGCTTGCCCCAGTTAGTGCCAATGGTGGTGAGGCTGAGACTCACAAGCTCATTTCACATGCACCACTGAGCCATGGTCAGATGTGAACAACCCAAGGGCTAATCCCAACAGTGCTGCCTTAGCAACTCAGATCAGAGATTGCCTCCTAGCCACAGGCTGCTCTTCACACCCAGCTAGCCATGCAGGGGGACAATGGGAACTCTCCTTGGCCTTCGTCCTAGTCTCTGAAAGTAACCAGGAGGCAGGTGAGGGATCTACTCTATAGATGAGGAAACTGAGGTAGAGGGGCACTGCCTTGCTCAAGGTTCCACAACAAGTCAGTAGCAGAGCTAGAAACAGGACCCAGACGTGCTCTGACCATTAAACCACACTCCCTCCCAGAAGGAACACTGCTTTACAAGCACGGCTTTTGTTCCAGTAGCAGGCAGCTCTCTTACAGTCAGACACATGAAGCTGAGGATGGATCTAGCCCAAGGATTCAGGGACAGACGAGGCATCACCCGTCTCAAGTGACTCCTCACCAGAGCCTGATCGGCCCTTTCTGAGTGGGCCACATGCTTACACAGTTCATCCATAGAATCATAGAATCTCAGGGTTGGAAGGGACCTCAGGAGGTCATCTAGTCCAACCCCCTGCTCAAAGCAGGACCAAACCCAACTAAATCATCCCAGCCAGGGCTTTGTCAAGCCTGACCTTAAAAACCTCTAAGGAAGGAGATTCCACCACCTCCCTAGGTAACCCATTCCAGTGCTTCACCACCCTACTAGTGAAAAAGTTTTTCCTAATGTCCAACCTAAACCTCCCCCACTGCAACTTGAAACCATTACTCCTTGTTCTGACATCTTCTACCACTGAGAACAGTCTAGATCCATCCTCTTTGGAACCCCCTTTCAGGTAGTTGAAAGCAGCTATCAAATCCCCCCTCATTCTTCTCTTCTGCAGGCTAAACAATCTCAGTTCCCTCAGCCTCTCCTCATAAGTCATGTGCTCCAGCCCCCTAATCATTTTTGTTGCCAGTCTCAACCATCCAAGTTCCAGGGATGTCCTTGAGACCTGCACCCGCTGCCAAGCCTGGGCCATATCCCTTCTTCAACATGGCTTGTTGGGAATTTTTCGACCAAATGTGGGTCTTCCCCTTTCCCCTAGAGAATGCTGAATCCTCAAAACCCAAACTTTTCACGGAAATGTATTGGCTCCAATACAAATGGCATCAGGAAAGTTTCCTAGGCCTAGCTGGAATTTCTGGTCCAAATGAGAGAGGGCAGGACTCCCAACGAGCTGATAGCCAGGCGGCAGGGCACTCTCCTGAGGGAGGGAAACCTGAGATTCATGTTTCTGCTCTGAATCAGGCTGACCGAGGACTTGTACAAGAGCCCCTGGCACCTCCCAGACTGCCCTAAACAGCTGGCTAGTCGGGGCTCGGTCGCTCTTCTTTTTCACGAAAAATTTCAAATTTTGAATGTTTTTCCAAAACGCCATTTTCGTGTTTGGAGAGTCCCATTAGTCAGAGACACAGTGGGCAAGAAACGGCTGTCCAGGGCACAGCCGGATTAACTTTTTGTGGGCCTGGCCCCCATTGGGGAAATAGGGCATGTGATGAGGGGCGGTCGCAGAGCGAGGGGCTGGTTGGGGGCAATGAGACGCAGCACAGCAGGAGTGGCCCCACTCAGCCCAGCACAAGGGCACTGTTTACAAACCCCAAACTGCTAGATGCACACTGCCCCCCTGCCCAGTGCCCTGCCCTTATGCCAGCGCCCCTCACCCAGAGACTTCCCCCACGGATCCCTATGCCCAGCACCCCCTGCCTAGAGACCCCTCCCACTGACCTCCCACCACCACACAGCACCCTGCACACCATACCCCCTGCCCAGCTCCCCCACCCACAGATCCCCTTCACAGTCCCACCATCACAGCTGTACAGCGCCCCATATTCCTGAGGGAATTCTGCCTCAAAGTCTGTGCATGATATTTTAAAATTCTGATTTTTTTTTATAATAAATGTGGAAGCTCCACCCTGGCAGTGGGGAGCACAGGCCCCTGGCTGCATGGAGGTGGGAGATCACCCTGCAGCCTCCCCCACCCCCCTGGGACAGGGACTTGGCAGTGAGGCTGAACCTGACCCTGACCCAGCACAAGGGCCAGGCCTGCCGCAGAAACACCCTGGGGCCCTGCCCCTTTTGTGCCAGGCACCCCAGATGTGGGCAGGGAGGCTCAGCCCGGCAGCAGGATCCACATGCAGAGGGACTTAGTGGGGGGGGGGGGGGTATCCAGATGGGGGGGTAAGAGGGTTCCGTGGGGAGCAGTCTGGGTGCAGGCAGCTCAGTGAGGGATCTGGATGCACAGGGAGGTGCCAGGTGCAGGGGCAATGGGAGTCTGCAGGGGGGATCAAGTGAAAGTGGTTGGAGCTCAGTGGGGGGAGGGATCTGAGGGCAGGGGAGGTGGGGTTGTTGTACTTAAAGTGCTGCCCAGGATCTTTTCAGGGGGAATAAGGCAAACGTCACATTCATTGGTAATACATGCATCAATCAACACTGTACCCTATGCACATGATCTATATTACACTCCTGCACTCACACAAACACTCCGTCTTCTTGTTGTTACCAACTAGTTGCTCCCCTTAACTTCACTGGCCAAGTGAGTTAGATGGGGGAGGGGGTGGAGCCAGGCTTCTGCCGATCTGGATCAATGCTCCCATGTTGACAAGACCCGGGGTCCACTGCAAGACACCTCACATTTATAGCAACTTCCCTCTCATGCAAATCTGTGCCAGATTCAAAATCTGTATCCATTAGTCCTTTGTGCTGCTTCCTTCTGGGTGCTGTCCCAATACTGTTCAAAGAGGAACAGGAGTACTTGTGGCACCTTAAAGACTAACAAATTTATTTTAGCATGAGCTTTCGTGAGCTGCAGCTCACTTCTTTGGATGCAGCTCACGAAAGCTCATGCTAAAATAAATTTGTTAGTCTTTAAGGTGCCACAAGTACTCCTGTTCTTTTTGCGGATACAGACTAACACGGCTGCTACTCTGAAACCTGTTCAAAGAGGGTGTTTGCAAAAGAAGGTGCTCGATTCTCCCCCCTACCCCCCCAGGCCATCAACACGGCTGCTCTTCTTTAGTGAGCCCACTTGACAAGTTGGATTGTCCTTGGGGCTGGTTTCCATCCCCTCTCCAGCCAGCTGTCTGGAGGTGCTGCCTTCCTCGCCTTGCTCATTCACACCTCATTCATTCAACACGGCAATTGATTAAGGGAGTGTGGGGAGGGGGAACCTTATTCTACTCCGAGCAAAAAGACATTTTTCTTCTACTTTAACTCTCCTTGGGGGCTATAACGTTATACCAAGGGCTTAACACAAAGTTTTTCTACATAGGGATCTGATACAAAGTTCCTGTACCAAAGGACTTGATACAAAGTTGTATGAAAATAGCTTAATACAGGGTTCTATGAAGAGGCATGATACAAAGTCATATGGAAGTTATGTAAAGATGCTTAATACAGAGATTTATCTGCAGGGTTCCTTTGGGTGGGGGTCTAGATGTAGGTGGTTGGGGCTCAATGGGGAGGGTGTCTGGGGGGACTCATCGGGGTGGTACAGATGCAGGGCAGGTGGGGCTTTCCAGGGTGAAGGTTTGATGGGCCTGCTTAACAGGGGAGCCCCAGCTGCTGCCAAGGGGATCCCCATGCTGGGCCCCCGTTAACTTTCAGCACGTGGTCCACCAGGGTAAGCCTCCTGGCGGGCCGGGCCGGTTTGTTTACTTGCCGCATCCACAGGTTCAGCCGATTGCGGCTCCCACTGGCTGTGGTTTGCTGCTCCAGGCCAATGGGAGCTGTGAGAACCTGCAGCCAGCACATCCCTCATCCTGCAGCCCCCCATTTGCCTGGAGCCACAATCGGCCGAACCTGCGGACGCGGCAGGTAAACTGGCCCGGCCCACCGGGGGCTTACCCTAGCGGGCCACAGGTTGAAGTTTGCCGATCCCCTTCTCTTCCCCATCCCATGCCCCTTCCTCACCAATCCATCTCCTCCCCCTTCCTTCCCCACTGCCTCTGTCCCCCCGCCCTGCCGGCCCCACCACGGCACTCACTGTTGTGCACGATGAAGGGTGGCTCCCAGGGCACAGAAGGGAGCTCACCCAGCACTAGGACCCAGAAGGTGGTGTGCAGCTGCAAAGTCCCAGGAGCTGAGCAGCACCTTCTTTCTTCAGCCTGACCCTGCAGCTCTGCAGTCAGAGTAGGTCTGCTCGATCCACCCCCCTCCCCAAGGCCCGGCCCGGCCCTGCCTCGTCTCTGCCTCCTCTCCCCAGGTGAGCATGCTGCGGCTGTGCTCCTCCCCCACCCACCTGCCTGGCGGCAAACAGCAAGCTGTGAGAGGAGGCAGGGGAGGGGGAGTTTGGCTGCCCTACTGCAGCAGGAGCCTTAGTGTCAGGAGCACCAAGCTTCTGCCCCCCACAGGAGAGAGCAGGGGTGGAGAAGAGTGGCCCTGCCCAGGGCCCCCCTGGAGTGTGGGCCCGGCTCCATGGTGCCAGTGGCTCCATGGTAAATCCGCTACTGGTCCAGGGAGGTTCCTGGGGCACCATCTGCTAAAGACACTTCTGAAAAAAAGGCCTCCTTGAAAGCAAATCTGCAGCCGTCGCCTGTGCTCCCTGGACTTCTCTGATTGCTAAGGTGCAGCTGCATGGGAGCAGGGGTCTCTGGTATGGAAGAGCTCATCTGTTCCCTGGGCTTAATCCACACCTGAAGTCACAGTCCTTGGGCTGGGATATCAGTAACCATGGCCTCTAGCACTTTGGATAATTAATTCAGTGTAAGAATGAAGTGAGTGGAGTCCTTGGCAAATGTCCCCTGTTAAGAACGGAACTGTCAGCAACATGTATAATTGAAGAACCACAACAGCAGGCATGGCCCTGCTAGGTTGGCTGGTATTTCACAGCCCCCACACCACTAATTAGCTGGTGTCTTCCTTTCTTGTTGCATTCCCATGACATAATTCCCTCATTAATCGCTGTCCTGCTCAGCTCCTCATTAAGAGGAGGAATGCATGGAGCCAATGGGGGTAGGGATAGCTCAGTGGTTTGAGCACTGGCCTGCTAAACCCAGGGTTGTGAGCTCAGTCCTTGAGGAGGCCACTTAAGGATCTGGGGCAAAAATTGGTCCTGCCAGTAAAGGCAGGGGGCTGGACTTGATGACCTTTCAGGGTCCCTTCCAGTTCTAGGAGATTGGTATATCTCCAATGTGAACAGGGGATTGCCTGTGGGCTCCCACCCTTGCAGAGACTCACTGGGGGAGGTGAGTCAGCATGACCGGAGGGGGATTAATTTCATAAGGTGAGCTGCCAAGAAAAATAACTTGGGTGTGTGCCCTAGTTCTGCTAGAGGAGGCCTGAAACCCTGTGACGAACGGGGAATGTTCTTAATGTTTTCTCTGAATACTGTGTTGGTGCCTCAGTGTCCCCTAGGCAGTTCTTAAGTATCTAGGTGGTGGGATCAGGGGGTGTGATTGCTGCAAGGGGCCAGTGCACATAAATGCCTGACACCCTGTCTCCTAGCAACTGATGCCCTGGGCCCCTCCTCTGCAAAGGTGCCAACTGAAGGTGCTGGAGACAAAGAGGTCAGGTGACCTCCTGACCCAGGATAGGAGCTGAGCAGAGGAGGGGCTGGAGGGGGTGTCAGTCTGGAGCTGGCTGGGGACAAGGAGTGAGGGCAGACGTGGGGGTCTGGCTCACTGCCCCCCAGAATGGACCCGGCCGAGGGGTCCCATTCGCTGTACCTACAAGCTCTGTTTTAGACCCTGTTCCTGTCATCGAATAAACCTCTGTGTTACTGGCTGGCTGAGAGTCACGTCTGACTGCGAAGTGGGGGTGCAGGACCCTGTGGCCCCCCCAGGACCCCGCCTGGGCGGACTCGCTGTGGGAAGTGCACGGAGGGGCAGAGGATGCTGAATGCTCCAAGGAGAGACCCAGGAGGTGAAGCCGTGTGAGCTTCTCGCCCTGGAGACAGTCTGCTCCGAGGGAGAGGAGGCTCCCCAAAGGCCTGACTGGCTTGGTGGGGAGCAGTTCCAGAGCAGCGCCCGGTAACTCCGTGACAATCCCACCCTCCAATCTTATTTTTAATCATAGGAATATCAAATCTCATCTCCCTTATTTTTGCTGGAGATTTCCCTGGAGGACTAGAGCCCTCAGTTATGTGTCAAATCTTTCACCAAGATTTGTAGGGCATTTGACTGGGTAGCAGTTCTGCAGAAAAGGACCTAGGGGTTACGGTGGATGAAAAGCTGAATATGAGTCAACAGTGTGCCCTTGTTGCCAAGAAGGCTAATGGCATTTTGGGTTGTATAAGTAGGGGCATTTCCAGCAGATCAAGGGATGTGATCATCCCCCTCTACTCAGCACTGGTGAGGCCTCATTTGGAGTACTGTGTCCAGTTTTGGGCCCCACACTACAAGAAGGATGTGGATAAATTGGAGAGAGTCCAGCGGAGGGCAACAAAAATGATTAGGGGGCTGGAGCACATGACTTATGAGGAGAGGCTGAGGGAACTGGGATTGTTTAGTCTGCAGAAGAGAAGAATGAGGGGGGATTTGATAGCTGCTTTCAACTACCTGAAAGGGGGTTCCAAAGAGGATGGATCTAGACTGTTCTCAGTGGTAGAAGATGACAGAACAAGGAGTAATGGTCTCAAGTTGCAGAGGGGGAGGTTTAGGTTGGATATTAGGAAAAACTTTTTCACTAGTAGGGTGGTGAAGAACTGGAATGGGTTACCTAGGGAGGTGGTGGAATCTCCTTCCTTAGAGGTTTTTAAGGTCAGGCTTGACAAAGCCCTGGCTGGGATGATTTAGTTGGGTTTGGTTCTGCTTTGAGCAGGGGGTTGGACTAGATGACCTCCTGAGGTCCCTTCCAACCCTGAGATTCTATGATTCTATGATTCTATGACTCAAATGAGTGTTGAAAAAACAACAAGCAAATAAGATTTTTAACAAGTCTGATCAAAAGCCCCTTTCCCAGCCAGTCTGTGCTGTTTCGTTCGCTGGTCACTGTCTGACTGGTGCTCAGGGGCCAGTCTTCTGGGATAAACAGGACCTGGAACCTCCCTTTTAAAAAACTAGCATTAAAAAACTGAAAACAAATGCACCCCAAATTGTCTTTGAGCTCTCCTTTAAGCACGACAAAGAAGCAAACAAAGGAAGAACACCCCCGCACACACATTCCCCGCCCACCGCTGGCAGGTCACGTTTCACCGCAGTTCCAGAGCAGGAAGGGCACACTGCACACTGGCTCTGAGACCTCGATCCCCCAGGGGTCTAGCACACCAGCAGTGCAGACAGACACACAGACTGGGGATGCAAAGCAGTGGAGTCAAAATCCTTGTCAGCAAAGAGACTCTTTGCAGGGCTGTTCAGTGCATCATGCTCTGGAGGCTGGGCTTCTCTACCAGGAGTGGAGAACAGATCTGTACAGACACATGCCTAGAACCCCGACCAGGGATATTCTATTTGCTACCCAAGATTCATAAACCTGGAAATCCCATCACCTCAGGCATTGGCACCCTGACAGCAGGATTGTCTGGCTATGTAGACTCTCTCCTCAGGCCCTACGCTACCAGCACTCCCAGCTATCTTCGAGACACCACTGACTTCCTGAGGAAACTACAATCCATTAGTGATCTTCCAGAAAACACCATCCTAGCCACTATGGATGTAGAAGCCCTCTACACCAGCATTCCACACAAAGATGGACTACAAGCCTTCAGGAACAGTATCCCCGATAATGTCATGGCAAACCTGGTGGCAGAACTTTGTGACTTAGTCCTCACCCACAACTATTTCACATTTGAGGACAATATATACCTGCATAACCCCACAGTATGCCAACATTTTTATGGCTGACTTAGAACAACACTTCCTCAACTCTCGTTCCCTAACGCCCCTGCTCTACTTGAGCCCTTGAGGAATTCCACCATGATTTCAACAATTTCCATCCCACCATCAATCTCCGCCTAGACCAATCCACACAAAGGGTCCATTTCCTGGACACTACTGTGCTAATAAGTGATGGTCACATAAACACCACCCTATACCGGAAACCCACTGACCGCTATACTTACCTACATGCCTCCAGCTTCCATCCAGGACACACCACACGATCCATTGTCTACAGCCAAGCTCCAAGATACAACCGCATTTGCTCCAATCCCTCAGACAGAGACAAACATCTACAAGATCTCTATCAAGCATTCTTAAAACTACAGTACCCACCTGCTGAAGTAAAAAAACAGATTGACAGAACCAGAGGAGTACCCACAAGTCACCGACTACAGGACAGACCCAACACAGAAAATAACAGAACGCCACTAGCCATCACCTTCAGCCCCCAACTAAAACCTCTCCAGCACATCATCAAGGATCTACAACCTATCCTGAAGGACAATCCCTCACTCTCACAGATCTTGGGAGGCAGGCCAGTCCTCACTTACAGACAGCCCTCCAAGCTGAAGCAAATACTCACCAGCAACCACACACCACAGAACAAAAACACCAACCCAGGAACCTATCCTTGCAACAAAGCCCAATGCCAACTCTGTCCACATATCTATTCAGGGGACACTGTCATAGGACCTCATTCACCTGCACATCTACCAATGTGTTATATGCCATCATGTGCCAGCAATGCCCCTCTGCCATGTACAGTGGCCAAACCGGACAGTCTCTACACAAAAGAATAAATGGACACAAATCTGACATCAGGAATCATAACATTCAAAAACCAGTAGGAGAACACTTCAACCTCTCTGGCCATTCAGTAACAGACTTAAAGGTGGCAATTGTGCAACAGAAAAGCTTCAAAAACAGACTCCAACGAGAAACTGCTGAACTTGAATTAATATGCAAACTAGATACCATTAACTTAGGCTTGAATAGAGACTGGGAATGGCTGAGCCATTACACAGATTGAATTTATTTTCCCATGTTAAGTATCCTCACAGCTCTTGTCAACGGTCTGAAATGGGCCGTTGATTATCACTACAAAAGTTTTTTTCTCTTGCTGATAATTGCTCATCTTAATTCATTAGCCTCTTAGAGTTGCTATAGCTCCTTCCACCTTTCCATGTTCTGTACGTGTATGTATCTATCTATCTATCTCCTTACTCTATGTTCCAGTCTGTGCATCCCATGAAGGGGGCTGTAGCCCACAAGAGCTTCTGCTCAAATAAATGTGTTAGTCTCTAAGGTGCCACAAGTACTAAAGTTCCCATGGCCCTTCCTGCCCCGAGGAATGAGGAATGAGGAATTGGGGAATGAGTCACTGCAGCAGGGCAGGGCACAGGTAGTGCAGCGTGAGATGGGGAGAGGGAATGGTGCGGGGTGCTGGGGGAGAGAGACCCAAAAGAACCTGGAGAGACTCTCTGAGTCCTGGAAGGAGCCACAGCAGCTCTTGGGAAGCCCTTGGGAGGGTGCAGAGAGGGGGAGAACAGGGTCCCCCTCCAGGGGCTCAGCTTATTGGATTTTATGAAGACATGAGACCTCTGGTGCAAAGCTCCTCTCTAGCAGGGACACAGCCCCAGGCGCTGACATGGGCGCCAACGCAGGAAGTGCCTCTGAGCGTGCTGCAGGCAGGCTGGAGCACGATCGATTTCCTCTCCATCTCAGACGAGCAAGGCTGACGAGATTCTGACAGCGATCGATGCTCTGGACACCCTAGTCAGGGCTGGATTAACCTTTTGTGGGCCTGGCGTGGCACCAAACGTATTTGCGGGCCCCCAGGGAGGCAATGGAGCGTGGCGTGGAGAGGTCAGTCCCCAGCGCAAGGGGCCAGCCAGAGGCAATGGGGCATGGCATGGCAGGGGCAGCCCTGCTCCGCCCAATGCGAGGGCACTATTTACAAACTGACAATTGCCAGACGCACAGTGGCCTGCCCAGCCCTGTGCTGCCAGCATGTCCCTTCCCCTCGGGGCCACACCACACAGCCCCACCCTGCCCAACTCCCTATGGCCAGAGGAGCCCTGGACCCACCCACAAATGCACAGCACCCTGCACAACACCAACCCTGCCCATAGCCCCACCACAACTCCTGCCCCTCGGGAGTGGCGCCATCAGCCAGGCCAGGACCTGCCCCGGCCAGGGTCCCTCAAGACGCACTTGCCTGGAGTCTGGCCAGGCTTCTGCCCCAGTCCCAGGCGGCTCAGCTCCGGGGAGATGGGTGGGGCCCCAAAGGTGGTGGAAAGCAGAGACTGCCCGGAGACGGAGGTGCACCGGGGTCTGGCCAGGGGCGGAGAGGAGCCCTCAGCGGGCAGGCCGAGAGGAGCAAGCGGTGGGCGGGTGGAGTCAGTGGGGTCTCGGGGCGCAGTGCAAGCGGAGCAGGCCGGGGCCACTTCTGAGCATGGGCCCAGCTCCATGACACCACTGGCACCATTGTAAACCTGGCACTGATAGTGCCTGGGAAGCCAGGGCCTTGGCCCGAGGGAAGATCGATCAGGCGTGGGGGAGGAATTCAAGACCGACTCCTTCATGCCCAGCCCCTCCCCCCCACACCCTCCAAGCCTCCTGCCCTGGGATACAGGAGAGGGGCTGGGTGAGCTGGCCCCAGTGGCCGCAGGAGGCTGTTCTGTGCTGTGCTGCTCTGCTGACTCCTGCTCTCAGCCAACTCCTGCCAGCCAAGTTCCCATGGCTTTGTCCCTTCCTCAGGCTGCTCCTCCAGCCCCATTCTGTCTCCTGATTCCAGCCAGCCTCACCCAGCACTGTGCTGCAGGGCCTGATGCTAGAGCAGAACCCCCAGGACGCCCCCTCCAGGCTGCTCCAGGATACTGCTCTGGCTCTGTGGGCGAGGCACCCCCTAGTGGCAGGTGTGACAAAGTGGGAATGTTCTTAATGTTTTCTCTGAGTGCTGTGTGGGTGCCTCAGTTTCCCCTATGCATTTCTCGAGTGTCTAGGGGTGTGTGATTGTTGCAGAGCCCTAGGGGGCCAGTGTGGTCCTGTCTGCACAGAGAATGGTCGACACCCTGTCTCCTGGCAACTGATGGCCTGGGCCCCTCCTCTGCGAAGGTGCCACTGAAGGTGTTGGAGAACAATGAAATCAGGTGACCTCCTGGCCCGGGAAAGAGACAAAGGCGAGAGAGTTTTTAGTTTGGAGCTGGCTGGGAAGATGGAGGGGAGCCCAGATGGGGCTGTAGCCTCCCTGGGCCCCCTCCCCCCAGGATGGACCTATCTGAGGGGGTCCTGTTGTCTGCAGCTGCAAGACCTGTCTTGGATTGTGTTCCTGTCGGCTAAATAAACCTGTTTCACTGGCTGGCTGAAAGTCGCGGTGGATCGCCCCCTAGTGGCAGGCCCACAGAGCGGCACAGGCAGCTGTAGGGGAGCTCCGCTAGTTGATGTGGCAGAGGCCTCTGCTTTCCGAGCAAGGGGCCAGTCCCAGGGCTGGACAGCAGCGGCTGATGCAGCGAGTGATGACACTGTGTCTCCTTCTGCGGGGTGCTGCGGAGGCCACGGGGTGGAGGTGGGGGAGGGGGACCTCAATCCCGGAAGAGGCACCTGGCACAGAATGATAAAGGAATCCTTCCCAGAGGAGCTGCCTTGATCTCTTCTCCCCCGCCCAAAACCTAACCCCTACTCAGGTGATGTGGGCAGGCAGATCCCTGCCCCCACCAAGCTGATTGCAAACCTTCCCCCACCTGCGCCAGGTGCCTCCAGAGCACCCAGGCCCCTCTGCTGGGAGGTTCACTGTTACCTGTGGGCACTGCCTGGTGGGCATGTACTGGGGCCACACAGGCACGCCAGGGACGTGCAGGCCCCCACCTGATGGTGGTGAGTTCTCTCCATGGGGCCCCACCACCCTGCAGAAGGGGGGTCCTAGGATTTGGGGACATTGCCCTTGAGCAGCCCATGATGATCACTCCCTGCCGAGGAATCCCCACTAGATGGACCGGTTGTCTGATGAGATCAGCCAATTCTGCTCAGCAGTTTGCAATCTTTTCTATACTGTCTGTGATACCTTTTTCCATACTGAGATGGCCCCAGGACCAGGGCCGCCCAGAGGGGGGGGCAAAGGGGGCAATTTGCCCCGGGCCCCGGGCTCCGCAGGGGCCCCCAAGAGAACAGCGGAGGCTCCCGCCTCCGTCCCCCTCCTGGAGCCTCAGCGCATCAAGCGCCGAGTCTCCGGCCGAGCTCCTGAGCCCCGCCCCGCTCAGAGGCGCGTGGTCAGGGGGCGGGGCTGGGAGCTCCAACGGGGCCTGAGCCCCGTCCCACTCAGAGCCGCGTGGGGAGGGGGCGGGGCAGCTGCCTCCGCTCGGCGTGGAGCTCACAGCCCCGCCCCCTCACCACGCAGCTCTGAGCGGGACGGAGCTCAGGCCTCGCCGGAGACGCGCTCGGGTAAGAGGCTGGGGCTGGGGCTGGGGCTGGGGCTGGGAAGCGGGACCCGCCGCCGCCGCCAAAGCGCAGCCCGGTCTTCGGCGGCGGGGGCCCCTTCTGTTCCGGGACCCGCCGACGAAGTGCCCCGAAGGCCCGCGGCGGGGACCCCCCCCCGCCACCGAATTACCGCCGAAGACCGGGCTGCGCTTCGGCAGCGGGTCCTGCTTCAGCGGTAATTCGGCGGCGGGGGGCTCCCGCCGCGGGTCTTCGGGGCACTTTGGCGGCGGGTCCCGGAACGGAAGGGCCCCCCGCCGCCGAAGACCCCGGGCCCCCGGAATCCTCTGGGCGGCCCTGCCCAGGACTCCCCTTTTAGCTAGCTAGGATCCAGCTCCTCCTCCCCCACCATGTAACGATCTGGGAGGGGCAGGATAGTTGCCACCCCACCCCATATTCACAACGCTCCTGGTGGTCATGAACCCCATCCCGATACCCTCTGCCCTCACTGGTACCTACAGCTGTCAATGTAACCTCCCTCCCATTCCTCCTGTGCCAACAGCCTCACTCCTCTCAGAACCCACTAGCCATCACCTTCAGCCCCAACTAAAACCTCTCCAGCGCATCATCAAGGATCTACAACCAGTCGGAGAACACTTCAACCTCCTTGGTCACTCGATTACGGACCTAAAAGTTGCAATATTATAACAAAAAAACTTCAAAAACAGACTCCAACGAGAGACTGCTGAATTGGAATTAATTGCAAACTGGACACCATTATTAGGCTTGAATAAAGACTGGGAGTGGATGGGTCATTACACAAAGTAAAACTATTTCCCCATGTTTATTCCCCCCCCACCCCCGCTCCCACTGTTCCTCACACCTTCTTGTCAACTACTGCAAATGGACCATTTTCATTACCACTACACAGGGCCGGCTCCAGGCACCAGCATTCCAAGCTGGTGCTTGGGGCAGCAATCTTCAAGGGGCGGCAGTCCCTGTTGTTTTGCCCCCAGCAGCGCGCCGAATTGCCGCCGCAGACGGCAGGGGCAGTCCGTGTGCCCTTAGGGCGGCACGTGCGTTTCCGCGGTGGTGGCAATTCGGCGGCAGCTTCTCTATTTAGGTGTCCGTGGCAGCTTCAGCTAAACAGAGAAGCTGCCGCTGAATTGCCGCCGCCGCGGAAACGCGCCTGCCGCCCTAAGGGCACACGGACTGCCCCCGCCATCCGCGGCGGCAATTCGGTGTGCTGCTTGGGGCGGCGAAAACTGTAGAGCCGGTCCTGCCACTACAAACAGTCTTTTTCTCTCCTGCTGGTAATAGCTCACCTTAACTGATCACTCTCGTTAGAGTGTGTATGGGAACATCCATTGTTTCATGTTCTCTATGTGTATACATATCTTCCTACTGTATTTTCCACTACATGCATCCCATGAAGTGGGCTGTAGCCCACGAAACCTTATGCTCAAATAAATTTGTTAGTCTCTAAGGTGCCACAAGTACTCCTGCTCTTTCCACTCAAACCGTCACCCTCAAACAAAAGGCATTAATGGTTTATATTTCGATAGCCCCTTCCAACCTACAGGATCTTGATATGAGTTATGGATGGTACATATGGTGAACACTGCGTCAGCCACCACCACTGAAATGCTGCCACCTCTGGTGTGGGGAACCACACAACAGCTGAGGACAGGAAGTGTCCAGTTGAAACTGCATAGGAAATGTAGGAAGGCAGGAAGTAATGACCCACGTTGGAATTTGGCCAGGACACCAGGATTACCGATCCTGATGTTCCCAAAAGTGCCATGGGAGCCTCTTGGGAGACCCAACCACTGAAACCTGAAGAGGATTCATGCAGTCTAAATCCTGGAGGAGGCAGGAGCCAGGATAGGGCCCCAAGGGGCTGCTGGTCTCTGCCAGGCAGACATTTCCACCAGGGGTTTTCATGTTATCTGGGCTCTTGCAACAGGTGGGTCATTTCTGCTGTGAAACCCACATTGATTTCCCCACATGCCCCTGGATTGTCAGTTACAAGGCAGCCCGTCTCCTCTGCTGTGGGAATGATTGAAACAAACAATGCAGCTCTGCATGCCAAAGCCAGACATGGCTCCTGCCCTGAACTATGCAGAGACAGGCACTGATGTGGTCCCCGAATCTGCAGTCTGGGCACCGCTGCTAGGCACAAAGATGCTCCCCCATTACCCGCAATGCCCAAGGATACGCACATGACCCACAGTCCCTGGAGATGCACATTATCCAAGACAATTCAGGGACTACCCATTACCCACAATGCCCAGGGAATGCACACACATTACCCACGATGTCCAGAGAACATGCAGTGCCCAGGGAATGCACATACATTACCCACAATGCCCAGAGAACATGCAGTGCCCAGGGAATGCACACACATTACCCACAATGCCCAGAGAACATGCAGTGCCCAGGGAATGCACACACATTACCCACGATGCCCAGAGAACATGCAGTGCCCAGGGAATGCACACACATTACCCACGATGCCCAGAGAACATGCAGTGCCCAGGGAATGCACACACATTACCCATAAATGCCCACGTTAAGTATCTGCAATGCTAATTGTTGAACTGGAGCCCCACTAGAGTGTGTGCTGAGCATGCGGCTGCTGTCACCCCGTGCTGCGCCTGCAAAGGCCTGAACTTTCAGAATTTAGGTGTATTCTTATCACTTAGCTAGTTACAGAGGTATAAAAGAAAGAATAAAAAATCACTGTCTGTGTAGTGGCCTTCTCTTACTGTGACAGTCTGAGGCCTGGTTCTTTAGCAGCCATAAACTGGGAAATGTATGGTCACGTCCTCACATTCCAAACTAGTCATATTAAAATAAGGCAATCTGGGGCTGTTAGGAAGGTGATTCGATCTATCACCTCCAGAGAAAGGGAAGAGCCTAGAAATTTAGTTTCATAGTTTTCTGTCTGGTAAGAACTCACTTATCAATAGACAGCTGGAGAACCCTTCTGTCTGTATAGATGTAGTTGTGAAATCCTCACTTCTGTATTGTTTTGTATGTTTATTTGCATGGTCTCTGTCTGTTTCTGTGATTGTTTCTGGCTGCTGTATAATTAATTTTGCTAGGTGTAAACTAATTAAGGTGGTGGGATATAATTGGTTAGCTAATCATGTTACAATATGTCAGGATTGGTTAGATAAATTTTAGTAGAATGATTGGTTAAGGTATAGCTGAAAATATTACTATATAAATTAGGGGCAAACAGGAAGTAAGTTGGGATTCGAAAATAAGAAAAAGGAACTTGAATTTAAGCTTGCTGGAAGTTCACCCCAATAAACATCGAATTGTTTGCACCTTCGGACTATTGTTGCTCTCTGTTCATGCGAGAAGGACCAGGGAAGGGTGAGAGTGAAGGAATAAGCTCTCTAACATCTTGGTGCCGTGACTCGGATGCATCGCATTGGATAGGTGAGTGGCACCTGTGAGTCCCCCTCTCCAACAGTCCGCGCAGCTGCTTGGAGGGGGTATGGCGAACTCTCGTGATGGTAGTTGCGAGTTCTGGCAAGCTGGGGTAGTGGATTTTTTGAACAAATGGATAAGGAAGAACCAGGACCCATACCAGGTGCAGGGATCCACCTGGGATGAGATTGAGAAGGAGATGGGGGAGGTTTTGGGAGACCCCAAGGGAAAGGAATGTAGGAAAAAGGGAATGGTATTACAAGGTTTGTGTGCTGGGATGGTATACTGGGTAAAAAGGGAAGCCGATCTCCTCCAACACATTAAGGATTTGGAGGGGATTGTGGATCAGCAGCGGATTTTAACAGAAAAATCTGTGTTAGCAGTAGAGGTGACAGATTTGAAGGCATGGGATGCTGCACGGACAGAGGAGTCTTGTGAGGCAATCCGGAGAGAGAGGGATGAACTGCTGGGGAGAGTATCATAGAATCATAGAATCTCAGGATTGGAAGGGACCTCAGGAGGTCATCTAGTCCAACCCCCTGCTCAAAGCAGGACCAAACTCAACTAAATCATCCCAGCCAGGGCTTTGTCAAGCCTGACCTTAAAAACCTCTAAGGAAGGAGATTCCACCACCTCCCTAGGTAACCCATTCCAGTGCTTCACCATCCTACTAGTGAAAAAGTTTTTCCTAATATCCAACCTAAACCTCCCCCTCTGCAACTTGAGACCATTACTCCTTGTTCTGTCATCTTCTACCACTGAGAACAGTCTAGATCCATCCTCTTTGGAACCCCCTTTCAGGTAGTTGAAAGCAGCTATCAAACCCCCCCTCATTCTACTCTTCTGCAGACTAAACAATCCCAGTTCCCTCAGCCTCTCCTCATAAGTCATGTGCTCCAGCCCCCTAATCATTTTTGTTGCCCTTAGGAGACTTAGAGGAGGAATTGTATCAATGTAAACATGGAGGCAATGGACTTGGGGACCCCAGACCATCCGCCCCACTAACGGAGTGGAAGGAGACACCTCCACCACCCTATCCTGAAAAAACACTGTACCCACCACTGCCAGTGGACGTTGTAAGCTGGCGATCCACTGTTACAGCCCCTGCGAGAGAGGCTACCGGAGAGGAACTACAGGAGGCAGGAATAGTGGCCCCAGTTGCAGGGTGGGGGGATCATGCCCCACAAGTAGTAGAACAGGCAGAAATCCGCCCCTTGTCCCTGAAGGACCAGGAGGCAGTAGTGGGCCGTTTGGGAAAGGTACCCCGGGAGGATTGGGATCCGTTTGTGCTGTGGCTAGTGGAGGTGGGCCGGGAGATGGAGGGTCTAACTCGTGAGGACCAGGTGATCATATGGCATAGTCTTTTGGGACTGGGCACCTTGGGAATTGATGTGGCAGGACTGGCACACCCATTTCTAATCCCCAGACAGGTGGCAAAACCGTTGTTTGGGGTGTACTCTCGTACTGCGGGGATGAATAAGATGAAGCGAATCCCTGGGGAAACAGGGCGAGATGCACTTAATCGCATACAGGCCTGGGCACGGTGCTGGGCGAATCCCCTAGACGGTCCATGGGTGATACCCCAGACAGGGGCACCAGGACCTGGTGGGGGTGTGGAGCAGGGTAGGGGTGTGGAATTGCTGGAAAAATGGTTGGAGCTGAGCGATCCTCAGTTCGTGGGACATTTAAGGTTGCAGCCTCCTGAACTTGCTCCCAGTCAGCTCCCCCAGTTTCTGGAACAGGCAGATGTGTGGAGGCAGATGCATTGGGGGGGAGCCGGTCCATGTTATTACTGCAGGGGATCAGTACAAGGTGGAAAGCGGTGGGTCAGCCTGGAAGGGAGGAGGTAGAGGGCGAGGTCGTGGCTTTGGGGGGGGTAGTCAGGGACGAGTGGGCAGCTATAGAGCAACAGATCCAGAGACTGCAGGCTAGACTGACTACCCAGGATCTTACCAGATCAGGGGGAACGTGGCCCCGGAGGCCAGGGGACTGGCACTGCCTGAAATGCCAGACACACAATTTTGCTTGGAGACAGGAATGTCTTCGGTGCCAGGACCCCCCCCCCCCCCCCCGTGAACCAGTGGGAGGGACAGAGGTGGGTGCTGCGATTTAGGGGTGCCCTGGGAGGCATCCTGGCCATGTTCTCAGTTTAGGATGGGATGCATCTGGTCGCCCCACGCTCCAGGGGGCAATCGAAGGGAGTCCCATGAGGGATTTTTTGATAGACACTGGAGCAGCCATCAGCTTAACCGCATGGGGGCAAGGGAGGCCCTCAGGCAGAACTGTGACAATTGTAGGGGCAAGGGGAGGGGAGACACAGTTAACCCTGAGGCGGGGACAGATCAAAGGAGTCTGGGGGGAAGGGGAGATTATGTGGGGTTGTAACAATGTGCTAAATCTGTTGGGAGCAGGAGATTTACACAAGCTGGGACTTGTACTGGACTTAGCCAATTGGGTGCGTTTACTGGGGCAGACGCAGGACGGTCAGGGCTATACCATTCCTATGGGGATAGCCACTGTGACCATTAAAGCAGCACATGCCCTCCCCCCACCCCCGGCTGGGCGGGAACACATCCCTGTGTGGGCCACGGATAACCTGGATTGTGGTGGGGGCAGCATGGAGGTACTGCTAGAGGGAGGGGACCCTCCCCCACAGAAACACTATCCTATTCCTCGGGAGGCATTGGCAGAGGTGGGGGAACTATGTGGGAATTGGAACAGAGGCGACTGATTAGAGCGGTTGCGTCCCCTTGCAATGCTGCTGTGTGGCCAGTGAGGAAGCCAAACGGCACCTGGCACCTCACTGTGGATTACAGGGCACTAAATGCTCTGGCCAATTCACCAGCCTCAGTAGTGGCAGCGCACCCTGAAATGCTAGCTCGCATTGGACCCCAATGCCGAATTTTCACTGTGTTGGACACAACAAATGGGTTTTGGTCTCTGCCACTAGCTACCTCGTGTCAGTATAAAACTGCATTCACATGGGAGGGCCGGCAATTCTGCTGGACAGTCCTACCCCAGGGATATCGGGACTCCCCTGCAATTTTTCACAGATACATGAGACAGGCTCTGGAGGGGGTAGATTCAGCAAGGTGCATACAATATGTAGACGACCTGTTGCTAATGTCAAAGACAGAGGAGGAAGACAGGGAACTAACCGAGCAGGTCCTGCAAGCTTTGGCAAGAGCAGGGTTAAAGGTCAATGGGAAAAAGGCTCAGATGGGACAGACCAGAGTGACCTACTTAGGAGCTGAAGTGTCCCAAATGGGAAGGGAAATCGATAAGGGACGACGCAACTGATCCAGTCCCTGCCACTGCCTACGGATGTTAAAAGCTTGCAAAGTTTTCTGGGTCTAACTGGATTTTGCAGGGATTTTGTGGCCAATTATACAGAAATAGCCCAGCCTCTATTTGACCTAACCCAAGCCTCAACTTGGGAATGGTCAGAACCGTGTACTGAGGCAGCAAGAGTACTAAAGGGAAACCCGGCCAGTGCTGGCCTCCCCGGATGGGGAGAAACTCTTTTATTTGTACCCTTTGGTATCTGACAATACCATTGGTTGTGCATTAACACAGGAGTATGGAGCAAAGGACCAACCTGTGGCCTTTGCCTCTCGACTTTTGAGTGATGTGGAACTGAAAGAACGGTTACTCACCTGTAGTAACTGTTGTTCTTCGAGATGTGTTGCTCCAATCCATTCCAGTTAGGTGTGCGCGCCGCGCGTGCACGGCTTCTCCGGAACTTTTTTCCCTAGCAACCCCGGCGGGCCGGCTGGCGCCCCCTGGAGTGGCGCCGCCATGGCGCTAAATATATACCCCAGCCGGCCCGTCCGCTCCTCAGTTCCTTCTTGCCGGCTACTCCGACAGTGGGGAAGGAGGGCGGGTCTGGAATGGATTGGAGCAACACATCTCGAAGAACAACAGTTACTACAGGTGAGTAACCGTTCTTTCTTCTTCGAGTGATTGCTCCAATGCATTCCAGTTAGGTGATTCCCAAGCCTTACCTAGGCGGTGGGGTCGGAGTGAGACGTGGCGGAATGCAATACCGCAGAGCCGAAGGCTGCATCGTCTCTAGACTGCTGCACCAACGCGTAGTGGGAGGCGAAGGTGTGGACCGAAGACCAGGTGGCCGCTCTGCAGATGTCCTGGATGGGGACATGGCTCAGGAAGGCGGCTGACGAGGCGTGCGCCCTCGTAGAGTGAGCGGTGAGTCGGCATGGTGTCACGTGAGCCAGCTCGTAGCATGACCTGATGCATTGAGTCACCCAGGAGGAAATGCGCTGGGTAGAGACCGGCTCGCCCTTCATGCGATCAGCGACTGCGATGAAGAGTTGGGTGGAACGCCGAAAGGACCTTGTCCGGTCGATGTAAAACGCCAGCGCCCGACGGACTTCGAGAGTGTGGAGCTGTTGCTCCCGGGGCGAAGCATGGGGCTTCGGAAAGAAAACCGGGAGAAAGACGTCCTGATTAAGGTGGAAGGCCGAGACCACCTTTGGTAGGAAGGCCGGGTGAGGACGAAGCTGCACCTTATCAGCGTGAAAGACGGTGTAGGGGGGGCCCACCGTCAACGCTCGGAGCTCCGAGACTCTCCGTGCCGATGTTATGGCAACCAGGAAGGCCGTTTTATAGGAGAGGTAGAGGAGAGAACACGTGGCCATAGGCTCGAATGGCGGACACATGAGCCTGGCCAGGACGAGGTTCAAGTCCCAGGTCGGGGCAGGGCGACGTACTGGCGGGTATAAGCGGTCGAGGCCCTTCAGGAAGCGTGAGACCATCGGATTGGAAAAGATGGTTCGACCCTCGACCGACGGACGAAAGGCGGACAGTGATGCGAGGTGGACCCGCAAGGAGGAAACCGCCAGACCCTGTTCCTTAAGGTACCATAGGTAATCTAGGATGGTAGGGACAGGTACCACGAATGGGTTGAGCCCTTGCTGGTCACACCAGAGCGCGAACCTCTGCCATTTTGCCATGTAGGTGGTACGAGTGGAAGGCTTTCTGCTCTCAAGCAGGACTTGCTGCACCGCCGCCGAACAGTCCCTCTCTGCGTGGGTCAACCACGCAGGTACCAGGCTGTAAGATGGAGGGACTGCAGGTTCGGATGGTGGAGTCTGCCGAAGTCCTGCGTGATGAGGTCCGGCCACAACGGGAGGGTGATGGGCTCCCGAACGGAGAGCTCGAGCAGCAGGGTGTACCAATGCTGCCTCGGCCAGGCTGGAGCCACGAGTATTATGGTGGCTCGGTCCCTCCGAAGCTTCTGGAGCACTCTGTGCACGAGTGGAAACGGAGGGAAGGCATAGAGGAGGTGAGTCTGCCACGGATACAGGAAAGCGTCCGACAGAGAGCCCGGCGAGTGCCCCCGGAACGAGCAGAACTGGAGACACTTCCTGTTCGCCTTGGAGGCGAAGAGGTCGACCCGGGGAAACCCCCACCTCTGGAAGATCGTGTGAGCAACGTCGGGACGGAGGGACCACTCGTGGGAGAGAAACGACCTGCTGAGATGGTCGGCCAGCGTGTTCTGCACTCCCGGAAGAAAGGACGCTTCCAGGTGAATGAAGTGGGCCACACAGAATTCCCACAGGAGGATCGCTTCCCTGCAGAGGGGGGACGAGCGGGCTCCGCCCTGCTTGTTCACGTAGAACATTGCTGTTGTGTTGTCCGTGAATACTGTCACACAGCGGCCTTGCAGGTTGGTCCGAAAGGTGTGACATGCAAAACGGATTGCTCGGAGCTCGCGGACATTGATGTGGAGTGTGAGCTCGCTTGCTGACCAGAGGCCTTGAGTGTGGAGGTCTCCCAGGTGAGCCCCCCATCCGAGCGCAGAGGCGTCCGTGGTCAACGTTGCCGATGGCCGAGGAGGGTGGAACGGGACTCCGGCGCACACGACCTCCGGGTCGAGCCACCAGCGGAGGGAGTCGAGAGCCGTCCTGTTGACTGTGACCACCATGTCGATGGCGTCGCGATGCGGGCGGTACAACGTCGCGAGCCAGGACTGAAACGGACGAAGGTGAAGTCGTGCGTACGCGGTGACGTATGTACACGATGCCATGTGGCCCAGGAGGCGGAGGCATGCCCGCACCGTCGTAGTCGGGAAATTGACGAGGTCTCGGATGATGGAGACCATCGTCTGGTGACGAGCGCGAGGGAGACAGGCTCTGGCCATCGTGGAGTCGAGGACCGCCCCAATGAATTCGACTCGCTGCGTCGGAATCAAAGTTGACTTCTCGGTGTTGACAAGAAGACCGAGGCGCCGAAAGAGAGCCAGGACCTCTATTATCTGACTCTCCACGAGCTGTCTGGACAGACCGCGAATGAGCCAGTCGTCCAGGTACGGGTACACGTGAATTTGGTTCCGTCTCAGTGCTGCGGCGACGACCGCCATGCATTTGGTGAATACTCTGGGGGCGGTCGAAAGGCCGAATGGCAACACGGCGAATTGGTAGTGGGCGTCGTTGGCCACAAACCGAAGGTAGCGCCGATGAGGGGGGTAGATAGCGACATGGAAGTAGGCATCCTTCATGTCGAGGGCCGCAAACCAGTCTCCCGGATCCAGGGAGGGAATGATGGTCCCCAAGGTGACCATGCGGAACTTGGGCTTGAGTAGGTATCTGTTCAGCCCGCGAAGGTCCAGGATAGGACGTAGCCCGCCTTTTGCCTTGGGGATGAGGAAATACCTGGAGTAAAATCCCCTGCCCCGCCTGGAGGGAGGCACCTCCTCTATGGCACCCACGCTCAACAGAGTCTGGACCTCTTGTAGGAGGACTTGCTCGTGAGAGGGGTCCCTGAAGAGGGACAGGGAAGGTGGGTGGGAAGGAGGGGGCGAAACAAACTGAAGACGGTATCCCGAGTGGACCGTGCTGAGCACCCAGCTGTCTGACGTTACTCGGGACCACTCCAAGAAAAAACGGGAGAGGCGGTTGTGAAATAAACGAGGAGGATCCGTAGGGGAGAGTGATGTGCAGCCCTCGTGCGTCCCATCAAAAGGGTTGCTTCGCCGCCTGTGGGGCTTTGGAAGCGGCCTGGCCCCGGTTTCGGCGGTTGCCCGACGGGCCGGTCGCCGAGCCGGGTAGGGTCGGTACCGCGACTGATAGCGGGAGGGCTGCGGGCGGAAAGGTCTACGCTGTGTAACCGGCGTATGCATCCCGAGTGTCCGGATCGCCACCCGGCCGTCCTTGAGCGACTGGATCCGCGAATCCGTCTTCTCCGAAAACAACCCCTTGGTGTCAAAGGGCAAATCCTGGAGAGTAAACTGGACTTCTGGAGGCAGGGTGGAAGATTGGAGCCAGGCGATGCGCCGCATCGTGACCCCTGTTGCTAAGGTCCGTGCCCCTGAGTCCGCCGCGTCGAGGCCGGCTGTAATGGAGGAGCGAGAGGACCGCCTCCCTTCCTCCAACATTGTGGTGAAGTCCTGGCGGGATGTTGACGGCAGGAGGTCAGTGAACTTGGCCAGGGACGTGAGTATGTCGAACACGTATCTGGCCAGGAGGACCTGTTGGTTACCGATCCTCATCTGCAGGCCCCCTGCCGAATAGACCTTTCGGCCGAGAAGGTCCATCCGTCGTGCCTCTTTCGCCTTTGGGGCAGCGGCCGGCTGGCCGTTACGCTCCCTATCGTTAACTGACTGTACCACCAGGGAGTCCGGAGTTGGATGCACGTACAAGTACTCATAGCCCGAGGGAGGGACTGAGTACTTCCTTTCCACTCCCCTGGCTGTGGGAGGAACGGAAGCGGGCGTTTGCCAAATGGTGGTGGCGTTCCGTTGGACCGTGCGCACAAAAGGTAACGCAACCCGGAGTGGCACGTCTGACCCCACCACGTTTGTGATGGGGTCCTCGTCCTCTTTTACCTCCTCTATAGGGAGGTCCATAGCCGTCGCCACACGGCGGAGTAAGTCTTGATGCGCCTTCGCATCAACGGGGGGCGGCTCTCTTGACGCCGCGCCGGCCACCGCCTCATCGGGAGAGGATGATGAGGATAACTCCTGAACGACCTCAGCCGAAGAGGGGTCCACTGCGTGATGGGCTGGGGGTTCGGAGGGGCACTCTGGCACCACCGGAACGGCTGGCGGTGGGGATGGCGGTGGCCGAGATATAGACGCCTCTGGGACTCTGCGGTGGGCCCCTGGAGGCCTCGGCGGAACGGGCACAGCGTCCGACTCATATTGCGCCCATGGGACCCAAAAACCCCACTGCTGGGCCCCGCTAGGCTGGGCTGGTGGCGTTGGAGGCGGGAGCCCATAGGCTTCTGCGCCGGAGGCGACCGACTCAGGGCGGGAAGGCCAGGGAGGTGCCAAAGAGGGTCCAGGGCACACCGCCGGGGGATGCTCTTTCCTTCGGCGCTGGGACGGCGACCTCGCTCGACGGTCTTCACGGTGCCGGGAGCTCGACCGGTGCCGGGAGCTCGACCGGTGTCGGGGGCTGGTCCGGTGCCGGGAGCTCGACCGGGAGTAAGATCTCCGATGCCGAGACCGACCATGGTCACCGCGGCGCCGGGAGCTCGACCGGTGTCGGGAGCTCGACCGAGAGCGCGAACCGCGACGTCTGGAGCATCCGCGGGAGTCGCGGCGCCGGGAACAGTGCCGGGACTGAGACCGGCGGTGCCTAGTTGGTGGCGACCTCGATCTGGTGCGACGTCGGGAGTGCGATCGGTACCGCGAAGAGGAGCGGTACCGGGACTTCGACCGACGAGGAGACTGCGATCGGTGCCGCGATGGGGTGCGGTGCCGGGAACGCGATCGGCGGGACGGCAAGCTGTCGACGGTGCGGGAGCGGGACCGGGACCGTGACCGACGTCCACGCCTTGATTCCATGGAGGGTGGCCGGACCATTGCTGCCGGTTTTCCTCTGGAGACGACAGCCCGCGCCGGCGGTGCCGGGGGCCGGAGGCCTGGAGCCTCTATGAGCTGTATCAGCTCTCGCGCAGAGGCGAACGTCTCCGGCGTCGACGGCCGCCGAGGCTCGACCACGGACGGCACCGGGGAGCGAGGCGGCGCCGGACTCGACGGGCCTTGCGGCGCCGGAGTCACAGGTGCAATGCACTGTTTGTGCAGAGGCACCACAGGGGCTGCAGGCTGCGGAGTCGCCTTGGCGGAGTCCTGCACGCGAGCCTGAGCCAAAGCCTTCGCCAGCCTTTGCTTCCTGGCGGGCGAGAGCGAGCGGTGCCGAGTCTTCGCAGCCGCTTTCTTCGCCGGCGGTGCCGCAGTCGGTGCCAGCGGTGTGTCCTGCACGGAAGGAGGCCGCGGAGGCGGCGCGGGCGGTGCCGGTGGTTGGAGGGACTCCTCCATGAGGATCTGTTTCAAGCGGCTATCTCGATCCTTGCGGGTCCGCGGCTTGAATTTCAAACAGATCTGGCACTTGTCAGTTCGGTGCCCTTCGCCTAAGCAGCGGAGACACGCGTCGTGCGGGTCTCCTACGGGCATCGGTTTCTGGCACCCCGTGCAGGGCTTAAAGCCCGGCGCTTTGGGCATGAGCCCGCACCGGCTAAGGCAAAAAAGGGGGAACCCCCCCTTTTTTAGCCTACCTAACTAACACTAACTATGCTAACTTAACCACTATAACTAACTATGCTAACTATGTACAACAAAGACTAGAGAAAGCTAGGGACGTGAAGGGCTATCAAGCACTCCACAGTTCCAACTGCCGTCACGGGCGGTAAGAAGGAACTGAGGAGCGGACGGGCCGGCTGGGGTATATATTTAGCACCATGGCGGCGCCACTCCAGGGGGCGCCAGCCGGCCTGCTGGGGTTGCTAGGGAAAAAAGTTCCGGAGAAGCCGTGCACGCGCGGCGCGCACACCTAACTGGAATGCATTGGAGCAATCACTCGAAGAAGAAGTATGGATGGTGCGAAAAGGTGCTGTTGTGCACCTACTGGGGGGTAGGGAAATTCAAATACCTCACGGGAATGCAGAAACTAATAGTCCGATCTCATCACGACCCCCTGCGGCTGTTAAACATGCATACTATCTTACAGGGACAAGTGAGTGGTGGCGTATTGCCAAATGGTTGCTGGCACTACAGGCAGAAAACATTAAAGCAGAAGTGTTAAAGGAACCCATAGTCTGGGTAGCCGGATTACATCTGGCTGGCACCCCACACCAATGTGAAGCCAGCCCAGGTAAAACCCAACATCAGGTGTTTCGGGCGGCTAACTCCAATCAGGTAAAGGGGGGGACACTGGTATGGTTTTTAGATGGAAGTTGTAGGTATCAGGGGGGACAGAAAACTGCAGGTTTAGCTGTTGTGGGAATCAGAGGAAATGAGACAGTCAGCACCATTGGTTTCTCACTGGAAGCAAGGTCAGCTCAGGAGGCAGAACTGGCAGCCTTGTTAATAGCTTTAAATGAAGTGGATCCCAAATTTGAGCCAGAATGTTGGGTGGTGGTAGATTCAGATTATGTATTTCGTGGGGCCACACTAATGCTGAGATGGTGGGCGGAGAATCATTTCAGGGCAACAGATGGCTCCACAATCAAGCATGCTAACTGGTGGAAGCGAGTGGAGGAGCTCAGTCACCGTTTTACACGAATCAATGTGGTAAAGATAAAGGCACACAAGAAAACAGGACCCCTAAGCAAAGGGAATAATCTGGCCGATGCAGAGGCCAAGCGGGCTGCAACAGAGGCACCTCCATGGCCCTGGGAGCCAGAAGAGAGTGTGCCTGTAGCAGTGATAACAAGAAATGGGGTGGATATAGATCGGGGAGGGCGAATTCGGGAGTTGCAAGAATCTGACCCAGGACTGGCAGGCATCATAAAACTTGGGGACAGACATGTGCCAAAGGTGGAACTAATGGAAGGTATTTGGTGTGTCTTGACAGCTGAGGGACCAGTAATGCTGTGCCCCCAGGGAAGCCAGACGGCTTTCTTAAGCTGGGTGCATGGAAGCTTGCCAGGGGGACACCCCGGGTTTGAGGAGGCACTGGGAACTTTAAAAAGGTTGTGCTGGTGGCCAGGAATGGCAGCTGATTTAAAATCACATTTGGAACGTTGTTTGGATTGTGCAAGGCACAACCCACCTCACAAGGTGCTATGGGGAGAATTAATGAGACAAGCCCCAAAGGGACCTTGGGAAAGGATACAAATTAATTACACAGGACCCCTACCACCAGATCACAGGAAAAACCGGTTCATGTTGGTGGTAGTGGATGCTTTCAGCAGGTGGGTGGAAGCTTTCCCCACGAAGTATCAAACTGCCCGGGTAACTGCTGCAATACTGGTAAATGAGCTAGTCACTCGCTGGGGGGTCCCAAAGGTGATTGACTCAGACCAAGGAGCTGCTTTCTGGCCAGATCTGTTAGGGGAGCTATCAGCCCTCACTGGAATCACACAATTGTTCCATATTGCTTATCACCCACAGGCTGCGGGGCAGGTGGAATGCATGAATCGCATCATTAAAAGTGAGCTAAGAAAGGGAGTGGAAATGGGAGGAAAAAACTGGTCAGAGTTACTGCCCTTTGTCTTAATGAGAATAAGGGCCCGAGAATCAAAGGGCACAAGATTTTCTCCATACGAGGCTCTCATGGGAAGGCCCATGGAACAGTGGGAAAATCTACTTACCCCAGTACCTGGGAAAGTCACTACACACGGCTTAACACAAGAATGGAGTTTAACTCTAATCGACCCTGTAAAACAGGTACAGCAGGCAGTGGCCTGCCGAGACGAGCAAGGAGCAGCAGAAGTCAAAGCATGGTATGACCTGCCCAGGGAGCATGATCTACCCATGGTGGGAGACCTTGTGATGTATAAAATTCCAGGTCAACACCATCCATTCCCAGCTCCTAAATGGAAGGGTCCCTATCTTGTCCTTGACCAACTAGGGCCCAGTCTGCTATTATTGGGTACAGAGAATGGAGGACGGGAATGGGTTCACTGCCCGCAAATAAAAAGGTATAAACAGGGGATTGGAAAAGGGGACGTGTAAATTTTGTGTGTGTATTACAGGTTAATTCGAAAAGGATGAAAATTCCCTGGTCTTGGATGGAACAATTACTAGTGCTAACCACAATTGTCACATTTACAAATTCTATTCAGATTCCGCGATGTGAAGTGTCAAAAGGAGGAAACACATGGACGGTTACACATGCAACCTGTGGTAATAAAGCTAATGAAGGCTATGAGAATCTCCTCATAGAAAGATGTGCCACTAATACTCCAACAGGAATTTGGCAGTGTCAGTACATGGTTTATGGATTAGATGGGGGAATCCCAACCCAGTGGAGAATATCAAATTTATCAGGAAATATTGCATGGTACTCCCTGGGTGCTGCCATGATCAATGATAGTGGGAAACACAGTTACCCAGCTATGTGGTTTGTTACAGAGGGTCCAAAGAATATAACCCTCTGGTCTCCTGGAGCAAATGAACCCTCTGGGGAAAATAGGGCCCCACATTTAGGGTGTGATGTTACCATATGTAACCACAAGGGTACTTCCATGGAAGATAATCCCCAAAGGTATGATTGTTATGTACATATTACATTGGGCGTAAAATCCCCTTTGGGACGCTAGGTGTATGATGAGTTAACCGTTTTACAGAATGTAACCCTACAGGTGATATGGATGCCAAGTTGGAAGAATCCAAATTTAAAGTGGCCACAGCCTGGAGCCGAAAATATCCCCCGAAGAGCAAATGTATGGGAGCCATTGTGGGAGCAGGTGCAACCAGCACTTTTTAATGTGTCCTGTCACTCTATTACATGGGTGGTACGCCCCAAGGAATGGTGGGTGGAGCAAATTCATCCTAACTGTAGCATGTACATAAAAGGGTTGAAACAACAATTTAATTGGTGGGTGAGGGGACACACCTGGAATCGTCGTCGGAAACGGGGACTGTGGGCAGCGGGGAACACTATGCTGGGTACATGGAATCTGGGGGACGAGTGGGTAACCAAACAATTAGTGAGCCAAAATGTAAAATTTCAACAACAAATTAATGAATTAATGGCACAGCAACTATCGGCAGTTGCCACAGGGTGGAGGATAGCAGTAGGGGTAAACTTGCAGTTAACTCATTGGGCAGGGGATCTGGTGACATGGGTTGGGGATGGCTTCAGAAGATTAACATGGGGAGAAGCATGTGTGGGTATTCAAAATGCTCAGTTGATAATGTTAATGGATATTATGAAAGATGCTTGGTCGGAACAGTGGCCTTCAGTATTGAATCAGGAGGCTAGCCCATATTTATCCACAATTGCAAAAACATACCCATCTATCTGGAAAATAACATCCCCCACCTGTGGGGAGAGTTCTTGTGTAATTGTTACTATGATACCATGGGAAGGAAATGCAAATAGGGTGGTCCCCTTGAACCCTATGGGAGTAACTAGGGAAGGGGGAGCACGTTGGGAGCCATTAGGAAATAGGTGGGGGGGGTGGAATGGGGTAAATTGGACTGTCATCACATTAAGCAGTTGTATATCCAGAGGCGGAATATGGATGTGCCCCTCTCCTATGACTATGGAGGAGCAGGATCAATGGCCTATTGCAAAGGGGGGGCATTTGGGAGTAAGGTATATGGGGTATGGGGTATTCTGTTGGCAATGGATGCAATCCTGCAATAAAACACTAGGAGGCAAAGTCCTTCCAGTATATGACCAAATTATGAACTTCTGTACACTGCCACCTGGGGTCAGTGGACTTAATCATTGTAAACAATCAAACCACCACCTACTACCCCAGGCCGTACCAAGTAGTTGAACTGGTTTGGACAATACCAAATTTCACTGTGGCTATTCAGTGGACACACAATATGGACAAAAGCACACAAAGATTACAAGAGCAACTTGCTGCAAGCGCCAACAGTTGGACACACTTACAATACACACTACAGGATGGTGCTGACAAAATTTTAACCCTATCAAAGGAGGAGAAGCAGTGTTTTTGGTGGTGGCCAGGATGTTGGACCATACTGCAGTGGTCAGGACTCTCAATGTTGCTGTGGATTATCATAGCAGCTGGTGTATTGTTAACTCTATTTGTGTTACGTTGTATATGGAAACAATTAAGGGGGGCACAACCCCCTAGAGAACAGCCACTAATTATAACCTATACGTAATGTAGTAAGCCCTCCCCCTCAGTGTACTAGACAACCAGGACCCAACCTTCTCGGGCCCACTATACTGGGAAGTCTGGAACACTAATTGGACTAGGTGTGGTCTGCCCGTACGAGAGAAGGTGCAGGGCACGGTACTACACAAGGGGCAGTGGGACAGATGGAATATCAAGACCTTCCACCTTGATGCCCTGGCCCTATCAGGAAATGTGTCGCCATATGTCCTGTGCTTTTCCAGGGATACCTGGGCAGGAGGATCCCAAAAGAAAAAAAAGGGGTGGAGTGTTAGGATATAGATATTCAGGCCTGTCTGCAAAGGCCTATACTTTCAGAATTTAGGTGTATTCTTATCACTTAGCTAGTTACAGAGGTATAAAAGAAAGAATCAAAAATCACTGTCTGTGTAGTGGCCTTCTCTTACTGTGACAGTCTGAGGCCTGGTTCTTTAGCAGCCATAAACTGGGAAATGTATGGTCACGTCCTCACATTCCAAACTAGTCATATTAAAATAAGGCAATCTGGGGCTGTTAGGAAGGTGATTCGATCTATCACCTCCAGAGAAAGGGAAGAGCCTAGAAATTTAGTTTGATCGTTTTCTGTCTGGTAAGAACTCACTTATCAATAGACACAGCTGGAGAACCCTTCTGTCTGTATAGATGTAGTTGTGAAATCCTCACTTCTGTATTGTTTTGTATGTTTATTTGCATGGTCTCTGTCTGGTTCTGTGATTGTTTCTGGCTGCTGTATAATTAATTTTGCTAGGTGTAAACTAATTAAGGTGGTGGGATATAATTGGTTAGCTAATCATGTTATAATATGTTAGGATTGGTTAGGTAAATTTTAGTAGAATGATTGGTTAAGGTATAGCTGAAAATATTACTATATAAATTAGGGGCAAACAGGAAGTAAGTTGGGATTCGAAAATAAGGAAAAGGAACTTGAATTTAAGCTTGCTGGAAGTTCACCCCAATAAACATCGAATTGTTTGCACCTTCGGACTCCGGGTCTTGTTGCTCTCTGTTCATGCGAGAAGGACCAGGGAAGGGTGAGAGTGAAGGAATAAGCTCTCTAACACCCAGACTGACTGCAAAGTGAAGTCCCGAGCTAGTCATACCCCAAACCCACTCACTCGCACATGGTTGCTGATATTCTCCTTCTTCCCACTGACAGCCTAGAGGTGAAAGGCTCAAAAGCCAATTGCCAAGCCCCTGACTCAGCTAGTTCCCATCTACTGTCAATTCCAGCCATCCCATGCTGATCAGAAGGGCTCCTGTGTTGTGACCCTGCCCGGCCTTCTAGAGGATCTGCAGAGCTTCCCCTTACCCCCTCAGGAATCTGTCTGAATGGTAGAGCAGGGGGATTCCTCTGCTCTCCCCTGATTGAATCTCTCTTAATCCTAGGAAAATCCAAGGAGTTCTGCAGCATTAAACAATCATTGGCTGTGGCTGTGGCTGGGTGCATGTCCCAGATTGCCGCCCTGCATAGAATTCACGGAGTTACGTCAAACACAGGGAGAGAGCGAGCAGTCAAACTGTTATATGTTGATAAGGGAAAAGGAGCAAAACTGCCAAGAAATTAGATCTCATTTTGGATAATTAAAGGGAAGGTGGCAGCTTTCACCCCAGGCTGCGTCTTCTCAAGGAATGATAAAATGCACAGAACATCGCTGGCTGCATCGCTGCAAACACCTAATATCCTGGCTGCCGAGAGCATGCCATGACCCTGGACATGTCTGTGACTCGGGAAGTGGAAAAATTGGAGAGAGTCCAGCGGAGGGCAACAAAAATGATTAGGGGACTGGAGCACATGACTTATGAGGAGAGGCTGAGGGAACTGGGATTGCTTAGTCTGCAGAAGAGGAGAATGAGGGGGGATTTGATAGCTGCTTTCAACTACCTGAAAGGAGGTTCCAAAGAGGATGGATCTAGACTGTTCTCAGTGGTACCCGATGACAGAACAAGGAGCAATGGTCTCAAGTTGCAGAGGGGGAGGTTTAGGTTGGACATTAGAAAAATCTATTTCACTAGGAGGGTGGTGAAGCACTGGAATGGGTTCCCTAGGGAGGTGGTGGAATCTCCTTCCTTAGAGGTTTTTAAGGTCAGGCTTGACAAAGCCCTGGCTGGGATGATTTAGTTGGGTTTGGTCCTGCTTTGAGCAGGGGGTTGGGCTAGATGACCTCCTGAGGTCCCTTCCAACCCTGAGATTCTATGATTCAATCAATTAACATCCCCTAATGAGGGCTGAACTCCCCTGGCCGGGCTGCGACAGCAGGAGAGACCTGGCATCCAGGGCCTCCCACAGGGCATGGAGGGAGCCCATCTAGCTCATCTATAATGGGGCACCTCCATTACAGTCACAGCATGGACCAGCCTGAGGATAACCGCCTGTAATGAATCCCTGTGCTACTGACAACTGCTGGGCCAGAGCCATGCATGTCCTGCAGAGCCAGACCTGGCACCCTAACAATCAGCTCCAGGAACACAGGCTTCCACCACTTGAGCTAGAGGAGAACTCCCTGGGGTGACACTAGGGGCAGGTCTCTTATCCTCTCTGCACCAGATGCTCTCATGCATACACCCTTTTTTCTGGTGACTGGTACAGCCCTAATCACAGCCCCTGCCTCTTGGCACTGCTTCTGATGAAAAATCAAAGCAGGACCATGGGAAGAGGGGATCCTGAGTGCTGCTGCAGGGGGGGGGGGTTGTTTTGAAAAGTATGTTTCTGGTCAAATTGAAATAAAAATCATGGAGCCATTTCCTTGGGTCTTTGTTTTGGCCCCTGTTTGAGCAGACTGAGTCCATCAGCTGCCAGCAATATGCTGCAGAGTAAATGACGCTCAGGACATTTGTCACTGTGCACCTTGCGGCTTGCTGCTGTTTGCATCCTGAGCACTGTAAGACCCACTGTGACACTACTGGGGGCGGGAGGGGGGGAGCAGGATCAGGACGGGGTTTTTCCTATTCAAATTTGCATCAGAAGGTGCAGTGAGAGGATCTGGGAGAGGCTAGCTGGCTGATGTGCCATGGCACCAGTTAGACAGGGAGATTCACCTCCAGCCTTCTCCCCCGTGCCATACGACCTGGTGGGAATGTGAAGGCGCCACAATGGCTGTGCAATCCCTGAGGGCTTCACCGCTCTGCCAAAACCACAGCATGCACTTCCGAAATGTGACCTCTCTGGGACACAAAGGGACTGGCTGCAGCCTCTGTACCATCCCAAACCGAGTAGTTGCTGGCATTCCCCTCCAAAGGAGGAGCTTTCAGACTGGGGCGTCTGTGACGAAGTGGGACTGTTCTTAATGTTTCCCCTGAATACTGTGTGGGTGCCTCAGTTTCCCCTATGCATTTCTTAAGTCTCCAGTGTGCGTAAATGGCCGACACTCTGTCTCCTGGAAACAAATGGCTGGGGCCCTTCACCCTGCAAGGGAATAGCTAAAGGTGAACAAAGAGGTCAGGTGACCTCCTGGCCCAGGAAAGGAACTCAGCAGAGAAGGAGGGGCTGGAGGGTCCTGGGCGGACTCGCTGTGGGAAGCGCACGGAGGGGGATATGCTGAATGCTCCAAGGTCAGACCCAGCAGGTGAAGCTGTGGGAGCTTCTTGCCCTGAAGACAGTCTGCTCCGAGGGAGAGGAGGCTCCCCAAAGTCCTGACTGGCTTTGTGGGGTGCAGTTCCAGAGCATCGCCCGGTGACTCCGTGACAACTGGTGGCAGCGGTGGGATGTACTGCACCCCGTGAATGGCGCTTCTTGCAGTGAGTGACTGGGGAGCAGTAAAACAAAGGGGGGATAATGAGGACCAGGCGTGCTGAAGGCTCAGAGAGGGACGGTTTCAGGGAGCGGTTAACCTCTGGGAGTGTGTGACCAGCGAGAAGGACTGCTGGAGGAACGGGGTCCCCCTGAGGACGGCAGGGAGCAGTCTCGGGGCGGAGGAGTCTGCAGCTCGACCCTGGCAAAGAGGTGGTGACCTCAAGAAGGGCTGGCGCACCAGGGGTTCTTCCTGGAAACAATGGGGGAGCTGAGAGCACACAGGCTTCTGAGTCCAAAGCAACTTGGGAGCAGCGGAGTGATGGCCTGTCACCATCTCCTTAAGAAGGACATTGTGATCCTGTGCACAGAGAGGGTTACACATTGGGAAGTTCACCAAGGCCCAGTTAATTGTGCAGTTGGACGAGAAGGACCGCTTTAAGGAGCAGATTCCTGACCTATATGGGGCTACAAGAGGATCTGGAAGCAGCAGGAGCAGCAGCCAGGCATCCCCAAGAATCTGGTCCCCAACCAGATGGGGGTCTTCACGATCAGGTTCCCCATCGGGGGGACCGGAGACGGATGGGATGGGAGCAGAGCCCGAGAAAGCGAGAGGACCGTGAGAGAGAGCAAGAGCCCGAGGAAAAGCTGCAGGAGAAGCAGCAGCAGCCTGGACTGGCGATGGTGGAGCGGAGAGGCATAGGGGGCTCCCCAGGGGTGAGTGGGGAGAGACCCCGGGCTGCCAGTTCTGCAGGGAACCTCGACACTAAATTGCTGCCCCTGGTTAAGGAGGGGGGGATGTGGATGCTCACCGTACTGCCTTTGAGCAGGCTGGCGATTTGAACCAGGGGGACCCTGCGGAAAAGCCCCGGTTTCTAGCTCCCTTGCTGGCTCCCAAGGCCATAGACGCTGGCGTACGATGACGTGTGTGTCTTTAGCCAGACCTGGGAGGAACATGTGTCCCAGGGGAAGAGGGTGCTGGGCTGCCTCAAGGAGGCAGGACTGACGGTAAAAGCCGAAAAGGGCAAGGTGGAGATGATCAGAGACTGGCCCATTCCCCAGACCAAGAAACAAGTCCAGGCCTTTATCAGGATGGTGGGGTGCTACTGGAGGTTGGTACCCCACGTTAGCCCCCTAGCTGCCCCATCCCTGAGCTATGTGAGAGCGGGAAGCCAGACGAGGTGCTCTGGACCGAGCAGTGCCAGAGGGCTCTCTGGATACTGAAGTATCAGAGGGGTAGCCGTGTTAGTCTGGTTCTGTAGAAGCAGCAAAGAATCCTGTGGCACCTTATAGACTAACAGACGTTTTGCAGCATGAGCTTTCGTGGGTGAATGCCCACTTCGTCAGATGCAAGTGGTGGAAATTTCCTGGGGCAGGTATATATAAGCAAGCAAGAAGCAAGCTAGAGATAACGAGGTTAGATCAATCAGGGTGGATGAGGCCCTGTTCTAGCAGTTGAGGTGTGAAAACCAAGGGAGGAGAAACTGGTTCTGTAATTGGCAAGCCATTCACAGTCTTTGTTTAGTCCTGAGCTGATGGTGTCAAATTTGCAGATGAACTGGAGCTCAGCAGTTTCTCTTTGAAGTCTGGTCCTAAAGTTTTTTTGCTGCAGGATAGCTACCTTTACATCTGCTATTGTGTGTCCAGGGAGGTTGAAGTGTTCTCCTACAGGTTTTTGTATATTGCCATTCCTAATGTCTGATTTGTGTCCATTTATCCTTTTCCTTAGAGACTGTCCAGTTTGGCCGATGTACATAGCAGAAGGGCATTGCTGGCATATGATGGCATATATTACATTGGTGGACGTGCAGGTGAATGAACCGGTGAAGGTGTGGCTGATCTGGTTTGGTCCTGTGATGGTGTTGCTGGTGTAGATATGTGGGCAGAGTTGGCATCGAGGTTTGTTGCATGGATTGGTTCCTGAGCTAGAGTTACTATGGTGCGGTGTGCAGTTGCTGGTGAGAATATGCTTCAGGTTGGCAGGTTGTCTGTGGGCGAGAACTGGTCTGCCACCCAAGGCCTGTGAAAGTGTGGGATCGTTGTCCAGGATGGGTTGTAGATCCCTGATGATGCGTTGTAGGGGTTTTAGCTGGGGACTGTATGTGATGGCCAGTGGAGTCCTGTTGGTTTCTTTCTTGGCTTTGTCTTCCAGTAGGAGGCTTCTGGGTACACGTCTGGCTCTGTTGATCTGTTTCCTTATTTCCTCGTGTGGGTACTGTAGTCTTGAGAATGCTTGGTGGAGATTTTCTAGGTGTTGGTCTCTGTCTGCGGGGTTAGAGCAGATACGGTTGTACCTCAGTGCTTGGCTGTAGACAATGGATCTTGTGGTGTGCCCGGGATGGAAGCTGGAGGCATGAAGGTAGGCATAGCGGTCGGTAGGTTTTCGGTATAGGGTGGTGTTGATGTGACCATCACTTATTTGCACCGTGGTGTCTAGGAAGTGGACCTCCCGTGTAGATTGGTCCAGGCTGAGGTTGATGGAGGGGTGGAAGCTGTTGAAATCATGGTGGAATTTTTCCAGAGTCTCCTTCCCATGGGTCCAGATGATGAAGATGTCATCGATGTAGTGTAGGTAGAGAAGGGGCGTGAGTGGACGGGAGCTGAGGAAGCGTTGTTCCAGGTCGGCCATAAAAATATTGGCATATTGTGGGGCCATACGGGTGCCCATAGCGGTGCCACTGATCTGGAGATATATATTGGCATCAAATTTGAAATAGCTGTGTCTGAGGATAAAGGCACAGAGCTCAGCAACCAGTTGTGCTGTGGCATCATCAGGGATACTGTTCCTGACAGCTTGTATTCCATCAGCGTGTGGGATGTTTGTGTAGAGAGCCTCTACATCCATGGTGGCCAGGATGGTGTTTTCTGGAAGGTCACCAATGCATTGTAGTTTCCTCAGGAAATCAGTGGTGTGTCACGGAGATAGCTGGGAGTGCTGGTGGCGTAGGGTCTGAGCAGAGAGTCCACATATCCAGACAGTCCTTCAGTGAGAGTTCCAATGCCCGAGATGATGGGGCGTCCAGGATTTCCGGGTTTGTGGATCTTGGGTAGTAGATAGAATAACCCTGGTCGGGCCTCTAAGGGTATGTTGATTAGTTCTGGTGTTAGTGTAGGGAGTGTCCTGAGTAGATGGTGCAGTTTCTTAGTGTATTCCTCAGTGGGATCTGAGGGAAGTAGCCTGTAAAATTTAGTATTGGAGAGTTGTCTGGCGGCCTCCTTTTGGTAGTCAGACCTGTTCATGATGACAACAGCACCTCCTTTATCAGCCTCTTTGATTATAATGTCAGGATGGTTTCTGAGGCTGTGGATGGCATTGCGTTCTGCACGACTTAGGTTGTGAGGCAAGCGATGTTGTTTTTCCACAATTTCTGCCTGTGCACGTTGGTGGAAGCATTCAATGTATAGGTCCAGACTGTCATTTCGACCCTCAGGAGGAGTCCATGTGGAGTTCTTCTTCTTGTGCTGTTGGTGGGAGGGTAATTGTGTATCCGTGCGCTGTTCAGTGTTGTCCTGAAAGAATTCTTTGAGTCGGAGACGGCAAAAGTAGGCTTCCAGATCACCGCAGAACTGTATCATATTGGTGGGGGTGGCAGGGCAGAAAGAGAGTCCCCGAGATAGGACAGACTGTTCTTCTGGGCTGAGTGTGTGGTTGGATAGATTGACGATATTGCTGGGTGGGTTAGGGGTACCACGGTTGTGGCCCCATGTGGCAGGTAGGAGTTTAGACAGCTTACAGTCCTTTTTCCTTTGTAGAGAGGTGAAGTGAGTAATGTAGATCTCCTGTCTTATTTTAGTGAAGTCCGTTTGTATGGAAGTTTGGTTATTGATGAGAGTCTCCAGGATGGAGAGCTCTTTTTTGATGTTTTCCTGTTTGCTGTATAGGATGATCAGGTGGTTCCTCAGTTTCTTCGATAGAGTATGGCATAATCTCTCACTGTGGTCTGTGTAGTATGTAGATAGTAGTGGATTTTTTACCTTTAGTCCATTAGGTATGATGTCCATCCGTTTGCATTTGGAAAGGAAGATGATGTCTGTCTGTATTTGTGCAAGTTTCTTCATGAGGTTGATGGATTTCCACTCCATACGGCTAAATGCAGTGCCTTGCATGGTGTCAAGTATCAGAGGGGTAGCCGTGTTAGTCTGGTTCTGTAGAAGCAGCAAAGAATCCTGTGGCACCTTATAGACTAACAGACGTTTTGCAGCATGAGCTTTCGTGGGTGAATATGCTTCCCAACCTGAAGCATATTCTCACCAGCAACTGCACACCGCACCATAGTAACTCTAGCTCAGGAACCAATCCATGCAACAAACCTCGATGCCAACTCTGCCCACATATCTACACCAGCAACACCATCACAGGACCAAACCAGATCAGCCACAACATCACCGGTTCATTCACCTGCACTTCCACCAATGTAATATACGCCATCATATGCCAGCAATGCCCCTCTGCTATGTACATCGGCCAAACTGGACAGTCTCTAAGGAAAAGGATAAATGGACACAAATCAGACATTAGGAATGGCAATATACAAAAACCTGTAGGAGAACACTTCAACCTCCCTGGCCACACAATAGCAGATCTTAAGGAGGCCATCCTACAGCAAAAAAACTTTAGGACCAGACTTCAAAGAGAAACTGCTGAGCTTCAGTTCATCTGCAAATTTGACACCATCAGCTCAGGACTAAACAAAGACTGTGAATGGCTTGCCAATTACAGAACCAGTTTCTCCTCCCTTGGTTTTCACACCTCAACTGCTAGAACAGGGCCTCATCCACCCTGATTGATCTAACCTCGTTATCTCTAGCTTGCTTCTTGCTTGCTTATATATACCTGCCCCAGGAAATTTCCACCACTTGCATCCGATGAAGTGGGTATTCACCCACGAAAGCTCATGCTGCAAAACGTCTGTTAGTCTATAAGGTGCCACAGGATTCTTTGCTGTATGCTGAAGGAGGCTCTAATCCCGGGCCTGGTAAATCTGGTAAACCCAGACTTTGCCAAGCCCTTTGCAGTGTTCACCGACGCCTCAGATGCAGGGCTGGGCACGGTGCTGATGCAAGCCGGTGCTGAAGTGAGAAGACACCCCATTGGGTACCTGAGCAAGAAACTGCTGCCCCGGGAGCAGAACTCTGCGGCCTCAGAGAAGAAATGCCCAGCCATGGTGCAGGCCCTTAGAAAGCTGCAGATGTATCTATTTGGGTGGCGCTTTACTGTGTATACTGACCACGCTCCTCCGACGTGGCGGCGTCTCATAGAATCTCAGGGTTGGAAGGGACTTCAGGAGGTATCTAGTCCAACCCTCTGCTCAAAGCAGGACCAATCCCCAGACAGATTTTTACCCCAGTTCCCTAAATGGCCCCCTCACAACCTTGGGTTGTCAAATGCAAGGGACTGATGCTGAGCTGCTGGGGACAGAGACACCTGTTCACAGGGTGGCCAAGGTCAAGATGGGGGCTCATAACCAAGAGAGCCCGAATTGCAGCCCTCCAAACTGGAGCGCTGGGAAAAGACCCAATCCCAGTTTAAACCCCAGGGGTATTGCGGTGGCAAAAGGGCACAGGCTGCATAAACCTTCCCACATGCAGCCTGCAAGCACCATCAAGCACAACAGACCCACAGGAGGGCCTGAAACTGGAAGGGCCTGGTGTAACTCCCACCACGGAATGGGAGAGATGATGGGGTATCCATGGAAACGTTGGTGGGTTCGAACTTCCCCAGGTCACCGGCTAAAGTGACCTTGCTCAGTTTGGTCTCGAAGGGGGGAGAGATGTGACTAAGTGGGACTGTTCTTAATGTTTGCTCTGAATACTTTGTGGGTGCCTCAGTTTCCCCTATGCATTTCTTAAGTCTCTAGGTGGTGGGATAAAGGCCAGTGTGCATAAATCACTGGCACTCTGTCTCCTTGGCAACAAATGGCCAAGGCCCTTACCCCCCCCTTTCAAGGGAATAGCTAAAGGTGAACAAAGATCAGGTGACCTCCTGGCCTGGGAAAGAGACAAAGCCGAGAGAAGGAGGGGCTGGAGGGGGTTTTCCGTTTGGGCTGGCTGGGGATGAGGAGTGAGGGCAGATGGGGGTGTCTGGCTTGCTGGGCCCCAGAATGGACTGGCTGAGGGGTCTCGTTCTCTGTACCTACAAGCTCTGTTTTAGACCCCGTTCCTGTCATCGAATAAACCTCTGTGTTACTGGCTGGCTGAGAGTCACGTCTGACTGCGAAGTGGGGGTGCAGGACCCTGTGGCCCCCCCAGGACCCCGCCTGGGCGGACTCGCTGTGGGAAGCGCACGGAGGGGCAGAGGATGCTGAATGCTCCAAGGTCAGACCCAGGAGGTGAAGCCGTGGGAGCTTCTTGCCCTGCAGACAGGCTGCTCCGAGGGAGAGGAGGCTCCCCAAAGTCCTGCCTGGCTTGGTGGGGAGCAGTTCCAGAGCATCGCCCGGGAACTCTGTGACACAGGGGTCCGCTCCTAGGGGCTTTACAAATGGATGATACTCTGTTGGAAACCCATAGCAGGGCCCCAGCCCCACGGACAGAGCAGAACGCCCCCACACACACACCCACCCACACAAGCATAGAACCACCATTCAACACCCGCTCTGGCATAGCTGCCCCATTCCTTTCCTCTTGTTAGTTACTATTATGTATATCGGGTTAGCATCTAGAGGTCTCAGCTGAGATCGGGGACCTGCCATGCCAGGCACCGGCTGGACCCTGCTGAGATCAGGGGGCCCCCATGCCAGGTGCTGCTCAGACTCCTAGTGAGAGCCAGTCCCTGCCTCAAAGAGCTTCACCTCGAAATAAACAAGATACACGCTGCAAGGGGAAGTGATTTGCCTGAGCTCAGGACACTGGAGTCACTGGAATCAGAGTTCACAGCTCCTGCTCTACATCTCTATCTGTAGAAGCAGCAAAGAATCCTGTGGCACCTTATAGACTAACAGACGTTTTGCACCATGAGCTTTCGTGGGTGAATACAAGTCTCTTGCATCCGAAGAAGTGGGTATTCACCCACGAAAGCTCATGCTGCAAAACGTCTGTTAGTCTATAAGGTGCCACAGGATTCTTTGCTGCTTCTACAGAACCAGACTAACACGGCTACCCCTCTGATACTATCTCTATCTGCTGGACTTTCAATTCAATGTAATGGGGTGATGAGGGGAGGGAGACAGAGGGGGACACTTCTGCGGGGCTGCTGCCCACACTTCTGTCTGGAGGGATGAAGCTCTTGGTCAGGGGCTCCTTGCTGGGGGATGAGGTCTTTCCTCTTGCACTGGGTCCCACTGCTCCTCCCTGAGGGTTCTCCTTCCAGCCAGTCACAGAGGATGGTACCATCCTGGTGCCCTACTGCCTGGCCCTGGGTGCATACACGCCCCTTCCCATGCCAGGGCAGGGTGTCGGTGCCCAGGGTGGCAGATGTGGGTTTCCACAGGTGCCAGCCCCACACCCTGCGGGGCTGCTTGGGGCTCAGATGACTGCAGAGGTCACGGACACATTCTTTCCCACATCAATGGGGCTGTGGCAGCACATCAGGACCCCCAGCATGCTCCTTCCAGGGCCCCCAAGCCCTCCCTCCGGCCCTGCTCCCTCCATGCACTGTATGGAGCAGGTCTCAGTCTCTCCCCTAGGGGCCAGCACAGGCTCTGGCCCTGTGGATGGGCCGGAGCCAGGGGCTGCAGCTCCCTGCTCTCTCTGCCTGCGCCTGAGAGGAGGATTGTTCCCGGTTCCTATGGCTACAGGAAGAGTGAAATGGGGGGACGGGGGAGGGAAGAAGCTGACGGAGTCCCCCAGGGACTCCGCTCTCCAAGCTGCAGCATGGGCTTGGCTGATGCCTATTAGTGCAATCGCCCTGATGCACCCAGCCGCCCAGGGAGCACAGAGCGAGGCCAGCACGGCACGCCCCTTCTCGCACACGCCAGAGCAATGGGCCCCTCCAACCCAGCCTCTCTCACACTCCAGGCCAGTCTCCTGCCTCCTGCTGCAGTGGATCTAGGCCGGCCTCCCATCTCTTCCACGGGCGCAAACCAGATGCTTCAGAGGAAGATGTGAGGAACCCAGTAAAGGATGAATGGGAACCAATCTGCCCACAGGGGAAGTCCCCCAAGCTCCTCCTGCGATCTCCGGCGGAAAACTGGCAGCGCCTGCCAGGAGCACAGAGAGCCATGTGCCCACCCTGGCCAGACAGCTGCAGTGTGGGATGGTTCCAGCTGAGCTCTGTCCCACGGGGCTAGTGCTCTCTCCTGGGGATGGAAACTCCCCAAGTGAGACCAGAGGCTGCATTTCCTGCCCTCCCAAAACCAACATCCATGGCTGGGGCTCAGCCTCCATAGTGATTCCTGAGGAAACGCCTGCCCCACAGCGCCCCAGATGGATGTCAGTGCCCCAGCCCTGTGCCACAAGCACCATTCTCCTGGCTCAGACCATGCTAAAAGGGGTCACTAGAGAGCAATGCTCAGCACACCCACTGATGGCCCCAGCCTTGTCAGTTCTGTGAACTCAGGATCTGAGCTCACACAGCTGGATTGGCTGCAGTGTGGCTGGGAAACTATATTGGCCCCAAAAACCACACTAAGGAAAGTGTGGGGTGGCTTCAACGCCTCACAGATGGGTGTATTTTATCCACACAGCACCAGCACCATAGTACAGATGGGGAAACTGAGGCACTGGGAGGGGAGCTTCCCAAGGACGCCTAGTAGGTCAGTGGAACAGCGGGGAACAGATCACAGGGCTCTGCCCAATTCTTCATCCCCACTACAACTTCTAATGCATCTCAGCCTAGGCCAGCCCCTGGTTTGATCTCTTCTCTCAGATGGAGGAATTCCCACCAGCCACCACCCCAGTGAGGGCAAACTCTCTTCAGAAGGGGGCAGCATAAAACAGCAGCTAGTGTAAGAGCCTGGGATGCAGGAGACTGGGCTATTTCTGAACATAAGAACGGCCAAACTGGGTCAGACCAAAGGTCCATCTAGCCCAGTATCCCGTCTTCTGACAGTGCCAGTGCCAGGTGCCCCAGGGGGAATGCACAGAACAGGGAATCATCAGGTGATCCATCCCATCACCCATTCCCAGCTTCTGGCAAACAAGAGGCTAGGGACACCATCCCTGCCCAGCCTGTCTGATAGCCCTGGATGGACTTATCCTCCGTGAACTTATTAGTTCTTTTTTGGACCCTGTTATAGCCTTGGCCTTCCCAATATCTTCTGGCAAGGAGTTCCACAGGTTGACTGTATGTTGTGTGAAGAAACCTGTATGTTGTTTGTTTTAAACCTGTATGTTGTTTGTTTTAAACCTGCTGCTTAGTAATTTCATTTGGTGACCCCTAGTTCGTGTGTTATAAGGAGTTAATAATATTTCCTTATTTACTTTCTCCACACCAGCCATGATTTTATAGACCTCAATCCTATCCCCCCTTAGTCATCTCTTTTCCAAGCTGAAAACTCCCCTCGGTCTTATTAATCTCACCTCACATGGAAGCTGTTCCATACCCCTAATCATTTTTGTTGCCCTTTTCTGAACCTTTTCCAAATCCAATATGTCTTTTTTGAGATGGGGCGATCACAGCTGCATGCAGTATTCAAGATGTGGGTGCACCATGGATGTATATAGAGGCAATATGATATTTCCTATCTTATTATCTATCCCTTTCTTAATGATGCCCAACATTCTGTTCACTTTTTTGACTGCCGCTGCACATTGAGTGGATGTTTCCAGAGAACTATCCACAGTGATTCCAAGATCTCATTCTTGAGTGGTAACAGCTAATTTACACCCCATCATTTTATATGTATAGTTGGGATTATGCTTTCCAATGTGCATTACTTTGCATTTATCAACACTGAATTTCATCTGCCATTTTGCTGCCCACTCACCCAGTTTTGAGAGATCCTTTTGTAGCTCTTCACAATCTGCCTGGGACGTAACTATCTTGAGTAGTTTTGTATCATCTGCAAATTTTGCCACCTCACTGTTACCCCTTTTTCCAGATCATTTAGGAATATGTTGAATAGGACTGGGCCCAGTACAGACCCTGGGGGACACCACTAGTTACCTCTCTCCAGTCTGAAAACTGACCATTTATTCCTACCCTTTGTTTCCTGTCTTTTAACCAGTTACTGATCCATCAGAGCACCTTCCCTCTTACCCCATGACTGCTTACTTTGCTTAAGAGCCTCTGGTGAAGGACTTTGTCAAAGGCTTTCTGAAAATCTAAGGACACTATATCCATTGGATCCCCCTTGTCCACATGCTTGTTGACCCCCTCAAGGAATTCTAGTAGATTGGTGAGGCATGATTTCCCTTTACAAAAACCATGTTGACTCTTCCCCAACAAATTATGTTCATCTAACTGTCTGATAATTTTGTTCTAGTTTCAACCAGTTTGCCCAGTACTGAAGTCAGGCCTGTAATTGCCGGGGTCACCTCTGGAGCCCATTTTAAAAATTGGCGCCACGTTAGCTATCCTCCAGTCATCTGGTACAGAAGCTGATTTAAATGATAGGTTACAAACCACAGTCAATAGTTCTGCAATTTCACATTTGAGTTCCTTCAGAACTCTTGGGTGAATCCCATCTGGTCCTGGTGACTCACTGACTGCCTGTGGGGCCAGGCCCACCTCCTGTCCCTGTGTCTCACCTCCCCCAGGTAGGAAATGGGGGTCAGATAACACCAATCTTCACCCCCCCACGCATTCAAAGCACTCTGAGTTCAAGAGCCCAGTGCCCTGATCCAGCAGAGCTCCAGGCCCAGCTGATGCCATTGCTGGGGAGGAGGCAGGGCGGAGAATCTCTTCCTAGCGCAAGTACTTATCCAGCCGTGGGATTGTGGTATCCGAGCGCCTAACTAATAGCTGTCACCTTGCACCTGGTGAGCAGGGCACAGCTGTTACCCCCACTGTACAGATGGCAACTGCAGCAGAGAGGCTAAGGGACAGGTCTGAGGTCACACGGGAAGGCTGTGGCAGTGCTGAGGATTTCCCAGGTCTTAGCTAGTGCCTTGGCCACTTGGCAGCCCTTTCTCCCCTCTGAGTGGCTCTGTGGTGCTTCAGGGAGCCTGGAGTCTGCAGCTCCCGTTCCAAGGCAGGAGACAAGCTAAGCCTCCCCCATGCGCTGCAGGGGAGGAGGGTACTATGGGGTTAAAAACCCAGAGCAGCTGCCCCTTGGCTCAGCGACATTGACACTGCAGCTCTACGGTGCCACCTAATGGCTGTCTGGTCCAGCCCCCATGGGCCGATGCAATGCTAGGCTCAGGGGCTGACACGCAGCTGGTGCGGGTCACCGTGCACCCAGGCCCCAAGCCGCGCCCTGCCCTCTGGAGGCCACCTCCTGCCCTGTACAGCGCATGCCACAGGAACCTGCCAGGACCCAATGTGGCCAATGGCCCTCAGGCCCGCGCCAATGCCAGACTCGGCCAAGCTGGCAGCATCTCTCTCACAGGGACAATGCCCCTTTCAGCTTGGCACCACCCAAGCACCCAGAGTGTCTGGGAGGTGCCCATTGTCGGCTCTCCGGTGCAGGATCCCTGCAGGGGATGTGCCCCTGACCCTCACGTCCAGACTCCAGCTACAAACTTGGTCCCAGAAATCCCCGTCCTGCCCCTCCCTTCACTCCGGCCCTGCCCCACACACTGCCACAGGCAGGTCGCTGTGGGCGCTGAGCCAGGCAAGCACCTACCACTGATCCCTGAGTGCCGGCTGCATGCTTGGAAACCCGGCTCCTGCTCATTCAGCACAGACAGTGGCCCTAAGACCCAGGATCCCAGGGGATCCTCAGGGCCCCCTGGCATAACCCCAGACCCTCAGCCTCAGGACGTCTGCTCTACTGCAGCTCCCATTAGCCATGGGCAGAACAATGGTGACTGGAATCCTTCAGCTCGGCCATTCTAGAGCCAACCCAGCTCCTCATGTCGGGTCCTGGACAGTCAGGTTCCAACTAGTCCCAGCCCCTCCCTGCATCCCCGGCAGCTGGCTCTGAGTCCACCCCCTCTCTGTGCCCCACAACCCTCGGGGGGCTAGGCCTCCTGCTAATATTTCTCTGTCCTTCCAAGTGGGGGCTCCAGAAACTGCCCTGAGAGCCAGAACACTCACAGCCTCCCCCCACCCCCAACAGCCTGAGCCCCTGGCTGCCCCATGCCTCGGAGAGCCCTGTCCGTCCCCACTCCACCCCGGCCTCCTCCAGGATGGAGCAAGGACCACAGGGCCAGTCACCTACTCACCGGAGGCTTCTGTGATAGATGAATGACTTGTCCACCCTGAAAAACAAGATGGAGAAGCCAGTTAGACGGGTGGCCATGGCCCTAGGGGACAAGGGCCCTGCCCCTCCAGCCTGCAGGGCTCCCTCATCCATCCAGGGGGACATCGGGGCTGCGAGGAAGGGGAGCTGTGTCCGGAGACCTGGAGAGTAGGCAGGGAGGGGCAGACTGCTCTGGATGGAGCAGCTGCAGAGGAGAATGCTCTCTGGGGGTGGGCAGTCAGGGCTAGCCAGGCAGGGCAGCACCAGGGGGCGAATGGGACACAGGGAGCCACAGGGCAGAGTGTCTTGCAGGCAGTGGAAACCAGGCAGGGAGAGGAGTGATCCACGCCAGGCCTGTAGCCAGCTGAGCCCTGTGGTGGAGGTGAGCTGAGCCGAGGAGGCGATGATCTGGAGGGAACAAACCTCAGGCCCAGTCAGCCAAGCTGGCAGAGAGAAGCCACGAACCCAGGCAGAGATGGCACCAGCGCCAGAGAGAAGCAGGCCCAGAGAGCCAGCTCCCAGGCCCTGGCATCGGGCAGGACTCAGCTCAGCAGGGCTAGAGGGTTTTGGAAAGGCCAAGCATTCTCCCCCATGACCCCACAGCTTGAGGTGCTGGGACCCCTCCAGGCCAACCCCCCCGCTCCCTCCCCTCCCCCCTTCATGCCCACTGACTGCAGGGAGCACTCCCAGGACTGGACCCTACTGAACTGTGGCTGGTGCTTGGGACCATCTTGGAGAAAGGGCTGAATGGCCAGGCCTGCTAGTATTAGCCACCATTCAAGCAGGCCCTTCCCAGCCCCGCTCGACCCTGCTCCCTTCCCCCAGAACGTCCCACTCTCGGGGGGGAACCGACCAAAGGCCCTGGCGCCATAGGCAGCAGCAGGGGAGAGGCGGGGCAGGAAGCTGGGCAGAATGGTGCTGGGGGGGATCCTGGCCCAGTCTGGAGAGCCTGGGAGCCGTTATTACTGGGTATGCTGAGGGGGCCCCAATCGTGATCCAGGCCCCCATTGTGTTTGGGGCTGTGCAAACCCAACAAAAAGCCAGTCCCTACCCCTCCCCCGTTTTGCCACCTGCAGCCCAATCTGTCCTCAGAGCAGGGGTAAAAACAAGTCTTGAGTCCTGGAACCTGTCCGGCCAGCTCAGGCGCCAGGCAGCTTCCTGCGCAGCCCTGGGTCCGGTGTCTGGAAACACACCGTGGACACTGCTTCCCCCAGCAGTAACCTCATCTCCAGCGACTGTTTCACCTGGGGGTTACCCCCACCCCCACCCCATCACTGAGACACAAACCGCCTGAAATGCAGCCACCTCTGGCATGAGGCACAGCTAGGGTGACCAGATGTACCAATTTTGGGGTCTTTTTCTTATATAGACTCCTATTACCCCCCACCCCGTCCCGATTTTTCACACTTGCTGTCTGGGTGGCACAGCAGCCAGGGTGCTGCAAAACACAGCAGGGAAGTGACATGCTTAGCCAAGGCACAGAGGCAAACCCCTCCGCTTATGCAGAGACCAAAGGGGCTTGGAACAGCCCCCAAGCCAGCCTGGCCTGGGCCTTCATTAAAACGGGGAGAATTTTAAACTTGGAGGGCCAGATCCTTAGCTGGTAGAAATCAGCATTGTGTCATTGACTTCAATGGAGCAGCAGCAATTCACAGCAGCTGGGGTTCAAGCCCACTGACTTCACTTGTGTTACAGCCAATTCTCACCAGCTGAAGATCTGGCTCCTCATTTACTCTTCTCCATGCCCTCTGGCTGCATCTTCCTGGTCTCAGTCAATTGCCAGACTAGTGAGTTTCCAGTCTGTTTCTAGTAGTTTCACTTCCAGGTTCTCCTGTAGGGCTCTGGGGGTTGAACGCCCAGAGAGGAAGGGTTAAATCCTAAATCAGAGTTTTGTTTGAAGGTAATTAAGCTCTTCCTAGGCTCTCTGGTCTGGGTCTCTGGGGACTGCTGGCTGCCTCCTGGGAGGGGGCCCTTCTCTTTCCCAGGCAGGGCTCTTGACTCAGGACCGGAAGCTTCGGCCTGGTCTATATGAGCAAAGAGACAACAATTTAACTAAATCAATGCACTGAAACTGGGGCAAACCCCTTAATGCCGATGCACTGAAACTGGCTTAACCATAGCTGACAGCACTTCAGCTCGCATCATAAGTTAAACTGATTTATACAAGGGTTAAACCAGGTTCAGTGCATGCATGTGAGGCCACGTCTATACTTACCCGCCGGGTCGACGCGGCGAGTTCGACTTCTCGGAGTTCGAACTATCGCGTCTGATCTAGACGCGATAGTTCGAACTCCGGAAGCGCCGCAGTCGACTCCGGTACTCCACCGCGGCAGGAGGAGTTGCCGGAGTCGACCTTGGAGCCGCGGAGTTCGCTTCCGCGGCGTCTGGACGGTAAGTCATTCGAACTAGGGTAGTTCGAATTCAGCTACGTTATTCACGTAGCTGAATTCGCGTACCCTAGTTCGACCCCGGGGCTGTGTGTAGACCAGGGCTGAGAGTGGCGGACACTGAGAACCCATCAGGGATTCCAAAGCTAAAAGCAGGAGCTGCTGCAGCTCTCTAGTGGGGTTGTAACAGACTCGGGCCCTCCGCAGATACTGAGCTCTGCTGGGGAAGAGATTTCTCCATTTAACTAGCTCAGTGCAGTTAAACTGGGGCAGCTTTCCTCATATGCATCAGGCCTCAGCCCTCAAGGTGAAAAGCAAATGCCCCCAGCTGAAAGGTGGCAGAGGGATTATGTCGCTACTGGTCTCACTCCTGACTGAAGAGACTGATGCTGAACTGGGAGCAGGTCACAATAATGCCAGCTGAGCTCAGCTAACAGAAACTTGGCAACGTTTCCCAGTCCCGCAAGTGCCGTGGACTCTCGGTCAGGCAGCAAGATGGGCAAAGGAGGGTGTTACGGGTGCGCCAATTCCTCTGTCATTAGCACTGAATGGGCAGTGCGGCGCAGGACCGGCTCCGGCTCCAGCACCAGCCCAGCAAGCAGCTGCTTGGGGCGGCCAACGGTGAGGGGCGGCACGTCTGGGTCTTCAGCGGCGGGTCCCTCACTCCCTCTCGGAGTGAAGGACCAGCCGGCAAATTGCCGCTGAAGACTGAAGCGGCGGCGGTAGAGCTGCAGATTGCGGCTTTTTTTCCCCCTTTTTGCTGCTTGGGGCAGCAAACCCCTGGAGCTGGCCCCGGTGCAGCGTGTGCTGGGTGGGGCTGGAGACACTGTACAAAGAGCAAGGAGCTGGCAGTGCAGGGCAGTGACCAAAGCTGGCAGGCAGGAGCTCTGGGGTCTAGCCCCAGATCTAAGTGAGGCCGACACGGCGACATCGCACAGGGGTGTGACCAATCCACCCCGAGTGATGCGGTGAAGCCAACCTAACCGCCGGTGTAGACAGCTAGGTTCTTCCCAGCCTAGGGGAGCTGGATAAACGGGGAGAGCCCCTTGGGCTGGGCAGTCGCAGTGCGCCAGCTGGCACCGGGCAATGACTAAAATGCACATCACCCCCCAGCAGTGCCCCCGAGTTCGCACCAGTGAGCTCAGTATGTGGGGCTGTGCCCACAAGTGCCAAGCTGCACATGTGTGGGAGGGGGTAGCCTTGGTGCGAGGCATTGCGCAGCTGTGCTCAGCAGTTGTCTAGGCAACAATGCGCACCCCACCTGGTGCATGGAGGAGCCTTTCTGGTGCTATTTGCAAGGCAAGGTGCCCTGGAGAGGCAGGTACGTGCTAATGTGCCTGAGCCCTGAGGATGTACAGAGGGAACAGGGTATCCTGGCAACTAATGCACTGTGAGCCCGGCCCCAGAGCAGTAAACACATTCCAACCAGATGAGGGTGAATTTTCGTTTCTCCCCCAGCCCAGCCTAGCCTGGCTCCATTCCCAGCCCTTCAGAACAAGACAGGGGGTCATGGGAAATGATCAGCTGAACACGAGCTCCCAGGGCAACACCCTGGCCAAAAGGGTAATCAGGTACCTGGGTTATGCATTCAAGTATCTCAAGGAGGAGCAGAGAGGTTAATTTTCCTCTGTGCTTGGCACTGGGGCGCCTGCTCCTGGCATCCTGGCTCCAGCCACAGCTCCAGGAGGATGCCGATAAACTGGAGAGGGGTCAGAGAAGAGCCAGGGGGATGATTAAACTGGGTTAGAAAACCTGCCGTATAGAGACTGACTCACGGAGCTCCATCCATGTAGCCGAACAAAGAGACGGCTCGGGGTTGACTTGATCCCAGCCTGTAAGTACTTACGTGGGGAACAAATATTTCCTAAGGGGCTTGTCAGGCTGGCAGCGACAGCTCTGCCCCAACCCAGTGGCAGGAAGCAGAGGCGAGACACGTTCACACTAAGGCGAACATTTTTACCAGTGACAGTAATTAACCATTGGACCAATTCACTGGGGTCATGATGGATTCTCCATCCCTGACCATTCTCAAAGCTCTGCCCTAGGGATTACTAGGGGCAGGTCTCTGGCCTGGTAGCTAGGGGGCGCCGTAGACAATGGGGTCAGCGTCACCCCCAGTCTAGCTCCAACATCTCTCAGCAGAGGCACAGCCGGGGGAGATCGGAGCGCTGGCTGGGGGAGCTCCCAGGAAGCCAGTCCCAGGCCTGTGTCTCTCGCCATTCCCCAGCCCTTGTAACACCAGCTCTACAGTGGGGGTGAGCTCAGAGCCACTCCCACCTCCACCCCAAGAGACGGGATTTCTAGCCACCTTGGTGCAATGGGGGAACAAGACCTGCCCAAGGGAGGGTGCCAGTTCCCCAGGGCGGGGGCTGAGCCCGGCGGGCGAGGCAGGGCCAGGAGCCAGGCCGGGGCTGTCCAATCAGCTTGCACCCCTCAGCCAAGGCGAACAAGGGACCGAGTAGTGACTGCACCGATAAGGCCAGTCTGACCCCCAATCAACTCAGCTGTAATAAAGGTAATAATAGGAGATATACCAATCTCCTAGAACTGGAAGGGACCTCGAAAGGTCATTGAGTCCAGCCCCCTGCCTTCACTGGCAGGACCAATTTCTGCCCCAGATTCCTAAGTGGCCCCCTCAAGGAATGAACTCACAACCCTGGGTTTAGCAGGCCAGTGCTCAAACCACTGAGCTATCCCTCCCCCCATGTGGTCAGACACGCCTGGGCACTCCCAGGGCTCTCTGCTGACCAGGGCAGGGCTCAAAGCAACACAGAGGTGAAACGCTGCAGCTCCCATCCCCAGGTACCCCCCAGCCCAGTCCTTCATCCCCCAGCCCAGTCCCCCATCCCCCAGCACAGATCCCCAGCTCAGCCCCTTCTCCCAGCACAGCCCCTCATCCCCCCCAAACACAGCCCCCCATCTCCCCAAGCACAGCCCCCCCAGCCCCCCAGCACAGCACAGCCCCCCAGCACAGCACCTCCCCCCCAATCCTCCAGAGCACAGGGCCTCTCCTCCCTCCCACTGCCCTGCACACACTAGCCTCCTCCAACCAAATCTCCCCAGGCTGCCTGATGAGTATCCTCCAGCCCCCTGGGGCTCCCATCAGACACCTGCCCCCTGGCTCCCAGCCCGGGTCCAGCCCCAGGAGGCACCGAACTCCTCATCCAGGTGTCACAGGGCTTGGAGGTGACTCTCCCGTAATGCTGGGCCCAAGCCCCTCAGCCTCGAGGCAGCAGGCCCATTGTCCAGCCCCCGGGGCAGCCCCGACCTAGCTCCCTGCCAGGACCCACGTGCTGAGTCCTCACAAGGGGCCGACAGCCACGATTCAGCAGGAGGAAAACACTGCAAACAGCACCGGGGCAGGCGGCCCCGAGCTGGGGCAGGCAAGTGCTGCGTGACCCACATGCACCATGCAGCTCGGCCAGTGCCCCTCAGTCCTGCCCTGCAGCCCCTGGCTAGCCCTGCCCTGCACCCCCCCAGCTCTGCCGGGACCCCTCCCTCCTTCCCTACCCCCTGCTATCCCCACCCTCCCCCGCAGCTCTGCTGGGCCCCTCCATCCCCTGCCCACAGCCCCCCCTACCCCCCAGCTCTGCCAGGTCCCTTCATCCCCACCCCCAGCTCTGCCGGGACCCCTCCCTCCCCTGCCCACAGCCTCCCCCTGCCCCCCCAGCTCTGCCGGGGCCCCTCCATCCCCACCCTGTGCTATCCCCGCCCTGCCCCCCAGCTCTGCCGGGGCCCCTCCATCCCCCGCCCACAGCCTCCCCCTGCCCCCCCAGCTCTGCCGGGGCCCCTCCATCCCCACCCTGTGCTATCCCCGCCCTACCCCCCCAGCTCTGCCAGGTCCCTTCATCCCCACCCCCCAGCTCTGCCAGGGCCCCTCCATCCCCTGCCCACAGCCCCCCCCTACCCCCCCCCCAGCTCTGCCGGGACCCCTCCCTCCTTCCCTACCCCCTGCTATCCCCGCCCTGCCCCCCAGCTCTGCCAGGTCCCTTCATCCCCACCCCCAGCTCTGCCGGGACCCCTCCCTCCCCTGCCCACAGCCTCCCCCTGCCCCCCCAGCTCTGCTGGGCCCCTCCATCCCCACCCTGTGCTATCCCCACCCTGCCCCCCCAGCTCTGCTGGGCCCCTCCATCCCCTGCCCACAGCCCCCCCGCCCCCCCCAGCTCTGCCGGGGCCCCTCCCTCCTTCCCTACCCCCTGCTATCCCCACCCCCCCCCCCCGCTCTGCCGGGACCCCTCCATCCCCTGCCCACAGCCTCCCCCTGCCCCCCCAGCTCTGCCGGGGCCCCTCCATCCCCACCCTGTGCTATCCCCGCCCTGCCCCCCCAGCTCTGCCAGGGCCCCTCTTACTGTTCCAGTGCTGATTGGCCTGGGCAGTGATGGCTAATGGCTCATGAGGGCAGGGGGTTAATCCGTGTCTGGCTGGCGCTGTGGTGGGTACAGCAGGGTCTGAGCACCCAGTGCCATCATGATTATTGGCTCAGTGCAAGTCTACCAGCCCCTCCAACCTCAGTCCACTGCTGAGCTCTCTGAGCCGGGAGCCTGCCCCCAGCTGACTCTGCAGGGCCAGCTCCTAGCCCGCTGCTGGGACCCACATTCTGACGCTGGCCGCCAGCCCCGCTCACAGCTGGGGGGCACTCACGACAGCAAGGGACCCTATCCCCTCCTCAACCCACAGCAAGCCCTTCCCCCACATGGCAGCCGCAAGGGACCTTCCCGTTGTCGCTATAGGCAGCTCCTTGCCCTGCTCTCAGAACTGGGGGGTGGGGCCAAACCAAACAGCCTCCTCCCCCTTTCTCTTGCAGGGACCTGGGTTTGAATCCTGACCCAGGTTGCAAGTGAAATGAGTTTGCCAGGCTGAATTTCTACAGAATGGCCCCGAGCATCTGAGGGACTAGCAGGGCCCCTGGCGCTAGCGCTCCGTCTTTGGAGCACAGATGCAGAAGGAGGTTTAAAAATTCTCTTTGACTCTGACACCAGCACTTCCCAGAGCCCCCAGAGCCTGAGGCGCACCCCCAAACCTCAGCTGAGCCCTCAGCCCCAGCAAGCGCCCTCCTCCCCACAGATCCCTCTACCTGGCCTGTTCACGGCTGACTCCCTGCCCAGAGGAGGCAACCACAGAGGGGCTGGTTGGGAAGAGGGACTGAATCTAGGCAGGGAGTGGGGTCCAGTGGTTAGAGCAGGGGCTGAGCGGCAGGACTCCCAGGTTATATTCCCCAGCTGTCACTGACCTACTGGTCTGGCGCTCAGCCTAGGTCTCTTCTCAGTGCAGGACGCCCACTCGCGGCATCGCCAGCACCCGCCACCCCAGGGCCACCAAGAGAAGGGAACGAGGAAGGCAAGTGTCTGTCTGAGCGGGAAACGGGAGCCCAGAAAAGGAACTTGCCGATGGCTACATGGTGAGCCAGTGGCCAGGCGGAGAACAGAACCCAGGAGTCCTGCGGCCAGTCGTGGGCTCTTCCTTGCCTGTAGGGAAACTGCTGAGTGGTACAATCCCTGGTTCTCTTCTGAGCGCTGGGAGGTGGTTGCGTGGGCACAACGCACACTCGTTCTCCCGCTTCTCGCTCACAAATTGTCTGTACTTGGTCCCCGGGGGCTGTGAGACAGACCCCCCGGCTCAGCCAGACCCTCAGAGGCTGGAACCTGGCCCGTGCCCAGTCCCTTGCACCCAGTGCGGAGAGCTCACAGGCTCTTGCTGTCTAGCTCCCTGATGTGTGCAAACACCTGCACGGTCCAGCAAGAGACACCCCCACTCCCACCTGTCTGAGCCACACAGGTATGGACCCGACCAACAGTGCAGGGGCAGAGCTGGACTAGCAGGTGCTGCCGCAGGGCAGCAGCATGGGGAGATCACAGAACCAGGGGAAGGGTGGCGGAACTGGACTAGTGAAGCAGGCAGGAAATAGGCTGCAGATCAGGACTCGCAGAGCTAGGTGTGGTGGGGAGCCCAGGGCTGCAGGTCAAGATTAAGGGGGGCCAGCAGAGCTGTGTGTGGGGAGCCCAGGGCTGGGCTAGGAAGGGGGGTGCAGGTCAGGATTAAGGGGCACTGGCAGAGATATGGGGGGGAGCCCAGGTCTGGGGTAGCAGGGGGCTGCGGGTCAGGATTAAGAGGCACTGTCTGGGGGGAGCCCAGGTCTGGGGTAGCAGGGGGATGTGGGCTGGGAGTGAGGGGCACTGTCTGGGGGGAGCCCAGGTCTGGGGTAGCAGGGGGCTGCGGGTCGGAAGTGAGGGGCACTGTCTGGGGGGAGCCCAGGTCTGGGGTAGCAGGGGGATGTGGGCTGGGAGTGAGGGGCACTGTCTGGGGGGAGCCCAGGTCTGCGGTAGCAGGGGGATGTGGGCTGGGAGTGAAGGGCACTGTCTGGGGGGAGCCCAGGTCTGGGGTAGCAGGGGGCTGCGGGTCGGGAGTGAGGGGCACTGTCTGGGGGGAGCCCAGGTCTGCGGTAGCAGGGGGCTGCGGGTCGGGAGTGAGGGGCACTGTCTGGGGGAGCCCAGGTCGGGGGTAGCAGGGGGCTGCGGGTCGGGAGTGAGGGGCACTGTCTGGGGGGAGCCCAGGTCTGGGGTAGCAGGGGGCTGCGGGTCGGAAGTGAGGGGCACTGTCTGGGGGAGCCCAGGTCTGGGGTAGCAGGGGGCTGCGGGTCGGGAGTGAGGGGCACTGTCTGGGGGGAGCCCAGGTCTGGGGTAGCAGGGGGCTGCGGGTCGGGAGTGAGGGGCACTGTCTGGGGGGAGCCCAGGTCTGGGGTAGCAGGGGGCTGCGGGTCGGGAGTGAGGGGCACTGTCTGGGGGGAGCCCAGGTCTGGGGTAGCAGGGGGCTGCGGGTCGGGAGTGAGGGGCACTGTCTGGGGGGAGCCCAGGTCTGGGGTAGCAGGGGGCTGCGGGTCGGGAGTGAGGGGCACTGTCTGGGGGGAGCCCAGGTCTGCGGTAGCAGGGGGCTGCGGGTCGGGAGTGAGGGGCACTGTCTGGGGGGAGCCCAGGTCTGCGGTAGCAGGGGGCTGCGGGTCGGGAGTGAGGGGCACTGTCTGGGGGGAGCCCAGGTCTGGGGTAGCAGGGGGCTGCGGGTCGGGAGTGAGGGGCACTGTCTGGGGGGAGCCCAGGTCTGCGGTAGCAGGGGGCTGCGGGTCGGGAGTGAGGGGCACTGTCTGGGGGGAGCCCAGGTCTGGGGTAGCAGGGGGCTGCGGGTCGGGAGTGAGGGGCACTGTCTGGGGGGAGCCCAGGTCTGCGGTAGCAGGGGGCTGCGGGTCGGAAGTGAGGGGCACTGTCTGGGGGGAGCCCAGGTCTGGGGTAGCAGGGGGCTGCGGGTCGGGAGTGAGGGGCACTGTCTGGGGGGAGCCCAGGTCTGCGGTAGCAGGGGGCTGCGGGTCGGAAGTGAGGGGCACTGTCTGGGGGGAGCCCAGGTCTGGGGTAGCAGGGGGCTGCGGGTCGGAAGTGAGGGGCACTGTCTGGGGGGAGCCCAGGTCTGTGGTAGCAGGGGGCTGCGGGTCGGGAGTGAGGGGCACTGTCTGGGGGGAGCCCAGGTCTGGGGTAGCAGGGGGCTGCGGGTCGGAAGTGAGGGGCACTGTCTGGGGGAGCCCAGGTCTGGGGTAGCAGGGGGCTGCGGGTCGGGAGTGAGGGGCACTGTCTGGGGGGAGCCCAGGTCTGGGGTAGCAGGGGGCTGCGGGTCGGAAGTGAGGGGCACTGTGTGGGGGGAGCCCAGGTCTGGGGTAGCAGGGGGCTGCGGGTCGGGAGTGAGGGGCACTGTCTGGGGGGAGCCCAGGTCTGCGGTAGCAGGGGGCTGCGGGTCGGGAGTGAGGGGCACTGTCTGGGGGGAGCCCAGGTCTGGGGTAGCAGGGGGCTGCGGGTCGGGAGTGAGGGGCACTGTCTGGGGGGAGCCCAGGTCTGGGGTAGCAGGGGGCTGCGGGTCGGGAGTGAGAGGGGCACTGTCTGGGGGGAGCCCAGGTCTGGGGTAGCAGGGGGCTGCGGGTCGGGAGTGAGGGGCACTGTCTGGGGGGAGCCCAGGTCTGGGGTAGCAGGGGGCTGCGGGTCGGGAGTGAGGGGCACTGTCTGGGGGGAGCCCAGGTCTGGGGTAGCAGGGGGCTGCGGGTCGGGAGTGAGGGGCACTGTTTGGGGGGAGCCCAGGTCTGCGGTAGCAGGGGGCTGCGGGTCGGAAGTGAGGGGCACTGTCTGGGGGGAGCCCAGGTCTGGGGTAGCAGGGGGCTGCGGGTCGGAAGTGAGGGGCACTGTCTGGGGGGAGCCCAGGTCTGTGGTAGCAGGGGGCTGCGGGTCGGGAGTGAGGGGCACTGTCTGGGGGGAGCCCAGGTCTGGGGTAGCAGGGGGCTGCGGGTCGGGAGTGAGGGGCACTGTCTGGGGGGAGCCCAGGTCTGGGGTAGCAGGGGGCTGCGGGTCGGGAGTGAGGGGCACTGACATGCCCAGCCCCCATTCATTCTGCCCAGCTCCGTTGCTCTCATGTGTGCGGGGCTCAGGGACCCCTCCCTGCCCACAGGTGCCGGGGGCTGCGCGGGGGCACCTACCCTCCATAGGCCCCGAAGGAGAAGCTCCGCTTCCTGGAGCTCATGCTGGCAGGCGCGGGCCGGGGACGCCAGTGACAGCCTGTCCCGGTCGCCGGCTGCTGCAGCTGCAGAGCCAGTTACGCTACCGGCCTCGTCTCGCTGCCTCCCCGCCCCCTCCCCGCCCGCTCCAGCTTCCGTCCCGCCCAAACGCTGCCCGGCTCCAGCCAGCACAGACAGGGCAGGCCCTGGCTCTGCCAACAGGCAAGTGTCGCCCAGCAACCCAGCCGGGCCTCGCAGGGCCCCTGGAGCAGGGAACCACCTGGAGCAGCTGGCAAGGAGCTGCCCAGGGAGCCATTAACTCCACGTCTCCACTGGGCACCAGGGAGCCCATTAGCTGAGTGGGGCTGGTGCCAGCCACTCACCCACAGGAGCCTCACCAGCACCAGCCATCTGTCTGATGGGAACAGAGACCCCAGCCCCCGGCACACCATCACCGATGGGCCTGGGCCTTGGCCCCAGCCACACCCGCTCCTGGAGGGTTAGCACCATCGGCACAAGGAGCCGCAAGCAGGGGGCGCTCTCCTCTAGGCCACAGCTGGTCCCCAACCCAGCACTGCCATGGGGAAGCTGTCACGGAGCCCCCGGGCGCTGCTCTGGAACGGCTCCCCACCAAGCCAGGCAGGACTCTGGGGAGCCTCCTCTCCCTCGGAGCAGACTGTCTGCAGGGCAAGAAGCTCACACGGCTTCACCTCCTGGGTCTCTCCTGGGAGCATTCAGCATCCTCTGCCCCTCCGTGCACTTCCCACAGCGAGTCCGCCCAGGCGGGGTCCTGGGGGGGCCACAGGGTCCTGCCCCCCCACTTTGCAGTCAGACGTGACTCTCAGCCAGCCAGTAACACAGAGGTTTATTCGATGACAGGAACAGGGTCTAACACAGAGCTTGTAGGTACAGAGAACCGGACCCTTCAGCTGGGTCCATTCTGGGGGGCAGTGAGCCAGACCCCCCCGTCTGCCCTTCACTCCTCGTCCCCAGCCAGCTCCAAACTGAACCCCCCAGCCCCTCCTTTCTGGTCTTTGTCTCTTTCCCAGGCCAGGAGGTCACCTGATCTCTTTGTTCACCTTTAGCTATTCCCTTGCAGGGGGGAAGGGCCCCGGCCATTAGCTGCCAGGAGACAGAGGGTCGGTGATTTATACACACTGGCCTTTATCCCACCACCGAGAGACTTAAGAAATGCATAGGGGAAACTGAGGCACCCACAAAGTATTCACAGGAAACATTAAGAACATTCCCACTTCGTCACAGACGCTCACAGCAGCCTCACAAACCTACACACTGGGCATCACAGCATCGAACTGGAGAGAGGGAGCTGTACAAAATCGGGGTGGTGGGCATGTTTGGGGGCTGCACAGAACAGGAGGGGGCTGGGCAGGTTCGGGACCCGCACAGAACAGGAGGGGGCTGGGCAGGTTTGGGGGCTGGGCAGGTTTGGGGGCTGCACAGAACAGGAGGGGGCTGGGCAGGTTTGGGGGCTGGGCAGGTTTGGGGGCTGCACAGATCGGGGGGGGGCTGGGCAGGTTTGGGGGCTGCACAGATCGGGGGGGGCTGGGCAGGTTTGGGGGCTGCACAGATCGGGGGGGGGCTGGGCAGGTTTGGGGGCTGCACAGATCAGGAGGGGGGCTGGGCAGGTTTGGGGGCTGCACAGATGGGGGGGGCTGGGCAGGTTTGGGGGCAGGGCAGGTTTGGGGCCCATCCAGCACAACCCCCAGGCAGCACGAGCCCAACAAGCCTGTGGATTGTTCCCAGGGGGAGGTGGGCGACCAGGGGGGCCGGTCGCTCAGCAGTGGGGGAGGGGAGGGACACTGGCAGCCCTTGTTCCGTGCCCCAGGGCAGCGCCCACTCAGCCCAACTCGGCTCCTGGGGCGCCTGCCAGGCTGGCAGGGGGGGACTGGGAGGAATTCCTGGCCGCAGAGCCAGGATGGGCCCAGCAGGAAAATCAATTGGGGAGGGGGCAAAGCATCGGGTTATGTGGCTGCCAAGCACCGACCCCCCTCGCCCGCCCAGCCCCCAACTATACAGCCCTGCACAACCCCCCCCCCATATTCCTACTCATGCACAAACACACTGTACTCCCGACCCACCCCTACCCAGACACACACTATACCCTGCACAACCCTATACACTATACCCTGTGCACCTTCCTACACACACACACAGTATATCCCCTGCATGCTATTCACACACACTGTACCCACTGCATCATCTTCCACAGAGACACACACTGTACCCCATCCACAACCCTCCACACACACACTGTACACCCCTGCATAGACTCACACACTACTTTCTGCACACACAGCTGCACAAGCCTGCTCCACACACTATACCCCCTACACACCCACACACACACTATATCTTCTGCATCATCCAAGACACACACACTGTATGTACTCTGCACAACCCTACACACACACACACACTACATCCTCTGCATCATCCTATAAACACACACATTATACCCCCTGCACAACGCTCCTACACAGACACACACAATACCGCTGCACAACCCTATATACACACACATACACTATACACCCTACCCTCCACTGTACACTCCTTCACAACCCACGATACCCCTTGCACAGCCCCCCACATTATACCCTCCAGCGCAACACACAAACAGTATACTCACACATACACACACTTTCCCTTGTGCAATCTTACATCCCCCAAACAATACCCCCTGCACAACCGTATACATACAGAATATACCCTCTGCACAACCCTACGCACAGACACACACACACACTACACCTTCTGCACCATCCTAGATGCACACAGTATGCACTCTGCACAATCCTACACACATTATACCCTCTGCACCATTCTATACGCCTACAGACACACACAATACCCCTGCACAACCCTATACACCCTACACAACCCCCACTGTACCCTCCTTCACAACCCACCTACACACACACTACATCCCAGCACAATCCCCCACACACTATGCACCCCCCACAACCCCCCCCACAAACACACACTATATCCCCTGCAAAAGTCCTCTACCCACACTATACAACCCTGAATTCACAATATAACCCCTGCACAAGCCCATCACACACACACAAACCCCTGCAAAATTCGCACAATACCCTCTGGCACAACCTATACAAACAGTACCCTGTGCACACCACCCTGCAGAACGCCACTCCACAAACACACTAGAGTCCCCTGCACAACATCCCATCCACACAGTATACCCCCCAGCACAACCCACACACATACTCTGCCCTCTGCACACATACGACCCACACTTTACCCTCTGCACAACCCACCTACACACACACTATCCCCCCTGCAGAACCTATACACACACACCATACAGCACAATCTAAACACAGTACACCCCTTGCACAACACACACACTGTCCCCCTGCGTGCCCCCCACTATATCTCCTGCACAACCCCTCCCACACTACACACACAATACTTTCACAATACACCCCAGCACAACCCGCCACACTATACCCCCTCACACTCATACACCCTTTCATAGAATCTCAGGGTGGGAAGAGACCTCAGGAGGTATCTAGTCCAACCCCCTGCTCAACGCAGGACCAATCCCTGTACCCCCTGCACTCGCACCACACCCTTCCAGCACAACCCCCTCACCACACACACACCCACTGCTGCTGGCTTCCCACACTACAGCCCATACCAGCCACCTCATCGCTGGGCACCCTGATTCCTGCTCTGCCCCCGCCCCTGCCAGCACCTCCTGGCTCTGTCCTCCTGCAGCCAGGCCAAGGGGCCCCAGCAGTCCCCACAGCCTGGCTGTGGCTGTGGCCAGCCTCACATGCTGAGCAGGGCCGGGCCGGGCCGGGGCACAGCGCTAGCAATACCCCGAGTGCGCACAGAGCACTGGGAGCTGCTGCGTGAGACATCACGCCACGACCCGGCCCAGCCCAGCCTGTCACTGGACGTCTCATGGCCCCTTCGCAGTCAGAGCCAGCCCTGGCCTCCTGCCCAAATCCTGGCTCGGGGGATGTTCCTGTCCACCTCTCCAAATCAACCCCGGCAGCAGCAGCGATGGGGAGTCACAGATGCTCAGTGCCCTATATCATGGTGTTGTTATGAGCTGTTAAACAGCACTCCAGAAGTGGCTGCAACTCAGTAGCTGGGAAGGCAGCAGCTCCTTCTGTCCTGGAGGAATCCCCATTAACACTCGTGCAGCTGCTCGCCCCCAGACACACAGGAATCGCTCAGGGCTGGCAAAGGGACTGGCCTGAACTCCGAGACAGCCACGCTCCGTCTATCCCTGCCCTGCTGCCATGGGCTCAAGCATGGCCCCCTGCCCCCCACTGAGTCTGGCCCCTGACAGCTCAGGCTCTACCCACCCAGGCGTACGTTACACATGTGGAGTAAGTGCCCCTGTGCCAGCCCCATCCCTTCCCCTCTCCACATGCCAGCGTGCTGCTGCTGGGGCACTGGGCCTCACGGGGCGCAGCTCCAGGGGGCACTGCTCAGGAGCCAGGGATGACTAACGAGCCACGGTTCCTAACACTGGAGGCAGGGCTCTCCCGCCCGGGCGGGACGCGCAGCCCAGCGAGGGGAGCGGTGCCACCGGCTAGCGCTCCAGGGGGCAGGCTCACACCTGTGGCTGCTTTGCCCTTCCCTGCCAGTCCTCCCACGGCAGGGGCAGCGCCGGAGACATCTCAGCCCCCATGGCCCCTTGCTGTCACTGTGCCCAATCGCTGCTGCCTCTGGGAGATGGGGCCACCAGCGGAGCCTCCGTTCAGGCCTGGTGCTCCAGCGTGAAGGAGGCCAGGTGCCCGTTCTGCTCACCTGCCTCCCGGAAAAGCAGGAGCAAACCAGCCTTGGGCCCACTCAGGGCAAGGCCAGGCGGGAAGCACCGAAAGCAGAGGGCTGCCAGCCCCTCCCGGGCCCTTCTGCCGGAGAAGGTGGATTTTAGCACCTTAATGCTGACGCTGCAATGAGAAGGGGGAAGTGGCCGGGTCACATGGGAGTGGAGAGCTGAGCAACAACTGGATCTAAATCAGGGGTAGGCAGCCTATGGCGCGGGGGCCGAAGGCGGCACACGTGCGAGCTGATTGTCAGCGGCACTCACACTGCCCGGGGCCTGGCCACCGGTCCGGGAGGCTCCGCATTTTAATTTAATTTTAAATGAAGCTTCTTAAACATTTAAAAAACCTGATTTACTTTACATACAACACTAGTTTAGTTACATATTATAGACTTAGAGAAAGAGCCCTTCTAAGAACGTTACAATGTCTGACTGGCACACGAACCCTTAAATGAGAGTGAATGAACGAAGACTCGGCGCAGCGCTTCTGAAAGGTTGCCGACCCCTGATCTAAATCATAGGACCATAGACTATCAGGGTGGGAAGGGACCTCAGGAGGTATCGAGTCCAACCCCCTGCTCAAAGCAGGACCAATCCCCAAATCCCTAAGTGGCCCCCTCAAGGATTGAACTCACAACCCTGGGTTTAGCAGGCCAATGCTCAAACCACTGAGCTATCCCTCCCCCAAAGCCAATAAAGGCTTTGAAACCCCACCCCCAGGGCCTCACTCTCTGAGGCTGCTTCTCAGCTGCGGGTGGTAGAGATGGTCTGTGCATTGCACAGGGGCAGGGGGAGCGAGTGCATTCTGACCCCCCCTCCCAACCACTCCCCCCAAAGCCTTTGAAAGCAGAGCCAGCCTCCCCTCCAGCATGTTCTGGCGCAGCCACTTGAAAACGCAGCAGCGATCAATAGGGCTCCTCTGAGAAGCAAATGCAGCGAGCGAGTGGCGCAGCAGAGACCATAATGGCCCACAGTAAATAACTCTGGAACTGGCTAGATAACCCGGGGTGCCAGGAAGGGGTGTGAACCCAGACAGAGCATCCCAGAACCCGCCCCCCCGACTCCGCCCCCCACCTGCCTAAGGCTCTGGGAGGGAGTTTGGGTCGGGGGAGGAGGTCTGGGGTGCAGATCCTGGCCTGGGGATTAGGGTGCAGGCTCTGGGATGGACTTTGGGTGCTGGGTGTAGGCAGGGATGGGTGTGCAGGAGGTAGTGAGGGGTGCAGGCTCTGGGACAGAGTTCGGGTGCAGGCTCTGGGCTGGGAGTGTAGAAAGGGGTGAGGGGTGCAGGCTCTGGAAGGGAGTGTGGGGATGGGGTGCAGGGGTGAGGGCTGTGGGGGTTCATGATGCAGGAGGGGGCTCAGGGCTGAGGCAGAAGATTAGGGTGCAGGGGGTGAGGGCTCTGGCTGGGGCTGAGGATGAGGGTTTGGGGCGTTGGAGAGGCTCAGGGCTAGGGCAGAAGGGCAGGGTAAGGGCAGCCTGCCCTGCCAGTAGTGATTGGGGGGTACTAGGACCCTGGGGCAGCAGACAGCCGTTGATGCTGGGAGCCAGTGTAGTGTAGGATACCGCTCCACTAGGAATGTGCTACACTGGCAGCACAAGCAGGCACGGGAGAGCAGGCGGGGCGCAGCAGGGCGGGGGGGAGATGAGCAGGGGGAGGGGTGGCAGGCGAGGGCCGGGGGAGAGACCCAGCTCCAAATACTGTTAGAGCGGAGCCCCTGGCCCTGAATATTCCTGGAGCCTGAGCACCACAAAAGAATACAACTCGCCGCCTATGTCTCGCTGGCAGCGCAGCACACCCAGGCATGTGTGCACACACACACACATGCAGAGAACATTCCACACTCACACTCACAGCCAGGCACTAGCTCACGTGCACGTATACAAGCAAATGAGTACAATCGTACAAACACGGGCATGCCCCCCGCCTCCCCGCTGAGGGTGTCGAGGGAAGGGGCTCCTCGGTTATTAGCCCACCTCCCCCAGAGGCAGCAGCTAGCTCAGCCTCGCAGTGTGTATGCGGGGGAGCGATGGTTCTCACAGCCCTGACTGATGCAGCTAAGTTGTGGGTGCAGAGCAAGCTGGGCCTCAGCGACATCCACCCACAGACATGGGCATATGCCCATGCATGGATCACACACGGCCCTCACACCCCCTCCCATAAACAGACACCCCTGTCATGGAGTCCCTGGGCGATGCTCTGGAACTGCTCCCCACCAAGCCAGGCAGGACTCTGGGGAGCCTCCTCTCCCTCAGAGCAGCCTGTCTGCAGGGCAAGAAGCTCCCACGGCTTCACCTCCTGGGTCTGACCTTGGAGTATTCAGTATATGCCCCTCCGTGTGCTTCCCACAGCGAGTCCGCCCAGGTGGGGTCCTGGGGAAGCCACAGGGTCCTGCACCCCCACTTCACTTCGCAGTCAGACGTGACTCTCAGCCAGCCAGTAACACAGAGGTTTATTCGATGACAGGAACAGGGGCTAACACAGAGCTTGTAGGTACAGAGAACGGGACCCCTCAGCCAGGTCCATTCTGGGACCCAGCGAGCCAGACACCCCCGTCTGCCCTCAGTTCCCGTCCCCAGCCAGCTCCCAACTGAAACCCCTCCCCAGTCCCTCCTTTCCAGCGTTTGTCTCTTTCCCAGGCCAGGAGGTCACCTGATCTCTTTGTTCACCTTTAGCTATTCCCTTGCAGGGTGAAGGGCCCCGGCCATTTGTTGTTAGGATACAGAGTGTTGGCAATTTATGCACCCTGGAGACTTAAGCAATGCATAGGGGAAACTGAGGCACCCACACTATTTAGAGGAAACATTAAGAACAGTCCCACTTCATCACAACCCCAACGCACACGCAGACACGCTGCACAATGCAAGCGTGGGCAGGCACCGGCACCGTGGCTGGGGCCCCGCTCCCAGCTCAGCACCATTGTTGGGCCAGGCCTCGCCACTGTCCTGAGGACAAGGAGGTGTCAGCAGAACAGCCCCTTCTCCCAGCCCCAGGCAGCGCTGCCTCCCCACTCCAGGGGGAGCAGCTGCCCCTGCAGGGCCGTCAGGGCTGCAGGCTGGCCAAGGGCACCCTCTGCTGCACAGACCGCGAACAGCGAGGGCTTTGCCAGCACCCTGGACAGCACCAAGCTGCCCGGGGAAGCGTGGCAGGGGGCACTCGGGCTCGTGCCCGGCCCTCCAGGTTTCCTTGCAGAGCCCCGTTCCCCTTGGCCACCTGCTGTCCATAGCACAAGGCCACTGCACGGCGTCCTGCCCAGAGGGGCAGGCGCACAGGGGCCAGTGTCTCCATTAATGGCCAGCCCCGTGCCATGTACTGGGCTGGAACTGACCGTGAAGCTGAGGAGTGGAGAGGAATCCACCCCTGGGGTCCCTGAGCAGACAGCCGGGGGCGGGGGATCCCCAGATCTCAGCTCAAACCAGGCTCTTTCCCAGCTTCTCCTCTCCACCCTTGCCTTGATTTCCTCTTCTCCTGTGTCTCCCCCCAGCTGCCTCCCGGCTCCCTGGGTCAGTCGGGGCTGTGGTGTAACCGAAGGGTCTCTGCAGCAACCCCCAGTGCTGTCCGCAGGGCAGGCTGGCTCCATCAGACTGAGGGGATGGGACACGATTGAGACACCGGTGCCGGCGCCCGCGGGGCAGAGTCAAACAAGCACATTGGGCAGGGGGGGCCAACCTGAGCCTGAGAAGGAGCCAGAATTTACCAATGTACATTGTCAAAGAGCCACGGTAACACGTCAGCAGCCCCCCGTCAGCTCCCCCACCCCCACCCCCACTGCCTCCCACCCACCAGCAGCCCCACCCTCAGCGCCTCCCCCTCCCTTCCTGCACCTCCCAATCAGCTGTTTCCTGGAGTGCGGAAGGGTCTGGGAGGAAGGGGGAGAAGCGAAGGCACGGCAGGGTCAGGGGAGGGGGCAGGAAGGGGTGGAGTGGGGCAGAGCCAGGGGCAGAGCCAGGGGTTGAGCAGGGAGCACCCCCGGCACATTGGGAAGTTGGTGCCTGTAGCTCCAGCCCCAGTCGGTGCCTAGACAAGGAGCCGCATATTAACATCTGAAGAGCCGCATGTGGCTCCAGAGCCACAGGTTGGCCACCCCTGACTTTGGGGGTTTCTCCCACGCTGCCCCTCGAGCCCAGCAGGCGCCACGTAAACTTCCACCAAGCTCTCACTGCCCCCTGCAGATCCCACCTTAACAAGCCCGAAGGGCACTGCCTGGCCTGCTGACAGCAATGTCTCCTTGTGCGCCTGTCTTACTTACATCGCCAGCTCCCTTGGGCACTGACTCTGTTCCGCATTTGTACAGCGCCTAGCACACTGGGGCCTGCTGCATGACTCCCCGCTGACACACACACTGCAGATGAGGAACGCCCTGGGCTCAGCTGTCCCTTTGCACAGGGGCCCAGAAGAGAATCGCTCCTGGAACAAGCTGTGCCCTGCTGGCTCCACTGCAGGGGAACCAGGCAGCCCAGCTCTGGCTCTTCTCTTTCCTAGTGGCAGTGGAGAGCTGGGCTGGCGAAGTTGCCTGCCGCTACGGATCAGCGCGGAGACGCTTGGGGCAGAGATGGCGTTTTCGAGGGGGATTTTCCACTGAGTGGACAGAGCTGGGCCCATGCTACCACTTTCCCCTCTCCCTGGGCCATTGGAAAGGAATTCAGATCACACACTGCTTCCAAGTGCCAAGCCACCGCCCCCAAACCAGGTTCAGCGTGAATCCGAGCCTACAGCCACAGTGGAACCCTCCCCGCACATCCACCGAGCGACAGCCCCTGGACAAACCACGTCCCGGCCGTCCCCGGCCTCAGGAGCCAGCTGCGCTCGCATCGAGAGCCTGCGGGCAGGTCACCAGCCTGCAACAAGCACTGGCAAGCTGCCCCTTCGGGATCGCAGAGTCCAAGTGTGACAGTGATACTGTGGGGGGCCTCAGCTCTGGCCGCCCCTCTGTCACCTGGCAAGTAATGGCCAGGCCCTGCCCCCCTGCAAGGGGATGCTAAAGGTGTTGGAGACAGAGAGATCAGGGGACCTCCTGGCCCGGGAAAGAGAGACAGCCCAGAGAGGAGGGGCTGGAGGGGGTTTGGCAGTTTTGGAAGCTGGCTGGGAAATGAAGGGGAGCCCAGCGGGCCTGTGGCCTCCCTGGGGCCCCAGATGGACCTAACTAAGGGGGTCCTGTTGTCTGTACCGGCAAGACCTGTCTGGGACTGTGTCCCTGTCGTCGAATAAACCTCTGTGTTACTGGCTGGCTGAGAGTCACGTCTGACTGCGCAGTGGGGGGGCAGGACCCCGTGGCCCCCCCAGGACCCCGCCTGGGCGGACTCGCTGTGGGAAGCGCACGGAGGGGCAGAGGATGCTGAATGCTCCAAGGAGAGACCCAGGAGGTGAAGCCGTGGGAGCTTCTCGCCCTGCAGACAGGCTGCTCTGAGGGAGAGGAGGCTCCCCAGAGTCCTGCCTGGCTTGGTGGGGAGCCGTTCCAGAGCAGCGCCCGGGGACTCTGTGACATCAAGCCACCAGGGCCCACCAGCCCAGTCCGGCGCATTCCCCTCACCAGCCAGCCAGGTCAAAGGGCTGGTCTCTCATGGGAGGGGAGCAGCCGGAATATGCTGGGCCAAAGTGCAGACGTGACAATGTCCCACAGTGAAGGGCAGGAACGGCCAAGCAGGGGCGGCCACAGCCTCGCGCTTCCCATCCCCGCTACTGGCACCAGCCCAGCCAGGCCCCAAGCCAAAGAGTCCAAAGTTTTCAACCAACTGCTCCAAGTGCTGCTTGTGGGGCTGCTGTGTGCGGCCATGAGGGGCAGTGCAGGAGCTGGGCACTCCAGGAGCGCCAACCCCCCGCTGCCTTGCGTAGGCAGCCCCCAGGCGACCTGCCACGTGCCTTCTGCTAAGCAGCAGGTGATCAAAGGAGCCCCCACCCACAGCTCTAAGCACAGCTCTGATCCCACAGAGCTTGGCTGGGGAGGCAGCGGTTGCCTCTGGGGTGGAGCACAACGAGGACGGCTATAACTGTGGGTGTGTTTGCAAGCCAGGGCATGGTGCTGCCCCCATCTGATCAAATTCCATCAGTGCCAGACTTGGAGGGAGCCGTGGCTGGTGATGGACCCCGTGGTGTGATCAACATTTAGGGGTCATGGCCCTTCAAAGCAGCTGTGGGGTGGAAGGGCAGACGGGTGCCCTCTACACCCAGAGCCAAGCAATTAGGGGTCCCGGTGGATATGGCACCTTCTCCCTGCTGGCCAGACTAGCCTAGAGAAGACACGGCCCTTTGCCCACCAGTCCCCAGGGGGCTGTGTTCAACGGGCCAGAGAGAGGCCCTTGGTGGGAGATGCTGGCACTGCCGAGTGCCACGCCCGGGGGGCGGGAGGTGTCTGCTGGGATCGTGGCTTGGGGCTCTGGGCTGAGCCAGGAGCCAGCACTCCAGGCGTTCAATCCTTTCCTCAGCATGCAGCCCGCCTGGGCAGTGACGCTCAGCAGAGCAGCACTGGGAGAGCTAACGAAGCCATTGCTGTGGCACCCCAGGGCTCTTCCCTGCTAGCTGGGTCTGACTGCCAGGAGCAGCCGGAGCCGGCGCTGCACTCAGCGGGCGTCCCTCCAGCGTCCTCCTTGGGCTCCCAGCCCTGGGGGAAGAGGGTCCCTGGCTCTGAAACAAGCTGTTTGCTGCAGCTGCTCTCGGCTCCTCTCTGGCTGCGAAGGGCTTTGCACGTGTCTGTTGCTGCAGCAGGAGGGATCCTGGCCAAGGGCAGGCACCCTGGGAAGGAGTCAGGCAAGCAAAGGACGCTGACTTCGGGGGAGCTGGATTCAGGCTGCAGTGGGCAAGCCATGCGGGGCCCAATTTGTCCCCAAAGGAGCCCGTGTCTCCAGGGGCTTGACACCCAGGAGCGGTTTGGCCCAAGCAGCCAGGGCTACGAAGGGGTTTTCTTTGCAATGGATTCAGAGCTGACCTTGGAGGTTCTTCGCCAGCAGGAGCCTGGTGAGGACTCCCCAGGCAGCTCACTGTGTCTGCAGCGTTAGGGTCTGAGGTGCCCTGCGTGTCTCGCACAGACAGACGGATGGGGATCCCCGGGAACGCAGCCTCACCCGCCACAGACCCGATGGCTCAGGCAGGGGCGAGTCCAACCCTAGCCAACCCGGCTCAGGCACCGGGGGCAGAACCAGGGGGCCTCCTTTCAGGAGCCCACCCAGCAAATCCATTGCATGTGGATCAAGAAGATGCGCAAGGTCTAATGTGATCACCTGCAGCACCACTGCGGTCAGCAAGTCCCTTGCCAGCCTACGCTGCTCGCTGGGCCTGGGGCCATGCCAGCAACCTGGCTCACACTTGGTAGCCACTGCCCAGCCAAAGTCACGCACACAGCAGAGAAGCCAGCACCAGAACAGCCCCCTCCTGCAGCGCCACACCCAGGAAAGCAGCCGGCAGAGCTCGCAGGGAGGGCCCTTGGGGCCCTGAGCCAGCACTGCGGGGCGTGGGCAGGGCCACGCAGCAGCTCAGCGAGAGCAGCGTGGGCGCGAGTGACAGAGCAGCGGTGCCAAGAGGGGAATGAGTCACCCAGAGAGACCCCAGGGGGTATGCAACCATGCCAGGCAGGCACGCACCACTGTCTCATGGGGCCTGGCAGGGTGCCGTGCTGCAGGGCTGGGCGGTGCCAGGAGAGGATGGCACAGAATGAGATTTGACACCACTGTGCCATGAGTACCTGCTCCAAGAGATCGAGCCGGGTGCCCGGGGCAGCCCGCCCAGCCGGGCCAGCTCTGCACAGACCTTGGCGCATCTCCTTCCCGATGAGAGGCTGAGCGTCACCAGGCCTCTCCTGCCCACGTCCCTTGGCCTTAACCCCAGCCCCAAGGCGAGGCGCCACCTTGCCCTGCCCTCCCCCTGGAGTTCGCTGGCAGAGCGGGGCCGGGCAGGGGCGGCGCCTGGTGTGGAGGAAACACGACTGTTAGCAGCATTGAAAGCTCCTTCTCCCTTGTGTTCCCCCATTTCCTGTTCGCACCGACAGGCCCCACGGCCCAGGCAGGTGGGGCAGCAGGGCACTTGCGGAGCTCAGCCCTGGCCCTTCTGGGGTTCTGGCAGAGCGGGTGTGACCGACCCAGGGCCCCCACCGACCAGGCTTGGCTGAAGGCAGAATGTCAAACCGAAAGATAGCGCAGCCCTGCATGCGCCCCCCAGCCCCCCAGAGCGCAGCCCTGCATATGCCCCCCAGCCCCCCCAAACCTCCCCAGAGCGCAGCCCTGCAGACCCCTCAGAGCCCCCCAGAGCGCAGCCCTGCATGTGCCCCCAGCCCCCCAGAGCGCAGCCCTGCATGTGCCCCCAGCCCCCCAGAGCGCAGCCCTGCATGTGCCCCCCAGCCCCCCAGAGCGCAGCCCTGCATGTGCCCCCCAGCCCCCCCAAACCTCCCCAGAGCGCAGCCCTGCAGACCCCTCAGAGCCCCCTAGCCCCCCCAGAGCACAGCCCTGCAGACCCCTCAGACCCCCCAAACCTCCCCAGAGCGCAGCCCTGCATGTGCACCCCAGAGCCCCCCAAACCTCCCCAGAGCGCAGCCCTGCATGTGCCCCCCAGAGCCCCACCCGCTGCGCTTAGAAATGGTATTGCCCTCACCCCCTACCCCACCACACTCCCCCAGTGTGAGATTAAGTTACTGGGGAGACAACAGCTCCCAGGAGGAACAACACAACTATATATAACCTGTGCATACACCCCTCCTTCCAATGCACCCCTCCTGCGCCAACGCCCCCTTCTGCCAATGCACCCGTCCCCCGCCAACCTGCCCTCCCCTCCCCCCCACGTACACACACAGCACTGCCAGCCCCAGCGTACAATACGCATGTGACAAGATCTCCACAAAATTAGGAATTGGCTTCAAATCATGAGGTTTAAAATCTCTCTTCATTTCCGTCACCCTCTGAGTACTCTGCCCCCGCGCGCTGGGTTCAAGCTGCCCAGCACCAGGAACTTTGTTTAAAAACTAAAGCAAGAGTCTCACCCCCGGACCTGACGCCTAGAGCTGGGGCTGGAAGAGAAACCAAAAACTGTGAGACTTTCTGAAGCACTTGGAGGAGGGGAAAGTGATCAGGAACAGCCAGCATGGATTCACCAAGGGCAAGTCATGCCTGACTAACCTAATTGCCTTCTGTGACGAGATAACCGGCTCTGTGGATGAGGGGAAAGCAGTGGATGTGCTATTTCTGGACTTTAGCAAAGCTTTTGATACAGTCTCCCACAGTATTCTTGCCAGCAAGTTAAAGAAGTATGGGCTGGATGAATGGACGGTAAGGTGGATAGAAAACTGGCTAGATGGTCGGGCTCAACGGGTAGTGATCAATGGTTCCATGTCTAGTTGGCAGCCGGTATCAAGTGGAGTGCCCCAAGGGTCGGTGCTGGGGCCGGTTTTATTCAATATCTTCATTAACGATCTGGAGGATGGTGTGGACTGCACCCTTAGCAAGTTTGCAGATGACACTAAACTGGGAGGAGTGGTTGATACGCTGGAGGGTAGGGCTAGGATACAGAGGGACCTAGACATATTAGAGGATTGGGCCAAAAGAAACCTGATGAGGTTCAACAAGTGCAGAGTCCTGATGAGGCGTGAGGAACTGGGGCTGTTCTTACTGTGGTCTGTGAATGCTGAGTGGGGGGTGTTGGCCTGGGAGGACGGTCTGCATTGGGGGATGGGAGACTGGCTGGAGGGAGGATACCTGAGCATGTAACATGAGAACCCAGGAAGGGGTTAGAGGCCAGGTGACACCTTTGCCTGGGAAACTGAACAAAGGCTGAGTGAGAGGCTGGGGGGAGTTTTTCAGCTTGGAGCTGGCTGGGAATTGGAGAGGGGCGCCCCATGGGGCTCGGGCCTCCCAGCGGGGCTGTGGCCTCCCTGGGGCCCCAGATGGACCTAACTAAAGGGGGTCCTGTTGTCTGTACCGGCAAGACCTGTTTTGGACTGTGTCCCTGTCGTCTAAATAAACCTTCTGTGTTACTGGCTGGCTGAGAGTCACGTCTGACTGCGAAGTGGGGGTGCAGGACCCTGTGGCCCCCCCAGGACCCCGCCTGGGCGGACTCGCTGTGGGAAGTGCACGGAGGGGCAGAGGATGCTGAATGCTCCAAGGAGAGACCCAGGAGGTGAAGCCGTGGGAGCTTCTTGCCCTGCAGGCAGGCTGCTCCGAGGGAGAGGAGGCTCCCCAGAGTCCTGCCTGGCTTGGTGGGGAGCGGTTCCAGAGCATCGCCCGGGGACTCCGCGACATGAGGTTCAACAAGGACAAGTGCAGAGTCCTGCAGTTAGGACGGACGAATCCCATGCACTGCTACAGACTAGGGACCGAATGGCTGGGCAGCAGTTCTGCAGAAAGGGACCTAGGGGTTACGGTGGACGAAAAGCTGAATATGAGTCAACAGTGTGCCCTTGTTGCCAAGAAGGCTAATGGCATTTTGGGTTGTATAAGTAGGGGCATTTCCAGCAGATCGAGGGACGTGATCATTCCCCTCTACTCAGCACTGGTGAGGCCTCATCTGGAGTACTGTGTCCAGTTTTGGGCCCCACACTACAAGAAGGTTGTGGATAAATTGGAGAGAGTCCATCAGAGGGCAACAAAAATGATTAGGGGGCTGGAGCACATGACTTATGAGGAGAGGCTGAGGGAACTGGGATTGTTTAGTCTGCAGAAGAGAAGAATGAGGGGGGATTTGATAGCTGCTTTCAACTACCTGAAAGGGGGTTCCAAAGAGGATGGATCTAGACTGTTCTCAGTGGTAGAAGATGACAGAACAAGGAGTAATGGTCTCAAGTTGCAGAGGGGGAGGTTTAGGTTGGACATTAGGAAAAACTTTTTCACTAGTAGGGTGGTGAAGCACTGGAATGGGTTACCTAGGGAGGTGGTGGAATCTCCTTCCTTAGAGGTTTTTAAGGTCAGGCTTGACAAAGCCCTGGCTGGGATGATTTAGTTGGGTTTGGTCCTGCTTTGAGCAGGGGGTTGGACTAGATACCTCCTGAGGTCCCTTCCAACCCTGAGCTTCTATGATTCTATGAAAACCCTACAAGACCCAGCAAGAGCTGACTGCACGGCCCCCCCAATCCACTCGCCACATGGGCATACGCACCCCCGCTGTACATGTACGTGCGCACGCACACTCCCAGTATTTGCACACATGCACGCGCACACACACCATGTATGTGCACACCCATGCATGCACGCACACACACACTCTGTATGTGTACACACACCCACACCCTGTACATGCACACGCGCACACACGCTCACGCATGCACCTCCTGTACATGCGCACACACACACACCCTGTACGTATACACACACACATCCCCTGTACGATCACACACACACACACCCTGTACGTATAGACACACACACACACAAACACACATGCACCCCCGTACGTACGCACACACCTCCCGCTATGCACCTGCACACCCAGCTCAACACCCAGCAAACCACTACTCCAGCTCAGCACGGGGACCCACCCCACCCTCCCTCCAGCCACACCCTGACACCTCCCATTAGCACCACCCCTGGCTTCTCTGGACCCAGGGCTTCCCAGGTGCTCGAGACCCAGGCCAGTGGATTCAGGCCAGTCTGGAGATGGGCCCCAGGCCTGGGTGGAAGAGAAGGGATGAGCTGGGGTTTAGGTCTGGCTGCTTCTAGAGGCAGATCCTCCAGAGAGCTCGGCACACCAGGAGTGGCTCCTTTGGCAAACCCACCCCAGGTGCCGGCACAGAGCAGTTGGACATCCGGCCCTGAGCCTCTCCGTGGGAGCGGCTGGTACGTAGTGCTTGGGAAACCCTGGCTCTGGGCTGGAGAGACGGCGCCGGACCCCCGCCCCACCCAGTGCCACAAGCCAGCAGAGCTCTCCTGGCTGCAGCACAGCTCCACTCCAGACGCGGGGCTGGCCCACGGAGAGCAGCAGGGGACGGATGGAGAAATGCTCCAGCCTCAAACACCCCATCCTGCCCCTGCACCTGGCAGCACTGGTGGGGTGGCAGGAGACGCCAGTGCGTCCCCGGGGTGGGGTGCGAGCATGGCTCTGGGAAACGTCAATGGGGAGATTTCTCTGGGGAGGGAGACCACCCTGCAGCTCCCCCTTTGTCTGGCTGTGCAGGTGGCTGCTTGTCCTGGTTACAGAGCGACTGGCCTGGCCCTGCCTGCAGCTAGAGAACAGGTCCATCTCTAGGTGAGAGCAACCAGATGGTCTCTGCTGAGCACTGCCCGGCCCTGGCCCTGCACATGGAGCCCATCAGAGAACACAGCAGCCTCCCAGCTCAGTGCCAATGGCAGGGCAGTGGGTCAGGGAGATGTCCCGCGATAATCCTGGCAAGGGACCCACACGCTGCAGAGGAAGCAAAACTCCCCCAAGGGCCCTGCCAATCCCCTCCCGCCAGCACCCAGGCTAACCCAGTAGGCCCTGAGCACATGACAAAAGCCAGCCAAGTCCCTGGGAGAGACAATGCGCAGTGCCACCTCAGAGCCCTGGCCCACCTCACCCAGCATCCCAGCCCCAGCCCTTCAGAGGACGGAGATTGAAAAAAACCTTCCCAGAACATACTGGGGGGCGGGGAGGAGAGAATTCCTTCCTGACCCCTGCCAGAGCCAATCGAAACCCTGAAGCATGAGTGTTAGAAGATAAAGATGTAAACCAGAGGCGAGCAGCAGGCTGCTGAGCGTTGCCCCCACCATCCAAGCAACCCCTCGTACAACTGCAAGCGCAAATCCGTCCAAAAATCAAGGCCTGCGCTCTGACCCCTTCCCCTCCCCCCCCGATGCTCGTTGCACATTCCTTGCAGAGCTGCAGCTGCACAAACAAAGGAGCCAACGCCACAGACTACACCAGCTCTGCTAGAAAACTCGGGTGCGGGGAGCCTGGGGACAGGAAACCAGCAAGGCCCGAGAGCCCTGGCAAGCAGCAGAGAGGCAGGACTCCGGAAAAGCTGTCCATGCGGCCGGCCCTGCAACCGCCGAGGGTGAGGCAAGGTGCAGCAGGTTTGTATGGAACAGGCACTCACAGGGCCTCCCTGCTGGTCACTGAGAGACAGGTGCCAGGGGCAAAGGCCCCCCAAGGCTTGAAATGGGGGCGGTGCCGACGTAACAAATACAACAAAGCAACCCAGCAAGAGGGGCCGAGGAGCACAGAGCCAAGCAAACGCCGAGCCAGCCAGCAGGGAACTAAGCCCCACGGCAAGGCAGATACTGCAGCAGCCTCCCACAGCTCGGCTCGGGGTGCGAGACAGAGACGCTTGGGCAGACGGTGCCATGGAAGTGCAAAGAATGGGACTGTGGGAGAGAGGAGTGTGAATGGAGAGGCAGCGTGCGAAGGGTGTGCGAGTGCATGTGCACACACTCGCGGGCGGGTCAGGCTCCGTGCAGGCAGCGTGTGCAGGCAGCATGGGCGTGCAGTGCGTGTGCTGGGTGCGGGCGGGAGCACATTGCACACGGCAGCACGCTGAGAGCGCGCGTGCCCACAGCCAGGCTGAGCGAGTGGATGAGACGGAGCCAGGCCATGCAGCTTGCACCAGTCGGTCGGTCGATCACTGCACGGTCCCTGTGTGCGCCTCTGGGGGCGGGGGAAGGGCAGAAAGAAAGACGGTAAAGAGCAGGGGGGAGGGGCCGTTTGTTTGCACCTACGCAAGTTCAGCAGCAGCAGCCCGAAGAAAGTCTCACCATAGCTCTGCCAGCGCCCCTCAATCCCGACCCGCAGCCCCCTCCTCCTCGGGCCCCGGCCCCCCAGCTCTGCCAGTGCCCCTCAATCCCGACCCGCAGCCCCCTCCTCCTCGGGCCCCGGCCCCCCAGCTCTGCCAGTGCCCCTCAATCCCGACCCGCAGCCCCCTCCTCCTCCGGCCCCGGCCCCCCAGCTCTGCCAGCGCCCCTCAATCCCGACCCGCAGCCCCCTCCTCCTCCGGCCCCGTCCCCCCAGCTCTGCCAGCGCCCCTCAATCCCGACCCGCAGCCCCCTCCTCCTCGGGCCCCGGCCCCCCAGCTCTGCCAGCGCCCCTCACTCCCGACCCGCAGCCCCCTCCTCCTCGGGCCCCGGCCCCCCAGCTCTGCCAGCGCCCCTCAATCCCGACCCGCAGCCCCCTCCTCCTCCGGCCCCGTCCCCCCAGCTCTGCCAGCGCCCCTCAATCCCGACCCGCAGCCCCCTCCTCCTCCGGCCCCATCCCCCCCAGCTCTGCCAGCGCCCCTCAATCCCGACCCGCAGCCCCCTCCTCCTCGGGCCCCGGCCCCCCAGCTCTGCCAGCGCCCCTCAATCCCGACCCGCAGCCCCCTCCTCCTCCGGCCCCGGCCCCCCAGCTCTGCCAGCGCCCCTCAATCCCGACCCGCAGCCCCCTCCTCCTCCGGCCCCGTCCCCCCAGCTCTGCCAGCGCCCCTCAATCCCGACCCGCAGCCCCCTCCTCCTCCGGCCCCGTCCCCCCAGCTCTGCCAGCGCCCCTCAATCCCGACCCGCAGCCCCCTCCTCATCCGGCCCCGTCCCCCCAGCTCTGCCAGCGCCCCTCAATCCCGACCCGCAGCCCCCTCCTCCTCCGGCCCCGTCCCCCCAGCTCTGCCAGCGCCCCTCAATCCCGACCCGCAGCCCCCTCCTCGTCCGGCCCCGTCCCCCCAGCTCTGCCAGCGCCCCTCAATCCCGACCCGCAGCCCCCTCCTCCTCCGGCCCCGTCCCCCCAGCTCTGCCAGCGCCCCTCAATCCCGACCCGCAGCCCCCTCCTCCTCCGGCCCCGTCCCCCCAGCTCTGCCAGCGCCCCTCAATCCCGACCCGCAGCCCCCTCCTCCTCCGGCCCCGTCCCCCCAGCTCTGCCAGCGCCCCTCAATCCCGACCCGCAGCCCCCTCCTCGTCCGGCCCCATCCCCCCCAGCTCTGCCAGCGCCCCTCAATCCCGACCCGCAGCCCCCTCCTCGTCCGGCCCCGTCCCCCCAGCTCTGCCAGCGCCCCTCAATCCCGACCCGCAGCCCCCTCCTCGTCCGGCCCCGTCCCCCCCAGCTCTGCCAGCGCCCCTCAATCCCGACCCTCAGCCCCCTCCTCGTCCGGCCCCGTCCCCCCCAGCTCTGCCAGCGCCCCTCAATCCCGACCCGCAGCCCCCTCCTCGTCCGGCCCCGTCCCCCCAGCTCTGCCAGCGCCCCTCAATCCCGACCCGCAGCCCCCTCCTCATCCGGCCCCGTCCCCCCAGCTCTGCCAGCGCCCCTCAATCCCGACCCGCAGCCCCCTCCTCGTCCGGCCCCAGCCCCCCAGCTCTGCCAGCGCCCCTCAATCCCGACCCGCAGCCCCCGGCTCGTCCGGCCCCGTCCCCCCAGCTCTGCCAGCGCCCCTCAATCCCGACCCGCAGCCCCCTCCTCGTCCGGCCCCGTCCCCCCAGCTCTGCCAGCGCCCCTCAATCCCGACCCGCAGCCCCCTCCTCGTCCGGCCCCGTCCCCCCAGCTCTGTCAGCGCCCCTCAATCCCGACCCGCAGCCCCCGGCTCGTCCAGCCCCGTCCCCCCCAGCTCTGCCAGCGCCCCTCATTCCCGACCCGCAGCCCCCTCCTCACCCGGCCCCGTCCCCCCAGCTCTGCCAGCGCCCCTCAATCCCGACCCGCAGCCCCCTCCTCATCCGGCCCCGTCCCCCCAGCTCTGTCAGCGCCCCTCAATCCCGACCCGCAGCCCCGTCCTCGACCGGCCCCGTCCCCCCAGCTCTGCCAGCGCCCCTCAATCCCGACCCGCAGCCCCCGGCTCGTCCAGCCCCGTCCCCCCAGCTCTGCCAGCGCCCCTCAATCCCGACCCGCAGCCCCCTCCTCACCTGGCCCCGTCCCCCCAGCTCTGCCAGCGCCCCTCAATCCCGACCCGCAGCCCCCGGCTCGTCCAGCCCTGCTCCTCCCAGCACCCCTCAGTCTCAACCCACAGCCCACTACTCATCTAGCCCTGCTCCCACACAGTTCTGCCAGTGCCCCTCAATCCTGACCCCCCTGCAACAGCACATGCTGGCCAGAGGCTGATCTAACCGAGCACAAAGGATCAGCCCTGGCCCGAGGGTGGGGGCTTGCAGGTCTGAACCAGCCCATTTAGCACCACCCTCCCTGATGCTGCCCAATCCCACCCCTGCCACCAGCACCCATAAAGCACCGAGAGCAGCAGCTCTCATCCCAGAGCAGGCTGCGACCCCCGGCCCAGGCGGCTTGTGCAATGCAGCACGTGACAGCCTTCCCGACCCCAGCAGTCCCTAGCCTGCCGGTGGGTATTGCCTGACACAAGCAAGAGCCAGGCTCCCACCTTTATGCCAATCTTGTGCGCCCAGCACCTTCCGTTGTCCCGGATAGCGCAGAAATACCACGTTGAGCTGCAGCCTAGGATCCAGGACACCTGGGTTCTATTCCCGGCTCTGATATTGATTTCCTGAATGCCCGGGGACCAGTCACTTTCCCCCTCTGTCAACAGGGACTGAAAATACCAACCCACCTGGGCAAAGTGCTTTGAGATCCTCAGAGAACAGGGGCAGGCAGCCTGGAGCTTCCCCTGGCTGGGAGAGAGCAGTGCTACCCTCGCAAAAGCGGAAGTGTCTCTGGGATGCAGATTGGGAAGGGATCGCTGGGCACCAGCCACAGCTTCTTCCTCCCTCCTTCACCTGGCAGGCACCAGCTGTGCTAATGCTCTGCGGAACCCGTCCAGTAACTCAACCCTACACAGCCTAACACAGGGCTCCTCCTGATGGTAACAAGCACACACATCAAGGTCACAATCAGGTCGGAAACCCAGCACACACGCCCATCAAGGAACCACACCACGCGGAGACAAGGAGGTTTCAAATGCTCCCTTCCCCAGTGGTCCATGTGCCACATTCCCCCATAACTCCTGCCAGCTGTGGGAGCCAGCTGGGCACACTGCAGCCTCTGGAGAACAAGGAAAGGCCTGGAAGAACATTTCAGCCCATTCTCACACCCTGGAAATGTCTCTCCTCTGTCACGTTTCCCCTGCCAAGCCCAGCTCCACCAGCCCAGAACAGCTGTGTGCACTTCAGCAGGCATCGCTGGGGGCTGGACAAGGGAAGCCAGCCCTGGCCTGACACACAATGGGGAGCCAAGTGCTCTGATCTGCAGCAGGCCAGATTTCACTGGGCATTTGCCCTGCTTGCTGTGCAGGGAGGAGGTGGCTCCTGGCCAGCTCACGGCATCAGAGGGGAAGCAAGTCCTTTCACCTCTAGGCCACCAGTTTGAGTCCTGTCCAGGATTGTAGCCACAGAGCCTCCCTGGGGTGAAGTGACTTGGGGAACTCTCGCTTCAGCAGATCCAGAGCCACCAATGAGTGAACGGGCCACAGGTCTGGGACTCGCCTGGGCCCTGCAGCATGTCCTGAGCATTATTACCCTGCTGGCTCTGTCTGGGTCCCCCTGGGCTCAGCAGATGCTGTCTGGGACCCATGTCCTGGTGGAGAGACCAGTAGTTAAAGTACCAGCCATGGGGGCCTTGTGCGAGCTGCATGTGCCCGCGCTAGGAACCCTCATCCTGTGCGCGCCAAGGGTGGCATGGCAGGCGGGCATGCCGGGCACAGTGGGCACAGCTGGCTAGTCAGGACCAGCCACGCCATCCCCAGCTCTGCCTGAAGGGTGCTATGGACTACACAGAGCTGCTGGTTCTCTCGCCCACTAGCCCAGGGAGGCTGGGCTGGGCTGCCCTGTGGAGCCGGAGCAAGGCCCCGGGGAAGCAGGGTTGCGGAGGCAGCAGGAGGCGCTGGGGCAGAGGGAGCCTTGGCACAGGCAGCGCCAGCACCCGCAGCACAGCGGGATTCCTGTCCCCACGGCAACAAGCCCAGCCCAGGCTGCAGCCCGGGACCCCCCGGGAGGGGCCTCCGCTTCCCCTGCCCGCGGCGCGGGGGCGGGAACAGGGGTCCCCCGGGGCGCTCCAAGCCCCGGCGGCTTCAGGAGCTGTCAGCGGGCGGGGAGCGCGGGGAGGGGGCCAGGCAGATCCGCCCCAGCTCAGGGAACGGGGCCGGCGAACACCCCCAAATCCAGCCCCGGCCTCTGCCCATCCCGGGGCGCGTCAGCCCGGCGGGCGAGCCGCACCGTCCGGGGGGCAAAGACGGGAAACTAAGGCACGGGGGGGAGGGGGGGGGCTTGCCCGAAGCCGGGGTTGGTCGAGCCGAGAACGGGGACGGGGACCCAGGAGTGCGGGCGGGGGGAGGGGGGGTCTCTTACCGCAGCCGGCGGTGCCGAGCCGAGCCGAGCCGAGCCGAGCCGTGCGCTCCCCGGCGCAGCCGCTGCGGCTCTGAGCCGAGCGAGGCAGAGCCCGGCGCGTCACGTGAGCCCGCCCAGCCCGGCCCGGCCCGGCCCGGCCCCGGGCGCCGCCCCTAACCCGGCGCGGAGCCCCGCAGCCCCGGCCGCGCTCAGCGCCCGTGTCCCGGGCAGTGCGGGGGGGCCGCGCCCCGCGCCCCCCCAGCGGCAGCTGCGTTTGCGGAGCGGGGCTCGCGCTGCGGCTCTCAGCCAGAGCACCAGGGGGCAGGGAGCCGGGCCCTGATCCTGCGAGGTGCTCAGCACCCACCGCCATCAGCAGGGCGAGGGCACCGGGCACCGGGCACCGGGCAGGCGCCAGCATGGGAGGAGCAAGGCCCTGGCCCGTCTCAGCAGAGCCCGGTTCAGGTCCCTGCTCGGCGCGACCTTGGGCAAGTCGCGTCACCTGTGCTGAGTCTCCGGGATGCTGAGCTTCAAACCAGCCCAGCGGCTGGTGGGCTCCAGCTCTGCCAGGCCGCTCTGCGCAGGGCGGGCTCCAGCCCCCTCCCGCCAGGGGATGCCGGCAGGGAAGGAGCTGCCGGCCTGTTAGTCTCCAGTCTCAGCCTTGGGCCAAAGGGGAGCTCCGCTCTGGGGCTGCTGGAGGCCGGGAAGCAGCTGCAGGCTGGCTGTGGGTGCCGCACGGAGAAGAGCAGCAGGGTGCTCAGGGGAATGCTCAGAGGGGTCTAGCTTCCATCCAGGGGGTCAGGAAGGAATGGCTCACTGTAGGGGATACACTTGACAAGCAGCATATAAACAGAACTGGGAGAGCAGGAAGCTGCGGATTGGGATCCAGGGGCATCAGCGGAGCCACGGCGGGTGAAATATCCGCATTGCTAAGGACTCCAGAGTAGGGGTGCCCAGAGCCCCCAAGCCCTCCACCAGGGCAGGTGCTTCGAAGCCGTCTACAAGTTGCAAAGTAACATCCTGTGATGACTCGGCCTTGCACCAGCCGTTTCAAAGGCAGGCGGGAGAAAGGGAAAGGGGCCGGCCTGTATCTGATGAACCCTCCGGGGGCCTGGGGTCAGCCATGACTGTGTGGGGAGAAGGACCCCTACTGAAAAACCAGCACCATCCTGCAGGGGCTGGGTTTCCCTTGGAGGTCCCACCCTAACTAGTACAAGCAGCCCAGGGCACGTGGCTTTTGGTATCCGGCCTGGGTCGGGTGACCAGACATTCCAGCTAGGCCAGGACACAGGGTGACCAGACAGCAAGTGTGAAAAATCGGGACAGGGAGTGGGGGGTAATAGGAGCCTCTATAAGAAAAAGACCCCAAAATTGGGACTGTGCCTATAAAACTGGGACATCTGGTCACCCTACCAGGACAGTCCCTTTTTAAGCCCTGTCCCAGCCACCTGACTTGATCAGTTGGCAAGAGCAAATGGGACAAATGCCCACTTTTGTGAAAAAGTGGGGTGAGGTGTAGAGGAACGTGGGGGGGGGGGAGCAGAGATGCCAGCCCCACGTGGTGTGGGAGGCAGCCAGAGGTGAAAGTAAGCTGGTACCGTTCGGTACAGCATACCGGCAAGAGCCAGTACACTGTGCCGGACCGCACCGGCTTCTGCAGCGAGGATTTAAAGGGCTCTGGGCTCCCTGCCGCAGCGGGCAGCCCAGAGCCCTTTGAATCCCGCCTGCGGCTGGGCTGGGGCCGGCTTTAAAGGGCTCAGAGCTCCCGCGGCTGCAGGCAGCCCAGAGCCCTTTAAATCCTGCCCGCGGCTCCAGCAGCAGGAGCTGCGGTGGGGATTTAAAGAGCCCAGGGCTCCCAGCCACCTCTTCAACAGGGAGCCCCGGATTGATTTAAAGGCCCTGGGGCTCCCAGCCACAGCTGTGCCCAAGGATCTTTAAATCTTGGGAGGCCCCGCCCCTTCTGATTGAGGCCACGCCCCCCTCAGGACTCCCAGTAAGTCCCGTAAAGCAGGGGTCCCCAACCCCCGGTCCGCGGCCCGGTACCGGTCCACGGCCTGTTAGAAACTGGGCCGCGAACCGACCCAGTGGACCTCCCGCAGGCGTGCCTGCGGGAGGTCTACCCGAGCCGCGGGATGAGCGCTCCCTCCGCAGTCATGCCTGCGGGAGGTCCGCTGCTCCCGGGGCTCCGGTGGACCTCCCGCAGGCATGACTGCGGACGATTCGCTGGTCGCGCGGCTCAGCTGGACCGCCCGCAGGCACGCCTGCGGGAGATCCACCGGCTCCGGTTGAGCTGCCGCAGCCGTGCCTGCGGGCGGTCCAGCTGAGCCGCGCGACCAGCGAACCGTCCGCAGTCATGCCTGCGGCAGCTCAACCGGAGCCGGTGGACCTCCTGCAGGCACGCCTGCGGGCGGTCCGGCTGAGCCGCGGGACGAGCGCTCCCGACCGGTCCCTGGTCCTCAAAAGGTTGGGGACCCCTGCCGTAAAGTACTTTCACCCCTGGAGGCAGCATTCCAGAAAGCAGGGGGCTGGTAGGGTTCCAGTGACTGGCAACAGCCTCGTGGGGGGGCCTTTGTTGAGTGGCTGGGGGTGTCCCATTTTCCCATGAGTCTGTTGGGGGAGGTATTATGGAGACATGGGCCCCACCCTTCCCCAAAGGGCATTGGGGTGAGCGAGGGAACTTGAGAAAAGGCCTCACAGACACAACTGACCTGAGAGCTCCAAGTATTTGGAGAAACAGGAGCTGGGAAAGGCCACGCACTGGGTCCCTCCAGGGGAAATAGGCCGACCAGCTGGGGAGGCAGGAAGCAGGATGGTTTGGGGTCGGGGAGCTGCTCAGCATGCCCCATGGAGCACAGGGGCTTGGGGAGGCTGTTGCAGGAGGCAGGGCTGTCAGTGATTCTATCACAAGGCAGTTAGTCAATTAACCTGGAGGAGAGCCAGGGCTCAGGGGAGCCCTGTGGAAGATGAAGGAAGAAGCAGGTTGGGCCTGTAGAAAGGGATGAAGCTGAGACCAGAGGGGGCCGCGCTGGGCCTGGAACTCAGGGTGTCTCAGGCGGCTGGAAATACTGGCTGGAAGTTATGGTGACAAGTTCCAAGGGATGAGGAACGGCTGCATATTAAGAAGAAGAAACACAGACTAGAAATATCTGTCTCTGATGAGGGAGCAGGCAGGGGAGTGGATTGGTAATTATCCAATCCCTCGCTGAAGCTGTTATTCCCTTGAAATTTAATTTTTTTTAAATGAATGGAGCTATCCTATCTCATAGAGCTGGAAGGGACCTTGAAAGGTCATCGAGTCCAGCCCCCTGCCTTCACTAGCAGGACCAAGTACTGATTTTGCCCCAGATTCCTAAGTGGCCCCCTCAAGGATTGAACTCACAACCCTGGGTTTAGCAGGCCAATGCTCAAACCACTGTGAAGTGGGGTGTGATGGGTTGGATCACAGAAACCCCTGTGGGGCTGCTAACTGATGTGCCAAGACTACTTCTGCCCCTGCTTTCCCAGCTTGGGACTTCAGTGCCCTGCCTGGTTTGAGCCAGACCCACTAGCCTGCTGCAAACCCAGACCCAGGTCTGACCCACGTCCCCTAACAGCTGTAGGCTTAACTGAAAGCAGCTTAAGAAGTGCTCTTGGCACATCAGTTGCCAGCCGCAAGAAGGGGGTTTCTATGATCCAACCCGTCAGAGTGGCATAGTCGGACTCGGCAGGGTCTGTGCACAGCTGATTGCTCTGAGATACTGGTGGTGATTATAAGTGAGTTTTAAGTGTGGTGACTGGAGAACAGACAAAGTGGTTCCTGGTTTGTTATTTTCTGTTTTGAGTAAGGGCAGCAGGGACAGAAGAGGAAGCAAAATAAGTAAGAATGAAGCTCAGAAGCTAGAACTGCACAAGTTGCAAATTGCCCAGGAAGGCTGAACACTGGGCGCTGGGAGAGTCTCTGTTAACTAGGAACCCCTGAGCTGAGGCACCCCAGTGTCCGTGAACCGCAGACAGGTGCGGCCCAACCTCTGTGTCTGTGCTGAAGCTGACTGGAGTGTCTAACGTAGCAAGAGAGGAGTGGAGAGGTGCTGTTCTGGCAGGCGGGGATTCTCTGTGGTATCCCAGCTCATCGAGTGGCAGTCTCAAGGAAAGACAAATGGAAATTGATGTACAATTTTCCCAGGAAAAGGCTACCCACCAGCAAACCCTGGACTTAAAAGACAAAGCAAATTGAGACCCAGAAGCAGGAATTGGCTGTAATGGAGTGGAAGAGGGGCACAGAGACGTGTATCCTGGAGCTGGAAGTGGGGGGCCTGGTGACTGCTGTGGTGGGAACAGCGACTCTGTAGCTGGGTGCCAGCCCAACCTGAGTGAAGGGGAGGCGGGGATTTTGCTGGCCAGTGAAAGGTCTGTCACAGCTGCTGGCTGTGAGCCTATAGCTGGATCAGGGTCTCTTTCCCTTTGGGGGGACGCAGGAGTGTCGTCCCCAGAGAGGAACCCCAAAACGAATTTTAGGTATGCTGCCTCCGCCATGGTCAGTGTCCAAGTCTCTGGCAGTAAGTTCAGGGGGCGGGTGTGACGTTGTGCTCTATATGATTTTATAAAAATATGCTAATGAGTGTGAATATAATGTAACTGGAATATGCTTCATGCAAAAAGTCTCTTGTAAGGTATCATTACACAGCTTATAATCTACTGAGTGTGATCATCCTATTTGTATAAATGTATCACTCTTGTATCAGAAACTAGAAATATGAACTATAACTCTGAAGGCCTATTGTAATTATGCAAAGTGTGGGCCATTAATGGTGGTTTGGGCTCTTGATGGCTCCCATCAACCAGGACAACTGACTGTAAGTGGCTGTTTTACTTGTAAGCAGGGCCGGCTCCAGGGGTTTTGCTGCCCCAAGTAGCCAAAAACAAAAGCAAAAAGCTGCGATCGCGATCCCGATCTGCGCAATTCAGCGGGAGCGAGGGACCCTCCGCCCAATACCTGGAGGTGCCGCCCCTCTCCAGAGTGGCTGCCCCAAGCACCTGCTTGATAAGCTGGTGCCTGGAGCCGGCCCTGCTTGTAAGTCTTCCTGGCAAGTGGGCAATGACGTCTTGCAGTGACATGTGACCATGTCACCTGAACTGGAATCCATCTTTAACCCGGTGCTTTTCCATTGAGAAGGAGGGATGGGAACCCAGAGAGGGACAAAGGATTCCCACCTTGTGCCAAAGCTTTATAAGGGGGTGGAACCGAACAAAGGGGGAAATCCCCGAGCTACCACCTGAGCTGGAACCAGGGCTGGACCAGGGGGAAGGATCGGGCCCAGACTAGGACGGCGTCCAGTCTGTGAAAGAAACTTATGGAAACATCTCTGAGGGTGAGATTTTATCTGTATTCAGTTTTATTACTGGATTAGGTTTAGACTTGTGTGTTTTGTTTTATTTTGCTTGGTAATTCACTTTGTTCTGTCTGCTATTACTTGGAACCCCTTAAATCCAACTTTCTGTATTTAATAAAATCACTTTTTACTTATTAATTAACCCAGAGTCTGTGTTAATACCGGGGGAGGGGGCAAACAGCTGTGCATCTCTCTCTATCAGTGTTATCGAGGGCAAACAACGTATGAGCTTTAGACAGGGTAAAACGGATTTATTTGGGGTTTGGATCCCATTGGGAGCTGGGTGTCTGGGTGCTGGAGACAGGAGCACTTCTTAAGCTGTTTTCAGTTAAGTCTGCAGCTTTGGGGCATGTGGTTCAGACCCTGGGTCTTTGCTGGAGCAGACGGGCGTGTCTGGCTCAATAAGACAGGGTGCTGGAGTCCCAAGCTGGCAGGGGCAGAAGTAGTCTTGGCACATCAGCTGGCAGCCCCCAGGGGCTTTCTGTGACCCAACCCGTCACACGGGGGATATACTCAGAATGCAAGTGGAGATTTGTTACTAAAAGGAGACATAAGAACAGGCTGACAAAGTTCTTTAAACGACAGTTTTAGGGAAAATAAAAGTAATTTGCCAATGACCTTTTCATGGCAGAAGGAAGAGGGGTAACGTCAGGGGTTCCACGAGATGTGACAGAGGCTGAAATTAAACAGGGTCCAGGTGAAGACCAAGAGCTGCTTGTTAAGTGGCTGATTAGCAGGAGTGGGGAGAACAAAAACCAACCACAGCCATCCGAGTAACGTACGGGACCAAAAGGGTTAATAGAGGGTGTCAGCTCCTGAGTTAACCCATCGGTCCTGTTGTAAGTGTCCCAGGGCTGGGCACGTGGCAGCTGTCTGGGAGGGGAAGATGAGGCGGGAATGTGGAGAACGCTCCTCTGAGAACTGTCTGCAGGGAAGGAACAGAACGAAAATGCAGCAATTGTGGGATATGCGCAGTGCAGCAGACAAAGGGTCTGTCAAACCAGAGAGAGACAGAACATTAAAATGACCCATAATGTATCTTATGCAAAAGCTACCAAAAAATATTCACAGCCAAGTGTGGAGAAGGCGGAAAATGCCAGTGAGGGGGAAAAGCTGCTGGTACAACAGTCTGCAGTTCAGGGCAGTAGAGTGAATATCAGGGGAATAACTGGAGAGGTGCTGCCTGTAGGCACAGAGGAATTTGTAGCATTTATGACAGAAGTGATTAATTGCACTTTACAGACAGGGAAGAAGAGTGAAAGAATAAACATAACAAAAATGGCAGAATAGTATTTGCATGTAGGTAATCTCTCCAAAGACGGCATCCTGCAAGTTTAAATGAGGACAATGTAGTTTAAGCAACATGGTTCCAATGGCTTTTTGCTGGAACACACATAGTTAGGCTAGGAATTGCTGGTTTTGAAATGGACAACAAACCTGATGTGATGTACATACAGGAAACATTGTTTAGATTTCCAGGATCTGATGTAATCAGATGTCACAGAGAAATAACAAGAGATTAACAGAACTTACATTTTAAGTACAAACCTGTTGAGAGTCCTCTGCAAAATAATAGCACCTTTCTATGGATCTCTACTGTTTACAATTGATATAAGAAACTAGACAGTCCTGAAGCGGAAGAGTTGGGTGTCAAAGGCCCGTATAGTATCAGTCGGGACTGTAATAGCCATAATGAATTATGGGGAAGCTGATTAAAATGGCAAATGCCTGAAACAGTTGGTTGCTCAGTCCTAGAGCACCTGCTCTGGTTAATTTGGAGGCTGGAAACTTTGCATATTTAGCTCTGGGAACAGCAGCATAGCTGGGGGGGAGCAGGGGGAGTGGCTGCTCCCCCACTCAGCACAACCAGCGCCTTGTTAATTTCCTGGAGCCTTTGTACTCACCCGGGGGAGCAAAGGCACCACCTGCTGCGGCGCTTTTATTTTATTTTACGCACCCGGCAGCGCTCCGGGTCTTCGACGGCGGGACCTTGGCTCGCTCCGGGTCTTCGGCGGCGGGACCGTCGCTCGCTCCGGGTCTTCGGCGGCGGGACCGTCGCTCGCTCCGGGTCTTCGGCGGCGGGACCGTCGCTCGCTCCGGGTCTTCGGCGGCGGGACCTGCGCTCGCTCCGGGTCTTCGGCGGCGGGACCTGCGCTCGCTCCGGGTCTTCGGCGGCGGGACCTTCGCTCGCTCCGGGTCTTCGGCGGCACTTCCTCTGAAGACACCCGGAGCGAGTGAAGGGCCTGCTGCCGAAGACCGGAGCACTGCAGCTGGGTGAGTGAAAGCACCGCAGCGGGTGTCACCTGTTCCCTCCACCTGGCTATGCCACTGTCTGGGAATTGCAACAAGGAGTATAGCAAGGAAATGCACCTTGGAAATCTATAAAGAAGATAGAATGGGAAGTGATCACTTCCCTGTGCTAATTGCATATCATGGCCAAGGTAATGTTGAAAACACTGAAGGAATTCCTACCAGGAGCCTTAGAAAAGCAAACTGGGGACTCTTTAAGAGTAAGTGTGCTGAGTGTCGGAGTACCAATTGGATAAGTGATAATCCAGAGGCATTTCATGATAATATCATAAAGGGAGTTGTAGCAACAGCCAGCCTAGCTATCTGTAAGACATTAAAAGCAGCAAAGAATCCTGTGGCACCTATAGACTAACAGACGTTTTGCAGCATGAGCTTTCGTGGGTGAATACCCACTTCTTCGGATGCAAGTTCTTTGCTGTTTTTACAGATCCAGACTAACACGGCTACCCCTCTGATACTTGATGTAAGACATTGAAAGCCACAAACTCAGAAATCCAGTTCCCTGGTGGAACGAAGAGTGTAAAGCAGCAGTTAAAGAAAGCAGGAAGGCAGGCATGCCTGCCTACATACATACATACATGCCTACATACATACCAAAAGTACAATGAATAGCAAAGACTTTATGAACTACAAGAGATAAAGCAGTGGCACAAAGAATTATGAAAAAGGCAAAGAGGGAAAGCTGGAAAAAACATTGTCAGGAATGACAAAGATCCCAAGTTTCAAAGCTATATAACCAAAAGAATGAATGAGTGAAAGAATGAATAAAACCAAATTTATACCTAGTCTTATGGTAAATGATAAAGGTGAAAGTTGTAACCCAGGAAAAGTGGACATTTTAGCAAAAAAGTTCCAAAAAGTTAGTAGTGATACAAATCAAAGTTAAAAGTTTTGTGAACAAAAAGGAATGTTTGCTGAAGAAAATGGTGGTCTCTTACATGGCTGGGTAGAATATAAAGATGACACCGAATTAATGTGTCAGCATACAGGAACTCAGAAAAGCTACCGACAAGAGTAAAAATACAGCCCCAGGTAAATATAGCATGTGCAGTGCAATGCTTAAGTACCTGCCAGGAGGGAGTTTAAAAATTTTACTGAAATTATATAATATATGGGGGAAAGGAATACTACGGGCAGAATGGAAGCAAGCAGTGATTTTACTGACAGGAAAACCTAGCAAATTATGCACAAGACTTGATGCATACAGATCTAGAGCCCTCCAATCATGTGTGGAAAGAATGCGAAATGAGAGGTTAGTACCAGACTTGGAAAAAAATGAAATTATCAACTGTGTACAGAGTGGACTCAGGAAAGGGTGATGCAGAGCTGATCACATTTCTCAAAACCAGGAGGAACAGAGTTTCTGACAGCTGTCTCTTTGGACCCTGAAAAAGCATCTGACATGCTATGGAGGGAAGGCTTGCTCTATAAACTAGCTGCAACTGGAATAAGAGGAAGAATGTTCTGGTGGATAAGAGACATCTGAAGTGACAGAACCCAGCAAGTGAGGGCCGGCATGCTGGCACAAGGTGTATAGTGGGGGTGCTGAGAGCCATTGAACCAAACTGTAAACCCTGGGTATGATGGAAACCACTTCCAGCCAGGGGGTGCGGCAGCCCACACACACCCGTCGTTCCAGCACCTAGGAGTGAGGATGAGGGAAGCTTTGTTGAATATTTATACACTTACTTACTAATGGCATTGCCCTGGGGAGTGTTATCGGCCCAGCCTGCTAACAGTATGATTAGCTCTCCGCCTGACAGCACACAGGCAGGAACTGGTATTACCCTATTTGCGGAGGCTGTGATATATGATGTAAGCAGAGTCAGGATGAGCTCTACCCTGATAGCTGGTGGTGAATTGTGGTGAGTTGTGGAAAAGAACTTCAGGGGCTGGTCTTGTTTGCATAGGCACACGCACCCCGCCTAGCATGAGCCCACAGCTGCCCAAATGGTCACTTTGGCTGCTGTGGGATCCCCAGCTTCTCTGTTATTGGGGCAGGAAGAATAAAGTGGTGTTACCCTGATTATGTGAATCAAGGCCAGTGGAACTGTTTTATGTCAGAGGGACTCGCCATCAACTAAGTAGCACTCGCTAGACAAGGGACATGGGTTCCAAAACCCAGTGAATGGAGAAAGGCTGGGGACAGGCATTTGTACCTGAGGGGATCCCCCCCTTGAGGGTCTGAAACACCAATTGCACCTTCACTCCACTGTTAAATAGCAGCATTAATTTTGATTCTATTAAGAGTCTAGTTACAGGCTGCTGTGCTGAATTTGCTTTGGGCCAATGGTGCACCAGCACTGGGGCTTCCCTACTATGAGCTGAAATCATTAAAGAGCTAAAACTACTAAGAGCTGAGATCACTGAGTGCTGTGTTATCTAGTGGGGGAGCCTGAAGATCTAGTGCTAAGTGGCTAGCAGGGCAGAGCTGAGCAGTTTGTGGGAGAGTTGGAGCGGCCCATGGGACAGCGAGTGGAATGGAGTGGGGCGGAGCAGAGCAGCTCATGGGATGGCTGGTGAAGTGGGGAAGGCTCGTGGGGAAGGCTGCAGCAGAGCCCCACGGAGAGGCGGGGCAGTCAGTCTCGGACTATGTAAGGTGCCCCTGAACACCTCGCGTGCCCCTCCCCCCATTTCCACCCAGGCTGGGGGTGGTAAAACTCTGCAGCTAAACTTTTGAACTCTGGGGCTGCCCTGACAGAGATTGTTGGGTTGTTGGACTTTTGGGTGATTTTTGGGTTGCTGGACTTAAGACCCTGAGGGGAAAAGGATACTGCCAAACTTACTTGGGGCTCAAGCCGGTTTTGCATTGTGTTATGGAAATGGAACCCCTAGATACTGAACCCAGTCCTTGTTGCTGCCAACTCAGACGGGCAGAAGGGTTACATGGTATCCCTCAGAAGAGATGAGATAGCTGTGGAGAGAAGCAATGAGGTGCTCAAGGGATATCAGAATGGGGAGATATTTGGGGATTTCAGTTCTCACTCACTAGAACAACGGAAATGCTATTCACCAAAAGGAGGCTTGGGGCAGAATGGAACCTCTCCCTGTGCAGGAAGAGCACAGGCAGTTCACTGAGGTACATTCCTCGGAGTTATGTATGGAGAATATCAAGACAGTGTAAAGACGGGATGAATCTGCTTTAAGGTGTTGCTGGGTGCGGGTGAGAACAGGCTGCGGATGCGGAGGAGGGCACTAATACCAGCTGTAGACTAGGGATGCCAAGCCTCCATTCAGCTTCTAGGTCAACACTTACAAAACGAGACCCAAGCCCAGTGCAAGCTCTCGACTCACATGTGGTGCAAGTATTCCGACTTGTCGTGTGGGCTGCAGGTAGCAGCTGGAGAAATGCCTGTACAGTTAAGGGTGAAATTTAGAGGTAACCATCTGGGCAAAGGTTAATGGAACAGTACAAGCACTAAACAAATATACAAAGACTGTTGGGAATTAAGCAGACAAGAAGTATCTGGGCACTAGAAACATCCATGTGCTAACAGGGTCAAAAGATGATAAAAGACTTGGGTGAAAAGGAAGAACTGGAAGAAAGTGAAATCTTTAGTCATGGGAAATCAAGCCATAGCTCAACGGCTGCCTCTCCAGCTGAGGATTTGGAATTGTGAGATCAAACAAAGGGAAAAGCAGGACCATCAAATGTGATGACTACGTTTTCGGAGTTTGTACATGGCAATTGGGGCCAGCGTTGCCAAGTCGTTATTGAAAGCTCTAGCGATGGCAACACGAGGAGAGGGGGAGCAGCCTTTTGTAGCCCTGAATTTGGAGACTATCCAATTGTGTGGTCATTATGATGGCCAGATTGATGGGCAAATGGTTGGCACTAGCCTGGCTAAGGGCTGCACACCCAGCTCTGAGTGCTGTCCTGTCCGACGCGTTATCGCATTCGCTGCGGATCAGACAGGGAGCCTCGGAATGCAGGATTGACTTGGTCAATGGAATATTGGTCTCAGCTACAGAGCTAATACCACTAGGTGTCCATACAGTCCTAGTGTGGATCCCAGCGAATGTTGGGATATCGGGCAATGAAATGGCAGATAAAACAGCAAAAAATGCCTTCCAAAGGAGAAGGTTGGTCTAGACACCCATCTGAGTAAACAGGACTCCAGAAGTCTGGTTAAGAGAGAACTTAAGAAGGAATAGCCAGAACCATGGGCCAAAGAGAAATGAGTGATGCCCTCAACGCGAGGCTAATGGTGTGCTGAATACTAGGATAGAAGAGGGGCAGTCGCTGTCTTTAGAGGGCTACCAGGTCACAGTGACTGGAACGGGAATTCACATTGACTAAACAAGCACAAAGAGGGGTTGTGTGACACATGCAAAGGCCAAGAAAGAGCTGAGCCTCTGCTAGGGCAATGCAGAGAGAATGAGACAGACAGAAAGATTCTTTATGAAGCACAGAGATGCCTCAAGGCGACAAAGCATTGTCTGAGGACCAGGGAAGTGGGGTAGCAGTAAAAAAGCATCCCTGGGCTTGTTTAAGGATGCAGGGCTGAGTAAGAGGATACAGAGTTTTGCGTATGTGAAAGCTGTGGTGGGTGGCGGTCGTGGTTTCGCGTGCTGAGGCTACTGCGCCATGCAGTGACCCGGAAATAAAGAAGAAGAAGGGAGTTCAGACCCCTAAACCCAGAAGTGGGGCAAGAAGATGGAGAGGGGAAATGGCAAGGAGGCTAGGGATAGCGACAGGATCTGGGAGCCAGCAGACTGTAGTTGCTATGCATAGGATCTCTGGGCTGGAACCAGGGCCGCCCAGAGGATTCAGGGGGCCTGGGGCAAAGCGGGGAGCGGACATAAAAAAAGGCACCACCCGCTGCGGCGCTTGTACTCACCGGGCGGCGCGCCGAGTCTGCGGCGGAAACTTCACTCGCTCCGCGTCTGCGGCGGCGGGTCCCTCACTCGCTCCAAGTCTGCGGCGGCGGGTCCCTCACTCGCTCCGCGTCTGCGGCGGCGGGTCCTTCACTCGCTCCGCGTCTGCGGCGGCGGGTCCTTCACTCGCTCCGCGTCTGCGGCGGCGGATCCCTCACTCGCTCCGAGTCTGCGGCGGCGGGTCCCTCACTCGCTCCGCGTCTGCGGCGGCGGGTCCCTCACTCGCTCCGAGTCTGCGGCGGCGGGTCCCTCACTCGCTCCGCGTCTGCGGCGGCGGGTCCCTCACTCGCTCCGCGTCTGCGGCGGCGGGTCCCTCACTCGCTCCGCGTCTGCGGCGGCGGGTCCCTCACTCGCTCCGAGTCTGCGGCGGCGGGTCCCTCACTCGCTCCGAGTCTGCGGCGGCGGGTCCCTCACTCGCTCCGCGTCTGCGGCGGCGGGTCCCTCACTCGCTCCGCGTCTGCGGCGGCGGGTCCCTCACTCGCTCCGAGTCTGCGGCGGCGGGTCCCTCACTCGCTCCGAGTCTGCGGCGGCGGGTCCTTCACTCGCTCCGCGTCTGCGGCGGCGGGTCCCTCACTCGCTCCGAGTCTGCGGCGGCGGGTCCCTCACTCGCTCCGAGTCTGCGGCGGCGGGTCCTTCACTCGCTCCGCGTCTGCGGCGGCGGGTCCCTCACTCGCTCCGAGTCTGCGGCGGCGGGTCCCTCACTCGCTCCGAGTCTGCGGCGGCGGGTCCCTCACTCGCTCCGCGTCTGCGGCGGCGGGTCCCTCACTCGCTCCGCGTCTGCGGCGGCGGGTCCCTCACTCGCTCCGAGTCTGCGGCGGCGGGTCCCTCACTCGCTCCGAGTCTGCGGCGGCGGGTCCTTCACTCGCTCCGCGTCTGCGGCGGCGGGTCCCTCACTCGCTCCGAGTCTGCGGCGGCGGGTCCCTCACTCGCTCCGAGTCTGCGGCGGCGGGTCCTTCACTCGCTCTGAGTCTGCGGCGGCGGGTCCCTCACTCGCTCCGCGTCTGCGGCGGCGGGTCCTTCACTCGCTCCGCGTCTGCGGCGGCGGGTCCCTCACTCGCTCCGCGTCTGCGGCGGCGGGTCCCTCACTCGCTCCGCGTCTGCGGCGGCGGGTCCTTCACTCGCTCCGCGTCTGCGGCGGCGGGTCCCTCACTCGCTCCGAGTCTGCGGCGGCGGGTCCCTCACTCGCTCCGCGTCTGCGGCGGTGGATCCCTCACTCGCTCCGCGTCTGCGGCGGCGGGTCCCTCACTCGCTCCAAGTCTGCGGCGGTGGGTCCCTCACTCGCTCTGAGTCTGCGGCGGCGGGTCCTTCACTCGCTCTGAGTCTGCGGCGGCGGGTCCTTCACTCGCTCCGCGTCTGCGGCGGCGGGTCCCTCACTCGCTCCGCGTCTGCGGCGGCGGGTCCCTCACTCGCTCCGCGTCTGCGGCGGCGGGTCCTTCACTCGCTCCGCGTCTGCGGCGGCGGGTCCCTCACTCGCTCCGAGTCTGCGGCGGCGGGTCCCTCACTCGCTCCGCGTCTGCGGCGGTGGATCCCTCACTCGCTCCGCGTCTGCGGCGGCGGGTCCCTCACTCGCTCCAAGTCTGCGGCGGTGGGTCCCTCACTCGCTCTGAGTCTGCGGCGGCGGGTCCTTCACTCGCTCCGAGTCTGCGGCGGCGGGTCCCTCACTCGCTCCGCGTCTGCGGCGGCGGGTCCCTCACTCGCTCCAAGTCTGCGGCGGCGGGTCCCTCACTCGCTCTGAGTCTGCGGCGGCGGGTCCCTCACTCGCTCTGAGTCTGCGGCGGCGGGTCCTTCACTCGCTCTGAGTCTGCGGCGGCGGGTCCCTCACTCGCTCTGAGTCTGCGGCGGCGGGTCCTTCACTCGCTCTGAGTCTGCGGCGGCGGGTCCCTCACTCGCTCCGCGTCTGCGGCAGCGGGTCCCTCACTCGCTCCGAGTCTGCGGCAGCACTGAAGGATCTGCCGCCGCCGAACAGCCGCTGAAAACCCGGAGCGAGTGCAGGGCCTGCTGCCAAAGTGCCGCCGAAGACCCGGACCGCCACCGGACGAGTAAAAATTAAAAAGGCGCCTCTAGCCAGGGAAGGATTCTCGGCCAGGTCCCGGGGCAAATTGCCCCACTTGCCCCCCCCCCCGGGCGGCCCTGGCTGGAACCCGGAGTAGTGGGCGGACCCAGGTTCCCCTACCAGCCACTGAGAAGGTGGCACAGGACCTGGCCTTGGGCCAGAAGCCCATCCGGAAGGCAAGCAGCCCGCAGATCCAGGGGGACTTTGGTGCCCTGAAGGGCAGGACTGTACAATGACCTGAGTCACAGAGAGGCAGCATCACAAGCCCTAGAGAGCCGGGGGCGGGGGGGGGGGACGACACAGTGTGAGCAATTGTCGGGGGGGCAGGGGAGGAGTCATCAGAGCTGACAGGAGCTAATCCCCAGACATGGCCACAACGAGGTGCCCCAGCGGTGAGTGAGCCCCGTGACAGTGGGGCAGGGAGCAGGACGCCAGGAGGTGCGGAAGCAGCGGAAACTGAACGCTGCCCAGCTGGGGCAGGAGAGGGGGCAGGAACCAAACCAGCCAGGGCCAGCAGCCAGCAAGTCACTGAGGGACCGGGGTCCAGCTGCTGCTGCCAGGCCGGCGCAGGGCTGGGTCATCGCCTCCAGCTGCCTGCACAAGAACAACGTTTTCCTCTATGGTAATTCCACAGGTGGGTCATCTGCCTCAGGCCTGAGTCCCCCTCAGGGCTCTGCCGGTGCCCCTCACTCCCGACCCGCAGCCCCTGCTCCCGGCCCTGGGCTCCCCCCACACACAGCCCTGCCGGTGCCCCTCACTCCCAACCCACAGCCCCTGCTCCCGGCCCTGGGCTCCCCCCACACACAGCCCTGCCGGTGCCCCTCACTCCCAACCCGCAGCCCCTGCTCCCGGCCCTCGGCTCCTCCCCCACACAGCTCTGCCGGTGCCCCTCACTCCCGACCCGCAGCCCCTGCTCCCGGCCCTGGGCTCCCCCCACACACAGCCCTGCCAGTGCCCCTCTCTCCCGACCCGCAGCCCCTGCTCCCGGCCCTGGGCTCCCCCCACACACAGCCCTGCCGGTGCCCCTCACTCCCGACCCGCAGCCCCTGCTCCCGGCCCTGGGCTCCCCCCACACACAGCCCTGCCGGTGCCCCTCACTCCCGACCCGCAGTCCCTGCTTCCGGCCCTGGGCTCCCCCCACACACAGCCCTGCCGGTGCCCCTCACTCCCGACCCGCAGCCCCTGCTCCCGGCCCTGGGCTCCCCCCACACACAGCCCTGCCGGTGCCCCTCACTCCCGACCCGCAGCCCCTGCTCCCGGCCCTGGGCTCCCCCCCCACACAGCCCTGCCGGTGCCCCTCACTCCCGACCCGCAGCCCCTGCTCCCGGCCCTGGGCTCCCCCCACACACAGCCCTGCCGGTGCCCCTCACTCCCGACCCGCAGCCCCTGTTCCCAGCCCTCGGCTCCTCCCCCACACAGCTCTGCTCTCCCCAGGTTCCCCCTAGACTAACAGCCCCCTCTCCAAGGCCTGGTCTGGCATCAGGAACTGGGATCTTGAATTGGGGAGGTTCCTTAAACCGTAACTGTGTATTTAGAGCAAGAACACGAGCGGCGACTCATCTGCATCCCGCCCCAGTCCTCATCCCAATCCCAGCCCCCACCTCCTCAGGAAGCTGCTATTGTGCGCAGCTCCTTTCATCGCTCCCAGGCACCTGGGCAGACAATGGGCACCAGCTGCCCCATCCCGCAATCAGAGAACGACCCCAATCAGCAAAGGAGCTGCCTAATTGCAGCCAGCTGGAGACAGACCCCCCCCCACCATCCCCCAGCCGGGGTCTCTCCTGAGGGCCCACTCTCACCCCCTCCCCTGCTTTATCCCAAACAGCCTCAGGAGCTGCCCTGGTTTTAGGACTCACGGGGCAGCATCCAGAATGGCTGGAAACTCTTTGGAGCCAGGTATCCAGGACGGAGAAGATGGAGGGTGGGGAGTCGGCGCTCCCCTGCCCCCCACCAGCCCATCTGGGGGAGCCGGAGCAAATACAGCTGCTCCAAAGGGCTCATCAGACCTTGGCCCCAGGCCCAGGCAAGAGCCAAGCAGCCCTTTCCCACGGGACAGGGCCAAACAAGGCAAGGAAGGGGGCTGGGGCTGTTGGCCCCTCCTGGCTGGTGCTGGGGCAGGGGGTGAGAACTCACCATTGGATTATTTTATTCCTGAGCCCCCTGGCACCTGCTTTTCAGGCCAGCAGCTCCATCTGGCTTCCCCAGAGCATCCTGGACAGCAGCCCCAGAGGGTCCCATTGCCTCCCATCAGCAGTGAGTGGGTGGGGATATTTCATAACTGGTGGTGGGTTTCTTCTGAGCATGCGCCTGGTAGCTGGCTCCAGCGCTGTGTGTGCCGGGGAATGGGGTGGGACCAGCTTGTTTAGCAGCCCTGGAGGTGCCGGCCTGGCTTGGGGGGCATGTCCCAGCTGATCACTACGCAGTCCCTCTCCAGGACACCTGCTGCCTTGGCATGGCCACACCAGCCCCCGGTGCTGCAAGGGAATTGGCACAGCCCCTTCCTGTCCCTTACCTTGAGGGGGCACCGCCTGCCCCCCAGGATCCTGGCGTGCTGGGGGCTACAGACCTCCAGGTGAGAAACAGTCGTTGCCAGCCTGGAGTGTGTGATGTTCCTCTGGTGTTATCCGGACCAGTGATCTGCTAGATCACCCCAATCCTCGACTCCAGGAGCCAGCCTGACCCTGCACTGCTGTGAGAACCCCCACTCCTGGGCTGGTCACACACACCCTGGCATGGAAGCTGCTCCTTGGATTGTGCAACCGAATGACACCAGCCAATATCTCCAGCCCCAGACACAACCCTAGGAACCTCCGTCTTGCTGTGTCCAGTTATGCCCGCTGGACGCTGCAAGTTTATATGAGTTCATCAATTTAACGAAGAACTTGATATGTGCCAGGCTTGTTATCCCAAGGGGAGTCTCTGACATGCTTCCTACCAAACGCACTGCTTCAGGGAGAATAAACAAACAGATTTATTAACTACAAAGTCAGATTTTAAGTGATTATAAATCAAAGCATAACAAGTTGGATTTGGTCAAATGAAATAAAAGCAAAACACATTCTAAGCTGATCTTAATGCTTTCAGTGTCCTTACAAACTTAGATGCTTCTCACCACAGACTGGCTGGCTGCCCTTCAGCCAGGCTCTCCCCTTTGATCAGCGCTTCAGTCGCTTGGTGGTCGTGGTGTCTGTAGATGGAGGTGGAAGAAAGAGGAAGAGCCTGGCAAACGTCTCTCCCTTTATCATGTTCTTTCTTCCCTCTTGGCTTTGCCCCCCCCCTTCAGAGTCAGGTGAGCATCACCTCATCACAGTCCCAAACTGACCAAGGGAAAGGGGGTGACTCACTCGAGAGTCAAAAGATCCTTTGTTGCTGCCTAGGCCAGTGTCCTTTGTTCCTGCTGTGAGGCTGGGCTGGGTTTGTCCCATACCTGTCCTGATGAGGTGTGAACTGCCTCTCTGCTTCTGAAGAGTTTTTTCCTGGGCTTGTTTTAAGCCATGAGGACACATTTCCAGCCTCATAACTACATACACGACATTATAACCTACACCATTACTATAACAACAATGCTCAGTGCATCATGAGCCTTCTGAAGACACCGACATGAGAAACTTTGCATTGGATACCACACAATCATTTTACAAGGATGAACATGGAGGTGCCGGGTGTTCCCTGAGTTACAGAGCATCACATAGGGGGAGCCCCCAGAGCTCACAGCTCATCCCCACATGCAGCCCCCTGAGCCCAGGGACCCTGACACAGCATTTCACGCACCGCTAGCCTGCCAGGAGCTTTCACCGTTGCTTGGCCAGCTGTTCCCCCCCACGCCAGTGCTGGGCGTTGTGAGTAATGAGCTACTCCAGCCTCTGCACCGAGCTCTTGCCAGGCCCCGCACTGCCTCCCCTGGGTCCCACCCTCTCGCGGTGCCCATGGCCGTCCACCCCCCTGAGGGCAAAGCTGGTACATGGTGCCCGGTCTTGGTGCTCACACCCCATACATGACTACCACCCACAGGTGACTCACCAACTCTGGGGGAACCACAGCTACTTATGCCTGCCTAGACTGGCGCTCTGTCCACCCAGTTCTGAAGCTGGCATGGTGCCCGGAGCCTGCCCGTCGCTCTTCCCTGGCCCAGCCCATGCTGATTCTGGGAGAGCATTGTGGGAGGGGACAACCAGGCGGCTCATTCCAGCTGTGCCCTTCTCCAGCTGGTGGGGGTGAGTCTCCGGCCCTGCTTCATGCACTCACTGGGGAGGCGTGGGTAGGTCTGATGCCAGCGGGCATCTCTGGATGGACACTGCACTCCAGCAAATTGCTCCAAAGCAGGAGCCCCTCCCCGCCCCGCCAGCAGTGAAGATGCTGTTGAAAGGCAGGATCCTGGGCTAGATGGACCATTGGTCTGACGCCCGCCCAGCCCAGCCGTGGGGAGCGTGAATGGACTCAGCACCTTGGTGTGAGTGGGGATCGCAAAGATGACAGGGTGGCAGCTGCTGCCTGTGCCAACACCTAGTGCCAACTGCACGCAGCAGCCAGGTGAGCTGACAGCAGGAGAGCTGGAGTCCCTCCCCTCATCTTAGTGGGGCTGGAGTTCGCCCCTTGGCTGCTGCAGGGAATCCTGCCATACAGTTATGGGGAACGGTGCCAATGACATGGTGTCTCAGCACCCAGGGTGAAATGTGCCCTAAAGATGCCAGGCACCCAGGTGGGTTGCTAAGGGGAGCGTGTGGGGAAGACGTTCGCCTCTGGCTGGCAGGGAAGCTGTGTCACTTAGCCGGCTGGCAGAGCAGCCCCGCAGGAGGAAGGTAGATGGCAGCTGACCGTGCCAGGCGCCAGGCTGCCCGGAAGTTGGGGGCCCGGGCAGGAAGTGGGACCAGCTTGTGAAGCAGCAGGAACCTGGAGAGAGACAGGTGCGTAATGGCTGCTCGTGGGGGCAGGGTGGAGCACCTCAGGCAAACAGGGGCTGCTAACAGGGGGGGCTCCAGGTGAAGGAGGAACAAATACAGCATCTGTGGGGTAAGTGACTGTCTGTAGTGTGTGTTTGGGGGTTACCTGCTGTGTGCTGAGCTTGTGTTTGTCAGTTTGTTTGTTTGGTTGTTTGAAGGACCGTGTGCTGTGGCTGGCAGTTGGAGGCTGTGAGCTTCAAAGGAAGGTTTGAAAGCTACAAGCCTCTGGTAATTGGCTGAGCCTTAATCAGTGGGCGGGGCATTCACACAGGCCAGGGCTTTATAAAGCCGCACACAAGCGACCAGGGAGCTTTGCGAACAGGGAGTGGGAAGGGAGCGGGGGTCCCTTGTCAGTTCTATCTGTGCCCCTTTATTCCCCTTAAAACCTATAAACTAAACTCCATTCAAAACTTCTCACTTTAAACAACCCTTCCATTAACTAGGAGACAATGCACGCTGAAGCCCAGCAGCAGAGGGGGGGCTATCCAGTTTATTGCACTCAGGGCCAGCTCCAGACCCCAGCACGCCAAGCGCGCGCTTGGGGTGGCATTTTGCCGGGAGGGCGGCAGGCGGCTCCGGCAGACCTTCCACAGTCATGCCTGCGGACGGTCCGTTGGTCCCGCGGCTCCGGTGGACCTCACGCAGGCATGACTGTGGAGGGTCCGTTGGTCCCGCGGCTCCGGTGGACCTCACGCAGGCATGCCTGCGGATGCTCCACCGGAGCCGCGGGACCAACGGACCCTTTGCGGGCACATCTGCAAGAGGTCCCGCGGAGCCGCGGGACCGGCGACCGCCAGCACCCCCCCCGCGGCATGCCGCCCTGCTTCGGGCGACCAAATTCCTAGAACTGCCCCTGATTGCACTGAGTGTAGCATGTATGATTACCTGCCCTGTGGGTGGGTGGTGTATGTGTGCAGTCAATGCAAGGAGCTCCTGGCCCTCAGAGACCATGTACGGACTTTGGAGGCCAGGGTGGCGGAACTGGAGGAGCTGAGAGAGGCAGAGAGGTATGTTGATGAGGCTTTCCGGGACTGTCAAGGTTTCCTCCCCCACTCTGAACTTTAGGGTACAGATGTGGGGACCTGCATGGACCCTTCTAAGCTTAATTCCTATCTTAGATCTGGTAACACTGCCACCAGCCAGAAATCAGTGTCTGGCACACTTTCTATCCCCCCTAAACCTTCCCTGGGGAACACAGATCCAAACCCCTTAGATCTTAACACAAGGAGAAATTAACCATTTCCCCCTCCTTTCCCCCACCAACTCCTGGTGAGTCCAGACCCAATTCCCTGGATCTTACAACAAAGAAAAATCAATCAGGTTCTTAAAAAAGAAAGTTTTTAATTAAAGAAAAAGAAAGGTAAAAATCATCTCTGTAAAATCAGGATGGAAAATACTTTACAGGGTACTTACATTTATATAGCCCAGAGAAAACCCCCTCTAGCCTCAGGTTCAAAGGTACAGCAAACAGGTAAAATCCTCTCAGCAAAAAGGAACATTTACAGGTTGAGAAAACAAACATAAGACTAACACGCCTTGCCTGTGCTACTTACAAGTTTGAAACATAAGACTGATTCAGAAAGATTTGGAGAGCCTGGATTGATGTCTGGTCCCTCTCAGTCCCGAGAATGAACAACCCCCAAAACAAAGAGCACAAAACAAAGAACTCCCTCCACCATGATTTGAAAGTATCTTGTCCCCCTATTGGTCCTCTGGTCAGGTGTCAGCCAGGTCTACTGAGCTTCTTAACCCTTTACAGGTAAAAGAGACATTAACCCTTAACTATCTGTTTATGACAGGGACACTGTAGAATTGTCCCACCTCCGATCAGACAGCCCCTGCGCTGGCTGTTGAGGAGGATGAAAGGCCCAGGGAAGCAGAGCAGTCAATGGGAGCAGAGGGAAACCTTCCCATAGTTGGGACCCTCCTTCCAGATGGTGCTGGGGTTGCCTCTCGCACTGAGGTTGCCTCTCCAGGGGAGGGAACTCCAGTTGCTAGGAAAAGGCAGGTGTTAGTAATGGGAGATTCGATCATTAGAAACGTAGATAGCTGGGTTTGTGATGACCAGGAGAACCGTATGGTGACTTGCCTGCCTGGTGCGAAGGTTGCGGATCTCTCGAGGCATCTAGACAGACTTATGTGTAGTGCTGGGGAGGAGCTGGTGGTCGTGGTACATGTAGGTACCAATGACATTGGGAAGGGTAGGAGAGATGTCCTGGAAGCCAAATTTAGGCTGCTAGGGAAGAGACTGAACTCCAGGACCTCTATGGTGGCATTCTCAGAAATGCTCCCAGTTCCACGTGCAGGGCCAGGTAGGCAGGCAGAGCTTTGGAGTCTCAAAGCATGGATGAGATGATGGTGTAGAGAGGAGGGGTTTACGTTCATTAGGAACTGGGGAAACTTTTGGGATGGGGGGAGCCTATACAGAAGAGATGGGCTCCACCTAAACCAGAGTGGAACCAGACTGCTGGCACTAAACATTAAAAAGGTTGTAGAGCAGTTTTTAAACTAGGAGATGGGGGAAAGCCGACTGCTGCAGAGGAGCATGTGGATCGGACACAGACTTCTCTTAGGGGAGAGTCTGATGATAGAGAATCTCCAGGTTATAGTCAGGAGCAGAGGAATGAGAAGTATAATGTAAGGGCCAGATCAGATGATAAACAGTCACATAAAAAAGAATCTGACACATCAGAAAAGGGCAGACAAATAAACAGGGACAAGTTTTTAAAGTGCTTGTACACAAATGCTAGAAGTCTAAATAATAAGATGGGTGAACTAGAGTGCCTTGTGATAAAGGAGGATATTGATATAATAGGCACCACAGAAACCTGGTGGACTGAGAGCAATCAATGGGACACAATCATTCCGGGGTACAAAATATATCGGAAGGACAGAACAAGGTCGTGCAGTGAGGGGAGTGGCACTATATGTGAAAGAAAATGTAGATTCAAATGAAGTAAAAATCTTAAGCAAATCCACATGTTCCATAGAGTCTCTATGGATAGAAATTTCATGCTCTAATAAAAATATAACATTAGGGATCTATTATCGACCACCTGACCAGGACAGTAATAGTGATGATGAAATGCTAAGGGAAATTAGAGAGGCTATCAACATTAAGAACCCAATAATAGTGGGGGATTTCAATTATCCCCATATTGACTGGGAACATTTCACTTCAGGATGAAATGCAGAGATAAAATTACTCGATACTTTAAATGACTGCTTCATGGAGCAGCTGGTACGGGAACCCACAAGGGGAGAGGCAACTCTAGATTTAATCCTGAGTGGAGCGCAGGAGCTGGTCCAAGAGGTAACTATAGCAGGAGCGCTTGGAAATAGTGACCATAATACAATAGCATTCAACATCCCTGTGGTGGGAAGAACATCTCAACAGCCCAACACTGTGGCATTTAATTTCAAAAGGGAAAACTATGCAAAAATGAGGGGATTAGTTAGAAGTTAAAAGGTACAGTGACTAAAGTGAAATCCCTGCAAGCTGCATGGGCGCTTTTTAAAGACACCATAATAGTATACCCCAAATTAAGAAACACAGTAAAAGAACTAAAAAAGAGCCACCGTGGCTTAACAACCATGTAAAAGAAGCAGTGAGAGATAAAAAGACTTCCTTTAAAAAGTGGAAGTCAAATCCTAGTGAGGCAAATAGAAAGGAGCATAAACACTGCCAAATTAAGTGCAAGAGTATAATAAGAAAAGCCAAAGAGGAGTTTGAAGAACAGCTAGCCAAAAACTCCAAAGGTAATAACAAAATGTTTTTTAAGTACATCAGAAGCTTGAAGCCTGCTAAACAACCAGTGTGGCCCCTTGATGATCGAGATACAAAAGGAGCGCTTAAAGATGATAAAGTCATTGCGGAGAAACTAAATGGATTCTTTGCTTCAGTCTTCACGGCTGAGGATGTTAGGGAGATTCCCAAACCTGAGCTGGCTTTTGTAGGTGACAAATCTGAGGAACTGTCACAGATTGAAGTGTCACTAGAGGAGGTTTTGGAATTAATTGATAAACTCAACATTAACAAGTCACCGGGACCAGATGGCATTCACCCAAGAGTTCTGAAAGAACTCAAATGTGAAGTTGCGGAACTATTAACTAAGGTTAGTAACCTGTCCTTTAAATTGGCTTCTGTACCCAATGACTGGAAGTTAGCTAATGTAACACCAATAGTTAAAAAGGGCTCTAGAGGTGATCCTGGCAATTACAGACCGGTAAGTCTAACATCGGTACCGGGCAAATTAGTCGAAATAATAGTTAAGAATAAAATTGTCAGACACATAGAAAAACAAACTGTTGAGCAATAGTCAACATGGTTTCTATAAAGGGAAATCGTGTCTTACTAATCTATTAGAGTTCTTCGAAGGGGTCAACAAACATGTGGACAAGGGGGATCCAGTGGACATAGTGTACTTAGATTTCCAGAAAGCCTTTGACAAGGTCCCTCACCAAAGGCTCTTACGTAAATTAAGCTGTCATGGGATAAAAGGGAAGGTCCTTTCATGGATTGAGAACTGGTTAAAAGACAAGGAACAAAGGGTAGGAATTAATGGTAAATTCTCAGAATGGAGAGGGGTAACTAGTTGTGTTCCCCAAGGGTCAGTCCTAGGACCAATCCTATTCAACTTATTCATAAATGATCTGGAGAAAGGGGTAAACAGTGAGGTGGCAAAGTTTGCAGATGATACTAAACTGCTCAAGATAGTTAAGACCAAAGCAGATTGTGAAGAACTTCAAAAAGATCTCACAAAACTAAGTGATTGGGCAACAAAATGGCAAATGAAATTTAATGTGGATAAATGTAAAGTAATGCACATTGGGAAAAATAACCCCAACTATACATACAATATGATGGGGGTTAATTTAGCTACAACGAGTGAGGAAAAAGATCTTGGAGTCATCGTGGATAGTTCTCTGAAGATGTCCACGCAGTGTGCAGAGGCGGTCAAAAAAGCAAACAGGATGTTAGGAATCATTAAAAAGGGGATAGAGAATAAGACTGAGAATATATTATTGCCCTTATATAAATCCATGGTATGCCCACATCTCAAATACTGCGTACAGATGTGGTCTCCTCACCTCAAAAAAGATATTCTAGCACTAGAAAAGGTTCAGAAAAGGGCAACTAAAATGATTAGGGGTTTAGAGAGGGTCCCAGACGAGGAAAGATTAAAGAGGCTAGGACTCTTCAGCTTGGAAAAGAGGAGACTAAGGGGGGATATGATAGAGGTATATAAAATCATAAGTGATGTTGAGAAAGTGGATAAGGAAAAGTTATTTACTTATTCCCATAATACAAGAACTAGGGGTCATCAAATGAAATTAATAGGCAGCAGGTTTAAAATAAAAGGAAGTTCTTCTTCATGCAGCGCACAGTCAACTTGTGGAACTCCTTACCTGAGGAGGTTGTGAAGGCTAGGACTATAACAATGTTTAAAAGGGAACTGGATAAATTCATGGAGGTTAAGTCCATTAATGGCTATTAGCCAGGATGGGTAAGGAATGGAGTCCCTAGCCTCTGTTCGTCAGAGGATGGAGATGGATGGCAGGAGAGAGATCACTTGATCATTACCTGTTAGGTTCACTCCCTCTGAGGCACCTGGCATTGGCCACTGTCGGTAGACAGGACACTAGGCTGGATGGACCCTTGGTCTGACCCAGTACGGCCATTCTGATGTTATGTTCTTACCTGAGGATCCAGGCCAAGGAGATGGGACCTGTGTATGCTGCCCAAGAACAACTGGACTTAACCCCCACTGTGCCAACTTTTGCGCCTCTGGGCAAACTGAGCTGCTGCCTCAGCACATGTTGGGGGGGTCCCCAGTGCCCCACCTGGCAGCACCTGGGGGCCAGACGGGAGGTTTCTATGCAGCGTTCCTTTTGGGCAAGTTACAGCACGTGGGTTGCCAGACATTGACATTTCCTCCTCTCTGGCTGCTCCCACCAAGGCTGGGGAGAATTAAAGGGGATGAAACATGTTAAAATCCTATTTGCTTGAGAACGTTCATGAGCCACTCACCTTTCCTTTCTCTTGGCTGACACTGAAGATATACAGTCACGTTCCCTTTATTCCACTGGCAGGTACCTCCTGGGTTTCACACACTGCAGGGGAAAATTGCTTCGTTTAGAGCTTCCTGGACTGCTGTGCAGGCCTTTCCACTGGCTCAGCTTTGTAGGCTGCCTTATCTTTAGAACATTTTAACCAGGGCCGGCTCTACAGTTTTCGCCGCCCCAAGCAGCGCACTGAATTGCCGCAGCAGGCGGTGGGGGTGGGGGCGCAGTCCCTGTGCCCTTAGGGCGGCAGGTGCGTTTCCGCGGCGGCGGCAATTCAGCAGCAGCTTCTATGTTTAGCTGAAGCTGCCGCCGCCAGCTAAACATAGAAGCTGCTGCCGAATTGCCGCCACCGCAGAAATGCGCCTGCCGCCCTAAGGGCACAGGGACTGCCCCCGCCGTCCGGCGGCAATTCGGCGCGCTGCTTGAGGCGGTGAAAACACAGGGACTGCCGCCCCAAGCACCAGCTTGGAATGCTGGTGCCTGGAGCCAGCCCTGATTTTAACTTGGGGCCACACTTCAGTTGCTCAAATGCAAGCCCTCATTCCTAGCGCCTGCACCCGAGAGCTTGGGTCACAGCGCTTTAGGAAGCTGGGTGGGCATCGTCAGCACCCTCCTTTACAGGTTGGGAAACTGAGGCCTGGAGCAGGGACATGACTTGCCCTAAGTCAGACAGTGGGTGAGTGGCAGAGCTTGGAGTAGTACACGGGTCTCCAGAGCCCCCACCCAGGGCCCTGACCAGAGGACCAAACTGCTTCGTCAAGGCTGGCAACATGCGTGTGCGTACGATCCCAACCCCCGGACATAGCCCCAGGGTTTTAAAGACAGGGCTCAGACTCCTGGTGTCAGCAGTTTGCATGAGCCATGAGCACAGATGGCCAGTGTGTGATGGGCAGGCGGCAGTGGGGCAGCCACTGTGCGTTAGTCGCCTGGGCAGTCCAGCTCTCAGGCAGCACAGCCATGGCCTCCAAGCCCAGGCTGAGCCGAGCAGCGAGGCCACGGCAGGGTTAATGTGGCTGATGCACAGCGTGAGTGTGCTGTCACGCTGGAGCCAGGCACGTGCCCCTGCCAAGCCGCCCCCGAGGCAGGTGCGCGGGGGAGCCCCAGGGCGGTGGGCTCGTGCTGCGCCAGCCTGTCACTCGCGTGTCACTTCTCCCTGACGAGCTGCCGGGCTTGGCCAGAAGAGTAGCTGCCGGGACTCGACTGGCAGTGGGGGAGCAGCTGAGGAGCGACAGGCTGAAGCCGACAGCATCAGAGGCGGCCCAGGGCTGCTGACTCTAGCCCTGCGCTCGGGGCCCCCCCGCTTTGACTATTGTTATTAGGAGCCTGGGAGAGTGGCTCAGAGCTCGGTTCCATGGAGGCGGGAGCCACACATCTGAACGCGCTGCTGGTGCTCAGCCCTGCCCCTCGGCAGGGTGCACCACGGTGGCAGGGAGAGGCTGGCCAGCGGAAGCAGCTGGCAGAAATATTTAGGAACATGCCAACCATGCCTCTGTAGAAGAAGGGAGGCACCATCCCCATTTGCGTCCGGTCTGTTCCCGTGCTAGCTGGCGAAGCCAAGGCCTGTCCAGTGCTTCTGCCAGGAGGTGAGCGACAGGGGGGAGGGGCAGGGAAATCTAGTAACTGAAATAACTAGCCCAGGGGAAACTAAAGCTGCCCTCCCTCTGCCCCACTCCCAAGTGCTCCGAGATGGCATTCAAACCACGGGAAGGGAACAGCCACAAAACTGGCAAACACAGCAATGGACTGCAGTGGCACCAGAACAGGGGGGCCTGGCCCGTCTACTTTTCACTAGGGCAGACCCTTCCCCTTCCCTCCTCTTCCCCGCAAGGCCCCATCCCCGGCCAGGGAGCCTGGACCGCTGTGGGGCTGTGTGCACAGACCATCCATCTGCTGGTGAACAGATTGAACATTGTAATGATGCTGCCTTTGGTGGGACACTTAAATCATAGAATGTCAGGGCTGGAAGGGACTAGGGTGACCAGACATCCCAATAAAATTGGGACTGTCCCGATAGTTAGGCGTTTGTCCCACGTCCCGACCCATGTTTGCGTGGGACACAATTTGTCCCGATATTTCACACTCCAGGTTTTTTTTTTTCTATGCCAGCGACCCCCACCCGCATGTGTCCCGATATTTTCTTCCTCTTATCTGGGTCACCCTAGAAGAGACCTCAGGAGATCATCTAGTCCAACCCCCTGCTCAAAGCAGGACCAATTCCCAACTAAATCATCCCAGCCAGGGCTTTGTCAAGCCGGGCCTTAAAAACCTTTAAGGATAGAGATTCCACCAACTCCCTAGAGAACCCATTCCAGTGCTTCACCATCCTCCTAGTGAAAAAAGTTTTTCCTAATATCCAACCTAAACCTCCCCCTCTGCAACTTGAGACCATTGCTCCTTGTTCTGTCATCTTCTACCACTGAGAACAGTCTAGATCCATCCTCTTTGGAACCCCCTTTCAGGTAGTTGAAAGCAGCTATCAAATCCCCCCTCATTCTCCTCTTCTGCAGACTAAGCAATGCCAGTTCCCTCAGCCTCTCCTCATAAGTCATGTGCTTCAGCCCCCTAATCATTTTTGTTGCCCTCCGCTGGACTCTTTCCAATTTTTCAACATCCTTCTTGTAGTGTGGGGCCCAAAACTGGACACAGTACACTCCAGATGAGGCCTCACCAATGTCGAATAGAGGGGAATCATGTCCCTCAATCTGCTGGCAATGCCCCTACTTATACAGCCCAAAATGTCGTTAGCCTTCTTGGCAACAAGGGCACACTGTCAATTCATATCCAGCTTCTCATCCACTATAACCCCTTCAGAACTGCTGCCTAGCCACTCGGTGCCTAGTCTGTAGCAGTGCATGGGATTCTTCCATCCTAAGTGCAGGATGTGCACGAGCGTCCATTCCACATTAGGTTTGTGTGCGCCATGTGCACGAGCGTTGGAAACTTTTTCCCTTAGCGGCTCCTGCCACTGTGCCGTGCATATATACCCCTGCTGGCCCAACCCCCTCCAGTTCCTTCTTGCCGGCGACTCCGACAGAGGGGTAGGAGGGTAGGTGGTGGAATAGATGTGAACAACACATCTCGAAGAACAACAGTTACGAAAAGGTAAGTAACCGTTTTTCCTTCTTCGAGTGCTTGTTCACATCCATTCCACATTAGGTGAGTCACAAGCTTGCCTTTGGAGGAAGGTAGGACTCGCAAAACAATCGATTGGAGGACCGCCTTGCCAACTGCCACGCACGTCCTCCCATGCCTGCTGGTTGACCACGTAGTGGGTCGTGAAGGTGTGCACTGGTGACCCGGTGGCCGCCCTGCAGATCTCCTGTATGGCGGGGTGGGGGGGGAAGGATAGCTCAGTGGTTTGAGCATTGGCCTGCTAAACCCAGGGTTGTGAGTTCAATCCTTGAGGAGACCATTTAGGGATCTGGGGCAAAAATCTGTCAGAGGATTGGTCCTGCTTTGAGCAGGGGGGTTGAACTAGATGACCTCCTGAGGTCCTTTCCAACCCTGATAGTCTATGATTGGGACCTGTGCCAGGAAGGCTGCGAAAGCTGCCTGTGCGCTGGTCGAGTGGGCTGTAACCGCCGGAGCCGGGACACTAGTGAGGTCATAACGCCCAAATACAGTCTGTAATTCACGATGAGATTCACTGTGCTGACACCAGAAGGCCTCGCCTCCTCTCAGCTATGGCCACAAACAGCTGTGTGGATTTACAAAAGGGCCTGGTGCGCTCCAAGTAGAATGCCAACGCTTGGCGGACATCTAGGGTGTGCAGGCTGCGGTGACTTGGGTCCGCATGGGGTTTGGGAAAAAACACCAGCAGACAAATGTCCTGGCCCAGATGGAATTGAGAGACCACCTTTGGGAGAAGCTTAGGGTGTGGGCGGAGCTGCACCTTGTCTTTGTGAAACACAGTGTATGGTGGCTCCGAGAGGAGAGCCCTCAGCTCAGACACCCTTCTGGCCAAGGTGATGGCCACCAGGAATGCCACCTTCCAGCAAAGGTGGAAAAGGGAGCAGGTAGCCAGGGGCTTGAATGGAGGCCCCATGAGCTTAGAAAGGACTAAGTTGAGATTCCATAGAGGGACTGGGGGGTGTGAATAAGGGAACACCCTTTCCAGACCTCTGAGGAATCGCTCCACCATTGGGTGGGAGAAAACCAAGCTACCTGAAAACCCTGGGTGGAAGGCGGAGATAGCCGCTAGGTGCACCTTAATCGAGGACGGGGCCAGCCCTTGCTGCTTGAGGTGCAGTAGGTATTCTAGAATGGCTGACACTGAGGCCTGGTGCAGATGCACCTGTTGTGACCCACACCAGCGTGAGAACCACTTCCACTTGGCCAAGTAAGTCGCCCTGGTAGAGGGCTTTCTGCTACCAAGTAGAACCTGCTGCACAGGAAAGGAGCACTGGCTCTCCAATGCATTTAACCACATAGCTTCCATGCTGTCAGATGCAGCAATTGCAGGTTGGGGTGGAGAAGCTGCCCTCCATCCTGCGTAATGAGGTCCCGCTGTAGGGGCAGGGTTATCGGTGTCTCCACCGACAGCTCCAGGAGCGTGGTGAACCAGTGCTTGGGGGGGTGGGGGCGCCGCCGCAGGCCAGGGCAATGAGAATGATCAACGTCCTGTCCCTGCGCACCTTGAGCAGTACCTTGTGCACCAGGGGGATCGGGGGAAAGGCGTATTTCAATTCCCTTCCCCAGGGGATTGCAAATGCATTGGCTATTGAGCCCGGGCTGTGACCCTGGAACGAGCAGAATTGCGGGCACTGGGCATTGGCCTTGGTAGCAAACAGGTCCACCTGGGGAAACCCCCCCTTTCAGAACGGAAGCATGACATCTGTGCATGCAGTAGGACCTGCTGAGGTGGTCCGCCAGTTTGTTTTGCTCCCCTGGGAGATACATTGCCTCAAGGTGAATGACATGGGCTATGCAAAAGTTCCAGAGGAGGAGAGCCTCGTGGCAGAGCAGGGAGGAATGGGCTCCACCCTGCTTGTTTATGTAAAACATGTCGGTCGTGTTGTCTGTCAGAACTGTCACGCTGTGACCACTCAGAGTGGTGTGAAAGGTCTGGCAGGCTAAACGAATTGCTCTGAGCTCCTTCACGTTGATATGGAGCAATCGCTCCACCCCTGACCACAAGCCCTGAGGTCCCCCGGGTGAGCCCCCCCATCCGAGGTCTGACGCGTCTGTTACCAGCGTCAAGTCCAGCTGTTGTGTGGCAAAGGGGATGCCTTTGCAAACCACGGTCTGGGACTGCCACCACCTCAATGTGTCCAGCACATCTCCCGAGGCTGTCACTATCAAGTGTAGGGGGTCCCCTGCCCGGGCGGTATACATGCGTGAGCCAAGCCTGCAGAGTCTCAGTCTGGCATGCTTGACCACATTGTGCAAGCTGCTATGTGGCCTAGCAGCCGCAGGCAATATCTGGCCATTGTAGTGAGGAACTGACACAGGGAGTTCACTGCTTGCTGGATGGCTCAGAATCGTTATTCCGGAAGGCTCGCCCTTGCCTGTACCGCGTCTAGGACCACCCCTATGAACTCCATTCTCTGCGTGGGAACGAGAGTGGACTTGGGAACGTTGACCAGGAGCCCCAGCTTGCAGAATAGACTCAATGCTGTCTGCACATGGGACTGAACCTCTTCTTTGGACCGACCCACCAGGAACCAGTTGTCGAGGTATGGGTACACTCGAATCCTCTGCCTCCACAAGAACGCCGCGCATTTTGTGAATACCCGTGGGGTCGCAGCTAGGCCAAACGGTAAAACCGCAAACTGGTAATGTTCCTGGTTCACAGTGAAGCGCAGGAATCGGCGATGAGCCGGGTGGATGGAGATATGAAAAGTACGCGTCCTTCATGTCGAGGGCAGCGTACCAGTCTCCTGAATCCAGAGAAGGGATGATGTTGCCCAGAGACACCATGTGGAACCGGGCCTTGACCCAGAACTTGTTGAGCCCACGCAGGTCTAGGATGGGACGAAGGCCCCCCTTGGCCTTGGGGATGAGGAAGTAGCGGTAGTAGATCCCTTTCCCCGTTAGGTCTAAGGGCACTATCTGAACCGCCCCCGCCTCTAGGAGCGAGTGAACCTCCTTTTATAGACTCAGACTTTAAGGTCAGAAGGGACCATTATGATCATCTAGTCTGACCTCCTGCACAATGCAGGCCACAGAATCTAACAAAACCCTAACCTGTCTGAGTTACTGAAGTCCTCAAATTGTGGTTTGAAGACCTCAAGCTGCAGAGAATCCTCCAGCAAGTGACCCGTGCCCCATGCTGCAGAGGAAGGCGAAAAACCTCCACGGCCTCTGCCAATCTGCCCTGGAGGAAAATTCCTTCCCGACCCCAAATATGGCGATCAGTTAAACCCTGAACATGTGGGTAAGACTCACCAGCCAGCACCCAGGAAAGAATTCTCTGTAGGATGCTTGTGAGAAGGGTCCCTGAAGAGGGACGGGGAAGGGGGGCGGGGGTAGGCAGGGAGGAAAACTGTAGCATGTACCCGCTTTGCACCGTGCGTAACACCCAACGGTCCAACATAATGCTGGACCATGCACGGGAGAAGCGGGACAGTTGGTTGAGGAAACAAGGGGATGGATCTGGTACACAGTCCTCCTGCACACCTTCAAAAGCCTGGCTTAGGGCCCGGCTGAGATTTATGTTGGCCTTGGCTGTGGCGTGGCCTGGCCTATTGGAGGAGTTATCATTGTGCCACCTCCTGTTGTCTGCCTCGCCTGCGGTAAGGCTCCTGTTGAGGTCGAGGCTAGTACTGGCGCTGGGGAGGAGGTTGCGGCTTAAAGGACTTCCTCTGAGTCGCTGGGGTATGCATACCCAGCGACTTGAGTGTAGCTCTAGAGTCCTTGAGGCTATGCAGCTTTGCATCCGTCTGGTCTGAGAAGAGTCCGGATCCTTTGAAGGGGAGGTCCTGGAGTGAATTCTGGACCTCAGACGGCAGACCTGACTCCTGAAGCCATGCCGAGCACCGCATGACCACGTTCGACGCGATTGTCCTGGCTGCCGCGTCCGCTGAGTCCAAGGACGTTTGGAGGGAGGTTTTCGCTACAGCTTTGCCTTCCTCCACCAGGGCCGTGAACTCCTGTTGGAGGTTGTCCTTAAACTTCCCCACTGCCGCCCAGGAGTTGAAGTTATGCCTGTTGAGGATGGCCTGCTGGTTAGCAATCCTCAGCTGGAGGCCCCCTGACAAATACACCTTCCTGCTGAACAGGTCTAGGCATTTTGCTTCCTTGGCCTTAGGGGCCAGGGCCTGTTGCCCATAGTGCTCTCTCGTTTACCGCCGAGACTACCAGGGAGGGGCTCGGGTGGCAGAACAAGAAGTCATATCCTTTTGATGGGGCAAAGTACTTGAGCTCCACACCTTTGGCTGTTGGTGCACTGGATGCTGAGGTCTGCCATATAGTCGTGTAATTAGACTGAATGGTCTTAATGAATGAGCGCGCTATTCTGGATGGACCTTCTGGGCTCAGAAGGTCCACCATGGGGTCTTCCTGCTCCACCGTCTCCTCAGCTTGCAACCCCAAGTTATGGGCCACCTTACGTAGCGGCTCTTGGTGGGCTTTGTGGTCTATTGGCAGAGGTCCTGACACCGCTGTGCCTGCTACTGCTTATTCTAGGGATGACGAGGAAGTTAGCTACTGCTCAGCATCCTCCGGCTGGTCTCCCTGGTCCCCCACCCCCCAGGGGAGGGGCTTTTGGCTCGAGCCGGGGCTGGTGGCCTTGGGTCAGCACCGAGTACAGTGCCGGACTCTCCGGTCTCTTGCTCGGTAAGGCTGCAGGTGGCTTGGACACCGTAGCTTCCCTTATGGAAGAGCGTCGGTGCAGGGATTGGGACCGCTGCACCGAGTAGCTGGCCCCAGAGGGGGCACCTTGTCGCTGGTGGTAGGCCCAAGGGGTCCAGAAGAGCCAGTGTCCTGGCGGTCCCCATTGTGGTTACCAACCAGTTTGTTGTTCCCTGCTGTCTGGAGCCTGTTGTGGGTAGCTGTATCGGCCCAAGTTGGCACCGGACTCCAGCGACGCCGAGCGTGAGGGCCACGGAGGTGCCGTTGATCTGTGCCAGCAGGAGGTTGATGATCGGCTTCTTGCTGATTGGGAGCGGGACCAGTACCGCTGCTCTTTGGACCAAGACCGGGACCAGTACCTTCTGGGAGCCCTCATCAACTCCCAGTTCATCTCCTCCTGGTGCTGGTCTTGGAGGCGCGCTGGGGAGCGCCGTGTGTCTTGCACTAACTCCGTGTGTTGACTTGCCTCCGGTACCGAGACTTCCCTCTGAGTCATGGGTAACCGGGAGTCCACAGACTCGGAGCTCGACCGGGACCAACACCAGGAGTGATGCTGGGACGGTGTCCTCCAACGGCGCACCATTGCCGGCTTTCCCTTCAACGGCACCCTCGGTCTGGGTGCCAGAGGCTTCTCCATGGCTGGGAGGGGGCTCGCCACTGACAATCCGATGAGGTCTTTTGCAGCCTCAACGGTGTCAGGCATGGAGGGCTGATTACGCCCTCGAGCCCTTCGTCCGCACGGAGTTCACTTATGGCTGGACTCGGTGGGACTTGTGGCACCGGTGCCAAAGTCAGTGCAGTGTCCATCCCGCTCTTCCCAGCACCCGGGGCCTGATTTGGCGCTGGTCTCCTTTGTGAGAAGCATCCACGCCCCTCCTTTGGTTTTGCCTTGGGTTGCACCGGGGACCATGAGCGGTGCCGGGGCCTACTTTGGCATTCCGAGGCTGACGGCTAGTGGTGCTTGGCCGGTACCGGGTCTCTTGACGACTCTGGGGCGCTCTGCACCGAGGAGGTTGGGGCTGGCATCAGGTGTTCCGGGCCCGATGGCTGCAGCGCAGCCTCCATCAACAACTGCTTTAAGTGAAAGTCTGTTTCTTTGTTCTTGGCTTAAAGGCCTTGCAAATCTTACACTTCTCTGTTTGGTGAGCTTCCCCCAGGCAACGTAGACAGAAGTCATGGGGGTCACTAACCGGCACAGGCTTGCGGCACGTGGCGCAAGCCTTAAATCCTTGGGACTGTGGCATGCCCCATGGCCCAGGGCAGGTGCTGGAACCCTCCAAGCCCCTAATCTATTAAGTGTCCAACAACAATGAAATGCTAACTAACTGATAACAGCTATGCAACTCTAAGGGTACGTCTACACTACGGGACTATTCCGAATTTGCATAAACCGGTTTTGTAAAACAGATTGTATAAAATCGAGTGCGCGCGGCCACACTAAACACATTAAATCAGTGGTGTGCGTCCACGGTCCGAGGCTAGCGTCGACTTCTGGAGCGTTGCACTGTGGGTAGCTATTCCGTAGCTATCCCATAGTTCCCGCAGCCTCCCCCGCCCCTTGGAATTTCCGGGTTGAGATCCCAGTGCCTGATGGGGCAAAAATCATTGTCGCGGGTGGTTCTGGGTAAATGTCGTCAGTCACTCCTTCCTCTGGGAAAGCAACGGCAGACAAGCATTTCGCGCCTTTTTTTCCTGGATTGCCCTGGCAGATGCCATAGCATGGCAATCATGGAGCCTGTTTTGCCTTTTGTGACTGTCACCGTATGTGTACTAGATGCCGCTCACAGAGGCAATTCAGCAGCGCTACACAGCAGCATGCTTTTGCTTTTGCATGACAGCAGAGATGGTTACCAGCCATACTGCACCATCTACCAATCCATAAATTGGTAAAAAGATGATCATGGCTACCAGTCGTTTTGCACCATTTGCTGCTGTCATAAGTGCCCCTGGCTGCTCTTAGCCAGGGGCGCAAAAGCCAAAATTGGGAATGACTCCCTGAGTCAATCTCTCCTTTTTGGTATCTAAAAATAGAATCAGTCCTGCCTAGAATATGGGCAAGTGTACTAGAGAACCACTGTATCAGAGAGCACAGCTGCTCTGTGTCAGATCCTGCAGAAATTATGAGCTGTATGCTATTCACAGGAGATGCTCCTGCAACAACCCCACCTGTTGATTCCGTTCTTCCCCCAGCCTTCCTGGGCTACCGTAGCATTGTCCCCCCACTTGTGTGATGAAGTAATAAAGAATGCAGGAATAAGACACACTGACTTGCTAGTGAGAAATGAGTGGAAGGCAGCCTCCAGCTGCTATGATAGTCCAGACAGGACAGTAAGGAGTGTGGAGGAGAGGAGCCCAGCATCCCTCTGCTAGTCCAGGGGCAATTGAATCTTTTTTTTTACACATGAAGGGTGGGGGCTGACGGAGCTCAGCCCCCTGTTGCTATGATGACGATGGTTATCAGCCATACTGTACCATCTACCAGGAAAAATTAGGGCCAGGCGCCCTTGATCGACCTGACGGATGCTAGTCAGCATGGTTACCAGCCCTTTTGCACTGCCCCATGTGCCAATAGGCTGATGATGAGGACGGGTACCAGTCGTTTTGCACCATCAGCCACCCATGGCCGGGGGGCGGGGGGAGCAAGGATGTTGGTGTTCAGTGCTGCAGCATCGCGTCTATCTGCAGCATTCAGTAAAGATAGGGTGACATGTAAAAGAGTCAAGAGAGGATTGTTTTCCCTTTCACTTCTGGGGGTGGGTGGGGGGGTGCGTAAATTGCCGAGCTATGCCCTGACCCACCGCGGACATTGTGTTTGACCCTAGAAGCATTTGGAGCTCAGCCAAGAATGCAAATGCTTTTCAGAGAGACTGCAGGAACTGTGGGATAGCTTGAGTCCTCCAGTCCATGAGCGTCCATTTGATTCCTTGGCTTTCCGTTATGCTTGTCACGCAGCAGTGCGCTGAGTCCCTGCTATGGTGTCTGTCTGGAGATTTTTTAAAAATGTTTTTTAATTCATCTTCCGTAACGGAGCGCTGATAGAACAGATTTGCCTGCCCTTACAGCGATCACGTCCGCATGGTCCATGCGGGAGCTCTTTCTTTCTTTTGATTTTTAACTGCATCGCCACACGTGCTGATCGGAGCTCCACGCTGGGCAAACAGGAAATATTCAAAAGTTCGCGGGGCTTTTCCTGTCTACCTGGCCACTGCATCCGAGTTCAGATTGCTGTGCAGAGCGGTCAGTGGTGCACTGTGGGATACCGCCCGGAGGCCAATACCGTCGATCTGCGGCCACACTAACCCTAATCCGATATGGTAATACCGACATTAGCGCTACTCCTCTCGTTAGGGAGGAGTACAGAAACCGGTTTAAAGAGCCCTTTATACCGATATAAAGGGCCTCTTAGTGTGGACGGGTGTGGCGTTAAATCGGTTTAATGCTCCTAAAACTGGTTTAAACGCGTAGTGTAGACCAGGCTTAAGGCTAAGGGATTGCTTCTCTTACGAGAGCAAGAGGTTGTTCCAACGCCGCCACAGACAGTAAGAAGGAACTGGAGGGGGTCGGGCCAGTGGGGGTATATATGTATGGCGCAGTGGTGCCACTCTGGCGGGGGCTCCGCCGGGAGTGGCTAAGGGAAAAAGTTTCCGACACTTGTGCACACAGCGTGCGCACACCTAATGTGGCATGGACATGAATAAGTACTCAAAGAATTATTATTGATTATCCTCATTCCACCAAGTTTCTGTGATGCCTATCATATCCTCATTTAATATGAGGCACTCTAGTTCACCCATCTTCTTATTTAGACTTCTAGCATTTGTATATAAGCACTTAAAAACTTGTCACTTTTCAGCTGTCTGACATTACATGATGTAATTGAATGAGACTCTTTCATTTGACTGTTTATCAGATCCTGCCTGTATTTTATCATCTTCCATCCTCTCCTCCTTACTAGGACAAAGAATCTCCATTAATAGATCCTCCCCTAAGGGATGCCTCTGTCCAAACCATGTGCTCATCTGCACCTGTCAGCTTTCCCCCAGCCTTTAGTTTAAAAACTTGGAACATTATGATTTTACAAACAATGTTGCCACATGTATTTTTCCAGAATAAGTGAATTATGAGTTTTCAAATGATACCTCACAAAGCATATGCTGTACAAAATTTATCATAATCTTGTAAAAAGGGGGGAACACATGGGTACAGCCTGTCTCAGAGGTTTCTTTAGAAAGTGATCCAACTAAACGGAGCTAGCTGAGCTGAGGTAGAGAACCAAGTTTGCAGGTCTCATTAGCATCCCACTGCTTTTATGTGGGTGCTTCTGCGAGGGTGAGGAAGAGGGACCTAGCCCAAGTATCTGCTCAGCTGTTCCTGGCAGCCTTTCCACAGGGCCCAAGCAAGTGGCTAGTTAAACATGCACAGGAGTCCAGGCTCAGGTGTGTACAGGTGAGGCAGTGGTGGAGGGGACTGATAAGTATTTGAATGAGAAAAAGGAAGTTGTGGAAGCATGATCCACAATGGGAAATGCAAGCAGCAACGGCTTTTTCAGAAGTGGTAACCCAGGACTGGGATGGGAAGTGCAATAGGGCAGTAGATCCCACATTCACTTCAAAAGCCATCACACATTCATTAAATTAAAATATTTTAAACCCTCCTTCTGCCACTTCCCATACAGATATAGCCCCTCTTTTCTACCTGACATATGGAAAATACAAATGTGCTTACTATATGAGATTATCAATGGTAGATCTGTTGTTTATATATTAGAAGTGGGCAGTTTACAGATCAGGCTCAAATTGATTGTGAGGCTGGGGAGAGAAATCCAAAGGTGCATCTATAAAGGCAACTGGTGGGAGGCCAGAGCTCAGCACTAGAATCAGCCAATATGCAGGCACAAGTGCACTGGAACAGTATCATCAGAAGCCAAGAGATCTCACAGTAAACATGGGCTAATGTGTCGCACTGAGTAGAGCTAGAAAGAGAGTTTTCCTGCCCCCATCACCAGTAGCACCAGGATACCCAGGATGGGATTTGAAGTGGAGCCCTGACATTTCATGCTGATGTTTTTGTTGCCATTATTTTGTATTGCAGGCAGCAGGTTGTTTTAAAACATTTTGCTGACTCACAAAAGTAACCCCACATCTTTGCACATAGCCCCAGCTCTTTTATATGCATTTTCCACAAACTTCTCAACACCTTCACCCCACCATCAGCCCCCAACACTAAGAAATAGCAGCAAAGTGTGTTGTGAGCCTGACAGGAGATCCCACTCCACAGCAGGCCACGGGACTGCTGCTAATATTGCACCAATAACACCACCTCTTGTTGAGGGCTCAGCTTCTTTACTCTGCCCACCGGTAATGGGCAGTGATCCACTGGAGTCCTAGAAGCCCACAGGGATATCCTGTGAAGCACTGAGTGGGGTAAGACTAGGAGAAATACTGTCTCCCTGCAGAGGGGAGACATCCCAAGACACCGTTACGAGAAGCACAATAGAGACACTAGATCATTCCATCTCTATGGCCATTTTTCTTGGTACATAACAGAGCATCCAGTTGGTTTAGAATCTCACACAGAAGGTGAAATGCTCTAAACTACAGCTGTCTGGACTGAAGTGGGGTTTTCTCTGGCCTGCATTAAGTGTATCTTTCCTTGACACAGAAACACCTCTGTCATGAAGGACAATTGCTGTATCAGTTATTTTCACTTCTGCAGAAGAACAGCTGCTAAAGTTTACACTACACAAAGAAGTCGTCTTGAGCCACTAACTCGGTATGCTATAGTCGAAGAGATCACATGACTTAGAGAGAGGAAAGACTGGTTTTACTGATGTTTTTATGTCTTTATGGTTTCTCAAACATCACCACATGCAAAGCTAGTCATTCTGGTGTAGTAGTTTCTGGACGTGGAGTCTAATTTGTGTATGTGAAGCCCATTATCTAATCAAAAACTTAAACTGAGCTGACTTGTCTTCTGGATTCACTCAGCATGGCTTCTTTCACAACTATGAAGTATTTAGTACTACAGGAATGTTTCCGTGCCTCCTTAACTTTGCCTCTGCAATACAACTAATGGTAGATGAGATCCATTTGCCTAAGTATTTGAACAAGATTATTCAATTTAAGCTGCGGCCTCTGATATTAATTTGGGAATGGTGAATAGTCAACAATCAGAAAATCAATTTGGACTGCGCTTAAGTGTTTACACGTATAGTGCTCCTTACTAGAGGAATCTGTACTATTGTTCTGCTACAGTTTAAATATCCTGAGACCCACGTGAAACGTGTTTTTTTTTTTTACTCTACTACTAAAATAAAGCCAGTAGGAAAGTTATCTATTGATCCTGCCATCAAACTGTCAACTCTCCGCTTTATGGCACATTCAACTCACAGGAAAAAAAAGTTTCAAACTGTGGAATTCTCAGAAATGCTAGAACAAGAAGATACAAATTTTACAGAAGATACCTGAACCAATTAATGTAAAAAATGCTTTATGCAATACATTAAAATACGAGAAGATAGACCATGTGTATGCACTTTAATAAGGCTTCAACAGCTCAAATGACAATTTTAGTCCAATATGTTTGCAAATACAGACAAAACGGTTAATGTGCCTTTGAACACATCTTGTACCTGTTTCCCCTGCACAGCTGTAAGATACAGCAATACCAAGGCCATTAGGTACATCTATACATTACCTCTGTAATTGTGTCTACTTATACATCATGGTTTACAGTTCTTCCCTGTGAAGTTTAAGAGACTTAGTTTTGGAACATTATAATCTCAAGGAAGAGACTCTAGTAACAAAAAAACAAAATTAAAAAACAAAATGACCCCCCACCCTCCCAAAAAACCAGCAAATTGAAAAAAATATCAAATTTCCAGGGGCTATGTACATGAGTGAGTGCTTCAGTCTAAAAAGAATAAAATCTCTTTCAGGCAAACAAGCCTGTTTTCAAGGGAAGTAGAGTTGCTTAATCAAGCACTAACAATAGCATATTGAACTTTTACTGAAGTCTTTACCTTGGGAAAGAATAAATTGCTCAGCTGCACTGTTTCATCTCTCTAAGATCCAGCCCTTTTATTGGATCCAAACCCTGTATCTTGAAGTAGAAAATCAAGATACATTAGAAATAATCTCAGTTTTAAGTCCCCTTTTCTGAATCATTTCCAAGCCATTATTTATGGCTTTACAACTGCTCCAAATAGGATACTTTATATCAATTGTTTTGCCACTCTCACTGGTCCAGACCTGCTGCCTGAATTCCCTACCACCTTCCCTAAATGGTTTCGGAGGGAGGGAGGAAAAAGATGGATTAAAACAGTACAGAGAAAAAGAACAAAGGTTAATCATTGTCTGAAGGAGCGCTATAACTAGTCTGATAAAAGGTAAATGTTAAAAAGAACACTATCCAGGTTACCGGGCCCAGGTTTTTAATATACCCTCCACGCCCGACCCCTTAAATCTGCCTGCAATGCTCATGGGATTGTTAAATACAGTAGTTTTGCTCTAAACAGCCAATTTAAAAACAGTAATAAAACACTGCCAAATCCCAAACTCAGCAAGAGGCTATTTTGCTAAGGGAGCACAGTTGAGCATGAAACTACCAGGAAATGTTTAACTTTATTATTAAAGATACCTTGACAGCGTCCTTTTAAATATTTGAGTGGTAAGCTATTTCCAGCTAATATTTAATAGGGTCAGGAAGAGATCCTTTCTGGGAATTACAGATGGTAAAAAAAAAAAATTAGCACATTCCTGAAAGCAAAAGGAAAATCTCTTCACATGAAAAATGTGCCCCAAGTATGACACCTCACCCCCTTCAGTATCTCTGATTCTGATGTTCTAGTGAAGATTAATTCAACATTCCTGAATTGATCAGTAGAGCGGAAATGGATTTCTGGCTCTTGGCAGTAGCATACTGGAGAAGATGTTATCAAAAGTTGTTAAAATATCCAACATTTCTAAAAACACATTTCACAGAGAAAGACCATGTGATTATTAAAGTTAGGATCATCTTCAAGTTTGAAAGTGAAACTGCAAAAGGATGGGCGTGTGATAGAGCCTCCAGAGACAGCAGAGAAGGCAGTTCCTTATCCCCCTTATCTCTGTGCTGAAGAGCCATTGATGGAAGGCTTTCACAGGCAAGCCACAGTTTACATTTTGGGGTACATATATGAAGTCTGAAAAAGCTAGTCATTCTTCACAATTAACAAATTATTTACTTCCATGCTGTACTGAAAGAGTAAGAGTGGATCAAAGACAGGATATCTGTAAGCAGGTTTATCTCTAAAGAGTTACTTTAGGACAGATCAAGATGTTTTTGATCTACTGTAATACTATTTCTTTATGGACAGATGACTGTGGTATGAAATCAGAGCAAGGAAACAATAGAATGCCTCTCCCTTCCTCAGCTAGAAATTTGTCTGTAAACATGATATATTGTTACTGCTACTATACTTTTACTTCTGTTTTATTAAATAAAATCTGAAACGCTCTCTTGAAGTCAGGATGTCTCTTCAGTGCAATCTGCTTTGACATAAGGCATTTGGGGCAGTCATTTCAGAATGGGTTTCTGCCTTCTGGAAGAGTCAAGCAACTGTTTAGTCCTATATCCACCTTTGCTTTTAATGCCCTACCATGTCAAAATCCTCTTCCTTTCTGGTCATTTCTCTGCTGCCAGAGGTTATAAAAAAACATTAGTGTCCAAGAAGACCAGTCCCTGTAAGTGAGAAAGCAAGAAAGAAGATTACACACATTCAAGATGAAATTAAGGTACGTTCAAATAAATGGAGAAGAAATAAGTCTTACCTTTAAATCCTTCTTCAGGCATACAAACTGAAAAGGAAAGATACCACATCAGAAACCTCTAATGACAACATGACTTCTAAAAGAAGAATCAGGTGTCTGAATTATAGCATATTGCAAGCTTCAACAACTTTCAGGGGCTGGCTACAGGGAAAGAATACTTCTGTCTTTTGCTAATTTCTCCTACCTTTCTACACGGTGACTTCAACTCCACAAATAAGCCTCTCTTATGCTTAACATTTTCTGTCCCAAATGCAGTACTACATGACCATAAATAATTTTTGTCAAAGCAACCAACCAGGAAAGAGTACAGTGGTAATAATGTGTTTTCACAAAGAAGAATGTTTCTAGAGTTACCTTGCATAACATCATCCATTGCTGCATAATCTGCAATTGGTTCATCAGCCTGTAAAACAAACCAAACACAGAACTGTAAAACAACACAAATACTAGAAGTTTAACAGTCCTATTAGCTAAGCAAGAGACTCTGGCAGATGTGCATTTAAACAGACCGGAGAAGAAAATAAATATCTGCTGCCAAAGAAGTTTTTCCAGTGGGGTTGGGGGGACAGTAAAAAGAGGACTGGTAGCACTTCTGAGGCTTTAGGATCCCCAGTTCAGTAATGTCTCTCTGTTTAGGAAGGGCTGTTTAAGCCTGTGCTTTAGTCCCACTGAAGTCAACTAAGCATATCCCAACTGGGGCCATTGTATTTTGTAGTGCTGCATGCTTACGAAGGCATGTACGTGCCCAGATATGGAAGCACCTACTGTCCTTTGCCCAACTGGCACCTGTTAAACTTACAAGTGCACAGGTTACTAGTGACACTAGTTAAGGCATTAGTTAGCCTTCACCATCAACAGCTCTTTATAGAATTTAAGATTTTTCTTCCCTCAAAAAGGAGGACAGGAAATTAAGTATGAAGAACTATACTGAGATTACACAGTTTAGTGCTCAAAAATCTAAGTGTGAAAATTAATTCTGATGGCCTTGTGCTTATGCGCTACAGCAGCTTTCACATTCATTACACACGTATACCTTCAGCTGTAGAAAAAATATTAACTTCTCAGATACCAATTAAAGACAATGCATGCATCCTAGGTGTTTTCAAATTGCAATATTTCCTGACTCAAATGCTTTACTGTGTAATCTCAATATTGTATTAGTGTAATTCTAAATTGATATAATTTCTGTTGCCAGTCAGTATTTCCTTTCAGCAGACCACCACAATTCTCATTACCTTTAATAAAATGACTGACTCTGGAATGACTCCAAGGGCGCCAAGTGTTGCAGTGTCATCATTTAGTATCTTCCCATCGATTGACAAATTCTGGTCAAACGGAGCAACTGAAAATGCATGCATGATCTGTGCCAACACAATAAAACACACCGATTTTGTGCAAAAGCAAAATATATAAGTCCTACACACACCAAATACTGTCCAAAAACATGTGTCTTAGGACATCATACAAAACGGAGTCACTGATTAGTATATCATTGTGGATGCCACTGCCCCACCCCTTCTACGTCGTCACAGAGAACCAATGAGCAGTGCTTTGCAAAAGCCCCCTTGTGCACTGCCGCCATCTGGTGCAGAAATGTGACAGTTCTGTATTTAGAGCCTTCCTCATCCGTGAAGTGGGAAACAAGATTTGGCTGTGAGTTACTATGACAGATCTTGGAGTATTTTTATACCTTCTTACACAGGAAAATCTAAAATAATGGCAACAGCTAGGAGTACAAGACGTCTAGATTTACTTCCTTGTCACCAGTGTGCATGCACACACGACAGCAGAGGAGAACACTATTTTTAGGAACAAAGGAAGTTCCTCACTTGTATTTTCAGCTCTTTCAATGTCTGGTTCGCAGAAACAAGTAGTGCCTTTTCCCCTCTGACTTTTCTGTGTCGCGTGCTCCGTCTGATGCCTTGCTTTTGATAAACAATGTAGTTCTGGTGGGATATCTTCTGTCGTTTTGCACCACCATTAGTCTAGGAACAAGAGTCAGAAACAGGAAGTTTGCTTACTGAATTTATGCATAATGCAAATTTTTCAATCTGCCTCTTGCCCAGGTGGCCTTGTAAATAAGCTATTTAAGCAAGAGACGCCACAAAAAATTAAAGTACATCTGTGATAATCAACTGACGCACACAGGCATCAGAGAGGTTGCAAGTACTGAAGGACTTGCTCAAAGATATCCACATTTCCATTTTTAACTCGAAAACAGAATGGAGTACTGAACCACTTTTCAACGTGTGTTAAATATTTAATGTCGTAGTAACCACTTCTCTCCAAAAAAAGTACAGGAAGGAAGGCTCTGCCAAAGTCAGGGGTTACCACCACTGGAAGGTAATACCTCAGTATTTCTATGGGTACCAGGAAGAGCATGCATCACTGTTAGGACAGATAGACTAGGAAAGTTTAAGAATTCTAAGCCCAAATTTTTATAGGTTCCAAACCTATGAAGTCCTCTAGGTTCTACGTTTCTTTTCAAGAAGGTAAGTTAAGTGAAGTAATATCTTTTATTGGATCAACTTCTGTTGGTTAAAGGTACAAACTTTCAAATTACACAGAATTCTTCTTCACTTACCTCGTGACTGATATACTGGGACAACATGGCTACAATGCTTTTAAAGAAGATGACTTAATATCCACCATTTTTGTGGGGTTCACAAAAACTACATGTTCAGTAATTTAATAAAACCTTGAACTTGGAGAGCACCTTCTAACAGAGCTTTAAAATGTGCTTTACATTTAATGCATTTTCACAATATCCTGTAAGATGTACTAACAAGGAAACTAATCAAAACAATATTAGCTCCACAACCATATTAGACACACAGGAGCAAAGAGCAATTGGTTTGTCAAATGGAACAAAAGGGTACGGAAATTTTAATTTTAAGACGGTATTACAACAATAAGCTTAAAATAAAGAAGCTGATATATTTCTGGTTTCAACTGCTAACAGTAAATATAAGAAGATTCCTGTATTGTCAGAGCTGGACACTTTGCTAGAGGGAAACTCAAAATTGCAGCTTTTTAGATCTTTACCTGGTTAAAATCTGGATCCTGTTCCCCTTCTGGTTTGGCTTCCTCCCTTTCCTCTTCAGCTTCTGAACTGCTCACATTCAGTTCTGGAGCAGCTTCCTTCATTACCTGAAGTTACACAAATCACATACTGCGCAACTCTGTTTCAACAGCACAAACTCAGGTTGTCCCAGGCCTTTTAGCAGGTTGCTTTTAGAGCATTTTTAAGGGTGCTACCTTAATAAAATTAGCTTAAATAGGGCACAAGGTCAAGTGACCATAGTGGATAAAACATCAACGGCGCCGTCAAGCCCTAACCCAGGCAGATATTTGGAGTGCATCAACCTAGGACATAAACTAGAGTTTTGTCTCTTACAGCTTGGTAACACAAATATAGCTTGTAAATGATCTTTTAATGGATTCTGGCTAAAATGGGACAAACTATCTGCTGCTTCCTGTAGCTCTTTCTCTGACCTGACCTCAGTGTGTTGAGAGAGCTGTAACAAAGAGAAACTAATATTCTCCATAAATGACACATACACAACTGACGTGTGGTTGCATTTAGCAGATTGACAGAAGTGCGCATTAGTTATTTATTGGTCTGTCTGCAGTTAATTTGTAAGTAAGCTACAGATAAATAATTTATACATATCCATCCCTACATTACTTCATGATAAATGTACCTACCCTACACTAATGTACGTATTTACACTTGTGCTAGGCTCCTCAAATAGTGTCGGAGGCTGGAATTTTCAAGGGAAAATATGGAAGTTACGCATACTCCCACCTGAATGCCTCAGAGCACGTTAACCCATCTAGGTGTATGCTTCTCCATACATGTATTTTGCAATTAAAGAAACCAGCACATCTTCTAAACCAGGGGTCGGCAACCTTTCAGAAGTGGTGTGCCGAGTCTTCATTTATTCACTCTAATTTAAGGTTTTGCATGCCGGTAATACATTTTAACATTTTTAGAAGGTCTCTTTCTATAAGTCTAAAATATATAACTAAACTATTGTTGTATGTAAAATAAATAAGGTTTTTAAAATGTTTAAGAAACTTCATTTAAAATTAAATTAAAATGCAGAGCCCCCCGGACCGGTGGCCAGAACCTAGGCAGTGTGAGTGCCACTGAAAATCAGCTTGCCTTCGGCATGCATGCCATAGGTTGCCTACCCCTGTTCTAAACATTGAGCATGAATTGCAGCATTCTCAAAGTTATTAGCAGTTTATCAAAGTTCTCACGTTTACAGAATATACAACCGTGGCTGCAAGGTGAAGAGACAAACTGCCCATCTTCCACCCTAAATTTACATATATATCTTAATATACATCTTTAACTAGATTTATACTAGTTACTGCTAAGTACCTATATCTGCCCTGAACTGAAGGCGAGTGTAGTGACAAATAAAGCTTAACTGATTTACGAAGCCAAATAAATTTATGTTGCAGAAAGTTATTAGTTAAAATACCCACTGTTTAGTGAGCAGTCACTCCCAGGAACACCATAAACCTTGGTGCGATGACACCAGATGTTAATGGGCAGTAACAACATTTTGGTACTAATGATTTTTCTCATCAATTTAAAACTTTTTTAAATGCCCTTGTACATGATCACATATACAAAACTTTCTTAAGTAGAGATCCAGTTGATTAAAAATCTCATCTAGAAATAATTTGCAAGGTCCCACCAGTTCTACCTACATGCAGATTCTACGCTAGTACTCAAAATCTGCTCACCTCTGCAGAGACCGAGCAAATTTCTGTGCCTGAAAATATGACTTTCAGCAACTCGAAAGCCATCAGAGCCCTAGCTGCTTCTGTTAACTCATACTCATTATTTAAAGCTAGATTTAAACATGCAAGGACCTGAGCCACTCAACTATTATTGACTTCACTGGGCCCTGAGGGTGCTCAGCACCCTTCAGAAGGCAGAGCCTCTCCCAGGATCTGGCCCTGACCCAAAAAGAAAAACAATTCTTACTGTTCCATTTATTTTCCTCTGAAACTGATAGCAGATGAGATAAAATGAACAACAGCTATTTCAACTTCTTCACCCACACGGGCTAGCTTGTACACTTACAGCTACTAGTGTAACCCCCACACGGCCAGTGGAACAGTGGACTGAGCCTCTCAGTGCTTCTCAATGACCGGTTCGCGGACTGGCGCCAGTCCCTGAGATCTCCCTGACACAGTTTAGGAAGGCAGCAAGCCAGTGCCTGGTATCAAAAAGGTTGAGAAACACTGCTTTAGAGGGTCCTACCCTATGGACTACATACAACAATAATGGCTACCAGAGCCTTATGACACCATTTCCAGCATGCCTGCAGTCAGGCATGGAGACAGAATGCACTAGAAACGCCTACTGAGGCCAAAAGGGAGGCTTCCACGTGGGGTGATCTGGACAGGCAATTTACTGGGGCTGCTCAGGGAGTCTCTGATTAACACCCGCTCCCCGAAGGGAGCCTTTGATCTGCTGTGGGATTCAGTGCATAGGTCAGGCAGTTCCAGCCCTACAGAGACCAGTGTCCAAAGTGGCAGAAATACGACCTGACACCACTGACTGAGGCAACTCCACAGGACTCCAGATCAGGGAGCCAGCAGAGGACCCTGCCCCACAATAAGACGATACAATAAAAGGGCCCACTCTTAAGCTGGCCAAAGCTCACAGCACTTCTCTCTGGACTCATTCCCAGCATACATTCTACCCGGGCAGGTTCCACGGAAGGAGCTGGGGGTTAGGAAGAGTCAAGAGGGTTGGGGGTGGGAAGTGGTTGGTTCTGGTCAGTAATTTTTAATTAACCCTTTCCCTTCCCCAGATCCAATTTTCCTATTCTCAGCGAAGTCCTCTTTGTTATACTGTTATTTTGGGGTTTGTCATTCCTTTACTGGGGGTTTTGTTTATATATTTTATTGTATCGCGTGTACTGGGTTTTATACTCCTTGCAAGCAGGGGTAGAATTATTCATTTTCACAAGGGACAGCACCTCTTGAGTCTCAGGCACAGTGACGAGTCACAAGGCATCACAAAGGCCTGGTCTACACTAGGGGGGGGTTCGAACTAAGGTACGCAAGTTCAGCTACGCGAATAGCATAGCTGAACTCGAAGTACCTTAGTTCGAAGTACTTACCCGTCCTCACAGCGCGGGATCAACGTCCGCGGCTCCCCCGTCAACTCCGCCACCGCCGTTCGCGGTGGAGGAGTTCCGGAGTCGACGGGAGCGCGTTCGGAGTTCGAACTATCGCGTCTAGATGAGACGCGATATATCGAACTCCGAGAAGTCGATCGCTACCCGCCGACCCGGGCGGGTAGTATGGACGTACCCAAAGAAGAGGGGAGATGCCTCTCCACGCTGCTAGCACCGGAGAAGACACTCGAGCCCCACCTTGAGAGAACGGTTACCCTACGTAGGCCTAACATGTTTAGTAGAGACAAACTAGCTAGTAACTCTTACAAAATAGAATAAAATGTCACGAACTGAACATAATGCACTGTGCAGCCACTTCACAAGAGCCTGAGTTCACAGATCTCCTGACAGCTGAAAAGTTAAACGTGTTTCAGGGAGCTGTTGGTAGCCGGTAAAATTAGTAAAATCTGTCCCTCCTATCCACTATGCCCTCTGAAAAACTCCTAGTACAACAAAACCCTGTGACTGTCCCGCACTAAAGTGCCTCTATCGTGCTACCATCAGCTGGTTCTTGCCAGCTTATCTGAAGAGTTTTCCTATAATGAGCCTTGGTTTCTCACCCAGAACTACAGAGCATTAAAACACACCTAAAAGACGACTGGAGGCTTACTGTAAGAACCTTCAGATATTTGTAAAGCAAGTTCTAGGGCCATTAGTTACCCTGTAAAATGCTGTTTAAGTTTTTGGTATAGTAAATTTACAACCTAAACTTGTGTTTGATTTTTAAAAAGCATCTTGACTCACCAGTAGTGAGCACTGGAGAAAAACAAACAAACAAAAAAAACCCCCAAACATCCAAATCTACTGTAATGAAAGTTTAATATTTATGAGGACATTTTGGTTTGGTTTAAACCAGTAGTTTGAAGAGTAACAATAGCATTGGTGCTTTTCTCAAGAGTTTCTAATAAGAGAGCATGCAGATTGCTTCAAACCGGCTCTAGAATCATCAAAAGTCACCTGTGCTGAAGAGGTATCCTCAACATAGCAGCTCCCACTGAGAGCCCATTTGCAGAATGGAGGCACAGAAACAGTGCTGAGTAATTTCTCATGCAGCACAGGAATTCTCTTTTCCAATATATATTTTTATTTGATAACTATTTTTATATCTATCTTGGCTACTACTCAGTACAGTTTACCTTTAACAAAATTCAGCGAAGATTAGCAGTGAGGGATCAGTACCTTTTTATTATCCACCACTTTATGTACATAGATGGTGGCCTGGGTGTACTCACGCAGGTCCCTCTGCTGCTGGCATAACAATCCTTCTCTGCATTCTGGACACAGCTCTAGAAGGATAAACAAGGAAAGCATGGTTAAAATGCCAACAGATATTTTGGTGACACTGACATTACATAAGGTACCACTACAAATATTCACCACCTTCATGATTAAACTGAGAGTAGCTTCCACAATGGGGGTATATTTTCCAAACTCTGTATCTTTTCCACTCCTCCCTTAAATTCTGACCCTGTATGCTAAAATGGCAGCTCCCTCTCCAAACCCCACAAGGGAGCCAGTACCAGCTGGAAAAGCTATTCTACAGACACTGGTGAAGATAAGACTCACTTACTGGGCTCAGAATCGAAAAGCGTGCTCTCAGGGCTCGTCTCAGCAGTTTGCATTCTGATGATTTTGATAACGTGATCCACAACAAATAGTTTTTGTATTGCCTCCCACTCACTGGGCCATATTAGAGCTATACTGTGCAAAGAAACACAACATGCTTCATGACATAGAAAAACCAAACCACAAGTTTTCAATTACAGCTGTGTAGCTTAGTTGTCAATAAAGGAAACTCTGTGCACAAGCCTTACAAGTGCACTGGGCTTTAGGTTTCAGAACCTTTTAAATGTTAACAAGAACAGTCTCTCTACCACCTAAAGCAAAACTATGCAGGGAGGAAGGATTGAGATGGAAGAAAAAGTATTAAAAAGTGGAACATGTGTTACATTTAGCTCTGTGCCCCGAAGAAGCAATCCCACAAAGCATGAAATCCATTGATGGTATCTGATACTTTGAAGGGAAGTCTTGTGGAAATCAGCTTTGAGAAGATCTGTGTCCATTCTGATGGTAAAGGTAAGGAAGTGAGTTTCCAGTGTCAAATAATAGTCTCACTTGAGCTCATTCCTAATAATAAATTCTACTTTACTGATCATATTTCTTTCTTCAATGCCAGCCTTGCTGCTGCAGAGCACATCACTGAACACGTAAGGTACTTTCTGTGTGAAGATTTATCTAAAGGCGTAAAGGGGTCTTCACATCAAGGTAATTCAAAAACAGAGGGAAATGTTACAATTACAGAGATCAACAGTACTGTCCTCATGAGTCATTTGGTTCACATATTCCTGGAGGCCGAGAGAGAAATACCTGACAAAGGAAGACAAGTGAACAGAAGAAACTCACAGTTTAGAGTCTTCTTTGGTCATGGAAGCAAATGTGAACATGAGGCCCCCATGTGGGCAGAGAAGAGCACTGTTTCCTACTGATGATACAGGACTGCATCTTGTAGGCCTCCTGCTCAAACAGGAGAAGGGAAAACAAATGTGTACTTAGCATGGTTAGACAGAGCTAAGTGGATTTTTTTGGCAGCTAAGTAAATTTACCAAAAAATACACATATGGGCATGGGAACTACTCATGAATGTGGGTCAAATATGGCAAATTATTTCAGCTGAAAACAACCTGTGTTTTATTGTAAACAGCTAAATGCTTTGAATTGACATTGTTTTGAAAAGGCTGATTTGTAACAACATTCAATATGTTTTTGTTTGACCCAAGCAATTTTAATTTTGGTTTTTCATTTTGGTGAGAAAAACCGATTCAAAACTAGCATAATTTGGGGGATTTTTCACTGAGCTCTAGTTAGACATCACACAGTTATGCTATCTCCTTAACAAGAAATCAAAAGTCAGCAAATAGCGCTGAGAAGAGAGATAAGCAGAGCATTTAAATTTGTGATTTTGTAGAAAAGTAGCCAAAATTCAGTAGTATTAGACTGTTAGGCTCAGGGAATCATATATGGGTTTTTTTTATTTTGGGATGTTATTCTTGTATCTAGCACTGAAGGGAGATTTTTATCTCCTATTAATGACAGACTAAGAAGCAGGACTGAGTTATGTCCTTTGACCAGGATATAGCTTTAGTCATGAGAAAAAACTAAATCAATCTGGTATCTAACTTGACCTTCTCCTTCAGGCAGAGTAAACATGAACATTCGCTGTTTCTCAGAACCTATAACAACCAATACCAACTTAAAAATCCCAGTGCTTCCTTATTTCCACAAGGTCAGTCACTACACAGCAAGATATTTTAATTTTAGCACAATTCTACACTGCACCATACAAACATCATCCAAAAGTCAAATTACTACATATAAACCTAAAAGGAATAAAAGGAGTTCAGTGAAGATTTAAAATATGAACCAATTTACCTTACAAATTTCCTCCATTCTTCTACAAAAAACTGTGATACAATGTAGAGCTCATCTGTCTCCTGGAAAAACAGACTTCATTTAAATTAACCTAACAATGGAGATAGAAAAAACCTAAGTTTTCACTGTCTTTGTTATACCTGCTCCTTTTCAAGATCCTAATATTCTTTACAATAACTCCGTTCAAGTGTGACTTCTGAAAGCCAACTACAATAATTTAAGATCAAGTACCAAGAACATAGCGCACAGCGAACCCCTGTGTTACTGCTTATATTATATTAGAAAGTTAATTCAGTTTTGTACCCAATTATCTTCAATCCATTGTATAAATTATTTCTACTGAACTCCAGCAAGCCTTATGGCATACACAGCCTGTGATTAACCAGCAGAGCATATTATACTAACTGTAGCAGGGGTCGGCAACCTTTCAGAAGTGGTGTGCCGAGTCTTCATTTATTCACTCTAATTTAAGGTTTTGCGGGCCGTAATACATTTTAATGTTTTTTAGAAGGTCTCTCGCTATAAGTCTATACATTATATAACTAAACTATTGTTGTATTATAATATAAACACGGTTTTCAAAATGTTTAAGAAGTTTTATTTAAAATTAAATTAAAATGTTGATCTTACGCCACTGGCCTGCTCAGCCTGCTGCTGATCTCAGGTTCTGTTCACCTCGGCTGGCAGCGGGCTGTGTGGGGCCTGCGGCCAGGACCCCGGCTGGCAAGGGTCCGGCAGCCGGAACTCCAGACCAGCAGTGGGCTGAGCCGCTCAGCCCACTGCCGCTCAGGGGTTCCATCCACCGGCCACTGCCAACCGGGATCCCGGTTGCCGGACCCGCTCAGCCCGCTGCCAGTCTGGGGTCCCGGCCCTGCCCACATACAGTGGGTACCTACCTTCTCCCTGGTTCTGGCCCATTCTCTTCCTCTCTCTGCACTGAGCTGAGGGTGGGAGTGCACTGAGCACAAGGCTGGGGGAGAAGGGTCTGGCCAGGAGTTAGAATGAGGGAGGGGGCTCAGGGTTGGGGCAGGAGGTTTGGGTGTGGGGCACTTACCTGGGCAGCTCCCATTTCGTGCGAGGAGTGCAGGTGGGAATGTGGATGGGGGCGGAGGAGCTCCCGTTTGGTGCTCAGGGTGGAGGTGGGGATATGGGGGGTGCAAGAGTCAGAATGTGGGGGGTGCATGGGGCTGGGTACGTGGGGGGGTGCAAGAGTCAGGGCAGAGGGCTGGGGGCATGTCAGAGGGGTGCAGGTGTCAGGGCTGGGGTTGTCGGGGGGGCACGCCAGAGTCAGGGCTGGGGTTGTCGGGGGTGTGTGTGAAGGAGTCAAGCAGAGGGCTGGGTGTGCATGAAGGGGGTACAGGGCTCAGGGTACGGGCCTGGGGTGTGTGTGGGGCTGCGGGGCTCAGGGCTGGGTGTGTATGAGGGGGGTACAGGGCTCAGGGTGTGTGTGGGGCTCAGGTGTGGGTGTGTGTAGGGGGGGTATCAGGTCAGGGGGCTGGAGGGCATATGCCCCTATTCCACCCCCCCCCCCCCAAGGCCCTGCGCCTGTGCTTCTTCGCTGACTCTGCTCCTTCCCGACCCCCTCCCTTGCAAGGGCCATCAGCTGATTGGCCAGGCAGGGCGGGAGGGATGGAGAGGCGGAGGAGGGGAAGAGGCTGGGGAGCCAGCAGGACCAAGCTTCCGCCCCTTGCCCCCGCGCGCGCCGAGGGGGGTAGCAGAGAAGAGCGAGCAAGATTTTTAACGGCACGCTCCTGCCTGCCGGCACTCCAGCAGGCAGCAGCATGCCATTAAAAACTGGCTCGCGTGCTGTCTTTGGCACACATGCCATAGGCTGCTGACCCCTGAACTACAGAGTTGCAGACTGCTGCTTCGATGGGCAGATCTCTTTGCACACAAAAGGGGCTACTGGCATTCTTCCATTCCCCACCCCCAAGTTCCCTGTGTGCCAGCCTCCCATTCCCATTATTTCAGGGACTCCCTATAACCCCCGCCCCAACATACATGCCAGAGGCGTTGTCCCCCTTATTGCTCCCCTCTGCCCATACCAGGATCCCCCCGTTCTCTCTGCCCCATGCCACTGTGTATCCCCCATACCATTATCCTTCATTTTCTCCTTCGGGGCTGTATGTCCCCTCATGCCAGAGCCCCCTATTCTCCCTCCATCCCAGGAGCTCTCTGTGCATCCTTATTGCCTCCACCATTCTTAAGTCGTTCAGGGCATCAACATGTTGAACTCTACTGGGGGGAGGGGCAGAGGTGGGATGGGGATGGAGTTATGCAGCAATGTTGTAATGTCAGCCAGGAACTGGTTCTTTGATCTACAGAAAATTACAGAGATGACTGAACTTGCTGGATGTGCTAATCAGAAGCCGGGGCTGTCACCCCCTCATTTCCCCTTTCTGGTTTTCACCAAAATCAACAGGGTTCTGCCCACTGATGTTAGAACATTCCCTGAAATTTTGGAATTGATTTGATGTGGTGTTCAAAAGCTGCATTCAAACAGAGGAATATTAATGTGTATAAAACGCTCCTCTTGCTGCTACCACAATACCCGCCCACACGCTCAGTGAGGTGACAGTGAAAACAGCCTTGCTACTCCTATCATGAGTGGCTCCAAGAATTCACAACCCCTACCCTACCTGTGACTTGTTTGCTGCTTAAAGACACTCCACTCCCTCTCTAGAGTTTTTGCCTGCTGCTGGAAGAGACACACACCAAGTGTATAGCAAGACAAAAACCCTTCCCTCCAGTAGGGTTCAGAATGGAATTCTCCAGCACTGCATCAACAGCTAATGCTCTAAACCCAGTCCTGTGGTGCAGAAAATTAATTAGTACCGCTTCCATGTGAAATTGCTCAAAGGTGCTGCTCTTACTGCTGGCTCAGTACCATGGGAGCGGCAGGTGTAGGTAACACAGCTACTGTCAAGTTACTTTCTTCTACAATGTATTGAGGAGAGCAAGGGCCAAATGCTGCCTTCAGACGAGGGTGTACCTCTCAGGACAGAAAAAAATATATATATTCCAATAAACAAATTAACCAATTAAGTATCACCCTAAGTATCACCAAAGAGCAAACCACTGTGGCACTAATTATATCAGCAATTGGTTGATAAAAAGGAAATTCCTTTCTTTGGTAAATTTAAGACTTGACTTGCAAAACAAGAACAGTGGAAACAGCTTCTCTTTTGAAAGAACAAAAAAGACAAAAAACTTGGATGGTGGGCTGCTATTTCTACTCTCACTTCTTCCCGCTGAGCTGGGCTGTTCTAGCCTGTTCCCACAGATGGCCCCAAAGACCCTTTCAGCATGCAACTTTTCACTACAGCCTTTTCCCATCAAGACATACACAAACATCTCCTCTCTGGAAAGCTAGCACCACACAGGATGCTAGAAGAAAGAAAGATGGATGATTACAGGAGGGAGAAAAGGAGCAGGAGCAGCAGCTAGGTTACTGTGACAAATGATCTGGATGCTTGACAAGACCATCTGGAGAAAGCAGGTGGCGGATGTGGGACCAAAAGGTAGGGGATAAGACCCAGGCCTGGAGACAAATTTAGGGGGGGAGCAGGGGGACACTGAGAAACTAGCTGGGATTCAAGATTAGGCTGAAAGGGAGGTTTACTGATGTTTGAGTGACATTTGGATGGAAGGGGAAAAAACACTAAATTTCTCTCTGATCAAGTATCAACCTCCATGCAATAAGGTCAGGTCCAATGTCAACTTAGGACTCAGGAGATCCAGGTTCAGTTCCCTGCTCTATACCAGACAGCCCCGAGCACATCTCACAGGCACAGAGAGACTCAGTTCCCCATCTGTACAATGGGGATAACGGCCCTGCTCAGCCTCACAGAGGGGTTTCAAGAAGAAATGCATTCACGTTTGTGAAGTACTCAAGACACTGCAGAAACAGGGCCAGGTCAATACTTAGGACACAGACGGAACTGGAGGAAGTTTACTTCAACTAATATTTGCTATTCTTTTTCATTTTAAAGGACATTCTCTTGAAAGATACTCACTTCAAAAGAGCACCCTGGAGTTCTTTATCCAAAGAGAGTATCCAAGTCAGTGCTTAAAGGATTTGTAAGGAACTTTTTTTCAATAAGCTTTACACCATGTTTGCATGGTCTAATATTTTGCTCAAGGATTACACACACAAATTCCCTTCTAATAGATCAGAATTTTACATTCTATTGTCAAATGCAAGAGTCCACCAATAGCCTTTTCCCAGATCTGACAGACAATCAACCTTTCTTAGTCTTTGTACCTGAGGCCAGCTACCAAGACACGGTCTGCATTTGTCTTGGAACAGGTTCTGGAGAGCAGTCTTCTGCTCACTTGCCATCATCTTATGCAGGGCTTCATTTTCCTCTCCTTCTCTTTCCAGAATCTGTGTGAAAATGAAGTGGGTATTCACCCATGAAAGCTTATGCTCCAATACTTCTGTTAGTCTATAACATGGGTCGGCAACCTTTCAGAAGTGCTGTGCCGAGTCTTCATTTATTCACTCTAATTTAAGGTTTCGTGTGCCAGTCATACATTTGAACGTTTTTAGAAGGTCTCTTTCTATAAGTCTATAATATATAACTAAACTATTGTTGTATGTAAAGTAAATAAGGTTTTTTAAATGTTTAAGAAGCTTCATTTAAAATTAAATTAAAATGCAGAGCCCCCCCGGACCGGTGGCCAGGACCCGGTCAGTGAGAGTGCCACTGAAAATCAGCTCACGTGCCGCCTTTGGCTCACGTGCCATAGGTTGCCTACCCCTGGTCTATAAGGTGCCACAGGACCCTTTGTCGCTGTGAAAACAGAGAGTCCTTTTGGCCACTTGTGTTTGTTTTCAAAGGTGCTATTTTTTTTAAAAGCAGATTTTTTTCCTCCCATACATTTTAAGCCAGGTGAATGCCAACATGAAAGCTAGAGCTACCATCATACATGAACTGTGAAAAGACTTACAAAGTCATCAGATATTCAGATACCTTGCACTGGGAACAGCACTCTTTGCTATTTGGAAATTCTGGGGCCTTTGGAAAATACTGCTTGAGCTTTTTCCAGGCTTCTTTAGAAACAACCCTCCTTTCATTTTCTGATATGCATAGGTCACCTGCATGGAGAAATCCAAGAGAGCATTTTTGTTCTGCAAATACTCAGCAAAAGTTTCACAGCACTAAAACAGATTTAAGAGATTACCTGTATGAATACAGAAGTAGATTTTACACCCTTATAATCTGACACCTGTGTCAACACTTGAATAAAAAGAAAAAGAGCAACTTACACAGAAGAGTCACCGTCAGCCTTTATTTCTATCCCATCAATGATTAAGTTTCCTCCTGGAGGTAGGATTTTAGTGCTTACTCACAGCAACAGTATGGTTTAAGAATTATAGCTAATTATTTTAAAAGCTAACCCAATACATTCTTAAAACAGCATTTCTATTTAAAAACAGAAAGATCTTAATCTACCATGATTGCCCTTTGGATTTACAAAACTATGTGCCTGAGCCACAGACACGGGAACTATGGGGGCTGCAGTACCCAGGTTTTACATGGGGCTCCTGGCTACCTTACCCCTGTCTGGGTCCCCCCCCCTCCTGCAGACATGGTCCTGCTCTTGGTCCCAGCTCTGGGAGGAGGGAGCATGGACAGGGTTAGGGGGCTGGCTTTCAGCTCCCCCACTATTAAAAATGTCCCAGCGCCACTGGCCTAAGCAGCAGATTCAAATGCAACAAAAGGAAAGGAAAGAGAGAAATCCATGGAATAGGAAGAGAAATTAAGGGTAAGAACAGAACCAGGATCGAGGATACAAGCACACACACGGGTTAATGTTTTCCCACTCATGGGTGCCTCAAATTATGTACCTAAAAAGTAGTTTGATTTTCAAAGCTGCTGAGCACCCCACAACTTTTAGTGACTTAAAAATGAAGCTGCATGTGCTACATACACCTCTACCCTGATACAATGCTGTCCTCGGGAGCCAAAAAAAAATCTTACCACGTTATAGGTGAAACCGCATTATATCGAACTTGCTTTGATCCACCTGAGCGCGCAGCCCCGCCCCCCCGGAGCGCTGCTTTACTGCGTTATATCCAAATTTGTGTTATATTGGGTCGCGTTATATCGGGGTAGAGGTGTACCTCTGGAAAAATAAGGCTACCATGATTTATTCGCCTAAATATGGCTTTAGGTGCCTAACTTCAGGCACTGAAAATTCTGTCCAACATGTTCTCCCACAACTACCCTTCTGAAAGTGTTATTGCATTTAAAACTCCACATTTCTGTAGCAATCGCTTAGAATGTGAAGCTCCACAGGACACTCAAACACAGTTAGAAACCAGAATTAAACATGGCAGATTCCGCTTTCTATAATGCCCATTTTGAAAAAAGTGAACTGCACAAACCGTGCAGAAAGCTGAATGCCACTCCATCACTTGAATCTTTTGATCAAGAGTGCCTTATTACATCCAGTTGAGTGGAATTAATTCTGTGTGAGAGGAAAATATGAAGTGAGGTGTACCAAATATTATTAAAAAATGATGCCAATTACATATCATTTATCTTGAACTATTTTTCAGGAAACTGACAAAGAAAAAAACTGACAATCAGTAAGATAACGAATTAATAGAAAGTATTTACGAGTTATCCTGGTAACAACTATGCCAAAAAGGTCACTGTGCCGCAATACAGGCATCAAATTTATGTGTAAGATTCAAGATGGTGGGAAAACATGGTATTTCATATATGAGAAACTATGCTACTTCATTGCTGACAGCCATAATTTTTGCCTGACTTATAGTTGTAAAGGTGAGAGGTACAACACAACTGAGCCCTCACTATTTAACTGCTGCTGCTGCGTCAAAAGCCCAGTGGTATTACAAGGTGTGGTAACAATGCTGATGCACAACAAAATGAGAAAAATATTAGTTTCAGTACAGAGGGTAGAGTAGTGAACGGCAAACAGCAAACAACCAAACACTGCTATGGGAAAGAATGATGCTCAACCTTTAAAGTGGGAATTAACCAACAGTGGGAAGAAAAAACACTTGAAAAGTTGCTGTAGTTGAGGGAGTAGAGGCTAGCTAAGAACTATTTAACAGTTTCTTCTCTTTCTATAGTCTACCCCAGCATGAAATGGGTGTGTTAGCCAAAAGATACAGAAAAACACACCGAGGAAACTCCTTGGCTCTATTTCTTTAGTATTAGAACAAGTCTTCAATGCCATTGACCTGTCATCTTCTCTCACTGTGACAAAGTCTGAACAACTGCCAATTTCCCAAAGAAAAAAATAGCAACACTCCATTCCTGGATTTATTACAATAAATGAAGGTCAGACTTGATTGTTTTAAAATAGCAGTTGCTAAATTTGACCAATTATTAACCTAGGCTCACCATATGGCGAAAACAGGACTGGAATGATTTCCAGAAACCATCAGGGACATGAAAATAAGATTGTGCAAGTAATTGCTCTGACATCATAAGATTTATGAAACCAGACTAATAAGCTATAGTGATAGGTGGAAAATCTGACCAGAATGTACAAATGCTATACCATCTGGAAGGCAAAGACCCTGACCATTTACTCCTGGGAGAACTGTGCACCACTGCGCGTGCATAGAATTCATGTCCCCCGCAGATTTCTTTGCTTCTCTGCAGAAAAATGACTTTCTGGCAGGGAAGCGGCAAGAGCAGTCAAGCGCCACTCCCTAGCTGCACAGGTACATTGTTTCAGGCACCTGGAGGAGAGGTAAATCACCGCAGGGCTGAGGACACCCCAGCCAGTGGCTCCTACCCTGAGCCAGGATCAGCTGCTAGTCCCAGCCAGGCTGGAGAGGATCCGACTTCCTGTTCTCCTGCAAGGACTGGCTGGGGCTGTGTCAGACCCACCCCCAGAAACCTCTCCCAACTGCAGGAAACTCAGCATCCTCCCCGCCTTCCTGCCCCTATTGCTCATCAGCTGTGCAGGGGAGGAGTCGTTGCACAGGGAGCTGCTCTCTCATCTGCTCAACCCCCGTGCATCTGGACCACCTATGCCCAGACACCCATACCAAGCCTCACCCTATACACCCAGAGCCTCCCTAGCCCTCCACACTTGAACCCCACCCCACTGAACCTCAACCCCTGCATCTGGAGCCCCCTTGCACCCATACCACCCCCCGCTGAGCTCCACACTGAACTCCCCCAGACTGACAACCCACACCAACCTGCACCACCCTGAGCTCCCACATCCAGACCCCCATGCCACTGTCCCCCAACTAGCTGCACCCAGACCCCCACCCCACCAAGCCCCACTCCCCCAGACCCCTCCGCTGAGCCCCAACCACTTTCACCTGGAAGCCCCTGCAGAGTCCCATTGCCCCTGCACCTGGAATTCCCCATCCAGATCCCCCCATACCTAGATCCCCCACTGAGCTGTCTGCACACCCAGATTGTCCCACACAGAATCCTCTCACCTCACACTTGGATCCCCCCCACACTGAGGACGTCCACACTTGGATCCTGCCTGCCCACACCAGGTACGCCTGGCACTGAGGTGCAGGGCCCCAGGGTGTATCTGGGGCAGGCCCAGGCCTTGTGCTGTGTTAGGGTCAGGTGCAGCCTCACCACTGAGTCCGTGTACCAGGGGTGGGGAGGTTGTAGGGCAGGGGTGGGCAAACTTTTTGGCCTGAAGGCCACATTGGGGAATAGAAATTGTATATTGGGCCATGAATGCTCACAAAATTGGGGTTGGGGTGCAGAAGAGGGCGAGAGCTCTGGTTGGGGGTGCAGGCACTAGGGTGGAGCTGGGGATGAGGAGTTTGGGGTGCAGGAGGGTGCTCTGGGCTGGGACCAAGGGGTTCGGGGGGGGTCAGGGCTAGGGCAGGGATGCAGGAAGGACTGCAGATTCCAGATGGGGGTGCAGGCACTAGGGTGGGGCTGGGGATGAGGAGTTTGGGGTGTAGGAGGGTGCTCTGGGCTGGGACCGAGGGGTTCGGGGGGGGTCAGGGCTAGGGCAGGGATGCAGGAAGGAGTGCAGATTCCAGATGGGGGTGCAGGCACTAGGGTGGGGCTGGGGATGAGGAGTTTGGGGTGTAGGAGGGTGCTCTGGGCTGGGACCGAGGGGTTCAGGGGGGGTCAGGGCTAGGGCAGGGATGCAGGAAGGAGTGCAGATTCCGGATGGGGGTGCAGGCTCTGGGGTGGGGCTGGGGATGAGGAGTTTGGGGTGTAGGAGGGTGCTCTGGGCTGGGACCGAGGAGTTCAGGGGGGGTCAGGGCTAGGGCAGGGATGCAGGAAGGAGTGCAGATTCCGGATGGGGGTACAGGCTCTGGGGTGGGGCTGGGGATGAGGAGTTTGGGGTGTAGGAGGGTGCTCTGGGCTGGGACCGAGGAGTTCATGGGGGGTCAGGGCTAGGGCAGGGATGCAGGAAGGAGTGCAGATTCCGGATGGGGGTGCAGGCTCTGGGGTGGGGCTGGGGATGAGGAGTTTGGGGTGCAGGAGGGTGCTCTGGGCTGGGACCGAGAGGTTCGGGGGGGGGTCAGGGCTAGGGCAGGGGTGCAGGAAGGAGTGCAGATTCCGGATGGGGGTGCAGGCACTAGGGTGGAGCTGGGGATGAGGAGTTTGGGGTGTAGGAGGGTGCTCTGGGCTGGGACCGAGGGGTTCGGGGGGGGTCAGGGCTAGGGCAGGGGTGCAGGAAGGAGTGCAGATTCCGGATGGGGGTGCAGGCGCTGGGGTGGAGCTGGGGATGAGGAGTTTGGGGTGCAGGAGGGTGCCGCCCTGTGCTAGGATCGAGGGATTTGGAAAGCAGGAGGGGGATCAGGGCTGGGGTAGGGGGTTAGGGAATGGGGAGAGGCTCGGGGTGCAGGCTCCAGGCAGCACTTACCTCAAGTGGCTCCCAGAAGCAGTGGCATGTCCCTTCTCCAGCTCCTAGGCGTGGAGCGGCCCCTGACCCTTGGAGAGGGGCCATGCCACGGCTTCCGGGAGCCGTGTGGTGCAGCCCCCGACCCAGCTCCCCAGCAGGAGCTCATAGGTCAGCTTAAAATGGCTCAGGGGCCAGATCCAGCCCGTGGGCCTTAGTTTGCCATCCCCTGCTGTAGGGTGATCTCCCACCTTGGTACAGCCAGTGGACTGTGCTCCCACTGCCATGCTGGAGCCTCTGCATTGATTTATTGACAAATAAAACTTGCAGAATTTTAAAATACTGTGCACAGAATTTTTATTTTTTTGGCACAGAATGCCCTCAGGAGTAACCACTGTCCCCTCTCATCATCTCTCTCTTTTCAGAGTAGATTCTGGGCATGAACATCAAAATGGCCTAACCTGGTAATCAGACAAAAATTATTCAAGGAGGTCAGGAAACTACCAGAGAGAAAGAAATAACAATCCTCTGGAATTAGAGATGAAAAAGGTTCCTGACATATGCATATAAGATGATGGTAGTGGGAATTCAGAAGGGAAAAACCTTTCTGATATTTTTGGATGGAAGCCAGACCTAACAGATCAAGCCCTGGACTCTGCAGAAAGCACCATGAAGGAAGTAGTTTCCGCCTCTGCAAAATTAACTGTCTATTACAGAGAAAACAGATTAGCTGATACACTTAATTCAATGGAAAATTTTGAACGCATAAGGTGAAAAGAGCATTTTACAAGAACAATCTGATGTTAGCTCAGGATAATGAAACCTGAACTTTTGATGGCCCCAATATTTAATGTCATTTATTTTTTATGTGGACCAAAGTCACAGATCAATTTATAATGAAACTAGTCATTTTTTAGAGAAATATTTTCAAAATGCTTATTTTTATGGCGTTTCATCATTCTGCTCTGCAGTTTTATATTAGCCTTGTGGGACTGTCAATTACAATGCACAACAACAATGAAAAAGGGTTAAAAAGACATTTTAAACATTCTATTTGAGAATACAGCTTTACTAATCCCAAAGCGAGCATCTCATTAGTTTGAGTGGTGGAGACTGCATTGTTAATTCATATCGCATACATGCTTGTCACACCCATTAATCGTCCCACACAGACCTGAAGGCCTAACTGCTACGATTACAGTATGATAATGCCTCCAAAATGGAGCAGTTATAGTCCATTAAAAGTGCCAATATTCTGCACAAAAAGGGAGACTTAAAGACATGGATAGTAGAGGATGCAACTAATTATCCATCACTTAATGTTATACAGCATCTCATGTTAGGCTTAAAACATATGGAACAGGTCTCAAAATACCCAGCAATTTGATTACAATCCTGATGTCGAGGATACCAAAATATTTACTGAAAGTATTTTTTATTCCACACATCCACAGTCTCTCACTTTAGAGAGTTTTTATTTTCTTAATGTACAAGAAGGAAGGGAACGGATACCATGCCACAAATAATCATGAGTAAGGGTGCGAGTTTGTCACGGAGGTCACGGATTCCATGACTTTCTGGGACCTCTGGGACTTCTGCAGTGGCCAGTGCAGCTGGCCCAGGGGTCACCTGAGCAGCTCAGGCAGCCCGTGGGCCAGCTGCACTGGTTGCTGCTAGGGCAATCTTGGGCCACTGTGCCCCCCCATCCCAGCAGCAGCAGGAATTCGGATGTGGGAGGGGGCTATGGGCTGGGGCGTGGAAGGGGGTGAGGGCTCTGGGCGGTGCTTACCTCACAGGCGGGTTGGGAGGCTCCCGGAAGAGCGACATCCCTTGGCTTCTATGCGGAGGCGCCGCCAGGGAGCTCCGCGCACAGCCTCCGCCTGTAACCACCACCCCCACAGCTCCCATTGGCTGCAGTTCCCAGCCAATGGGAGCTGTGGAGACGGCGCTCGGAACAGAGGCAGCGTGCAGAGCTGCCGGGCCACGCCTCCACCTAGGAGCTGAGGGATTTTGCTGCTTCTGGGGAGGTGCGGAGCCAGATAAGGAGCCTGCCAGCCCCACCAAACCCTCCCCTCACGGAGCCCTCTCCAAGTGCCTCCAGGCTGCTGCCCCCCCCCCGACCCCTAAGCACCCATGGTGCCCCTCTGCCCCCCCCCCCAAATATTTAAGTCAGGGTTATATTGTATAAGACATGGACATATGATTTTTTGTTTTCTGCCTGTGACCTGTCCACGACTTTTACTAAAAATACCCTTGACTAAAACGTAGCCTTAATCATGACTGATTGCACAGTATATTTCATCCAAAACCTCAAAGTACTTTCACAGCTTTCATAAGCTTTAAATGGCCACAGACCATGCACTTTTGTCTTATCCAAAAAACAGCTCCCTGCCACAGAACAGAATCCCTCTACTTCATATTGAGGCAGCAGTTTAGCACCGAAAGATCAGAGGGAAGAGCAACACCAGCTGAATTGCTAATAACTTTCTGCAACATCTAGGTCTGTGATTCTCAATAGGTGGCCCGCAGCCCAAATGTGGCCCACCCAGGCTCTCTCTGTGGCCCACCAGCACACCTGAAAAAAATGTTTATAATTAAATTAATAAACAGCAATGCGCCGCGTATCATTTGCCTAGGACTTCCTTAGTAAGTAACTTACTGGCAGGGCTTCATTTGTAAAGAAAGAGGTGTCGGGGGTCAGTGCCAGCAAGCCCCTCTACAAATGAACCACTGACTGGGCGACCACACAGTAGTAGCTGCCAGCTGGGTGCCCAGCTCTGAAGGCAGCACAACCACCACCAGCAGCGCCACCTTCAGAGTTGGACGGCCGGAGAGTGGTGGCTGCTGGCCTGGAGCCCAGAGGTGCCGGGGCCAAATTAAGCCCTGCTTACTGGATCTTAAGTTCTTACAATAGCATCGGCTACGATTTAGTTAGGATGCCATTCGTTTTTCATTAGTGATGGAAATGGAGCCAAAAATGAATGAGTGTGAGTAAACGTATGTCACAAATCCCCCACTTCGTCACAACGTTGCAAACTCGACAGCGAAAACCGAGCTTTTAACCCAAACTGGCCAGCAGATTTTCTTATTATGCCACCTCATTTAAATGAAAAACCTTTGCGTTTAATATGCCAAACCACTGTTTCTATCTGTACGGTCATCAACTTAAGGCACCACTTTGAATCAAAGAACAGAAACTTCAATGTAGCCTATCCTCCTGGCAGTGTTGCAAGATGTGACAAAATTGAAAATATGAAGTTTTTGTATCACACTTCAAATATTCTCACAATATCAACGACTATATATGAAAAGCAACAGCTGTTTCTTTTTGGATAATGTTGGTACTAGCTAAAAAGAAAAAGCCTTTCCTGGATGCCAAGCTTGTGAAGGAGTGCACGCTGGAAACGCTGGAGGAGCTTTTTGACGGAGATAGAAATAAGGATGACATTGTGAAGCAAGTTCCCTTGCCTGATCCATAGCAGTGCGAAGATTGGAGGTAATTTATGAGACCTGTTTGTCAGCACTGCCTTCCAATTTAAAAGAGATGTCTCTTGAAGTGGACGAATCTGTCAGATTTTATGACAGTGAAGTTTTCAAGGAAGACTTTTTGTGCTTAATACCATTAGAAATCTACACTACAGGAGAGATCATTTTTGAAAAGGTAAAAAGCTTTTTTGAAAAAAAAAAAAAAGTTTAGCTCTGCAGAAAGTAAACTTGCTGGTTACAGATGGAGGTCCCTCCACGACAGGGAAAGAGAAGGTCTTTGCTCTACAGTTTGGCAATGATATATCCCTCATTAAATACACTTCACTGCATCATTTACCAGACTGTCCTGTGCAGTAAGTTGTCTGGGGACTTGAAAAAAAAACCCAATAGATATTGTGATGAGATTGGTGAACTGCATACATTCAATTTCCAGCTTGCCAACACTGTCTTTTAAATGTTCTTTTACAGGACATTTCAGCCAAATACAGTGACCTGTTCCAGCACAACCAGAGAACATCATTATGTAGGGGGTGAGTGTTAGAGAGGTTTTGTGCAATTCAAAAATAAATAGAATTTCTTTCAAACCACAAGACCAACAAAGCTTGTGAGTTCATGGAATTTAGGAATGATGATGTTCCCTCTGTCACAGGTAGCTTTTCTGTGCAATATTACTGGTCACTTGAATTCCCTCAAATTGCAGCTCCAAGGCCATGCAAGCAGCATTGGGAATCTCTTTGAAAAAATGTATGCCTTTCAGAAGAATCTTGAAATCTTTCAGACAGACTTAACAGAAAAGATGATGTACTTTCCCACATTACATGTTATTGCTATAGATGAAACTTCAATGAAAACAAAATGGAAGAATTCCTAAAAAAAAATCTCATCGAAAATTTTAAAATTCGATTTGAGAGTTTTAAAATTCCAAAGGATTTGCTTTTATTTGTTCGTGATCCATTTGTTGTCTCTGCTGAAGCAAAGAACACTCTTGATTCAGGTGATGAAGGTGCCTTTGAATTAGAAATTGTAAGGCTCCAGAGCTCAGATGTTCTTGAAGGAAAAATTCAGAGAAGTAGGACTTTGTGATTTCTGGACTCAATATGCTGACCAGTTTCAGAATAGCCAGAATCTAGCCATCTTTTAACAATGTTTGGATCAACATACCTCTGCGAATATGGGTTTTCTACCATGAACATTATAAAAAAACAACACCACAATCACCTTACAGATGAGCATCTTCACCAGTGCATATGCCTTGCCCTTATCTCCTACAAACCACTTTTCACAAAACTTGCCAGATATCATTGATGCCACCTCTTCCACTAGATTGCCACAAACACAGGTAATAATGTTGATTTATAAACTTTGTTAAAGGAGTTCTGCCCCCTACATACACACTTACCATGTGGGCAAACAAGGTCTTCATTAAAATTTAATTCCTCTTCCTCCTCCCTCTTTTCTTCAGTTGACTCATCTGACCAAAACAAAAAGTAGATTGCACAAAAGCTCTCTGTAGTAGAATTTGATTTTTTGGAGGAACTGTAACAATTTGCTTCCTTTTCAAATTGCTGCAAAATTCTAACACTGAGGAAACTTCAACAATATGCCTTTAAGTTTATTGGCCCATTCCTCCAGTACCAGGGCAGGATTGTGCATTACAATATATTGTGAGTGCTCTGAAGTTCATGGAGCGCAAGACTATCTTCTATATGAGACTACAAAAGGTAGCATTCATTATAGCTAGAACACCTGGGCTCTTTGCGGCTCAGATCAGAATTAATAGAAAAGTTACCACCAGATCAGAGTGGAGGGAACACAAATCTTACAGGCAAAATATTAGTCAGCTCTCTGCTTTGAGGAGTCTGATCCAAACCAGATGTCCCCATTGCTGCTCCACAACGGCTTCAAATGAGGCCAAGAACCACTCCGCCTGGAAGGCTTCAATGTGAGTAACTTGCAGATAGGATTGTGCCTTTTCTGTTTTGGAAAGTGCCTACAACACTGTGGGCAATATCAGAAGTAATAAAAAGTAACATGTGCTTACTTTGACAAGGAAAGTTTTTACTAGTCATTCCCATTAGCTCTGCAGGGGAAAATAAAATGGATTGCACCTAAACAGTTGACAACTGAGGCCTGTTTTACACTTGAAAGTTGTTTTACATCACAGCTACAGCACTCAGAGGGTGTGAAAAATTCACATCCCTACGTGCCATAGCTATGCCAACCTAAGCTCCAGTGTAGATACAACTAGGCCGATGGAAGAATGCTTCCATCAACTTAGCTACCATACGTGGAGTTCCTACAGTCGCAGAAAAAACCCTTCTATCGCTAAAGGAACCATCTACATTACGGTGCCACAGTGGCATAGCTACAGTGCCGTAGCTGTACTGTTATAGCACCCATAGTGTAGACATGGCCTAGAGTTCCAACTGCAGGGCCAGATTCTACCTTCAGTTTTAACTGGGAGTTAGGGATGTACAATGTTAACCAGTTAACTGATAAGCATCAGTCTTACTGGTAATGTATTGAGTTAACATTTAAATGCCTAATGTGCTGTGCCTGGGATTTTGCCTGCCGGCCCTGCGCCTGCCCCCAGCCTTGGCCCCTTTCCCATCTCAGTTTGGACATGAGGCAGCAGCTAGGACCCCATGTAAAAAGTGGGGGTGCTGCTGGCTCCCCCTTCCCCTGCCCCTCCGCATCCCTAGTTCCCGCACCTATGTTGTGAACTCATTAACAGTTAAATGTTTAACCAATACAATTTTAATGAACAGTTACTTTTTTAAAAACACTATTTACATGCCTAGTGGGATTACATAGGTGTAGTGAGGGCAGAGTTTGACCTGCTGAAAACTTTTTTTCTTCAAAAGTATATATTGCTTTTGAAATTGCTCAAAATATGGATCTAATATATGCTACTTTGTACTATAGTAGAACCGCAGAGTTACAAACACCTCGGAAATGGAGGCTGTTAGTAACTCTGAACAAAACATTATGGTTGTTCTTTCAAAAGTTTACAACTGAACATTGACTTAATACAGCTTTGATCTTTAAAAGGGAGAAGAAAAATGTTGCTATCCCTTTATTATTTAGTAGTTTATGTTTAAAAGTACTGTATTTGCTTATCTTGGGTGGGGGTAGGGGGAGAACTCTGCCGCTGCCTGATTGTAGACTTCCAGTTCTAAATGGGATGTGCGGTTGCCTGCTCAGTTCGTAACTTTGAGGTTCTACTGTATATCATTCAGACCTGCTCAAAACAATCCCTACAACTAAACAGAACAGCTAGAATGCTTAATCAATACTATAGGAACATCCAATCTATTTATCAGGTAGTGGGAGAAATTGGGTTGCTTGGTTTTAAACAGCTACCTTTGTTCTGTGCATCTCCATTCATTTTTCCATTATTCTGGTCTGCATCATCATCTTGTTCATTTAACTGTTCCAGAGCCAACTGACGCCAACTCCGCAAGGATGACTTTCCAACCCAAAATCCATCATTACTGTATAGAAAAAAAGACTAGCATTTACAATACAAACCATAACTTAGATTTACAGCTATTGGCTCAGAATGAATCAATTCCTGTTGGTGAAAGACAGCTCTTCATGTCCTGAAGCTTATGTGTAAGCTCAAAAGCTTCTCTCTCTCACCAACAGGAGTTGGTCCAATAAAAGATATTACCTCTCCCACCTTGTCTCTCTCATATCCTGGGACCAACATGGCTACAATGCTGCAAACAGTAATTTAATTTTTTTTAAATGAGATTTTAACATCACTGACAATAGACTTGTGCAATGCAAACATTGGAAGGTGTCAGCACCACATACCCCTTTACTGTAATTTTCAGCAAGTTTGTGACAGTTTTATAGTCTTCGTTTAATTGGTTTTTCAGTCGTAGTATTCGACACCTCTCTACCACACAGTCCTTGCAAAGTGCTTTAACTAGAGAAACAAAAAAGACACCACCATGTTACAAGAATACTACTGCTATACTTAAAAACAAAACTAAGATTTTTGCAAGAGCAGGCATCACCATTTGAAGGTGCTGTCAATCAAGTAGGCTTAATGTAGTTGCTGACAGTGGCATTTTCTACTACCTATGATTTAGATGGAAATGCATGGTAACAGCTGAACTGGACCAAATTTAGATATAATTGTAGTAAGTTTTTATAAGGGTGGGTTTGTTCCTTTAGCATCAACATTTCTCATCACCTAAGGCCTGGTCTACACTAAAAAGGGGGTTCGAATTAGGGTACGCAAATTCAGCTACGTGAATAGCGTAGCTGAATTCGAAGTACCCTAATTCGAACTACTCACCCGTCCAGACGCGGCGGGGTCGAACTCCGCAGCTCCAAGGTCGACTCCGCCACCGCCGTTTGCAGTGGTGGAGTACCGGAGTCGACCGCGGCGCTTCCAGAGTTTGAACTATCGCGTCTAGATCAGACGCGATAGTTTGAACTCCGAGAAGTCGAACTCACCGCGTCGACCCGGACGGTAAGTGTAGACTAGCCCTCAGTTTCACAAGTCTGCATTTCTGATATTAACAGTTTATATTTACTACAACAAGCTTGAAAACAGCAATATGTGTAGACCTAGGTAAACCGTGGGTTTAAAAAGGACAGTTCAGAAATTTGCAACGGCAGTTTTACCATTCACAAAAAACCTGCCACAGTATGTAAACATGCAGTGTATACACACTATAAACATACTTCCTAGGCACTGGGCTGCTTGAGGGAATCTACAAGTGAAAGAAGACAGACAGTTTCTCTCCTTCGTTAGCACACCCTCACTTCTTCATTGCTCTGAGAATAGGGTTCCAAAATACTGGCTCTTCTCATCAGAGAATGATACAATACATGAGTCACTGCCTATACAGCAGCTGTAGAAATAATGGGCCCAGGAGCTTCACCACTCCCCAATTTTAGGATCTTTATACAAGTTTTGCTATTTTACAGAAAGTTTATTTTAATGAAACTTTTTAAAATACTAACGTTTCAAGTTGTTTCTACCTAAATTTACTTTTTTTTTTTTTTTTTTTTTTTAAGTGACTGAACAAAACTGCTTCAAGGCACAAAGCAGAATCAAGATCTGAAATATATCCACCATTCATGTTCCCTAGTCAGCCTATCTGCTTGACCATAACTAAGCAGTGCTCTCAAAAGCAGCCATCTGGAAAAATACAAGCAGGACAGCTATTCTGGCCAAAGATGAAGCTACATTATATTGACAAAGGATGCAAAACAAAATTTCAATATACAAAAATTTAAATCCCCCAAAAAGCTTGCCATGTGAGAGTGCTTTATATCCAGATACTATAGTTTAATCTTACCATTTAGCCTGGGCCCCCCTCCGTATCTCCTGTAGAAGTAGTCAGCAACATACTCAGATATTCTCTTCATAATTGATATTTTATCAGGGTGCAATTTGCCATGTGAACACAAGCATGCAGTGTTATCTATGGGTTTGGGAGGGGCAGATTCATCCAACCATTTCTGTAACCATTCAAGAGAGACAAACTCATACGGGCACCCTGGAAAAAAGTGAACAGAAACAAACCTGTACATTTCCACAAGTACATGATACAAGAGATGACATTTTAAAAGTACTCTACTGTTCAACAGTACCTTTTTTAAATTAAAAAGTTTGTGGGGGAATCTTCACCCAAAAAAGTTAGATTCCCATTATACAATATTTTCAAACATTTAATTCTGTTTCCATGCCAATTCTGATGTTAACTATGTAGTTTTATATCATGGTGTCCCTTCCAGAAGTTAACAGCTGTGTGAAAATACATCTGAGACAAGTATCATTTTAAATTCAAATAGGAAACTGGCTAGTGAAGCCAGAGAACATTTTCAAACTGCAACACCTTTTGGCTACAGTAGCCTATTTTATTTCAGAACATTACAGGAAAAATCTACCTACTGTTAAATTAGGAGAGAATGCAATATATTACTTTGAGAAGTTAAATGCTCCATTCAGAAGTCTGTTTTCCTTAATTATGAGGTAAATATGTAAATTAGAAGTTTAAAGTAATAATGTAGGAGTGTAATAAAGGTTAGTGTATCTGATATATATATTAACTATTAATGACAAGGTGGGTGAGATAATATCTTTTATTGGACCAACTTCTGTTGGTGAGAGAGACAAGCTTTCAAGGTTATACCGAGCTCTTCTTCAGGCCTGGGAAAGGCACTTCGAGGGTCGCCCACCTTGCCTCTCTAATATTCTGGGACTGACACGGCTATACACAGCACAGATACGCTATCTAGGATAGTCACAAGGGGACAGGATACAATTTATACAATTATAAAGAATTAGATCTGTCTTGAAACAACACGTAAACCCCTATGTGCTTAAAGTACATTAAAAGAAATCAGGGGAATCTAGATGATGAATGCTAGCAGTTAACCCTAACTAGAACTACAGTGAGTAAGTTTATCTACTGCCTATATAACAGACGAATAGAAGCTTGCATGTCATATGCTGCCAATTTTTCAAATACAGATTGTTGGTGTGTGTTGCTTCCAAAACAGAACCTTGTATGTTCATGTTACTGTTGAAGCACTGAACCTCTCACTCTTCTGAACAGCTCTGACATCGAACTTCTGATGATACATGTTCCCCAGAACAAGTTTTTGTTAAATATCATAAGCTATCAACAGTATCAGTCAAGTTAACCTGGATTTACAGGTTGCTTTTTACAGCATGTATTCATCAGGCAGAATGCTATTTCTTTAGATCAGATTGTAAAGTCTTGAGACAAGGGACTGTCTGTGTTCTGTGTCTGTACAACACCCAGCACAATGGGGGCCTGGCCCATGACTAGGGCTCCTAGGTGCTGTAGCAGGGGTCGGCAACCATTCAGAAGCAGTGTGCCGAGTCTTCACTTATTCACTAACTTAAAGTTTCACGTGCCGGTAATACATTTTAATGTTTTTTAGAAGGTCTCTCTCTATAAGTCTATATTACGTAACTAAACTGTTGTATGTAAAGTAAACACGATTTTCAAAATGTTTAAGAAGCTTAATTTAAAATGCTGATCTTACGCCACCGGCCCACTCAGCCCGCTGTCAGCCTGGGGTTCTATTCACCTAGTTCCGCAGCGGGCTGAGTGGGGCCTGCAGGACCCCAGCTGGCAAGGGGCCAGAAGCCGGGACCCCAGACTGGCAGCAGGCTGAGCGGGGCCGGGACCCCAGACTGGGGGTGCAAGTGGGATGGGGGGGCAGGGGGGCAGGTGCAGGAACTCCTGTTTGGTGCTCAGGGTGGGGGTGGGGATGTGGGGGGGGGGGTACAAGAGTCAGGGCATGGGGGCGTCGGTATGTGTGGGGGGTGCAGGAGTCAGAATGGGGGCTGGAGGTGTGTGGGGGTGCAGGAGTCAGTGTGGGAGGGCTGGGTATGTGTGGGGGGTGCAGGGGTCAGGTCAGAGGGGTGGGGTGCTCGGCTCGTGGGGGTGCTCCCAGCCCCCTGCCAGGGGCGGCTCATGGCAGGGGGCTCGAGGGGATATGCCCGATTCCACCCTTTTCCCCAGGGCCCCGTCCGTCCCCACCTCTTCTCTGCCTCCTCCCCGGAGCAGTGAGCGCACTGCAGCTCCACTCCCCCTCCCCTTGGCAAGGGCCATCAGCTGACTGGTGCAAGGAAGGAGAAGAGGTAGCGCAGGAAGGCAGCACGCTGGGGGGAAGAAGCAGGGGAGAGGGGAGCTTGGCTGCCAACAGGACCAAGCTTCTGCCTCCTGCCCCCACAGGAGAGAGGTGGGTGGGGAGGCTGAGTGGGGCCGGGACCCCAGCAGGCAGCGGCGTGCCATTAAAAATTGTCTCGCATACCGCCTTTGGCCCGCGTGCCGCAGGTTGCCAACCCCTGTGCTATAGTAATACAAATTAAATAATAAATCGGAACTACTTCACCAAATTTGCTTCATCTATCAGATTTAAAATAATGCTCAATTTCTGCATTTTGGTTGGAAAAATATTTTTTATATTTGAATTCTTAACCCATACTGCCCAAGTAGACAACAAACTATCAAAACAGACTCGAGAGCAACAGGATGTCACAGTAACGATGCAAGATTTGGCTGTAAGGAGGAAACCATGAAAATATCAAGCAATTTTTTTTTTTTTTTAAGTCTAGGAAATTTGTCAAAAATTAGCATTCAGAAAAAGCACAGACCCCACATTAAAAACTTATACTGAAGGAGAAGCTGACTCAAAATGTCATAATACTAACAATTTAAGATTGTAGCAATTTCTGTTTTGTTTTTTAAACAAGAAATGCTTTTCTATGCATTTACAAAATACACAGGTGCAATTTCTGGAGGATCAGACATACCAGCACAGACACTAGAAGGAATGAATGGCTTTATATAAAATACTTGAGTCAAATATCTGGATACAAAGTCACACTAATGACACATGTAACCCAAAACAGTGTGGCTATACTTGTAAAACCAGGAATTTTACAGAAAAAGCAACTGGAAATGTAATTAACAAATTGCTATGAAATGCCACAATGGCAAAACACTGATCTCAAATAATGCTTTTTCTTATTTTCCATTACTGCCAATCATCTTTGGGTTCTAAGATAGATTTAATTACATATTGAGCAACATGTTTTACTTCTGCACACCAAATCTAGTCAATACTGAAAAGATAATCACTGGCATTTCTAAAAGAATATTGGGAAATTAACAGGGTAGGGGGATGAAGAAAGGAGGGAGGGAGAGGTCAGGAAATTAAATACACCTGGCTGATGCATCAACAACACTTCTGAAATTTCCACTGCCAGTTGCATTTATAAAGTGAACATGGGGAAACAATCCTTCACATTTCGTATAGAGAGGCACAGCAAAGCTGTAACCAAATACTTTATGTACTGTAATGAACACTGGACGTTTCATAATCTTAGGCCTCAAACTGTTCCTCAGCACAATCTGCAGCTTCTACATCTCAGGAAATGATTCTACATAAATATGGTTTATCTGAAAAAGTGTAAGCTTCACTATGGCTATATTGTATTCACTCTACATAAAACATGGCCACAATCTCTGGAGGATTCAGTTAAACCATTTCTAATGGAACATCTTGGGACAAAAAAAATCCCAATTCATGCAACTGAAAGAGAAACTTGGACCACCAACTTGATTTCCAAAATGTAAGCAGCATGAGTGCGCACTGTCTGGAAACCTGTCAAAGTGAGATATGAACATTTATATAAGGAATAAATATCACCAATAGCAAACTATTCTAATTCTGTTTAGAAAGCCAAAGTGACAGGAAATTACTTGTAATTCTTGTTCTCCAAAAGTGACCCATATCTGTGAAGAGAATGCACCAGCATCCTCGATTTAGCAATGGCACTTCAAAAATACACCGCTACCTTGATATAACACAAATTTGGATATAACGCGGTAAAGCAGTGCTCCGGGGGGGAGGGGCTGCACACGCCGGTGGATCAAAACAAGTTCAATATAACACAGTTTCACCTATAATGCGGTAAGATTTTTTGGCTCCCAAGGACAGCATTATATCGAGGTAGAGGTGTACACTCAGAGCATGGATCCAACAGTAGGGAATCCAGGGTGAACACCTGCCTTCACTTCACAGCTTTTCATTAGTTTTAAGCATAAATGCCATAATTTTCAAACCTGGATATTTAAAGTTAAGAATCTGAACAGAAGTGACTGGATATTTAGAGGTGTCGAGCTCTAGATGCAGCTCTCACTGACCTAAAGTTGTTGGTGCTCAATATCTCTGGAAGAAAAGTCAGGCCTTGTACTTAGGTGCCTTAATTTGGAATCAAGTGTAAATTTTGGGAATCCAATCTTGAAAATTTTGGCCAAAGTATTTTATGAACTAAACTGAAATATCACAGTCTGCTTGCGCTTTTTATAAAAAGGAGTTGCAATCTTAATTAAAAACTACTGAAAAAGTTTCTAGGAGACGTGTTTTGGATAATACTGTCTATATAAAGCAACCATAGCACATATCTGTACCCTCACCCCATGGAAAACTGAAGAGAGAAAGGAATAAATCAAACTTTTAGTATTTAAAGACATGAAAAAGGCAGTAAGTTAAAAGTGGAAAGGAGAGAAGAATCAGTCAGTGACAACTTATTCATGGGACACACAAAGCTCTGGACAGAGTGACTCCTGGAAGAGAGCTGGTTGGAAATTTCCTGATTAAACTTAGTTTCACCAGAAAATGCCAATTATCAGAAGGGAAATGTTTTGCTGAATCTATTACAGGGGCTCTCAGGGCTGGTAGGCTCCCCATTCTGAAGCAGTACCACTGGGAGCCCCAGCTGGGGCTAGGACTCTTGGGGTTGCTAACCTCCCTGCTCTGTGACAGCAGCCTTTGGAGCCCAGGCTGAAACTGATATTCTTGTCAGCTTCACCTCAACTATGCAGTGGTGGCAATGGGTAAACTCACAAGAATGTCAATTTCCCATATTTCTATTCTGGAACACCCTATTTTCGGTGTTTTTATTAAATGAAATTTTCAGAGTGACTTCAGTTTGCAAAAAAATTCAGTAAAACCTGCTTCCATTCCAAAATACTAAAATTTTCTTGCAAACCAAAACCTCACATTTTGGCCACCCCATCATGGAATTCTCATAGATAAAAACTTGCCGACATGGAGTTTCCAAGTGTCTGTAAGAATTAAATTTATGACTTTCTGGCAAAAGGTTGAGTGAAAGTGTGACCTATTACCTGCTGATTCATTTGGATCAGCAGCACCAAAGCATGCAAGTGAGCTGGAGATGCAGGATTACCTAAGTTACTTCCTTGTCAGTGCTATCAATCAACAGTGAGCTAAGCTGTTCATAGGGCAGCAGAAAACGGGACTGGTGGTACAAGGAAAAAGCACAGGAGGGTGACTGACAAGGGCATCATTGAGGGTGAGGGAGTAAATCAAGAAAGAGAAAGACAGGGAGAGACGGCACTGATGGCAGTTATAATGAGAGACAGGAAAAACGAGTAAGAAGAAGAAAGTAGGTTGTGGCAGAAAGCATTATGGGGAAAGGCAACACTGATCATGCATCCTCTCCTGTAGTCTTAAGTGTTGGTCAACATGCCCTTCTCTCCTAAGGGGAAAAAAACAATAGCATCTAAAAGCTTCTAATGATATGCTCTGATCATGAACTCATGTGCTAGCATGTATTAATGTGGCACTAATGATCCAGAAACAAACAGCATATCTGAAGAAAAAAGGAATGAATTTTTGGGGAAAGGCTCCTGCAGAAAATTAAACACTTGTAAATTTATATTAATATTTTCAAACTCACACCTTCCAAATCTTGTTTAGGTACTTTAAAATCTACAGCAGCAGGAAGTCTGAGTGAGGTAGAGAATGAGTGGATGTCAGTGTCGTTCTCCACTGCCCAAAGTCTTGCAGTAGCTACCACAAATACCAGATCACAAAAGGCTACGAGGAAAAGGGGAGTAACATCCACTATATGAACTTATACATAAATGGGAAATAGGATTAATTTAGTGATTTATTTACAGTGCTAATCTTAACAATGGTCTACTATAAAATACTACCAGAATATCTTACAGACCAGCTTCAGCAGGCAACCTTTGGTAGAGCTCCTTCACCTCTTCATGTTTGATTTTGCCTCTGACCACGCTTTGTTTACGCATATCTGCCATTTCGTTACACCACTCTTCAAACTTGCAGTTATCCCGTTCGACGAGCTCCTGCAGAAAAGCTATGGAGAAAGAAAGAAAGAAAGCAGAAGTACTAGCTACCACTAATCCTACTCTGTCTTAAAAAAAAAAAAAAAAGATGGCCAAAATTAAAGTCAATTATGCCAATTTTCCCAGTGAGCAGTAATATACAATGGTAACAACCACTGAGCTTAAAGGTTTCCTCACACAAATAATGAAATACAGAGTCTTTCTAGAAGTCAAGTGCCTGGATATTCCTTCTCGACAATATTTACATTTCAGTATTTGTGCCCATATGGGTAATTCAATGTAAAAGAGACGTGGGATGCAAATGATTTAATACTGCCCAACAGAGTTTACTATGGAGGACGTGATACCTGCAGTGGTTTAGAAAAACCTTTGGTGCGTGACAAATACTTTTCACGTTTGAAAGGATTACCAATAATGTACTATAATATGTTGTTTTAAACACTAAGGAAAAAAGCAGCAAGAGTTTTTGTACAGCTGTAATGGTGAAGGGCTGCAGACTGTGAGCCCACCAGGCTGTTTCAGTGATGTTCCTACTACTCTTTGAGGCCCCTGGTTCTATTTCTTGCCTCCCACTCATCTCAGCAACCCACAGGTCCTCTCTATTTCTTTGGAGCAATCATTCTTCCTATTGAGATGCAGAAAACCTGGGTCTTCAGTCTCAGCAGCACACCAGAATCCTTAATACCACCTACCAGAGGGCCAGCAAGAAGGATTTGGGGGCACATATGAAATCCTAGTGATCCAGGTTCTACATGGTTTAGTGATAAGCACAGAAAACTGTTAAGAACTCCTGTGAATTAAAGGGAACAGGCAGGGAAACTGAAAGGCTGCTGATTCAAGTGAAAGGGGAGGGTGACTGGAAGTTTTAGTGTCACCAGTGAAATAAAATAGGATACTTCAGATGAAGAAATGGAAACTGTGGGAATGATGGGAATTCACACAAAGGGGGAAGGAAAGGGAGGAAAAATAAGCGAAGGTGTGCAATAACAGGCCTAACACAAAACAGAGGTAGCAGTCAATTAATAGTGAAAAGAGGACAAAGGGGAAAGGACAGAAGACTGCCTACATCCTTACAGTAATGGTACAAAGAAGGTGCAAAATATTTCCTGTGAAATTTTCTTCTACATTTAGAATTTAAGAACTAAGCTGTTTGGGAAATGTTAACTCAGATGTATTTTTCATTTTACCATCATGACAGGTGCTACACAAATCTCACAGAATGTTCTTAATATTATTTAACCTTGATGCTAAAAAATTTATGTTTCTGGGACAATGTATTTAGTTCAATACATTCAGGTTGATCCTTTCACTTTTACAGTTAACTTAGCAGTCAGCATGGCATGGCAGCTAGGGCAAGAGGCCATGACTCAGGTGACCCCAGGTGTATTCCTGCCATCAGTAGGACCTGCTGTGTGGCTTGCGGCAAGTCAATTCACTCCAACACCTTACTTCCCCCACCCGCTAAAACAGGACTAACACCTCCATGCCTAGTGCCCCAGGAAGATTAATTACAATTCATATATAGTGCTTTGTTAGGTATTATTATTAAATCCATTCACCAATTGGATTCCCACCTCCTCGAAGCTCTAAGATAGGCCATGAATACTTAAATGAAAAATCCGTGAATGGCCTGCACTCTTATATTCCTTAGGGCAGGTCTATACTTACCTGCCGGGTCGACGCGTAGCGTTCGACTTCTCGGAGTTTGAACTATCGCGTCTAATCTAGACGCGATAGTTCGAACTCCAAACGCGCTCCCGTCAACTCCGGAACTCCACCACCGCGAACGGCAGTGGCGGAGTCGACGGGGGAGCCGCGGACTTCGATCCCGCGGCGTCTGGACGGGTGAGTACTTCGAACTAAGGTAGTTCGACATCAGCTACGCTATTTGCGTAGCTGAAGTCGCATACCTTAGTTCGACCCCCCACCCTACTGTAGACCAGGCCTTATACCCTTTGTTCACATTAAGAGAAGTAACAAGCACTTGCGAGGTGTAGCAGGCCATTCGGACAGAAACAAGAGAACTGAGCCACTGTCAAACACCAGGACTGCCCACACTCGCTACAGTATATACACCACTGACATCTTTTAGCCATCATTATTTAGCTTTATGCTTAACTTTTGGACATAATTAGTTTAAAAATTAAAATGAGAATCTGGCTGTGGGCACTAATTATTCAAAGCCACTTTGATTGACCAGCTGAGCATTTTGTGATGATGTGCACTGACTCTGCTGTTAACAACTGGGTCTACTTCAACACACATGATAAAGCCTCACACCTATTATGTTACAGGAGTTCAGGTGGTAACATCGATAGGACAAGGACCCGGAGTGGTTATGGGCATGAAATTTTAAACTTACCCTCCTTCATACAGAGTGTCAAACTGTCATTTGAACTGCAAAGGGATATCCTTTCAGACACTCCACTCTTTTTAGTGAAAAGCTAACTGGGGTAACTTGCCAGTATTCTAAATAATTTTGTGAAAGAAAATGAGAGAAGACTGGCTGATGGGCCACAAACTGCTGCTGAAAAGACAGCTTGGCTTTTAGAGGGAGAGAGAGAGAGAGAGAGAGAGAGAGAGGAGCACAGTAGGGGTGGAAGACAAACTGTGAAGACACAACACAAATATATGAAATATAGAGATAAAAAGGTATGTAGGGTCTTTTTGCTCTTATTCTTTCCACTTTCCTAGGAACTATTTTTCATAGTGGAAGAATACATTGCAAAACTTAATTCTTTTAAAAAATTATGTATATACTTAGCAAGTCAAATAGTAACAAATATCAGTAAGCCGCTGCTGGTGCATTTATCAAGACCAGTAGACTACTCAATAAGTATCAGTTATAATTACCAGTGTACTATAGAGAGTGCTTATTGCTGGAATAATTGTTGGATCATTTAAAGTAAGCTTTTATTCTACTGGACTCAGTGCTGCAAAAAGTATTTAAGAGAAGTGCTAATTTCCCTCTGGGAAACTGGCCCAAACAGACGTACGAGGCCTTGCTGCATCTGACAGGAATAGGTTTGAAGAGTCCAAGTTCACTTACTTGGGACTTCTGCTGTTAGAGATTTTTCCCGTGTTTGCAGTCGATACACCAACATGTAAGCATTTCGAGAGCAGTGAGTTCCTTTCCCACACTTGGGTTTACGAGTCTGAGATTTAGAAGGCTCTGCTGAGGTACAGAAGCCAAAAAATAATAAACATGTATTCCAGCATATTTATTCTCCTTTAAATGGGGAGTATCGCACATCTCATTTCAATTCCTCCCTAACACATACACATTATCTCCAACCTCACCAGAACTTTCCTCCAACATAATACGGACAGTTTGGCCTGCGTACTGTGTACAAGTCAAATCAATGCAGATTTCCTTATACCAAATACCACTGTCTAATGCAGGGGTCGGCAACCTTTCAGAAGCGGTGTGCCGAGTCTTCATTTATTCACTCTAATTTAAGGTTTCACGTGCCGGTAATACATTTTAATGTTTTTAGACGGTCTCTCTCTACAAGTCTATATATAACATAACAAACTAGTGTTGTATTGTAAAATAAACAAGGTTTTCAAAATGTTTAAGAAGCTTCATTTAAAATTAAATTAAAATGTTGATCTTACGCCACCGGCCCGCTCTCCCTGGTTCTGGCCCATTCTCTTCCTCTCTCTGCACTGAGCTGAGGGTGGGAGTGCACTGAGCACAGGGCTGGGGGTGAAGGGTCTGGCCAGGAGCTAAAATGAGGGAGGGGGATCAGGGTTGGGGCAGGAGGTTTGGGTGTGGGGGCACTTCCCTGGGCAGCTCCCATTTGGTGTGAGGGGTGCAGGCGGGAATGTGACTCCCGTTTGGTGCTCAGGGTGGGGGTGGGGATGTGCGGGGTGCAAGAGTCAGGGCAGAGGGCTGGGGGCATGTGAGGGGGTGCAGGTGTCAGGGTAGGGGGGCTGGGTATGTGTGGGGGTGCCAGAGTCAGGGCTGGGGTCATGGGGGGGGGGGTGAAGGAGTCAGAGGGCTGGGTGGTACAGGGCTCAGGGCAGGGGCCTGGGGGGGCGTGGAGGTGCAGGGCTCAGGGCAGAGAACTGGGTGTGTGTGTGGGGAAGGGGGTCAGGGCTCAGGGCAGAGCGCTGGGTGACTGCCCCCCCCAGAACCCCCAACCCTCCACCGCTCCTTGTCCCGACTACCCCCTCCTGGGACCCCACCCCCTATCTAAGCCTCCCTGCCCCTTGTCCCCTGACTGCCTCCCTAGGACACTACCCTCTACCTGTCCCTTGACTGCCCCAACACTTATCCACACCCCCGCACCCAGACAGACCCCCTGGACTCCCATGCCTATCTAACCGCTCCCCGCCCCCTGACAGGACCCCCAGAACTCTGGACCCATACAACCCCCCACCCCGCTCCCTGCCTGCCCCAACCCCTCTCCACACCCCTGCCTCCTGACAGCCCCCCCCAGAACTCCCGACTCATCCAACCCCCTCAGCTCCTTGTCCCCTGACCACCCCCTCCAGAGACCCCCCCCACCCTAACTGCTCCCCCAGGACCCTCCTTGCTCCCTGTCCCCTATCCACCCCACAAACAGACCCCGGGACTCCCATGCCCCATCCAACCCTCCCCGCTCCCTGACTGCCCCCTCCAGAGACCCCCGCCTCTAACCACCCCCCGGGATCCCACCCCCCCATCCAACCCACCCTGCTCCCTGTCCCTTGACTGCCCCCACCCCTTACCCAACCCCCCGGCCCCCTTACCATGAGGCTCCCCGCTGCCGCCGCCGTGCGCTGCCCAGCCCCACCCCGCCTCACGGAGCGATGTGCGCGCAACAGCAGGGCTCTGGATGAGCGGGGAGCGACTTTACCTCTCCACGGAGCCAAACGCTGCCCCGCGGGAGCGCGCAGCCCCAGCCCCCAGAGCGCTGCACGCGCGTCGGCAGGGCTCTGGGGGAAGGCGGGGGAGGGGCTGGCGGCTTGCTGCGCTTGGCCGGCGCTCTGGCCCGGGACCGCAGACCCCGCGGCTTGCCGCATTGGCAGGACTTTTAATGGCACGCGGAGTCCCAGCAGGCAGCCGCGTGCCATTAAAAATTGGCTTGCGTGCCATCTTTGGCACACGTGCCATAGGTTGCCGACCCCTGGTCTAATGCTTACTCAGACTGGGTTGCAGAGAATTTAAACATTGCTTTATACACATAACATAAAACATTTTATGCACATAACAGAAACGTATCCTTTCCCACTGCATGACACCTATAAATCTCAAAGTGCAGTGCAGGAAATAAAGAGTTATTCCAGGGTGGCTGGTTCAATTTCCACCTTTAACTGGACTTAAGAGATGGAAAGAATTTGGCTATATAATGCCAACCAATATTTCTGAACCTGTAATTCTATCTTAATCTCCAGCCTGCCAGAAAAAGAAAGTTTACAAAAATATGTATGTATATTTGCAATTTTAAAAGCAAAGTTTTTTTTTTTTTAAATTGAAGGAAAAACCTGCTTATGATCAAACCTTTAATACAACACATGGAAAATACTGTAGGCATATATTGTTATTTCTTGGGAAACTCCAGCACTACATTGATAGGGTCCACAAACGCTTAACCCTCCAGCATAACTATCTACACTTATTTGTAAATCTGCCCCCCCTGCAGGGCCAGAGTTTAAGAGTGTTTCCCTGCAGCAGATAAGCAGACCTCCAATACCTGAAGCAGAACTCCTTCCACTGCTGTATATGTTTGGGATGGCATCTGCTCTTACTGGAGAAAGAACCTGAACTCAGGTCTTGGGTGGAGCTAGGAAAATCACTAACACACACTGAACAAAGTTTATATTTATAACTCTTTGCACATGAAAGCTCCAATACCACAAATATTAATCAACATACTTAACTTTAAAAACATGAGCAGCCCTATTGACTTCAGTGGGACTACATCTGTGCTTAAAGTTCCTCATACGGATGAAACTTTGTGGGACCCTGGCCCAATACTGTTTGTGATCTGAATGTTTTAACCTACTGTTACAAGTAAACCAAGGAGTAACCCGTGAGGCTAACAGAACAAAGATTAAAGAAAACCATTTTTCAGTGTTTTGGGATTTGACAGCACTGTGTATAAACGGCTTCATGATTTTGTTGAGGGTCAATTTAATCACTCATGCACTAAGCATGACAACATCACAGCTCTAGTGGGAGTTCACATACATGCTCTTCATGACTAACTTTACCAGCAACAATCAGCAAAGCTGAAAATGAAGAGACATCAGATAGGTGTGTGCATGGAGGAAGTCAGGGAGGAGGGAGGCACGAAGACAGGAGAGGTCTGAGCATGTTTGGTGTTGTTCTCAGGATTCCCCAGAAAAAAATTATAAAACAAATGGTGGCTCAGGTAAAAAATAGATTTAAAAAATCCTAAAGGCCATATTTATGGTGCTCTGTCAGAAAACTGAGGGCCTTTTAAGTTAGTCAGCTTGCTTTTTATATGAGAAAAATCTGGTCTTACACTTCCCTGCTTTTGTTAAAGCACTAGAATGGAGATTCTTAAATGCCTCTTGCAGTACTCTGCCCAAGTCTACAAACCCATCTTCAGAGATACCGAGCACTGACTCACTGAAGTTACTCACAGGCATAGGACTTTGCAGATTCAGGCACGCAGACTGTTAGTTTAGAACTTAATATCTCCTCCACATCAGCTGCAAGCAGAGCAAGCTGAAGTTCTTCAGCAAACTCAGAGAAGTCAAGACCAACAGTGCCAATGTAAGCAGATATGGGGGGAGGGGGTTAGCAGGGAAAGGGGACAGAAAGAAGAGGAAAAGTGACAAAAGATAAAAACATTGTTCTGTAGTTTTTGCTCCAAAAATGTTTTCGTTTTAAGATTTATGAAAACTTTTCAGGTCCACTTCAAAAAGATAAAGAATAAACTCCTCAGTGGAAGTAAATATACAAAAGGTAACTAAAAATAATCTTACTGTCTAATAATAAAGCCCCATTCTGTGTGCTGGTTTGGGACGAAACAGCTTTGCATACATTTTACCGATTTGCAAGTTACCTAGACAAGGATTTGTTTAAAAAATGGTTGATGTGCACACTACTTGCCATATTACAATCTATAAGAGAACTGAAGTAAAGTCAGTCATCACCAGACCCGTAAGACATTCAACAATCAGATGGGGTTGGGGTGAGGGTTAAAAATTAGCTTCAACTAATTAAGTTGCAATTTCATTAGTTACCCTCAAAAAAATGTAAAAGTTATGACTGCAAAGCACTCAATACATGTATCAGGGCAATTGATTTAGCCTCCATGTTTTTGGTGAAAAGAGTTATTTTAAAAGGGCACTCACAACTTAAAGGTTTTACCTAGATCTTCCTCAATCCCTAGTTGCAATTTCTTCCCCTCCATCTTTTCTATGTCTTCATCATTAAACTTGTACCATTCACCAGTCTGTGGGTCTTTCACATGAGCAATGTAGTGACCAGAGTATGCACTCACTCCTCTGTGTATAAGAACCGCACTAAGTTCATATATATAGACACCATCTGAAAGAGAACAGGCAGTTTTTTTAATCCACCAGGAAATACAAAGAACACAAGGTTTGATCATCTGATACTTCTAAGGTGAAAAATAAGCAGCAAAAAAGTTCTTTTAAGAACTGTACCAAGACTTGTGGATAGGTCTTATATAAAGGAAAACAGTGTAATTTTTTTCCCTATTATTTCCCAAAGAGACCAGTACCACAAACACTGTGCTGTATGCATTCTTAACTGCCCAATCTGGTAGCCAGAGCTCCAAACACCAGTTTGAAATTTAGGAATTTTTATTAAAGTACCTAATCTCAACTGCTGGTTTATCAAATGAGGACAAGCACTGCGTAAGCTTCCATTTTAAATAAAGAGGTTAAGAGCCAGAAATGACATTTATTAGCAGAACTATTTTAGTTGTTTTCAGCTAGACGACAGGTTCAGGCAAGATCTTGGCAGCTAATGGCTGTATTGGTACAATTAGTAAATTAATACTTTGTGTATAACTGACCTTTTTGTTCCATAAAAGGTTCCATATCAAGCAATTCAGAAAAGCCAATGTAAGTGTTCAACTTTTTCTTATGGCCAGTTTGTCTATTCAAAAACAAATTATGAGACTTTCATGTACAAGTATTCAATGCAGCAAGGAGAGTAAACATCTTTTTGCGTATTTAATCTAAAATTTTAATTTGCAAATCACTACTGTATTTTAACAGATGAGACTACTGAATAGTTAAATGAACTTCACAAAAAATTAAGTGCACAAATGCTCAAATTCATATAATTTAACTCAATTCAGACTTGCTGAATAGAACCAAGTTGTATGAAGTAAAAGCCAAAGCAGAGAAAGTAACTACAAGCATTTGAATGACCCATATCCTTCCTATGTTTACAACACATACAGGTTAGGTCACTTACCTGTCAAACACAAAACGCATCAGCTGCAAGTTGAGTGTACATGGAAGACTAAGCAGCCTTATCTTCCTTGTTGCATTTTGTTTACTCTGACAAGTTTCACAAAAGTAACGATTGTCGCCTTCTAACTTTTCTTCCTGACCAAGAGAAAAAGAAAGGTCATGAGTACATGTTAAGAGAGTGCAATGTTAATTCTATGCTCTAGCCTGAGATTCAAAACTATACACAGGAACCAAGTTAAAATGTGAGAATTCTAACTATATCATTCAAGCTGTATTCCAAAATATTGTGCAGTGATAGTACAAGACAGTATATAAGATACTGAAAGCTCTGGGTTCACCACCCAGTAAAATTATCAGAGTTGTTAATAGGCAGCTGTCAGTCTGAGGAAACCACGTCTTCCAGACTGAAGTCAGAAGCCCTAGTTGCAGTATCAGGCATATTATCAAAACTGCCCTCCACAGTACAGAGATGTGTGCAAATTTAGCTTCTACCAGAAAGATGGCGGAAAATTCTATTTTAATGAGGTCACATAGGTAGTGTGGCATGGCCATATGGCCAGAATTAATAGAAAGCCATATTTTATCAATGAACATGCAATGAGACCCATATAGATGGATCCTTTTCCCCATGCTGAGCCAAATTAACCCAATGTGGATCAACAAGGGCCAAATGTAAGCGAGAAGGCTTGCCTTTTAATTGTAAGGCAAACCTTCAAGCCCAAGTTCATTGTTGCAAGGTGAAGAGACTGTAGTTTTGGGGTGTGGTAGCCTCCTAATGCATCTATTAGATTTGCAGATATTAATTTGTTTGCTTTTTATTGTAGAAGGCCTTTCACAAGCAGACCAACAAGTTGCTTCACCAAACTATCTGACTATTTACAGGGCAAAAGACTAAACTTTTAATTAACTCTGCCCTTAATATTTTTAATGACCTTCATAACTCAAACCTTAAACACCCTTGAGTTCTAGCTAAATTTTAAACATGCATTAAAAGCAGATATAGGTGCTGATGCTGCTTCTCCAGAGCCACCTGCCAATATTTTAGTTTTTTTAAAAAAGCTCTCCAGTTGACAAATCAGGGAAGCAAGGAAAATGACTTTATATACAGTGCTATGAACTAAAAAGTAAACAAACAGAAATATTCTCTAATCTTTCAGTTCTAATAATTTTAGGTGGACTATTTTCAGACAGGTGTGATATTTTTAGATGTCTCTTTAATTGCCATTACCACACACCTTGTTCTCTGAACTCATTAGAAGTTTTATTTGAATTGGGAGCATAGGACTGAGCCCACATTTAGGATAGAAAACTAAAATTGTTACTCTAGTCAATCCACTGAGTAGATTCACAGCTCTGACCACTAACTTTGCTGTGATGCCAGGTTGAAAATTAAAGCACTTCTTGAACAAAAGGGGGAAAAACTTAAACACTCTCTCAACAGGCAAGGAGACTAATGCTTTGTGAGTGCTACAGAAACAGTAGGATTCCATAGGAGTTGGTACCTTAAGAAATTCTGTGATACAGTCTGTCAACTGCTTGTGCCCTTGGATATTTAACTCCAGTTCATAAAATTTCGATATGAGTTTGGACTCCCTGCCACACTGGTTACAGCTAGAATTAAAAATAAATTAAAATAGATCAGTATGTGGCTTAAAGTGTCAGTAATTTAACCATCATAAAATTTTACTGTTTGTTAAACCAGGAGAGAGACTGTATTAAATGATCTCCAACACACTCTTTCCAAGACTGCATGGGTTACAGAAGAGGACCTTGTACAGAGAGAAGACAGCATCTAGCAGGAAGTGCAGAAATGCCCATTTACAACTGATCTTTATGCTATGTTTCAAATATAATTTACAATTCCACTACCGGGAAACAAAACAGGCATTGGGACAACTTAAAATCACATATTCTCGATATGGGGAATTAATCTACATACTTTAATTCAGGTGAATATTTATTTATGAGTTACTTTCCTTTACTAAAGGATGAATTACAGAAAAATAGGCAAACTGTAGAATGTTAATTATGCCATCTTATTTTTAAGAAACTCAAGACTTTAAAAAAACTGAAAACATGTGTTAAATTTTTAAACTAGGAAGTCACCTTCCCTTCTGCTACAGATTTTAAAAGGCTCCTTCATGCTTTCCTCTCTCTCCCGAAAAAAGCCTTCAATATTTGTAGAAAGGTGACCAAAAGAATAGGCAAACACTGAGCAAGAAAGCACCACTAGAGAATTAAATCAACTACTTACACAGTGACATATGCATACTCTCCACAAAACTGCTTTTGAACAATGTTCCGTACATCTGGATTTTTTTGTTTAGACAAAGTATCCTCTAGTAGTGACATGAATAGCTTTGAAAATTCCTGGGCATCCTAGAACAAAACACCAATACTTGGTAATATTTACTGCAACTCAAAAGTGGAGTCAGAACCTACCTCTCCAATTTACTTGAAATGTCAGTGATGGAGACCCACATACCAAATTACAAGAAAGCTTACTATGGAGCATGATGAATAGAAAAATACAAATCAAGAGGGCTAAGAAAAAATTGAACTTGACTAACGGGAGACTAAGACACAGCATGAGAATAGCAGCATGAATTAAATTGGTACAGTGCTGGTAGCTAAGAAGTGTTTGATTTCTGCATTGCAATTTGCAGGATTCTGAACAATAGGAGTGGCTTATATACTCTATAAATCCCATTATTCTCACTTTATAACTCCACATTGTAAGCCAATCTTTTCCCCAGAAGAATACTGAAACAAATATTTGACTGAGAGGTTTTTTCAGAGCATCGCTTGTGTTGTAAAAACATCACACAGTAGTTTAAAGTGTATTAATCTTCCTTTGTTAGGGAATGGAGTATCCTTTGATAAGGATATGGAACAACTTCTGTGTGAGGAGAGATTAAAAAGACTGGGACTTTTCAGCTTAGAAAAGAGGATATGATGGAGGTGTATAAAATCTTGACTGGTGTGGAGAAAATAAATAACACTTTTATTTACACCTTCTCATAACATGAACTAGGGGGTCACCAAATGAAATTAATAGGCAGCAGGTTTAAAACAAACAAAAGGAAGTTCTTCTTCACACAACACACAGGCAACCTGTGGAACTAGCTGCCAGGGGATGTTGTGAAGGCCAAAATTATCACAGGGTTCAAAAAAGAAATAGATACATTCATGGAGGATAGGTCCATCAATGGCTATTAGCCAGGATGGGCAGGAATGCAACACCATGCTGAGTGTCCCTAGCATCTGTTTGCCAGAAGCTGGAAGTGGATGACAGGGGATGGATCACTTGATAATTACCTGTTCTATTCATTTAATCTGAAACACCTGGCCTTGGCCACTGTTGGAAAACAGGATATTGAACTAGATGGGCCATTGGTCTGACAGTATGGCAGTTCTTATATTTTTATTTAACAATTTGTGACAATACTCAATCACTGTTCCATGCCATCATTTCTTATCTTCTCAAATTAATGTTTTATGGCATTTCTTTTAAAAAGGCCAGAATACACTTGCCATACTGAATATTAAAATCATAGAATCATAGAAGATTAGGGCTGGAAGAGACCTCAGGAGGTCATCTAGTCCAACCCCAATGAAATCATCCCAGTTAGGGCTTTGTCAAGCCAGGCCTTAAAAACCTCTAAGGAAGGAGATTCCACCACCTCCCTAGGAAACCCATTCCAGTGCTTCACCACACTCCTAGTGAAATAGATTTTCCTAATATCCAACCTAGACCTCCCTCACTGCAACTTGAGACCATTGCTCCTTGTTCTGTCATTTGCCACCACTGAGAACAGCCAAGCTCCAGCCTCTTTGGAATCCCCCCTTTAGGTAGTTGAAAGCTGCTATCAAATCCCGCCCCTCGCTCTTCTCTTCTGCAGACTAAATAAACCCAGTTCCCTCAGCCTCTCCTCATAAGTCATGTGCTCCAGCCCCCTAATCATTTTCATTACCCTCCGCTGGCCTCTCCAATTTGTCCACATCCTTTCAGCAGTGAGAGGCCCAAAACTGGACATAATACTCCAGATGTGACCTAACCAGTGCTGAATAGAGGGGAATAATCACTTCCCTCAATCTGCCAGCAATGCTCCTACTAATGCAGCCCAATATGCCGTTAGCCTTCTTGGCAATAAGGGCACACTGTTGACTCATATCCATCTTCTCGTCCACTGTAATCCCAAAGTCCTTTTCTGCAGAACTGCTGCTTAGCCAGTCGGTCTCCAGCCTGTAGCAGTACATGAGATTCTTCCGTCCTAAGTGCAGGATTCTGCACTTGTCCTTGCTGAACCTCATCAGATTTATTTTGGCCCAATCCGCCAATTTGTCTAGCTCACTCTGGACCCTATCCCTACCCTCCAATGTATCTACCATTCCTCTCAGTTTAGTGTCATCTGCAAACTTGCTGAGGGTGCAGTCCACGCCATCCTTCAGATCATTAATGAAGATGTTGAACAAAACAGGCCCCAGCACCGACCCTTGGGGCACTCCGTTTGATACTGGCTGCCAACTAGACACGGAACCATTGATCACTACTCGTTGAGTCCGATGATCTAGCCAGCTTTCTATCCACCTTACAGTCCATTCATCCAATCCAGACTTTTTTAATTTGCTGGGAAGAATACTGTGGGAGACAGTGTCAAAAGCTTTGCTAAAGTCAAGATACATGATGTCCACCGCTTTCCCCATATCCACAGAGCCAGTTATCTCATCATAGAAGGCATTCAGGTTGGTCAGGCATGACTTGCCCTGGTGAATCCATGTTGACTGTTCCTGATCACTTTCCTCTCCTCTAAGTGCTTCAAAATGGATTTCCATGTTTTTTCCAGGGACTGAGCTGAGGCTGACTAGTCTGTAGGTTCCTCCGATTCTCCTTCTTCCCTTTTTAAAAGATGGGCACTATATATTTGCCTTTTTCCAATCGTCCGGGACCTCCCCTGATCGCCACAAGTTTTCAAAGATAATGGCCAATGGCTCTGCAATCAAATCAGCCAACTTCCTCATCACCCTCGGATGCATTAGATGACCTCTAGAAAAAACAAATCACCCAAGTGTGGCTCCATTATCCTTCTGGGTTTCTAACACCTCTTTGAGACCCATCATGACCGCTTTGCAGTGTCTCAGCACACAAATACAAATTACTTCTGTTTACATGATAGCTCTAGTCAAGCAACAGGAAAGTAGAAGCACAAGCAAGCAAGACAGTATGATTTTAATCAGTTGTTTCATTTTAAATCTAGGGGAAGCTCCTCAAGGTGTAAATCAGCACAGCTCCAATTAAATCTACCAAACAATGCCAATTTATACCTACTGACAATCCAGTCAACAGGCTTTTATGCTCTGTTACAGGATAAATGTTCCACCATGCCCAATTTGTTCAAAAGGAAAGCTCGTCAAATTTAAAAACCTCGACTACCTGTTGTTGTCCTGTATCCAAACCTAGTGCTTTAACAAACCCGGAGGGATCAATGTATCGTCTATTACTGTTCTGTAACAACGCAAACAAGTACTGAAGATGTTCACAAATTGTCTGGGGTTCATAATCTATTGGGAAAAAAAACATGCCCAAGTTAGTGATCAGAAAGTTACTGTTTTTCTCAAAACAATACAAGAGAAAATTAAAGTCATTCCAATTAGAATAATTTACTTTTTGTTAGTCAATGGATGAAACTATTTTTAATACACATCTTCATAGTCAGAAACAAGCTGTCCTTGTTTACAGCTCAGATTATAAATCGTCATGAGCTCTAAAGTGGTTAAATTAAGAATCAGAAAATCATAGTTCTAAAGATGACAGATTTTCCCATTTTAGACTGTGCTGCCTTTCCCACAGCCAACGCTCAGTAGGAGGAGAAGGCCCTAAGGCTATTAGTTAATAATAAATTCTGTTATGTTGTACACTTGAGGTTTTCCACAGTATTTTGTTGCTTTCAAATACCGTATCTTCTGAGTACCTCCTCCATCAAATGAAATGATGGGCTAAAAATAATATCTCACAAAAAATGGACAAAAATTCATTTTATCTGGTGTGAAATACTAGCTGCAATAGTAAGTTTAAGCAGCATGGTAAAACAGCTATTACAATGCAATAATCCATGGTGTAAAACAGAAACCAGTGTACTGTTAAACCACATTAACTGCAAAGCACACCTATAGCACACTAAACAAAAAACATGGGCCACTGGTCTAAGCTGGTGTGAACAATCAATCTAGTACATTATTCTGGCACCAACCGTGGCCAATGCCAGATTTTTCTACCTAATTTCTTTATGTGGGATTGAAGTTCTCGCATGAAATATGCCTATGGGTAGAATCTTCTTCCTAACCCCAGTCAGCTGATGGTAGAATAATGTCCTGAAACATGAAAATTAATATTTCTTATAATTTTTCCCTCTCTAGTCACTTAATATTGTTTACCATGTTTCACTGTATAAAGCAGAAAATGACTTCACACCATAAGGTTCACAAAATTTCAGAGTAGCTAATTCGAATACATTAAAACTTCTCTCTCTGTTCAGATAATTAAAGCAATTTTTGCTTATAACAAAACAAAGGCTTCGGAGATGCTAACTAACCTCTGTCTTTTGGGATACCTTGACCAGTCACATATTCACTGCAGGTGCTTGGACACAAGTAAAGTGCTTGCCGAAGTTCCAAGTTAAGAAACCACATCTGCAAGAAAGTGTTCACGTAGCATGTGGCTCCAAGGTTTGTTAGGCCTACAAAGGCGTTCTAACAAAAAAGAGAAAACATTATATGAATTAATTCCTGTTTAAAAGGAACAGATTGATAATACTGACTGTCAGGCTCTTTCTACACTACTGCTTTTAGCTGAGTTAGCACCTAGTTATTGGTGCTGAGACTCTACAGGTTTATGGAGTTGTCCTTCAAACTTCTTAGTCTCCAACAGTATGTGTCCAATCAACATGATGTCATTAAAGAGACAATTGTTCATCTGTAATTCTGCTTATCTGCAGATATCATCTGACTCCATTTATATTAACATACGTCCTTGTCCTGTTTCTTAACTTTGAAGGGAAGCATGTAATATTTTGAACTTCTAAGGGCTTGTCTACATTACCGGCTGGATCAACGGGCAGCGATCGATCCAGCGGGAGTCGATTTATCACGTCGACTCTGGTACTCTACCAGGAAGAGAGGTGCAAGCGGAGTCGATGCGGGAGCATCAACCATCGACTTACCGCAGTGAAGACACCGCAGTAAGTAGATCTAAGTACGTCGACTTCAGCTACATTATTCACGAAACTAAAGTTGTGTAACTTAGATCGATTTCCCCCCTCCCCAGTGTAGTTCTCATCTGGTGATTTCTTTGGATGCCCCCTACCCTTAGACTATAGAGAACTCATTGCATTCTGCTCATCAAGGAAATGAAATTGAATGCTCTAGGGCAGGGGTAGGCAACCTATGGCACACGTGCGAGCTGATTTTCAGTGGCACTCACACTGCCTGGGTCCTGGCCACTGGTCTGGGGGTGGGGGAGGAGAGTGTGTCCTGCATTTTAATTTAAAAGGAAGCTTCTGAAACATTTTAAAATCATTATTTACTTTACATACAACAATAGTTTGGTTATATATTATAGACGTATAGAAAGAGACCTTCTAAAAAGGTCAAAATGTATTACTGGCACACGAAACCTTAAATTAGAATGAATAAATGAAGACTCAGCACCCCACTTCTGAAAGATTGCCGACCCCTGCTCTAGGGCACTGAGGCACTCAGAGTTGGTCTCAGATGGGGAATGAGCAGCTAGTGCCTCAAATCTTTGAAAGCTAAGGGAATTCCAGACTCATGCTAGGGAGCAAAACCCAGTAGTGGGAATCCTGTCAATACGGTATTCTTTGAAGAAGAGGGTTCTTCTATGTAGGGCCTTAACCTACAAATACTTAAGCACATATGTAAGCTTTACTCACATAGGTAGAAAGCATTTGCCAAACTGGAGCTACAGTTTGAAGTGTTTCTTTTACCTTTTTCCTCCGTTCAGAGTTTGGGTCATCGATGTTGTGAAAGCTATTTTCATCAATTTCTCCTAGCCAAACATGTTCACCAATCCCAACCAAACAGTTTGGGTTTCCTCTGCAGTTTCTTCTACAAAAATAGTTAAGAAAACATTAAAATATAGACCACACACTTGCCATTTGTAACTAGTGCATAAACATGCAGCAGACAAGGTGAACCAAATTATTTTTATTTGCAAAACAAAGGGCAACAGAAAACAGAACAAAGAACACTCAGAAGTAACTTGAGAAGTTCTCTTTATTAAGAGTACCTGCTCTTTAATTTATGACCAATAGGCTCTGGTTTTTACTTAACAGGTTTGGAGGTACTGTTAGTGTTAATCTCAGTACAGCTCACCCAAACAAAATCCTTGTTTTAGTTGTTGAAATGAGCAAAAATGCCACTTTCTCCACACAGGGAGAAACTGACTTTCACAAAGACAATCTACAGCTCATGGTGACTCTGCCAAAATGATTGCTCGACAGTGCTCCTGTGCTTTGTCCTGCTATGTACAATTTCATCCTGCTCACCCACACAACATGGTGACAAGTCAGAGATGGTGGAAAGGGCTTGATGTTGTAACCTGTTCAGGGGGCACTTATAACCCATTGGGGAGAAGGGGGGGGAGAACAGTTGTGTTTGTTTGTTTAACGTACTTAAACTAAACTCGATGCATTAATGGTGTCATTTCTACCTAAAGACATTTATTACTGTGGTATGAGAGTTTTCAAAGACATTTCTGTACACAATCTTGGGCACAGAAATAGCTATTCTGCAGTTATGGAAAGTCCCTCTGAAGTTTGAACAGGTTGGTTTCCACCAGGCATAAAGTCCAACGTTAATGCATTAAAGGAACAGAGCCACCCCAAAAATCACCGATGTTTTGTTTTTACTGACTACTCTCCAACGCACAGAAAAGTTAACTGACGAAACATTTCTTCTCTGCTCGGGAGCGCTCGCGCTCTGTGCAGGCCCGGGGCTCCGCTCCGCTCGGCCCGGGCGCTGCCCGGGGAAGGCGCAGGGCCGGCGGATGGGAGGGGCTGAACCCGCAGCCAAGGGGACAGGAGCCGCCCCCCACCCCGTGACAGCGAGGCGCTGAGCTCCGGCTGGCGGGAGGCTGCTTCCCGCTCCGGCCGTCGGCGCCGGGCCCGGGCGCTCCCCGCCAGATTTTAATTTGGTACCCCGGGGCGGCCCGGGGGCCGGGCGGGCGGGGCGGTACCTGCACACGCCGCGCTGGCAGGGCTCCAGCCCGATGCGATAGGCCGCCTCGATGTGCTCCTGCGTCACCTCCTCGGGCGGCACGGTCTGGGTCCAGCGCCAGGCCGCCTTCTCCAGCTGCAGCCGCGGGGCCATCCCGCTCCGCGCCGCGCCGGGCCGGGCGCCGCCTGCGGACTGAGGAAGCGGGTCAGACGCGGCCGGGCCCCCCGCGACACGGACGTTGAGCGCGCGCCCGACGCCTGTACCGCGCGGGCCCGCAGGGAGCCCCCCCCATACCGCGCGCGCGCCCGGTAGCCCCCGCCCGCTCCTCCGCGTGGTACCTGGCCGCCCCCTGGCTGCAGCCCCTCCCCCGCCGGTGCGCGGCCCCGCTCAGCCCGGCCGGGCGGCTCCTTGGCTGCGCGCCTGGCTCCTGGCTCTCGGGCCCAGGTAGGGGCTGCGCCGACGCGGTGACGACATGAAGCGACCGCACGTGAACTGGTGACGTGGAACACACCGCGCGAGCACCGTCCGCGACGTGAGACGCAGGGCCCTGCGGGAGGGGCGTGGCCTGCTGCTGTCCCCGTTGGTGACCCCGGGCTGTCATGGGGCGGGGCCTAGTTAAAGGGCCAGAGGAGAATAAATCTCGCCACCGCCGGCCGGTTTACGGGGTGCAGAGCCCGGCCCGGCCCGGCGGGAAAGCGCTCCCCCCCCGGCAGCGCCCCCGGAGCTGGCCCCCGCTGCCGTTCCCCGGGCTCGGGCCGCTCTGGCTCTGGCCCCGGCCGGGGGCCGGCTCGCTAAGGAGCGGAACGGTGCCGCTGCCCCCAGGCAGGCCGCCCTGGGACAGGCCTTCCCCCGTGCCCGAGCCCTGCACGAGCGGCAGGGGCGGTGCGGAGAGACCGGCCTTGGCTACACTGCCGCTCTCCAGCGCTGCAACCTCTTGGCTCACCCGCGAGCGCTGCAGCTCGCAGCGCTGGAAAGTGGCAGTGTAGCCAGTGCCCCAGCACTGGGAGCTGCGCCCAGCGCAGCGAGTGAAGACACACCCACCGTCTCCCTTGCTTTTTGGCAGGCAGGCGGGCAGGCATGCCCAGCCCCACCCCTGACAGTGACCAACGTCTCCCCGCAGGCATGCAAGCCCTGCCCGCAGTGATTGGCATCTCCGAGGCTGCTCCAGGCATGCTGGAACAGACGCACTGGCTGGGCTGCTGGCTGCCCGCCCATCCCACCACACACACATTTCTTTTGCATTTTTCTGCACAGGGAGCATAGGAATATGTGGGCCGTATGCATTCTGTGTCCCCACAGGAGTGCAGAATTTTGTCGGAAGTGAACAGTTTTGGAGATTTATCAATGCCCATTCCTGCTTCAAGAGAGGGAGACTCTCTCTTGTCTTTGCTGAGCTGATAGCGTCTAGACTAGAGCATATTAATAGTTACTCTGTACCTCATAAGGTTGAACTTCAGTGTGCTGCAAATTAAAATCCAGCATGGTCAAGGAAGCTCAGTATAAGAAAATGTACAGAAAAGGACAGGAATCTGAACCTGTACAAAATAGTTGCTTTGCAAGTACTGTAAGGTGGAAATCTGTGCATATTATTATCTGGGGTGAGATCTGATAACCACAAATGCGGAGAACTGTGTATAAGCCCCTGTGTGGCCAGCAATACATCCACAGATGCTGTCAGTACGATGGCAGAATCCTCAAGGATGAAATTGGATCACTTCAGATGAACCAAAGTATACAGCAGTTATTGATTTGCTTCTAGGCCTGCACTTCAAACAGCAGCTGCTCAATGACCTTGACACATTGCCATTTTCTTTGCTTGTCGATGAATCGACTGACAGTTCACTTCAGATGCTTTTTTATATTTTCATCAAATACTTCAGTGCTTATACACATGTCTCTGGGCATGACTGAACTATATGAACCACACAGGGCATCACAAAAACTATACTGCAGAGTAACAGCTTTAAAACTTCATTGTACTTGCTACAGATGCATGAAAGTTTAGTTGCATTAAAATTGATGCACTGTTTAGTTTTAAGAGCACAACTCTCTAATCTTCAGTTTATATCTAAGGCTAAGATTTTGCATTGTTATTTTTACTAAAAGTCACAGACAGCTCACGGGCAAAAAAACAAAAATTCAAGGAAGCCATGACCTGTCCGTGACTTTTGCTGCTGCAGCTCCATGGTTTTCCCCTGCTGGGAGCTGTGGGGTTCCCCTTCTGCCCACAGCAGCTGGAAGCTGCAGGGGGGCTTCCCTCCACCCACAGTGGCTGGGAGCTGCAGGGTGACCATATTTCCCAAAGAGAAAAGGAGACACCCCCAGCCACTTGCCCTAGGTGCCTCCCCCTTAATGCCCCCGCCCTCAGCTGTTGCCTGTTGCTGGAACCTTGCATTGCTGGGGTTCCACTGGCTGCCACCTCCAGTCCCTCGGCCCCTGGGGCTGAAGCAGAGAATGTCATGGAGGTCTCTGGAAGTCACTTATTCCGTGATTTCCGTGACATAAACGTAGCCGTAGTTATATCCAGTGTTTGTCATTCACTTTTTATTGTGCTCCCAAAGCAATGCAATTGTCTTTCTGGTAATCCTGATATGACTTGAAAGAAACATACCTCTAGTTTGCACAATCTGCAGTGGGAGGGAAAAAGCCAAGCTGATTTCAAGGAACTGCATTAATAAATGGAAACTGCCCAGTAGAGATGATTTCCAGTGCTACTGTGTGGTTAGTTGCTACAAGTGATGTACAATGAATTGCGGGGTAGTATAATGCACTAGTTACACGTCAGCCTGCTTTATCTGCAGAATGCTGCTTTTCCATCCTTTGATGAAGAGGAATGTACAGTAAGACAGAAAATTAAAGGATTTAAAGAAGACTTTTCCATCTTAAATCAGGCACATTAGTAATAGTGACCTAGTGCAGGGGTTCTCACAACAACAATTTTGGTGGCCGCTCTGACAATTTTTCCTAAAATATTTAATTAACTTTAGGAAAAACAAATAAAATGTGCAAATCATTGTAATTTATCTACGTAGGGTTTTTTTGCAGACTCAATAATAAAAATAATGTACAGTTGTCCCTATTCTTTACTAGACCTAAACAAAACAGAAACACAAATAAGGTGCTTTGCCTGTTTTGCTTTTTTTTGGTTGATTTTCTTTTAATTTTTAAGACTTGCTAGCTAGTAAGTCTGCTGTTGTGAAAAGTGATATTTGTATATTTGTTAATATCACTTTTCACAGCAGACTTACTCATCCCTAGAAAGCTGGGGGACAAATTAAATCCTGGATGGGGAAGTGGGTAAGGAGGCAGGAGGGTCAGGGGCAATGGGGGACTGGACAAGGGGGGTGGAGACAGCAGGAGTCAGGGCATGCGGGGGTGAGTTCAGGCCAGGAACCTGGGGTCCTGATGCACTAGGGGGGCTGGAGGAGGCAGTGGGAGCCAGGGCGATGGTGGGGGGTGAACCTGGGGCCAGAGCCTGAAGCCCTGGGGCTGGGAGATAGAGCCTGCTGTCCGCCCACCACCCCAGAGCTGAAGCCCGAAGCCCATGCCCCACCTCCCCCAGGAAGGTGGGGAATTCACACTGGTCACCTAGCTCCTACAGTGTTGTGACTCCAGAAGGGGGGAGGGACCAACCCCTGCTGGTGACCCTGTGGGAGGGACCACTGCTTTGCGCCCCCCAACCACCAACCAGGAGGCTGTGGCCACAAGAAAATCCCGTGATGGCCGCATGCAGCCACAGTGGCCACATTTGAGAAACACTAAGAGAGAGATTGTTTGCATGACAGAGGATCCAGATTGCTCTATAACTGCCTGCTAGGGGAAATCTCTGTTAGCACAGGTGGCAGGGGCCTGTGCTTTCTGCAGCTGGTAGTACAACGCTCTACTTTAGCATCGCCAGATCCATGTGTGAGAGTGATATCAAATAATTATTGCATCTTGGTTCTGAACCCAAATGTTTATAAAGTGAAAGTGTTGAAAACAGGTTGCCGAGCTTGGACTTGCAGGAAGCAATTACTTGTTCAAAGTAGTTGTCAGTCTTGGCAACTTCTTCCAACAAAAACTGGAAACAAGCAAATTGACTATAGTGTTTACCAAAGATGTTGTTCTTAGAAGGATCCTTGAATATATATAGCAGCTGCTGAACAGTTGCCAAATGTGACTTTAGAGATCAATGGATATGCAGAGAAAATGGGTTTTTAGCCCAGAAAAAGACGGTTACTCACCGTAGTAACTGTTGTTCTTCTTCGAGTGATTGCTCCTATGCATTCCATTTTAGGTGTGCGCGCCGTGCGTGCACGGCTCTCCGGAACATTTTTACCCTAGCAACTCCGGCGGGCCGGCTGGGCGCCCCCTGGAGTGGCGCCGCTATGGCGCTGGATATATACCCCAGCCGGCCCGTCCGCTCCTCAGTTCCTTCTTACCGCCCGTAACGGCCAGTTGGAACAGTGGAGTGCTCCCTTACCTCCACAGCCCTAGCGTTTCTCCATCTCTTCTTTTATATATAGTTCATTACTTAGTTAGTATAGTTGTATAGTTAGTCAAGTTTAGTAGTTAATAGTGTAAGTAGGGAATTAGAGGGGTTAGCCCTCTTCTTCCACTCCCGGTGCGGGCTTATGCCCGGGGCACCGGGATTCAAGCCCTGCGCGGCTTGCCAGCGGCACATGCCGGTGAGTGATCCACACGACTCCTGCCTTCGCTGCCTCGGGGAGTCACACAGGACTGACAAGTGCCCGATCTGCGTGGCCTTCAAACCCCGAACGAGGAAGGAGCGGGACTCTCGCCTCAAGCAACTGCTGATGGAGGCTTCGCTCCAGCCTCCGGCGCCAACTCCACCGGCGCCGAAGCCTCCCTCGGCGACCAGCGCACCGGCAGCACCGAGCCGCTCCGGTGCCGAAGCCCCTCGGCACCGCTCCCTCTCCCCAGGAAGGAAGCATAAGGCGCCGAAGACGGCCTCTGCAAAGCGTCCGCAGAGACCGTTAGCCCAGCCGCCTCCGACAAAAACGGTTCAGGCTGAGGCAGTGCACGGGCAGTGCACGGTGCCGTCGACTCCGGTGCCGCAAGGGCCGTCGAGTCCGGCACCACCCAGCTCCCCGGTACCCACCGAGGATGAGCTGCGGATCCCGTCCACGCCTGAGGCGTTTGCGATGGCGAGGGAGCTAATCGAGCTCACGGAAGCTCAAAGCCTCCGGCCCCCGGCTCCGCCGGTGCGGGCCCTTAAGTCAGTGGGCAAACCGCTGATGATGCGGCCTCCTTCCCCTGACGAGCGAGACGGTCGCCGCTCCAGGATTCGGTCTCGATCCCGGTCCCACTCTCGGAGACGGTCGCCGCCACGCCGATCCCGATCCGGAAGACGATCAACCTCGCGACGCCGTTCCCCGTCTCGGCACCGGTCGCAGTCCCGGCACCGCTCTCAATCGCGGTACCGGTCGCACTCCCGGCAACGGTCCCGCTCCCGGTCACCGAGTCACCGGCACCGCAAGAGGTCCGATTCCAAAGACCGCTTTCGGCACCGAGACTCCCGGAGCCGCTCCCGACGCCGCCGCTCGCGGTCGAGGTCGAGCTCCAGGCACCGTCGGTCGACCTCCCGGCACCGTCGGTCGACCTCCCGGCGCCGCCGGTCGAGCTCCCGACGCCGCCGGTCGAGCTCCCGACGCCGCCGGTCGAGCTCCCGGTACCACGCCACACGCAGGTCCCGCTCCCCGATTAGGTCACGCGATGACCGACACCGACCTTCGACACCGGCTAGACACTTGACACCGGCATCGGTCGCACGCTCGGGGATCGCCTCAGCTCCTCCCTGGCCCTCTCGTGAGCCCTCCATCGCTTCCCCTGAGGGCAGTGCAGTGGACTTCAGGGCAGAGTCTCAAGGTCGGGACCATGGACCCCAACACTGGGGATATTGGGTTCCCTGGGCCCAGCACGAACGGGGGCCTCCCCTTCCGCCGAGGCAGGCGGGTACGGAGCGTTCGGTGCCGGAGGCCACAGTCAGCAGGCCCCCCCCGTCTCCAACGGGAAAGACCAACTCGCCTCAAGGCCCGGCGTTGGGGCAGGAGGCCGTGGCGGCTGATCGCCCAAGGGCAGAGCAAACATCTGATGAGGTGCTGCCAGGCCGCTCCTCGTCCTCCTCACCCGACGAGGCGATGGCAGGGGCATCACCATCCGAACCCCCGCCTATTGACCTAAAGGCACACCAGGACCTTCTCCGCCGTGTGGCAAAGGCCATTAACCTGCCCATTGAGGAGGTCCCAGAGGACGATGACCCAGTAACTGATGTCGTGGGAGCGGAAGCCCCCGTGAGAGTGGCACTGCCCTTTATCCGCACGATACAGCGGAATAATGCTACAATCTGGCAGTCGCCTTCCTCAGTCCCCACCACGGCGCGAGGGGTGGAGAGGAAATATTCTGTCCCGCCCAAAGGGTACGAGTACTTGTACGTGCACCCAACCCCGGACTCTCTGGTGGTCCAGTCGGTGAACGACCGGGAGAGGCACGGGCAGCCGGCCGCTGCGCCAAAATCTAAGGAGTCGCGGCGCATAGACCTGTTGGGGCGAAAGATCTATTCAGCGGGTGGCCTTCAGCTCCGCATAGCGAACCAAATGGCGCTCCTTTCCCGGTACACTTTTAACATCTTGGGGTGCCTGGGTAAATTTTCGGAGCTGACCCCGCAAGACTCCCGCCGGGAATTCTCGGCGCTCCTGGACGAGGGCAGGACGGCCTCCCGGACCTTAATTCGAGCAGCCTTGGACTCCGCGGACTCAGGAGCCAGAACTATGGCTTCCGGCATAACCATGCGGCGCATTGCGTGGCTGCAATCCTCCACCTTGCCGCCGGAGGTGCAATACACCCTCCAGGACCTCCCCTTCGATACACAGGGTCTCTTCTCAGAGAAGACGGACTCGAGAATTCAGACCCTGAAGGATGGGAGGATTGCTATTCGAACTTTGGGCATGCACACGCCGGCCACCCAGAGACGGCCGTTCCGACAGCAGCCCTACCGGCCCTTCACCCAGGCCAGGTCTAGGCCATTTAACAATCGCCGGACGGCCCCCTACCGCCGCAGGCCGTCGGGGGGTAGGCGTAACCAGACCCAGGGCCCCTCCAAGGCCCCTCAAGGCCCGAAACCGGCCTTTTGATGGGACGCCCGAAGACGGCCCACCACTCTCCCCCCAGGATCCATCCCTATTATTTTCAAATCGCCTTTCCCGCTTCCTCCAGGCGTGGTGCTCCATAACATCGGACAGCTGGGTCCTCAACACCGTCCAGCACGGCTACCGCCTGCAGTTTGTTTCGTCCCCTCCCTCCCACCCACCTTCCCCGTCCCTCTTCAGGGACCCCTCTCACGAGCAAGTCCTCTTACAGGAGGTCGAGACTCTGTTGAGCGTGGGTGCTATAGAGGAGGTGCCTCGCAGCAGGCGGGGCAGGGGATTCTATTCCAGATACTTTCTCATCCCCAAGGCGAAAGGAGGCCTTCGTCCCATCTTAGACCTCCGGGAGCTCAACAGACACCTGTGCAAGCTCAGGTTTCGTATGGTGACCTTGGGGACCATTATTCCTTCCTTGGATCCAGGAGACTGGTTTGCCGCCCTCGACATGAAGGATGCATACTTTCATGTGGCAATTTACCCCCCCCACAGACGCTACCTGCGCTTTGTGGTCAACGACGCTCACTACCAGTTTGCGGTACTACCCTTCGGCCTCTCCACCGCACCGAGAGTGTTCACCAAGTGTATGGCGGTCGTGGCCGCAGCCCTCCGCCGTCGTCGAATACATGTGTACCCGTATCTCGACGACTGGCTGATTCGCGGTCGGTCCCAAGAACTGGTAGCGGCTCAGGTGACCGAAATACTGTATCTGTTCCGTTCACTAGGCCTGCTTATCAATGCCGAGAAGTCCAGCTTAATTCCAGCACAAAGGGTGGAGTTCATAGGAGCGGTCCTCGACTCCAATTTAGCCAGAGCCTGCCTCCCTCGTCAGAAACATTATAATCTGATGTCAGGTCAGGTGCTATGTGCATGATCCATCAGCTCATTTGTTTTCATGCTTGACTGGAAAGCCAGCAAAGTAATTGAGCCCTTTGTTTTATTTTTGGGAAAAGATCATGATTAGAATTGAAGGTGTATCCTCCAAACTCACATGGCACAGTGCCCCATTAAGATCATGTGCATCACCTAATCCACGTTCTCTGGACTGTTCAGTCAGGATGTTTATAAGGCAGATCCCTGGACTCCTATTTTCCACCCTTTTCTAAGTATTTGAATGATCACCCAACCATGTGTTTTTATACAATTATTTAAAAATTGGATTTTCTGTGTACCGAGAGTATTAACACACATATTATTTCTGAATCAAGTTGCTGAGATTTTTCCCCCTATTAAAACAAAATGAACCTTCATAAGAATGGCCACACTGGGTCAGACCAAAGGTCCATCTAGCCCAGTATCCTGTCTGGTGACAGTGGCCAATGCCAGGTGCCCCACAGGGAATGAACAGAACAGGGAATCATCAAGTGATCCATCCCCTGTCGTTCATTCCCAGCTTCTGGCAAACAGAGGCTAGGGCAGAAGTGGGCAAACTACGGGCCACATCTGGCCCTTCAGACATTTTAATTCCCCCCCATCCGCCATTTACCTCTCTCCATTCTGAAAACTGACCATTTATTCCTATCCTTTGTTTCCTATCTTTTAACCAGTTACCAGTTCATGAGAGGACCTGCCCTTTTATCCCATGACTGCTTAATTTACGTAAGAGCCTTTGGTGAGGGACTTTGTCAAGGGCTTTCTGAAAATCTAAGTACACTATGTCCCCCTGGCCACATGCTTGTTGACCCCCTCAAGGAATTCTAGTAGATTAGTGAGGCATGATTTCCTTTTATAAAAAACATGTTGACTCTTCCCCCAACAAATTATGTTCATCTATGTATCTGACAGTTTTGTTCTTTACTATATCAGAGGGGGAGCCGTGTTAGTCTGGATCTGTAAAAAGCAACAAAGAGCCTTGTGGCACCTTATAGGCTAACAGACGTGACATGCGTCTGACGAAGTGGGGATTCACCCATGAAAGCTCATGCTCCAATACATCTGTTAGTCTATAAGGTGCCACAGGACTCTTTACTATAGTTTCAACCAGTTTGCCTGGTACTGAAGTCAGGTTTACTGGCCTGTAATTGCCGGGATCACCTCTGGACCCCTTTTAAAAAATTGGTGTCACATTAGCTATCCTCCAGTCATCTGGTATGAAGCTGATTTAAATGATAGGTCACAAGCTACAATTAGTAGTTCTGCAATTTCACATTTGAGTTCCTTCAGAATGCTTCGGTGAATCCCATCTGGTCAGGTGACTTATTACTGTTTAATTTATCAATTTGTTCCAAAACCTCCTCTAATGACACCACAATCTGATACAGTTCCTCAGATTTGTCACGTAAAGAGAATAGCTCAGGTATAAAATCTCCCTCACGTCCTCAGCCATGAAGACCGATGCAAATAATTCATTTAGTATCACCGCAATAGCCTTATTGTCCTTGAGTGCTCCTTTAGCATCTCAATCGTCCAGTGGCCCCACTGGTTGTTTAGCAGGCTTCCTGCTTCTGATGTACAATACTAAATATTTTTTTTGCTATTACTCTTTGAGTCTTTGGCTAGGTGTTCTTCAAATTCTTTTTTGGCCTCCTAATTATATTTTTACACTTCATTTGCCAGAGTTTATGCTCCTTTCTATTTTCCTCACTAGGATTTAACTTTCACTTTTTAAAGGATGCTTTTTTATCTCTCACTGCTTCTTGCACTTTGTTGTTTAGCCACAATGCCACTTCTTTGGTTCTCTTACTATACTTTTAATTTGGGATATGCGTTTAAGTTGAGCCTCTGTTATGGTGTCTTTAAAAAGTTTCCATGCAGCTTGCAGGGATTTCACTTTTGGCACCGTACCTCTTAATTTCTGTTGAACTAGCTTCCTCATTTTTGTGTAGTTCCCCTTTCTGAAATTAAATGCTACAGTGCTGGGCTGCTGTGGTGTTTTCCCTGCCACAGGGATGTCAAATCTAATTATATTATGGTCACTATTAGCAAGCGATTCAGTTATATTCACCTCTTGGACCAGATCCTGCACTCCACTTAGGCCTAAATCATGAATTGCCTCTCCTTTTGTGGGTTCCAGAACTAGCTGCTCCAAGAAGCAGTCATTTAAGGTGTCAAGAAACTTTATCTCTGCATCCCGCCCTGAGGTGACATGTCCCCACTCAATATGGGGATAGTTGAAATCCCCCATTATTATTGCGTTTTTTATTTTTATAGCCTCTCTAATCTCCTTAAGCATTTCACAGTCATTTTTTGTCTGGACTGTTTGTATTTGAAAAGTATTCTCACTTACACTAGCTGGCCATGCATCTTAGGTGCACCATGGAAATCAGGTTGTGACAGTCTTGATTGGTTATCAAGTACAAGAACAAACGCAATGAAGAGGGATAAAGGGTTAAGCGATTATGACATTGGGAGGTTGTTGTTAGTTCTTGGGCTAACCATGTTCTTTAATTTCTAGCAAATCACTATTTGGATGAACTTGAATCATATAAATTCAGCCTTTATCAGATTGGGAAACCCCTAGATTTTCCAGATTAATCCCAGTGGATGTGGTGGGAGTGGGTGGAGTTCCTGCCCTAATGCTAGCACTGCAGAAGCCCTGGCCTCTCATGGGAGAGCTAAAGCTTTATGCCAAATCTACCTCCACGAGAACCTAGATAGTGCCACAATAAATCAAGAAAGGATTTTACAAACACCCACACGTACTCTGCAGATGGGAATTTCAAAGCCATAAAGGGGATTTGGACACCCAGTTTTCATTAGCATTAAACCTCCTGCACCGCTCTGCAGACCTCAGCCTCCAGCAGTCGTTCTGTGAGTGCCATAGGCAAGTTCTATGGGCTGAGCAACCTGCAGTGCTCTGGTCCACTGTAAGGCCAAGGATGGGTGAGCAACCAATTGGGGAGGGAGATGAAAAGCAAGGGGGAAGTGGGCCCAAGCAGTAGAAGTGGGGAAATGGGACCAGGACAATAAGGTTTTGAAGGAAGAAAATGGAGATGATTCTGTTTTGTCCAGTTGGGTCTCCTGAAAAACATTGGAGCCTGGATGCCCTTCTCTAAATGGGGCATCTTCTCCCACCTCCCTGGCAAGGTCAGTCTGATAAATAGCTGCCTGGGCCTGTTCTATGATATTCCTCTTTATGGCCTGGATTTAGGCAGGTGCCTCCCTTGAAGCGTGTGTATAGCTCCATTGACTTAGAATCTCAGGGTTGGAAGGGACCTCAGGAGGTATCTAGTCCAACCCCCTGCTCAAAGCAGGACTAGTTTTCAGACAGATTTTTGCCCCAGATCCCTAAATGGTCCCCTCAAGGATTGAACTCACAAGCCTGAGTTTAGCAGGCCAATGCTCAAACCACTGAGCTATCTCTCCCCGCTGTCTTTGATGGGAGTGCTCAAGTGCTCAAGCAACTAACAGAATCAGGGCCTGAGTCGCCTCCATCCGTTCTAAATCAGTCTGGAGCCATCGTTTTCAGCCTGGATCTCCCAATACCTGTCTTGTTAGTGCCATGGCACGTCCATGCCTAGCAGCTGTGCCCTCATCCTCACTGGCTAGACATTGTCCATCTCGGTTTGCTGTCACCATATGATGCCTTTTAGTCTTGTAATGGATTGGAGGATCCTGGGGCAGCATGTTTTATTGTTCCCCTTGGCTCTTCTACTGCTCCATCAAATTCCCATAGTTGCCATGGCTACGCACCAACACAAATCCTGACCGTAAAGAGCAGACTGAAGCAAGGACAAAAGTAAAGCTCTAGGGGTCATTGTGCCCAGACAAGAAAGAGAAAAGTCCTCTGCCTTTTAATCAACAACGGGGCTGCTGCCTTTCGCAATGAGCAGATCAGCTGCTCCCCTTTGTTCCCATGTCACAGCAACCTCCAGCTTGATTTGCTCACTGAAAGCTAGGAGGTCACCACACTCCTCAGTCGACCAGCTGCTGCTGGCCTGGCTGGTACTTCCTCATGTCTCGCTGTAGCTTGGGATTTGGGGCTCCTGAAAAAGGAAACACGAAGATGGGGGGACACTTGCATATGCTATCAAAGTGGCTGGTTCTGCTGAACTTCATGGCATTGGAGGTCTCATCCATAGAAACAGGTATGGTGCTTCTTTTGCTTCCCAGCTGGGCTGATCCAGAACTCGAGCTCTCTCTTTGGTTTACTAGTAGAAACCTGACTTTACACCTGAATCTAAAGTGCATATCTGACATGCGCTGTAGCCACACTCCTTCCTATCTTTGCATAGGTGAGAGCTAAACGGTTTTGCTAGGATGGGGAGAGATATGTGCATGGCCTATACAGAAGCTGCTATTTTTCCTGGTTTAAAAGGCAGCTGCATAATACTGATAATACTGAATGATTCATATGGTCTGAGGGGAGACAGGCACCTGTGGCTAGCAGGTGACCATCAGTAGTTTCCCAAATCATGATTGGCTGTGCCCCGGTGTGTATTTGCCTGTGTGTCCTCAGCGCTAGGTGCGACCTTTCTAAGCATGGAAGACATTCAGCATACTTCAAGGGCCCTGATGTTGTGCTGAACTGTGCAATGACGTTGGCATTCACATACAGCTACTTGACAGACTGTTTGAAATTAATATTTTTCCTAGGGTATTGAGGCCAAACTCTCATTCACCATGCAAGAAGAATCACTGTTACCATCATTCCTGTTTCACTTCTGCAGGTGCAAATCAGGAGTGAGTTCCACCAGTGTGAAACTGGTGGAAATTAGAGGAAAATCAGGCTCAATGAGTCCAACAAGGCAGCATGAGGCCTACATGGCATCTTCTGTCCAGGGAAACATGATTGAGTAGGTAGAACCTATTAACTTGCCTTGGAACAAAATTCTCCCCTCTCTTCTGCGGCATGGGTAAGAGAGTCACAGTGTGGACTGGAGAGCAGCATTTTGACCTTAGTCCTGTGGCTGAATGCAGCCCTCTCTCACCCTTGTGCAGCCCCAGTAAGCTGAACAAGGAGCTTCTACGGGTGTGACCAAGTGCTGCATTTGGCTCTCTATCACATCCAGATCTGGTTAGCCAAGACAGTGACAGGTGCCTTAGCAGCGCCATAGACGGAAAGCTATCTATTGTCCATTGTGTAGCTGTAATGCTAGAATTATCAATACCTGTCTTACCACAGAGAATGTATGCATTCATTGCATGTAATTCACCAGCCCAGGAATCTTACCGGCCTAAGCAAATGTTAGTTTGGAAGGGATGGCTCCCCATCAGGAGGTGGAAACATTAAGAGGGTGTTTCTAGAGTGGAATCCAGGAGTTAAACCCTTTGGGGTAGGAGCGGCAGGTGCTTTCTTGTGTCGGATTTAGTACTTTAATACCCATGAGGAAAAGCAGGGAAGTGTTCAGAGGTGATGGAGGAAATTCCCTGAAACCCAGAGGAAATGGGTTGTGAGGGAAGTTCACTTTGCAGGATTGTCTCCTACCTTCCCTTCCCCTGGGAACTGGAATGAACTGGGGTCAACAGACAGAAAGAGACATTTTTCTCTAGGAAGCGTCTGAGAGGGGCACAGGCTACACTGGGAGGAGAGGACGTAGGTGGGTGCATATGTGCTGGAACTGCCACACCCCCCGGCTGGAAGTGGTTTCCATCATATCCAGGGTTTACAGTTTGGTTCAATGGCTCTCAGCACCCCCACTATACACCTTGTTCCAGCACGCCTGGGTAGGCGGGTGGACGAGGGCACATGGACCCCAGGAGAGTTTGGAGTGCCCTCGTCACCACGTCCTATCCTCTGGGTAACTGTGCATGCTGGCTGCCCCACACCAGGCGCCAGAGCACAGCACAGAATGTTTCGCCCATTCCAGGTTTTCTCTGCTGTAATGGACTTGCTGTAAAAAATAGAAGGGGAATCCTGGCCCCATAGGAAGTTTTGCCATTGATATCAGTGGGCCCAGGATTCACCCAGACATGGATCCGAACTGGCACCTCCAATCCAGTCCCTCCTGTGTTTCAGGTGGGGTTGGATTTCTCTAGTTCCAATTCCCACCCAGCTGAAATCTTATAAGAACAGCTGGTCTTGTGCGAGCTGCACCACTCAAGATGGCTCAGATCTCACCAGGTCAGACAGTTTTACATGTTTGGGGCCAAAATATTAGATCATCCGTTTTTGAGATTTTCCTGAATCAAATCCAGACACAAGTCCTAGTCCTGATTTGGCTTTGACTCTAAACCCTAGCCCAAGACAATCATAGAATATCAGGGTTGGAAGGGACCTCAGGAGGTATCTAGTCCAATCCCCTGCTCAAAGCAGGACCAATCCCCAACTAAATCATCCCAGCCAGGGCTTTGTCAAGCCTGACCTTAAAAACCTCTAAGGAAAGAGATTCCACAACTTCCTAGGTAATGCGAGAGCTAAAAACCTGATCTGCTTCTCTGTACTCAAAATAATCTGGACAATCTAAGCAGCCCCCCTTCACTGCTGGGGAATCACTGCTGAAGGCTTTGAAGGAGCCAAGCCCTCATCCCTCTGCAAAGTAAGCTCCACTGTACAACTTCAACAGCAGGCTGCAGGGCTTAGTTCTCCAAAGGAGCTGTTTCGGCCAATGATTTGAGATGTAATTGGATTGAAATCACCTGCATAGGAAACAAGATGTTTTGTTATCAAGACGACATGGCCCTTTGGCATTGACAAGCAGCAGAGCTAGAATATGCTGACACCATAAAGTGCTGCCCCAGTGCTTCCCAGACGTGTACATTTTTCACTGTGTGGGCTCCCAGAGGCACAGAGCAGCATTGTTCAGGTCTCTGTGTGTAACTGCAATGCCACGGCCAGGGACGTGAGCTGATTCTGTGTGTGCTTGGCCCCAGTGGACTGCTCCCTTGTGATTTCAGGGTAACAGTGAGAAGGGCCATTAAACAAGCTCCTGGTAATTTGATGTGTGTGGGTTGGGGGAGTCTTGGAGTACACTACAGGAGCAAACCTTTTTCTGCTCATCAGCACCAGTGGTGCAGGTTTATGGCTGACCCATCCCCTGGTACAGCAGGGGGCTATTAGGAGGTGGGAACTTTTCTGACCTTCTCCAGGGCCCAGTGTACCTCCCTGAGGTGGGAGAGACTTTGAAAACTGGGATTCTGCTCCCAACAATTTGCCATGAGCTTCTCCTCCCACAGGAGGGAGACCTGCCCTCTGTGTCCCACAGGCAGAGCTGGGAAGGCACCGGCACCAGCAACTGCATTGAGGAGGCAGCGGACACCAACCATTGCGGCTCTTTCTCTCCTTGTGAAGAACCCAAAACAGAGCTGGACATGCCCGCTCGGAAAACGATCTCCAGTTCATGGAGCCAGCTAAGTTTTTAAACTAAGGACTGGGGGAAAGTAAACAGGTGTGGAGGAGCACATGGTTTGGCCAGAGACATCCCTTAGGGGAAGATCTATTAATGGAGATTCTTTATGTCCTAGTAAGGAGGAGAGGATGGAAGATGATAAAATACAGGCAGGATCTGATAAACAGTCAAATGAAAAAAGTCCCATTCAATTACATCACATAATGGCAGACAGCTAAAAAGTGACAATTTAAGTGCTTATATACCAATGCTAGGAGTCTAAATACTAAGATGGGTGTGTGACGGGTTGGATCACAGAACCCCCCTTGGGAGCTGCTACCCAATGTGCCAAGACTACATCTACCCCTGCTTTCTCTGCCAGCTTGGGACTCCAGTACCCTGTCTTGCTGAGCCAGCAACCGTCTGCTCCAGCAAAGACCCAGGGTCTGAATTACTTGCCCCAAAGCTGCAGGTTTACCTGAAAGCAGCTCACAGAAGTGTTCCTGTCTTTAACACTCAGATGCCCAACTTCCAATGGGCAAACCCAAATAAACCTGTTTTACCCTGTATAAAGCTTATACGGGGTAAACTCATCAATTGTTCGCCCTCTATAACACTGATAGCGAGAGATGCACAATCGTTTGCTCCCCCAGGTATTAATACATACTCTGAGTTCAGGAAAAAGTGATTTTATTAAATACAGACAGTAGGATTTAAGTGATTCCAAGTAGTAACAGACAGAAAAAAGTAAGTTACCAAGCAAAATAAAATAAAATGCACAAATCTCTGTCTAATCAAACTGAATACAGATAATCTCACCCTCAGAGATGCTTCAGTAAGTTTTTTCCTCAGACTGGACACCTTCCAGGCCTGGGCCCAATCCTTCCCCCGGTACAGCCCTTGTTCCAGCTCAGGTGGTAGCTAGGGGATTTCTTCTGACTGCCGCCTCCTTTGTTCGGTTCCACCCCCTTAGATAGCTTTGGCACAAGGCGGGAATCCTTTGTCCCTCTCTGGGTTCCCATCCCTCCTTCTAAATGGAAAAGCACCAGGTTAAGGATGAATTCCAGTTCAGGTGACATGGTCACATGTCACTATAAGACTTCATTGCCCACTTGCCAGCACACACGTCTACAGGAAGACTTACAGGTAAAACACATCCATCTGCAGACAATTGTCCTGGTTAATGGGAGTCATCAAGATTCCAAACCACCATTAATGGCCCACACTTTGCATAATTACAATAGGCCTTCAGAGTTATATTTCATATGTCCAGTTTCAGATACAAGAGTGGTACATTTATACAAATAGGATGATCACACTCAGTAGATTATAAGATGAGTAATGATATCTTACAAGAGACCTTTTGCATGAAGCATATTCCAGTGCAACATCACAGGGTGAACTAGAGTGCCTTGTATTAAATGAAGATATTGATATAATAGTCATCACAGAAACTTGGTGGAATGAGGATAATCAGTGGGACACAGTAATACCAGGGCACAAAATATATCGGAAGGACAGAACAGGTCATGCTGGTGGGGGAGTGGCATTATATGTCAAAGAAAGCGTAGAATCAAATAAAGTAAAAATCTTAGATGAACCAAACTGTACCATAGAATCTCTATGGATAGTAATTCCATGCTTGAATAATAAGAATATAGCAGTAGGGATATATTACCGACCACCTGACCAGGATGGTGATAGTGACTGTGACTTCAGTACCAGGCAAACTGACTGAAACTATAATAAAGAACAGAATTGTTGGACACATAGATGAACATAATTTGTTGGGGAAGAGTCACCGTGGCTTTTGTAAAGGGAAATCATGCCTCACCAATCTACTACAATTCTTTGAAGGGGTCAACAAGCATATGGACAAGGGGATCCAGTGGATATAATGTACTTAGATTTTCAGAAAGCCTTTGATAGGGTCCCTCACCAAAGGCTCTTAAGCAAAGAAGCACTTCTAAAAGTGACTGGTTTATAAGGCTTTCTGCATGTCGATGCAGTCCAGAGGCTTGGTGTTTTCCAGCCTTTTCATGTAGGTTGTCATCATTGGCTTTGCTGATTGGTCTGGCAAACCAAGCTCCTCCACTTTTACTATATAAATCCATGGTATGCCCACATCTTGAATACTGTGTGCAGTTCTGGTCACCCCATCTCAAAAAAGATATATTGGAGTTGGAAAAGGTACTGAAAAAGGCAACTAAAATTATTAGGGGTATGGAACAGCTTCCGTATGAGGAGAGATTAATAAGACTGTGACTTTTCAGCTTGGAAAAGAGATGACTAAGAGGGGATATGATAGAGGTCTATCAAATCTTGACAGATGTGGACAAAGTGCATAAGGAAGTGTTATTTACTCCTTCACGTAACACAAGAACTAGGGGTCACCCAATGAAATTAATAGGCAGCAGGTTTAAAACAACCAAAATGAAGTACTTCTTTACACAACCCACAGTCAACCTGTGGAACTTTTTGCCAGGGGTGTTGTGAAGGCCAAAATTATAACAGGGATAAAAAAAGAACTACATAAGCTGTCATGGGATAAGAGGGCAGGTCCTCTCATGGATCAGTAACTGGTTAAAAGATAGGAAACAAAAGGTAGGAATAAATGGTCAGTTTTCAGAATGGAGAGAGGTAAATAGTGGTGTCCCCCAGGGTCCATACTGGGCGCAGTCCTATTCAACATATTCCTAAATGATCTGGAAAAAGGGGTAACAGTGAGGTGGCAAAATTTGCAGAAGGCACAAAAGGCTTTGAGCTGGGGCAACTGCTTCCAGCCAGCAGCCTTATAAAAAAGCAGCCAGTTGCAAACTGAGTGAGCTGCGAACGGAGGAAAAGCAAACAGAGGGAGTTTACCTGGGAACCAGCAAACAGAGGGAGTTTACCTGGGAACCATCCGAGAGGCTCCACGGTGAGTGCTGCATTAGGGGAGCTGTGTGGTGAGTTGGTGGGGTGAATCTCCGAGTGTCTATTTGTTTGACTGGTGCTAGTTGCAGGGACTGTTTGACCATGTGTTTGTTTGAAAAGTGTGAATTGGGAGTGCTTTCTCACAGGTGGGCTGTGAGTGGTTGATTGGAGGGAAGGCTTTGAGCCAGGGAAAATGCTTTGAGACAGCAGCCTTGTAAAAAAAGCAGCCAGTTGTGAACAGAGTGAGCTGCAAATAGAGGAGAAGCAAACAGAGGGATTTTGCCTGGGGAGTTCGCCTGGGGGGCGTTCCCACAGAGTTTTTGCCTTTTGGGCTAGCAGTAAATACATCTGAAGAGGCTCTTAGAAGGAAGATAATATGGATAGTGAGCAATCAGCTGTTGTGACCTGCACAGCCATGTTGGTCTTTCTTGCAGAGGATAGAAGCCACTTCATCTGTACGAAGTGCAAGCTGGTCTCCATATTGGAAGAGAAGGTTAAAGGATTAGAGAGCCAAGTATCAACCCTGCGTTGCATCAGAGAAAATGAAGACTTTCTGGATAGAAGTCAGCGTTTGGTACTGCAGGCACAGCATGCTGAAGGATCAGAGAGGGCAGTGCAGAAGGGGAAGAAAATTGGCAGCATGTGACCTCCAGAAGAACAATGAAGAGAACTCATGTACCCCCAATGCAGATAGAGATAAGAAACCATTTTAAGGCTCTCTGCACAGGTACTACCGCAGAGAATGGTTTGGAACAGTCATCTGAAGGAAGAGATCAGAAGGAGACCCCATCGGCCAGAAGGCATGAGATGCACTGTCCTAGGGATGGGGGTTCCACGACCACCGCTCCCAAGAGGAGGAGACGAGTGGTGGTGGTGGTTGGGGACTCCCTCCTAAGGGGGACGGAGTCATCCATCTGCTGTCCAGACCTGGAAACTTGAGAAGTGTGCTGGAATAACAGAGACTTGATGGGGTAACTCACATGACTGGAGCACTGTCATGGATGGGTATAAACTGTTCAGGAAGGACAGGCTGGGGAGAAAAGGTGGAGGAGTTGCACTGTATGTAAGGGAGCAGTATGATTGCTCAGAGCTCCAGCATGAAACTGGAGAAAAGCCTGTTGAGAGTCTTTGGGTTAAATTTAAAGGCAAGAGCAAAAAGGGTGATGTTGTGGCAGGTGTCTGCTATAGCCCACCAGACCAGGAGGATGAGGTGGACGAGGCTTTCTTTGGACAATTAACAGAAGTTTCCAGATCACAGGCCCTGGTTCTCATGGGAGACTTCAGTCACCCTGATATCTGCTGGGAGAGCAATACAGCAGTGCACAGACAATCCAGGAAGTTTTTGGAGAGTGTTGAGGACAACTTCCTGGTGCAAGTGCTGGAGGAACCAACTAGGGTCCGTGCTCCTCTCGATCTGCTGCTTACAAACAGGGGAAGTAGAAGTGGGTGGCAGCCTAAGCAGCAGTGACCATGAGATGGTCGAGTTCAGGATCCTGACACAAGGAAGAAAGGAGAGCAGCAGAATATAGACCTTGGACTTCAGAAAAGCAGACTTTGACTCCCTTGGGGAACTGATGGGCAGGATCCCCAGGAGGCTAATCTGAGGGGGAAAGGAGTCCAGGAGAGCTGGCTGTATTTAGGGGGGCTAGCTCAGTGGTTTGAGCATTGGCCTGCTACACCCAGGGTTGTGAGTTCAATCCTTGAGGGGACCATTTAGGGATCTGGGGCAAAAATATGTCAGGGGATTGGTCCTGCTTTGAGCAGGGGGTGGGACTAGATGACCTCCTGAGATCCCTTCCAACCCTGATATTCTATGATCTTAAAGAAGCCTTATTGAGGGCAAAGGAACAAACCATCCCAATGTGCAGAAAGAATAGCAAATATGGCAGGCAACCAACTTGACTTAACAGAGAAATCCTCAGTAAGCTTAAACACAAAAAGGAGGCTTACAAGAAATGGAACTTTGGACAGATGACCAAGGAGGAGTATAAAAATATTGCTCAGGCATGCAGGAGTGAAATCAGGAAGCCAAAGCACAATTGGAGTTGCAGCTAGCAAGGGATGTGAGGGGTAACAACAAGGGTTTCTACAGCTGTGCTAGCAACAAGAAGCAAAAGTGTGGGCCCCTTACTGAATGGGGAGGCAACCTAGTGACAGATGATGTGGAAAAAGCTGAAGTACTCAATGCTTTTTTTGCCTTGGTCTTCACAGACAAGGTCAGCTCCCAGACTGCTGCCCTTGGCAGCACAGTGTGGGGAGGAGGTGAGCAGCCCTCAGTGGTGAAAGAACAGGTTAAGGACTATTTAGAAAAGCTGGATATGGGTCCAGATCTAATGCATCCAAGGTGCTGAGGGAGTTGGCGGATGTGATTGCAGAGCCATTGGCCATTATCTTTGAAAACTCATGGCAAATGAATGAGGTCCAGGATGATTGGAAAAAGGCAAATATAGTGCCCATCTTTAAAGAAGGGAGGAAGAAGAAGAATCATCCAGGGAACTACAGATGGGTCAGCCTCACCTTGTCCCCAGAAAAATCATGGAGCAGATCCTCTATATAGATCCATGGTACACTCACATCTTGAATACTGCATGTAGATGTGGTCACCCCATCTCAAAAAGATTTATTGGAATTGGAAAAGCTTCAGAACAGGGTAACAACGATTAGGTATATGGAACAGCTTCCCTATGAGGAGAGATTAACAAGACTGGGACTTTTCAGATTGGAAAAGAGATGACTAAAGGGGGATATGATAGAGGTCTATAAAATCATGACTGGTGTGTAAAAAGTAAGAAGGAACTGTTATTTACTCCTTATAACATAAGAACTAGGGGTCACCAAATGAAATTAATAGGCAGCAGGTTTAAAACAAACAAAAGGAAGTATTTTTTCACACAACGCACAGTCAGCCTGTGGAACTCCTTGCTAGAGGATGTTGTGAAAGCCAAGACTATAATAGGGCTAAAAAAGGAACTAGATAAGTTCATGGAGGACAGGTCCATCAATGGCTATTAGCCAAGATGGGCAGGAATGGTGTCCCTAGCCCAGGAGTCTCAAACTCAAATGACCCCGAGGGCCGCATGAGGACTAGTGCATTGGCCCGAGGGCCGCATCACTGACACGCCCCCTTGCTGCCCCTGGCCCCACCCCCAATCCACCCCTTCCATGAGGCCCCGCCCCTGCCCTGTCTCTTCTCCACCTCCTCCCCTAAGCGCGCGGCTCCCCGCTCCTCCCCCCTCCCTCCTGGAAAGTGCTAAGCGCCACCAACAGCTGTTTGGTGGCTTGGCGGTGGGGCACTTAGGCGGCGGGTCCCGGAACAGAAGGGGCCCCCCACCGCCGAAGACCGGGCTGCGCTTCGGCGGCGGCGGGTCCCTCTTTTCCCCACCCCGGCCGGTCCCGCTTCCCACCCCGGCCCCGGCCGGTCCCGCTTCCCTCCCCCACCCCCTGGCCCGGCCCGGCCCTGGCGGGTCTCGCTTCCCTCCCCCACCCCCTGGCCCGGCCCGGCCCTGGCGGGTCTCGCTTCCCTTCCCCCCCCCCGGCCCGGCCCGGCGGGTCTCGCTTCCCTTCCCCCCCCCCACGGCCCGGCCCGGCGGGTCTCGCTTCCCTTCCCCCCGCCCACGGCCCGGCCCCGGCGGGTCCCGCTTCCCTTCCCCCCCCCCCACGGCCCGGCCCGGCGGGTCTCGCTTCCCTTCCCCCCCCACGGCCCGGCCCCGGCGAGTCTCGCTTCCCTTCCCCCCCCCCACGGCCCGGCCCGGCGGGTCTCGCTTCCCTTCCCGAGCCCCCCCGGCCCGGCCCCGGCGGGTCCCGCTTCCCACCCCGGCCCCGGCCCGGCCCCGGCGGCTCCCGCTTCCCCCCCCCCCTTACCCGAGCGCGTCTCCGGCGAGGCCTGAGCTTCGTCCCGCTCAGAGCCGCGTGGTGAGGGGGCGGGGCTGTGAGCTCCACGCCGAGCGCAGCGCTCAGCCCAGAGCTCCCAGCCCCACCCCCTCCCCACGCGGCTCGGAGCGGGGCGGGGCTCAGGCGCTCGGACGGAGACTCGGCGCTCTATGCGCCGAGGCTCCAGGAGAGGGGCGGAGGCGGGAGCCTCCGCTTTTCTCTTGGGGGCCCCTGCAGAGCCCGGGGCCCGGGCAAATTGCCCCCTTTGCCCCCCCCCTCTGGGCGGCCCTGGGGAGCTCCGCGGGCCGCAGGGAAGAGCTCCGCGGGCCGCATGTTTGAGACCCCTGCCCTAGCCTCTGTTTGCCAGAAGGTGGAAATGGGTGACATGGGATGGATCATTTGATGATTCCCTGTTAGGTTCATTCCCTCTGGGGCACCTGGCATTGGCCACTGTCGGAAGACAGATACTGGGTTAGATGGACCTTTGGTCTGGCCAAGTATGACCGTTCTTATATTCTTAAGTTTGCCTCTCCCCTTTGCTCCTCTCACCCCTGGGAGCTAGACTCCCTTACCAAGAGAGTCTCACCTTTGCATGCCAGCCAGGGTAAATTCTCAAAGATCTGTCCAGTTTTGCTAGAGTCAGAACATCAATGGGACTAGCAGAGGGTCCACTGGGATAGAGTTTGGTGTCTGGTACAGACCCCCAGGATCTGATTTGGATATGGATAGAGACCTCTAATATTTTAATGAAATAAACACTATCAGGAATTGTCTGATCATGGGAGACTTTAACTTCCCAGACAGAGACTGGAGGACAAGTGCTACTAATAGTGGTAGGACCCAGATATTCCTGGATGTGATAGCTGACAGATTTCTTCACCAAACAGTCACCGTACAACAAGAGCTGGTGCTGTTTTAGAGTTAGTATTGGTAAGTAGTCAGGACCTCATAGAAGAACTGGTTGTAGGGGACAACCTTGGTTCGAATGATCATGAATTAATTGAGTTTAAACTAAATGGGAGGATAAATAAAAACAGGTCTGCAACTAGGGTCCTTGATTTCAAAAAGGCAAAATTTAAAAAATGAAGGGAATTGGTCTGGAAATGGACTGGGGACTGAAGAAAAACTGTAGGACTGGTGTTCTTCAAGATGAGTTGCTCATGTCCACTCCAATGCGGCTGTGTGCTCACCCCAAGCACCGCCACTGGAAAGATTTCCCCTCAGTGGTATCCGTCGGGTCGGCTCTGGTGCCCCCTGGAGTCACGCCCTCATGGCATGGTATATAGGGCCCTACTGACCCGCCGCCCCCTCAGTTTCTTCTTGCCAGCTAACTCCGACAGAGGAGCAGGCAGAGGGGTGGGGGTGGGTATGGACATGAGCAACAAATCTCAAAGAACAGTTACAGAAGGTCAGGAACTGTTTTTCCTTCGAGGGGCAACTCATGTCCATTCCAATGGAGGTGACGCCCAAGCAGTTGTACAGCTGGAGGGTTTGGAGTTCATTGGCATGTTGATTGTAGCACCACTCGGCCAAAGCCTGCGTCATCTCTAGCTTGCTGGGTGATGGCATAGTGTGACTTGAATGTATGGATGGATGACCACGTCACCGCTCTACAGATGTCCTGAACTGGAACCTACCCCACGAATGCCACTGCTGATGCTTGAGCCCTTGTAGAATGGGCTGTCAGTGGAGGAACTGGGACCTTTGCCAGGTGGTATCATGTATGGATACAGGAAGTGATCCACGATGAAATTCCCTGGATTGAGACTAGGCGGCCTATAATTCTGTCTGCAATGGCTACTAAAAGCTGAGTGGATTTCTGAAAAGGTTGAATTCTTTTTATGTAAAAGACTAGTGCACACTTAACATCCAGTGAGTGTTCCTCCCTGTTAGCATGTGGCTTCAGATAGAAGACTGGTAGGAAGATAACCTGGTTACAATGGAATTGAGAGACCACCTTTGGTAGGAAGGCCAGTTGCCGCCATAGCTGAAACTTGTCATTGAAGACGACCATGTACGGTGATTCTGAAGTAAGAGCTTTGATCTCTGAGACCCTTCTAGCAGAAGTAATGGTGCCCAGGAAGGCACCTTCCAGGCTAGGTAGAGCAGAGAGCATGTTGAAAGCCGTTCAAATGGAGATCCTCTGGAGTTGTTTTCCTTGGCACCAGGGATGACTTTCGGTGCCAGGAGTCCTGGGACATAGAAGCAGAGTCCTTCCTCAGCACTGGAGAAGCAGAACAGCGCCGCGCCTCCCTTAGAGACGCTGGGGTGCTTGGTGCCAGGTCAGTGTGACTCGGCTCTGAGGGAAGACAAAGCGCTGCCTCCATAAGGAGGAACTTCAGTCTGGTGTCCCTGTCCTTCTTAGTTTGGGGCCTGAAGCCCTTGCAAATCCTGCAGCACTGCTGCACATGGGCCTCCCTCAAACACTTGAGGCAGCTGGAATGTGGGTCACTAACCGGCATTGGCTTATGGCACGCACGTCTCAAACCCCAGGGATTGAGGCATGCCCCAGCACCAGGGATGGGCTAACCCTGCTGTGACCCGAGGTGCCTAGGGCAGCCCACACTGAAAATGCCACGGTCAGGACAGGCTGCAAGAGGACAGCAGATTCCCCCAGAACTGGAGGTTAACACTGTAGTTAGATTCCCCAAACTGTGCTCCTGATTCCCCACATTGGTTATCAAGAAGCTAAAAAATAGAAATCACAGAGCCCCCTTTATTGCATTTCAGTTTTCTGGCTCCCAATCAACAAATAGATCCAGTAAGGTGAGGAGTTATTTAAAAAATTCTGCTCACTATATAAAATGTTCTTCTGATCCCCAAAGGGCCAGCCACATTACCAGGTCAATATTAGTTTGGATCTTAACCGAAATATCATGCTGCCAGTCAATCCTTTAGTAACTAAAACTAAAGGTTTATTAGAAAAGAAAAGAAAAGAACGAGAAGAGAGTTGTTAAATGGTCAAAGCCATCAGATACATATATAAGACTTCAGAGTCCATATATCAGGATCTTCGCAGCATTGGTGTGTTGGCTAGCTTGAAAGACCCTCTGGAACACATCCACAGCTTGGATGGGTCTATCAGTCCTGTGTTCAGAGCTTCAGTTTTTAGAGAAGTTGCTCCAGAGGTAAGAAGCCAGACTGAAGACAAAATGGAGATGGTGCAGCTGCCTTTTCTATCCTTTGCCATGTGGCTTGTACATCCTCTATCCCAAACACAAGCTCACAGCACATGGGCCTGGAAAAACACTTGGAGTCCCCTGTCCACAGGCATGTCCCTAGGTGTCCTGCTGACTCATAGTTGTAGCCCCTGGCTTCTCTCAAGGGGTTTATTGTACAGCTGATTGCCCTTAATAGGCCATCAAAAAGGCTGGATAATGCTGATGCCAATCTGTCTGGGGGTCACCCAGAAACACAGCACAAGTTTGATATACAAATAATACCACATATTTATAACTCACAATCAGGGGTGAAAGTAACTTACAGGACTTACCAGTACTGCTGGAGTCCTGAGGGGGCGTGGCCTCATCCAGAAGAGGCGTGGCCTCAATTGGAAAGGGCGGGGCCTCTCAAGATTTAAAGGCCTTGGGGCACCGGCTGTGGCTGGGAGCCCCAGGGCCTTTAAATCAACTGGGGCTCCCAGCTGCAGAGATGGCTGGGAGCCCCCGGGGCTCAGGGGCAAATTAAAGGGCCCAGGGCTCCAGCCGCCACGGGGAACCCTGAGCCTTGCCGGGCTGGGGCCAGGATTTAAAGGGCCCGGAGCTCCTGCCGCTGTGGGGAGCCCCAAGCCCTTTAAATCCTGGCCCCAGTCCAGCCGCCGGAGCTGCGGGCAGGATTCAAAGGGCTCTGGGCTGCCCGCAGCCGCAGGAGCTCTGAGCCCTTTAAATCCCGGCCCCAGCTCAGCCGCCAGAGCTGTGGGCGGGATTTAAAGGGAGCCCTTTAAATCCCCACTGCGGAAGCCAGTGCGGTCTGGCACGGTGTACTGGCTCTTGCCGTACACTGTACTGGCTTACTTTCACCTCTGCTCACAATACAAAGATGATACAAACCTGATGATCATATTTAGCCCATTATAACTTTCCCACGAATACCTTACATGGCATATATTGTAAGATTCAATGCAATTTTGTAATATTGGTATCAATCATATTATAAATGGTCACTCATATGCCATACAGCATCACACCCATTAAGCGGGGTCAGCTAACTAACTAACTAACTAACTGAAACTTAAACACTACAAAAAGAATTATGTACAGTAAATAAGCAAAGTTCACTAAGAAATACTTGTGGAAAAACTCAGGGACAACAGCAGTTCCAGTGACCATCACAGGCAGTAAGAAGTAACTGACAGGGTGGCAAGATGGCAGGGCCCATTATACCAACACCATGAGGGCGTGACTCCTGGGGGCACCGGAGCCAACCCAACGGATACCGCTGAGGGAAAAACTTTCCAGTGGTGGTGCTCCGGGCAAACACACACTGACATTGGAATGGACATGAGCAACACATCTTCAAGAAGAACTCAAGGATCTGAATGTGGAGGAGGCTTGGAATTTCTTTATGTCCAACTATCTGAAGCCCACAGCCCAAGCAAGGAGGAAAAATTCCTAAGGAAAGTTTGCAGCCCAAACTGGATGAGCAAGCATCTCAAACAGGTGATTAGGAGAAAGCCTGAAAGGAATGGAACATGGGATGGATCAGCAAGGAAACCTACCCCTTGGAGGTCAGAGAGTGTAGGGATAAAGTGAGACCTGCCAAAAGCTAAGCAGAGTTGGACCTTGCAATGGAAATTCAAACCAATAGTAAAAAGTTCTACAGTCATATCAATAACATGAAAACAAGGACAGAAGAAGTGGGACCACTAAGCACTGAGGATGGGGTGGAGATTAAAGATAATCTAGGCCTGGCCCAATGCCTAAACAAATATTTTGCCTCAGTTTACAATAAGGCTAATGAGGAGCTTGGGGGCATTGGATGGGTGGCTAATGGGAATGAGCATATGGAAGTAGAAATTACACATCCAAGGGGGAAGTCAAACTCAAACAGTTTAATGGGACTAAATCGGGGGCCCAGATAATCCCCATCAAAGAACATTAACGAAACTGGCACATGAAATTGCAAGCCCAATAGCAAGGATTTTTAATAAATCCATAAACTTGGGACTCATCCTCTCTGGCTGGATGTGGTGGGGTGTGCATACCCAGCACTAGACAGGAAAGGCTTAATCCAAAACTATGGGCAGACCCTGCTGCGCATGCTGCAGCTGCTGTGCTAGTATAAAGGAGAGCAGCCCAGATCAGTCTGGGCTGACTGCCAAGAAGGAAGGATGCTTGGTGGAGGCTCCAGCCTAGAAGTCATTACAGCCCTTGCCTGAGGGAGCTGGAGATCCCGAGACCCAAACTGGAGACCTGTTGCCTACAGTTAACTGGCTGGAGTCAGAGTCTCAGGGAGTCATATGCGCTGAGGAGCCCAGAGACCCTGATGCCATCTGGACTGAGGTTTCAGAAAGCCTGGTAGGAAGTGACCCAGGGAGGTGGAGTGAGTGGTATCTCCCACCTGTGTAAGGTCAGCATGTTGCGGGTGGATTCCCCACTGACCCAGTGGCGGACCACTCTGCCACTGTTAGGGCCCTGGGTCAGGACCCGGTGGAGTTGGGTGGGCCTGGTCCCCCTACCCCAATGCTACCCCCCCTTTAGTGGTAGCCCCTGGATTTTGCCATTAGGCCATGCTGCCCTGCACTCAAGAGCCATTGTGTTGACTCCAGCCACTAGGCCACACAGCCCTGCACTCAGTGGCCGCTATATTGACTCTGGCAACTAGGACATGCAGCCCTACACTTGAGGGTCAATATATTGACTCCAGCCAGTAGGCCACATGGCCCTGTGCTTGTGGGCGGCCATATTGTCTTGGGCCATTAGG